>NW_024429217.1:4802973-6002973 GCF_017639785.1 Mesocricetus auratus | reverse complement strand
TCTACACTTCCGAATTGCTTATATTGTATACCACAAATACTATATATTACGTCACTACAAAAATATGTAAATATTTTCCAACCCATTTTATAATAAACAAGAACAGTGAAGTACTGGGCTGGGGAGATAGATTGACATCAGGAGCACTTGCTGCTCTTCTAGGGGATCTGAGTTTGGTTCCCAGCACCCACATGGAGGTTCATAGCTGTCTGCCATTCCAGTTCAGGAGATTCTACAGCCTCTTCTCAACTCTTTGCACACCAGACACACATGTGGTGCGCATACATGCATGCAGACAGAACACATGCATAAATAAAATAAACAAATTAAAGTTTTAAAAAGTAATAATCAGGTATAGCTACCAAAGCCAGCATACTGTATTATCTCATCTGCACATACAAGTCCTATTTTGCAAAATGTTCTAACAGTGTCCTTATCAATTACCTTAACCTTTGGTCCAGGACAACCCATGTCATAAATTGCCTTTAGCTTCCATGACTCTTTGATCTGGGAGATTCCTATCTTATTTCAGTGCAACATTGGTGTTTTTGAAAGGTTTGAAAGGTCTAGTCAACTGTGTTGTATTTCCCTTTAGTTGAGTTTGTTTGATATTTCATCATTAGGTTGAGGTTTTGCATTCTAAATAGAGATATCACAGAACTCATGTCAGAAAGCACAGGATATCAGTTTGTCTCTGTTTAGTAGCATTTACATTGGTCACTTGATTAAAATGGAGCACTCTGAAGGCATCAATCTTTGTGACTGATAAGCAGTTTATGAGAAGATACTTTGAGTCTATGCCCCACATATAAATTTTTCCCTCTAGTTTTAGCATCCACTAGTAATTTTGCCTGAACCAAGACCTGTATTGCAAAGACTTTGAGTCTTTAAAGAAAGAAATTAAGGAAGACACCAGAAAATGGAAAGATCTGCCATGCTCTTGGATAGGTAGGATCAATGTAATAAAAATGCCAATCCTGCCAAAAGCAATCTACAGACTCAACGCAATCCCCATAAAAATTCCAGCACAATTCTTCACAGACCTTGAAAGAACAATTCTCAACATTATATGGCAAAACAAAAGACCCAGATAGCCAAAACAGCCTTACTCAACACAGCAACATCTGGAGGCATCACCATCCCTGACTTCAAGCTCTATTATAGAGCTGTAGTCCTGAAAACAACTTTTGTATTGGCATAAAAATAGACAGGCAGACCAATGGAATTGAACTCAATACTCTGAGATTAATCCACAAACCTATGAACAGCTGATTTTCGACAAAGAAGCTAAAACTATACAATGGAAAAAAGATAGCATCTTCAACAAATGGTGCTGGCATAACTGGATATTAGCATGTAGAAGACTGCAGATAGATCCATATTTATCACCATGCACAAAACTTAAGTCTAAATGGATCAAAGACCTCAACATCAATCCAGTCACACTGAAAGTCTTAGAAGAGGAAGTGGGAGGTACCCTTGAACAAATTGGTACAGGACACTGCTTCCTGAACATAACACCAGTAGCACAAACACTGAGATCGACAATTAATAAATGGGACCTCCTGAAACTGAGTAGCTTCTGTAAAGCAAAGGATACAGTCAGCAGGGCAAAAAGGCAACCCATATATTGGGAAAAGACATTCACTAACCCCACATCTGACAGAGGGCTGATATCAAAAATTTACAAAGAACTCAAGAAGCTATTCTCCAAAACACCAAAGGATCCAATTAAAAAGTGGGGACTGAACTAAATAGAGAATTCTCAATAAAAGAGTCTAATATGGCTGAGAGACACTTGAGAAAGTGCTCAACATCCTTAGCCATTAGGGAAATGCAAATCAAAACAGTCCTGAGATATAATCTTACTCCTGTCAGAATGTCTAAAATCAAAAACACCAATGACAGCTTATGCTGGAGAGGATGTGGAGAAAGGGGAACACTTGTCCATTGCTGATGAGAGTGCAAACTTGTACAGCCACTTTGGAAATCAGTATGGAGATTCCTCAGGAAAATGGGAATCAGTCTACTACACCACCCAGCAATTCCACTCTTAGGTATATACCCAAAAGATGCCCATTCATACAACAAGGATGTCTGTTCCACTATGTTCATAGCAGCATTATTTGTAATAGCTAGATCCTGGAAGCAACCTAGATGCCCTACAACTGAAGAGTGGATAGAGAAAATGTGGTACATTTACACAATGGAGTACTACTCAGTGGAAAAAAAAACAATGGAATCTTGAAATTTGCAGGCAAATGGATGGCACTAGAAGGAACTATCCTGAGTGAGGTAACCCAGACACAAAAAGACAAGCATGGTATGTACTCACTCATGTATGGATTTTAGACATGGATCAGCCTACAATCCCAGGGCCAGTGAGTCTGGGAAGCAGGGAGTTTCCTAAGAGAGATGCATTATACCCCAGAGAAGTGGAAAGAGGCAAGATCTCCTGAGCAGATTGGGAATATGGGGGAAAAGGAGAGGGAACCAGGAAAAGGAGAGGGGGATAAGAGGAGGGTAGAAGAAGGCATGGGGGAGCAGGAAGGCTGAGTCGGGGTAAGAATAGAGGAGAGCAGGATGAAAGATACCATAATGGTTGGAGTCATTATAGCTTTAAGGAGAAAGCTGACACTAGTGAGATTTCCAGAGATCTACAAGGATAACACCAAATGGAAAACTAAGTAATAGTGGAGAGACTACATTAATAGCCCCTACCTAATGATAAGGTTGATGACTTCCTTATATGACATCCTAGAACCTTCATTCAGTGATTGATGGAAGCAAAGACAGATACTCACAGCTAAACACTGAACTGACCTGCAGGAATCCAGTGACAGAGATGGAGGAGTGATGAGCAAAGGGGTCTAGACCGTACTGGTGAAACCCACAAAGACAGCTGACCAGACAAGGGGGAGTTCTTGAACCCCAGACTGATGGCTAAGAGGCCAACAGGGCACTGATCCAGACTCCATGAATGTAGTGTCAGTGAGGAGGTCTCAGAAATCTCTGGGGCCTTGGATAGTAGATTAGTGTTCATTATGACATACAAATGAATTTTGGGAGCCCATTCCACATGGAGGGATGCTCTCTCAGCCTGGACACATGGGGAAGAGCCTAGGTCCTGCCCTGGTTGAAATGACAGACTCTGGAGATCCCCCAAAGGAGGGCCTCACTCTCCCTGGGGAAAGATGTGGGGGGATGGGGGTAGGGCTGGGAGGGAGAAGGGTGGAGCTGGGATTGACATTTGAAGCATGCATGGTTGTAATTTAAATAAAAAAGAAATATTAGCACAAAATATTAGTCACAAGATGGTGATTTTTTTCTTTCTTCCTACTCTTTTAATGATTGTATTCATTTATTTGATTGTTAACTTATTGATTGGCACAGGCTCTCACTCTGCAACCCAGACTATGTCTGTTCCTCCTGTGGACTCAGACTGTTCTCAATCTTACAATCATCTTACCTGTCTTTCTAAAATTAGTATATGTACCATTCATAACAGAAAAGACATGGAAAATAGTGATTTTCCTTGTTAGGTATTGTGATAAAAGATCACCTTTCCTTACCATGTATTCATGAATGTATGGGCTTTATTTATAAGATTATTCACTTTCATCGGGATTATTTTGATGTTCAAATGATTCTAGATTTGATACTTTCAATCTGCTTCAAAAAAAATCACTCCATGTCAAGATATTGAGATCCTCCTCAATTTTTCTAATATATAGTTTTCCATTCAATAAATGAAGAAGTTATTAAGCTATAATCTGAAATTTTTGATCCATCATCTATTTTTTAAACAAAATTCTATTGTCACACAGCCATGCATGTTTGTTTGTATGTCCATTATGGATGATTTTGTGGTACAAGCACAAGTTAAGTAATTGCAATAGAAACTTTGTGGGCCAGAATTTCCATGGTCCTTTAAGAGAAGTTTGGTATCTCTGGGTAAAAAATTAACAGTTTGTAAAACAATATCCATTAGACTTGACCTATTAATGATGCCAGTGATGAATTAATTGTGGGTGGATGGATGGCTTTGAGGGTGTATAGTCTCACACTGTTGGAAACACATCTTTGGAGTAAATTCTGAGGAGTAAGACAGATGGGTTCAGAATAGGCAGGGTTGCTTACATCTGAAACTCTTATCCCTTGTTAAATTTGAACAAAATTTGCTAATTTTCTATCAGAAATTTGTCAACCCATCCCCTTATCTCTTGCTCAAAGTCCAAACACATACCTATTGTTTTACTAAGTATAGTCCCACAGTTTCTTGATAATACATTGACTTTAAACTGTTTCTGTTTTTCATATTAAACATTTTCTCTCTGGCCTATGCATAAATTCTGTGCCTTGCTCTGTCATCTTGGAGTCACTGTTGTGACTGTTCAACAGAATTGTCAGTTTTATCACTGCTCTGTTACATTTATAGTTTCCTTTGAATACTTTTTGATCAGTTATTATTTTTATTTTAGCTTACAAAGAGTTGCTTAATTATGGCATTTTTCAAAGAAATTTTATCATCAGTTTGCTCTCTCCTCCCACCACCAGCTAGGGTGTCAAGTGAAACTACTATAGAAATAACTCTGGATGTTGCTCAAAAAGTTCAAAATAGAACTATAAGACCCAGCTGTGCTACTCCCAGGCATGGTTGCACATCCATGTTTACTGATGTTTTGTTCATAACAGCCAGGAAAGAGATGCAGCCCAGACAAGAAGCCCACCAATAGGAAATGAAAATACAGCAAAATAAACAACAGAATTTTATTTAGTGGTAAGAAAAATGAAATTCTGATAATTGGAAGAAAATGGGTGGAACTGGAAAACAACAGATGAGGTGACTCACTCTCAGAAAGACAATAATCGTGTGTTCTCTCTCACATAAAGATCCTAAGTTTAATTTTTCTGTGTGTGCAAATAAAGGATTGTGAATTAATTAGCTAGACCATAAGAGGCAAGTTAGGTGTTAAGAATTGGGGGTTAAGAAGAGATATGTGGAAGGAGTGGAGATAAATATTCAATAGATTTTTAACTAAAGAAAATAATAAGTAGAAGAAAAAGACCATTTAATCTTGATTTATACATGTGTGCCTATGTACATGCATGTATGTGTTGCACATATCCATGTGTATGTATGGACATGAGCTTGCAAGTACACATGCCATGGCTGAAGTCAAGTGTATTCCTTAATCACGCTCTACCTTAGTTTTTTTATGTACGATCTTCCACCAAAGCCAAATTTTTCCAATTTATCTCAGCTGGCTGGCGAACAAGTCCTAAAGCTCCTCCCTGTTCTCACCTCCCCAGTACTGAGATCTTTTTCCTTAAAAATAAACGACAACTTCCTTGTTCTTTGTTCATTAATTAGCTTGTACTGTTTTAGGGACTCAAGAAATGTCTGATATTTTTGCTTAATTTTTTATGTTTCTTTTATGTAGATTGGTGTTTTGTCATGGGTGTCAGGTCCCTGTATCTGGAGTTACAGACGATTGTGAGCTGCCATGTGAATACTGGCAAATGAACCCAGGCCTCTAAAAAAACAGCCAGTGCTTTTAATCCCTGAGCCATCTCTCCAGCCCCATAAAGCAGTGAATTTGGTTGAACTTCAGTTGCAAACTACTTTTCCTTGACTGGCAATCTCAATCCTATATTTCCATATTTGGCACTGCTTCTTGGAGTCTGCCCCATTCAGGCACAGTTCATGCCAGAGACTGGCCCGAGTTTATTCAGAGAATTTGGGAATCATCTCACTCTGACAATTCTTTAAACTTCACAGAAATTGGGACTTCCCCGAATTTTGTCCAGTCATCAACTATCCATAACGATGATGAATTTCCACTAGTGACTTATACTCTCCCCTGTCCTCTGGTAAGAGTTATAAAAGAGATAAACTTACTCCATGTGGTCAAGGGTGAGCCCGTTTTCATTCATGCTCAAATGACTGTTGTGTATATTTCCGGAGTTCAGAGCTGTTACATATGGCAAGTCTTATGCAAATCTCATTGCCTAGCTGTAGACATATCCTAGTTAACTGCTGAAAACCAAAGACAAGAAGGATATGATCTCAAATCAAAGCTCACGAAATGTGATATATCATACTCATGGGATTGAAACACTAGGCAATTACGCAGTGATTTCTCTTTGGCCAGCCAAGAAACAATTCTATAAGTTATTTAAATCTTACTAGTCAATTACCCAATAAGGTGAAGAGACAGTGTATAATTTATTTAAATCTCACTAGTCAATTACCTATTGATTTCTCCTTTGTTGGCCAAGAGACAACAGTATAACTTATGCAAATCTTATCATGAACCAGTATTTCGTCATTACTTTTTTCTGCATCCTAGGTTAGGGGAAGTCATACTTCCTAGTATGGATGTGAATTCATTTTTCTATCTACATATCTGGTTCATTTAATAATGTGTTTGGTGTGGATTGTGGATTGACTTTTCTCTTTTTATAAATAGCTGTTCACTTATCCAATAGTTTTCATAAATCTACACTCCCATCTCCATGTTTTAAGATAAACTTTATCATATTTTAAATTAAAAGTACTCATGGATTTATATCTAGATATGCTGTTTAAAAAAAATGATTGCCTATTCACTTTTAATTATTGACCAATCTTATTTTAATATATTTGTGGCATATGTCTCATTCCCTAGCGTTTCTAATTTTCCAATTACTCTTATGTGTTTATTTTTTCACACAAACTGGAGTTTTGATCATTTTAATTCCAGAAAAAAAAAGTTTGTTGGCATTTTTACAGTGGTCACAATTAAAACACAATCTTTATAATGTTGAGTACCCATATGCAAATACAAGGAGTCCTTCTAGTTGCTGATTTCAAACTGTTCAAGCATCCTCTGTAAGTGAATTGAGAAAGCTGTGGCCCTGCATCTACATGACCCCTCCTGCTGCTTCTCAAACACCCCAAGGGCGCTTCTGCTGTGGAGCTTCCTGCTGTTTGATCTAGAGGAGTTCTCCCCATGGACATCTGTGGTGCTCTTTGTCCTAGATGATGTCTCTGCACATGTGGCATCCCATCGTTTTATTATTCTAATTTCATCTCTGTCTCTGTGATGAAGTAGCTTGGCCAAAAAACGATGTAAGGGATCAAGGGGCTTACTCAACTTCCAGTTTCAGGTTATAGTCCATTATTGATGGGAATGCAAGGCAGGAATCCAAGCAGCTGGTTACATGACATCCTCCATCAAGAGCAGAGAGAAGGGAATATCTCCACACTGCTGCTTGCTGCTGTGCCTACCCTTCTCACACCGTACAGCTCAGAGTCCAACCCACAAACTGGTACCGCCAATGGTGGTCTGAATCTCTTTACATCAGTTAATAATCAAAGCAATACCCCTCGGACCTGCTCATGGACCAACCTGATTTCTTCAACTGAGGATCTCTTCTCAGATATCTCTAGGTTACAGCAAGTTGATCACAGATGGCTTCCCTGAGTGTCCAAGGTAAACCATGCTTTCTTGAAAAAGAAGTTCAGAGGAAGGCAGATCTCTATGAGTTCAAGGCCAACCTGATCTACAGAGTGAGTTCCAAGACAGGCTTCAAAGCTACAGAGAGACCCTGTCTGGAAAAACCACCACGACCACCACCAACAACAACAACAACAGAAGAAGTTCAAGTCACAACTTTCTATCCTGGTGCCTTGGTTTTCCTTCTTGTACACATCACCAGTTGATGGAGGCATAACTGTTCACTGGTTGTCTCTCCTGTTTGTCTATGAGATCTATGAATGAGGGACATTTTCCAATCCCTCAATGAATGCTCAGCACCTGGAATAGTATCTAATGCACACGTGATACTGGATGGTTCTTTGATATTTCAAAATATTCCTTTGGATCTTGCTGGTTCAATTATTCCATACTTCATTCATTTAGAGAAAAGCATTCAGAACCTGAGACACATGGGGAGAAGGAAGCAAGCCAAGGGAGACGTTGGAAATTACTGAATGGTTAGCTCAGCACCGTTTACTTAAGGTGTTAAAAAGGGAGTTGCTGCTTTTCTCTCTACTACGTACACACACTGAATCTTCATTTCTTTTAGAAACAGTAAAAACAAATACTAAAGATGGGTATATATTTGGCAGAAATTGAAGATGCTTTAATGAAAGAATTCAAAAGCATCAATGAATAAGAGGTCTAACTCCAGATAAAGTATTAATGAGCAGTGGTAGCATATGTAGTGATAACAATGAAGAAAGTATCATAACTGGTGTGAAAATAAAACACATCTACTACCCTCTTATGAGTGAGTACATGCCGTGTTTGCCTTTCTGGGTTTGGGTTACCTCACTAGTTCCATCGATTTGCCTTCAAACTTCATGATGTTATTGTTTTTACAGTTGAGTAATAAATACTCCATTGTGTAAATGTACCACATTTTCTTTATCCATTCTTTTGTTGAGGGGCATCTAGGCTGTTTTCAGGTTCTGACTATTACAAATAATGCTGCTATTAATATAGTTGAGCAAGCATCAGTCCATAGTCACAGAGAAGCTAGGTAACAAGGAGAATCCTAAGAGAGACACATGGATTCCCCTAGGAAGGGCAAATAGATGAGATCTCATGGGTAAAGTGGAGGTGGAGGATCGTAGAGGGGAGGATATGAGAACATGAGGGAACTGGGTGGGTGAGTTACGGACAGAGAGGGAAAGCAATGAAGGAGATATCTTGATGGAGCCATTATGGGGTCAGGGAGACACCTGGTACCAGGGAAATTCCCAGGAATCAACAGGGATGATCCCAGCTAAGACTCTTAGCAATAGTGGAGAGTGTGCCTAAACTGGCCTTCTCCTCTAACAAGATTATTGACTAATCTAATTGTCATCATAGAACCTCCATCCAGTAATTGATGGAAACAGATGCAGAGATCCACAGTCAAGCACTGGGCCAAGCTCCAGAAATCCAGTCAAAGAGAGGGAGGAGGGATTACATGAGCAAGGGTGGTCAAGATCATGATGGGGGAAACCCACAGGGACAGCTGATGAGAGCTCATGGGAGCTCACCAACTCTGGTCCAGCAGCTGTGGAGCCTGCATGGGACCGCGCTAGGCCCTCTGAGTGGTTGACAGTTTTGTGGAGTGGTCTGTTAGTGGGGCCCCTGGCAGTGGGACCAGATTCTATCCCTAGGGCATGAGTTGGCATTTTGGAGCCCATTCACTTATGGTGGGATGCCTTGCTCAGCCTTGATGCAGGGGGGAGGAGCTTGGTCCTGCCTCAACTTGATGTGCCAGGTTTTATAGACTTCCCATGGGAGGCCTAACGCTCTCTGGAGAGTGTATAAGGGGTGGGGTGGTGGTGGGGAGATGGACAAGGAGAAGGAGAGGGAACTGTGGTTGATATGTAAAATGAATAAAAAATAAAACATTTAAAAGAAAAAAAACACTCAAATGTGTGCACTTAAATGAACGATGAAAAGTTCAAATTAAGGTAACCTATGAAATCTGGAAATCAAACAAAGGAAAATATTTTAACACCTAAAAATCTTTATTTATTATGAAAATATTTAGATGATGAGAAAGGGGTTGTTTGCAAAGCTGATTGCACTAGTACTCAGACAGATGACAAAGGACTTGACGGTAAGTGGATGTGTGACCATGTGACTAGAGAGAAACACAGTGTGTGTCCCCAAAGCTGAATTCTGAGACCAGCTTGCAGAGAAGAGACTCGGTGATCACAACACAGACATGCTTTTATGGCATTAGGAATAACTAGATTTTTGAAAAGGAAAACAAGCTATGTATAACAGGAGAAATAGCCTGTCTAACTGGGCCTAAGTTAGTCTAAGCTATTTTTAGTCTGTGATTCTGTCCTAGTAGGCCCTTGAGAATTGGAGGGAAAATGGATAGAAAAAATTTTCTCTTTTCCCAGCTTAATGGTACTGAGATAGTCTTGAAATACATTTTAACGCAGTCTTACGTTCTAAAGATAACTCTGCTTCTGTCAATCAAAGAGAAAGTAGGAAAGTGGATGGTCTATTCCTATGACATGGCATTTTCTCCAGGGTGCCTGCTCTGCCTTCCTGTAGGCAGTGGAGACACCCTAGAATATCGACTCTGTGAGTAAATCAAACAGGTAGGTTAGACACACACCTGGCTGGGCTCTGTTTGGGATGAATGGTTGTAAATTCTATCTGGATGTCTCTGTCTCCCTTCTCAAATCCAACACCACTTATTTAATATTTTTTAGAATGTTTGTATTTTTCTTAATGTTTGGCATTGTTAGGAGGCAGCAATAATGAGGCAATGTTTCTATGGCACCAGTTGGAGTAAGCTCACCCTGCTTTGGGCTCTGGGAGCAGGGTGACCACTCACACACACCTAAGATAACAGTAAACACAAAACAGCATGGGAATGGATGGTTCAGGGTCCTTTTCTACTTTTAGTATTAGAGGCCATAACATCTAACATTGGGAAACTAGGATTAGAGAGAGTTGTGCATATTCTAGTACATAGAAAGGTAGCATGGAAGGCTCTGGGATCTTGGAGAGCTCAATACAACCAAGGCAAAAATTTTGTAGAAAGAGTTGGAGAAAAAGGGGCCTCCTCACTCCTGGGAGGAATTTACCTTCTTTTTCTGCTGCGTTTTGCTCTCTGTGTAAGTTCCTGTCCCTCTTTGAATGGTATCTAGACTCAAAGGCTCCCTTTTTAACATTTCTTCAGATTCTCCTCCATGGAATTTGATTATATTCATTCTTTTTGTTCCAGAATCTTAGTAGACTTTCAGAATCCAGAAAACATAGAAAATCCACCCATCTCTCCATCTCTCAGGGGTCAGTGTAACGTCAGATCAGTAGGACCCCATCCTCCTGCCTTCTCAGGCACACGGAGCATTGAAGACAGCAAGCCCAAAGAGGGAAAATCAGTCCGATGTCAGGGCCACTGCTAAGGTCATCAAATTTGAAAGAGAAATACCTGGAATTCTGAACTCCTCTGTTGAAATCCCGCATGACGTTTTTCTAATCTAGGTGACTGCCATGGTAATTTCCCTTTTATATTACAGGGTAGGCTTTTATGCTGATACAAATAAGTAAAACACTAAATAAAAAGAAGAGGAAGAGAAAACCACAATAATATCATTCCAAAATGGGTGTTAGCAGTTGATATATAATCTTTTTTAATAAAAATTTCATATTTTTTCCTGGAGGTGCAGCTAAGTTGACATAATGCTTGTGTAGAGTGCATGAAGCCATGGTTTAATCTCCAGAATCACAGGAACTAGGTGATAAAGTGCACACCTGTCATCCCAGCACTAGGGAGATGAAGCCAGGAGGAGTAGAAGTTCAAGGTCATGCTAAGCTAAATAGTGAGTTCAAAACCAGACTGAGATATATGAAACTGGGTCTCAAATAAAAAGATAATATTTTAAGAAAGTAGTGTATTTATATACTGTACTATACACTATTATATATCTCACTTTTAGCCTAACAACAGTTGGTAAATATCTTCATGTGCAATATAAATATTATTTTATAATAACATGGCATTCCATTTATTGCTTTATTGTGCTTGGCTAAGAGTGATATTTATGGTTCCATTCATTTCAATGATCTGGTTACTCATAAACTCAAGTTCTTGTTTCTATGGTAAGAACACAGCCTGAAGATAGACATGAAGGAAAAAGCCTCGAAACTTGCTGAGGAAGAATAGAAATATAGGTTCCAAAGTTATGACATAAGTAAAATGAAATGTTAACATCTGGCCTATGGCCAGATAGATCTGGCCTCCGTTAATGGGCACTATTTAAATACAGCTGCTTGATCCCATTGTAAAACATCTGCTGTGGTTTAGATGTGTCACTTTATTCTTCTACAGACAGTGGCATCGTCTGGGGAGGTTGTGGGAATGGAGGTAGGGCCTGGCTGGAGGCTTTGCTGCCGCCACCATTTCCTGCCTGTGGTGATGTCAACGGCTGACCTCTGCCACATCCTCCCACCTCAACAATGCTCTGCCCAAGCCCATATGGTCAGGCAACCATGCCCTAACCCTCTGAGATTTCAACCAAAATACATCTCCCCTCATTTAGGTGGTAACAGGTATCATTCTCGATGCTTCAAAAGTCCCAAACATATGTATGAAGTCTGATTCCATTTCGCCCATCTCACCTTTAATTCCCAAAGCAATGATGAAAGGGTAACATCTACTACCCTGGAGTCCTGGGCTCAGGCAGTCTCACCAGAGAAAATCGACTAAAGAACCACCCCTGTACACACACACACACACACACACACACACACACACACACTTTCTTGTGAGGTGAGCCTCTCTTTCTGAGGAGAGACTCAGGCCAGCAATGACCCAACAAGGCAGGAAATCTCAAATGAGCCACTCAAGGAAACACATAACAGCTTGGAGGGCAGTTCCCAAAGGAGTTGTAACACAAGTGATGTAAGCATCCTTACTCTCTTGCCTCCCTGGCCCCTTTGTTGGCTGAGGTCCCATTGCTTTCCATACATTAAACTTTTTTGAACTTGAGCCAGATCCTTGGTTTCCCAGAGATTTTTTTTCCATTTTGTTTTCAATGGGACACTGAAGAGCCTGTGTGTTTCTTATGGAAACTCAAAGCTGGATCCAAAAGCTATGCACTTGTTTGGAGAAGTTCTTGATACCCACCAAAATCTCTAGCCACCGTCCTAACATTTGGCCACTACAAGCACCCGTCGTGTTTTCTCAGCTCCATTTCTCGTTTACCAGAATCCCATGCTCCCATATTCTGCTGCCAATGATTGCTGGATATACCGCAGAAATCCAATGTTCAGTTTTAAGTACTATATCCCACTAGATTTGAGATCTTTCAGAGCCATAGAAGAAGGACCCTCTTCTGGAGCAGAACAAAACTAAGCTCCTCAGCATGGCTCAGAACCTCGGGTTACCGCTTCTGCATTTTCTCATGTCATTTTCAATCATGTGTGTATACTTTCCCTTCAATTTGTGTCCTTTTCCCTATGCATGCAGACACCTCAGAGTCCCCTAGTCCCTAATACACATGGTCTGAACCAGGTTTGTCTCTCCCTGGACCTATAGCCGGAACAAGAACGTGGCTAGCTCAGGTACTCAACACTTGTGCCGTGTAAGCTGACAGACTTGGCAATGAAGCTTATAGGACTCACCCACGTTTTCCTCATCTTTATTGTTGATAAGAGCAAGTTTGGTCAGGCTATAACTGTGTCTTGGACTGCCATAATCTAGCGTAGGCTTCCTTCAATTTGTCCAATAGGCAGTGACGTGGATTTCAGTTGGTTATGCATCAAAGACACACTTGGGACATTTTCTTGTCGGGGAGATGGTTGGACTTCATTTTGAGGTTTAGAGGAAAGAGTATCTAGATTCTTCTAACACTGCCATTGTCTGACACATGTGCCTGCTAAACCAAGACCATAAAATACATTAAAATAAATGAATCCATTTTGTGCCCTTGTCTGTCTCTTTTAACCTCTTGCTACTATGAAATGAGAATGTTGGGTTATTTGATTTCTAAAACCTCTGTAATTCTGAAATCACATAAGCTAACAATAAATCTTTCTAGAACTCATTCCTACCCTCATGCTAAACCCATTTGAACAAAATGAAGTTTGTAATTAAACCAACTGTTCAATAAAAATATCTTATAAACCTAATTTCCAAGATGTGGGTATTGCAAAAAGAGAACTTGGTGATCTGGCGTCCCTGAAACAGGTTCAAGCCAGATTGCTGACACAGCGTGCTCTTAGAAACACAGTGCTGCACCTAACACATTGCTTACCTATTCCCCTCACAGCTGTGCGTTACCTTGATGGCCTAAACTCTACCAAGACGAAGGAAGACCGTCTTTGACTCGTGGTGGAGACAGACCAAAAGTGATGGAGAAATGGCGGCAACGGGAGGTGTTCAGGGGAATGCAAATGTTTTCTGACCCCGGCTTGTCTTTCTTCGTCACTCATAAAGTCCTTGCAACCCCAGTGGTAAAATGCTCTTAACCACTTGCAGCCATTTTCCCTTTGTCCGAGCTCTCTTTGATCTGTCTGAGTCTGACCTACTGTCCCTTCTTCCACCTAAAGGACCTAGAGCTGGGGAGAGGAAAAAACTCAAGTAAAAGCCTGGTCAGCAGGCCAGGCGGTGGTGGCGAACACCTTTAATCCTAGCACTCAGCAGGCAGAGGCAGGAGGATCTCTGAGTTCCATCTACAGAGGGGGTTCCAGGACAGCCAGGGCTACACAGAGAAACCCTGTCTAGAAAAAAAAAACAGCTCAGCTTATATTCTGATCTAAGAGAGTCTCACCCTTACCCTCTTCTCCTGACACTTCCTTTTAAATTAATTAATTAATTAGTTGCTACAACCGCTACCGATCTGTGCACATTTGTAAAGTCAGCCACTGGGACATGAACAACACATGGCTGACCACATCACTGACGAAAATTGTCTCTCCCTCCCACGAAAGCCATCAACCTCTCAGCTAAGGGTAGGCCCTCACGAGCCTCTCGCACCCATGTTGAAGTGCTGGTTGGCTTTATCCTATTTCCTGCTGAAGCGATGAGCAGCTACCTTCCCTCTGGCCTTCCAGTCCTCACAGCAACATCTGGGACACAGAGAAATACACTCCTGTTACTACAAAACCTCAGCTCTCATCTTCAAGGGAAGGAGAGGTAGTTTATTCTGGAGCCATTCTGAGTGGCCATACCCAGGAACCCTGATTTAGACTACCCCAATCCCACATTCCAATTCGGAAGCAGCTTCATGGCTTTCTACAGTTTACCAGAGCAAAGTCACAAATCAAGGCAGATTTAAAACACAGTGGTGGGTATATCAAAGACTTGGTTACAGCAAGATGGGGGAAGCCTTCCTAGAGGCCCATAAACCCTGTCTGGCGACACTCTTAGCTTTTGTTTTGGTGGAAGCTATCAGTAGAGCACGTTCATCTATTGGTCATAGATGTCAATTCTGACAGGGAGGTGGGCAGAGAATGGGTACTCTGGTGGGTAAAGGTAGCCTTGGGTGAGGTGATGATGTGAGGAGCCTCTGGGCCTGTAGCATTCCAGTCTCTCCACAGCACTGAAAGCTCTCATCAGTCTCTGCAGACACAGCTTCTCCTCCATTTCTTACAAATTAAACAAACCACTGCTTATATCAGAGTTTCCTCATTCTAATAAATGCATAGGAAATAGAAACGTACCCTTGTGTTCTATGAATTAAACTTTCTTTCTTAAATACTGTCTCAGTGGTCACTTATCTGTGTTTTTTTTTTTTTCAGGCAGATACTGAACGGGCTCACACTGGTGCTGGGCTCGGAAGTGCTTTGTTTCAGTGAGCTTGTGCAATTGATATTTACATATGCAAAGTCACACACCCTGCTTCCTGTCTTGTTTAAATTTGACTTGCTTCCCACCCAGCCTGGGGTTCTGTGCCTCCTGTTTTCTCAGTGTGGAATTTCAACATTTCCTACAGATGGACTCTGTTTAGAATCCAGTGGAACTCTAAGACAGCAACAGTCATAGAACCCTGACATTCTCTACTCTATTCTGTGCTGAGCCTTTAAGTATATTGTGTCTGCCTCTTCTCTCTCTCTGACAGGGCAAAAATAGGCAAGGCTGACCTTTACTATCTCACTTGGGCAGAACCTGGCTGTGACCTCTGAGCCTCTCTCTGAGGAGTAGCTGGACATTGCACCGCCAGTCCTGCGTCTGGGATTTATTCGTTCTGTCCCATTGGCTTCTCTTCTCACAGAAACAAAATGAATACTTAAGGGAAGAATTGGATTGATTTTTGTTTCTCTGAAATAACATGATATATTCCAACAAATCGAGCCCTGGTAACAGCTAGTGCAGACGTTAGTAAACATTGGTAAGAGCACACAGTTTGTGCTTGGTGCCGTGGGGACAAATGAATAGTGTTTAAATGATTAGAGAGACAGGAAGTAAAACAGGTGACTCAGTCGGCAGTTCACTTCTGAGCATGACTAAACACCTATCAACCGCTCCAGCATCTCAGCCCTCGGATCCTAAAATCAGGTTGTAATATGACAGATTTGAATTATTGAGCAATTGTGCTGTATCAGAAACAGTATTTACCAGATATTTGCACTGCAATGTTTTGAGAAAGTTGCCTGAGTTTGGCAGACAGATAAGCAGTAAACCAGTGGTTTCTAACACGAGCTGCCGAGGGCAAAGCCCATGATCTGAGAGACAGCGGGTGTGTTGGACCTGTCCCTGTGGTGAGCCAAGCAGCATGGTAGGATCAGAGTTGCTGAGGAGAGTGAGTGAGTGTTGGGATGAGACATTTCATTAGGCTGCAGAAGTGAGGAAGGTTACAAATGGATTACACGTTCTGCAGAGTTGATGGGAGAAATTAGTTCCATTTCTTATTCTGCCCCCTCAACAGGCTATAATTTTTAGATCAGTCTAAGCTCCCGATGCCTATCAGAGAATGTTCCAGTGTACTTACATATGCTAAGAATTTTATGATCCTAGGTAAGACAGGAAAATAGGACATTAGTGAATTTTATATAAACTACAAATATAAAACTGATTTTATATCCTGTATTTCAAAAGATTCCCATCTTATCACTTTTATTTTCAAAATCATCATATTACACATTCCAAGGGAGAAACTGTCTTTTTGCTTTGAGTTTGAGGTTTGCTTGAGATTAAATGCAAACATTCCCTGGAAGCAAACATCTAAAACCACAGTCTATGTCATGCAAAGTTAAGTGCAGGTGATCAGAAAGAGCATTCTGGAAGGTGTGACTACAGAGTAAAGACAGAAATGTAACACTTAGGGAGAGTAAAGCAATTATCACTATAGCTCTTCTTGGAGTCTAGAGCCTATAGTTAGATTGATGATAGAAGCATAGAAGACCAGGATGTAAGTCTCCTTCAGGGGAAGAACAGAGGGGCCCCGTGGCTTCAGTGGTTCAGCTCCAGTGTCCACCTGCCCACTCTTGAGAGAGCAGTTCCAGACATGGTTAATGTATACGTCAGAAAGCCAAGTGGGGAAGCGATGGCTCTCTAATAGGCCAGGGTATGGATGGAATTCAGAGAGTGCACCAAAGGGAAGTTTCCATGGATGCTCACATCTTCACGAGCAGGTGTGGTTTGCGCTGCTCTTGTCATCCAAGCATCATCTGGATTCCTCTGCTTTTGAATACAGACCTGTACCAGCAACTTTGGGACTAGTTTCCAGGTCCTCAGACTCACACCGGGGACTTCACTGGTCTCTTTTGTTCTGAAGCTTCAGCTTCTTGTACTGAGTTGCTACTGGTTTCTCAGCTTTCCAGTTGGCAGCTGGTCAAGTTGGGACTGTTCAACCTCTGACTGTGTATGTCAGTCTGGTAAGGTATTGGGCTGTAGACAGAAGAAGATGGTTAGAAGCATATCACTGTGAACTACCCTGATGTGGTGGGTAGCTCTTTGCCCAAGAGATTTCCACATGGTTATAAGGAAAGCAGCCAAAGGGCAGCCTCTCTGAAGACGATTGTGTTCCACCAGATTCAAGGCCGAGCGCTACCGATTCTGTGGCTTTCCTTAAGTCATCCCATGGTTGAGTGCAGGCAGGTGTAGCCCACTCTGTGAACGCAAATGGTGATATTCAGAAAAGCTGATTTCCCATGACTGACAGCTTACCTAGTCAGGATGGCAACACTGGACTGAAGAGTTCCAAGTGGCCTGTCCCAAGTCAGGATCTCTACTTCAGATGTCATTTGCATAGTCCCTTTGAATTAAGGGACAGCCCTGTTAGTAAAACTATTCCCCAGTCAGTGGGAGAGGGAGAATAACGTCAACGCACTGTAGCACAGCAAGATTACTCTAAACAATTTTATATTTCAACATGGATAGCAGACAGAGTTTTGAATGTGACCACTGCAAAGAGTTGATAACTGTTTGAGGCGGCCAACAGGCCAGTAGTACCTTGATCTGCTTACTACACATTGTATGAACTGAAAATTCATATTACACCTGGAAATGTGAATAGTCATGTGTTAATTAATATACAATTATTTCTTAAAGAATATTCTGCAGCTAATTTAATGAAGGAAAATTGGCAAGCTTTGCTACCTACCGTGTGACCAGAGGGTACCCCTAGTTTTCAGCATCACGAGGTAAATAAGCATTCACCCTGCTTAGAGGAGCTCTGGACCCAGCAGAGAGGATGGTGACATCAAAGCTTCGGAGTACCACTTAACCAATCCAAACCGCCCCATAGAAAGAAACTAGACTCTCGGTTTCACAGTCTGCAAGGCAAATGCAACAGATTTACATCATACCAACATATCAGCAGAAAACCCATTAGGAAACAGAGTTGTACATGCTGAGACATTTTCAACGCAGCTGTATAAGGTTATGACTACTTATTTTTTAAGTTAAAAGGGGCCTGTTAATCATGTTCTGCATTTGCTAAGTCAGATGTTTTTAATTATGACCCCATCATGGAAAAGTTAAAATTTCTAGTATAGGCATCTAGTATTCCTAGGAAAATCTTGCTTTGCCTTTTTTTAATCACTGGGAGGACTAGCATGTAGAATTTGGAAAGGCTCATCACTGTTCACGTTAAATAATTAGTGTGATTGTACTTAATGTAGAATTTTTTATCAAATGATGCAAACCTCAGCTAAGACAATAAATTCAAAAGCTGGCCAGACTGGCATGCACCTGCAATCCTGGAACTTGGAAGTCAGAGTCAGGAGAGATGCCTGAGTTTAAGATCAGCCAAGGTTCAGCCCCTTATACTAACCCACCCTTCAAAGGCGGCCACAAGCAAGAGACAGTCCCATCCCTCACTGACCTGCAACAGGGGCACTGGGCAGCCAGCCCTACCCCTCGAGGCCTGGACACAGGAGAACCCGTCCCGCGGCTCACCAGCTGCAGCACTCAGGAGAGCAGGTCCCCACCTTGCCTGGGCAGCGCAGTAGAGTTGTCCCTGGTGGCATGAGCCCAGGTGAGCCAGCCCCGAAGATAGAGGAGCAGGAGAGCAGCATTGGAAAGCTGGCCCTGGTGGTGTTGGCATGGAGAACTGGCCCTAGCACACTTAGGTGAGCTGGTCCTGCCCTTCACCAGGGCAACGCTGGAGAGCTGGCCCTGGCGGGGCAGGTGCAGGAGAGTGGGCAGGCTCACCGACTCAGCTACAACCCAGGCCCAGGGCTTTGAGTTGCCCCACCCCAACTGCTACACCATCCACAAACTGCCGCAGCGCATGAAGAGGCTGTTCCAGCAGATCCAAAGCTGCAGGATCACCATGACACAGGGCAAGACGTCCAAGAGGAGTCCCGGTGAGGATTCACTGTTGATAGTGTAGCAGATGCCAGAGGCCCCAAACCAGACCAAAGACTCTTTGCAATGCACATTTGCAAGTAAAGCTCTTTGGGCAAAAGGGTGTACTGCGTGGCACACTGTGACACACTCCAGCTTCCACGGTGAGGTTTTCTTCTGGAAGCTTTCAAGGGCAGAGGGTGGATATGGAGGGGCATGGAGATGGGTGAGTGGGATTAGGGTGCATGATATGCATCTATAAAACATTTTAAGAAAGATCAGCCACTGTTAAATAGCAAGATCCTGTCTGTAAAAACAAAGAAGGGAGAGGAAGAGAGTTAGCGAGAGGAAGGAGCGAACGGGCGAATAAACGTGGTACACTCAGGGTGAGTATTGCAGCATGGAACACAAGGAATAATGTAATGGGTTGCTGAAAATTGCTTCATAGAAAATTTTATTTTTTTCACCACACAAACAACAAGCATGTGAGATAAAGCCATGTACTAACTTGTTCAATTTGACCATTCCACAATAGCTGTCTCAAAGCACCATGGTGTTTTCTACATGAATGTAGTTTTGTAGACTTAATCTGCTTGTGTCTTCATGCAGCCCATGCTTGCATGGGTTCAGATCCTGTCTTTCTCCTGTTGTAGCTCTGCCTCAGCCGCAGACTCCCCAAGACTTACTCTGATCGTCTTCGTTAGTTGTTACTTTAGTTAGCATGAGAAGCAGTGGGGTTCATTCTGACATTGGAATACATAATTGGTTTTGTAGATCCTCTTCCATCTCTCGTCTCCCCAGCGGTGTGACCTTCAAACGCCAAGCTTCCCCTTCCTGCTCACACGTGTCTGCCACCTCCCGTCCCCTTCCTCGTCTGTCTTCTCTGGCTCTCAAGGTCTGCTTTCCAGCTTCGTGACTTACACCTATACTCACAGCCTCATATTCCACCATACAAACTGGAAGCCACGATATGCCTATGGAGGACATCTAGCGTTTGCTGTCTCAGCCTGGGTTACTCACTTAACACTTGAGCTGTCATAAGACAGGACTGCTTACTCCCTTTGCAGACCCGCTCTCCCCACAGCTCCCAGATCTCCCAGTGACATCACCTCTCTGTTTAGTACACATATCATCCATCTGTCCCTAACCCTAATGCCAAGGAACCTCACTCCATACATAGGGCCTACACAACTGCTTGTGCAAACAGTGGACGTCATTGCCCTTAAGTCCTCTTTAACCCTTGCCTTCCCATGCCTATATTGCAAGAAGATACTGGAAACTGAGGCGAACTTTCTTGATGCAACCCCCAAGTCTTGAATTCGGCCAATGAGAGGGCTCCTCTGGAGACTGGGGATGGGAAAGGACCTAGAAAAGAGAAGTGAGGAGGAAACTCTCCCTTCGTCAAGAGCTCCTCCTCTAGCTCCCCCTCCACACCCCCACTCTGTTCATCCTTCACTGAGTGACTCTTAAGGACTCTTCCCCTCTCCTAGAGGTGAAGGGAGGCATGGCTTTCTACGGCTGGTGCCAGCAGGTGCCCCCCCCATGTGGCCTTTGAAGATTCTCTACCAGCACAGTAACTAAGTCCAATTTGCATAAGTCATCATTTCATTTTCCGTTTCAAATGCACAAGGTGGTATTACTAGTTGGGCAAAGACTGGTGCCGTGTTCAAAGTTTCGAGTTTCCTATGTGCAAGGCACTAGACTGTTTCTATTTGGGATGACAAAACACAGACAAGAATGGGTACTGCCAGTCAGAGACGTGTCATGGATAATCTATGAGATAAACCATGATGTGCTCAGAATAGGGTTCAATCTGAAAAGCCCAGGCTGGACAGGAATGAGAGAGGAATGCAAGTCTCAGCCAGCTGGCTTGAGTAAAGTACAAGATGACGGATGGAGTCCAGGGCCTAGGGGAGAGGGATAGGGAGAGGGAGAGGGAGAGGGAGAGGGAGAGGGACAGAGACAGAGAGAGAGAAAGACAGAGACAGAGAGAGAGACAGAGAGACAGGCTGGACAGGAATGAGAGAGGAATGCAAGTCTCAGCCAGCTAGCTTGGGTGAAGTACAAGATGACAGATGGAGTCCAGGGCCTAGGGGAGAGGGAGAGGGAGAGGGAGAGAGACAGAGAGAGAGAGAGAGAGAGAGAGAGAGAGAGAGAGAGAGAGAGAGAGAGAGATCCGAAAGAGCAGCACAGACTGTCTTCTGTGGAGGTAGCCATTAATTTGTCACTAAAATTCACACTTAAGGACTAAACTTCTTCCAATGGGTTAGTCCTTCAGTGTGAAGCTATGCAAACCCCTTTGAACCTCTGGCAAGGGGGCAAGCATGCCCAGCTCAGTTCCCTTGCAATGGGACAATTATTCAAAACCTGGCCTATAACCAGGCCAGAGAGTGGGGACAGACAGTACCCACTCCAGTCAGAACTAGGTAAACTAGATTTGTTTTCCTTTTCCAAATAAATGTGTTAGTTCTATCAGGAATCCCACTGGCATTCACATTCTTTTTGTTGACACAAAACTCAGGGTGAGAAATACGCTCAGCTACAGCCAAAGGGGATTCTTGGTGATATTGGGACCAGCGTCTGATTGCTTCCCCAGCAACGGTTCTTATTCTCTTCTCATGGGCACTGACTTCTCCTTATCAATAGCTGTAGCCCTAGGCTGGAGGGGTGTTTCAATCATCAGTCATATTCCTTTACAAGCACGAGAACTTAGAGCAGTGGTTCAGTCATTCTCCTTTATGAGCACAAGAACTTAATGTTATCCCCGGAACCCATATAAACAAGCTGACCAAAGTGGTACACACTTGCTATCTCAGTCTGCAAAAGTGTAGACACACAGATTCCTGGGACATGATGGCCAACTAGCCTAGCCAAATCAGTGAGCTCCTGGCGAAACAGAGCCCCTGTTTCAAAATAAGATGGGCAGTTTCCTGGGGGAATGTCACCTGAAGTTTATCCTCTGGCTTCCACGCATACACCCACGTGTATAGAGACGTACCGCCATATACTTCCTCCTTAAACACAGAAGGGAAGGGAAGTTCAGAGGGCCTAGTCTCACAAAGGTGTGTAGGGAAAGAACTTGAAGGAAAGGTCACCAGAATCAAATCCAGCAGCCAAGTTTTGTAAAGGGAGGTTATTTTGAATTTGGTAGGATGTGTTCCTGAAAACCCTTGCTGCATTTAAGGGTGGTGAGGGTAAATGGCAGCATAAGACGAACTTCAGGAAGTGGGGGAGACCATATGCATGCTTCCCTTGGAAGAATCTTGGCTGAGAGAATAGAAAGGAAAGTCGGGTGTTGGAGGAGGATCTACATGTCAACTGACAGAGCCAATGATGACAGGAAGACATCTGAGACCCAGCAAATTAAAGACACTTCTGCTTAAGTTAGAAAAGTCTTGTCAGAAGGAGATGAGAGCAAGGACTAGTGCGATTAGGAGTTCTGTGGAGTGCTGAAGGGCAACAGGGAAAGCTCCCGAGTGGGCTCCTCTAACAGCTTTACATTACACCTTTACCCCTTCCCCTCTTCTTAGTTCTGATGCACACTACAAACAGCAGAGGTAGACCAGTACTCCAAACAGCAGATGCAGATCAGTACTCCAAACAGCAGAGGCAGACCAGTACTCCAAACAGCAGATGCAGACCAGTACTACAAACAGCAGAGGCAGACCAGTACTCCATTCCCCCATCCTTCCCCTGTCGTGCCCTGTATTGTTACCACAGGGGCCCTTCCCCTATGACCTCTGCCTTCTGTCTCCTGGGAGTCTGTAGCAGGAGTGAGACACTGGAGGACGGGAGGAACGGGACATTTCCTCCCTCGTTCTTTATGCCTCTTCTGGTGATTGGTACCACTTATGCTTTCCCTGGGTCTTAAAAACCTCACGGAGTGAACTTATTCCCACAACTCCATCTTGTCATTGAGAACCTTCTAGAGTGTCCTTTCTGGAGCTGGTCATCACTCCTGTTTTCCCACGCTGCTGACCCTAGGCTGCCTTGTCACCTCCTTTTGGCTTTTTGTCATTTCTACTCCTATATAAATCATTTCTTCTATTACATCACTCTCTTCGACATACCAAGGAATGTTTTCATCCATCCCATTTACAGAGCCACATGGGAGGTGTGACCCCAGTGCCAGAACAAGCTACTCATGAATCTATGCCACACACTCAACTACAGCTAAAGTACAGGGCACCATCTATGGCAACTTGTTTCCAAGCTCCTGCCAGTCACAACTGCCCATGACACAGCATACTCACTCTGTCCAGTGTAGCACTAATAATAAAAACCCAGCCACAGATATCAAGGTTCAAGCTGAAGATCAGAGAAGCAACGCAGACAAGCCACCAGACAGCTCTTATCTCTGCCAGGACTGGAGAGGTGTCCTCGATGTGACTGGAGACTAATTGAATACCAAATGCCAACTAAGACCCTGGGCTCCTTCTTATATGCCTCCCTAGTGCTGGGATTAAAGGCATGGGCTCTGTTTCTCTTTTAGGCTGATTCTCTCTCATATAGCCCTGGGTGGCCTTGAGCTCACAGAGATCCATCTGCCTCTGTCTCCTGAGTCCTGGGATTAAAGGTGTGTGCCACCACTGCCTGGCCTCTATGGCTGTGGCCAGCTTTGCCTTCTGATCTGCAGACAAGCTTCACTAGATCATAAACAATATCTCACCATAGTCCAGAGTTCTGAAACTTACAGATTTAGCTGTCCACAGATCTGAAAATATTTGGGGTGGGGACTGAATGTATAGTCTGCTTACATTCATTTTCTCTTACTACTGTTCATCTAACAATAGAGTACAGCACCTGTTTCCATAGCATGTTCACTGTCTGTGGCTCTATAGAAGTCTAGAGATGACTGAACCCACATGGGATGATGTGCACAGATATTAGGAAATGTCCTTTCTGTAGCAAATGTGACATGCAAATGAGCCTCCAGAGCCCTGAGATCACCCTCTCCGCAGCGCAGAATTGCAGTTACCATAATAGCATCAGGTTTTCAGCAGGTGCTCATGGTGATGGAAAGCGTGTGGGACGTGGCACACATTTGGGATGGGATGGGATGCAAGGTTATTGGCAAACCTGAGTATCTGAGAATGTTAGTGTCTGTAGTCGAGGGTGGAACAAGTCCTCCATGGACACCAAGGAAGGGTGGCCATTCCTGTGTTGTTACAGAGCAGTGGCTCTCAGCCTGTGGATCTCAACCCTTTTGAGGGTTGCATATTAGGTGTCCTGCATATCAGATATTTGCGTTACAATTCACAACAGTAGTAAAATTACAGTTATGAAGTAGCAACAAAATAATTTTATGGTTGGGGGTCACCACAACATGAGGAACTGTACTGAAGGATCACGGCGTTAGGAAGGTTAAGAACCACTGTTATAGAGCATACAATTGTTGTTTGTCTTTTAGAAGCCCGGGTAAGAATTCCCCACATGGTAAGGACAGACTCTGTCGGCAAACTGCTCGTCTGTTGCTCAAGGTGGAATATATGGCTTCAAAGGGGGCTGGGAGAGTCTGGATTCCTGAGGCAAAGTCTGGAGGAAGGAATGACAGTGATGCTACTCATGGGGAGGGAGGGAGAGAGGGAGGGAGGGAGGAGGGAAGGAGGGGGAAGAGAAGGAGGGAGGGAGGGACAGAGGGAGGGAGGGAGGCAGGGAGGAAGGCAGGGAGGAAGGAAGTGAGGGGGGAGGGAGGGAGGGAGGGAGAAGGATGGGGAAGAGAAGGAGGGAGGGAGGGAAGGAGGGAGAGAGGGAGGGAGGGAGGCAGGGAGGAAGGCAGGGAGGAAGGAAGTGAGGGAGGGAGGGAGGGAGGGAGGGGGGAAGGAGGGGGAAGAGAAGGAGGGAGGGAGGGAGGGAGGGAGGGAGGGAGGAAACACTACCTCCTCTACAGGCCCTGGATCTGGGACTGAAAAGGAAGTTACAGGGGGATGCCACTGTCATCTCCTCCTAGATGCTACTCTGGGATATGTGAGGGTAATCTCTATTCTTAGGAACTCTTCAGAAATTTTTTCAAACTTTACTGATGCATGCAAAGAGCCTGGTAGAAGCAAGCTGGCAAACAGGGGGACATTTCTCAAAGAAATGTCTAAGTTTTCTTACGGTACTGTCTTCTCGGCACTCCTCTAGATTTGAACATGCAGAACGCTGCCTGTGAAGAAGACGTCACTCCTTCGTGCGCATGCTCGTTTGATGCCCTAGATGTGGTGAGAACATGAGCATGCTCTGCGCTCACACACTTCTGGAATTAGAAAAACGGTTGGATCATATTACAATACGCAGGTGCATTTGATGCATTGATGTTTCGTGGCAAGAGTAGGTGTGGATGTTCTTCACCTGCACCCATCAGGAGCAGAAGCAAGGTCACTGAATTCTATGATGAAAAGGACTAACACAGACCACCTTTTCCATGACCAGGCTGTGGAGATAACACATTCTCTTGCAATTTTCTGGGCATGATGATAGTGTCCAAGACTCCTTTTCCATGGCACCCAGAATGAGCAGGTTCTGTGTGTGCCTGCATGGGCGAGGAGCAGGCACCCTGAGAAGTCTGGGCTCTGAGACATGTTTGGGTCAGCGCCTTGGGGTGGTCAGACGCTGGGAACCTGACTCATGCATGCTTGCTAAAATACACTGGCACTGGTCAGAGAAATGATGTCACAGCAATGGGAGACGTGGAACAGGGACATTCTCTTCTGTGAAGCAATGTAGGAAGCCACAGCAAATTCATGAACACCCCTGCCTCTGAAACCATAAGACCTGAAAACTTTACGTGTGACACTCTCCTCTGGGAGCAGACCTGTGTGAGAAGCTCTCCATGCTTTCACGGAGCCGTTACACTCACGGCTTAATTTCTTCACGTGTAGTAAACGTTGTTGTGTCGAGAGTCTTGTGATATTTAAATGATGCGAAGTTCTTGGCCAGGCTCCAGTGTGGAAGACGATGACTACGTTACAGATATTCCTGTGGTAGGGATCTTGTTGTGTCTCACTGCGAACACCATCTTACAGAGGAAGGAGAACCCTGTAGCACCCGATCACCAGCTCAAGGCCAGCTAGATTAGGCCCTGAGACGAGAACCCCCCATGTGTTCATACTCTGAAACCACTCTGCTATGTGCTACAACAAGTAGACCCTACCAGTCACTGCTCGCCACAAGACTATGATCTTTCATTGCACAACTGTGAGAAAGAGTTTGTAGGAAAGAGGGGGATAGGAGGAGTAGTAGGTGGGGAGGGATGTGACTGGTCAGTCTGCATTATCAACATGTATGTAATTGTTAACTGAAAAGAAATTTTTCCTACATTGACCTGGCATGTTTTGTGATCAGGCCAAGTTTCAATGGGCTGGGGACACGGATTTCATAAGCTAGGATTAGGCTGGCTGCTGACCAGAATGAAGTCAGAGCATATATAAGGATGTGTAGTAATGTAGATCCATTTAATGGTAACTTTGTCACCTGTACTGTGCTTATGGCTGTGTGTGCTACCTTTAACCCTCGTGACAGTGCCTAATGGAGGACGTTATTGTAACCAGTTACAGGCTTTTAAATTGAGCTTTCAAAAGTAATTCCTTTGTGTAAGGTTAACCCTGGCAAACGCTGGCAGTGCTTGAAAGAGTAACTGGTTTGTCTAAGGTTAACCCTGGCAAACGCTGGCAGTGCTTGAAAGAGTAACTGGTTTGTCTAAGGTTAACCCTGGCAAACGCTGGCAGTGCTCAAGCCTACAGCTTGCGTGCCTTTCAACAAACCCCACTGTTGCCAACGCCACGGTTATTTCCTAGTTTCCTTGCCCATAATTTCAGGAAACCCCCTCCCTGCAGCTCCACATGGAGAGACATGGGTGAGGAGACACAATGAGGCTAACAAACATAAAACCACGGTTCTCCTTTTTGTCTGTCTGTGAGAACGACAACCAACAGAAAAGACTGACAGACAGACACTTATCCCTGAGTGACATATGCGGACAGATCAGTGACTTGAGAGCTGGATTTTTCATGTGCCCAGCATTTAGTAAGCTGTTGGAATTCTACTGTGTGTGGGAAACACCAGCACCCCAGAAACAAATGATTGAGGGTGAAAAGAAACAGTCTTTATCAGAAATCAATGATGCTCACTCTCTAGGTCCTACATTCCCCAGTCAGGGAGAGGTGTGTTAGACCTCCCTGTTTTGTTCAATCATTCCATCCATCTGTCCTCCATCCATACACATACATACACACATGTGGACACACACATACACACATATGTACACACAGACACCCATTCACCCATTCACATTTATTCGGGAGATACTATGTACTAACCTCTTTGTTCAGATCAAGAGCTGAAAACTCAAATAAGAAGCAGAAAAGACCTAGAGAAGCTTGCTGTCTTGCTCAAAGCTAAACACAGAGTCCCAAGTGCTTGGATAGGAGTGTGGGTACTCTGGGCCTCAAGAACAGAGGGACTGAAATCAGCACCAGAGTCAAACAGGGCTGAGGCTTCCTGAAGGAGCGAGCTGGGAGCTGTGCTGCAGACAACGTTTGCTGGAGCTCTCACCCCGGCACAGCAAGTGGTGCTGCTTTCTCAGCTGTCGTGAGGGAACCGGGGATGCTGGCGGCTTCCTTACAAGCTACCAGTCTGATTGATGCAATCACGGCTTTTGCATCAGATGGCCATTGTTCTTCTGTTGCTTTTGTCTTAGGAATGTGCCTAAACTCTCTATCATGAATTGAAGACAGATGTGTGTCATTGCTTCTAAATAGAAAATAGCTCAATTGTTATCTGTGCCTTCCCTACTGTGCTAGAACTGAGAGTCACCAAGACAGAAATAATGCAGACAATGAGGCAGTTCCTGTCAGGTCTCATTCAATTCCTTCCTTCCTTCCTTCCTTCCTTCCTTCCTTCCTTCCTTCCTTCCTTCCTTCCTTCCTTCCTTCCTTCCTTCCATTTTTATTTATGATGTATACAATGTTTTTGCTGCATATATGCCTGCAGGCCAGAAGAGGGCACCAGATCTCACTAAGGATGTTGTGAGCCACCATGTGGTTGCTGGGAATTGAACTCATGACCTCTGGGATAGCAGCCAGTGCTCTTAACCTCTGAGCCATCTCTCCAGCCCCCTAAATTTCTTCTAGTTGTAAAACTTGGCACAAAGCTTTGGAATCTAAAAGTGATTCCTTTAAATTGCCTTTCTTAAAGTGTAGTAAAACTGTCAGCCCAATGCTAACTAACATCACTTACATTAATATTGAGATACTGTCTCAGGCATAAGAAACCATTAAGTAAGAGTGTAACTATCACATCGAGACTTCTGAATGCTGTGTAGGTTATTAAAACTGTTTCCTTTGCTAGAAGGAATGTGTTTCTGCATTTGGAACTTTGTTTTCAAACTCTGAGGAAATATTGAGCCAAGTGGTATTTTATAGTGTTTAATGACTCTGAAAAAGAAGTTAATCATATCTTTCAAGAGCTTACTAAGCATTTGCTGTCTTTAAATCTCTGCATAGTTACATGCATACAGTTAGTAGACTAAAACACAATCCCGAGTTTTGAGAGTCTCAATAGTTACTCATGTGGAAGACCAGGAGGAAAAACAAGAGTTACTTAGAAACATGTGAAAAGTCATGTCAGGTCCCTAGAGCACACAAAAGACATGTAATTTAAGAGTCCATGGAGTGAGAAAGACAGCTCAGAGGCTGATAGTGCATAGTGCTCTTGCAGAGGACAAGTTCCGTTCCCAGAACCCACATCAGGTGACTCAGAACCACATGAAACTCCAGTTCCAGGGGACCCAGCAGCCTCTTCTGCCTTCCTCAGATAGCTGCACCCACATTCACAAACCCACATAGACCTACACACACAAACACATACACACACACACACACACACACACACAAAATGTACAGTGTGATCCTAGGCACACACTGTGTGAACAGGGTTCATCGTGATTGTGGATGGTCAAGGTATGAGCAGTTGAGAGGAGAGGAAGGCAGTTGCAGCAGGGAAGGTCCAGGAACTTGAGTGGTGGAACAGTCTGTGGCCAGTATGTAAGCACTGATGTCACTCAGGACACCTTGGGCTGCGGCAGAGTCCCATGTGTGCCCACCTCCTCCATCAAGGAAGCCCAGTGCTGTCAGAGAAAGTTGCACTGCCCTGATGATGGGCATTCTTGTGATTTCCAGTAGGACCTCGCCTGTAAGCCCTTTGTACTCTTTCCAGTCTCTGAAGGGCAATCATGCTTTGTTTTATTTTGTTTTTCTGTATTCCCTTCCTCCTCTCCCTGATCCATAGGACTGAACTCAGTTCCACACTGCCTTGATTTACTTCCCTGCCTAAGACCTTGCCTGCAGCTGCCTGCTATGGTCTCCCGAGTGCTGGGGTTAAAGATGTTCACCACCACCACCTAACTCACTTTGCTAAGCTTTAAGGAAACAATTGTCCATGCCCTGCAACGTTCAGGGGAAGATTATACGGCATCTGGGATGCTTAGACCTGCATGGCACGCAGTGACTGGAATTTGTTAGACGATCTTATTGTTGTTCTGATGGCTGTCACTGTCTCAACACTTGTCCCCAAAGTCCCACCGCATTCCCAGGACCCGAACCTTAAAGATGTTTGTCAGTCCACACAGTACTTTAACTAGAGTTTGTTTTTTTTTTCTGTCACCCCTCTTTTTCCCTCCTTCACCTTCTAACACACATTTGTTCTTTCACAATGCATGGCCCCTTTATGAACTTGGCATTTGATACAGGTTAATTGTCAATACATGTGTGTGAAATTAATTTAATTGATCTTCATAAGGACACAATATTGAGGAAAACCGAATAAAGTACAACATTCTTTGGAGACCAATATACTTTAGTACATAAGGATTTTCTGTAACATTTGGGAAAGAAAGGTGCCTGTAACCATATGTAAATATATTGCACCTGAGCCATCTTTACTTAATATTTTAAGTGTAGTGTTTAACGGGTTTTACCTGCTCTCTGTTATTTAACAGAAAAAGATAAATTAAATTAGGATATTGCTGCTTCCTATACATTATTTTATCTATTTATCTTGTGCTAGGTCATAAGAGAATGAAATGGATGGATGGATGGATGAGGATCATGGCTTATTCACCATTATAAATAGTTCCATCTGGTTGGGTAAGAGATGTGTAATACCCTTTCATAAATCTGGTATCAGTGGGAAACAAAGAGTCATTCAGTGTTCCACAGCTGGTAGTGAGCGGTGGAGCATGGTGCCTATTTAGAGTAACTCAACTCCCTGATTAGTATTCACAGAACTTACCATTATAGCTCAATAAATATCTCATTGAAAAGTCCCCACACTGCGTTCTCATCATGGTCTTTGTGCACAAGGGCAGCAGCATCTGAGTTGGCAATAGGAACAGCCAGTCAGCTTCTCTGTGTCTTGTCACTATAGCCTTGCAAAGAGTAGCACTGTATCTCTGGGCACGCTCCGTTCACAGGACTGTAAATGAACTCCCCACATCTGTTTCACTTATTGTTTATTCACTGATGGACTCGCCAATGTAGTCACTCATTCATGCTTTCACACATGCTCTGAATGGGAGACATGAAATTATCCTTTTCAACTGCATAAATGAGGCCCTAGTGATTCTTTTTTAATTTTTCAATATGGTTTCTCTGTGTAACAGCCATGGGTGTCCGGCAACTCACTTTGTAGACCAGGCTGGCCTTGAACTCACAGAGATTTGCCTGCCTCTGCCTCCTGAGTGTGCCACCACCGCCCACTAGTGAATCTTAATCCCAGAATCCTCAGTACTATCACCATCACAAGGCAGCAAATCTGACCCATGGGGTCACAGGTGACTTCCTAATGTCTGGTTGGGCCTTATTGCCAATTACCTGCAGCGGGTACTCAAGTGCTAATAAAATAATGGGAACTGTTAAAATTAAAACTCAATATCCAGGAAGATGATATGTGTTTATAACCCTACCACCTGGAAAACAGAACCAAAGGGTCAGAAGTTCAAGACGAGCCTTGTACATAACATGCTTATGGCCATCCTGTACTACATGAAACCAGTTCTCAAAGAAGGGAATGGGGAAAAAGTCAAAGTCCAAAAGTGAAAAGAACTCATCTATGATGTGTTTCCTATAATAACCAATCTTAATTTCAATTTTTACATCTTTGCCCATAAGGTAAATGAATTTTTAATATCAGTATTTTTCATGATTTTAAATGCACAACTCTCTACATGTGGTGAGTATGTGTGTGCATGTTGTACATATTGTGGGCACTAACATGTGTGGGGGTGCACATAAGTTGCTTCCACATACACACATAAGTTTGCATATGTACATGTGTTACTATCTCTCTCTCACACACATACATGCACACTTAAAAACTAAAGACAAAAATGAAATGATAAAATAACATGGTGGTAATGTGAGCTTATCTGGGTCAGTCAAATGGACCTTCATCCTGGGAATTCCATTATTGAAGTAGAATCTAATAAAGTTTTGTAGAAACTATCATAAACATTCTTATTACAACATTTTCATTCTCCATGATAAATTGAGTTCAAGGTCTTGAATTATGGTTTGACCCTGAAAATTGAGAAATAGAGGGTAAATATGAGAGATACAGTAATAAGGAAAATGCCAGACTTTGAAATCCTCAGAGAAGAATGTGAAACAGTATGGTTTATAAATATGTCCCATTTTTGCAGCTGCACAAGATAAGCATTTGTGTAACATATTTGGGATGTTAAGCTGTTTATCTCAGAAAGCCAGAAGGAAAGGTCATTTTGCTGATTTCAGGTTCATAGCTGCTGTCCACAGTATGATATATTCTACATCTGACATGGGCAGTGCCGGTGTTTGTAGTATAAAAATCATGGCTTTCTTCATTCTTCACTGAAAATGGGGTTTAAACCATAGGCTTACAACACTCAACTACATGCTGATGTTGGTTCCTTCATATGTGAATTTTTTAAAATAGTATTCAGTCTCAACATGGTTTTGAAATCAACCGAAATGCATGCAGTTCTGAATGGAAAAATGCACATGATTATAGCCTTTATTGAACACACAGTGTGAAACCATCAGCATGCGAATAATTCCCTGTACTTGGGCTGGCAAGATGACCCAGGGTAGAAACGCTTGCTGGTAACTGGAATTCAAGCCCCACACCCACAAAGAGCTGGATACAATGGCATGTGCCTGTAATATCTGTGGTGTGATGGGAAGCAGAGATGGAAGCATGGCCAAGATGGTAGCCTGGCATCCCCAGAGCAACAGAAACAAGAGAGACCCTGCTCAGCAAGATGGAAGCAGAGGACCAGTTCCTAAAGTCATCCTCGGACCGCTACACATGTGGCAATCAGGTATACCCCTCCAAAGAGTAATAAAATATGAAAGAAGTCCCTATTTAATATGCTTCCTTGTGTTTAGTGTAATTGTTAATGGATAACAGTTCACATGCAGTGGTAAACACATGTCTATATGACTCAATGAATCATTTGCTCGTACATCCATGGGGTCACGGGTGGGGGGGATTAAGGAGGGGCTGCATCACTGCCTTGTGCAGCTAACTTCCAGTCAACAAGACTAAGAGACCAGCCCCGCCTGCTCTTGAACCTCACATGAAAGGAACCACAGCCAAGACTCGCCTCCAGCTTCTTCCATGCCCTCTCTCTCTCTCTCTCTCTCTCTCTCTCTCTCTCTCTCTCTCTCTCTCTCTCTCTCTCTCTCTCTCTCTCTCTCTCTCTCTCTCTCTCTCTCTCTCTCTCTCTCTCTCTCTCTCTCTCTCTCTCTCTCTCTCTCTCTCTCTCTCTCTCTCTCTCTCTCTCTCTCTCTCTCTCTCGTCACCCAGTCCCAGAGCTGCCCGTCATCCCATCAACTAATGTTTACATTTGACTTCAGGTCAGGACTAAATGCTGTTAAAGTCGTGATTTTCTCCAGCTTCTTGGAATCATGTCTGGTGCTGTTAACCCCTTCAATCCCAGGGCGGTTGAGACCTTAGCACACTGGCTGCGATTTCAGCGTGTCTTCTCTAGCAACTAGCATTGCTCAGCACGCTTTCACACACGCGCCTGCTTTTTATCTTACTTTGGTTGGCTATAAGACATGTTGTCATGGCAATTTTGAAAGATAATCATCCTCAAACTTGTGAAGATCGATTCTGGTGATCGACTTAGACTGGACATGCTGGCACTACAAGGGTTATGTAACAGGGTTCATTTCCAAAGGGAGGGCTCATCAGTGTCGCTGACACTCTTATAGCACACGGGTGGCCTTTGTTCACCTCACCGTCCACTACCCACTCCTGATGCCTAAGCTAGCAGGGGCTGGGAACCAAACCTGTAGCTTCTGCAAGAGTAGTGTGTGCTCTTTTGCAGGGCCGCTCTCCAGCCCTGAGCAACATCACTTCTTAAGAATTTATAAGAACACCATGAGCAACCCTAGCAGCTATTATCCGATGGTATTACCGACTAAGCATGACGCGGACACAGTCACCTTCCAAAATACTGGCAGTGATGATGTTTCTGTGTTGGGAAATTACTCTGAGATCAGGAAGGTAGAGCTTGTACAAAATTACCTGTTGGCAAATACGTAAACATCTCATGACTCCAGCAATGCTAGCGTTCACTGCCTGTAACCAGCCTCATTCAGTGAATGATGGAGGTCTGAGAACTGACATGGTGGACTTGTCTCCTCGTAGAGTTTGTATCTTCCAGGCTTAATGTGATTGACACAGAATGATCATCGGCCACTAAATGCAACTCGAGTTTCGTTTTTATTTCTCAGCAGATCTGCACTCACTTTGCTTTAATAGATGTGTCTCTAAATAAGTGTCCGTTAGCTGATGAGTCCCTCCCAGAGAGCGTTATAGACTCTAACTTGGCCTTCAGCCTGAAAACATTTGGTTAACTGTTGTCTCAGGCTAGTGCATCGAAGTCTCCATGTGACTGATGTTTCCCATGTTCTACCTGTCTTCACATGTCCACCTTTCAAACGCACAGTTCTTGTTGGTTTTTCACCGATTTTTGACAGCCTATGGAACAATGGTTTTGTTCTGGCATTTTCATATGTCTGCATCTTTATACTTAGTTCTCATTGGTCCTGCTCCCAAATGGCCCTTCCTGGACCTCCTGTTGTCTCTTCCTGGTTTTCTTTCTTCCTCCAAAGAGTCTCTGCTTTCATGCTGCACATATTCCATTATCCCCTCCTTTCCCCTGCTCCTAGAGTTTCTTCATCCTGCTCATGATCCCCTTTCTATTTTCATCTCTCTCTCTCTCTATCTATCTATCTCTATCTCTCTCTGTCACACACACACACACACACACACACACACACACACACACATCCCTCATATGGATTTGAAGCCAGTTGTAGTGGAATAGCTGTCAGTTCCACTACTTTGCGAGGAATTTATTTTCTAGATGTGACTTTAGATCAGCACTCTGCATATGAAAGAAAAATGTGGCATTTGCCTTTTGGAGCCTCCCTTGTTCACTGATCTTTAACTTTCCAGTTTCCCTGGAACCGTTATGCACATCTGCTGCTCTTGTACCAACAGCTGCTTGGTACCCAGGGCTCCCCCACACTGGCTGTGCTGGTCTCACCTCAGTTGGATTGGGGCCCTGCCCTCAAAGCTTGGGCATGCTAAATGCTGCCCTTCCCTGTAACGCGTCCTCCAGACAGCGTGGACTCACGGGCCTCCAGCTCCAGGCCAGCAGTGGAATGCCGCACAGGTCACAGCGTGGTGTAAATTGGAACTCCACAGTCTCTGCTGTCAGAGAGACAGCAGCATCACTGCTCTCCTGGCTGGACTTCATCTCACTACCCTCTTCCCCACTGGAAGCCCAGGACAAGCCAAGCCCACTGTGTCACCTAACGATAACTCTGCCCTGCCTCCTGCAGACTTTGGATGTTACTAATTCTCTATTCTGCACTAACTCTGTCCCCAAGAAGTATTCATGAAATCCCCCTGTGCAAACCTCTCTGCTCTAAACTACGAGCCACTCAGATCCAGTCTTGTCATTTTTCTTTCTACTCCCTGAAGAGTTCAGCACCTGTGTCTACTCTATCATTGGACATCTCTAGTCATGACTATGAATTCAGGTTCTATCTCTTTTCAACAAGGTCTCTTGCGCGTTGATATAGGAAAAATTCCTCACCCTAGTATGTTACACATCTTGAAAACCATTCACAAGGTGCATAGACCACTGCCTCCACGTGTACTGAGAACAGTCAGGAGTGAGACCAATTTCACATCAGTGTGTATTACTAGATTCCTTGAGGGATTGAAGAGACAGCACATTTGACAAAAATCAAAGCCTTCATCAGATGCAGAAATCCACAACTAATCAATGGGCCAAGCTCCTGGAGTACAATCAAAGTGAGGGAGGAGCAAAAATATGAACAAAGGAGTCAAGACCATAACTCCACAGAATCAGCTTACCAGAGCTAGTGAGAGATCATTGACTGGGGTCTGACAAATGGGGAACCTGCATAAGAACAAACTTAACTCCATTAATATAGGTGGCAATGGTGTGCCTGGGACAATAAATGAGGCCATTGGCAGTGAGTCCAAGATCTAACACTAATGCACAAACTGACTTACTGGAGCCCATTCTATATGGAGAGATACCTTGCCCAGCCTCGACACAGGGGTGTGGGGGTGAAGAGGTGCTTTGGTCCCCTCTCAATAAGATGATGGGGCACTTAATACACTTCCTAGGGGAGGCCTTACCCTCTCTGTGAAACAGACAGGATGGGGACAAGGGGGGAATTGGAGAAGAAGAGGTCGGGGTAACTGGGATTGGAATGTAAAAAAATAAATTAATAAAAATGCAAAAATTAAAGCCTTCACATAAGATATTTGGGTGTTAGAAATGCTTAATTTGTTAGATTAATGGGAATAAGCACCCTTGAGACAGTAAACATCAAGGTTTGAGAGTATACATTACATTGATAAAATTTTGAGTATTGGATCACTGTAGATGGGGAGAAACAATCAGGAAATCTGGTGAGCAGCCTCTAGAGTCTACATAGGTGGGAGACGCTGTAAGAGGTGATGTCATGCAGTGCAAAGAGAAAGAAATAGAGAGCAGAGGTGCAAATTACAGCATCTACTGGCAACTACACTAGGGGGAGGTAGTGTCATTGGCGTGCTTGAACAGCTGTAGGTTAAAACGCCTCTTGTCGAAAAGTTAAAAAGAACTTGAGATAAAGGATGTTGTAGGCAAGGAGGGGTGCATCTTTTTTTTCTTTAAATTAGAAACAAGCATGCTTCACATGTCAACCCTGGCTCCCTCTCCCACCTCTCCCCCTCCCCCTTTAGCCCTCCAATCCCCCACCAATCCCCACTCCCCTCCCCTGGGAGGATGAGGCCCTCCATGGGGGTCTCCAAAGTCTGTCATATCATCCTGGGAAGGATCTAGGCCCTCCCCATGTGTCCAGGCTGAGAGAGCATCCCTCCATGTGGAATGGGCTCCCCAAGTTCATTCATATGCCATGGTAAACACTGATCTACTACCTGAGGCCCCATAGATTACCAAGGCCTCCTCACTGACACCCACGTTCAGGGGGTCTGGACCAGTTCCATGCTGGCCTCTCAGCTGTCAGTCTGGGGTCCGTGTGCTCCCTCTTGTTCAGGTCAGCTGTTTCTGTGGGCTTCACCAGCCCGGTCTTGACCAGTAGGGGTATATCTTAATGAAGAATTTAACTTTGAAGCCAAGTGCAGTGGCATGCATCTCCAGGCACTGTGGAGATGCAAGAAGGAGGATCAGGAGTTCAAAACCATCTCATCTACATAGAGAGTTCAAGGCTAGTCTGGGCCAAATGAGAGTCTGTCTCCAAAAAATCAATACACAAATAAAGTTTATGTTGGAATATATTGCGTGTGAAAATATACAAATAGAGATCAAAATAAACAGCTGTTTACGTGAATCTGAGTGAGTCTGGAATGAGAGATGACTTGCTTAGAGTAAGGATGCGTGGGAATTAAGGCCGTGGATGAGTATCCATGGAAGAGTGGTAAGAAAGGAGACAAGGGACTGAGGTGAAGTCCTGGAAATGGCGTTTAGGGGCAATAGAGGATGACTCTGCCAAGGAGAACAGAGAGCCAGTAGATATAAGAGCACATAATCATACAAGCACTGAGAGGACCAAGTTGGAGTTTGTTAAATGCTTTTTCTGTATCCATTAGCAAAATCGTTTACACATACAACATCAGCTTTATTCTGTATGCTGTGGTTAAATACACACATGGGCAAATGCTCATGAACACACACACACACACACACACTTTTTCCTATTTCAATGTTAAACTGATTTTATATCCCTTGGAAATAACTAGACTAAACAAACATTAATGCCTTATTTTGTACAGTAATGGATTTGATCTCATATTTCATTTACTCTTTAGTATCTACTGTCTCCGTTTGCGACAGGCATTGTTCAAGTTTTCTTTTGCTAGAATGTGTTGCACAGGGGTTGCTATCAGGTTTGCTCTGGTCTGACAAAAGGAACTAAGAAGTGTGACTTCATTGGGAAGCAGTGGCTCACACCTTTAATCCCAGCACTCGGAGGCAGGTGGACCTCTGACCTTCAGGCCAGCCTGGACTATAGAGGGAGTTCCAGGACATCCAGGGACTACACAGAGAAACTCTGTCTCAAACAGACAAACAAAACAAACAAAAAAGAAGTGTAACTTCGTCTTAGTTTCCTGTGGCTACTTTTTTAATGTTTTCTTAGCTTTAGCTTACACTAATTCTAGTCAAGTTTCATTATGACATCTTCATGTATGATGTATTTTGATCATGTCCCTCCTCCATTACCGTCTCTTGTCCCCCTGTCACGCCTGTTGATTCTTCTTCTGTGGGTCGTATTCTTATTGTGTCTAAGGTTTGGTTTGGACTTTTGGATTTGGGTTTTTGGTTGGTTTGGTTTTGGAATTACTGTTTTGCTTGTTTGTTTCTTTGTTTTTGATAATTCAGTGGGTTACATTACGTTCGCTTACAGGAGCATGATGAGGGGTTATTTACAGGTGGATAATACCACATCAGTGTTTACACTGAAGAAATGCCTCTCCCTCCCCAGAAATGATTAACTGCCCCTAGTGCTTCAGGGACGAGAAGGGCCTCATGCCTCCCTCCCCATTGCACAAGAGGATTTTGATGGACTCATTCTTGAGCAGGTCTTATGAAGTAATCACAACTGCTGTGAGTTCACGGTGTCACATACACGTAGTTCCCAGAAGACAGCGTCTCGCTAGATTCCATGGCATCCTCCTGCTCTACACGCTTTTCAGGGCATCTTCACGGTGCTCTGTTAGCCATGGAGAAGGTGACAGAGACATCCCAGTTACTACTGAGCACTCAACAGTCTCATATTCTCAGCACTTTGACAGGTTATGCCATTGCTACTGCAGAGAGAAGCTTCTCTGAGCACAGTGGAAAGTGGGACTAACGTAAGAGGTTTAACATAGCCGTTACAAGGCAATTTTATCGACATATCACATCCTTTCATCAAAACAATAGCTATGGCATCCTAGGACCTATCATATCCTTAGCCACAGGCTTTTGGCTGGAATGGAGATCCAGGTTTGAATCCCCTCCCGTGAGCAGGGTTCAGTTTCAATCTGAAAGCAGTTGGTTACTCCCATACAGACTTGATATTATTGTTTGTTATAAATGATTAACATTTTAATCCCTTACAATTTTGAGACTATTGAAACACCTGAGCCATAGTTTTTTCACTTTGTTAGAAATTCTTATTTTAAAACATTGAGTACCAGATGGATATGTTATTCATACCCTCTGTTTTATCTAAGACCTATTTTATAGTTTTTATTATATTTGTGTATGCGTGTGTGTTTGTGTGTGTTGTGTTGTGTGTGCATGTGTGTTGGTGAACACACGAGCCCATATGACACATTGCACATATGGAGGCCAAGAGACGATCGGTGGGAAACAGTTGCCGCCTTCCATTGTAAGGGTCCCAGGGAGGCAAGCAGCTTCACCTGCTGAGCCCTGAGCCACCTCACCAGCCCACCTTGACTCTTCTGAGAAAGTCGCTTTTCAAGGCATTTTTCTAACTCAGTAATCATTCAGTCTCTTTTCAGGCTTACAGCCGAAAGCTGACACAGGCAATATGGCAGAATAGGAGCTACCAGCCTTTGTGTCAAAAAGGCAGATAACCATGAGCAGAAACGGCCAGGTGGAGCTCAGGAGCCCAGTTAAGAGCAGAGAGCAATACAAACCCTTGAACGAAAGGTTACAGGAGACCACTTCCTGAGCATAACACCAGTAGCACAGACACTGAGACGGACAATTAATAAATGGGACCTCCTGAAACTGAGAAGTTTCTGCAAGGCAAAGGACACAGTCAACAAGACAAAAAGGCAGCCCCCAGAATGGGAAAAGATATTCATTAACCCCACATCTGACAGAGGGCTGATTTCCAAAATCTACAAAGAACTCAAGAAGCAAGTCTCCAAAGCACCAAAGGATCCAATTAAAAAGTGGGGGACTGAACTAAATACAGAATTCTCAATAGAGGAGACTAAAATGGCTGAGAGACACTTAAGAAAGTGCTCAACATCCTTAGCCATCAGGGAAATGCAAATCAAAACAACTCTGAGATACCATCTTACTCTTCTTAGAATGGCTAAAATCAAAAACACCAATGACAGTTTATGTTGGAGAGGATGTGGAGAGAGGGGAACACTCCGCCACTGCTGGTGGAAGTGCCAACCCATATAGTCACTATGGAAATCAGTATGAAGATTCCTCAGGAAAATGGGACTCAGTCTACCATAAGACCCTGCAATTCCACTCTTAGTCATATATCCAAATGAGGCAAATTCATACAACAAGGGCATCTGCTCCACTATGTTCATAGCAGCATTATTTGTAATAGCTAGAACCTGGAAGCAACCTAGATGTCCCTCAACTGAAGAGTGGATACAGAAAATGTGGTACATTTACACACTGGAGTATATTACTCAGCAGAAAAAAACAATGGAATCTTGAAATTCGCAGGTAAATGGATAGCCCTGGAAGAAACCATCCTGAGTGAGGTAACCCAGTCGCAAAGAGACAAACATGGTATGTACTCACTCATATATGGATTTTAGACACGAATCACTAGAGTGCCAGTCTACAATCCTACTGCCAGAGAGTCCAGGAAACAGGAAGGACCCTAAGAGAGTAGTACCCCAGAGAAGGTGGAGTGAGGCAAGATCTCCTGAGCAGATTGGGAGCATGGGGAGGGGGGGAGAAGGAGCCCGGAAAAAGAGAGGCTCAATCAGCAGCCCTGGGTGGGAGGATGGGACAGGACTATATCTGGGTCTGCAGCATCTGCCTTTTCAACGGGGCGGGGCGCTTGCATTGTTTCTATTTAATATATTTACTGACTGCTGAGCTCTGCCATTTTACTGTTGGTTTTCCACCGATCTGCCTTTCCCTCTCCATCCTTCCTTCCTTAAGAGAGTAACTGAACAGTCAAGTTGTTATGTCTTAATTCCCTTCTGACCACCGGAGTTTATGCCTGCTTGGCTCCCTTAGGAACTGTACTGTTCACCTTAAACTCATCACCCTGTCATCAGAACTAATGTTTTTTGCTTTTGGTGGATATAAAAACCTATGGCATGGCTAGTCTACTTACTTGCACTTCCTCCTTTGTTTTACAGTGTGCCTGGGTGCCTGGGTGCCTGGTGGGTGTTGTAAAGGAAGGCAGTTGATCTGGGCTCACAGTTCAAGGGTTAAGTCTATCATGGTTGTGAAGTCACGGCCACAGACGTTTGCACACGGTCAGGAGGCAGAGAACCGAGAACGCTCTTTTTCATACATCTTAGATCTGTACAAACAATGAACTCTGTCCTCTTTGATGCCATATACTTTATTCTGGATTTCAGGTGGCCTTTGTTCAGAACTGTAGCTGGGATTCTTTAATGTGGGTCTGTCTGTCTTGAGCACTCTCTGTAATGCCCCTGCTGCAGTCCTAAGGCCAGAGATTTTCTGTTATCACTTCACTGAACATGTTTTTTATCTCACTTTTGGTTTTGAAGGATGCTTTCATGGAGTACAGAATTCTGAGTAGACCCTTTCTTACCCCATACCCTGCATCTGGTCAAAAGCCAGTGTTACTGTTACCATGTAGAGAACAAGTCGTTTTCATCTCTTCTCAAGATTTTCTGTCATTGATATTCAGCAATTTAAATATGATTATGCCTAAGAATTATAAATATATTCCCAATATTTATCTTTTTGGAGTCTTCTGGGTATCTATAAACATATATGTATTTAGTTATCATCTAGACAAATTCTGTTACACTTTTCTTACTCCTTTCTTTGTTAGACTATGTGTGCTACATTTTTACAGAAGTCACTACTGGCCCTTAAAGCTCTATTCACTTGCTGTTTTTATTTTGTTTTGTTTTCCTCTATTCTTTCTATTCTACAAAGAAAACAGATTGAGCTCATTAATTCACACTGGGTTTTGGTGATGTTTCCACATTTTCATGCTATCATATTTATTTGTCTATTTATTTTTTTATTTTGGGTTTTTGAGACAGGGTTTTTCTTTGTAACTTTGGAGCCTGACCTGGGAGTAGCCTTGAACTTGCAGCGATCTCCCTGCCTCTGCCTCTGCCTCCTGAGTGCTGGGATTAAAGGTGTGTGCCACCACCACCCAACATATCATATTTACTTTTGTATCAGTGCATTTTAAATTTTCATTATGATGGTTTGAATAAGAATGATACCCATAGGCTTGTATATTTGAATGCTTAGAGTCACCAGAGAGTGGCGCTATTTGAAATGATTAGAATGATTAGCAGATGTGACCTTGTTGGAGGAAGTGTGTCGCTGAGGGTGGGCCTTGAGGTTTCAAACAGTCATGACAAGCTCAGTCTCTTCTTCTCTGTTTGTTGACCAGGCTGTAGCTCCCAGCTCCTTCTCCAGCACCCCCAACCTACTGCCATGCTCTCCACCATGATGATAGCAGACTAAGCCTCTGAACCTGTAAACTAGCCTCCAGTTAAATGCTTTCTTTTATAAGAGTTGCCCTGGTCATGGTGTCTCTCCACAGCAATAGAACAGTGACTAAGAAATTTTCAGAATCTCTATTGATATTTTCTATTAGATTTGAACATAATTGTTATTGTTGAATTTTTTTTTGTTTTCAGGGTGAGGTATTTTCTGTTGATGAAGCAGAGTGATGGAAAGGTTAAGTCTCCCTCCCAAAATCACACAAAAAGTAAGCAATAGAGCCAAAATTTGAAGATGACTAAAATGTCAACATAAAAAAATCTATTGTGATTATTTCAGTATTGCTTTAAAAGTATATCAGTTGTTAACCAATTTATTTCCACTGTTTAAGCACTGCATCAATTTGTTAATGCCAGTTTGTCTAGACAAAATATATAATATGTTATGGCTGTAATTTGGGGTCTTAGTAGAAAGTAGTTTGATGAGGAAAACATAGTATATAAATAAGTGACACCTATTAAGAGAAATGAGATCTCTGAGGAACATATAAACAGCAGACACAAAGAAAACTCACTGTCTTTGGGTCTAAAGCAGTAACAGTAACATAAGTAAAACAGAGTAAGTGCCATGCAACCCAAGGCTGAGATTCAGACTTTGGAGAATTGTGGTCATGGCAGACTGGTAGGAAGAAAAGTCATGATGGAGGTCAGGTAGAATAAGAAATGAGATGAGACCCAACACAGAGGCCCACAACTGCACAGTGTGCAGAGAGAGGGAGAGACCTTGGAACACTCAATCCTAAATGGGATGTCTTCATCCAGCCCCTCTCCTCAGGGTTCAGGGAAATACGTGGAAGAAGAGGCAGAAAGATTACAGGAGCTAGAAGGGATGAATAATGCCAAGGAGACTGACTTCCAGATGTAACAGGACTGATGCTCACAGAGACGGAAGCAGCATGCCCAGGGCCTCCACAAGTTCAAGCCAAGGTCCCAGTGTTGAGAAGGGCAAATAGCCAGGGACCCACATCCCTATCCAGGAATCTCAGAGCCTATCTCCAGTTGACATCCACTTGCAAAGGAAAATGGTTTTCTCGAATGGAGTCTGACTGGGCAAATTAGCCGTGCTTAAGGGCAAACCCCAAGCCCAACTGCAGACAGCCAACACAAAAGGAACAATTATATATTTGTAGACTTTTTGTCTCATATTTCTTTGTTTGGGCATTTGTTGTCTTACTGGTCTTTTGCTTGTATATTATGTTTTTTATTTTGTATCTTTATGGGTTATTTGTGTGTGTGTGTGTGTGTGTGTGTACTTCTTGTGTTTCTTCTTTGTTATTGTTGTTTAGTTTTGTTCTGTTTCATTTGTTTTCTTTGCCTGCTCGTTTGTTTTCTAAAGAGAAAGAATGAGTATGGAGTTGGGTAGGGGCAGGTGGGAGGAGTTTAGGGAGGGGAAATCATGATCAGAATACATTGTATGAAAATTTTTTCAATAAGAAAGAAAGAAGTATCCTGCTGGATGCCAAACTGTAGTGAGAAGACAGGGGACCTCCAGGAAAGCAGAAAAGACTCAGTCCCAGGAGGAGAACATCCTTCCTCCTTTGGTTCCCTCCATCACCTTCTACCAATGACCCCAAATACCACAGCTTTAACAAAACAGACCTGCCCGCAGACCTGCACAGGCCAAGCCTATGGAGGCATTTCCTCAAGCATCCCTCTTCCCAACTGACTCTAGCTGTGTCAAGTTGATATAAAACTAACCAACATACCATTACTGTAAGGAATTTAGAATTAAAAAGTAGAATACAATACACTTAATTGTGAACTTATTGGTCATATTATAAATCATCATTTCGAAATGGCATGTACTATACTATTTCAGTACATCGTGACTGCAGTTCTGGGTAGAATATTGATTTATACTGGACTGTAATAAATAGAAAATGGGATAAATAAACCCTTAAAGCAGCTTGTCTGGTTATATTTAGAATGAGCATGAAATATTGTGTCTCAGAATCAGCATGAAGTATTCTAATGAAAATATGCTTGCAGTATGTGCACACACAGAAGATCTTCATGCTTGGAACTCGCACCCATGCTCCTTTCCGGGGCCAGGGAATACTTCGGGACTGAGTTACTGCTCATGAACACAGAATTGAGTGGAGAAGGTCTCCCGGGTGAGGCACAGGGACACATAGCCCAGCTGGCAGAAGAGAAGTAATTGGGGAAAGAAATTATAGCTCAGTGACAAGCAGACATCTTTGGGGCCTGGCTTTTTTCTTCTGTCATTAAATTGTCTGAAGTTCTAGTTCCCTGGAAATACAGTCTGCACATGACTTTCTCTGGAGCTCAGAGGGACATCTAACAAATCTAGCCGTGGACAATCTAGTTGTAGAAAAATAAAAGGATAAAGGTTAGAGGGAAAGGAAAGGGAATGGACCCTCTCTCTGCAGTGGTAAAGAGTCATCAACCTCTGTCTACATGGTCGGGGGGAGGCTAAACATCTATCTGCAACCTCTGTCTGCACAGGGCATCTAATGGTCTGTCTAAAGGTCTTTTCCCACTGCACAAGAAAATCTTACACACACTGCAGAGCACACATGAAAGTGAAGTAAATCTTCAAGTGATCTTTAACCTCGCCACACTGCAAGAAGTATTGTAATTACTCTGCTCAGTAAACACACAAGAGAAAGCACCATTTAAGTCTTCTTTCAGGGAACCTCTATTCCACCAATTTTGGTGAGAGTGTGTTTTAGATTGAACCTCTTGTTATCAGTCACCTAGCAACAAGTATTATTATGCCTATGGGCTGGTTTGCTTTTTAAATGATACTAAGATGGGTGGCCTTGCATGTGTTATTTTGCATTATTTTTACAAATTCCTAGAAGTGAAATTATTGAAGCAAAGGTTATAGACATCTCTATCCATATGCATTTTAAACGTATTATCTCACTTAAGTTTGAAGTTGGGATAATTTCCAATTTACAGACTTTTTTTAAAACGCTGGAACCCGGGCTAGGAAATCAGTAGTAAATCAACAACTAGTAGGTGTGGTGCCAGCGTTTGATCTCCAGCAGTCCAGCTCACAGATGGAGTTTCCAGGGTGTCTCAGGGAGAGCGGCCTGATGCAGTTGAGAAAAGGAGGCATCTGAGTGTGATCGTGGCTTCCTCTAATGCCTCTGTGATCTCGTCCTATTGTGGCATGCATCCTATCTGATTGGCAGCGTTTTCATACCTTCTTGGCTAATCCACCTGCTGGCTGATTCCTCAAAGGCACAGTATGCATGGTTGCGTCCAGGACTTTGATCTCTTTTTACACAATGTCATAGATGAGGCCCCCTCTGTCTCACCCTGTAAGGTTTCATAAATGATAACAAGTCTGTGTCGGCTTCCCTGAAGCTTTACATACCCAACTGCCAAAAACAGAGCAAAAGCCTACTTAGTATCTCAACGTAAGAAAGTCACAATGGGCCTCCCCAGTGTCCTGGGCTAGCTTCTCATTGGTTTTCAATCTCTCAGAAAATGTTTTTCCTTTTTGAGATAGTTTCTCAATTTGCAACTCATAATCCTCCTGCATCAACTTACCAAGGGCTGCATGTTACAGATGAATACAACCACGTCCAGCATATACATGACTTTTCCTAAGACAAATATCTGGGTTAGCATAATTTTCCCTCCCTCCCTACCTCCTTGTCTCCCACCTTCCTTCCCTACCTCCCGTCCTCCCTCCTCTTCTTTCCTCCCTCTCTCTTTTTCCCTTTCTCCCTCTGCCTCTTTCTATCTTCTCCACCCTTCTCTCCCTCCTCTCCATCCCTCTCTCTCCCCTCTCCTCTCTCCATGTCTCCCTCTGTCCTCTTCCCCTCTCTCTCACCTCCCCACCCATTCTCTGAACAACTGCGATTGACTGGACCTCTGAAACATCTTAAATGCTCCCTTTTCCTACCTTCACTGAGGACCAACAGACCGAGCAGGCCTCCCCATTTCCCCATAGCCAATCACCATATAACATTAAGAATGGTCATTTTAAATAAAACTCTGATTAGAGCTCCTCATGGTTTGACATTTTCATGAGTGTCTCAGTAGAATTAGAATGAAAACCAGCTCCTTCCTCTGACAATCCTTTTGCAACAGCCTTTGCCTCCCACTGGATACTGTGCTATGGAAATACTGCTCTCCTTTTCCTGTTGCCTGAAAATATCCAGATGCCCTCAGGCTAGCTCGTCCATTGGTTCCCAGCCAAAACAGCCTTGACTACCATGGGGTAGTTGTTACTGTCTCAGGAGATACCTTAGTCGTGACCGGAGTCCTGGCTTCTACCAGTGTAGACTGCTGAACTGGCCATGCACAGGATAGGTCCCCACAACAAAGAGTTATTTGGTTCAAATTTTCAGCAGTAAAAGAGAAAACAAAACAAGACCCTTTCACTAATGCATGACTGGCTCCTTCTCAGTTTTCTGTGTCTCAGTATATATTTTAATGTCCGGAGTTCCCAAGAGCACTCTCACCTATGGCTTACAGCAACATCCCACAAAGTATTTGTCATCTCTTTGTTTTTTTCATGTTTGGTCATTAGTTTCCTTGCTCATTGTCTGTGTACTTCTTAGATCAAAGATGACATCAGTGTAAGATTACTCTTATTAAATGCAGCACCCCAACACCAAGCACTGCCTCTCCCACAAAAGCAACGGTGGGAGTACAAGTTGGAAGGAGCTTTCAGGCAACTTTAACAAGTGTAAGAGATGGACATCTGTAGACTGGAGTTTCTGTCCCGCCTGGTCCCAAACAAACACACAGTGGCTGATATGGATGATAAACTGTTCGGCCGATGGCTCAGGCTTCTTACTGGCTAGCTCTCTCTTAATATTAACCCATTTCTATTAATTTGTGTATCTCTATGTAGTCTTGGCTTACCAGTCATTCCCGAGTCTCTTGTTGTCTCTCCTTTTCTTTCTTTTCCCTGCCTCTTTGTTCAGAATTCCCACCTAGCTAGCTAAATCCTGCCTGTCCATTGGCCAAACAGCTTTATTTATCAACCAATAAAAACAACACATATTTGCAGTATACAGAGGGACATCCCCCATCAGATATCAGGAAAAGCAAAAGATTCCCCTACAGTACAGACAGCATTCAACCCTGCTTAAGTGCCATTTCAGCTGTCAGTCAAATATCACCAAATACCTATTGTACAGCCGCACTAATTCTGAGAATTGTTCTACTTCTTCCATGGCCTAGACAACTTCTGTAAGCATAGCTGAGGCTAGAAAAGACATGATTAGGTCTTACCATGCCAGGCAGACAGATGTATTTGGCATTCGGGTCAGCTCCAGCAGTGGGTGACAGAATCTCATAGAAACTGGGGCCTGGGGGCAGAAAACAGGATATGCTCCAAACTGACTTGGTAGTAGGTATGCAAATTAGAGTGCTTTGTCAAAGTGAAACAGAGCCAGTGCGTGCCAAGCAAGCAGCGGATGACCAAGTGAGGGGAAGCAGGCACGAAGCTGACCACACCTCGGAATCTACAGGGTAAGGGCAAAGCAGGGTCGGAGAGACGGCTCCACGGTTAAGACCAAGCACTGCTCTTCCAGAGGCCCAAAGTTTGGTTCCTAGCACCCACGTCAGGCAACTCACAACACGTAGCTCCAGCTCCTAGGGATCTGACAGATCTGGTCTCCACCTGGATTTGCATGCACATTCCTACACAGTCACACATACATACACATTTAAAAAGTTTAAAAATAAGCACTGTTACTAAAAGCAAGGTACAGCTCAAGTACCATTGACTGGCCCATGACGCATTGCCAAGTCAGGAATTCTGGCAAAGTGGAAAAATCAACACCTGGGGCTTTTCATGATAAAACATCCTGAACCATCATAAGCAAGGTCCGAGATGTTTTCCGTGTCGGTGGGAGTCTAGAGGCTCCCCTAAGGGAATCAAGATTCTGAGAATGAAGTTCTACATTGAGACCACGCAAGGTTGCAAAGCTCTCAGTGACAATCTAAAGAGACAGGAATCTACCATCTGACGTTTAATCTGTCTGAGTAAAAGGACATTTGTTTTATTTTGAGCAACAATAACTCCAGTTAAAATGCATTCTCAACCTCCCTCTCGGCTGTCTATGACTATGCTGTATACAACCCCAAGCTATACCCAACTAAACTGCGGCCAAGCAGATGGACTATCCTACAGAAATTCACGAAGACTAGGGGAGCAGTGAAAATTGGAGTCACTTTCCCCGCCTGCTTACCTTCCCCTATTTTGGCTGTGGATCACTCTAAGGTCAAGGGGGACTTTAAACGAGAAGCTATGACAAAAGCCATGAATGAGACCTTGGATAGCACAAAGTTAGACAGAAACGGCAAGGGATTCAGATGGACAGAAAGAACTGCCACCCCACTCGTGGAGTGCTTCCTCTAGTTTCATAGTTTTCATTTGTTTTGTTTGTTTTTAAGCATGAGCCCTAAAAATCTAATTTTGCTTTTATTCACAAGTTAATTGGCTTTTCTATTGCAAGCGGCTTCCAACTAACACAGAAAGTCAGGGGACAGGGTGGGTGGCCTCCAGCCTGACTCTGTTTTGTCCTCACCATGTACTGCTTAGGCAATCCCATTCCCTGGAGTGATGGCAGAACAGGGCAAGGGAAAATCTCCTGTGTTTCTGCTATGCTGATTCTCTGTCTGACTTTGGAGAAGTAGCCATGTTGAAAGGTCTATACTGCAAGAAGCTGGAGGCATTCTCTAGAATCTCATCTCCATCTAATAGTCAGTGACAAGCAATTGTCCTCCATCCTGCAGCTACACAAGAATGGATTCTGCCAACAACCTCCACAGACTTAGAGAAAACTTTTTAGCCTACATCAGAAGAGAGCACAGCCCAGGTAATACCTGGGATAGAGACTTCTGAGAGTCTGAACAGAGAACCCAGCTGAGCTGGCCTGAGTAAGACAGGGGAACTGGAAGATAGTAAATGCAGAGGTATACTCAGCCCCAGAGTTTGTGGTTGCTTGTTTGCAATTAAAAGTTAGATTACTGCCAGTAAAGGTGGAGTCAATGCATGTTTCCCAGATTCCCTATGGCTGCAGTACAAGTTACCAGACCATTAGCAAATAGTGTGAGACTCTCAGACAGTGGACTTCACCCCTAATGTGCAACACATTAAATGAAACTAAGTGTGTCAGACTCAGCTCCCACAGACTTTCAAGGGTCATCATGCGCTCACTCTCTCCTTCCTACCCTCGCCAAAGGCAAGAAGGGAGTGGTTGTGTCTATCCTGAGTCCTGAGGGAAAGGTGGCCAAGAGCCTGCTTTCCCTACAGGCCGAGCTGTGCTAGCGCACTGTTGAAACAAAGGTGGATGTTATGTGCTAAGACACTTTTTTCAAGGAGGAAGAAGCAGACAAGAAGTAATCCAGATTCCCACACACCCGAAGAGATCAAGAAAATTAAGTAAACACTGAGATTCTCAGACAAAAGGGTGCCACAGGACTGCAAAACACAGTTATTCATTTACATACTTGTAAGATTTCAGGCTCCAGGTAGGGGAAAATCTTGGAAGCAATTATGAAATTCAGTCCATAACACTTGAAATAAATAAACAGCAAAGAAGCAGCGTGTTCTTTGGCCTTCTAAATAGGAATAGCACCATTTGATAGATGTGTGCCTGTCACACAGCTATACTGAAACGAAGGTGACCTAATACCACAGTGAAGCCAGAGGGCTTCACAATTCACCCCTTACCACATGGTGTGGGTGTCCAGCCAGAAGTTTGATTTCAAGATGTTCTAGCTGCTAATAATTTTGAAGTCTGTGACCCTGGTTTACTCAGCGTAGAACCCTGACTTGTTTAAAATGGATGAACCCTTCATCTCACACAGGAAATTACCATTAAAAAGACACGTTGCCTAAAATGGAGATGTGCTAAAAATAGTCGCATTTTACGTTGGTATAATCCACTTAGTGTATTATATGAACTCTGTTTTGCTTTCTCCAAGAACAGAAAAACAAAACATCCTAAGAGCAAAACACAGATAAGCAGTTACAAGACAATTGAAAACAGAAATGAGTCCATTATTTCAGAACATTTAAACAAATCCAACTGTTCTTTTAGTGACTCCAAGCCACCATTAAAATATTTATACACATAGAGTATGTATATTTGGGACTGTTTTGCTAGATTTCCTTTCAAGCCTCCATCTTCAAACTGACAGACAAGAGACTGTAGATTTTCAAAGTTCTACTTTGCCAAAGTGGACATCTCCTGCATATCTGAGGCATCACCAGAAAGTTTCCACATTTTCTAAATTTCATAGGGAGTTTCTTTATCATGAAATTCAGTAGCTAATTCATATGTTGAAACTGATTTTGAAAACAATAGATCATTGGGGCAGATTTTAAAAAGCATATTTCTTCAACAAAATATACTTGTGGCAGTTTGAGATAATAGAAGTTAAGACAGATTTAGACTTGAGTACATTTAAATTATTCATCATTTCTAAAGAACAGCAAGGGAAATTAGTAAGAAACAGTGCCTTTTCTAGTTATTTAAATCAGCTACATTAGTAGAAAGAGGCTCCATTGTATTCAGTCTGTTCATTTGCTTTTCCAGTGCTGCGATAAACACCAGGCCTAAAAGAAACTGGGGTGGGAAAGTGTTTATTTAACTTATAGGTTACAGCCCACCATCAAAGGCAGCCAAGACCAGAGCCTGAAAACAAGGATGGGGGCAGACACAGGAGCCTGGGGACAGGAGCCTGGGGACAGGGACAGAGGCAGAGAAGATGGAGGAAGCTGGCTCCTGGCCTGCTCCCAGGCACACATTCCACCCCCTTCCTTCTGCAGCCCAGGCCCACCTGCCCAGGGAAAGCATCACCCACAGTGGGGTCCACCCATCCCTCCTGTGTCAATCAGCAATCAGGAAAACCACAGGTCAATCTGACGACGTTCCTCGATTGAGTTGCCCTCTTTTCCAGGTACAGACAGCCAAGATCAGCCCCCACGGAATCTTTTATGAATAAGATCAAACGACTGTAGACAACTACGTGTGGGTTTACTAGAAAACCTATCTTCACTGGCGATGTTCTCAGCAGAGGCAGGAAGGAACCTTCCTAAGAGGACAGGAGTTGATACAGAGACACACATAGTCCCAGTGCTGAGGCTAGGTGACATCCGTGTTGTCAGACCTGAGGCCCAGAGAACACCACAGGAGATGATGCTGAGAGACAGAGTGCCATCCAGATACATCATGGCCATCGCAATGCTGAACAGCCAGCAGCAGGAGATACCTGCACAGGACTGACCCTTCAACACGCCATCATGGACAGAGGAGGTGCCATTGAGGCCCCGTCTGTTCCTGAGGATTGCTCGTCTGTGAGCGGTCGCTGGTGATGGAGGTGTCCTTTATTTCAGTGATGCAGCTATCGGGGGACAATCTGCGAAGAAGACAGGTTCAAAGGGGTGAGTATAAACATGGTGCATTGGCTGTATGTCTGAACTGTCAAAATAGAAACAGTTTAAAAAGAAAACATAACTTCTATTTAGTATTTCCCTGAAGGAAATTGCCCCTTTAAAAAAATCCATAGCCCTTATAATTATAATTTATGTAACATTCTGCTAATATTATCCGCCATTCATGAAAATACTTGCGATATCCCTAACATCAAGATAACTCTCTTGAAGAGAAATAGAAATAACATAAGAAACTACAAATAAAATGTTGAGGTCTATAATTTACATTCCACAATTGATGTGAGAAACAAGAAATGTGAGTGATTTGTGGTGCCTGAGGTGACCAGAAAATAGTTTTCATAAAGATTAGTACTCAGTTCACGAAATTTCTACCTTTCATCTGTTCTTTTTGTAGATATAAACAATGTAGCAAGCCTGTTTCAAGCTAATTTTACCTTTCAGAGCTAAAGCCTCCTGCGCTGAAGATCACAAAACAGCAGGATGAATCACGTGTGCCGGCACTGCCTGGTTAACCATCGGTAAACACGCTGCCCTCACAGAGAGCCGAGGCCTCCAAAGCTACAGGTGTCTGCCTACTTGCTGCTTTCTGGTTTATTAGTTCCTGAAAATGTGACAAAGGAAGTTCTGCATTTGGTGACACATTTGAGAATAGTGGCTGAGGGGAAAACAACAAACAAGCAGGCATAGCACTTACATCACTTTGTGGTGTCCTTCCTGGGACAAGGCATCCTCCGCCAGCTCCGCCCCCCCCCAGTCAGCTCCCCTCCACTGCGTTGTAATCTCTGTCCCTGTGTAACGCGTCTTCCATCCTTTCTCCCCTCTTTCTCCGTCTTTTCTCTTCCTTCCTCTTCCTCCTTCCGTTTCTGTCTTCCCTCCTTCTCTCCCCACCCCCATTCCATTCCTTCCTATTACACAGCTGTGCACCTTGGGAAACATCGTTTAGAGATGAAAAGGCCATGAAAATGTCCTACCAAACACAAGGGGTCTGACGGTCATAGACACCAATGAGCTTGATGTGTAAGTCTGTATAGGGAAAGTGTAGAGGCCTTCTTAGGCTTATTGTGAATGCTATTAACGATACCATGCACTAAAATGCTCTTGAAACCTTAAAATCTTGTATGGTTAAGGATTGTTATAAATTGCACGTGACACCTGTAAGAGATAATTAAAGGGCTCAGGACAGCCAAGCCCAAGTTCTCAGCACAAAGGAGATTTATGTGCCCCACAGGGTCAGAGAGCAGGCAGTAAGGGACAAAGATTGAGACAGAGGATGATATAGAAGGGGAGGGAATGGGCTGGAGAGATGGCTCAGCCATTAAAGGCTAGGCTCACAACCAAAAATATAAGAAGGGGAGGGAAAAGTTACATTTGTCCTGGGACAAAGGACTGCCTTTAGACAGAGAAAAGACAGATGTGACCCAGAGGAAAATGGCAGTTTATAAAGGTAAAAGGGGAAATTCTGTGTTAGGATTAGGTGTTTAATTTTAATTAAGTTGTGTTAATTAGGTGAGCCAAAGGGGGCTTTTGATTGCTGGACTTCAATACTTTGATGGTTGGACCTTGGTAGTCAGCCTCAGGAGGAGGAAGTGGCCAGATAAGAGAACAGACCTTGGTGGCAGCTTTAGGAATGTAATCGAATGAGCTTTAGCAAGGGAGGAGGGCAAGGCCTGCCAGAGCCAAGCCCACCAAGCCTGGGCCAGCCAGACTCCGTTCACCACCAAATTAGAGACAACGTAGTCACATCTGACTCCAGCATTATTTTTCAGGGTCTTGCGTTTGCCTACCCAAACCCCTGGAGTCATCATTACTAAAGTTTTATCTAAATGAAAACTGAAGGCTGCGGGGGGGAGGCTCTAAATCTCTCAACTCCGTTGTTTGCCAAGGGCAACAATCCTCTCACTAGCAGAGTAGAGGTTCTGGTTTTCAACTAAGGAATAAAACCCAAACAGGTGAGTGCTGAAGAGTGGAAAGGGAAAGGCGAGAGAAGCTAATGACCAGAAGCCTAGGCACCATGAGAAGGCTGAGGACTGAGGAAAACTAAAGGAAGGATGGGTCTCAATGGCATGCTACCTCTCATGACATTTGTAGTTTGACTCATACACATACCTTCCTAGTTGCAATATAAGCACCTTCACAATGGGGGGCATCGTTCCTGATTGTGTATTCTCAGTGTAGCTGGAAGGACAGGCCAGTGCGTGGGTGGATGCTGAGCTTCCATGCACCTGTCTGCCCTTCTTCCCTCATTGTTTTCCAACATCTGAGAACTTAGCGAACACTGAAAATGTGCACAGTTGTGAGTGTTCAAGCAAAGGGGGAGGGGCAGTGTAGTCCCTTGTAGACTCAAGATTTTCCACAATCAAATGACACCATTCATTTCATTTTCATTCGCTTCCAGTATGGGATATGTTGAGGAATGGTTTCTTATCCCTTTGTGTAAAATCGAAGCTGTGGCACAAACAGGATAATGTGATCATGCAACTTGAGCCAATGGTCGGTAAGTATTAATCATAGCTTGAAATGACTGGAGGTTTTTCTTTCCTGTTAAATTATTGCAGTACCCTGCATGTTGGGTGTCCCTGAAGTTGGAAAGCCAGCACTAAGTCACTCTTTGAAGCCATATACACCCTGGAGGGCTGGATGTTCTACGTTCACACTTGGGAGAAAGGGTGAATTGAATGTGGGCAACTCTAAGGATGACTTTTTCTTAAGGTGGCCCTTGTGATGAAGCTCATTGCCAGTGACAAGGACAGATAACAGAAATAACCACAGTCTGAACAGGTGCCAGGGGTGTTCCCTCCCTGAGGACGCAATGTGTAACTCTGGCTCTGAGTCAGCTTAACTAGTATGCCTGGGGAAATGCCTGAACGAATCATGATGCTAGCCTATCTGCAATGTTTCTAAAAGAATATGGCTTGCTGAGGAACAGTACGGGGAGATGAATCTCCTCTGCAATCTGAGTTCAGACTGACAGGAGCTTGGTTGGCAAGGGCATATGCCGGGGTTCGGCTTAATAAGGACCTTGAACTCCCAAACATGATACCACTAAGCCCTGGGGAATCAACAGAGGTGAGTCCCAGCCCCTTGACAAAGTTAAAATGTAAACAGAGAACTCACCAACAAGGGTATCGAAGCTCATACACAATTGGGTAGGCTTCTAAATTTCCCTCATAACTCATCACACGTTACATCCTTCCCATTAATAAACTTGAGCTCATCAAGAATAAATTCAAGCATTTTAAGAAAACCCATCAGATTCAGTTTCCTCAGTGAAGGAGTGCGGGAGTTTATTACAAAGCTACTTCACGATTCCAGTTGGATACCATGGACCTGAGGACTGGCTGTGCTTGGAAGCTCCGTCTGAACTGGGTCAGCTGAGATGGTGTGACAATGGGTCCTCCTCTACCTGTCTATTTCAGAATCCCTGATGAGTCAACACTCACTTTCCGTCTCGGATATTTGACTCTCACCTTTGTGCATAATTTGCGGTTTTCACAGTCACAACATGGCGCTGTCTTTGTGAGACACCGGTTACATAACCATTATTATTTCATTTTAGAAATTAAAATTTTATGGCATTTAAGCTCAATAAAACATTTCATTCTCAACCGGCAGGGAGCAAAATGGGGTAGAGTAGGTTCACAAGAACTTGGGTTGTCTGTTTCCGAGGAAAAACCTTTGTCAACAAAACAACGAAGATGGTTATTAGAAGTTATTTTCCTCAAGATGGGGACTTGAAAGAGTTAATTATATGCAAAATAAAAATTAAGTTGAACCCTAATAAGGCCAGACCTCTATAAACTCTTGCTTTATAGGTGCTGTTGTTATTTTTATTTGATCATTTCATAACCCTAAAAGATACTTATATCCTCTTTAAAGATAATAAAAAATAACCCTCTAAGCCTCATGGAAGTTGAACTATTTGATCAAGATCAGCTGAAGAAACTGACATTGATTCAGGGCTCGAGTCCAAAGCTGCCTGCTTCCATCTTGGGCTTCATCTTCCCACAGGGGCATGGCAGGTTCTGTTGGCCCGTCCTCTTTACTTTCCCGGTTTCTAATAAAACCCAAATGCTGCCAAGGTGTCCACCCTCCCACACAAGTGCTGGGAATGAGACCTCGTCTCGAATCCAAAGGCTGTGTGATCAAACGCTCGTCACTGCAAATGTCTCACGATGACCAGTGTCTGACAAGGGCCATGATGCTAGGGGTCTAAAGCACCTTGGGAAAAAGAAAGTATCTCTCCAGAAATAAACAAGCATGGAATGGTTCTTTTCATCTTTGGGATGTGGTTAAACCTGGAAATGCTTCCTGAAGTTGCCAATGGCAACTTGGTTCCAGCCTTAACACAAAGCCTCTTCTCGACAGGGCAGGGACAAATAATCTTGGCTCACAAAGAGTTCTTAGCACTCACCAATTAAGCAGCCCCGAATCTGCTCTCCCCAGACTGTCTAAAGAAATAGCCTGTTCATCCATTTAAATTTGTGTTTCCTCCATTGACATCTGAAGTGCCCTAATGATATAACCAGAGGCAAACTCCGTGTAGCAAGGCCGGACAGTCCTCACTCTGTAGATCTGAAGGCGGGTGTGACGGAAGGTCCTAAAGTGAAATAAATACATCTAAGCAGCCACATGGAAGGTACCGAGGTTACTAGGATTTGTCACAGAAGTATTTGGAAGGTCTGGCTCCAGCCAGCTCAGCGTTAGAAGCATTTGTAGGGATAAAGCCTAGCATGCATGTCAGACCATCCAGTGTAGGGTAACAAGGTGAGCCTGGGCTGTGTCACACATGCACAGAAGAGATGGTCAACTCTTAACAAGATGAGGTCGTTTACAAGGAACACAGGAAAGCGTGGCCTAGCAAGAGCCAAGCCAATTAAATCCATCTCCTAAGCACTCTTTCTGGGCAGCAACTGTTTTGTCATAAAGACAATTCTAAAAACTATTTAATTAGGTCTCTGATCACTCTCAAGTCATTGGCTTGGGAATTTAAATTTAATGTGTTAAAATGATGTATGTTTAATTTTAAATATGTTGAGTTACTTTTAATACATCTAACCTCACTGATACGTCTAAGTATATGAACTATTTTAATTCTTAATACAGTGTCTATACATGTTGGAGGGTTAGAGAGAGGCTGAGGGGAGAGGCTTTGAGACGCTGGATACTTTGGTCACAGTCCCTGTCATTAATCATACCGCTGACTTTCTCTTAGTGTGCATAATGGAGAAACACAATCATGGCATTTAATGACTGTCCACTTTATTTGTTGGAATAATGAAATGCCTAACTATAACCACATATGAAAAACACTGAAACAGCTTCCCTGGAGAAAGAGGGAGTCACCAACTAAGTAAAGAGTTATACAATCTAATAATTGGTGGCTCCCACTTCTGCATGTCCAATTCTCTCCAGTGGCTGGGGGCAGGGGGTGCCACCCCAACTTAAGAGTGGCATCTAACCAAGCATGATCGCCTGTCTTTTTAAGGACATAAGAAGGCATGAAAGCAAGCACATTTGATTTAAACGTTCTATTTCACCCAATAATGGAAACAGCAAGGGAAGTTGAGAATCTCATCTGATAATGACCATGAAGTGAGGAGCTGTCACACATGCTCCTCCAGTGTCCTCTCATACTCAGGAATAAAATTCCTCCCAGATTAAAAAAACAAAGATAAATTTTACAAATAAACAAGACGGGCAGAGGAAAGCATAGGAAATGCAATTACATCAGCCGTTGTGCTGGAAATCACTTTTACACGGATGCCACTGAAAATTAGAGCTTCATTTAAGGAGACAATTTGACTCCAAAGCAATGGAAGCTGTTATGGCTTTGTGCTCTATCAAATGAGCTAAGTTGGAACTCGTTGTCACAGAATTCTTTTCCTTATATGGCTCTAGTTATGATTGGCTAAAACAGAAAATTATACAATATTTGAAAGTTAAAACTCAAACAGCAGTTGTTCTGCAGCTTGAACTTTGCAAACAGCCAGTTTACTGTACCTTAGACATACTGTACCTCACCAGTCACCCGACCTTGCTGATTCCAAACAGCAACTAGAACATGGCAACTTCTGACCACATCCTTTGTTGTACCAGAGCAGAAGTTTGCTGAAGTAATGAGCAACACATACATGAAAAGGTTACCACCATCACTGAGAGCCCAACCAGGGTACCACCATCACTGCAACCCAACCAGGGTACCACCATCACTGAGAACCCAACCAGGGTACCACCATCACTGAGAGCCCAACCAGGGTACCACCATCACTGAGAGCCCAACCAGGGTACCACCATCACTGAGAGCCCAACCAGGGTACCACCATCACTGAGAGCCCAACCAGGGTACCACCATCACTGAGAGCCAAGCCATCATTAAGAACAATGGTGGATCTCCTTCATTAGTCAGGGAACCAGCAGCCCTAGGAACAGTGGTGAGCCCCTTCCATAGGCCAGGGATAATGTTCTCAAAGGCCACAATGGAGTTGAGTTCACTGATAATAATGGTATGTCAGGAACCAAATAGCAATGACCAGATTATTAACCTTAATAGTCATAAGATAGATGGGGAGAATTGCACTAATGAGCTCCACCATTGGAGAGGTGTCAAGGGCTCCTGAAATCCAGTTACAGAGATATCTCACAGAATATAGCTTCCCTGTGGTAAATCAAAATAAATCAAGAAGAAATGATGAAGACCAGATGTGAAATTACACCCCTAGAATCTTAGTACTCAGGACACTATAGAAAGGAGGATTGCTAAGAGTTCAAAAGTCTAGGCTACATAGGTAGCGCCAGCTCAACCAGGGATACACGGCAAGACTGTAGTCCCTAAACATGAATAGATTTTAAAAACACTAAATGGTGAGAGTGTTGAGAAAGTCACCACAAGAGGAGACAATGCCTCCCATGGCTTCTAGACATGAAGTGCCTTTCATACCCACCAATGGAAAGACAGCACAGCTCTCAAGAAGAAGGGCCTGTCCACACCATGTCAAATACAGAGTTGCGGGGACACCGCTCCTCCCCTGGGGAATCTGTAGCTATTTACTCTAATCTGAGGAACTGTCAAGCATGGGACTCAAGCTGGCACTGATACCTGAAGACTCAAACTATAATCCCAGATCCACCGTCAAACTAGAACGGTACAGAAACCATACAATGAAACAGTCCTGGCCTAGGTCTGCCATACACAGGCCCCCTGAGTCTATGGGCTTGGGCGGTTGTCTTTTTCTGAAACAGCCACAGCTGACAAGTTGCAGAAGCCCCACAGACAAACAGAAAAATATCTATGAGTGAAAAAGCAGAATAGTCTAAAAATACTAGCCCCTTCCTTGCCCAAATAGTAAATATTACTTGGGTGTAAGCAATACGACCTATAGTGCATGGAGATTTAAAACATCCGGGGAGGTGCCTCCTAGCATTGTTACATGGCTGCCTGCAAGCATGGGGCTTCAGGGTGGTTATGGCATGCCTGCCTGCAAGCATGGGGCTTCAGGGTGGTTAATGCATGCCTGCCTGCAAGCATGGGGCTTCAGGGTGGTTAATGCCTGCCTGCAAGCATGGGGCTTCAGGGTGGTTAATGCCTGCCTGCAAGCATGGGGCTTCAGGGTGGTTAATGCCTGCCTGCAAGCATGGGGCTTCAGGGTGGTTAATGCCTGCCTGCAAGCATGGAGCTTCAGGGTGGTTATTGCATGCCTGCCTGCAAGCATGGGGCTTCAGGGTGGTTATCTCAACTTCCATGGTAGTACAGCCTTATATCCATGACGTTAAAGCCATTGAATGTATATTCTCAAAGCTATAAATGTCCTCCTACAGGCCTTGTTGGCTGAATTTTACCAGTTCTAATACATGTTTTGGTTTTTCATTTAGTTAAAAATGATTCTAATTTCCTTTCTTATTTCCTCTTTAAGTCACAGGCTTTTTGATATTGTATTTAATTGGCAAAAGAAATTGGGCATTTTCCACATCTTTCTATTACTTCCCAGTACATGTTGTCTATTTTTGTGCAAGCACTAAGCGCATTTGAAAATGGTGTGTGTTTTTCTGTGCATGGGTTGTTTATAAATGTTATCCAACTCAAGTCAGCTAATAATTGTCTTCAAACCATTTATGGATTTGGAATAACCTAGGAGACACATATCTGGTCATGTCTCTGAATATGAAGGTCTAGAAAGGTTTAATTGAGAAGGGAATGCCCAACCTGAACAGGGATCATGCCATGAACTGGAGTCTTAGACTGAATAAAAAGTTTGGAGAAGGAAGTCACCTGAGCAACAACAATCCTCTTTCTTCACCTCCAACAGCAGATGCACTGTGACCAGCTGCTGTGTGTCCCACCACCCTGCCTCCTCACTATAATGGACTGATCACCTGGACTCTAAGACAAGGTAAACCAGTCCTCCCTTCATCGTTTCTTGTATAAGGCAGGTGAGCACTGCCGTGAGAAAATTAATTAATACATGCAGCACGAAATTTTTTAGTCCGTTCTTCTATCTGTTACCAAGAGTAAAAGCATTTGTTACCCAGCTTCCTACCACTGCTGACATTTTGAAAGGCTTACTGTGGCTCAAAGTTGTGAAGGTACCATTGCAAGACTATGCCCATTCCTTTGGTTCCCTGCTGAATTTTCCAGGGGTAATGTGGGGGTCACACAGCAGAGCAACTGCTCCCATCTTGTCCAGGCAGCAAAAAAGAGGGGGATGACAGTCCAAGGTCGCACAATTCCTTTGAAGCTCATTCCCAGAGACTGACAGGTCACGTACCAGTATCTGCCTGAGTGAGTTTCAGGACAGTTTTCAGGAAGCAGTCACGCATATGCATCAGGACCCTAGGAGAAATGATTGCTTCGATTTCAATCCAACACAATGGAGCCATCTCAGTTCCCGGGCAACCTATGGGTAAAAGAAAATGACTCATAAGGTTCCAGTGATCTGGAAGACTTTGATAAAGACTCCATTTACAAAACAACTTCCCTAGGGGATCTCCTGGCCTGGGTACTCCAGGCAGGTCAACTCATACCCGTGGGACCTAGCAACCTCAAGTCTTCTGACATCACTGTGCCAGCCCTACTCTCACCCCCTGGGAGAGGGAGAGCCTCAGACCTGCCTGCACCCACTGTGAGACCCATTAGAATGCTGGGCCTGCTTGCACCCACCGGAAGAGAACCTTGGTCCTGTACACACAAGGAAAGGAAGAGACTCCCCCTGGGCCCACTGGAAGAAGGGATGGGAAGATGACAATATAAGAGCACATACAACAACAGAAAAAACAATATGACACCACCAAAGTCTAGGGACTCTATACCAGCAAGACCTGAACATCCCAGCACAGATGAAGAAGAAGAAAACAACCTTGAAAAGAACTTCATGAAGGTGATAGAGACCCTAAAAGAGGAAATGAGAAAATATTTTAAAGAAATGGAAGAAAAGACAAACCAAAAACTGTAAGAAGCAAGTCAAGCACTGCAAGATTTGAAAGCTGAAATAGAGACAATTAAAACAACACAGAATGAGGGAATGCTGGAATTAGAAAAGATTGGTAACCGATCAGGAACTACAGATGCAAGCACAACCAACAAAATACAAGAGATGGAAGAGAGAATCTCAGGCATTGAAGATACACTAGGAGAAGTAGATTCATTGACCAAAGAAAATCTTAAGTCCAACAAATCCCTAACACAAAATATCCAGGAAATATGGGACAACATGAAAAGGCCAAATGTAAGAATAATAGGTTTAGAAGAAGGTAAAGAAACACAACTCAAAGGTGCTGAAAACATACTCAACAAAATCATAAAAGAAAACTTTCAAACCTAAAGAAAGATATGCCAATGAAAGTACAAGAAGCCTACAGAACACCAAATAGAGTGAACCAAGTAAAAAGTCTTCTTGTCACATAATTATCAAAACAACAAACATACAGAATAAAGAAAGAATATTAATAGCAGCAAAGGAAAAAGGCCAAGTCATATACAAAGGCAAACCTGTCAAAATTATACCTGACTTCTCCATGGAAACTCTGAAACCCACAAGGTAGTGGATAGAAATTCTACAAACACTAAAGACCACAGATGGCAGCCCAGACTACTATACCCAGCAAAGCTTTCAATCACTATAGATGGAGAAAACAAGATATTCCATGACAAAACCAGATTTAAGCAATACATATCCACTAACCCAGCCCTACAGAAAGTACTGGAAAGAAAACTCCAGTCCAAGGAAGATAACTACAACCCAAAAAACATAGGAAATAGATAATCCCACTTTACCAACACCCAAAAGAGAAAAGGTGTGGAAATCTACATACAGTTCCACCAAGAACAACCATCCCAAATCAAACTAGAATGAACAAAGGTCATTATTATCTTAACTCACCTATAAAATGCACAGGCTGAAAGAATGGATTCTAAGACAGAACCCATTCTTCTGCTGCATATAAGAAACACACCTCAGCCTCAAAGACAGACATTACTCAGAGTTAAGGGTTGGGAAAAGATTTTCCAATCAAATGGTCCCAAGAAACAAGCAGGGGTAGCTATCCTAATATCTAACAAATTAGACTTGAACCTGAAATCAATCAAAAGAGGTCATTTCATATTCATCACAGGAAAAATCCACTAAAATGAAGTCTCAATTCTGAACATCTATGTCTCAAATACAAAGGCATCCACATTCGTAAAAGAAACATTACTAAAACTCAAACCACACATAAAACCTCACACACCTATAGTGGGAGACTTCAACAACCCACTCTCACCACTAGACAGGATTACAAGACAGAAACGTAACAAAGAAACAAAGGAACTAATAGAAGTTATGACCCAATTGGGTTTGACAGACATCTATAGAACATTCCATCCAAACACAAAAGAATATATCTTCCTCTCAGTGCCACGCGGAACCTTCTCAAAAATTGACCACATACTTGGCAACATTGCAAACCTCAACAGGTACCAAAAATTGGAATAACTCCATGTATCTTTTCAGACCACCATGCTTTAAAGTTAGAGTTCAACAACAACACAAACTGCAGGAACCCTACAAACTCATAGAAATTTAATAATGCGCTATTGCACCACTCCTGGGTCAAAGAAGAAACAAAAAATAGAAATTAAAGACTTCCTAGAATTCAATGAGAATGAAGACACAACATACCCAACCCTATGGGACACTTTGAAAGCAGTACTAACAGGAAAGTGCCCACATGAAGAAACTGGAGAATAGTTACACTAGAGAATTAACACCACAGCTGAAAGCTCTAAAACACAAAGAAGCAAAGTCCCCCAGGAGAAGTATACTACAGGAAATAATCAAATTGAGGGCTGAAATAAATGAAGTAGAAACTAGGAAAACAATACAAAGAATCAATGTAACAAAGAGTTGGTTCTTTGAGAAAATCAACAAGATAAACAAACCTTTATCCAAACTCATCAAACGGCAGAATATGAACATCCAAATTAACAAAATCAGAAATGAAAAGGGGGACACAACACGGACACTGAAGAAATCCAGAGAATCATCAGGTCATACTTTGAACATCACAAAATTCTAAAATTTAAAGGAAATGGAAGCCTTCCTGGGTAGATATCACCTGCCAAAATTAAATCAAGAATGGATAAGCAATTTAAATAGACCTCTAACACCTAAGGAAATAGAAGCAGTAATCAAAAGTCTCCCAACCAAAAAAAGCCCAGGGCCAGATGGCTTCAGTGTAGAATTTTACCAGAAATTCAAAGAACAGCTTATACCAATTCTCCTCAAAGTGTTCCATTCAATAGAAGCAGAAGGGTCTTTGACAAACTCTTTTAACAAGGCTTCAATAACTTTGATACCCAAGCCACACAAAGACACAACTAAGAAGAGCACTTCAGACCAATTTCCCTCATGAACATTGATGCAAAAATACTCAATAAAATACTGGCAAATCAGATCCAAGAACAAACACATCAGAAAACTCATCCACCATGATCAAGTAGGCTTTGTTCCAGGGATGCAGGGATGGTTCAATGTACGAAAATCTATCAGTGCAATCCACCATATAAACAAGCTGAGAAAAAAATCACATGATCATCTCACTACATGCTGAAAAAGCCTTTGACAAAATCCAACACCCCTTCATGGTAAAGGACTTAGAGAGATCTAGGATAACAGGAACGTTCCTAAACATAATAAAAGCTATATACAGCAAATCAACAGCCAACATCAAACTAAATGGACAGAAACCCAAGGAGATTCCACTACAATCAGCAACAAGACAAGGCTGTCCCCTCTCCCTATATCTCTTCAATACTGTACTTGAAGTTCTAGCTAGAGCAATAAGACAACAAAAGGAGATCAAGGGGACACAAATTAAGAAAGGAAGAGGTAAAACTTTCACTATTTGCAGATGATATGATAGTTTACATAAGTGACCCAAAGTACACTATCATGGAGCTCTTAAAGCTGATTAACACCTTCAGCAAAGTGGCAGGATATAAGATCAACTAAAGAAAATCAGTAGCCCTACTATATACAGAGAATAAGCGGGCTGAGAAAGAAATCAGAGAAAGACATCACCCTTTACAATTGCCACACACAACATAAAATACCTTGGGGTAATGCTAACCAAACAAGTGAAAGACCTGTATGGCAAGAACTTTGAGTCTTTAAAGAAAGAAATTAAAGAAGATACCAAAAATGGAAACATCTCCCATGCTCTTGGATAGGTAGGATAATGTAGTAAAAATGACAATCCTGCTAAAAGCAATCTACAGACTCAATGCAATCCCCATCAAAATTCCAGCACAATTCTTCACAGACCTTGAAAGAACAATTCTCAACTTTATATGGCAAAACAAAAGACCCAGGATAGACAAAACAAACTTACTCAACAAAGCAACATCTGGAGGCATCACCATCCCTGACTTCAAGCTCTATTATAGAGTGGTATTCCTGAAAAGAGCTTGGTATTGGCAAAAAATAGACAGGCAGACCAATGGAATCGAATTGAACACTCTGAGGTTAATCCACAAACCTATGAACAGCTGATTATTGACAAAGAAGCTAATATTATACAATGGAAAAAAAGATAGCATCTTCAACAAATGGTGCTAGCATAACTGGATATTGGCATGCAGAAGACTGCAGATAGATCCATGTCTATCGCCATGCACAAAACTTAATCCAAATGGATCAAAGACCTCAACATAAATTCAGCCACACTGAACCTCTTAGAAGAGAAAGTGGGAGGTACCCTTCAATTAATTGGTACAGGAGACCACTTCCTGAACATAACTCCAGTAGCACAGACACTGAGACAGACAATTAATAAATGGGACCTCCTGAAACTGTGTAGCTTCTATAAAGCAAAGGACACAGTCAGCAAGAAAAAAAGGCACCCCACAGATTGGGAAAAGATATTCACTAACCCTAAATCTGACAGAAGGCTGATCTCCAAAATTTACAAAGAACCCTAGAAGCTATTCTCCAAAACACCAAAGGACCCAATTAAAAAGTGGGGGACTGAACTAAATAGAGAATTCTCAATAGAGGAGACTAAAATGGCTGAGAGACACTTAAGAAAGTGCTCAACATCCTTAGCCATTAGAGAAATGCAAATCAAAACAACCCTGAGATATCATCTTACTCCTGTCAGAATGTCTAAAATCAAAAACACCAATGACAGCTTATGCTGGAGAGGATGTGAAGAAAGGGAAAACTCATCCATTGCTGGTGGGAGTGAAAACTTGTATAGCCGCTTTGGAAATCAGTACGGAGATACCTCAGGAAAATGGGAATCAGTCTACTATACGACCCAGCAATTCCACTCTTAAGCATATACCCAAAAGATGCCCATTCATACAACAAGGATGTCTGTTCCACTATGTCCACAGCATCATTATTTGTAAGAGCTAGATCCTGGAAGCAACCTAGATGCCCCACAACTGAAGAGTGGATGGAGAAAATGTGGTACATTTATGCAATGGAGTACTACTCAGTGGGAAAAAACAATGGAATCTTGAAATTTGCAGGCAAATGGAAGGCACTAGAAGAAACCATCCTGAGTGAGGTAACCCAGTCACAAAAAAACAAACATGGTATGTACTCACTCATATATGGATTTTAGACATGGATCAGGGGAGTGTCAGCCTATAATCAGTGAGTCTGGGAAACAGGGAGGTTCCCAAGAGATATGCATTATACCCCAGAGAAGTGGAAAGAAGCAAGATCTCCTGAGAAGATTGGAAACATGGGGGGAGAGGAGAGGGAGCCAGTAAAAAGAGAGGGGGGTAAGAGGAGAGTAGGAGACATGGGGGAGCAGGAAGGTTGAGTCAGGGTAAGAATAGAGGAGAACAGAATGAGAGATACCATAATGGTTGGAGTCATTATAGCTTTGAGGAGAGAGCTGACACTAGTGAGATTTCCAGAGATCTACAAAGATAACACCAACTGGAAAACTAAGTAATATCGAAGAGACTATATTAATAGCCCCTACCTAATGACATCCTAGAACCTTCATCCAGTGACTGATGGAAGCAGAGACAGATACTCACAGCTAAACCCTGAACTGACCTGCAGGAACCCAATGACAGAGATGGAGGAATGATGAGCAAAGGGGTCAAGACCATGCTGGTGAATCCCACAAAGACAGCTGACTGGACAAGGGGGAGCTCTCGAACCCCAGACTGATGGCTAAGAGGCCAACAGGGGACTGATCCAGACTCCATGGATGTAGTGTCAATGAGGAGGTCTCAGAAATCTCTGGGGCCTTGGGTAGTAGATTAGTGTTCACTATGGCATACAAATGAACTTTAGGAGCCCATTCCACTTAGAGGGATGCTCTCTCAGCCTGGACACATGGGGAAGGGCCTAGGTCCTGCCACTGATGAAATGACAGACTCTGGAGATCCCCCTCCCTGGGGAAAGATGTTGGGATAGGCCTGGGGGTTAGGGGTGGGAGTGGGGCTGGGAGGGAGAAGGGGGGGAGCTGGGATTGACATTTGAAGCATGCATGTTTCTAATTTAAATAAAAAAGGGGGAAAAGATGAATGGTAAAAAAATGTTAGAATTCAACAACACAAATTGCAGAAAACCTACAAATTCATGGAAATAGAACAACGCACAATTGTAACATTCCTGGGTCAAGGAAGAAATAGAGAAAGAAATAAAAGACTTCCTAGAATTCAATGAAAATGAAGACACAACATACCCAAACTTATGGGACCCTTTGAAAGCAGTACTAAGAGGAAAGTTCATAGCACTAAGTGCCCACATGAAGAAACTGGAGAACAGTCACACTAGAGAATTAACAGCACAACTGAAAGCTCTAGAACAAAAAGAAGCAAACTCACTGGTAAGAATAGATGCCAGGAAATAATCAAATTGAGGACTGAAATCAATACAGTAGAAATAAAGAAAACAATACCAAAAATCAATGTAGCAAAGATTTGGTTCCTCAAGAAATCAACAAGATAGACAAACCTTTATATAAACTAAAAAAACAAAAGCAGAAAGAACATGCAAATTAATAAAATCAGAAATGAAAAGGGGGACATGACAACGGTCACTGAGGAAATCCAGAGAATCTTCAGGTCATACTTTGAAAACCTACACTCCATAAAATTTGAAAACTTAAAATAAATGGGCAATTTTCTGAACAGATATCACTTACCAAAGTTAAATCAAGAACAGATAAGCAATTGAACAGACCTTCAGTCCCTAGTGAAACAGAAGCAGTCATCAAAAGTCTCCCAACCAAAAGAAGTCCAGGGCTAGATGACTTCAGTGCAGAATTCTACTAGAAATTCAAAAAAGAGCTAATAACAATATTGCCAAACTCTTTTTATGAGGCTACAATTACCTTGGTACCCAAGCCACACAAACACGAAACTAAGAAAGAGAACTACAGACCAATCTCCCTCATGAGCATTGATGAAAACATACTCAATAAAATACTGGTAAATAGAATCCAAGAACACATCAGAGAAATCATTCACCATAATCAAGTAGGCTTCATCCCTGGGATGCAGGGGTGGTTCCACATATGAAAATCCATCATAAACAAACTGCAAAAGAAAAACTCACTAGATGTTGAAAAAGCCTTTGACAAAATCCAACACCCCTTTATGACAAAGATCTAGGAGAGATCAGGGATGACAGGAACATACCCAAACATAATAAAAGCAATATACAGTAAACCAACAGCCAACATCAAACTAAATGGAGAGAAACTCAACCCAATTCCTCAAAGATCATGAATAAGACAAGGCTATCCACTCTCTCCATATCTCTTCAATATTGTACATGAAGTTCTAGCTAAAGCAATAAGACAACAAAAGGATACCAAGGGGACACAAATTGGAAAGGAAGAAGTCAAACTTTCGCTATTTGCAGATGATATAATAATTTACATAAGTGACCTGGGAACTCCTAGAGCTGATAAACACCTTCAGCAAAGTGGCAGGATACAAGATTAACTCAAAAAACAATCAGTAGCCCTGCTATATACAGAGAATAAAAGGGCTGAGAAAGAAATCAAAGAAACATAACCCTTGACAATACCCACAAACAACATAAAATACCTTGGGGTAACGCTAACCAAACAAGTGAAAGACCTGAATAGCAAGAACTTTGAGTACTTAAAGAAAGAAATTAAAGAAGATACCAGAAAATGAAAAGATCTCCCATGCTCTTGGATAGGTAGGATCAACATAGTAAAAAATGGCAATCTAGCCACAAGCAATCTACAGATTCAATGCAATCCCTATCAAAATCCTAGCACAATTCTTCACAGACCTTGAAAGGAGAATCCTCAACTTTATATGGAAAAACAAAAGACCCAGGATAGCCATAACAACCCTGTACAATAAAGGAACTTCTAGAGACATCATCTTTGACTTCAAGTTCTACTATAGAGCTATAGTCCTGAAAACAGCTTGGTATTGGCAAAAAAAAATATATATATAGACAGGTAGACCAATGGAATGTAATTGAAAACTCTGATATTAACCCACACAACTACAAACACCTAATTTTTGACAAAGAAGCTAAAATTATACTGTTGAAAAGCTAAAGTATCTTCAACAAATGGTGCTGGCGTAAGTGGATGCTGGCATGTAAAAGACAGTAGATAGATCCATGTCTATTGTCATGCACAAAACTTAAGTTCAAATGGATCAAAGACCTCAACATAAATTCAGCCACACTGAACCTCTTAGAAGAGAAAGTGGGAGGTACCCTTCAATTAATTGGTACAGGAGACAGCTTCCTGAACATAACACCAGTAGCATAGACACTGAGGTCGACAATTAATAAATGGGACCTCCTGAAACTAAGAAGCTTCTGTAAGGCAAAGGACGCAGTCAGCAAGACAAAACAGCAGCCCACAGAATGGGAAAAGATAATTCACCAACATCATATCTGACAGAGGGCTGATCTCCAAAATTTACAAAGAACTCAAGAAGCAAGTCTCCAAAACACCAAAGGATCCAATTAAAAAGTGAGGTTCAGAACTAAATAGAGAATTCTCAACAGAGGAATCTAAAATGGCTGAGAGGCACTTGAGAAAGTGCTTAACATCTTAGCCATCAGGGAAATGCAAATCAAAACAACTCTGAGATACCATCTTACTCCTATCAGAATGGCTAAAATCAAAAACACCAAAACAACAGTTTATGCTGGAGAGGATGTGGAGAAAGGGGAACACCCCTCCACTGCTGGTGGTAGTGCCAACTCATACAGTCTCTTTTGAAATCAGTATAGAGATTCCTCAGGAAAATGGAAATCAGTCTACCACAAGATCTAGCAATTCTACTCTTATACATATACCCAAAAGATGCACATTCATACAAGGATGTATGTTCAACTATGTTCATAGCAGCATTATTTGTAATAGCCAGAACCTGTAAGCAAACTAGATGCCCCTCAACTGAAGAATGGATAGAGAAAATGTGATATATTTACACAATGGAGTATTACTCAGTAGAAAAAAGCAATGAAATATTGAAATTCACAGGTAAATGGATGGAACTAGAAGAAACCATCCTGAGTGAGGTAACCCAGTTACAAAAAAGGCAAACACAGTATATACTCACTCATATATGGATTTTTAGACATAGAGTAAAGGATTACCAGCCTATAATCCACACTGCCAGAGAAGCTAGGAAACAAAGAGAACCCTAAGAGAAACATACATGACCACCCCCAAGAAAGGGGAAGGGACAGGACAGGATCTCCTGAGCAAATTGGGAGAAAGCTAGGAGGGGAGAGGGAGTTAGGAGAAAAAGAAGGGGAGAAGAGGACATGAGGGAGCAGGAAGATCAAGTCAGAGGAAGAATAGAGGAGTGCAAGAAAAGGGATACCATAATAGAGGGAGCCATTATAGATTTAAAGAGAAATCTGGAATTAGGAAAATGTCCACAGATCTAGATGGATGACCCCAACTAACAATCTAAGCAATAGTGGAGAGGCTACCTTAAATGCCCTTCCCTGATAATGAGATTGATGACTACCTTGTATGCCATCCTAGAGCCTTCATCCAGTAGCTGATGGAAGCAGAGGCAGATACCCACAGCTAAACACTGAACTGAACTCCTGAAATCCAGTTGCAGAGAGGGAGGAGTGATGAGCAAAGTGGTCAAGATCAGGCTGGTGAAACCCATGGAAACAGCTGACCTGAACAAGGGGAAACTCATAGCCCCCAGACTGATAGCTGGGAAACCAGCATAGGACTGATCCAGAACCCCTTAATATGAGTGTCAATGAAGATGCCTCGGCAATGTATGAGGCCTCTGGTAGTGGATCAGTATTTATCCCTAGTGTACGAATGGACTTCAGGAGCCCAATCCACATAGAGGAATATTCTCTCAGCCTAGACACACGGGGGAGGGCCTAGACCCTGCTCCAAATGATATGACAGTCTTTGAAGTTTCCCTATGGGAGGCCTCACCCTCCTAGGGGAGCAGAAAGGACATGGGATAGGGAGTTAGTGGTGGGCAGGGGAGGAGAGGAGAAGGGAGAGGGAGCTGGAATTGACATGTAAAACAAGCTTGTTTCTAATTTAAATAAAAAACAATTTCTCTATATTCAATTTAGAAGTTTCCATTTGTCTCAGCCCTGAACCTCACTAGACACTGTATGTAGGAAGCTATATTTCAATTGGGTTATTGATTTTCTGAAAAACTAAAATCTGTGAATAACCTCGGTTGGTGGTTAGTCTCCGGTGATTAGAAGCTTTTTATGCCATGAGCTATGTCTCCCGAACACAGATGAATTCTGGGAAACAGCAGGACTGGAAACAACCCTTTCTATTGCATTGGCTTCAGTTACACAAACTATCAGATTTATTCATCTTTGGAAATGGCTACCACATTCAAATCCTATTAGTAAAGGCTAGGAGAGAATTTAGAGTGCCCATTACAGCAAATATTTTCCAGAACAAGGCATTTCAGTTATCTCTTATAATGAATTGGTTCCTTTGACATAGATATAAAGTCCAGGCCTGTGAAAACCATTGGCATATTCCAGATCAGTAATAGAGGTATGCGGACTGACCAGACTCAAGCCAGTGAAAGCTAAGTTTGAAGCATTTAAAGAATTAAAATATAAAATACAAATGGAAGAATAACCAACTACAAAAGTGACCAAGTGAACAAGAAACAAAAAACAAATAAAACTCAAAACTGTAATGTTGCAAGTCCAAATTCCACGAATAAGAAGATTGCTCAGAAAGACACATGGAGAGTGAAAGCATGCAGGTGAAGATAAATAATGAAGAGAGAAAATTTTAATCGCAAACAATAAGACAGAATGCAAGAGACACCGCTTGATGTGATGGTCTTGGGAAACAATGACGTTTGCAATACTTAGCTCTCAAGGATGAAGCCCTAGTGAATGGGATTGTTCCCTTACGAAGGGGACCTCAGAGAACTCACTATATTTCTCTACTGTATAAGTACACACAGAAGAACGGATTGCCTGCAGTGCAGAAGATTGCCCTCACAATCCAACCAACAACCTTGAGCTGACCTTGGCCTAGCTAACCCCCACACCACAGTTCTCCTTACCGTGTATGAGGAATTCCGCATATCAGAGGAACAAGTTCTGCATCGGTTTCACTGTCATGTGAACATCCGTGAGATGCTGAGACTCAAAAGGATACATAATAGTGAGTATTGACAAAGAAATGGATCATTCAGAACCCTGACAAGCTGGTGGATAATGAAGCAGATGCTTTGGACATCAGCCTGGGGTTTCTCAAACCACCAAGCAAAAAGATGCTGGGGCAGTTCACGTCAGACAGCAGGGACAGCAAGTGACGCTCTGCATCATGGGACAGGCTGTGAGCTCCAGGGTTTTCTGTGAACTCTGTCCCTGGGCCTCCTAATGCCTCCTTCCTTCTCCCTTCCACCAAGACAGACAGCAGCTCCTGCTTTTTTGCTACTTTCTGGGTTTCCTCTGTATGCCTTTCATAACCTCTCAGCCACAATTTGTAAAACTCGTCTGTTCTTTTTCTTGTTTAAACTTGAAAAATCTCGATGCCCTGCTTCATAGAGTATAGTTAGAATAGCAGGTCACTTTGTCTGTGAACACCTCCATATCTGCTGCTTTTATTCTGCAAAATCACTTTGTGAGTTAATTCCAAAATCACTTTGATGAGGTCTTTAGTGTAGTTCTAAGTTGTCACATTGTGAATAAAGAGGTGACACAAAACACATCTACAAAATTTGAATCATGAAACAGAAAAACATGATGAGTAAAAATAAATAAATGGGCCTAATTTCAGAATATTCACTACTAAAGTCAGATGAGAAAGCATTCCAATACACACACACACACACACACACACACACACACAAACACACAAACACACACACGCATGCACACACGCACAGAAAAAGATTTCTGAATTATTATGATAAACGTGTGGTGGTCTGAATGAGAATGTCTCCCATGGGCTCCTAGATTTGAATACTTGGTCACTGGTGAGTGATGTAGCCTGAGAGGATTAGGAGGTGTGGCCTTGGAGGAAAAGTGTCTCTGGGGCTGGGTCCCAAGTCCGCAGCAGCACAGTGTCTGCCTGAATGCTGCCTCCCTGCGGTGATGACAGCAGACTGACCCCTGAAGCTGTAAGCCAGCCCCAGTTAGATTCCTTCTTTGGGGGCTGGAGAGATGACTCTGTTTGAGAGCACTGACTACTGTTTCAGAGGACCCTGGTTCAATTCCCAGCACCCACGTGGAGGCTCAGAACTTTGCAACTCCAGCATGTGGTGCACAGACTCAAGCAGGCAAAACACCAATGCATATAAAATAAATAGATAAAATTTTAAAAAGAACCTTTAAAAAAATCTTTTATAAGATTTGCCGTGGCCACAGTGTCTTCTCAGCAATAGAAACCCTAAGACATCTATAACACCCAAGATATGACCCTGAATTCCTAAAAGTAATAGAGCTTATTCCCAAGAGCAACAGCCAGAGTAAGAAAGTCTTCATTCTGCGCATGTGTGTGACGTGTGTGTGAGCGCGGGCATGCATGTGCGCGTGCAATCAGGGGACAGATTTCAGAACTGCTGCGGCTTTGTACCTTGTCAAGGCAGAGTCTGTCTTGTGTCTGCCATGCTCTACTGCATTCTTCAGATACCTGGCCTCTAAGCTTCCAGCAGATTCTCCTGTCCCTGCCTCCCACGTCACCGAGAGTGTGCTGGAGTGACAGGCACACGCAGCTACATCCAGCTGTTAGCACACCTGGGACGTGTAGCCACCATGCTGTCAGAGTACAATGAAACCACTGAAATGGCTGCTCTGCGGTGGGGAGGTTTTTACTGTAGACATGAGAAAGAACAGCCAGAGGCATCTAGAAGAGTCCAGAGCAGTCACGGCAGTCTCTGGATGGGTGGGACAGAAAGGGCAACAGACTGGCCAAAGCTAGGGCTTCTCTCTCTGCAGCAGAGAGAAGAGGGGGGAGAGCAACGGGAGAGAAGGGGGAGGGGGCTTGCTGTATGAAGAGAACTGAGTAGCTGCAGGGTAGGGAGAGGGAATCTGAAACAGCCTGGGAGCTAGCACAGAGGAAGCCAAGGTGAGCCTAGCCAGCAGGCTAGCACGGGGACTTTGATGTTCATAACAGGTACATGTTACTAGGAGAGGGGAGAGTCTAGAGGTTAGCATGTGTTTTGATATGTGATTTTCTGGCTGGCAGAAGCCCAACCCCATTTCACAGGTTCCTGAGGAATGTTGACTGTAGGCTTTTATCCATCCTGCCAGTAATCCTTCAGAATTTTATCCTGAGGTCGGGAGATTGGGACCCAACACCAGCTCCTAGCATTCTTAATCTGTACATTTTAAGCACAGGCATACTTTTTTTAATTAACTAGGTTCCAATTTTTTTTGTCATCTAACAAGAAAGAAAACACTGAATAATAAATTAAATAACACTTACTTGTACAGATAGGGTCTCAAGACTGACAGTGTTTCAGAGGAAAATATGAGGTAAAAACAGCTTGTCTAAAAACAAGATTAAATAATAGACAGCTGAGAAAGAAAACAGTCTGTGATCAGTGTCTGCCATTGGTCCTCCTTGTCAGTTACTTTGACAGACATCGCTGGACACTAAGACAAGCACAGGGCTGAGTGCTAATCCAAAGATGGCTGACGAGTGCTCTCAGGCCTTGGGTAATCGTGTGTAACTGGGAACCACAAACACCTGTAAAGCAGTGTGCCAGGAGCCTCGCACACTCCCGTGGGCGTTGTGCAAATTTACCAGAGACAGAAATCTCTTCCTCCAAGGTGAGATGTTTGATTTGTTCTTGCACCATTCACTAGGCCAAGATCAGGAAAAAGCTTTAGTGAAAGGAAGAATTAAATTGTGTCCTGTGCTTAGAAAGCTGTCCAGTGTGGTTGAAGTCTGCATGAGAAGAGAAAACAAGTGGAAATGTGTGTGAGAGGTTGACTGGAGAGAGGGGACTAGGAAGCTTTTCCTGAGCATAAAGACACCCCGGCCCTGTGCTATGCATTACACAGAATACAAGCTGCACCGGTACTCTTAAATGGTTAGGGAGTGTCACCAATACTAGTAGGTACTAAACACGCTCTCTTATTAGTCATACATAAATACACCTATGAGTTAATGACAATTGGTTCATACAGACCTTTTGTTTAAGCCAGCAATAATAAAATATAAGCCACCCAAAATTGGACTCTGTACTATAGACACAACCTATAATCATAATGAGGCATGGCTAGATTGTGTGGCCTGTGAGCTTGTCTGTTGGGACTGCACTGATTGCCATGATTCAAATGGCACCCAGTCTGGACCATGCCCCCTGGCTGTACACACGAGGAGGAGGAGCCGAGCACCTGCACCCATGGATGCTCTCTCTCTCTCCATGTTATGACTCCAGTATATATTGCTCCTAAAATAGTATAAGAATGACTTTTGACATTCACAAGACAGCATACAAAATCTCAGGCATTTCCGAAACACCCCCACAGTATCAACAAACAAGATAAGAACTAAACTCAGTGGACAAGGAATTTTGAAGTTTATGTCAAATATCTTCACTGTGCCTGGCACTTGGTAATGGTTAATAAATGTTCCGTATGAGTGAATGGATGGCATTGCTATTGGGCATGTGTTTCCACTGATTCTCCAAGGCTGCAGAGGAAATCCTATCACTAAACTAACCAGAAACAGAGAATCAAGTCAGATGTCAATGGTGACCTCACCCTGACCTCCATGGAAAGGCTCACATCTGTTATCTCTGGACTCTGGAACTTCTGAGTCAATCCATCCTTCTGGAAGACCTCATGTTGGTGGCTCATTGAGCCAATCATCTTTTAGAAAGTTTTCTTTCCTACGGTGCCACCATACAATGAGCTGGAAAAGTAGAGGGAGGCAACCATTCCATCTAACGGCTAGGTAGGTAGACGGGTAAACACAGTTGTACTACAGGGTATTACAGCTGAGAAGTAAGTGTATGGCCCATGGCACCAGCTGCCCCTCTCTGGCCACAGTGACACTTCTGGAAAGAACTGCTTTTCTGAGAACCACACAGACTGACCCACCCCAAAAGTAGCATACCCCAAACCTGAGACTCATTCCTTCTAAACACTTCCAACCAATGACTGTGAGTCCCGTGGGATAGTGGGTGTGTGCTGTGTCATTCACTCCAAGTTTCCTTGCGGGGTACAAGAGACACTGGCACCATGATTAATGGTGGGATCTTCCCTGCTCAGCTCTCCTCTCTCTGTCACCCCTACCCTCTGTCAACTTCTACAAGACCAACTTCTGTTTGGTCTTGTAGACTTTAAGAAGGGTCTGCTTTGGGGATGGTGCAAACAAATTAATACTGTTTCCAAAACTGGAAGCATTCACAGAGTATGGGAAGAAAATTATGTAACCAAAAGACATGGTCTGTTACTGGTTTTTCTTGTCCTGCCTGGCACTGCAGCCTCCTTGGCCCAAATAAGCACATAGACAATATATTAATTATGAAGCTGTTGGCCGATGGCTTGGGCTTCTTATTGGCTAGATCTCTCTAAATTATTAATCAGTATCTGCTAACCAGTGTTTTGCCACGAGGCTGTGGCTTACCTGTAATCTGCCATGTTACTCCTTCAGCAGCACGGCACATCTACTTCATCTCCCTCTCCAGTCTTCTCCTCATCCCCTAGCCCTGCCTATCTCTCTGCCTGGTCAATCAGTATTTTATTCATCAACCAATAAGAGAAACATATATACAGAGGCTTCTCAGGGAAAGTGGCATGAACCAGTCATGACGAATCTAGCCTGGCAGAAATAACCAAGGAGGTGACCCAGATAACACGGGACCTTGAAGAACCATGGCTGGAATGAAATGTCCTTACTGGTGGTGAAATGACAGGTGATGAAGCCGGTGCGGTAGACTGAGGTCACCACCGAGGTCACTGAGTGAATTGTCTTCTGTGCTAAGCTGAGGAGTCTGGGTTTTATCTTTAAAGACTAGGAAGTCAGAGACACTGGAGAGTTTTAAGGATGGGAATTGTACAATCAGATCTCTACTTGAGAAAGATGGCTTCAACAGCAGAGTGGAAGCAAGATTAGAGGGGGGAAAGCAAGTGGGGTGCAGAGACAAGTACTTTCAATGATCCCCACGATGAAACAGATGATAAAGTGGAAAATCTGACACTTGGTAAAACAGAAAAGTGTAATTCAACGTGGGTCCATCCTTGCCTGTTTTGTGGCCTGTGGAGAGCTGTTCTCTTTACCTGTAATTCATTTTGTTATGAGTAGCAAGAATAACACTGTTTCTCTTTGGTGTCTGGTGTGTGATTGGTCTAGTCCAGTATGCAGCAAACATTCTCTCTCATTTAATGGACATATGCTGATGTTGAAGAAATCAGGGCAACTCTGAGATACTTCTTTACAAGATTTCAAAGGAACTGGCTGTAGTTTGTGATTCTAGATCTGTATAGGTTGCAGGGCTTTGTTTGGGATGACTGACTGGATGGCAAGATGACCCATCCAGATAGTAGAGCACTACTGTTGTGTGAACTCTTCCTTGGGAAATATAAACAAACTCTCTCCATTTCACAAATGACACCAACAACAGACCAGAGAACACTTCTACCCACACTAGCTAGCAGAGCAGAGCAACGAGTGCTGGGCATATTTACAGTGGCTTAGGTGAATGGTTACTAACAGGAGAGTAGTGATCTAAAACACAGCTGCACCACTACTATGTCCCACTCCCGCATGGAGGATGGCCCCCAAAGCTGCGCTGATGGAGACTCCCCTTCAGCTAAACTCCTATAGGCTACGTGACTCCAGCAACTCTCAAGGCTATTTATGGAGAACTACATACAGCTGTTGGGGAGGTGTAAGAGCTGTCTTGGATGAAGGGAGGTGTAGTGGCTACATCTCCACGCCCTCTTTCTATGAGGGGATGTCAGGCCCAGTTTAGAGAGTTTCTCGAAGATAACCACAGCTGTTCTGGCTAAAATGCCAGTGACCATTGTGATCAGAGGACAGTGCTCCACAAGCAGATACTGTTCTTGAGCAGAACACAGAGGTCAGCAGTCACTCGTGTGAATGGAAGGTCCTGAGGTCTGGGAGAGAGGAGGGAAACCACATGAGAGATGTAAAAGAGAGAGAGAGAGAAGAGCTTGAAATGCGGGCTCCTGCTCTGGGCTACCCTAGCAAAAGCAGGGAAAACACCTATGGTGAAATGTGGGAGAGGTACAATTTTGAAGCTCATTAAAAGGAAAGAGACCAGAGCTCATACCTGAAAGACTCCAGATAAACCCATCTATTGATCTGATTCTGTCGCATGAATAATTACCCAAACTAGGTCAGTGAAATAAGTCACGTGTCCGCAGAAAAAGAATTTATCTACGACGTCCTGCCTGCTGACTAGCTAGCCCACTCTGATCAGCACTGCAGGAAGACTCACATTCACACTATGAACAGACCTTCTGAAAGTCAAGTCCTGGGACTGTGAGTGGACTGCCTTTGAAAATGGGGATACAGTTTCTGGGAAATGTTGGCACTGAAAATCCTTTCTCAGGAAGGCTTATGAAGGTTCTACATTCAATGATCAGTAAATTACAAGATTACAAGAGACCTTTGAAATCTTTCCAATTTTCATATTTAGATGTGTCATCAGCTGGAATCATTTATTTCAAAAACCTCAAATCAATCTTTTTAAAATTAATTTTTAAAAATTATATAAATAATAAAAATTAAAAACAATCTTATTTTCCATAGCAACCCCAGTTCCCTCTCCTTCCCATCCTCCCATTCCCCCCCACCAAATTCCATCCCACTCCTTCATCCACTCCTCAGGGAGGATGAGGCCTCCCATGGGGAATCATTAAAGTCTGTCACATCATTTGGGGCAGGACCTAGGCCCTCCCCTATGTGTCTAGGCTGAGAGAGTATCATTCCATAGAAATTGAGCTCCAAAAGCCCATTATGCAGTAGGGATAAATACAGGTTCCAGTGCCAGAGGCCCCATAGACTGCCCAGGCCCCCCAACTGAACACCCATGTTCAGAGGGCCTGGTTCTGTCGTATGCTGGTTCACCAGCTGTCAGACTGGGGTCTATGAGCTCCCACTGGCTCAAGTCAGCTGTTTCTGTGGGTTTCCCCGGGATGGTCTTGACCCCTCTGCTCATCACTCCTCCCTCTCTGCAACTGGATTCCAGGAGTTTGGCTCAGTGTTTAGCTGTGAATCTCTGCTTCTACTTCCATTAGCTACTGTATGAAGGCTCTAGGATGGCATACAAGGTAGTCATCCATCTCATTATAGGGGAAGGGCATTTAAGGTAGCCTCTCCACTATTGCTTAGATTCTTAGCTGGGGGGTCATCCTTGTGGATTCCTGGGAATTTCCCTAGTGCCAGATTTCTCATTAAACCCACAATGGCTCCCTCTATTAAGGTATCTCTTTCCTTGATCTCTGTTCTTCCCCCAACTTGACCTTCCTGATCCCTGATGTTCTCATCCCCTCTCCCCTTTACCCCTCTTCTTTCTCTTCCCTCCCACCTCCTCCCCATGTTTCCAATTTGCTCAAGAGATCTTGTCCATTTCCCCTTATTGGGGGTCCATGTATATCTCTCTTAGAGCCCTCCTTCAACAAATGGCACTAGCATAACTAGATGCTGACATGTAAAAGATTGCAGATAGATCCAAACCTATCACCATCCAAAAAAGCAAAAGTCCAAATGAATCAAAGACCTCAACATAAATTCAACCACACTGACTGAATCTCTTAGAAGAAAAAGTGTGAAGTACACTTAAATAATTTGGCACAGGAGACAATTTCCTGAACATAACACCAGTAGCACAAACACTGAGATAAATAATTAGTAAATGGGACCTCCTGAAACTGAGAAGCTTCTGTAAGGCAAAGGACATGGTCAACAAGACAAAACAGCTCCCTAAAGAATGGGAAAAGATCTTCATCAACCCCACATCTGATAGAGGGCTAATCTCCAAAATATACAAAGAACTCAAGAAACTAGACATCAAACCATCAAATAATCCAACTGAAAAATGGGGTACACATCTAAATCGAGAATTCTCAATAGAGGAATCTCAAATGGCAAAAAGGCACTTAAGAAATTGCTCAACATCCTTAGCCAACAGAGAAATGCAAATGAAAACAACTCTGAGATACCTTCTTACACCTGTCAGAATGGCTAAAGTAAAAAACACCAATCATAGTTTATGCTGGAGAGGATGTGTAGAAAGGGGAATCTCCTCCACTGCTGGTGGGAGTGCAAACTTGTACAGCCACTTTGAAAATCAGTATGAAGATTCCTCAGGAAAATGGGAGTCAGTCTACCTCAAGATCCAGCAATTCCACCATTAGACATATACTCAAAGAATGCACATTCATACACCAAGGACATCTGTTCAACTATGTTCATAGTAGCATTATTTGTAATAGCCAGATCTTGGAAGTAACCTAGTTGCCCCTCAACTGAAGAATGGATAAAGAAAATGTGGTACATTTGCACAATGGAGTACCACCCAGCAGAAAAAAAATGGAATCTTGAAATTTGCAGACAAATGGATGGAACTATAAGAGCGAGGCAACCCAGACACAGAAAGACAAACATGGTATGTACTCACACATAAGTGGATATTAGACATAGAGCAAGGATAGCCAGCCTACAATCTACAACCCCAGAGAAGCTAGGGAAAAAAATCTTTCTTAATACTTTGAAAATGCTTCAGCAATTTTAATGTTGCCTAGCGATTCTCCCAGGGACAGTTTGGAAATGGGTTTGATGTTTTTGCACATCACAAAGGCTGTAAAAACACCACTGGTTTTTAGGAGCATAGCACCACAGATGTGAGATATCAAACACTGAAGAATAGCTCAAGTGGTGGGAAAACATGGTAAGCCATATAATTTTACAGAAAACAAAAATTCCTTCAGCAAACATTGAGGAAAGTTTTTAGATCAATAAGAGACAGACAGACAGACAAACAGACATGAAATTCCTTTCGATGCCTTTGAACAATGATGACAATATTTCAGAAGGACTTGATCATCTGGTAAACACTTCTAAGCAGCCAATGAAGCGAGCAGCAATCAACAGTGTTTTCACTTGGTAGAATAAACATTTTTTAGATCGCAGTAAAGCTTCACTCTTGAAATAAGCTGAGTTTTTTTCCCAAGGGGTGAAGAACAACTTAAGGTGGAAACACTCTTCTCACAATGACAGGAGACAGACACACAAAACATTTTCTTCATATAATATAACTTATCTAACAGTTGCCATAGAAACTCAGTTGAAATCACCAGAAATACTAAAGCATGCACACCTGTCCAGCCAACCTGTAAGCAGTAGCAGTAAGCATTTTGGGAATTCACTGTTTTCCTTTGATCAGCAAATATTTCAATGGAAGACTTCACCAATTGGGTATGTCAACACAAAAACACAACTCTCAATCCAAAGGGGATAAGAAACTATCTAGTCTGAAGATAAATGTGAGTGACCATTGTCCAGGAACACAGACTTAGTTTACCCTAAACTCTGTATTCTGATGTAGTAATATTTCCATGAACTTCTATAGTAACTAAACAAAGGAAATCATTAATCAAGACACTTTTCAAACACATTGGTGGAAATATCAGGTAAGCAAGCCACAGAAAAGTGAGCAAATCCCAGTTGTAGACCTCAGATGCATCTGGAGCCCTTGACTGTTGAGAAATATGGATCTTTTACACATTTCACAGGATTTATCTTGTGGCCACAGGGATGTTAGGCCACAGACAAAGGAGGGTAATCCATTGCTTGAGAGGGGACTAAAGTCGGCCTGAGATCAGTGAACTTTGGCTCAATCAGTCTTGCAATGGGGCTCTTTCCAGGAACCTTTGTTCACAAGCACTATTCAAGCCTTTTAGTATGAGATCGGGCAAATGACAATTAAGAATTAAAATATCTTCTCTTACGCATAAAAGTTAAAAAGACTTAAGAAAAATTATTTTAGAGGATTTGTTTAATATTTGATACTGTATTTGTTTACACTCACAGTGAAAAACTAAATATTAGAAGTTAAAATTGTGTGACATAACATACATTTTTCATATGTACTTGAGAAGCTAATAGGGTTCTTGTTAAGAAATAAGCATCATAAAATAAGATTGTTTTTAATTTAAATAAAATTTTATTTCAAAAAGAAATAAGGATCAATTGACCTCAGTGAGGTGATTAGAATTAATTTATGATTTAATGATAGGCACTTGTGATAGTTTGTTTTAACTGTCAACTTGACACAACCTAGACCCACCTGGGAAGAGAGTCTCAATGAGGGTTGGTTGTCTAAATCAGGTTGACCAGTAGACAGTTCTGTATGGAATTGTCTTGATTGAGTTAATTAATGTGGGATGATCCAGCACCCACTGTGGGCAGTGCCATTCCCTAGGCTGTGGGAGAGCAGAAATTAAGCTCACAATAAGCAGACAAGCAAGAGAATACAATGCTTCTTTTGCTCTTGATGGTGGGTGTGATGTGACATCTCAATGTCCTTGACTCCCCTGTAGTGACACACTGGAACCTAGAACTGTAAACTAAAGCAAATCCTTTTCCCTTCAAGTTGCTTTTGGTCTGGACATTTTATCACAGCAACAATAATGAAGCTAGGACAGCATTACTCATTCCTTTGGATAGAAAAAATTTTCGAATTTCTATCTTTGCTTCGGTTAGAAAAAAATTCAGCTTAATTTGTTTGAAAATATATTGTTCTTACAATAGATGAAATCCTCCCCCCTAAGCCCCAGAAAGAGAAGTTAAAATCTTAACATCCAATATGATATGGAAATTAAGATGTGATATTTGAGGAAAGCAACTAATAATAACAAGGGCTGAACCCATTTTAATAAGGCTAGTGCCCACATGAAAGGCAAGTCAGGTCTTTTGACCGTAGTTTCTTCAAAACACGGATTTGCTCCTGGATGTGTGTTCATGTCCCTCCCAGGTGTCTTACACAGGAGTGAGTTTACTTCACCTGTTGTTAATCATGAGCCTCTATGAACAACACATGGTTTTGCCACATGTGGTTCGCCCTTAAGTTTGAACACCTTGCTCATGATTCTCCTCAACCCTCAGAGTCTAAATTGTCTGAAGCTCTGGCTGTTGCATGCGACTTTAGTCTGCCTCATTTTCAGGCCCTGCATTATCAGTCCCAGGCTCAGGCTGCCAACCAGAGCAATAAACAGTGACGACTAAAGAACCCACAGACTGGGTGACCTGAGAAGTCACAAAGACTGCCAAGTGTTTGGCCAACACGCAGGAAATCCAGAAGAGAGCATGAGACTTGGGAATGTCTGAGTTGTGCCCAAGGCCTTAAGCAGGAAGGCAAAGAAATGACTGGCATTACTTACTAGAGTTATGAACTATGTGATAAATTTCTGCCAAGTATTCTCTCTGTCTTATGTGCAAATAAATTTAACCAGCTCCTAGCCCCAGTTTCATCCCTGCCTCTTGCCTGAATCTATGTTCCCTTCCCTCCAGCTCCTTCACCATAACCCCTGAAATTCACCTTGATTGTTCTCCAATGAGTAAAAGATTTGACTACTTCATCATAAGTCAGACCTACCTAAATGTTGAAATTAACTCATTTAACTTAAGGAGATTTTAAAAAATAAAGTTACACACTTTTATTTATGGGGTAAAATATAAATATGAATAACATGTTACAGGAGATACCCCTGTAGGGAAGTGTTGAGTGTCACCAAGTACAATGAGGCTCAGACAAGTGGGTGACTAAAACGTGTACTCACCTTGTACTTATCTGGGACAGTAACCAGCATAGGTAGGATGGCCACTGGATGGCCTTGGTTGGGACATCTCTTCCTTCTGTTGTTGGGCCTTTTAACAGCCTTTAAATTTTTCATTGTATTTTTATTGATTGACTTTGTGCAGGTGGAGGCAGGGAGGTTCACATGCCATGGCTGGAAGCATAACTGGAGGGAGTCAGCTCTCTCCTTCCACCATGGGGGTCCCAGGCTTGTGGCAGGTCCCTTTACCCGCTGAACCGTTTCGCAAATCTCTGTTCTGGGGGCTTTTGTTATTTCCCGTTCAGCTGAAATAAGTAATTATGTTATTTGAAACAAAAAAAACTACGAAACCCAAAATTAAGGCAGAGTACAGCTTATACTTTTATAAATCAGGGTGCAAGAGTAAAGAAATATTCTCTTCTCCACCGCTACAAAATTGTAAACACCCAGAAGAAACTGATAGGAAGATGCCATGCCTCTCCAAGGAAACCACAGGGCCTCGTAGGGGAACAGATGGGAAATCAAGCATATTCCTAGATGGCAGCAGTTGGAGTAACACATCTGTCAGGGTGTTACTTGCCATCAACCGTATGTATAACAGGGATGCAAACCCTGTATTGTGGAGGGATACAGACACAGGCCAGACAGATCCGGAAGTTGCTTTACTGAATAAAGCTGAGGGAGGTGGCTGGCTCTAATGCAGCTTCCTCCTGGTGCTTCTGGGGACTCACTGTGTGCTCTTTGTAGATGCCAACGTAAAGTTTATGTTTTCACTCGCTCTCTCGTAGTACTCCAGTAAAATGAACGGGAGACCCTGATATGATTAAACCTAAAATAATATTCAGTTGAGTAAATAACTCCAGTGAATTCTCAAGATACGCTGTGAAATCACAAAGAAATCGTGAAAATCCACTTTGAAAGAATTAGTAATATAGAAACAACTTGTAATGCAATGGATGTTAAAATACATAAAAAATAAATATGTCCAATATGACTAAGTAAACCTGGTGTGACCATAAAACACTAGCAGATTCTACATAAAATTATTAATAAGGATCTCACCACAAAATAGTGCATTCACTTTTCCATCGGCAAACGTTTTAAAGATTTTGCATCGTTGCTTGGGCCTTGGAGCTGTAAAGCTGAGTGACTGGTCTTCCCGTTGCCCCCTCACACACTGTCCTGTCCCCAGCCTTGACAAGGACTCCTGCAAGACACTCCAGCACCAGTGTTTCCACGGTTGCATAGTGTTCCCTGGCATGTTTACGTGAGTTGCATTTACTATTGTTATTCCGTGACTTAAGCAACATGTAAACAGATGAAGCAGGAGCAGAGAAACAAAGAGGGCTGGTGTCTCTAAGAGACAAGTGGAAGAGTTTGAAGGCTCCGAAACGTCCAGGCAATGAAAAGGGCGCGAGTGATAAAGTGGATATAAAGAGTAGAGAGTGAAGAGAAAACGAGGAGGTGGGCGGTGAACCGTAAGAGAACGGGGAGGAAAAAGGAAATAAAGACATGCCTGGATATGTGTGAATCAAAGACATCTTGTAAGGGAGAGGGCAATGATAAAATCTAGAAAGATTCAGTACTCATGTTACTTTACAATAGATTTAACTTCTCTGATAATATAAGGAAATTGACACTGGAAAGAAGAGTGGGTATCTTAGCATTGGTGTGGTTTATGCACAATAATAATAATAATAAACAATAATTAAACTGAACACTGGACATATACCAAAAGACATGACGTTTTGAGTTCCACATAAAAAAGCATTCATAAATAGAAGAGAACCAGCTCCTAAGAGTGGTCTTGTGTCTTCCACATGTGCCACATTCACACATATCATACATACATACATACATACATACATACATACATACATACATAGTAACAATGTAAAGAAATCTCCGCGTCTTTTTAGTGTTACTATTGCTATGATGAAACACCATGACCAAATCAACTTGGGGAGGAAGGGGTATATTTGGTTTACACGCCCACATCACTGTTCATTACTGAGGAAGTCAGAACAGGAACTCAAGCAGGGGGGAGCCTGGGAGCAGGAGCTGATGCAGAGGCCATGGGGGGTACTGCTTGCTGGCTTGTTCCCCACAGATTGCTCAGCTCTCTTCCTTATAGATGCAGGACCACCAACCTGGGGATGGCATTGTTCACAGTGGGCTGAACCTCCTCACATCAACCACTGATTCTTAAAGGCGTCCTACAGGCCGGTCTTATGGAGCATTTTCTCAATCGAGGCTCCCTCCTCTCAGACCACTCCAGTCTGTGATGAGTGACATAAAACAGCCAAAACCCTCCCAGCCATCACCTGCCAAGAAAACAACTCTCCTGTGCTTGCTTCCCACTGAGTCCAACCCACGATGAATAAAGCCAGGAAATTTCAGAAGAACTAAAGAGTGTGCAGGAACGTTTCGCTTAAATTAACAGCGACCATCATTCTAAACTTGGCAAGGAAGCCGCCATGCCTGCCGTGGCCTCTCTGCTCATAGGACCACTGGCCACAGAGAACTTCAATTAACATTCCCGGTTTGTTTTGAAGACCTTTGTATCCTGCTGAATTGCACATTTGCAGAAATGGAGATTTAAACATTCCCCCTAAAGTAGTTCAAATGTCCTGGGAAAATATGCTCCAAATATCTCTACAATCAAGTCATATTTTATATAAACAGTCAGTCAAAAGGAAGTCACTCAACCAGCTGATTAGCAACTGCACTTGGGACTAGGTTCAGACATGAAGCTGAAAAGACAACAAAAAAACATACTGCACAAAAATCAATTCAAAAGTAGTAAATTCAACTTATCCTCAACGTGGAAGCTAAAAGCATTGTATGCAAGGAGACACTGAGTGACGAATGTTTCACGTGAATAGGTAAGCTCTGATTCTCATGACCCATGTGTTTCTCCAGCCTTATTTTTCACTCCTGCCAACCATTTTCTTCATCCCAGCTCCCTCCTGATTCATGTCTTTACTTTCGTGTGGTTGTTGATGTTTCCCACTGTCATTAGGGTTGCTGGCGTGAGCGTGGCTTGGAGACTATTTATTTCCCTGATGGAGGAGGGGGACTCATCCCTCCAGCCCGCCACTAGCTGCTGTAGCTGCTAGGGACCCTCCGAGGGCACTCCACCTTCCATGATGCATTGTTGACAGGTTAGGCTGGGAAAGGTAATCACAGCTCTTGCAAGTCCCTGAGTGTAAAGCCACGCCATGTCCAGAAGAGAGAGGTTCCCAGAACCTTTTCCCTATCCTCAGGCTCCTACATTTCTTGCACGCCCGCTTCCATGATGTCCCCCGAGCCTTGACAAGTTTCTCAGGCTAAGGCTGAGAGCAATACTAGCCTATGGTTATAAATATAAATATTGAGAAGGCAGTTTGACAATTGTATGTAGTAAAATGCCAACAGTGGGTTCTCCCCAGGACCTAGGACCTCCCAGGCCAGGAACTTTTGGCTAAGCATACTACGCTTTCTAGTAACTCGCATTCGATCATAAAGCAAATAGTCACCCCACAACAACCCTACCACTGCCACTTCCGCAGTGGACATACGGGGTCACAGCTGTAGGCCCACAGGGCATACAGGGTAAGGCTGCGGATGACCTTCTCCTCCAGGGGCTTGCCCGGCACCTCCCAGTACTGTGAAAGCTGTCCAGCAGAGGAAGCTTCTGCATTAGTTCCTGCTCAACTGCCCTGTGACTGAAGCCTGTGACACCTTCAGCAGTGGAGGGCTATCACCTACTCTCAGAGCAATCGCTTTATGGCTCCAGGAGTCCTCTGGGGTCTCTGTGACCAACAATTCATAAGGAAGTATCCCACACCTGACAGCAGTCAACTTAAGAGCATCATCTCAATATCATGCCTTCCAAAGCAAGAATACAATTGTCCATTGTTCAGATCTGCCTTCACGTCACGTGGCTACATTTTATGACTTTCATATACAGATTTTTATGACTTTCATATACAGATCTTCCACTACTGGCTTAAACTGAATTCTAAGCTCTTTGCCCTTTTTGGAGTTATTGTACATAAATTGTTTTCTTAATTTCCTCTGGGGATTTTTCATTGCTGATGTGTACAAGTGCAGTTTGTTTTTCTAAGCTTACCTGACATCCCCAAACCTGGTCTGGGGCATTGTTTGGCTCCATCTAAATTAGTCTAACCTGGTCTGGGCATTGTTTGGCTCTATCTAAATTAGTTTACCCCACTTTTCCATTTCTGCCACAGCCTTGTTTTGTTGTCTGCCCACATGTCCTCTTACCAGCTCTGATGAAGCTATTGGACCTCTCTGTGACCGTGCATTTCAACACGTTATACTTTGACACCTGCACTTGTATAAGCAACACCTGTGCTAAATGTGTGCCTCTTAACAGCTGCTTCCCAGATGTTCTCAAAGGAATTCATTCACGTAAATCCAGTAAATGTTCGTTGAAATTCTTGGGGGTGGGAATTGGTGTTTATTTCTGATATTTGTACAAAGCATAAATACATGCCTACTACACTGCCAAAAGTATACTTGTCTTAAGAATCCTATTATGTACTTTTTGTAGTGCCTACAATGAATTGGTGTGGAACTCAATAAGTAACTTTAATTCAGAATTTAAACTCAGACACAGTGGGGTGAGTCAACACATGTAAAAATTTGACATGGTATACTAAATAATACTCTACCTAGCTCAACATTTCCCAAATAATGCCTGATGAAATGCTTCTGTTATTTAAAAAAAAAAAGAGTCCCTTAAAATGAATGAGCGTGGAAAAAAATCACAGGATAACTTACGTGAATGGCTTTAATTTATGAAAGATTTCTCATTTAATATGTAAACATATATCACGATTCAAGACAGCTAACCATATTTTCTACTCCCAAGTGAAGTCTCAAAACTCAGTTGGAATTCTCGGACAAAAAGCAGCCACACCTCAGTAACCCTTCAGTACTCAGAATTATGTCTGCAGATTCATGATGTTTCTGTGCCTGTAATATTTACTGATGTCTCTGCTTCTGGGAGCTGTATCTTGTCAAAGTCAGAGCTGATTGCTCCTCACAAATCAAAATCAGCAAATCCCCAGGATGAAGAAGCAGAAGGGTGTCAGCTTGCCTCTGCAGAGTCCCCCTCACCTGGGTGTCCTACCCTCCAGCCTTCGCTGCTTCCTCGACAACCTACAAACACTGGACAATCACAAACTGTAGTATCTTGCTCAGAATAAAAGTCTGCCTGTAGCCTGGCGGTGGTGGTGCACGCCTTTAATCCCAGAATTCGGGAGGCAGAGGCAGGCGGATCTCTGTGAGTTCGAGGCCAGGCTGGACCAACAGCCTCCAAAACAATACAGAGAAACTCTGTCTCATAAAAAAAATGTCTGCCTGTAACACTGAGACAAAGCAATAAAAAGATCAAAAAGGGTTTGTACACTCTGAATCCCCTGGGAGAAAGTGTTTCATTTTCATTGATAGTGAGACATCTTTAAAAAAAATCAACAGACTCAAACACAGTATCGACAAAAAATGTTCAGCAAGTTAGCCAGGGTGGGAAGGATCACCATTAGCTGTTTGGAAATTTAAAAGGTACAGAGTCTGTCCATCTTACCACAGTAACAATGAATGAAACAATATAACATCCATGCATATTTGTAGCACTTAAATCACAGTGGCACTCTGGAGGCTGAATCAGGAGGGTTACAAGATGGGGTCCAGTCATAGTTACATAGTGTAAACAGTCTTAAAAGAAAGAAAGGTAAGATGGCTAAGTAATTAGGTAAAACTAATAATATACTGACCAGAAAGAAAAAGGAATATATTCAGACACAGACTTTCATTTCCCATTATCCTGATCATCACATACTGAGCACCACTGTGTTTATTCCAAATATTTTGTATTATGCTTATTAATATTTAAAATACATAGGGTAATTCACAGTTTATAGAATTAGTGCAAATTAATTGTACTGAAGTCATTTGTGGGCAATAAGAATGATGCTGTTAGCCAAAGAGAAGCTAAAAAGTGAAGAGTGCCAATTAATTACAAATCTGCTCTAGCTTCTTAATTGATTTTTATATTATCATCACCACTTATATAAAACAAGAAACTAAAAGGGGAGAAAGAATTTTAGAGCACTTATTCATACTAATAAATACAGATAGAAATAAGAGGTGCAGTGGATGGTTTTGCCCCACCCAAAAAAATATTATGATTGTCACTTGGCATTCAATGTCCTATGCTATAAAGTTCATTATTTATTACAAACTAAATTTCATCCCCTGATCCAGGGCCAAGCTGTGCTCTTTTCGCTAACTCTCATAGTGTGCAGAACATTGCACATTGATATTGCTCAATAAACATCGTTTTGTAGACTGAGTAATTTTCATTTATCCATCTCTATTGCTTTTCTCAAAAAATGAAAGCACAAAATTTAAAAACCAAAGATCCAGGATTTGACCAGTTCAGATATATAGACAGGATCACTTAAAGGAATAATTTCTGCATGGAGGTAGAAAACCAGTAGTTTATTATGCACTCAAAATCTATGTACTGAAATGACAGACTATGGACACCCCCATGGAGGGCCTCACCCTCCCTGGGGAAATGAGGGGATAATGGGGGGCTTGGGGAGAGGGCACAGGAGGAGGGGAGGGAAAGGGAGAGGGACCTGGAACTGACTTGTGAAGCAACCTTGTTTCTTATCTAAATTTAAACTGATAAATAAATAAATAAATAAATAATAAAATCTATGTACTGGTAACATTCACACCATGTAACTTTTCATCTAAATATGAACTATGCAGGTAGTTTTAAAATACAGACTATGGTCAGAGTCTGTTGAGAAGTGGTCTGCCAAATGGGTCTCTGTAACAAATGAAATAGTTCTTGGGTTTGTCTTTTGTGAAAAAAATCCCTGAAAGGAATAGCATTACAGGATAGTTTAGAAGTATCAGCGATCCAATGATGACATGTACTTATTGTAAAATTGACTGATTCTAATGGTATTTGTAAGTAAAGCATATGGGAATATGGCTCAGTTTTGTAAAGAGCAATACTAGAAAGCACAAACCCCGGGTTCAGTCCCCAGTACTGCACAAACTGACCACGTGTGGAATAAATGCCTATAAAAGCAGCACTTGGGATGTGGGAACAGAAGAATCAGAAATTCAGGAGCATCCTCAACCATAAAGCAAATCTGAGGCCAACCCAGGCTACCCAAAAAACAAAACCCAAATACCAATAATCATAATACATTCAGTGACAAATCGCCTTAAAATTTATCCTGTATTCCATATGATATAAATTTAGATGAGACTACAACCTCAAGAAGTATAAATTATACAAAATACAAGTTAAACCTACAAGTAACTAGATGCATCCAATTTTTTTCTGTTGAGATGGCTTTCTGGCTGAGTGCTAGAGCTGGAAATGGGCACAGGTCTTTTAAGAGGCCTTGCTACCAAACACTTAAATGGGGCTTATGAGCAGAGGCGTTACACTACTCGGCAGCATGAACTCAAAATCTCTAGAGTTGGGGTTGTATATGTGGCTCTCACCAGCCAGTACTCCACCATAAAGCTAGCCTCTCGGGGAACCAGGGGAGGCAAACCTAGCTGCCAACACAGAGGTGGAGGTCCTAGCCATGCTGCTTAGCAGTATAAAGGACTCATGTGGTCAGAAAAAGTTACAGATATGTAGTAAAGACAGAGTCAGATGGAAAAAATTTCTAAACAGGGTACAGTGTATTTAAAAATATGCATAGGCTTGGGAGAGAGAAGAGAAAGAATATATACTGCCATGGATTTTTAAAATATAGTTTTAAAACAATAATAATAATAAATTCCTTAAAAAGGGAGTAAAGTAATATGTTTAAAAAGTCATGTAAAGATGGAAAATACACAGAGAGTCTGGATACCATATGTTATTGTGTTGTCTTTGACTATTTTGACTGCTGAGGAAGAAAAAATAACTGTTAAGAGACATTTGATTATTGCTGCTGAATTAAACCAACCTGTATGTTTTAAAGATGTCTTGACTGCAACAAAGAAGTCAAAAGATATGTTACTTTGGGGAAGAGGTTGTGTTTTTGTTTCCTCCAGAAATGAAAGGGTCTGGATTCATTCAGAGTTAAAGATGATCAGCTTTGGTCAAGGATAACCCTCTGAAAATCTTAGCTATAGATATAAAGAAATAAACATAAAAGAACTAAAAGACACATGATATATATTTTACCTGCTCAAACATAAAACAAAAAATCATTTTGTCTGACTCATGTACAATGTACAGTCTATACCTGTATTAATACAAAAATGTATATTACCTTTAAAAGTTTATATACTTTCAGAACAAGGAGACCAAACACTGGCAAAAATAGATAGCCCAGATGACCCAACATCTCAGAAAGCCTCTATGACAATTCCTTCCAAGTTCTGCATCCAGAGCAGCTTCAGGACTTCTGGCTGAGATGGTCCAGCTCACAAACTACTCCAGCCAAGATTTAACAATTATCCTTATTTTCTTAAGGTTCCCCCAAAGATCGCAGCTTCTCCAAACAACTGGAAGTGGTCTACAGAATGATGCCCACATTCCCCCCCAAAAATGGATTATGAATGCTTATTATCATTTAAGCAGGGTTGTTATAAGTCATTATTGGCTATAGTCAGGAAAAAAACTAGACAAAGGAGTTAAATTCAAAAATCTCTTTCCAAGGGAAAAAAGGGGGAGATATAATATAGAAATGATGAGATACAAGGGTAGATTATTGAATCTACTTTAATCCAAGGAAACAGCTATCAATTTCAAAATATTTTACATTGGTATTGATATTGGTTTATTGATACAAATTTAAAGTTAATTTTTCTATACTACATGTACATTTCTACTCTTATTTGAGGTAGTATGTTTATGTAGTTCATTTAAAAATACAATGTATAATTAAGAAACACAGACTAATAGTCATCTATAATAGTCAAACATAGTCATGTTACTTATGTTTTCAAGTTCATATACAATCACAATTATAGTTAGATATATAGATGGTCTTCAAACACTTCAAAGACCTACAGAGTATGACATTTAATGTTTAATAACCTAAGACATTTCATGACAGTGAGATGCATCTGCTCCTGACAGCACCCATTTACTGAAAAAGATGATGGGCATTGAAAAACCTCTGTATGGGGTTTGCCTTCTTTAGGTCAAAGGTTGGCCATGTGGGCAAAGAAACTGCTCTTGCCTCAACTACTGACAGTGTACTGTCCAAACTGGACCAGCAGGATGCAAAAAAAAAGCAACTGTCAAACTTAGCCAAAACAAGGTAGGACAGTCCTTCAAAATCCCCTGCTTTTCACTAATGTCTGTCAGATATACCAGGCCTGTAGGACAAAGTTGATCATGCCACCATTACAGAAGAACTTTGGGTAACTGTCAAGATAGGCAGATGTCCCTGTCATTAGGTAACATTTCAAACATTTCAACCTTCTAGGGTCTTTGATGGAGTTGAAGACGAAATAATTAAACACGGTTTTCCTTAGTCTTCATAAAAGAAAAATTAGGTATAAAACTTTATACCCACAAAGATAATATAGACAATATAATATTTTCCCTAGCTTTGTCAAATACAAATGGACTGGATATTGTAATTGTAATTGTTACTTGATAACTGTTTTTATTGTATACAGCTTTACTATATCAAGTTTAAAGCCTCCCTTTTTAATTAGACAAAAAGGTGAAAATGCACTGTGAAGATGTGTTTCTCTCATTATTAATAAAGAAGCTGACAAGCTGGGCTGGACAGTACAATCCCAGCACTCAGGAGGCAGAAGCAAGTGGGTCCCTGGGAGGTCCAGGTCAGCCTGGCCTACAGAGCGAGTTCCAGGACAGGCTCCAAAGCTACACAAAAAAACCCTTCCTCGATAACAAATCAAAAAAAGAAAAAAAGAAGAATAGTCTCCTGACTGGCCAATAGCTGGGCAGAAAGAGATTGGGAGGAAGAGCCAGACTAAGAATGCTGGGAAGAAAGAGAAGGAGGGCACTCAACAGACACAGAGAGAAGCAAGATGGATACGCCATAGTAGTGAGAAAAGGCGCCAAGACACACGGAAAAGCACAGATAAGAAATACGAGTCAATTTAAATGAACGTTAACTAGTAACAAGACTGAGCCATTGGCCAAGCATTTACAACTAATACTATAATATTATAAATATTAAGTTAATTTAAATGAATGTTAACTAGTAACAAGACTGAGCCATTGGCCGAGCATTTATAACCAATACTATAATATTATAAATATTAAGTTAATTTAAATGTAAAAGTTAAGTAGTAACAAGACTGAGCCATTGGCCAAGCATTTATAACTAATACTATAATATTATCAATATTAAGTTAATTTAAATGTAAACGTTAACTAGTAACAAGACTGAGCCATTGGCCAAGCATTTATAACTAATATTGCAATATTGTAAATATTAAGCCTCTGTGTGGTTATTGGGAGCAGCTTGCAGGACAGAAACTTCTGTCTACATGATCCAGTAAATATTGTTTACCTCTAACTAACATTTTAAATCTACCTCATTTTCTTAAGTATGCATTTATTTGTTTACTCTCCACCTCTGAAAGTATACAATGAGTCAGTCACTATGGTAAAACCGAGAAACCGAGAAATCAATAACCTTTGAAGAGTTCATAATCTGTACAAGAATTTTAACAAGATCATAATTCTTCGCAAATAGGAAAGACGCATAAAGGTTGTATTTTTTAAGTGCCTGGTTCATAGTAAATGCTTAGGTTATTATTATCATTATTGCTATTACTATTGTTATTCAAGATGGGAAATAGCCGTGGGGCACAGACACCGAGAGCTTGACATTCCCCAAGATGTACATTTCGTTTCTTACTAAAGCATTGTATGCACAACAATGGATGTTTCTGCTTCGTGTGGCGCCTCTGGGTAAGCAGAGCTTGAAAGGTGAAAGAACAAAGCAAACCAAAAACTATTTCATCTAAGCTCTACACCATACTCCCTGTTCTTCTAATATTTACTCTCTATAAATATTTGCCCTTCACTTAGTTGAATAATTCTAAGAATGCAATTTCCTTTGAATTCAACTTATCTTTAGAAGATCCAAGCTAGGAATAACTAATTAGACAACTAGAAGAAACTACAAAGTAACATACAACATAAAAGATTCCACTGGTTGAGTTGATGGTCCTTAAAACCCTGTAGCTCATCTGTTAATATGATGATGCTCAATTCTTAGAATAAAATCAGAAATGTAAGTAAAACTTATTAATGAAGGAATATGAAAGCTGAAAAGAAATTAAATTTACCAGTGAAAACTATAGGTCAGCAGAGTCATCTGCAGAAATCACAGATGTTGAAACTAACCTGAAGGTAACTTCTGGAATCATCCCTGATGGCCACAATATTTTGACTCCCAATACATAAAGCCTGGATTGTGGAAAAGCAATAGTTTAGATGCTAGGTATCCCACAGGGGCCATGCAGATTCAAATTAAATCTTCAACCTAGTAATGCTCACCACAGGAAATCCCAAAAATATATCCACCAAATGGGTAGTTAGGGAAGAGAAACAAACATAGTTCTTGGCACAGGTTGCCCCCAAACAGAACCCTGTGGGTACACTTCACACCAGGCCATCTGCTGTTTGTGATGGGGTGTTAATGGATGGTGGAGACAAGTTACTAATGTCACTGCAGAGAACAGCTCATTATCAAAGCTTCTTACAGAGTGGGTTCTATCTGTATTGTGTGCACTTTATCTTCTGTTTTATTAGAGTCAAGGGAAGGGAGAGACTCTTACTTAAACATTCTCAGCTTTGGACTTTACTTACTACACATTGCACAAAGTAGTGTGAAGAGGAGAAGCAGGAGTAGGAGCAGGAGGAGGAAGAGACAGAGTAGGAGGGGAAGGAGGAAGAGATGGAGTAGGAGGGGAAGGAGGAAGAGATGGAGTAGGAGGGGAAGGAGGAAGAGATGGAGTAGGAGGAGCAGGAGGAAGAGAAGCAAAGAGAACATAGGTCAATGTAGCCAGGCTGAAGTTACTCAATTTAGAACAGGTACAAAACATTCAGAACACTGAGGAAAACAAGGGAAAAAAAGACAAAAATGAGAACAAGAAACACTAGTGGCTATTGTTGCCAGATGAAACTGGAACTGTACAGGTAATTTGAGTGTTGGGAGTCTGTGGAGATGGTTCTAATGCACTTGTCACACAATCAACAAAATGAGCTCATAACCCCAGGACCCACAAAAAAAAGCTGGTGTGACAGCGCTCATCTACAATCTAGAGGTGGCGAGGCAGACAGGTGATAGCTGGGGTTCACTGGACAGACAGCCTCATCACACAGGTAAGCTCTGTGTTTCCTCAGAAAGATGCTGACTCCGAAAAATAGGATAGAGACCAATAAAGTAAGGCACCAATGTGAATCTCTGACCTCTACATGTTTACTCATACCCCCTACACATGTATACACACACACACACACACACACACACACACACACACACACACACACACCATCACACAGAGTGGAAATAAATTTGAATGTCTGATAAAGAATTGTCTTCTCATCTTCCCATGTTTAGCTAGGCATGTTTAGTTAGGCATGTTACATTTGTTCACCCTCTGGAACATTTGTTCAACGATGTAAAGATGTGTTGCTTTTCTTTACGCTGCATCTGTTTAATTCTGTGAAACTGATTCTTCGCTGCCTTAAACACCTGATGGTCTAGTAAAGCACTAAATGGCCAATAGAAGACAGGAGAAAGAGTAGGGGGCTGACAGGCAGAGAGGATAAACTAGAGGGGAAATCTGGGAAAAGAAAAGAGTTGGCAAGAGGAGGGTCAGAACTTTCAGGAAATGCTACCAAGAGACAATAGGTTCAGGTGGAGTCTGGGAGCAGTGAGATTCATGGTAGGTAAGAGGAGTCAACCAAGAAGGAAATGGAAATGCAATCCCTGCCCTCCAGGACCTTTCTCCCCTGAAAACTCAGATGTATTTGTTTTCCATAAATTATACACATGCCAGCCAAATTCTTTTCTTACCTAATCTCACCAGTGTTGTCCAAAACTCATAAGAGGACAGGATAAAAAAAGCCAAACAATTTGCTTCAAGACATGTAGTTAACTATTAAGTAGAAGCAATGGGTTGCTAGCATTTGATACCAAGCAGGGTGCTTCACCCTGTGAGTGTAAAGAAATGAACCCGTAGAGCTCAGGAAGGAATTTAAACAAGTGCATGGAATACAGTTAATACAGTTAAATTAGCATTCTGAGCAAGCTGGGGTTTTGTGTTCTCGGTTTTTGTTGTGTATGTGTGTGTGTGTTTTTTTTAAATAGTCCAAATGAGTGGACTGCATTTAAACATTCTGTAAAACCAAAGAAACAGGAAATGGGTATGATTTGAACTGCTTGGAGAAGAACTCGTGGGGAGCAGGGACATGCTGGGCATAGTAGAAAGGAGAACACTTGGGCTGGCTGGAAATAGGAAAAGTGTAAAAAAATAACAGCAGGAAACGCATCTAGAGGACATGGCTACTCAAGGGCAGAGTTGACCCATGTGGCAGACATGAAGAACAGCAGGACAATGGCCACACTGCTGAAAATTCACTCTATGTGTGTGCGTGTGTATGTGTGTGTGTGTGTGCGCGTGTGTGCGTGTGTGCGCGTGTGTGTGCACATGTGTGTGTGCGCGTGTGTGCGCGCGCATGCGTGTGTGTGTGCACGCGCGCGTGCATGCATGTGTGTGTGTGTGTGTGTGTGTGTGTGTGTGTGTGCGCGCGCTTTTGGTGACAGGGTCTCACTCTGTAGCCCAGGTTACTCTAGAACTCAATATGTATCCTGGGCTGGCCTCAAACGAAAGCAGTCCTCCTATGTCAGCCTCCCAAGGGTTGAGATTAAAGATGTAAGCCGTCAAGCCTGGCTCTGGGGAAGTTTTTTTAAACTGAACTATATTGCTGTTGATAACGAAAGGATGGAAGAGAAGAAAGTAAGCTACGAGTCTTCACCAAGCCTTGAGATTTTTCCCCTTATAAAAATAACAAAAGGGATTTTGCTTATTTATATGTATATTACTCAGTAGCCAGTCATGCACCTAGACAATTTAAGTCTTGTTTATTAAAGGCACAGCTAACTAAGTGATCTGTCAAAATTTACACACTATAATTCCGATGCATAACCAAAGCCGAGTCCTCCTCTCTGCAAATGCTCTGAGCTTCCTGCCAAGCACCCATTGTGACATACGCCTGGAGGTGGGGTGGGAGCAGAACAGCAAAATGCCAGGAAGGAGAACTCGTTAGCTGCTGATCCAAATGGTCGTTTTAATTTAAAAGTCCATTTCAGGAAAGTCTCCAGCAAAGTCAAAGTTCAGACTTCCTACAGTGCTGTTAGCTACATCTCAAGCAGGCCATCGCCTACACTTGCAGGATAGTTTCTGGGAATAGCATAAAGCTCACATGCACTTGGAGTCAGGAACCAGGGCTCCAGCCTATCTGCAACTGATACCCAGATGGAGAGGAGGAGTAAGATGTATACCCACAGCAACTTAATGTGGCCAGGTCCATCCCCTTCTGCCCTTACTTACATCTGTTTCTAGAACATTCAGCCATTCTGCCAGCATGTCGGGTGGTCATCACTCCTAAGTGTTGCTCCTGAGGTCTGGCGGGTGCTTCACATCTCTGGGACCAACTCCATGCACTCCATCAGGCCTCTGCATCTTCCCATTGTTCTGTAGTCCCCTGTGTGGCCACAACAATGCCTCTGTTACCTGGTGAGCTACAAGAATGTCTAAAATTCTAGACTTCCTTCCATGCCTATCACTGCCTGGAGGGCCCGCCTCCAGCAGCAAAGGGCTCAGAGAGAATCCATGGGGTCCACACATACTATGACTTTTTTACCAAGGCGGGGTGAAGGAGCTCACACTCTTTCTTTGTGGTTTCCTCCTTTACTCTTCTTTCTGTGTTCTATATTCTCATTTCTTATCCAGAAATGTGCTTCTGTCTCTCTTGATGTTTTTCAAGTGAATGATTATAATGAATACAAGTGAAAAACCAGCATATTTTCCATATCTCTTACATGATTAAACATTTTATGTACTACAGGTAAAAAACAAATTATCCCAAGAACCCACATACATTCATACCCAAGCAACTTGTTACAGATTAGCAGTGTGTAAACAAGCAAGATATTCTTTACTGGCAGGCTGCATTTTGTAGTTACAAAGAAAGGACCAATCACTTTACTACTTATCTTGAAAGGTAATCTTACAAGGAATCTTAAAGGAATCAAAAATCTGAACTTTTATATATGAAAAAGAATCGGTCAGCTCTACTTTAAATCTGTAGGGTACATACCCACTCATCAACAGTTTTGTTTATATATATATATCAAAAGATTGAGGGCAAGCATGGGTACAAGGAATAAATAATGATCTTTGATTACCAACTAATCCTAGCAAGATAAGTATGTCAGCTAATAATTGGGCTGTTTTGCATTTGTTCCTTGGCCATAACAAGTTCCTCCTTCAACTTGATTTCCTTTTGAGGTTTTTCACCCCAAAGCTATTTGACGAAGGCATCTAGTCTAACCTTAAGTTATTTTCAAAGCTTTGTTTCAGCTATGATGCACTCTGAAATCTGTGAACACATCTCCCAACATTAAGATTAAAGGACTTTAAACTATCTGGGCTACTGGGGTTCAATTGTTTTTCTTAATCATTAACTTAAGCCACAATCTATATGACTCCTCAATAGAAACTCATGTGTTCTAGCTGTGTGTGACACTTCCTTATTTTTTATCTTCAAAACTCTATTTAAACTAACATTATTGTTATCAATTAGACAGGACAGCTTGGGGAGAATCATGCTCATAATAATCCACAGGTAAAAATGCCCCGTAGAGTGGCATCTTCCATGAGATAAACACACTACCTTCCTGGCAGCGGAAGTCTCCCCATGCCTGTTTACACCAGGCCAGATACAGCAGCCAGCAGGCACAGGAGTAGCAAAAGACACTCTGGAATCTGTGGTCTTGACGCCTTACCTATCTGAGAGTCACCCATCAGGGTTCTGTTTCCTGGTGGGCAGATGCCCTAAAGTCAATTGCCACCTGTGGCTCCTCTGATACCGTCACCAATACACGCCCATATCCAAGGCAGCATTTAGCAGGAAAAAGCAATTCCCCTGCCTCTCTCTGCCTACACATACCAATTCTTCATTACTCCTGTCCTTTGGACTCCCCATGCTTTCCTGAAGAGCTTTCTGAGAATCAGTCTCCCTCCTGAGAACTAAACATGAAAGGGGGCTCAAGTGGTCTCTGCCTTCAATCCCCTCAATCCAGTTGTGATTTTTCTAACACCAAAACTGTCACCTGCTGAGTGTCTTCTCCAAACACCTGTAGTATAATATGATACCCATGCAATGATTTTGCCCATGTTAAGTAAACAAGTAGGTGCATGTTAGTATAGCTCTAGAAACATACTGCATTTAGTTTTCTGACACTTGCATCACCCTAAATACTTCCCTCATAGCCATTTGCAGTCGATATTCCCCTCATCTCAGGACCCAGAGACATCAACTCTCCTTTCTGAAGTGGGAAGGAAGCCTTCCTTTTCTAATATGTCAAATCAGGTCCATACTGGCTAAGACCAATTCTGTTAGAGAAAACAGTTTAAAATCTATATTATATGCAAAATGTGTGCATATAATACATGGACACTAACTGTTGCAAAAACTTCAAGAACAAAATTTAGGAAATACAGAACCTCAAAAGCAAGACCAACTTGCAAGAGTGCTTTTTCCCAGGAGTCATCAGTCCATATGAAGACATAACTGTGAGCACAATGGAATTTCAGTGACCTCCTAAAAAGAAGGCAATCTACAAAAGCAGGTGACCAAACAAAATCCTCCACCCCTTCAAGAAGTTAGAACCTTCAGAAACGAGCTAGTTGGAGGTGAGCTAACAATTGTTTTAGACTTACAGTCCAAGTGTTAGGTAGCTAGTCAAATACAGGCAAGGTCCTTCATAACCAGTACCTTGTAGAACTAGCAATGGGAGCTGCAGGGCTCCTGTTGTTAGTCAAAGGATGGGCTCTGAGTAGTATCTCCAGCCTAGATAGAAGCTTGACATTCTGAACTGCCTGAAAGATCATAAGATTGATATCCAGTCAAGAATTTCCATTAGAGAACAAGGACAGCATTGTCCCCTCCCTTTAAAGTTAATCTAAAGAGGCCTGCCAATCATCTAGAAAGAAAAATATCACTCAAGGAAATACGTCTCTTCTGGAAACTTTAGAATAGAATAAAGCTTTTCTAATGTAGGTCAGCTCAACTGTCGCTTTGTGCTCTGTATGTGTTCACCCCTTTGAGTGTTTTACTCTACTCTGCAATGGCCCTAAATTCCATATGATGGTCTGTATATTTTCTCTGAATTCTCATGACAATAATCACAAAGACTAGGGAGACAATGGAGTCTGAAGCAAGATCCCAGTGACACAAGAATTACAGGAAAGCAATCTTATAACTTAAATAAGCAAACATGAAAACTTACCAAAAATACATGGGAGCACACACACACACACACACACACACACACACACACACACACATATATATATATATATATATATGTATATATATATATAAGATGAGACACAAATTCCTCAGAAGACTAACATTGACTTCAGATACTAGTACATCACAAATCATAATGTAAATAAATAGAAACTGTAAGTGATGTTACATATTTTTGAAACTGTGCTTCTAGAGCACACGTGTACAGTGTGATTTTAATGTTGCCATAGCCATACATGTTATCTGGAGTCTTTAGCAACCTTGAACACATTCCTATCCTTCTTCTGCCTCCTTATTCAGGTCTTTCTCCAACTTTATTAAAATTTTAAGCATAGAAATAAATAAACAGAATATTGGCTTCTCATCAGTGAACTTGTTTGCACCTAGTTTATTTGGTTGTCTGTCAATACAATTTCTTAATTTGTTTTTAGAAGGAAACAAAATTATCACTTCAAAATAAAGCTGACAGAAAAATCCATCTTCATCTGGCTTAAATACTAAAAAAGTCAAACAAATGACACTTCGCTCTCATAGAATTCAAGTATGTAATTGCTGTAGACTCAGAAGAAAACCAGAATTATAGACTTGGATATTACTCTTCCTTTCAATCCTCATTCTTTCTGTCCATATTTAGCTTGTCCCTGATTCCTGACTACAGTTTCAGTTATTAGAAAGAGAATAAATTTATCATCTCATTTCCCAGACTATCACTACAATTCTTTTTGGCCAAAGTACAGCATTTTATTTTTCTCAGAAGGACTAAGAGGTGTGAAAACAAATTCCCACTGACACTGACAATGCTGACTAAGCCACCAGGTTGGTCTACAGGTTGTATCACTCTGACAAATCATGGAAATGAACTGACAGTTCATTACACATTAAACTACATTAAAAGGACTGAAAGTATTGGCTTATTCAGAATAAACCTTCCACATCAGACAAGTGAAAGAGTAGGAAAAAAATTGTCAATCTTAAGCATTTTTTTACATGAGTGCATACTAGGCTTGGAGTATAAGCATGATAAAGAACATAAGTTCATTTGTACAAATACATGTGAAAGCATAGAAACCGGCGAAATAATGTTATTTGTCTATAAATTATTTGAAAACAACAATTTAGACCCCCCAAAACAAGACAGACTCTTGGTTGACTTAGTGAAGAACTTGCTGCTGAAGACACCACATACTTGAGTCATAGACCGTGCAGAGTCAAGCTGGTACTTGGCCTGGAGACTGCATGCCTACTGACTTTCACAGTGCTGAAAGGGTGCTCTGCATGCTACTGGAGGGGAAAAGCAGTCATCAGTCTTACCCAGTTGTGAACCCTGTGAGCTACAGTAATGACTGCCCTGGCAAGACCTGCCTAGCGGTACAATAGTGGCATGGGTGTTAGAGAAGTAACCAACCATTTTCTGATTGTATTTAAGTTTTGCTCCACAAGTCAAAACCCACACTTGGCACCATTACTGGAGCCAAGAACCTGTGGCTAGGTAGCTCATAAGCCTTAAGGGAGAACCTACTGCTACTGCTCTTCTAAATGTATATAGTATTAAACTAACTCCCAATTACTTGTCATTATATTCATAAATTGGTATATCTCTCAACCCCCATCAAAAAAGCTTCTTTTTGTTGTAGATGGCAGTAAGCACAGAAAGCCACACTGATCATTGTTCAAAGGAAAAGAGACGCAGCCTTACTTGGGACATATGTATCACACCGGTCCTCCCAAGGCTTATATGATGGTACAAGGGGTATTATAAAGGAGAGTTAGTAGATGACTACAAGGAAACAGTAACAGTGATTTTTCAGGCCCAGCAGTGCCGTGGCACATATGAATTAATAGCAGTTGTAACAGCATACAAAAGACCTATATTAACTCAATCCAAACAAAATCCCACCCTGGAGGGAAGTGGATATGAAGTCCCAACCCTAGATAGGAAGCTAATGGAAACTGATAGTTGCTGGGAGAGATAGAGCATCAGCTTTGTCTAGGTTAATGGTGTCAGTGAAAGACTACATACAGATTTATGAGTAGGAAGATGAATATGATCAAAATACACTATAGGAAATTCTCAAAGAGCTAATAAAAATGGGGAGAGAACCAAACAAAGATGCCTGAAGGCTGAGGACCTAGATCACAAAATCCAAATCTCTCAATATTTTTATTGTGTCTAAAACTGCATTAGACACAAGAACACAGAAATGCAAACTGCGTCTTTGACAGTGTTTGCAGAAGTCAGAGTAGGGGAAGTGTGCATGCATCTGTGTGCTGACAGGAAAAGGAGAGTCGGAACTTACAGGATGCACAAACAAACAGAGAAAGGTGCTTGTGTTCTGTCTTTGTGAACAATGTACCTCCTCCACATGGGAGGCTGACCTTTCTCAAAGGCGAGACTAAGCTGAGGGAATGGCTTCCTCTTTGCTCTCCACAGTTGGGCATGTGAAGGAAAAGTTCTGTTATGCAAATGCCTCATAGTCCAAATCTTGAACACCTGGAGAATTCTCCAGATAAGCTGAATGCAAAGGATGAATCCTTCCAAACCAGATGAAGCAGTTGTTGAATCAACAACAAAAATGAATGCTCTGATTTTACCCAAGAAGATGAATGGAAGAATAGAATTCTACTCAATCTCTGCTGCTTTATAAGAAGCTAGTTGAGCTGGTTGTTAGTTCTAATGCAATGCAAGAAGGTTTTGTGGCTTGAATTCTAGTTAAACTTAACAATAAAAAAACCAGATTTTGGGGTTAATGCTGAAGATCAGAAAAGCAAAGCAGCCAGCCACTAGAGAGTTCTCACCTCTACCAATGCTTAGACCAAGGGGCGATCCTGTCCTCACTCTGCATCCTGCCCTCCAGACTGCACTGCTCTCCACCAAACCTCAGACTGCAGTCAGCTCTGGTCTCCTCCCACCTTATACTCCTCTCTAGTCGTGGGATCCCAAGTGCTTGGATCACCTTTGTGTGAGCTCTGTTTCCCTTTAAGACCGATTAAATCTCGTGTAACCCAACTAACTAACAGAATTCCCTCTGCTGCTATATCCCCAGGATCCTAGGATTAAAGGTGACAGCCACCACTCCCTGGCCTCTAGTGGCTTAACTCTGCACTCTGATCTTCAGGCAGCTTTATTTGCTATATCATAAAGAAAATATCACTACAAGGTTTCCCATCTGTAAGACTGAATCAACATAATCTTTTCTGAGTTTTATTTTCTCACTAACAACCCACCTCAAGTTAACATATGCTATTTCATTATTTTAATTCTTAAGTGTTCGTTAACATTGTTCTTATCCTTCAGATAGCCATAGGAAGTTAGATATTACATGAGCAAAGTCTAAATACTTTAAACATATATTTTTTCAGATTTTTTATTTAAATTAGAAATGAGCTTATTTTACATATCAATACCAGTTCCCTTTCTCTCCTCTTCTCCCCTGGCCTCCACTGACCCCATATCCCGTCTCCTTTCTGCTCCCCAGGGAGGGTGAGGTCTTCCATGGGGGATCTTCAAAGTCTGTCATATCATTTCGAGCAGGCCCTAGGCTCTCCCCCATGTATCTAGGCTCAGAGAGTATCCCTCTGTGTGGAGTGGGCTCCCAAAGTTCATTTGTACATTAGGGATTAATACTGATCCACTATCAGAGGACCCATAGATTGTCCTGGTCTCCTAAATGATACCCACAATCAAGGGGTCTGGGTCGTTCCTATACTGGTTTCCCACCTATCAATCTGGGGTCTATGAGTTCCCCCTTGTCCAGGTCAGCTGTTTCTGTGTGTTTCTCCAGCCAGGTCTTGACCCCTTTGCTCATCACTCCTCCCTCTCTGCAACTAGATTCCAGGAGTTCAGCTCAGTGTTTAGCTGTGGGTGTCTGCTTCTGCTTCCATCTGCTAGATGAAGGCTCTAGGATGACATATAAGGTAGTCATTCATCTCATTATCAGAGAAGGGCATTTAAGGTAGCCTCTTCACTATTGCTTAGATTGTTAGTTAGGGTCATCCTTGTAGATATCTGAACACTTCCCTAGTGCCATATTTCTCTTTAAACCTATAATGGCTCCCTCTATTACGGTATCTCTTTTCTTGCTCTCCTCCATTCTTCCCCTGACTCAGCCTTCCTGCTCCCTCATGTCCATCTCTCCCCTCCTTTTCCTCCTAGCTCCTTCTTCCCTTCCCCCATGCTCCCAATTTGCTCAGGAGATCTTGTTCCTTTCACCTTCTCCAGGTTCCTCCTATTTCCTAGCTTCTCTGGTGGGATGGGATTGTAGATTGGCTCTCCCCTGATCCATGTCTAAAATCCATATATGAGTAAGTGCAGACCATGTTTGGCTTTTTGTAACTGGGTTACCTCACTCAGGATGGTTTCTTCTAGTTCCATTCATTTGCCTGCAAATTTCAAGATTCCATTGCTTTTCTCCACTGAGTAGTACTCCATTGTTTAAATGACCACATTTTCTCTATCCACTCTTCAGTTGAGGGGCATCTAGGTTGCTTCCAGTTTCTGGCTATTACAAATAAATTTAAACATGTATTTTAAAAGAGAAATTATCACTTATTTTGTATCACATACTCAGCAAAAATGTTCAAATTCCATTTAGAATGCATAATTATATTCTCTGACAGATCAATTTTATTGATCTGACAGTGATTGACAGTTTTTATAATTTCAAGTTTAGTAGCTTTGATCCCCATATGTTATATATATGTATATATAATTTATATATTAATTATTAATATATTATAATAATTTTGTAAGGAGAAACAATTATCAGTCAGATTAACATTAGAAATATTCTGTTGCCTGGTCATACATAGCCGGATATTCGCAATATCAAATATATCAATAGGAAAAAGCATTCATTAACATGTACAAAGGAGCCTAGAGAAGAAAGAAACTAGACAATATTTGAACAAAATGACTAAAGCAAGATGCAGAAACAGTAATTTCCACTTAGAGGGAGCTGAGATTCATATATGTATTCTAATTTGACATCTGCTCCATTCTTCCTTTCTGTGTTCCTGAGAAATGATCAGACTGACTTCCTCCAATATTGTACACAAGGCACTCTGATGAATCCCTTTACAGAAAAATATAAGTATCTGCCCTCAGAAGTTAGAGTCCTGCTTTTCCAAAGGTGGATTTGTTGATATCTTAAGAAAGTAAATTACATCTCTAAAAGCTGGAGAGAAAAATAACCAAAGGAAAAGAACAGTGATCCTGCAAAACTGGAGACAAGTTTGCATTTCCCTAGACAAATAACAAAGGTAGTTTTGTGAATTAAACAACCTCGGGCTCCCAAACCTGCAGGCAGCTTCAGGTCGTTACTAATCTCCGGTGCCAAGCCAGTCATTTTCACACGTTCCGTCTCCGGCCTTCTCTCTGACAATCACAGCCTTTTATCTTCTCTTCTTCTCTTGTCTTTTCCTTTCCCTTTTGTGATAACGACCAGAATAGAGCCACTCTGATCAAGAAGGATCCATTTATGTGACTTACATCAGTCTCCTTCTTTATCTAAAATAGTTTCCTTCTCTTGGCTTCAGACTATCCACCAATGTCCCTTAAGCTGCATCACTAAATCCACTCCATGTCTTTTGTGGAGACCTTTGAACCATTTGAGCTCCTTGAACCTTAAATCGTTTTGCCTTTTCAGATTCTTTTATTCTAATCAGGTTGTGTTCTGTTAACCATATGCTATCTGAAAGTCTTGTCTGTCCCACAAGTGGGAGCCCACCACATGGGGCTTTCTTGTTTACTGTGTAACTTAGCTCTTTTATGAAACGAATCCCAAAGTTCAACAACCACTTAAAAGTCATAGAACTGGGATAATGCTTCACTGAGTCTACCATAAAAACTAAACAAGTGTCTACTGAGCACCTAAAGTGAAGTGGCTCTGAAAAAAAAGGAGCATCCATATGAGAACAGAAATGCTCCATCACTAAAATTGTATCTTTACAAGCTGACACATCTGGATGTCTGATGCTGATTTACATCTTGTTCTGAGTGTTCAGTATTGCATAAAAGTAGCCACATCTCACATTTAAATTCACTTCATATTTTTCTGAAAGAGAAAAGCACGGCGCCATCTATAATTCAGTCTGTGTAAGTTTTTTTAATCAGCTCCTACTTAACTGACTCAGCTCACCAGAGGAACCAGAAGTTTGCTTTCCTGCTTCAGACCACTGGTGCAAGCTCTTAGTAGGCAAGACTGTCTACTCCTTTGCCCAACACTTGAGGTTGGGTACCAAACAAAATGAGTTCTTATCATCTTCAAACTGCTTGTGTCCATTTGTTTTTTGAAAAATTAACGTGTCATGTAGTTGGATTGTGAAAACAATGGGGTCACAGAATATATGTGACCTGGAGGCAAAAAGGGCTAGCACAGGGAAGGTTTTCAAATGCTCCGCAGCCCTACAGAGTGTGGCATTGAAAATGTTTTAATAGCTTAAGGCTTTTTGTAACTGTGAGACACATCTGCTCCTGGAAGCACCAGCTTACCTTAGAAGAGGATGGTGGGCATCGAAGAACCTCTATGTGGAGTTTGCTTTCATTTGCGGCAAAGTTAGCCACTGTCAAAAAAGCTGCCTTTGCCTCTACTTGTTGACCAATTTGAACAAGCAGGACACACACACACAAAAAAAGAAGGCAACTGACAAACTTTGCCAAGACAAGGTAGGAAGTCCTTTAAAATTCCTGCTTCACAGAAAAGTCTGTCAGACATTCTAGGCCTGCTGGTTGACGATGGATACCCTGATATTACAGAGGAACCTTGGGTGACTGTCCATGCATCCAATCGTCTCTGTCATTTCTACAGTTTTGGAAATTGCTTGTTCTGCACTTCCTGTTTACTCAGGTAATATTGTATCATTGATGGCTTGAAGAATAGATAGTTATAGTTTTTCATAGTTATGCTAGAAAATAAATCAGGGACAAAACTTTGGACTCACCAAGATAGGACAAATAATGGAGTATTTTCTTTGAATTTGCCAAATACTAATGGATGACACATTGTGAAGGTGTTTCTTACTTGACAACTGTTCCTATTATATATAGTTTTACTCTGCTAAAGTTAAAGACCCTTCCTTTTTATTTAGACAAAAGATGGGAAATGCTGTGGGAGATTTCTTTGTGTTGTTGCTCTATGACTGCCAATAGAGTCAGAGGTTTAAAAGGCAAAGTGTACACTAAGCAGGGCCGGAGTGAACCATAGAGTTTTCCAGCTGACTGAGAGGATGCTAGAGGGACACACGGGAGGAGGAAGGAGGGGCCTAAGGATATGTGAACTCTTTTTGATTGGGGAAGGTGGAGAAGAGAGCAGTTGATCATTTCTCTACTGATCTGTGTAGCTCTCAGATTTATTTCCCTAATATTTAGCTCCTGGGTTTTATCTTTAATAAAACAATAAAAGAAGTTGCAATGACAAAAGGCAGTGAAAATGTTTATAAATCCAATATTTCAATACCAATTAGCTTATCTATGCCTTATGCTCGCTTTCACAGCACATGTTCTAAAATTGGAACGATACAGCAGACCAACACGACAACCCCTGCTTAACCATGAAACATAAACTAGGGAAATATTCTGTGTTTTAAATTTTCAAAGTTCATCAGAATGAACTTGTAAACAATATATTTACTTTTAAATTATTTTAATTCTCTTTTATTATTTAATGTTTTTAATTTAAAAGAATCTAGATCACATCCTTCCCCTTCCCCAAGTCCCTCCAGATCCTCTCCACCTCCCTACCCATACAAATTTAAGTTTTTTCTCTAAAAAACAAACAAAAACCTTGTACAACAACAAAAACAAGAAGACAAAACAAAACCACACCCCCCCCAAAAAAAACCATAACCAAGTAAATGCACACAAAGAAACAGTGGAGTCTATAGCTACTCCTAAACACGAAGCCTTACCTGGGATGGTTGATATACACAGGGTCATTCTATTAGGGAAAACTGAGTTTTCCTCTCCCAGCAGATGTAGTGACAATTCAGCTGTTAACCTTTACCCTAGTGGCTAAGTTTTGTTCATTAATTCTTTAAAATATAAGATAAAACAGAAACTATCACATCAAAGTTGGATAAGAAAAACTAACAGAAGGAAGTGATCCCAATAAAAGGCACAAGAGTCAGAGACCTATTTGTTTGCACACTCAGGAATCCCATGAGAACACAAAATTGGAAGCAATAATACACCTGCAGAGTGCATGATGCAAACCTGTGTGGCCTATGAATACTGTTGCAGTCTTTGTGAGTTCCTATAAGCTTTGCTTATGTTGATTCAAAGGGCCTTGTTTACTTGGTGTCTCCCATCTCAGACTGTCACATTCTTTCCACCTCCTTCTCCGTGGGTTCCCTGAGCACTGAGGAAAGGGATTTAATGGGGACATCTTTTAAGGCTGAGTGTTCTGAGGCCTCTCACTCATACTGTGATGTCTTGCTTGGGTCTCTACATTTGTTGCTGTCTGCTGCAGGAGAAAGCTTCTCTGATGGTGGTTCAATAAGGCACCGCTCTATGAGTATAGCAGGATATCGTTAAGAGTCACTTTACCACTACATTTTTTCCCTTTTCCAAACCAAAAGTATTAGGTTTTACCCTAGGTCTCTAGGCTACCTAGTCTCAGGTTCTTCCTTACCCAAGCAGTGTAATGTAAGTCCCATTTTACAGAGTGGGCCTTAAGTCAAACCAGCTTTGTGCTACCGTTGCCCTAACATATCTTTCGGGCAGAGCATCATTTTAGATCAAAGGGTTTGTGGCTGGCTTGATGTTTATGCTTCTCTTTTGAGAGCATGCAGAGTATGTCCCTGTACCTAAAGTGCTGGAATATAAGGGTGAAGGCTCCATGTAGGTAAAGGCTCAACATCTCTGTTTTCAAATAGTTGTGAAAATGTTGTCTTCAGCAATGGAGCCTTGTAAGTTTTTGGAGAGCAACCTATACCGTTATTAACAACCTGGGTTGTTTGGGGATTCCTGTGAAACTCCTTTGTCCAACAACTCAATTAGATATAACCCAACTAGCCATTCACGTGTATATATTAGGAAGTTTCTACTGTATTAGGTTTCTAAATTATCCCTCAAATGGCTCTTAATTTTAGCTGTCCCTTCCCCAATTCCAAACCCCAAGTCCCTCTTCTCCCCCTTCCCACATGATCCTTTCATTTCAGCCCACCCCATCCTACCAGAGCTGTCTATTCTGTTTCCCTTTCCTAATGATATCTATCTTTTCCCTCTAATCCCTACGCTATACATGAGGTTCCATGGATTGCAGTTTATCATTTAAGAACAAATAAATAACATATTTGTCTTTCTGAGTTTGGGTTACCTCACTCAGGATGATTTTTTAGTAACATCCATTTGCCTGCAAGTGTTATTTTTATGTAATTATAAGAACTGAGTAACACTCCATTGTGTAAATGTACCACATCTTTTTTACCCATTCATCTATTGAGTAATGTCTAGGTTATTTCTGATTTCTGGCTGTTATGAATAAAGCAGCTGTGAACATGGTTGAGCAAGTGTCTCTTGCAGGATGAAATGTCCTTTGGGTATATGTCCAAAGAGTAGTACAGCTGAATCTTGAAGCAAATCAAGTCCCATCTTACTGATGAACCATCACGACTTTTTCCGTAGTGGCTATAGAAGTTTGCGCTCCCGCCAGCAATGGAGGAGTATTCCCCTTGCTCCATATCCTCACCAGTATGATCTGCCACTTGTGTTATTTATCTGAGCCATTTTGACAGATATAAAATGAAATCACAAAGTAGTTTAGATTTGCATTTGCCTGATGACTAAAGACAGAGAGCATTTCTTTAAACGTTTCTCAGGCATTTGAGTTTCCTCTTTTGAGAATTCTGCTTGGAACTGCGCCACATTTTTAAATTTGAGCTATTTTTTTCTTGGTATCTAGTTTCTTGAGTTCTTTACATATTTTGAATATTAGCCCTCTATTAAATGTGTAGTTGGTAAAAATCTTTTGTCATTCTGTAGGATGCTGCTTTGTCCTTTGCCATATAGAAGTTTCTCAGTTTCATGTGGTCCCATTTAATAATTGTTGATCTTGGTGTCTGTGCTAACAGTGTTCTGTTCAGAAAGTTTTTTCTTGTGCCAGTTCAAGGCTATTCCCCACTTTCTCTTCTATCAAGTTCAGTCTATCTGCTTTATGTTGAGGTCTTTGATCCATCTGGAGTTGAGTTTTGGGCAGGGTGAGAAGTATGGATCTATTTTGATGCTTCTGCATCCAAACAAGTTTGACCATTGTCGTTTATTGAGGATGTTGTCTTTCTCCAGTTTGTATTTCTTTATAAGAATCCGGGTGCTCATAGGTGTGTGGAGTTATGTTTGGGTCTTCAGTTTGATTTCACTGAACAATGTTTCTGTTTTTGTGTCAATATCATGCTGTTTTTATTACTATAGCTTTACAGTACAGCTTGTGTCTGGGGATGGTGATACCTCCAGCAGTTCTTTTATTATTCAGAATTGTTTAAGTTGCCCTGGTTTTCTGTGTTTCTCTATGAAGGATAAAATTGACCTTTCAAGATCTGTAGATAATTGTGCCTAAATTTTGATGAAGAATGCATTGAATCTATAGATTGCTTTTGGTAGGGTTGCTATTTTTACTATATTAATCCTACCCATCCATGAGCAATGGAAGATCTTTTTCAATTTCTTTCATCAATAATTTGAAGATTTTATCACACAAGTCTTGCACTTGCTTAGTTAGAGATACTACAGAATTTTTTGTATCATTTGAGGCTACTGTGAAAGGTATTGTTTTCCTGACTTATTTCTCCAGCAATTTGCCATTTGCATGTAGAAGGGCTACTGATTTTTTTGTGAATTAAATTTTTATGCTGCTAAATTGTTGAAGTGTTTATCAGATGTAGGAGTTCTCCGGTGGAATTTTCAAGGCAACTTACATATACTATCATATCTTCTGCAAGTCAAGATACTTTGAGTTCTTCCTTTTCAATTTATTTCCCCTTTATCTCCTTCAGTTGTCTCATTTCTCTAGCAAGAACATCAAGTACTATACTGAATAGATATGGAGAGAGCAGACAGCCTTGTCTTCCTGATTTTGATGGAATTGCTTGAGTTTCTCTCCATTTAATGTTGGTTATGGACTTTCTATAAACTGCCTTTATTATGTTGAGATATATGTATATCTTATATCCCTAATCTCTCTAGGACTTTTTTTCATGGAGTTTTGAATTTTGTAAAAGGCTTTCTGCATCTAATGAGATGATCATGTAGTTTTTGTCTTTCAGTTTCTTTATATGGTAGATTACATGATGTATATTGAACCATCCCTGAATCTCTGGAATGACGCCTACTTGGTCAGGCTGAATGATTTTTATATGTTCTCAGAGTAATTTTTCAAGTATTTTATTGAGTATTTTGTGTATATGTTTATATGGGAAATTGCTTTGTAATCCTTGTTCTTTGTTGGGTCTTTATGTCGTTTGTGTAGCAGAGTAGCTATGGTCTCATAAATTGAATTGGCCAATGCCCCTTTGGTTTCTATTTTTTAAAGTAGAACTCCTTTGAAAGTTCTATTGAATTCTGTACTAAACCATATGGCCCTAGGCTTTTTTGGTAGGAAGAATTTTAAGGACTATTTCTATTTCACTAGGGGTTATAGGCTTATTTAAATTGCCTATTTTATCTTGATTTAAGTTTGGCAAGAGGAATGTATCAAGAAAATAATTCATTTCTTTTAGGTTTTTAATTTAGTGGAGTATGGGTTTTAAAATATGTCCTTATGATTGAGTGGGTTTCTTTGGTGTCTGTTTCTACGGCCCTTTTCATTTCTAATTTTTACCTTATGAACTCTGAATTTCCTCAGCATCTCTTGTGATGGTCACTTTTTTTAAAAATTTGAATATTTTCAAGCCAGGCGTTGGTGGCGCACGCCTTTAATCCCAGCACTCGGGAGGCAGAGGCAGGTAGATCTCTGTGAGTTCGAGGCCAGGCTGGACCGACAGCCTCCAAAACAGAGAAACCCTGTCTCGTAAAACCAAAAAAAAAATTTGAATATTTTCTCTCTAACTTTTAGTTAATCAGGGTAAGAGTTTAATCAATCTTATTGATTTTTCTTAAACAATCAACTCTGTTTCATTGGTTTTTTTGTATTGTTTTTGTTTGTTTCTATTTTATTGATTTTGGATCTGAGTTGTTTATTTCTTGTTCTCTGCTCCTTTTGAATGTAATTTCTTCTTTTTCTTCTAGAGCTTTCAGGTGTGCTGTTAAGTTGCTAGTATGGGATATCTTTAACTTTTTGTGTAAGCGCTCAGTATCATGAACTTGTCTCTTACAACTGTGTTAATCTTGTCCCATAGGTTTGAATAATATCATGTATTTGTTTTCATTCTAGAAAGTCCTTCTCACGTCTCAAAGAGCACAGTGACCTTTATTTGCATTTTCTTGTTTATTTCTGTCCCATTTGTCTTTAAGGTTTAATCTGCATCCTAAGGAAATACTGTAATCCCAAGGCATCTGTGTGTGTTCCTCTCAGGTCTAAAGCATACCATGAGACACAGTGGAGACAAGTTTTTTTTCTTTTTAAATGACCCAGGAAGCAGCAGGAGAAGGTGGAGAAATCAAGTCATAGAAGAGCAGAAATCCAGCATGGGGTTTAGTTCCGAGTCTATAGTCTCTGTGGGCTCCTGAGGCTCAATCTTGCTGGGAGATGTTGGTTATTTTTGTAAATATGCCTCAAAAGTGCCCCAATCAAAGTGGGAAACTGTAAGAGCTACTTCCAGAAGAATTAATCAGCAGCCTCTCCCATCTGTATAACGAACATTCTTTCCTGCCAGCTGCCTGGGTCCCGCCACTTTCTCAGGCCCCAAATAACACATGAGACACTATATTAATTATGAAGCTGTTGGCTGTTTGCTATGGTTTCTTAATGGCTAGCTCTGACTTAATTATTAACTTGTGCCCTCTCCTCCCGGGATCACATAGTGACTCCACACACATAGTGACTCCCCACTCTTGACTGCATTTCCCAGAATCCTCTTCAGCTCCTAGTCCCACCTATCTTGCTTCCCTATTGGCCAACAGTGCATTATTTATCAACCAATAGGACAAATATATACACAGAAGAACTTCCCCCATCACATCTGCTCTGCTTTATCAGATAAAATCCTCAAAGGATGGGGTGATAGTTTGGTTAGTAAAGAGACCATTATACAAGCCTGACGGTCTTGATTTAAATCCCCAGAGGCTGCCATGAAAGCTGAGCATGTGCCAGCATGCACCTATAACTCCAGGGATGGGGAAGAAGAAACAAGAGAGCCTTGGGAATCTGTTGGTCTTCAGAATCAATGCTTCCACTACAGTAAAAGAACCTGTCACACACACCCCAAAAAAAGTAACAGAGGAACACACTTGACATTGACTTCTGACTTCCACACCTGCATTCACACCGGTGCACACACATTCAGAGAGGTACACTTGCCTAGAGAAGACAGCATGTGAACCGTGGGAGTGGCAAGCAGATGGGAACAGAGCATGATGGCTTTGAGTCTGTGCACTGTTCTCACCCACCCTTGGAGAAGTGAGAGACAACCAACCAGAGACAAGCAGTAGAAAAGCCCCGAGGCTTCGACTTCTCTGCTGGCCACTCACCAGCGAGGCTGCAGCAACCTTTCAGTCACCACCCCACCAGGACCATCCCTTACATCTCATGGAGAACACAGCTCTATGCTGACGAGATGGGTTAGTATCAGTTCAAAGAAATTCAAAGCACTAGTATGATAAGAAAAACAAAGAAACATGGTCAGCCTAATTCTACAGAAAAGCCCCACATGCTCATAGAAAACAAACACCCACCCTGGAAGGTAAGGGCTCTCAATTGTTTTCCACGATGTGTTTCTGTCTCTTCATTCTCTGTCATAGTTGACTTTAATCTCTTATCAGTTGCTCACTCAATGCTGTTGTAGTCTTCCAAAAGCATCAAAGATAGAAGCTGGCAGATGCTCCAGCCAGGACCTAAAATTGACATTTTAATGACTAAGTTCAATGCTACAGGGGGAGGCTGTATGCCACAGCAAATTATAGACTCAATTAATACCACTCTCAGCTTCCTCCTCCTCTCTAAACCTGTAAATGCTTTCCTAAGTATTCCTGGAATCTTCTAAGACTTTGGGTTCAGGCAGGCTCACCAGTGCCTTCAGCGTCAACCACCCTCCAGATGTGAGCAGTTTCCAAACTATTGGTCTCCCCTCCTACCTCTCCCCTGTAAAATCATTTCCAGACAGCTGCTTCCTTGAGAAAAGTTATGTGGATTGGAATGCTTCGCCTCCCCCTCTCCCCGGTATCCTTCTGTGACTTGTTAAGTGAAATGTTTTGAAAAGGAAAAGGGAAGGCAGGCAAGAGGAGACTTGCACACCAGGGAGAAGAAAGGGACACCTGCAGCCCTCACCATGGACACGGTGCCGCTTTGGGCCGCCAGGAGACACTGAGCAAATCAGGCAAACCCGCCGGCTCAGACTCGATGGGTGTTTTACCACAGCGAAAGGAAAACAAATGGAAGACAGGCTATCTTCCTCTTCCTTGACCACTGAGGCCATCTTTCCAGCTTCACCTAGAAGAAGGCAGAAAGGAGCTTCCTGGGGTCTCTTTTACAAAGACACCAACCCTGCCTTTAGCAAGTGACTGGTTGTCACTGGAGCCTGCCATAGGAAGCAGCAGAAATGTCAGGGCATCACTAGATCACATGGGCACCACTGCCCAGTAAGGCCTCCTTTGTTTCCATATCTTACTGACACAGTATTGTGACCACACTGAAGAATGTTTTCCTATCCACTGCTCTCTCAGCCTCTAAACAAAGCTGGGTCTCAGAGATGGGTTATTCATCCCTAGTGTGAGTCCTAGAGATGGGTTATCCCTAATGTGAGTCCTAGAGATGGGTTATCCCTAATGTGGGTCCTAGAGATGGGTTATTCATCCCTAGTGTGGGTCCTTAAGATGGGTTATCCCTAGTGTGGGTCCTAGAGATGGATTATTCCTAGCATGAGTCCTAGATGGGTTATCCCTAGCGTGGGTCCTAGATGGGTTATCCTTAGTGTGGGCCTTGTTAAGTGGTCCATTTGCAGTCTGAGTCTGCAACTGCTTCACTTTACTACTTAACAAAATAAAATTTTGATCTATGTCCCTTAAAATAGTGAGTCCTGTTCTGTTTAATCTGTCCATTAATGAGAGACACCCATTTTCTCTGCCTGCAGTCAGAGTTTGGTTCTCTGAAATCCAAAGCAGTGATTAAAAATAATGTAATTAACCACAGTCAGATCCAATCAGAAGCCAAACAGTGGAAAATGAACTCTTGAACTTGTGAGCAAGACACATAAATCCCAAAGCTCCTCTGAACTATCCTGAGGCCTTGCATGCAGGTTAAGGCATTTGAGCAAACCACATTAGCACACAGGAACTTGTACCAGTGACTTCAGGTGGACTGCTGTAAGAACTTTGAGTGTCCTTCACGTGTCTGTGGATATTAGATTTCTTGTGAAATGCGTAGGTCCAGGAATAGACTTTGTCTAAAGACCTTTAAGAAAAGTTAATCTACCCTAACTTCCAAGACATGAGAGTATAAAGGAGATAATTTCTATGACCACTCTTCAATGCAGTTTTGATTCTCTCTTTATCTTTGTCAAGATAAAGAGTAACATACCATCATTTACTTTATCCTGCTGACTTCTGAGTGGATTTCTAGATAGGATTACTTGTTTTCATTATTTGTGTATGAATATGTATGAAGTTTTTACATAGTAGGTTATGAACTATGTAACCTATGAACTATCAGGCTATAAATATTCTGTAATATTTCCCACTTGTCTTTTAAGTTTCTTTATTATGTAACACAAGATAACAATAATGAAGTCAGATCTATGTATTTAAATAATGTTTTCCTTTAAGAATATTTTCCATGTCAAGCAGTAGTGGCGCACGCCTTTAATCCCAGCACTCGGGAGGCAGAGGCAGGCAGATCTCTGTGAGTTTGAGGCTGGCTTGATCTACAAAGCTGCACAGAGAAACCGTGTCTCTCCAAACCAAAAAAAAAAGAGATTTTTTTCCATTCCTTCTAGTTCAAAAATCATCCCATCTCCACATCAGAAGTATATACTTTTCTTCCAGATTTTAATAGCCTTCTTCAGATTTAGATTTGAATATATGTGAAAATCATTTCAATATGAAGACTTTTTTCAATGTACATTCAGTCATCCCTAAAACATCTGCTGACTTTCAGGCAGCTGCTTGCAGAGACTTCTTGTATGTTCAAATCAAACATCTAGAGGAGAAGATATAAAGAACATAAGAACACTTCCAGAGGTTGTTTGGTACCATTTGCCTCTAAATCCTTAGGCTAATATCACACTGTTTCATTAAATACCTAATGTGTCAAATACCCATATATTGAAACTCATTTGCAAAATTTTATTAGTTATTCTTATTTGCTTCTTCCTCAAATGAACTCAAGTTTTTATTAGCTGCTTTGACCTGTTTATTCTTCAAAAGAACTTTAAAATCACTAGTAACTACAAAAGCACGCTGAAATCTAATGAAATTTAAGGGCATTTCATTATCAAGTAATTTTGTTTTGGATTGGTTTTTGGTTTTTCAAGGCAGGGTTTCTCTGTGTAGCTTTGGAACCTGTTCTGGAACTAGCTCTTATAGACAAGGCTAGTCTCAAACTCACAGAGATCTGCCTCCCTCTGCCTCCCTAGTGCTGGGATTAAAGGCGTGTGCAGCCACCACCTAGCCATTATCAAGCAATTTAAAATTTTTTTTTTCTAATAGTTAGTCTTTTAGGATATTGGTATGCAGTATAATTTGGACACTTGTAATTTTTCTGTCCCATACTAATTTATATTTTCCACTAGGTCTTGCTAATATATTACTAAGTAATATAATACAGAAATCTGGTGAACAAGAGAAAATAGAGGCATATAAATAAATTCACATGTATTATATAAATTGCACATGCCTACTCAGTGGGAAAGATTGACTCTAACAACTGAGTCATCTTTCTGTACTGCTTGGTAATCATGACTGGTGTGTGGGAAGCCTGTTGAGTTTTGTGTATCTATTTCTAAGCATAGTTAGGGTCCTGGTGAAAATTCATGAAGTCTGTTCACAAATACATGAGCAGAGCTAGAGAACCACCAAAGAAAACACCAGTACTGACAATAATGGACATTTTCTTGGTTATTCTTTTCTTTTCTGTGACAAAACACAAAGCAGTCTGTTTGGTCACTTAAGAAGGGATGCTGTTATCTTATGGGGAAATCACAGCAAGCTTGAGATCACATCCACACTCAGGAAGCAGGGGGGGGGATGCTGGTGCTCAGTCCACTTCCTCCTTTTCATTCAGTCCTGAACACCAGCCTGTGGAAAGACCCATCAGCATTTAAGCTCATTTAAGCCTCTGTGAAAACACACCTCAGACACACCCACAGGTGCACTCACTCAGGGTGACAATGAAGCTTAAGTCCTTACCTCAACTAGCCTGAAGGGGCAGGGGAGGGGGGTGAGCTTTACCCAAAGCCCAGTAAGAACCATTGCTGTGAGAGAGGGCTGTCTTGACAGAGTCACAACACGGAGGAGAAGCGGTAAATATCGTTTCTGTCTGCTGCTACACTTTGTTCTCCAGCTGGTGCTTCAGTTGCTGAAGACAATGCTAGGCTACCTTGAAATCTCTGGTAGTGTCATTAATCCAACTCTCTTTCATTTAACCTTGGGCAGATTTTTTTTTGACAAGAACAGAAAGCAGCAACAACATTCTTTTCAACGTATCACAAGAATGGTCTCTAGGCCGCTCACTAACACTTTTCTCCTCTAAACCGTCTTGTAATGTGCTTACCTCAGCACTGTCATCCATGTCCCTACTAGCATGAACAACTAAAGCATCCAATTGCTTTCCTAGTTCAAAGTCCCAGAGTCTTCCATATTCCTCCAGTAAACAGCATGGCCAGGCCTGTCACAGCAATACCCAACTCCATGCTACCAGTCTCTGTCTTAATTAGCGTTCTATTGCTTTGAAAGGACACCATGACCATGGCGACTCTGACAAAAGAAAGCATTTAGTAGGGGCTTCCTTGTGGTTTCAGAGGTTCAGTCCATACCATCATGGCAGACGTGGCATTGGTTAAGTAACTGAGAGCTCTACATCCAGATCCACAGGCCGAAGGAAGAAGAAAGAGAGCCACTGGGAATATCTTGGCCTTTTGAAACTTTAAAGCCCAACGCCAATAACACACTGTCTCCATCAAGGCCACACCTAATCCAACAAGTCACACCTCCTAATCCTTCTCAAGTAGCACCACCCCTGATGACTAAGTATTCAAGTGTATGAGCCAATGGGAGCCGTTCTTACTCAAACCACCCCATCCCCATCTGCCTCTCTCATCCCTCTCCTGCTGGACCCTTCTTCATGGCAAATCCTCCTCCTGCTTCCATGCTCTCTTTTTGTATGTGGCCCACTGAGTCTAATCAGAATTTCTTGCCAGAGCACAGAAGGAAGGTAACTGCTGGAGCAGGAGCAACTTATCAATGACTGCAGCACTGAAGAAAATGACACCTCTCTCCCTGCAAACCATGAACTGCCAATAGTCTCACAGAGAAGGGTGAGGCCCCCGTGAGTCATCTGGCTATACAATTCTTATGGGCTACAATGTGACAGTTCAGTATGTGTTCAGTGATCAGATGGTGGTAATTAGCATATCCATGACCTCAAGCATATATAGTTTATTTGGGTTGAAAACAGAAAGATACTTTGAAATACACAATAAGTTATTGTTAACTATGTTGAGCACAGTAACTCACTTAATCTGAAGAGGTCATCTTCCCAATGAAGAGTAACATTGAAAAGGACAAAGATGATGGGCTCCTAAGAGCCAATGAGATATAGCAAAAAGGCAATACCTGGTTTTTCAAAGGAGTAGGAGCCTACATATTTATAAAAGAAAGATGTAAGTAGTATCTCCATCCTGTTCCCTCCCCATAACTAAGCATCATTGCAGATGCTATGCTAGGTCCTGAAATCCTACTCACATAGTAAATCCAATTTTTTAATGTGCCTTGCTTGAATTAATTACCTCACATTAGAAAACGATTTTCTATCTCTATCACATTCATCAGCCGATATCACTTTGTGATGTAGCCCCATTTCATTACTGTATTCCCCGTGTTCATTATTATGTACACCTGTTAAGAGAAGCTTTTCCTTTTTTAGCCGCTTTGGTTTATCACCCGCCAGTCGCCTGGGCTCTGCCACATTGTAGTCCCCAAATAAACACACAAGACACTGTATTAATTATGAAGCTGTTGGCCTTGCTTGTCTCTTACTGGCTAGCTCTGCCTTAAGTAATTACCCCATAATTGTTAATCTAAGTATGTTTCTTACCGGAGAATAGTTCCCGGCGTCCTACCCCCATGGCGTCACATGTTGACTCTCTTGTGTTTCCCCTTCCCAGAATCCTCCTCGACTCCTAGTCCCTCCTATCTAGGTTTTCTATTGGCCAGACAGTACTTTATTGACAAATGCACAGGCAAATAACAGGACTTCCCCAACATACACCCAGATCTATCTCTGTCTTAAATGTATCCCACTGTTTTTACAACTTCCATGTTCAAAGTTTCTCACACCCAGTCAACAAGGGCTCCATAAAACTTATTTCTGAATTACTTTATGCAGTTCTACAGTTTTTGAGGGTTTTTTTTCTGCCTTCTGATTCAAGCACATATATCAAGATTTTGTCTTACTTTTTTCACTCTCTGAATTCAGAATGTGGGCAATGGAGGTAGCTTGATGGTAGAGCTCCAAAACTCTGAGAAAATAAATTGTTGTCCAAGTCATTCTGTCTCTTTCAGGCAGTCCACACAAACTAACCCTCACACTATTGTCCCCCGTCTTAAGCTCATTAGCATCTACCACAAACAGACAGGCATACCATAGGCGTTTGGCTTTTCCTGAGCTGAACTTATCGCCAGGCTAGAGTGAATGCCTTCTTGATTAGAATGTTAAAAACTTCCAATATTGGAATCAAAACTGTGTTTAAATTGTACCAACTTGCAATCTAAGTGACAGTGGGGGAAAAGTAAATCATAGATTAAAGAACAGGTTAATAATCACCTAACACATGGAAATCCTTTCTAGTGAAATAAGATATTGTAGAGAGTGGATTCAATGTGGTACTTAAAAAACATTCAAGAAGTATCTACTATTGTTGCTGTAATTTTTATATTACATGAATAATAAAAAGTATAATGATGCAGGGTAGAAAAATATAAAGAGGTACATTTGAGTGGTCTAGAATGAGGTAGATGATTTATAATATATTACCCATTTTGCTATGCATGTTAATTATGTGCATGAACTGAAGAATTGACATGCTAATTTCCTTCAGAGAAAAGCGTCCTCCATCACTGAATGCTAGCAAACCCTGTGGGAATACTCCCACTCTGGGGCTCTCACCACCAAGGTTCATCCCCATGAGACAGGACACGGGGTGAGAGGAAGCCCAGGCCATTTCCCCACATCAAAAGCTATTTCAATTTCAGCAGGAAGTTTGTCCAGGGAGAGAGCTTCTAAAGGACTGGTTATCTTAAATGGCATCTTTAACGGAACTGGGCTGAACTGGGGAAAGTAGATCATGGCATCTGAACCCTTTAGAGCATGGCAGCATCAGAACCACAAGATAGCTCAGTGGGTGAGGATGCCATCAAGCCCAGGGGCCTGGATTTGATCCCCAGGACATACATGGTCAAGGAAGAGGCCTGGCAAGTTGTCCTCTGACCTCCACAAACATATCATGGCATGCATGTGAACGCCTATGCATGTACATATATATAACATAAAATATATATTATACATTATATAACATATATAATATAAAAATTAAAATGAGCTGAAGAGGTGAGTTAGAGGTTGAGAGCACATACTATTCTTCCAGAATGCCAGAATTCAGTTCCCAATCCCACATAAACCAACTCACAACCACCTGCAACTCCAGATCCAGATGATCTGATGCCCTCTTATGGCCTCTGTAGGTACAATTTCTTAAATTTTAAAGAAAATGGCGCTCTCATTAGTGGCTCACTTCAGTGCATGGAAGCAAAGTTTTTATACAGAGAAGGCAGTGAAATGTGTATGCTGGGAAACATTTTCCACTTATAAAATTATTATTTGAACATTATATTGCTATTATGAAACACACAGACTATGCTATATGGTAGCATAGTAGCCCTCAATGGTAGAGGGCTTGCCTAACATACATAAGTTTCTAAGTTCAATCCCTACCCCCACTAAAAATATCTTTGCAGCAAATACCACTTACAGAAAACCACAGCAATCAAAATTCAGAGTTATGGAGCCCAATCCCAATGGATACAACTATAAAACGCTCCCACACATAAATCTCAAGGGTAATTGAAGAAGAGATGGAAGAAAGATTTGTGAGAGCCACAGGGTCAGGGAGTTTGCTGAGAGATTGTGTCTCCCAGTAATGCCAGACGTTACAGCCATAGGCGCACCAGCCATGACTACCTAAACATGAGCCGAGCTGGGATGGCACTAGCAGACATAACCACAGTGGACAGGGCAAAGTCCACAAGTCCTCGGCTGCACACAAGAACTGCCGGGAACTAAGGAATGCTGGCAGCTGGAGAAAGTTTCGCCAGGGAAGAGCGGACTAACTGGTTATCCAACACCAAATGGTCACTACTGTGAACACACAGAGAGGTAACACACAGAATAGGTGTGCGTGTGTGTGTGTGTGTGTGTGTGTGTGTGATATAATATGTATAAATGAATGTAACAACAATTAATGAAAAACGTAAATGTGATTCATAAATAATTATTTCAAAGAGAACAAACAAGGATACAAGGAAGAGTCTTGGGTAGAGAAAAGGGAAGGGATAAGTGATATCATTATATTATAATCTCAAAAATAAACATTAAATTGGGCCTCTCCCATTACAACAATGGAAAATTTGCAGGCTATATCAAGTAACAGATGAAACCAACAAACCTCACTTAAGAGAAACCAGAGGGGAGGGAGAGGAAAGGGCCAAGGAGGGACAAGCTGTAAGGTAAGGACGAAAGGGACCCTGGCTTCAGCTACCTCCTGGGACAGGCTGGACCATCTCAGCGTCGGAAGGACTGTGCGCTCCTGTCATCCTGCCGTCTCATTTCCTGCACCCCTTAAGGATGGACTAGCATGTGCCTGCACCCCCGTGGCAAAACACTGGCTTAGAATTAGCGAAGAAATGTTGTGAGTTTTCTTAGAATCCTACCACAGGATTCTCACAGCCTCCCTGAGACTCTGCCTCCCTCGGCAAACTGAGAACCCAATTATTCTCAGCCCTGGAAAATAAGACGGTTTGTGTCCTTTGTTGCTGTGAGAAGACACCCCAGCAAAACCAGTTAAAGGGGGAAAGGTTCGATTCGCTGTTCTAAAGTCTGTGGTGGGGAGGGAAATGGAGGCAGCGGGAGCTTGAAGCGCCACATTGCCTGTCAGAATGCAGAGGACAGGGACGTGTGCGTTCAGCTGGCTTCTTCCATTTGGTGTGACCAGGATCCCATGCCCAAGGAACAGCCGGCCCACGGTTAAGATGAGTCTTCCCACATCAGTGTAATCAAGACAGTCCCTCACAGACATTCTCAGAGCTACCAGGGGCACCTGGAGGCTTGCCCCTAGGTGGCTCCAAATTCCATCAAACTGACAATCAACACCGACCATTACAGTCCCCATCTCCAGCCACTCAGTCTACGCCATGAATAGGTACAGAATCACTAGGGTTCTCAAGACTGGTCAGTACTCTAATGCCTTTCCCACACGGTAGGACAAAATGCCACCCATGCATACATGCATACCCCATACCAAGTTAATATACTCTCCAGACTGCTACACAGTGTCCGCAAATTTCCCCTATGACAACTAAAGCATACCCCGCCTCTGTCTGTCATCCACATGACCCTTGTCCCAGATAAGATGCAATGGCTCTGCCTCTTATTCCTTAATCCTGATTTTTTTTCCCTCTGAAATTTGGAAGATGGATGAGGCTGATACTCAGATAAATCATTACAAGTCACATTTTTAACAGTTACTATAAAAGTATTTTAAAATAAATTCGTCTTTCAGCTGGCAAATTTGCTACCTTTTCCTTCTATTCGGAGAACAGTCCTGTAGTTAAAGTGCACAGTGTCTTGAAAATGAGCACAGCTTTACTTACACCCACACTGTCTGACGAAGACAAGTGGTCATTTCCCTTTAACACTTGCTCGGACTGTGGCTGGTTTGTGAGAAAGGCCTCTATTACAAACAGCAGGTGGGTCACAGGCTGGCTGATGATATCCCAGTGTAAACCAGTCATAACTCACCCCATCAAACGTCAGGCAATCACCATAACCACCCCAGATGATGATGAAAGAAAAGTATTTTCCTGGAGGAATCGAAGCCATTTATGGAAATGTTTTCAGTTACAGCTCAGTAAACAGGCACTTGCAAAGAGGCCACTGTAAACTGCAAAGCTGGAGGGAGGGAGGGTGGGAGGGAGGGAGGAAGGGAGGGGGTGGGTGGAAAGGACGGAACAGGAGGTCTCTGTGACCCAAGGGTAGATAGACCCTTGGTGCACATTGTGTCTGTGACCATAAATATTTCTAGCATCTCTTTCCTGAAAACGATCAGTGCCTCCATTTTTGATAGTTGTATTTGTACATGTCCCTTGTGTCATTTCCTTGGAACATCACCTTTTTAATGTTGACTAAATCTGAAATTAAATTCACCAGTTACAGCAGATAGTTCTGCTGCTTCCCATGGCATTCCCAGAGCCGTCTCTACAGCTGTGCCGGAACAGCCAGAGCATACATGCATGTGTGCCTATGTGTGAGGATTGTGTTGCTGTATGGTGGCCTTTTCAAGGCCACAGAGCTTTCACGGCTCTGCAGAAGCCAGAAGCACATTCAGTCAGTGAGGAATGTGCACCGCAGGTAAGGGCCCTGACACTCTGTCCTGCCGGCAACGGGCGCATGGGGCAGTCCTGCAGAACTTCTGCCACACCAGAATGGCTGCACTCAGTCCGTCCTGTCTCTAGCTCATTCTCAGAGCAAATGTGCCACTGGTTCCTGGACTCTAATTCCGTGTAATCCTGTCAGTGCGTCTAATCTGAGACTGCTTTGAGGAGAATGTAAAGGAGTTTATAAAACACCTTCAGATAGAATGAAATCTAGACATCAGAGATCCGGGCAGCATCTATATGTCGTTGTGCTGAGGTGTGCCATGAACATAGAAAGGACTATAAGAGAAAAGCAAGGATTCTTAATGGGGACAAGAGCTAGTAATGGAATATATGTCATGGAAGCAGAAGGGGTACACCTTGGGAGGATGAAGGCAACCAGAAACCAGGAGGGAGGAGTGGAGAGCATGACTAGTGGGTGCAAATAAGAACCCATTTCTTTGAGTGAAATCCCAACAGTGAAATAAAGTCCTCAGACCCGTGAGTGCCATGTCCCTTCTCATCGCTGAATTACATCTCATTAGTGTCGACTAACTGCCACACAGTGTTCCAGGTCCCTGGAGACACTGCTCCAAGAACCAGCTACCAAGAAGAGTCACTGTCTTTTCCTTTAAAATGAAATTTCCATAATATAACATTAACCATTTATCACACTCACATGATTGTACAACCTTTGACCTCAATCAAACTAAAGCATTTCACCAGCCCCAAAGAAAACTGGGTGTTCCATAAGCAGGCATTCCTCCCTGCACCCCATACCCTGGAAATCATCAACCAATCATCTTTCTGTCTCTGTGGAGTTACCTAGTCTGGATATGTCACAGAAATGCAACCATACATAGCATTTGTGCCTTCTTCTTTTGCTTGGCATATGTTTTCAAATTTCTTCATTCTTCCTTAATAATGACGTGTGTGTCTGTGTGTGTGTGTGTGTGTGTGTGTGTGTGTGTGTGTGTGTGTGTGTGTGTGCAGCAGACATGTGCTTGTGCCTGTGTATGTAGGCTAGAGGATAATCTTGGGTCTTATCCACTTTGTTTTTTGAGACGGAGTCTCTCATGTGCATGGTGATCACTGACTGGAGTAGGCAATGGTGTATGAGCCCCAGAAATCCAGCAGTCCCTCTTCTCTAGAACTTCCAGAAACATGTGACTTTTTATGTAAGCACTGGGAATCAGAGTCAGGCCCTCAGGCTTGGACAGTGATCCCTTTGCCACCAGCTCTCTCCTCAGGCCATTGGAGGATGTTCCAGCTGCTCTTGCCTTGTAGCTGTTGCGAATAGCACAGTCACACAGAGATTTCCCCATAATGATTTACTCAAGTTTGAGGGGGTCCCTGCAGGTGTCATACAGAAAACCGAACCACACAAAGAGATAAGAATGAAAACCCAGTGTAGGTTGGTTTTGTCAACCTAGATCAGACTTCAGGGAGTCTAATATCAGGTGGTTTACTTCCAGTGTATTTAAACCTGGAACAATTTGGGGGGAAAAGAAAAGTTTCCTGGGGTAATGCAATCTCCATTGCACAAGGAACTGTAATTACATTGAAACTCAACTCCTTACAGGTCATTTCCTCCAAGAAGAAGGGTTCTAGAGATGGCCTACCTGCAGTAGCTTAAGGGCCTAAGGGTCTGTCCTGGTGTCGTCAAAGAGATAGCATAGAGGTCATTTGGGCTGTTAGCCGCCTCTGGTCCTGGTTGTGGGAGCACGGGGAGCCTCTGGCTATAAGAGTCATTTAGATTACTAGCCACCTGATTGTAAGAGCTAGATATGGCTGGGCCCAACAGATAACACAGATCACCAAGCAGTGATTAACTTCCAATTCTTAGTTTTATGGATGGAAGAACAGGCTTTTCATCTTTCCCATTGGCAACACAATCCTATGTGCTTAACAGTCCTGGTTACTCTGGAGGTCTGTGGGCACAAGGACTTTCACGCTCTACTCCCAACACCTGTTTAAAAGTGCAATTTCTGGATCATGGAGAAACATACCTTAAACCCATGACAATGCTACATTTAATGCATTCTCCCAGTGGCACTCCAGCGCCATCTTACATGCTTATTAGGAAAATTTTTAGAGCCTTACCCATACTTGTTAATTTTCAATTTCTACTACCTGCCAAAGTTAAAACAAATATTTTCATTTATGATGAGTATCAGTACCAAAAAAAATCAGTTTTATAAATAGTCAAATTCTTGTTATGCATTTGTTTCTTCCATCCCAGCTAACTAAAAGCTCCAACCATCTTAGACTCACACCTGGGTCTCAGACATGTCCTGGCATGTTGCTACAGATGGCTGAAATACTTCCAGGGTACGTATGAAAACAAACACAAAAATATGTGCTGAAGGGTCACTAGGGGAGAATTAGCAAACACTAGAAACATCTTATGGGTTTGGCTTTTTTCTTGGTTCATACATGATTGGTAGTCTGTCAAACTCTTCTACATCTGAGCAAGACACCAGGTCAACTCTGTGAGGAAGCCAAGTTTGCTTATATATAGGCTGTTCTGGTCAGGGCAATGTTATCTTCTAAATGAAACAATAATAAAATAAAAAGAGAAGGTTGGATGTGGACCACAGTGGTTCACTTTTAAAAGCTTCCCTGTTTCAACAAAGAAGGAGAGAGGAGGCCAATAGTGTATTTTCAAGGTAAGATTCAGAAACATAATGTTTCTTAGCTTGGACGCTTATTTGTTTGACTCGCGGTGTTACATAGACAAGGCTAGCCTCAAACTATAGCTGAAGCTTCCTTTGAATTCCTAATGCTCTTGTCCTCACTAACCAAGTTCTGGGACGACCACACCTGGCTTAAACTTCTGAGATTTCCAGCAGACCTTTCAAGATCAAAGATAGCAGCATGTGATCTGGATTAAAAAAACAAGTGACCTAAAAAAAGACAAACGTGGCATGTACTCTCTCATATATGGATTTTAGACATGGATCTGGGGAGTGCCAGCCTACATCCCCACAGCCAGAGAGTCTGGGAAACAGAGCCTTCAACCAGTGACCGATGGAAGCAGAGGCAGACACCCACGGCTAAACACTGAGCTGAATTCAAGGAACCCAGAGACAGAAAAGGATGATTATGAGCAAAGGGTCAAGACTGGGCTTGCTTAACCTACAGAAACAGCTGGCCTAAACAAGGGGGAGCTCTTGAAACCCAGACTGATGGCTGGGAATCCAGCATGAGACTGATCCAGACCCCCTGAATGTGGGTGTCAGTGAGGAGGCCTAGGCAATCTATGGGGCCTTGGGTAGTAGATCAGTTTTTACCCCTGGCATACAAATGGACTTTGGGTGCCCATCCCACAATGAGAGATGCACTCTCACCCTGGACTCTTGGGGGAGGACCGAGGCCCTGCCCTGCATGAAATGACAGACTATGGAGATCCCCCATGGAGGGCCTCACCTTCCCTAGGGAAAGGAATGGGGATGGGGGGAAGGGAGAAAGGGAGGGTTGGTGGGAGGGCACAGGAGGAGGGGAGAGAGAGGGAAAGGGACCTGGAATTAACATGTGAAGCAACCTTGTTTCTAATTTAAATTTAAAAATAAAAAAGACATAAAAAGTGATCTATTTCCCCCTCCTAAGGAGAGCCATGTGTCCCCCCTAGTCCCTTCCTCTATACCTAACCTCTCTAGATCTATGGCTTGTGTTCCCCCTAGTCCCTTCCTCTATACCTAACCTCTCTAGATCTATGGCTTGTGTTCCCCCTAGTCCCTTCCTCTATACCTAACCTCTCTAGATCTATGGATTGTGCTTGGTTATCATTCACTTAATGGCTAATATACACACATAAGTGAATACATGCCATATTTATCTTTCTCAGTCTAGATTACCTCACTCTATCCATTGGCCTGGTAATTTCTTGATATCTTTTTTTAACAGCTAAGTAATACTTGATTATGTAAATGTACCACATTTTCTTTATCTATTCTTCTGTTGAGTGACTTCTAGGTGGTTTCCAATTTCTGGCTATTATAAATAGAACAGCAATGAACATGGTTGAGCAATTGTCCTTTTGGTAAGATGGATATGTTCTGGGTTATATGCCCAAGTGTGATATAGCTTTGTCTATAAGTAGATTGAGTTCCATGTCTCTGAGAAACCACCACACATTTCCATAGTGTCTGTACACATCTGCATTCCCACCAGTAATGGACTGGAGGCGGGTGGAATGGAAATGGGAGAATCAGGTAGGGAGGGGAGAGGAGATGGGGTTGAGGGAGGGAATACAGGAGAGACAGCTAGAATTGAGGGCTTTTATGGAAACTTCCATGCAGTAGAAACTTCTTAAATATACGAAGGTTATCCTAATGTAATATTCAAGTAATGAGGGAGACAGTTCCAACCAAATGAAGCTTCCAACTGAGTCACTGGCCAAAGGGCTCCCATGGAAATCCCCAAACAATTTAGGCTGTTTAGAAAACAGTCGGTTGCTCTCCACAAACCGACAACCACACCACATTCCTGTAGACCATACCCATAACAAGTCACTGAACGTGGAGAGGTCAAGTTGGTACCTACCTAGACCCTTTGCCCCCGTGTTTGATTGTCTTTGGTATGGGATGGCACTCTGCAGACTACCAAAAGGAAAACATAAAAACCAACCCAGCCACAAAACCTTTGATCTACAGTCTGTCTGCCTACAAAATATGCTAGAGCAATGGTGGCACAAAATTTGTAGGATAAACAACCAGTAACTGATTTGACTTAAGGCCCACGCCACAAGATGGAACCCAAGCAGCGTTGAGCATTACCAAGAACCTAAGATTAGATAGCCCAGAGACCTGCGATAAAACCAAATGCTACTTTTCTTTTAAAAATAAAAGTAGTGACAGAAACATTCATGTCTAGGTTAAGCGACTGGCTCACTGGCTGAGAAAGTCTGTCAAGGAAGGGAAAGCACACCAGCAGCACAGCCCGAGACAATGGGGATCCAACCAATGGCTGATCACAGGACAAACAGATAGGAAGCGGACACAGCAGGCCAAAACCACGGGCAGCTATCACCTACAAATTCTTGCTGCTTGTGGCAACCAGCCAGGCTGCATGTCCTAAAGGCTCCATAGCCTTCAAAATGGGGACAAGGTGTTTAAAAACATAAGCTAGTGAGAGCATTTCAGGGGCAAACTATGAGACATACCATGATCGTATATTTAACCAATCATCTGATGAAGGAAAAAATGCCAGGAGACAGCTGAGTTGTGACCAAAGAAAGGTGACACAACATCACATGGTACAAACAAGTGTTTCACTAGGATTCAAGAGATGCGCTGGAAGCGCCATCCGCCCGATGGTGGTGGAGACGGCGGGCATGGAGAAGCCTGCTCAGCAGTGTGCAATACCATTAGCAAACAGAACTGCCACGGTACAGTTCTGCCTTGGTCCAAACAATCCCCAGTCTAACAAGCAAAGGAAATGTTTCTTAAAGGGTGAAAAAACAACTCAGTAAGCTTTCTTTCTTTGAGTTCTCTATATGTTTGGTTTTGTTTACTATATAATATTATTAATTGTCCCAACAACACAATACATCAGCAATGACAGAATACTAATGATACTAATTGTAGTGGTTACTCTAGATGACCGATTGGTGTCAAAAGAAAAGAACGAATGAGTAAATAAACAAATATTCCTTCAGATATATTTTTCTACTTTTAAACTAACAACTTAATTTTACCAACAACCAACCACTGTTTTAACTCCATATGCTTAATTTGACACTTATAATTCATGCACTTTTATTATTTAATTTACAGATTGGCTTTGGTTTGGTAGTATTAAAAGAACTGGAACATGAGAAGTTGTAATCAGTTTTTTGTTTATACTTATTTAAAGGATGGCACAATATTTAAATCAGTACTGGAAACCATTGAAAAACACGTCCCTGTTAGAAGTTATTGGGCAACTCCTCATGAATAGGTGCTGGAGAGGTAGCTCTAGGTTAAGAACATGCACTGCTCTTGCAGAAGACCTGAGTTTGAGCCCTCGTGCCCATGTCTGATGGATAGCAGCCTCCTGTTACTCCAGCTCCAGGGGATCTGGTGTCTCCACCTTCTAAGGACACTTGCATTCATGCTTATAGGCACATACACACAATTAAAGATAAAAACAAATCTTTAAGAAAAATATTTTTGATCGAGGAATGCTGGAAACAATGGAGAAATCACTCAGTCATGGTATCTGCCTTGCAAAGTCATGCAGTGTCCTAAGACAGCACAGCTTTCTTGTATGGGAAGGCTGGTATCAGAAGGGTTGGGATTGCATAAAAACTAGGGGAAAGCCCAAAAGAGCAGAAGAGAGCGCTGCTGGGAGACAGACAAGCTTTGGTGGTAAAACTGATGAACACAGTGAAGCATTGTGTTGTATACGGTTGTCAATTAAGAAGGAAAATTCCAGACCAAAAAACCTGAGTGCTGTACCTTCACCCACTGAGTTTGATTTCTTCTTTGTACATGCGTATCTTCTGTATATAAGCCCTTTTACTTGTGTTTTCAAAGTATTTCCTTCTCCCCACTATCATGCTTTCCAAAGATGAGGTCAGTGCTGTGGGAAATCATTTTGAGATATGCTCCATTTGCTTATGCCATAGAACATTTGTTTAATGATGCAAAAAAAATGTGTTGTGTTTGTTTAACTCTGTGAAGCTGTGATTCTTTGCATGTCTAAACATGTGACTGGTCTAATAAAGATGGCCTATACCTGGGCAGAGGGAGACAAACATGCAAGGCTGGCAGGCAGAGAGAATAAGCAGGAAAAGAAATATGGAGAGAGGGTGATTGAGGAGTTAGAGAAGAAAAGGCAAGCCTCACAGCCAGACATGGCATAAGGAGGAAAGGAAGGAGCCGGGAGGCAGAGATGGACGCCTTTAATCCCAGCACTTGGCAGGCAGATCTCAATGAGTTTGCGGCCAACTTGTTCTACAAAGCAAGTTCCAGGACAGCCAACACTGTTAAACACAGAAACCTTGTCTCAGCAAAACAAAAAACAAAAATAAAAAAGACAGACATGCAAAAAGAAAGAAAAGATATACAGAAATAACAGCAAGGTAAAAGTCCAGAGGCAAAAGGTGTTATGGTACAATTTTTTCAGTATATTTTTTATTAATTTATTTTTTACTTTCCAATCACAGTTCCCCATCCCTCTTCTCCTTCCACTCCTCCTACTTCCCCCAACCCCATCTCCCATCTTCTCTCTGGAGAGGGTAAGGCCTCCCCTAGGATGTCTACTAAGTCCCATCATCTCATTGAGGCAGGACCAAGGCACCGCTCCACTCCCCACACCCCTGGATCGAGGCTGAGCAAGGTATCTCTCCATATAGAATGGGCTCCACTAAGTAAGTTTGTGCATTAGAGTTAGATCTTGGACCCACTGCCAGTGACCTCATATATTTTCCCAGCCACACCATTGCCAACAATATTAAAGGAGTCTAGTTTGGTGTTACACAGATTCTCCGTTTGTCAGACCCGAGTCTGTGATCTCTTGCTAGTTCAGGTCAGCTGATTCTGTATGTTTCCCCATTATGGCCTTGACTCCTTTGTTCCTATTATCTCTCCTTCCTCACTTTAATTGTACTTCAGGAACTCAGCCCAATGATTAGTTGTGGATTGTTGCAACTGTTTCCATCCATTTCTGGAAGAGGGTTCTACATTGTAGGCTGGGTATCATTTGCCTTATGTCTGGTATCCACTTATGAGTGACTACATGTTATATTTGCCTTTCTGAGTCTGAGTTACCTTACTCAGGATGGTTTTTTTCTAGTTCTGTCCATTTGCCTGCGAATTTTAGGATGCCATTGTTTCTCACCACTGAACAGTAATCCATTGTGTAAATAAACCACATTTTCTATGTCCATTCTTTGGTTCAGGGACACCTAGGTTGGTTCCAAATTCTGGCTATTACAAATAATGCTGCTACGAACATAGTTGAGCAAATGTCCTTGTGGTGTGAGTGCGCCTCCTTTGGGTATATGCCCAAAAGTGGTATTACAGAGTCTTGAGGTAGGTTGATTCCTAATTTTCTGAGCAATCGCCATACTGATTTCCACAGAGGCTGCACAAGTTTGCACTCCCACCAACAATGGAGGAGTGTTCCCCTTACTCCACATCCTCACCAGCATAAGCTGTCATTGGTGCTTTTGATCTTAGCCATTCTGATTGGTGTAAGATGGTATCTCAGAGTCATTTTGATTTGTATTTCCCTGATGACTAAGGATGTTGAGCATTTCCTTAAGTGTCCTTTGGCCATTTGAGATTGTTCTGTTGAGAATTCTCTGTTTAGATCTGTACCCCATTTTTAATTGGATTATTTGGGTAGTCTGATGTGTAGTTTCTTGAGTTCTTTGTATATCTTGGAGATCACCCCTCTGTCAGATGTAAGGTTGGTAAAGATCTTTTCCCATTCTGTAGGGAGCTGTTTTGTCGTGTTGACCATGTTCCTTGCTTTACAGAAGCTTCTCAGGTCCAGGAGGTACCATTTATTAATTTATTGCTCTCAGTGTCTGTGCTACTGGTGTTCTATTTAGGAAGTGGTCCCCTGTGCCTATGTGTTCAAGAGTATTTCCCAGGTGTGGTTACTCTTAACCCTGAAGGTCAGTTAACAAGAGATTTAGTCTACTGAATGTTTGGAAAATTAAGGAAGTAAGTCTATTTGTTCCTTGTAGCATGATAAAGAAGTCTCATGCCTTTCCCCCTTTTTTGTTTGGGGTATATAAGGATATTTAAGAATAAACTTGGGCCATCTAGTAATCACTGGAATGTCCCCCTGACTCTATTCTGTGTCTCTGTCTTTTCCTTAGCATCTTTACCTGCAATTTCCCAATCCACACTTCCCCCTCTCAGCTACAAACGGGGCAAGTCAGCTAGATCTGACCAAAGCACCTCAAAGACGGGTCCCCACACATGGACCTTCAACATGGGGCACAAACAAAAATGGCAACTACATTTTAGGATGTTACATTCTTGAGAATCCTATATATGTAGAGGAGACAAAAAAGAAATAGGGTAAATTGATAACTTAGCAAAAAGTTTAACTGAGCACCTGCGTGATCCTCATAAAAATGTGTTGAATAGAAACCACAAACTCAGTTGAAAGATGAACAGCAGCTTGTTTTATTTTTATGCTTAATGAAAAGTATTTTAGTACACAGGCCCAAGCACATAGATGCACCCAATCTCCTGAATAGATAATGGTGATAATTTTTCTGTAAAACAGACCAACAAGACATTAAAAAAATCAGGCTGTTGATTGCCTGATTTGTGTCATATAAAGTATATTTCCTGTTACAAGGTATCAGGTCGACAAACAATATGGCCAATGATGGTCACTATTTTAGAAACTTGCTAGTAACTTCAAAGGAGACTGACATATAAGTAGATTGGGATGGATTTAAGCAACAGAAATATAAATTAAATAGGAACAAAAGAACTAACTGAGAATCTGAATATTTTGTATTCACTGACAGGAATCCACAAGTAGACCAGATGTGAGAGCTACTAAGATATTAGACACTGGCCTCTGTCTTAATAGACCTACCACATACTCAGAATCCTACATGTTTTTTTACATTTATTTAGTGTGTGTGCGTGCATGCGTGCATGTGTGCATGCGTGCATGTGTGTGAGTGCGTGTGTGTGAGTGTGTGTGTGTGTGTGTGTGTGTGCTAGCCACAGTGGACCTGTGGAGATGAAATGGCAACTTATTGGTGTCTGTTTTCTCTTTCTACTGTGTAGAGCCCAGGGATTGAACCCGGGTTCTCAGGCTTGGCAGCAAGTATCTTTTCCTTGCTGAACTATCTACATCACTGGCTAGTGAAATCCTTATCTTAGAGTTCACCAGCAGCAGTTGAAGCTCATTGTGGAAATCTTTCTTCATTTTATACTTTCCATTGCCAATGATCTGCTGAGGCTAACCCATTTTGTCTCTGCTGTTTTGTAAGAGTCTTTGTGGGCTCAGTTCAGGACACATGTAGATTTTCAGTCCTCCTTCATGCTCAGTCTCTGTGTGTTTCAGTGGTGCACATGTTGAGGCATACGTGCAGTGGTGCACATGTGGTGGTGTGATGCAGTGGTGCAATGCAGTGGTGCAGTGTACGTGTACAGTGGTGCAGTGTGCATGTGAAGTAGTGTACCTGCAGTGGTGTGCATGCAGTGGTGCAGTACAATGGTGTGCATGCTGTGGTGTACCTGCAGTGGTGCAGTGGTATACCTGCAGTGGTGCTCATACAGTCATGTACCTGCAGTGGTGTGCATGCAGTCATGTACCTGCAGTGATGTGCATGCAGTCGTGTACCTGCAGTGGTGTGCATGCAGTCATGTACCTGCAGTGGTGTACCTGCAGTGGTGCGCATGCAGTCGTGTACCTGCAGTGGTGCTCATACAGTTGTGTACCTGCAGTGGTGCGCATGCAGTCATGTACCTGCAGTGGTGTGCATGCAGTCGTGTACCTGCAGTGGTGTGCATGCAGTCATGTACCTGCAGTGGTGCGCATGCAGTCGTGTACCTGCAGTGGTGTGCATGCAGTCATGTACCTGCAGTGGTGTACCTGCAGTGGTGCGCATGCAGTCGTGTACCTGCAGTGGTGCTCATACAGTTGTGTACCTGCAGTGGTGTACACGCAGTCGTGTACCTGCAGTGGTGCGCATGCAGTCATGTACCTGCAGTGGTGCGCATGCAGTCGTGTACCTGCAGTGGTGCTCATACAGTCGTGTACCTGCAGTGGTGCGCATGCAGTCGTGTACCTGCAGTGGTGCGCATGCAGTCATGTACCTGCAGTGGTGTACCTGCAGTGGTGCAGTGCAGTTGTGTACCTGCAGTGGTGTGCATGCAGTCATGTACCTGCAGTGGTGCACATGCAGTTGTGTACCTGTAGTGGTGTGCATGCAGTCATGTACCTGCAGTGGTGCAGTGCAGTGGTGTACATGCAGTGGTGCGCATGCAGTCGTGTACCTGCAGTGGTGCGCATGCAGTTGTGTACCTGCAGTGGTGTGCATGCAGTCATGTACCTGCAGTGGCGCAGTGCAGTGGTGTACATGCAGTGCTGTACCTGCAGTGGTGCGCATGCAGTCATGTACCTGCAGTGGTGCACATGCAGTGCTGTACCCGCAGTGGTGTACACGCAGTGGTGCAGTGCAGTAGTGTTCATGCAGTGGTGCACATGCAGTGGTGTACCCGCAGTGGTGCAGTGCAGTGGTGCATGTTCAGGTCCACAGCATGGGCTCTGGGGACGAGATACAGTGCAAGCACCCAGTCTGAAACAAGCACCGAGGGCTTCGGAGAGGCCCTTCCTTTGTCCTCCAGATGTCAATTCATTTTCCTGTCTCCTGTGCGTTTCCATGCCTTTGAATCTGGAGGAGTGTGTGAAGAATCCAGAAGCTTCCAGATCACAGGCCTCAGCAGCAGCTTGGACTGAGAGGCACAGTTTACTCTGGGAGCTAAGTCAAGAGGGTCTGCTGACTCCTGGTGGGGCGGCCGTTTTCCAGGTCACCGGTTCTTCAGTGACTGTCCTTTCAAAATGTTTTCCCTCGCCTGTTCTGCTACTCCCTCGATACAGAGGTCACACCCTGTGACCCAGATTGCACAGGGCCTTTTCATGATAGTCTGGTTTGGCAATTACTTTTTGTACTCTGCAGTAAAAATAATAACACAGGAGTGTGAGATTTTATGAGCACAATCCTCTTTTACAGGAGCAGGCACAAACCCTTTATTGCAGAAGTTTTTCACACTGTGTTATTGCCAGGAAGAGCTAATGCCCTGTCATTGAACCCCTTGGACCCTCTCTAAATCTCCTGCCTTTCAAAATCATTGCTTGCTATCCTTCGATATTTGTAAAAAACAAAACCTTTCTTGTGTGAAAGAGAAAACCCCACAGGAAGGACCACATGCACTCAAAGCACAATTTTGAAAAGTCTAGGATTTTAGCTTGCAAAATGCCAGACACATCCTCACAGTTATTCAAATCATCAGTGAGAAGGGATGGCCAGACATATAACCCACTATGAATGCTGGTATAAATGACCCTAGTGGACTTGGTCACTGGAAGCTGTAACAGTGATTAGTGCAGACTGGTCTACCTCTTGTCCCTCTCTCCACCATTCCACCATGCCCTTACCCTCCCTTTTTCTTTGGTTGCACTCCTGCTGGGGCCAGCCCTGGAATATCTTGAAAAGTTGAATAAAGGCTGACCTGTAGTTCTCTGTCTTTTGCTTGTTACTCTTTTGTATCTACCCCCAGCTCCCAAATAAATCACACAGAGGCTTATTCTTACTTGTAAATGCTGGGCTTCATCTTGGATTATTTCTGGGCATTTTTTAAATAAATTTGTATTTAAATTAGAAACAATTTTATTTTACATATCAATCTGAGTTCCCTCTCTCTCCTAATCCTCCCAAACCCACACTCCAACCCTCATCCACTATCCAGGGAGGGTGAGGCCTTCCATGGGGGATCATCAAAATCCCATTCCCATTGGAGGGATGCTCTCTCAGTCTAGATACATGGGGGAGGGCCCAGGCCCTGTCCCAAATAATGACAGACTTCTGGTCATCTTAACGTAAAATTATACCATCTAGAGGCCTGAACCACCAGCAGCAGCAGAGGGAGGCTCAAGTCTCCCACACAGGAAAGTGGGCAACCATTGGGTGAGATGACAGCAGTGGTTCCTAGGAGTGGTTTCCAGAAAATGTTGTAAGAAGTTCCTCTGGGAAAGAGCATCTGTGCCCCAGCCAGCATCCATTGCCATTTCTTGCTGCAGTGACCACTGAACCCTAGTCCTACCTACACCTAGGGAGCAATCACCAGAGTCAGGGCCCTGCCTCCAACTGGAAGAGTGTCCACCTGAGCTGTAGCCTCACCTGCACCTCACGGAGTGACCACCTGAGCCTTGGGCTTTCACCAAGAGGGGTCTTCACAGGAGTCTCTGCTCTGCTTGTACCTGAAGGAGGGGTCAACTAAGCCGCAGTCCCCAACTATACCAATTGAAGAGAGAGAGAGAGCCCCTGAAGCAAAAGTTCCACCTGTACCAATTAGAGGAAGAGATGCTTGGACAGCAAGGTAAGAACACAGTCAACAATATAAAGAGCATTACGGCACCAATAGAAACTAGTGCTGCTGCAAAAGCGAGACCTGAATATCCCAACACAGATGAAGCAGAAGGAAATGACCTAAAAATAACTTTATGAGGATGATTGAGGCCTTAAAGAAGAAATGAACAATTCCCTTAAAGAAATGGAGGAAAAGACAAACAAAAAAATTGGAAGAAATCAGCAAATTCCTTAAAGAAAATCGAACTAATGAAGGAAACAATTCAAGACTTGAAATCTTAAATAGAGGCAATAAGGAAAAAACAAACTGAGGGAATAATGGAAATGGAAAATCTGGGTAAATGAATAGGAACCACAGATGCAAGCGTAAACAACAGAATACAAGAGATGGAAGAGAGAATTTCAGGCTTTGATAGAGGAAATAGAGTCATCAACTAAAGAAAAATTTAAATCCAACAAATCCTTAACACATAACATGCAGGAAATCTGGGACACCATGAAAAGACTGAGCTATGAATAATAGGGATAGAAAAAGAAGCCCAACTCGAAGACACAGAAAATATATTCAACAAAATCATAGACGAAAACTTTCCCAACCTAAAGAAGGGCATGCCTATGAAAGTATAGGAAGCTTACAGAACACCAAATAGACTGGACACCCAAGTCTTACCACATAATAATCAAAACAATAAACATACAGAATAAAGAAAGAATATTTAGAGCTGCAAAGTAAAAAGGTCAGGTAACATATAAAGGTAGACCTATAAGAATTATAGCTGGCTTCTCAATGGAAAATTAAAGCTAGAAGGTCCTAGGTAGACATTATACAGATACTAAGGGACTACAGATGCCAGCCCAGACTACATTACCCAGCAAAATTTTCAATAACCGTAGATGGAGAAAACAAGATATTCCATGATAAAAACCAGATTTAAACAATACCTATCTACAAACTCAGCCCTACAGAAAGTACCAGAAGGAAAATCCCAACCCAAGGAAGTCAGCAAAATACACGATAACACAGGCAATAGATGAGTTTACAGCAGCAAATCCCAAAGAAAGGATTGAACACATAATGCCATCACCAAAAACAGAAACAAAAATAACAGGAACTAGCAACAACTGGTCATTTATCCATTAATATAAATGGTCTCGATTCACCTATAAAAAGACACATACTAATAGATTGGATGCAAAAACAGAATCTATCTTTCTGCTGCATACAAGAAACACACCTCAAACTCACAGACATTACCTCAGAGTAAAGGGTTGGAAAAAATTTCCAATCAAATGGACCTAAGAAACAATCTGGTGTAGCTATCCTAATATCTAACAAAATAGACTTCAAACTAAAATCAATCAAAAAAGATAAAGAAGGGTGTTTCATATCCATCACAGGAAAAATCCATCAAGAGGAAATCTCAATTCTGAACATCTATGCCCCAAACACAAGGCTCCTACATTTGTAAAATGAAACATTACTAAAGCTTAAATCACAAATCAAGACCCACACACTATTAGTGGGAGACTTTAACACCCCACTCTCATAACTGGATTGATCTGCCAGACAGAAACTTAACAGAGAAATAAGGGAATTAACAGATGTTATGACTCAAAGGGACTTAGCAGACATCTACAGAACATTCCACCCAAACACAAAAGAATATACTTTCTTTTCAGCACCTTATGGAACCTTCTCAAAAATAGACCACAAACTCCATAACAAAGCAAACCTCAACAGATTTTTTAAAAATTGGAATAAACCCCTGTGTCCTATTGGATCACCACAGCTTAAAGTTAGAATTCAACAGCAACACTAATTTAAGAAGACCCACAAACATATGACAATTGGATAATGTTGAACCACCACTAGGTGAAGGAGCAAATAAAGAAAAAAAGACTTACTAAAATATAATGAAAATGACCACACAACATACCCAAACTTATGGAACACCATGAAAGCAGTGCTGAGATAAAGTTCATAGCACTAAATGCCTACATAAAAAAGCTGGAAAAATCCCACACTAGTGAATTAACAGAACAGCTGAAAGCTCTAGAACAAAAAGAAGGAAATTTATCCAGGAGTAGATGTCAACAAATAGTCAAATTGAGGGCTGAAATCAATAAAAATAGAAACACAGAAAACAATACAAAGAATCAATGAGACAAAGAATTGGTTCTTTGAGAAATTCAACAAAATATATAAACTGTTATCCAAACTAACCAAAAGACAAAGAGAGAATATCCAAATTAACAAAATCATAAACAAAAAAGGGTGACATAACAGACACTGAGGACATCCAGAGAATCATTAGGTGATACTTCAAACACCTGTACTCCAATTGGAAAACTTTAAGGAGATGGACAATTTTCTAGATAAATACCACATACGAAAATTAAATCAAGAACAGATAAACAACTTAAAGACACCTGTAACTCCTAAGGAAATAGAAATGGTTATCAATCATCTTCCCAAACAAAATAAGCCCAGGCCCAGATGGACTTAGTGCAGAATTCTACCAAATGTTCAAAGAATATCTAATACCAATATTCCTCAAGCTGTTCCATACAATAGAAACAGAAGGAACATTGCTAAACTCTTTTTATGAGACTACAGTTACCCTGATACCCGAATTACACAAAGACACAACTAAGGAAGAGAATTACAGACCAGTTTCCCTCATGAACACAGATGCAAAAATAATAAAATACTGGCAAACTGAATCCAAGAACACATCAGGAAAATCTTCTACCATTGTCAGGGCCCATAAAGATGGCCCTGCTTCATCTTGACTCAAGGTCAGAGAGTTCAAAAGTGTCCTTAGCCTTCCAAGGCTAAAGTCATAAGACCTAAAGGTCTACAGCATGGCCACTGTATGATGTTTGAGCTTGAAAGGGATGTCTTACCTAAATAACGACAGACTTGGTCTGAGGTGTGCCTGCTCTTGCCTCTTAAGGCCGGATAACAGTACATTGAGGCTAAGCTCTCAATTACCAAATGTTTAGAGAATTAAGGGAAGCAAGTCTGTTTGTTCCTTATACATAATAAAGAAGTCTTTTGCCATGTTCCCCTTTTGGCTGGGATACAAACATTAATGATTCTAGTATTATTAGTACCAATAGACATACAATTGGCTAGGTTACGATTCTCATCACTTCAACTCAATCAAAGGATAATAAAATGTTCTCATGGTGGGTAGAGTATGAATAACGCCACAATTCTGAAACTCTTCCTTTTATTTTTCTAAAGTCCAATGCGCTGCTGCTTGTAATGTTCAAAAATAGGTTTGCGATATCACTGTCCTTGTGTGCTGTTCAAATACTGAAGAGGGGCTTTTGCCACCGGTCATGTACATAATAGTGTTCAATTGTTCTAAAGGAGTCCTTTTTTCCCTGTAGGAAAAAAACTGGCAAAATGATTTCTATGTTTCAAGGTGCAGTGAGGATAAACTGCCAGTCATTCAGTCCTAGTTGGCTCCAGGATGAAAACTCACAGGTCTGGGAAGTCGATGCAGCAGGCTGGTTGAGAAACTGGACATCTCCAACCGACAGTCTCCTTTCCTTCTTGGACTGTAGAAGCGATGACATTGGGGGTCAGGAACACAGGTTCAGAGGGTCTCACTCGAACAGGCTTGGGCAGGCTCTGGCAGTCACAGGTCTGGTCACAGGTCTGGAGTTCCTCTGCTCCACGCATCTCACCCGGTGGTCTGGTAACCACCAAGCCTCCTTTTCTTCCTGTGAGAAAACACAAACATGCCCTTGACCCCATATTAGGACAGGATCCATTGTCGATTGCAAGGATCTGTCTATCTGGCTTGAGTCAAAGTCGTTCAAGTTCCATCATGCCAGAATCTGTCCAAGGTAGATTGCTCATGGGCATCCACATTCAAAAAAGTTTAAATGAAGAGTGCATAATTTAATGGGTTATATGGAGACTGAGGGCACAACTCCCCTCTACTTATTTTCTGAAGTTGCGTTTTTAAGGAGCTATGAGCAAGCTCTACAATTCCTCGTCCTTAAGGATTATAAAGAATTCCTGTTTTGTGATCAGTTTTCCAATGGGAACAAAATTGCTGAAATGTTTTACTAGTGAATCCAGATCCATTGTCTGCTTTTATAATTTTATAATTTTTGGAGCTCCCATGTAAGCAAAACATTTTACATAGTGACTTACCACACGCTTAATGGCTTCTCCAGTTTGTGCAGTGGCCATTAAGAAGCCATTTAAGTTAGTCTATCCTTGATGACTTATTCCCTTGAGTCAGCATACTGGCAAGGTTTGAATGAACTCTGATGTGACCCACAAAGCACAGTGACTTTCTTTGATGAATGGCACCCTGAATTTGATCAAACAGTATTTATTCTACCATGATCATTACTAATTCCAATGTATGGAACTGAAGGGCCTAAAATCATGACTCTCGGTATACAAATTAAATGAATCATTCTCTAGAAGCTGAAAAACCCTTGCAATAGCTCGTAACCCGGCTATCTGAGCTGAAGCTGGAGATGTCTTTTCTACATATTCTTTGCCATCTATAACATAAGCTGCTATTCCATTAGAGAAACCATCAGTAAAAACCAACATAACATTTTCTACAGGATTACTCCTTACAATTTTAGGGAATATAAAAAGATGTATTAACGCAAACTGTAACAGTCTATGAGCTGGAAACTGATTATCAATTTTTCCCCTAAACTGAGCAAAAAGCAATCTACCATGAATCACTGTTTTGAAATAAACAATCAACTTGCTGTTTGGTATAGGGAACATGCATTATGCTTGGTTCCCTGCCAAAATATCTCCTAGACTCCATAAGGCATTTATGTACCACACAAGTTACTGCTTCAAAATAAGGATTCAGTGTTTTGGCTGGGGAAACATGTAGGTGCAACCATAACAATGGTCCCCCTTGCCATAAGATAGAAGTCTGATTATGCTGTATGGGAAGTATATAAGCTCCCCATGGTTTTGCATAGTCAATATAGCATACCTTCTGATGCTGGATCCCATTGTCCAGCTGTAGGAGAACAAGAACTTACCTATCCTCTTCAGTTAACTGTCTAGGTGAATTGGGATCACTATCTCCTTTCAGAACACCACTTAAAAGTTTCAGACCACCAGTAGGCACTTTTAAAAAAGGGTGTAACCATTGAAATCAGCATCAGTCACTCCAGGAGCAACCAAGATTCCCTGCATAGTTGTGTTACTTCTTCTAACAACAATCTGACTGTTCCCCTCGGCAAAGGACCGTGAACACCAGTGGGTAGATCCAGCATCCGCATTCCTGGAGTTTCCACAACAGATAGTCCCCTCCTGATAGTCAGGCCGTGGCTATCTGCTTCCATTCTCCTGGGGGTAAGGTTTCTATAGCAATACCCTCTGTTAGCTTCTGGGTAAAAACTGCTGTTGGCCCATACTGAACACAAGCCGTTTTTAGTTCCTTGAGCTGTTAACACAGTGTCGGAGTTTGTACACTGACTAGATTTCCTTGAGTATCTTTACTCGATTAGAGGAAATGTCTGAAATCCTTGCACATCTCCTATGGCCGCCTCTTCTCTAACACTAGCTTGCACTGGAGACCCCTGACCTGCTGCGACTGTCTGCCATGACTTGAGGGGTCCCTGCATTTAGGCAGATCTATACTTGCTTTTCCTCATCTGAGGAAACCTGCAAAGTTCTTATCTCCTGTGAGAGCGATTCCACTAAATCTTTCAAGCCTCTTAGCTCCTGCTGAATCTTACCATTGGATTTCTGCCTCTCTCTATCCCTAGTCAAAAGTGAGGGAGGGGAAGACTCTCCATCCTGATACTTAGCAACTCTCTCCTCATACTCATCCCAATCACGCTGCCCTGTGTAGGCTTCCTTATCTAGCAGCTCCTCTGTAGGTGCAGAGGCTTCTGTCACACTACTAACCAGTTCAGGGGGAGATACTTCCTGCCATCCAGCATCTAATTCTAAATTATCCTGTTTAATAAGTGTCCATAACCAAAGAGTATCTGTAGAGACGCTTTCAGGTCCATGTTCATAATAATGCTGTCAGATCATTAACCCAACCTCATTCCATATACTGGAATCATTATTCCCATGATTGGGAAACTCAGGACACACCTGCTTTATAAGTTCTAAAACTTTCTCTAATTGTTACTGCTCAACTTCCGTTCCCTTTGTTCTCACGGTATCTCTAATTGACTGTACAGTCAACTGCTTGCTACTTCTTTGTCCCATGTCTACAATTACATACGATTTTACTCCTGACCTACGATGTCTGCTCGCCACACTTCAGTTCTTTTTTTCCGAGCGCTCTCTCCACACTTGTACACCCGCAGTGTCTATTCCTCTGCGGGGGCCATCACTTCTGTCCGCCATTCTCAGTCCCAGGTTTCGGTGCCAAATGTCATGAGCTGTGGTTTTTGGAGCTGCGGTAGGGACCAGCCGAGCAGCCCTGGGTAGCCAAAAGAGTCAGAGACACAGGATATCTGTCAGGAGGGCAGATTCAATCCATACTGTATGTGCCTTAGCTTATTCATACACCGTCTTATGTATTCAATCAACAATGAGGGCAAAAGGCAAAAGACTTCTATTATCATGTATAAGGAGCAAAGAGTCATTGCATCCCTTAATCCTTCAGGTACTCCCTAGTGGCACATACCACCTGGCCTTCAGGGTGAGAGTAAACTCACCTAGGCCCAAGTCTATTGTTATTTAGATAGGTGACATCCTGCAGCCATTAAGCTAACATCTTAAGGACAATAGGAGTGATTTGAGCTCTTTGAATTCGTGGCAATATAGAATGAACTCCCATTTATGGGTCCTGTCAAAAGAAGTCTTTTGCCATATTCCCCTTTTGGTTGGGATACTTAAGAATGTTGAAGAATAAACTTGGAGTGTGCAGTATTCACTGGATTGCCCTCCTGACTCTATCCTGTGCCTATGTCTTTTTCTTAAGCATCTTTACCTGCCATTTCTCAATCCACACTCCCCCTCTCAGGTACAGATGACAAATGGGCTGAGAAGGAAATCAGAGAAATATCAGCCTTTACAATAACCACAATTAACATGAAATATCGTGGGGTAACACTAACCGAACAAATGAAATACCTATATCGCAAGAACTTTGAGTCTTTAGAGAAATAAAGAAGATATCAGAAAATGGAAAGATCTCCTATGCTCTTGAATAGGCAGAATCAATATAGTAAAAATGGCAATCCTACCAAAAGTAACATGGAGTTAAGTTCTTTGTGGTAAAGGTAGGCCACTAGGCAAGAAAGTGCCCTTGCCTCAACTGCTAACAGTTTGCTGTCAATATTGGACAAACAGAACATCAAAAGTTGTGACTGCAAGCCTTGCCAAGATAAGGCAGTCCAGTCCTTCAGATTATCCTGGTTCACAGAAATGTCTGTCAGATATCCTAGGCCTATAGGTCAAAGATGGATGGCCCAGTATTGCAGAATAATCTTGGGTGACCATCCAGGCAGCCAACTGTTTCTGTCATTTCTCACATCTTTTTTGGAAGTCATTTGCTCACACTTTCTGTCTAATCAATTAATATTATTTTCTTCTTGTGTCTCTGAGGGAGTTGAAGACAAAATAGTATAGTAATCATTTTCCCTGTTTACCAGAATCAGTAAATAAACTCACTATAGATGTATTAAGTGTAATAGGTTTAAAAGACATTAAAAGATAATTTGATGTGCAAATTAGAATAAAAAGTAAATTAGTTACAAGACTTTGGACTCAAGAAAGAATAGATAATGGAGTATTTTCTCAGAATTTGCCATATGTTTATGGACTATACATTGTTAATGTACTTATTGCCATGTATATATTGTACATGGTTATTGTACTTAATGTACATAGGTTTTCTCATATTAATTATAACCTTTTTTTAAATTTTAAACAAAAAACAGGGGATATGTGGTGATATCATTCTTGCACAAATAAAGCCTGTCTGAGAGTCGGAGAATAGAGTTTGCCACTAGCTAACCATAGAGGTCTGGAAGTCTGTATAGACAGACAGAAAGGGAGGTAAGGTGTGAATATGAGAGGTAAGGTAAGAAACAGAATATAACCAGGGAGAAACAGGAAACCACTCTCTTCTCTGCTGATACGCTTCGGAGGTAAGGTGTGCTGTGGCCTACTCCTTCTCTCTGATCTCTCAGCATTGCCCTCTCTATCGGACTCTGGTTTTTTTTTTATTATCTAGACCAATTAGGAACTCCTTTTATAGTAAACTACAGATTCAGTGAAATCCCCATCAAAATCCCAGCACAATTCTTCACAGACTTTGAAAGAGCAATACTCAACTTCATAGGGAAAAACAAAAAAGAACAAGGATAGCCAAAACATTCCCATACAATAAAGGATCATCTGGGAGAATCACCATCCCTGACCTATTATAGAGCTATAGTAATGAAAACAGCTTGGTATTGGCATAAAAACAGACAGTTGGACCAATTGAATCAAATTGAAGACCTTGATAGCAGCCCACACACCTATGAACACCTAATTTTTGACAAAGAAGCTAAAAATATAAAATGGGAAAAAGAAAAGAAAGCATATTCAACAAATGGTGCTGTCAAAATGTAGAAGAATAAAAATAGATTCATATCTATCACCATGCACAAAACTCAAGTCTAAATAGATTGAAGACCTCAATATAAATCCATCCACACTGAACCTCATAGAAGAGAGGTGGGAAGTAACCTTGAGTGCATAGGCACAGGAGATCACTTTCTAAATAGAACACCAGTAGCCCAGACACGAGAGCAACAATTAATAAATGGGACCTCCAGAAACTGAGAAGCTTCTGTAAAGCAAAGAACATGGTCAACAAGACAAAACAGCTCCCTACAGAATGGGAAAAGATCTTCACCAACCCCACATCTGACAGAGGGGTTATCCCCAAGATATAAAAAGAACTCAAGAAACTAAAAATCAAACTACCCAAATAATCCAGTTTAAAAAATGACTAAACAGGAGATTCTCAACAGAACAATTTCAAATGGCCAAAAGACGCTTAAGGAAATGTTCAACATCCTTAGTCATCAGGGAAATGCAAATTAAAACAACTCTGAGATACCATCTTACATCAATCAGAATGGCTAAGATCGAAAGCACCAATGACAGCTTATGCTGGAGAGGATGTGGAGTAAGGGGAACACTCCTCCATTGCTGGTGGGAAGTACAAACTTGTGCAGTCTCTGTGGAAATCAGTATGATGACAATTGCTCAGGAAAGTAGGAATCAACCTACCTCAAGACTCTGAAATACCACTTTTAGACATATACCCAAAGGAGACACACTCATTCCACAAGGACATTTGCTCAACTATGTTCATTATTTGTAATACCCAGAACTTGGAAATAACCTAGTTGCCCCTCAACCAAAGAATGGATAAAGAAAATGTAGTTTATTTACACAATGGAATTTGTGTAAATTTGCAGGCAAATGGACTGAACTAGAAAAAAACCATCCTGAGTGAGTTAACTCAGACCCAGAAAGACAAATATAGTATGTGTGGGGAGAAATCTCACGTACCTGCAGCACTGACCATGCATGTGATCCTGAGAGAAGAGGACGCATGAGTCTGTTGTTCTCGGTAAGATAAGATATTATAGAAACATATATATTAGTAGCTATGGGTTAATACATAAGATAGAGCTAGTCAATAAGAAGTCCTAGATTTTGGCCAACAGCAGTGTAACTAATAGAGTCTCTGTGTGTTATTTGGGGGCTCTGAAGTGGCAACAGTACCCAGGTGGAAATCCCACAACAATAAGCATGTACTCACTCATAAGTGGATACCAGACATAAGGCAAAAGATACCCAGCCTACAATGTAGAATCCTCTTCCAGAAACGGATGGAAGCAGATGCAACAACCCACAACTAACCAATGGGCTGAGTTCTTGGAGTACATTCAAGTGAGGGAGGAGAGATAATAGGAACAAAAGAATCAAGGCCACAATGGGGAAACCAACAGAATCAGCTGACCTGAACTAGCAAGAGATTCCTAACTGTGGTCTGACAAATGGGAAACTAGACTCCCTTAATATAGTTGGCAATGGTGTAGTTGGAACAATATATGAGGCCACTGGCAGTGGGTCCAAGATCTAACTCTAATGCACAAACTGACTTAGTGGAGTCCATTTAATATGGAGAGATATCATGCCCATCCTAGATCCAGGAGTGTAGGGGTGGAGAGGTGCCTTGGTCCTCCAAAAAGGGATGATGGGACAGACTTAATAGACTTCCTAGGGGAGGCCTTACCCTCTCCATGGAGCAGATGGGGTAGGGAGAAGTGAGGGAGTGGGAGGGAAAGAGGGAGAGGGAACTGTGATTGGGATGTAAAAAATAAATTAATAAATTTCAAAAACAGTAACCACACCTTAGACCAAGTCTCTTGTTATTTAGGTAAGACATCTATGCCTTAGATCAAATATCCTACAGTAGCCACATCTTAGACCTTTAGGTCTTGTGACTTTAACCTTGGAGGAGTAAGGATAGTTTTGAACTCTCTGACCTTGTCAAGATGAAGCAAAGCCATTTTTATGGACCCCAACACTAAAACATATATGATCCATTAGCACAAGCACTTTCTTACACACACACACACACACACACACACACACACACCTTGCCCATATCCACAACTCTGTCTATCTAAACAGCTCTTTGTGTGTTTATCTAAATGCAATGACTTATGCAACTCTCTTTTCTTTAACTCTTATATCCACACTAATTTGAGTTATTTTCCTCTTGTTGTGATAAAATGCCATGACCAAGGCAATTTTTATATGAAGAGCTTATTTTGACTTATGGTTCTAGAGGAACATGAGTATTCCATGGTAGAAGGCACAGCAACACAGGACAGGCATAGCTGTGGGAAGGGGCATCTGAGAGCTTGTGTCTTCAAATGCAGACCAAAGCAGAAAGGGAATCTGAAGCAGGAGGAGGTTCTCCCACAAGACCACACCTCCGGAGCCTCCCCAAGCAGCATCCCCAGCTGGGGACTAAGAACTCAAATACCCAAGCCTATGGGGACCATTTCTAACTCAAGCCACAGATACTGAGTCTTTCTCTGTCCCACCAGACAGCTCCCAAAGGGAGATTCATTGTTAATAATGAAAGCTAGCCTACAGCTTAGGCTTCCTCCTAACTAGTTCCCATAACTTAGATCAACCCATTTCTATTCAGTTGTGTCCTTCCAAGTGGCTCATGGCTGTTACCTCTCCTCTTGCACATCCTGCTGCCTACGACTCTGCCTGGCAACTGCCTTTTTTCTCCCCAGAGTTCTCTCTGTCAGGAAGTCCTGCCTGTACTTCCTGCATAGCTATTGGTCATTCAACTTTTTATTACGCCAATCACAGCCATATGTCATCACAAGAATATGAACATCCCACAACACCCTACCCATATTTGAACAATTTAATTACGTTACCCAAAGATGAATTTCTAGTTTCTAAGAAACCCAAAACTTTGGAAAGACCTATAATGCCATGGAGTATGTAGGACAGCACAGAGGGAGAGTTTGGGCAAGGATATGTTTTCAAGTAAAGACTGAACTCCCTCAGATTCCACAGAAAAAAAATTGCAACTTAATTGTACCGTGGAGTTTGATCCAGCCTGCCCCCCAAATAAGTTTCTTGCTCACCTCTCAAACTTTTCCTATTTGGTCCCTCAAGGAGCAGCAGGCAGCAGCATTGTTCTTTGCCTACTACTGTGGCTTATCTTCAAACTAGACCTTGACTTTGTCTCTTGATTTTGGCCTGAGCCCCTTTCAAAGTGAGATGCCTAATGGGCACAGAAGCGATCCTAAACCTGTAATGTGCTGACTTAAATCCCAGAAGCTTCGAGCATCATTTTTATGGGTAGATTATGAAAGATCCAGTAATCATCCTGTATCCTGGAGAGTGATCTCTAAACACCTCATAGTGGGGGAATCTGCCCAGATTGTTACAGGGTTTTCCTCCTACAGCAGAAACACAAATGTTCTATGGAGGCATCCAGAACACTTTCTAGTTCTTGCTGACAAACCTCCTTACCAGATGGTACTAAGGCAGAGGAGAAATGCCCTATGTGTGCAGACAGTCCAGGACCCCTGAATTCAATTAGGACAATTAAAATGAATAGTCTTCAGGTAAGATATTGAGCAGTTGGCCCTACTTTTTGAATATCAACTATTTCTGATCCTCTCTCTTTATGAGCAAAGAATCCATTTCCTAAAGCCCAAAGGCATGCTATGCCAGCAAAGTGATTTCAATCTGCTCTGGCAGGATTATCACATCCAGCATAGGAACTGTGATGGGTGTCCCACTTGATTAGGTTTAAGGAGTCTGCTGTCAGGGAAGTCATAAATAAGACTTCTTAGCTTATCTGACAGAATGCGTGAAAGCTAGAAGACAAAATCATCCCAGTCAGACAAGGGGTCCATACACATACACACACGTGCATGCACATGAGCACACACACACACACACACACACACACGGCAAGCATTGGCATAATTCTGCTTCCTTGAAGGAAACCAGATAAAGCAGTTTCTTGAGGCTGGCAGCAGCCATATTGACAGAAACTGGGTGGTTAGCTAGCCCTAATCAGAAGGGTCTGTGCGTCCGTGATTCTGTCTCGCCTCACCTTTGCTGATCATAATGCCAACCGGCCCCATCTGTTCCCCAAGCCTGTCATTCACATGACCCCAAGTTCCAAAAACTTGCCCAGCTTTTAGTGACAGTGGTGCCCCCTCAGTGTTGCCATTAAAGACAGTATTCTGAAGAATATGACAAGCCGCTGACCTCTGGGGTGGGGGAAGAGACCACACAAACATTTGCATCTTCCTCACCCCTCCCCCATCAGTCTTGGAACTGATAATATAATTTTGTCTGTTGGAAGTCACGTAAATATATAGAATATGGCAATTGATAATTCAGATGTAGACCCACCAGACTCTGATGGAGATAATCCTGTCTAGCAAGGACTACAGGACCACAGACTCTGAAAACAGATTGCCCATATCTATAATTTCTCTCTTGTTCCACTTAATTTCTTCCCTAAGAATAGCTTTGGATGTTTTCCCACTGCTTGTGCGTTTATCTTGTGAGAATATTCCATCTACCGGGCACATAAATCTGTGGATTATCAGGAAGATTGCTTTTTGTCTATCTGTATAATTTTTATATATAGAAAATATACTAGGAAATGCTTCCTAACTAGGTATCTTTGTCCCACAAGGACTATAGACACTTAAAAGCCTGCTTCGCTCCTTTTGCTGGAACTACCTACACACAATTAGCTCACTTCCGCCTCAGAGCAAGGTCGAACTAGACTAAAGGCTTTTTGTAAACAGATTGTAACTTTAAAACGTCACAGCCAAGATCAGAGTTGCTACACAAAGCACCCTGAGAAAGGCATCCCAGTTCCTCACTTGCCAAGTCTGCTGACAATAGACATATGGCTCAAAGTTTGTCCCTGGGCACTGTGCCCCGCCCCCAGTCTGGTCACAGTTTCACTCCTGAAGCCTCAGAACCTTGTGTTGCCATGGTAAAAAGCTCAGCCACTTATTGCTTGCCCTAAGAATGTGCTTTTGACCAATAAGAGGTAACTCTTGCAATTTTTTTATTCCTTCAAGACTCTGTAAGAAAGGGAGTTTTGAAGCCAGAGGGGAAGAAGCTAGGAGGAATTAGAATGAGGACAGGAAAATTAGAATAGAAACAGAAAATGTATTTGGAACAGCACGGTGTGAGAAAATTCATTCATCCTCAGATATTCAAAATTCCCTTCACTTCCTGTAGCAGCCAATCTGAACCCTGAAGAGGACCTTGGACCTGGACCCCAAAGAACCTCATTAATTATCTATTTGAATTTTCCTATTAATTTTTCTGCTAACACACAAAGAAATATTTTTCTCTGTGACATCTCCACATACGTGGAGCAGTGTACCTTGTGCCAGCCTCCTCCATCTCCCTCCCTAGTCCAGCCTCTACCCCTCTTTCTGGCTCCTTTTCTACCTTCAAAGAGCTCTCATGTCACATTCTACTACACTATATTGCTACAAAAATTTTAATCTAGATCCCACATGTGAGGGACACCGTTATTTTTATGAGCCTGATATTTCACTTAGCATAATGGTTTCCAGTCCCATGCATTTCCCTACAAGTGCCATAATTGCTTGCTTTTTTGACAGTGGAATAAAAATCCCATTGTGTGTATGTGCACATTCTCTTTATTCATTCATCTGTTGATGAGCATCTAGACTAGTTCTGAGTCTTGGCTCTCATCAATAATGTGTCGGTAATGTGATTGTGCAGGTAGGTATCTCTGGCGTGATGATTCGGGTACGTCCCCAAGAGTAGCAGGGCAGAATCATAACGCCATTGTAGTTTTAGTTGCTGAGGGACCTCCCTCTAATACCCATTGCATCTGCTTCAGTTTCAATTTGGCTACCAGTGTATAAGGTTCTTCTTCCCCCATATCCTTGCCAACATGTGTGGCTATTTGTTTTCTTTCTTCACTTACTGTTGTTGTTAATGTGCGTATGTGCATGTGTGTGCGAGTGTGTGTGCAGTCACACATGTTTCTATGATGAATGTGTGGGTGTCGGGGAGACTTTGGGGAGTTGGTGCTGTCCTTCCGCATTGTCAAGGCAGGGTCTCTCTTGTTTCTGTCACACTGTATACTCCAGACTAACGGGTCCCAAGCTTCAAGGCAATATCCCTGCTACTGTAGGAGTACTGGGATTGAAATTGGTTTATCGGGCTTGCACAGAAAGTGCTCTCACCTGCTGGCCTAATCACCAGCCCTGCTGTTTGTTTTTTTATAATAACCACTCTGACTGGAGTGAGACAGACTCTCACAGCAGTGCTATTCCCAATGAGTGACGATGTTAAACACTTTTTCAAATATTTGTTGGCTGCTCGTACGTCTCCCTTTGCGAACTGAATATTTGTTTCACTAGCACACGTGTTGATTAGATGACTTGGGTTTTTGGTGTCTATTTTTGAGGTTATTTATATGTTCTAGCTATTGATCCTTTACTGAATATATAGTTGGAAAAAATCACACCGGTGCTGGGTTTACAGGAGGTTGTCATCCATCCGACTTTAGTCAGCCATGAATTGGGAAGGAACTCATAGGGCCCTCCCCATTGCTGCTGACCTATTGGCTACCGGCAGTTTTAGGAGAGAGGAGGAATTGCAGTCTTCAGCTGTGTAACCCCTGATGGACCCAGTTCCTAACCCCAGGTCTCACAGGTGGCCCTGGCTACAGTCGGCGGGTTACACACAAAGCAAAACACCGTGACTATGAAAAAAATGTTTAGGAAAAGAAAAGGGAGGCTGACAGGGGTGGGGGGAGGTAAGGGAGGAACAATCAGGATGCATTGTACACGTGAAGGAAGTTATTAAAGAACAAAGTTAATTTAAAAAAGAAATTCCTAGACCGTCTGTGAGGCACAGCTCTACGTAAGTCTGTCACGCATTTCCAGGCAGGATTAAGTGAGGGAGGAAGCATAGCTGTGAGTGTGAACAACATCATCATAAGGTCTGGGGTCGTACGGGATTCTTCCTGCCAGCCTGGTCAACCCCAGATAACACACAGAGACTCCTATTAGTTACGATGCTGTCGGCCAGTGGCCAGGGCTTCTCACTGGCTAGTTCAGTCTTAAGTATTAACCCATGACTACTAATATATCTTTATTTCTATAAGGACTTATCTTTCCGTGGGCACCATCCTGACGCATCCTCTCTTCCGGGGATCACATGGCGACTCTCCACCACCCTTGACTACATATCCCAGAATCCTCCTTGACTCCTACTCCCACCTGTATTGCTTCCCTATTGGCCAGCAGTGCTTTATTTATCAACCAATAAGACAAACATATACATAGAAGGACTCCACCCATCATGGGGTCTTAGACTAAATATAAGGGGGAAGACAAAACCACCTGAACACCACAGACCCACGGTAGCAAGCCGCCTCACAGTCCTGCTGCTATGGCTTCTGTACCATGATGGACAGAATCCACTCAAACTTCATCCTAGATAGATTCAGCTATGACTTGATGTCAACTGAGGTGGTCTCGGTTGATGGATGGCCCAAATGAGTCCGGCCTGTGGACATATCTGTGTGAGATTTCTTGACTGAAGGTGTGAGAGTGCACAGCCCACTGTGGGTGGCACTGCACCTAAGCAGATGGGTCTGAGCTGGGTAAGCGCTGGCTGAACTTGAGTCAGCAAGTGGATGAGCAAGCAGCCTCCTCCGTGGGTTCCGCTCCCAGCTCCTACACTGAGTTCCTGGACCGACTTCCCTCAATGACCAACTGTCACTAAGCCAAGTCAGATCTGATCTCCAGGGTTAACTTTGGTCATTGCATTTTATCGCAGGAACAGGAATAAAACTAGATCTAACCAAAAACTAAAATAAATTTAAATTAATTCCCATCAGGTACCTGGTTACAGCAATAAGAAAGGTAACAAATGCAAATGCTGTTCACCGGGCTTATTTGTTCAAGCACTCTAGGCCATATGTTTTTAATTTTTTTCTTTCTTCTTTAGACTTTCATACATGTATACAATGGAATACAACATGAGCAATCCCCATTTCTCCTCCTCCATGTCCTCCCAAACATGTCATTCTCCAAACTTAACTCACTAAGTCAGTTAGCAGTCACTGCCCACATGTCCATCCACTCAGCCACACAAAGCCTGCTAATGGGTACAGCCTCACAGAAAGAATGATGGTTGACTTTCCTCCCTTGGCAGCTATCGACTGCCAGCAGCTCCACAGTATTGGGTGAGGGCTGGAGAGCACCTCCCCATCTGTGTGAGAATTTTGACTGACTTGTGTAAGTAACAACGGCTGCTGTGAATTTGGGGGCGTCCAGAAAATAAACTTTCATGGCACTACTCTCCATTGTGTGGCTTTTACATTTTTTCTAACTCTCTCAATGTCCCCTGAGCCTTGGAATGGAGGAGTTGATCCAGATGCGCATTTAGGGCTGGGCTTTCAGTCTCTGAGTCTCAGCACTGTGGCCTCTCTCTGATGACTGCTGCCCATCGCAAAGAGAAGCCTCTCCAGAAGGTCTACGGCTATTATTATAAGTACTTAGAAAACAGTCTGACAGTGGGACTAGCTAGCAAAATAATATCAAGTTCTACTCCAGGTCCCAGAGCTCTCCAGCTATGAGACTTTGCCTATGAGTGCCAGGCATGGCACTGTCTACTGCAGAGCTTGACTCACATCCAATCAGAAAGTGGTTAATACCGTAACTTATGCCACCATTGCACTGATAGGAACACATTGCTTGGCGTGTCAGTACTGCCAGGTGCAGACTCCAGGGCTAGACAAGACCACCAATGTCATTTCTCTCCTAGCAAGCTTTATAGCATCTTCTGGAATCATGAAAGCTAACCAGCAAGGAGGACATTTTCTGGTCAGTTTCTGGCAGTACATCCTGCCACCAAAGTACGTGGTCAGCAAAGCACATCTTCAGCAATAGGTAGCTAGTCAAGAGTAGTGGAAGAAGCCTATGCTGTTTGGAAGACCTCTAGGGCCTACTCGGCCAGTAACTTGGATTAAGGTATCCCACGCTGGGCATAAATTTTGAGACTTCGCTCACAGGACCGTGTCTGTGTATACTCAATGCTGTCCCATTTTCACACTGCTATAAAGCCAGGCTGACAGAGGTGAATATAAAAATAGATGTAAGGACTGAACAGAAGGGAGTACGGAACACTAGCAAGGCAGTTTCAAGTCTATCCATTTCACCATTACTGTTACTCACAGTGGAAAATATTTTGTTCTTAGTACAACTTTGAAGACTTAATGAGATGTTTTGACTAATATATCTTCTCGGAATTTTAACTGGAGACTAATTAAAACATGTTATGATATTCTTGGTATGAAGATATTTGACATCACTTAGGACCTCATCTACCATAAAGAAGGCACTTAGCAAATGTTAGCTATTATTTCTTTGCTTGCTTTAACAATGACATATCCAAAGATCTTCAGGAAAATGCTGTGACAATTTATCTTCAATGCTAATACATGTCTTACAGAGAAACTATAAATTACCAGTAGCTACAGGGAATTTCATAACAGCCTCTTATGATAAGCCATTGGATGATGATTTTTGTTTCTGTTTTATGACCAAAGCCTAAGAAAATAAGTTTCCAATTTTATTTGTTATATAATTTAGTAAACTTGAAAATAGATAATGTTTAAAAAAGAGTCTACTGTGTGTCAAAATAACACATCAAAAGACTCTGAGGAAAGAGTGCTATTACTAAGGATCACCCAGCTTTATCTCCTCTAGAATTCTTGTCAAGGAATGATTATCTTTATATGGACATTGTCTGACTATGGTGACCATGATGCTCACTCACTGCTGCTCTGCTTTCCTTTATAGAAATCTTAGCAATACCATTAGGTAGAGAGGAAGAAGGAAGGATATCCAGCAGACGTGCATTAACCAAGTTGACATGGGAATAGAGCTACAAATTCTCTCACAGGACAAGCCTATCTTTTGAAATCAGTGGCCTCCATTCTTCCCCAAGTCTTCGGCTGGCCCATTTGGCATCCCAGAGAGACCTCTACAATCCCTGTTATGTGACTTTCCCAGAATAAAGGAACTTGTGTTGATTCCAGGTAGAGCACTCGTGACAGAGCAAATAAGCGTCTCCAGGGTTAGTTACAGGAGCTAAAGAGATGGCTCCCTTATGAGTGACTCAAAAGCAGCAACGTCACTGAAAAGCCACCCAGCATGAGTGACAGCTCACAACAGCTGTGTCCCCAGAGCACGCTGCCTAACTGGCCGCTGCCCTGGCTCCCCCAGCAGACACTGACTGCTTATGTGGCCTTGGGAGGAGGTCTGCGGAGAGGTCTGCGGGTTTTGCTCCAGGTGCTCCCTGAGTCAGTTTTGTTTCTTTTCTCAGTCTTACAGATTTCCTTTACTTCTTGAGTCTGAGCCTTCCCTCCTCCTTGTGAGAGAGAACGTTTCATTTGAGAGGAAGCTGCTGTAAAACCTCTGGAGGGTGCCTCTGGACACACATGCCGTTTGTGGATCCCAGAGTCACAGCTGCCTTATTTGACAGTAGCTTCCAGGAGCAGCACTCCCCAGTAACGCTTTGGGGGGATTTTTATCCACAATGGCAGAAATCTTCATTCTTCTAATCCATTCCTGTGTAAACAATGTTTGACACATAGTAAGTATTCAATAAATATTTTAATAAGTTAACTAAATAAGGGATCAATTCCAGCAACTTCTGAGGTTCCAGGTGGAAGTCATTGTGGGTGAAAATTGCCTTCCTTAATCACCTTAAGGTATTCCCTCCTCATAGACATCAGATCTGCAGTTGCTCAGCGGCGCAAGGATGCTCTCTGAGCACTGCTTTTGCCAAGCAATTCAAGCAATGGTCCCTGCTAAGTCCTCTGGGTAGACCCACACACGGCTTTTACAAACAGCAGCTCTCCTAAAGGGCTGGTCTAGTGCTTTGTAGAAATGGAGCCTGAATAAAAACCATCAGATAGTCACACAGCGAGTTGTGAGTTTCTTCTTCATGTGTCCTGTGGGAAACACAATTACCCTAGACCTCTGAGATAATGCCTTTGAAGCAGTTACCAGTAATTGAGTTCATCAACTATTTATTAATACCTGCTATGAGGCAGTCTGTCTTTCTCAAGAGGACTTCAAACTCAGTTAATGCCAGCGGTCAGCAAAGCTCCCGATTCCACGCACGAGGCTTGTTCACATTCACAAAACACTGGTTCACAAGTCCTAGACATGTATTTCCTACCCGAGCACTTGGTGTCAATTCTTTGAATTACACATAAGTAATTTTAATTTCACAAGCAAAGCCATAGGAGCAGCTTACATGTAGATTCAAGTGAATGAAAATAAGTAAAGGAAAGAAAGAGCTGAGGCTTAGCGAGGGCCCTAGTGTTGAAGGACAGGCCGACTCCTCCATTCCTGTGTAGTCAGAAAATAGCGGAATTAGTGTTGTCATCCAAGACAAGAACGGTTTCTACCGGACACTTATGTTCATCCTTAGCACCTCTAGATGTTAATTGTGGGGGTTTTGTGTTTCATTATTCTTATTTAATGTGTATGGATTTTAATCTACTCAAGACACTAGGATGCAATGCATTAAACCCCCTTTTGTCAAGACTGTTTTAAATCTAGAGGGAAACACACATATGGTTGGTTCTGCATTACTTATTTTTCTGTTACTTTGACAAAACTTGGTGATCAGAAGCAACTTATACAAGAGAGAAAATGTTTTGACTTACAGTTCCATAGGCATAAGACCCCATCAGAGAGGGGGTCCTAGAGGCAAGGGGCAGGCATGGTGACAGGAACCGGAAGCTGCGTCACATCTTTAACCACAGGCATGAAACAGAAAGAGCAAAGCAGGGAGAGGCTGTATAGCTCAACGCCCTGTCTCCTGCAATGACATACTTCTTCCAGCAAGGCAGACCCTCCCATAGCCACCCCCAAACAACACTGCCAACTGGAGAGCAAGCATCCAAACCTGAGGACAGGGGACCTTTCTCACTCAAACAGCCGCAGTATCTAAAAGCTAAAATTGAAGGTGGCACATGCCAAAACAGATGTCCACAACTGAAAACATCTGAGAGGCCAGCGTAGCTCGGGAAAGGGCAAGGTTTCCTGAAAACAAGGCATTAGGAATACATGACTAACCCAGGGGAAAATGCCATTTAGTGATCTTTGCAGAAAAGTCTCTATTTTGGTAAGTTATAAGCTTAAAAGAGAAAACTATGACCCATGTAAAGTGCATGACATTATTCATTCATCAAAAAGACAAAGGCCCCATACCAGTAAGCTGTAGACACTCAGCCTACACCCAACTGCCCCCAACTCGCTTTCCACTGGAGAAAGTTTATAGAGTCTAAATTGATGTCTAATTACCAGCTTCCCACTTTAGCAGCCTGGAAACTCATCGGGGATAAATATTCGTCAGTGCTGGCAGACTCTGTTCCTCCTGGTTAGCCTGCGTGTGAGCAGTGGACCTCGGACTCTGATCATTTCGTTGATTACACTTAACACAGAGAAGTGGCATTCATGTGCCATCCCAGTCTGAAGAGACTGCAAGCCTGGCCTTGGTGCCAACGCAATTATGGTTGGCTTAGACACCCGAGTGGAAACTCATCAGCCAATATTGTCCTCTTGTAGCTGATGTGACCACCAAAAATGTCCTTGCATCAACAACTGGACAGTCCTATTTTTCATGTCAGTTTTTCCTCTAAGTTTAAATAACTGTTCCAGGAAGAAAATTAAGGAGAATGGTTTTGTTTTAAAGAGCCATGTCTGGAGCTAATAGCTATATCTTATTCCTTTTTCCATGGCGTGTCTGTAGGAAAGTGCTTGTTTGGGTTTTTCTTTTCAATGTGCCATTTAAAAGAAAAGAGAGATCATCATTGCTTTAAAAATTTTGCAACTCTGAAATGCAAACTCGCCAAGCCTTTAGAGTAGAGAACTTGGGACATCAGTGCAAGGACCAGATTCAGTACAGGAAGCTGCAGCCACAGTTACATAAATGCCACCCCATCCATACTAATTTCACTGCAAAAACCAGAATCTGAGAGCCTGAAAGGAGCCATGACAAGGCAGATGGTCGCTGTTCCATGGTCACATACTGCTTCACAGCTCTTCAGTCTATAGATTCCCACCACAGCCCAAGTGTTAGCTGTGTGAGCTTTGACATTAAAGGCAAGTACTCTCCTTTTTCAGTAGTCTCAACAAGGTCTTACTACTAGGAGGTGCCGGAGGAGCCTGGATGTGAGTCAGGGGCCGAGGATTTCCAGTCCTGGTCCTCTTTCAGCTGCCTGTGCTCCCTGGGATGATTCCAAAACTTGATGGTGAGACGCCTGGCTTCCCCGCAAGAGTGAGCAGGACGGGGGGAACTACTCTCTCACAAGAGGCTCTTGAATGAGGGAATTAGCAACTGTGTGAACAAAGGTGTTCAGGGCGTGGCTTGTTGCTGTTGTTGCCATTGTCGCTGTTGAGCCGGGGTCTTCGTGTGCAGCGCCGAGTGGCCTGGAGCTAGCTGTATAGACCAGCCTGGCCTCAAACTCAGAGTTCCATCTGCATCTGCTTCCCAAATACCCGGATTAAAGACATGCACCACCACATCTGGATAGAATTTTTTTGATTCCTTCTTAAAAGATTGATTAAAGCTACTTAGTGCATACAACAGCGATTATTTTTAAAGATGTAAATTCTTAGAATCTCAAAATAACAAATAGAAAGTAAGAGCTATCTTAGGAAAGATTTTATAACCATACTGAGTAATAAGATAAAATTTCTTTTATTAATAGGTAATATTAATTGAGTACTTATTCACCAGGCTCCAGGTTGATACACACTATACATTAGATACACACATTATACATTAGATACTAAAACAGATGCCATTGTAGAGTCATCTGAGATACAGAAACGAAGCTGGAGAACTACCAAAGTCACAGGTACAAGATCTGAACTCAGGAAGTTCAAAGTTAAGAGCTCAAAGTCTGGACCGCTGTCCTGACTCTCCACATCACTAGGTTAGCACGCTGCCATGTGCATTACGGTGGAGAATTGGCGTGCTCCTCATTTTATATTTTTCATGTGCAGGAAAACAATATTAAAGAAAAAAGTGGAAAACCAAAAGGCCTGAGAAGAAGCTCTCATTAAATCAGATCATAACATGAAAATTGAACCTCCAAGCCAGTAAACAATGCACTTAAATGCCCCCTTCATTTAATGGCTCCTTGGCTACTTGGTGAGATTCAGTTAAAAAAAGTCATTTTTTTGAGATGGGAATAAAGGCAATGTGCAGTGTGTTGGTACCTGAATAGGAGGCAAGGCGAGGTGATAAAGCTTAGACACAGGAGGACGGCCACTAACGTGGTCAAGAGATGGCGTCTGAGATGGCCGACATTAGAGCCCAGAATGCAGATTGCAAAGAGCCTCGCTGTAGGGAAGGACCTGAGAAACAGGAAGGTGACTAAGTAATCAGTGAAGCCCGGTCCCCGCAAGAATCCATAGCATTAGTACGTTAGCCACCAACTGAGGGTGGACAGTCATTTCAAGCCATCTGCTGAAGAGGAGAGGACAAGAAGAAAATGAATAAATGATATGAGGGTTTTTAGAAAGGGAAGAGGGGGGTGGTGGAGAGCTGTTGGAGCTCACAGGGCCGTGGGAAGACTTGGGAGTTCAAAGGATGAGAAGGTCTCCATCAACAGAGTATGGATCAAAGGCTTAACTTCTGACCCTTCCGGCACATGGGATCAGTAACAGCTTGTCACTGGGGAAGTACCACTCACGCACTTGGGAGATGAACTTACTAATCCTCGCCATGCTATTTTAGGACAGGCACAATCATTACTGTGAGTCATGGTTATGGGGCCTGCTCCCACCATGCTAGTTCAATAATTTTTTTTCCAAATTAGGTTTTCCTCAGATGTGCCCTTCCTGCCTCTGTCCCTGTCCCTCCTGTCAGTCCACAACTCGAAAGCCCAGCACATGGAGGACAGCTCCCAAGATGATTGCTTGGCTTCATCTCTCTCTTTAACCCCTCACCTCTCTAATGACAGTCTTCAGACAGGCAACCTAGGCAACACCTGGACGCCTGGATGCGGGGAGCGCATTCGCGCACACACATACAATGCGCCCCGGCACTGTGTCAGGATCCTATGGCCGGCTGTGTGCCTGTTTTTGTCACAGACTGTATTATCTTTAGAAAGGAACCAAAAGAAGTGTCATTTCTCATTCGTATTTCCTGTTAAACATGTGTCTCCTCCACCTTGGTTCCTGTCTCCCTTAGCTCAGCATAGACAAATTCAGTTTACTAACAGGGTCCTCTTCTGTCACAGCCCTCTCAACACAACCTGTCTCATCCACGGTCCCCAAACCGCAAGCTGTGAAACCACGTGAGGCTTTACGCCACTCGGGCTCCTTACAGCTCTTCTCTTCTTATGGGTGTCATGCGTCCGCGGGCTCCTCACAGCTCTTCTCTTCTTGATGGGTGTCATTCATCCGCCGTCGTCTGTTCCAGAACCTGTCCAAGGCTACCGGTTCTTCACACAAACCGCTCCCTCCTCTGCCATTATTTCATTTTGCTAGATGCCTGTGATGTTGGGTGTAAGCACTACAATAATGATTTATGTATTTTCCCAAATAAAATAAGAAATCCATAAGGTCGGAGTATGTATGTTATCCTTTAGCCCTGGCACAATTTCTAGCATCTAGTAAGAAATTAAGACATGAGAATAATAGAAAGTAGGCAAATATGGATATGACTATAGATGTTACTTCACTTCATTTATATTACACTTTATCTAGGCATATTAAATGCTTTATGGTCTATACATGTACTATTATGCATTTATTCTTAAAGTATAATTTATATTTGTTTCCTGGCTAGTTTTATGTCAACTTGACACAAACATAAATAATTTTGGAAGAGGAAACCTCAGTTGAAAAGATGGTCCTATTGGACTGGACTGTGGACAAGCCTGTGGTGCCCTGACTGATGACTGCTTGTTGGAGGGTCCAGCTCACTCTGAATGGTGCCACCCCAGGGATGGTGGACAGAATGAGCAAGCCATCAGAAGCAAATCAGTAAGCAACACTTCTCCATGGCTTCTGCATCCACTCCTGCCTCCAAGTTCCTGCCCTGATATCCTTGGAGGATAGAGTATAAGCCATAACATGAAATAAATAAACCCTTTCCTCCTCCAGTTGCTTGTGGCCATGGTGTTTTATCTCAGCAATAGAAACCCTAACTATGACAATTTTGGTTATGTATTTAATAGATATTTTATGTTTATTTATGTATGTGTATAATTCCAAAAATATAGTTGGCTTCTATGTATTTGTATATGTGTGTCTGTAGAATGTGTGGGTCAGCACAGGTTTCCCAGGAGAAATATGAAGAGCAGAACATGAGAGAATATTAAAACTGGGAATTTGGAGAGAATGTTTTATTTCCACAGTTACCGAAGTGACTAATATAACCACATGAATCCCCAAGAGCTTATGGGATTTGTTTTTGGCCAACGCTGCATTCTAAATACTTACCCAAATCCTCTAGGTTGCCAACACTATATTTACAGTTGTCTTACTTTTCTTTGGATTCTAAGCTCTCCCAGCAGCTCCTGTCTGAACCACTTACAAAGTGAATTCTGGTTTTTGTCATTTGTCAGGGTAAGCCAGGATATCGAGTGTATAAAACGTCCAATGTCAGAGCCTTAGAACTGTCCCCTGACCTGGGAGAAGCAAAAGAAGGAGGTGAGAAGAAAATTTTCTCTGGGATCCATCGCAGGCCAGGTATTACTCTAGACTTTTACATGAATTCCCTCTTGCATTCTAAGGACTCTAAGAAGCAGTATCAATTCTCCCAGCTCTCCGGTTTGTACTTGAATGGGAACTAAGTTTCTATTGCCCCAGTCTCTGGTTCGCCCACTGCACACCTCAAGACTTTGCAGCTTCTATGGGACATGGGCCAATCACATATAATAAATTTCTCTTTCCTCACCCGGGATGGGAAAGGGGGTGAGGAGAGATGTGATATTTCATTTCTCTGGAGAATGCTAACATAATAAATTATATTTACAACTCATCATCTGCACAGAAAAAGGCAAAGTATGCACAAGCTCTCCTGGAAATACTAAGATGGTCCATGTGCATCAAGAACTAAAAGTTGAGGTCTAGTTCTGTCACAGCCTAAAGAGAATGAAGGTAGTGACAGGGACCTATGAGGTGGGTATTCAGATCACAATTTATCAGTGCTTCCTTAAGGACTTTAGATGGGTTATCTGAATCAGCTCTTTTTTTCCCCAGAAGACAAAGATTTATTATTTACAGTACCCCAAATCCTCTTCTGTAGTAAGTGGCATCTTGCTTTGCCAGTGAGCTTGTGGTGGTGGCCACACCCTTTGGGCATTGTTTCAGGTGCATTCATGACCCACTGTAAGGTAGAGGAAGGGCTGGCTTATGCTCTCTTGGATTACAGAGAACATCGGAAGGGCAGAGAGTGCGTCTTCTGGAACAGGAAGACCGCAGTGGTTATTTACTCTTATCTGTGTAAATGCTTCCCTAATAAATACCTGTTTATCATTTATCTTGGGTCTGGTGAACTCATTTAAACCCCACCTTCTTTCTTCCATAAAAAGTGCATTGTTTCAATTACATCATTTAGCTATTTGCTTTTTATAGATGATACATGCGTACATACATACATACATATATACATACATACGTATTTAATTTTTAAAATAACCCTGCAACCAATATTTTTTGACTTTATAGGATGGGAGAATTAAAGAGAGTAACTCTATTGCTGATCTCCTCATGGTTTTGATTAATCTAACAAGATGTCTCTTAAACACTGTACCTTCATCCTTAACTTGAGGTGGTTTTTCTCAGTTCACATAGCTGTTCTCATAATTACCTGATGACTTGATTGTAGACCTTTGATTACTGTGTGTGTGTGAATATAGTCCAGGCTAGCCTCAAGCTTGCAATCATACTACCTCAGCCTCCTGAGTGTTAAGATTGTGCATTGTGCCTGGCTATGGTCATACATTTTTTATGCAGTTTAATTTATTCTTTACCCATGTCAGAAAAAAATCACTTCTTGTATTTGTGATAGGACCTAAGTGGTTTTTGCTTTATTAAGTCAAATAATGAAATGATAAACTAGGTAGAAGCATCCTATGGATTTTTAAATCCCATGCATCTTCAGTTGGCAAATGTATTTATCAACAACACAGAGAAGGCTTGCACAAACACATGCATAAACAAACATACGAGTATTATTGTCCATTTTTATTTCTGTAGAAGTTGATGATTCCCCATCTGCCTTAAAGTTGTCCTGAGTCTTTATTGTGTGCCACAGTTGCTTCAGATACAAAGAGAGATGCGGAAAAGAGCTTCTGAGGTAGTAAAACCTCCCAAACCACCGGATGTCATCCTAGATCCTTGCTTCCGCCAACATTAGCATGCAGTAGAATCACCTGCAAAACTTGTTAGAGAGAATGTAATACAGGCTATCATTCTTGAATGTTTAACTGTTATTTGCCCATAAAAGTATGTTGATATTAGAAGGTGGTATCGTAAGCTCAGTAGCCTATTTAAGCCTCCTATAATCCTTCACCGTGGTCTACAGATCAGTCGCATCAGGGCCAAGCAACCTAATGTACATTCATAAGCTTAGGCTGCTCCTAGGGCAAATAACAGTTAAACATTTAAAAATGATAGCCTGTATTACACTGCACTATGGTAAGGACATTTGTACTAGAAGTTGCAGAAAGTTGGTATTTCAACATACAAAGCTACAAGAGTTAATCGGAGAGTCAACTGGACTGGACGGAGGGGTCCCTAGAGGACTATAAGCATCCCTCCCGAGCATGCTTGTGAAAGTATTTCCAGAGAAGATTGAGATGAGTTGGGTGGCGACTGCTGTCAACTGGTTAGGAACTCCGAGCAGGAAAGCAAAGGAAGCGGTCTGGCTCTTCCTCCCTTGCTATGGTCCTTGGATACCACACGGAGCATTACCCGGCTCTGAATTCTGGGGTGTGCACCAATGGCCCTCCGGGGGCCCTCAAACCTTTGGTCTTGGTTTAGAGCGGGCCATAGCAGTTCGGATTCTAAGGCTTCCGTCTTCATGGACTGAGCCAGGCATCAGGCTCCCTGGCTCTCTGGCTTACAGAACAGCTTCTGTGTTCTTGTGACCCGGTCCTCTAATTCACGGTTCATCTCCGGAGAGTCTAACTCAAAGGTGGAGCCCGTGTCTCTGCAAAAGTCACATAGTCAGACGTGGGGCACTGCCCTAAAACAGCAAGCGAGATGGCTGTCTCTAGCCTGTGACCTGAGCCAGCCGTGACTTCTCTGCTGAAGACCCTCGGAGAACAGCGTGCCAGGCATCGCTGCTGCTATCTGGAGGAAATGATGCGTTGTTTCTCCTGTCAGCTTAGCAGCTGCTCCTGACTTTACTGGTATTTTAACTATCTTCCGAGGCCCGCGGACCCCAGTCAGCAGTCTGGCATGATTTCGGGTTCCGCCAATACCAGCTCTGCCGCTGGCACCAAATGTAGTTTCTTAATTAAGTCTTTATGTTTCTATTTACCAATAAGGTCATGGGAGTCAGACGTTGGGGTGTAAACCTGCTAACTCAGAGAGGCTGAGAAGCAACCAGCTGTCTGTCCTTCCTTTTTGACCAGAGACCTAGAAAGAGAGAGAGTCTTTCCAGTCGTCTCAAACTAAAAAGAGCACCAAACTCCAAGTCCCTCCCTATCTTCCCTGTGTGTGTGTGTGTCTGTGTGTGTGTTTATCCATCTTCTCAGCTCCTCTGTACTCTCTGTGGCTAATTCCTGTCAACTAGTTGCTGGCTCTACCTCATGATCCAAGGTTGACTTTATTAACACGGTCTAGGGTATTACAGTGTAATCAAGTATCCAACAACAAGAATGTGTAAATAAGAAAAAGAAGGAGAAATGGGAGAAAGAGGAGGAGGAGGAAAAGAAGAAGAAGAGGAGGAAGAGGAAGAGGAGGAAGAGGAAGAGCAGGAGGAAGAGGAGGAGGAGGAAGAGGAGGAGAAAGAGGAGGAGGAGGAAAAGAAGAAGAAGAGGAGGAAGAGGAAGAGGAGGAGGAGGAAGAGGAGGAGAAAGAGGAGGAGGAGGAAGAGGAAGGAGAAGGAGAAGGAGAAGGAGAAGGAGAAGGAGAAGGAGAAGGAGAAGGAGAAGGAAGAAGAAGAAGAAGAAGAAGAAGAAGAAGAAGAAGAAGAAGAAGAAGAAGAAGAAGAAGAAGAAGAAGAAGAAGAAGAAGAAGAAGAAGAAGAAGAAGAAGAAGAAGAAGAAGAAGTAACAGCACTTTGGGCAAATGAAGCTTTGAAAAAGGCAAAACAAAGCCTCACACATGATCCACTACCCTGACCATCTGACTGCCTGCTAAAGGTTTATTCCTAACATCAAGAGTCACTGCTGGCTTCCTCCTAAAAATAACCTTTCCAGTCTTTACTGTGTCATTTGTCTTTCCTTCCTTCCTTCCTTCTACTTTGTAATGGTAACATCTTCTGAGTGCTGTTTCCAACTGAACAAGACCCCTGTCAATGCTACACAAAAGCAATACATCTCATATGATGTTACTCAGAGAAAACTGAGGCTATCTTTCTGGAAAGCAACCTGGCTATGTAAATCCAAAGCATCTAGAAAGGTTATTCTCTTTGACTCCATTTCTTAGAATTTATGCTGAGGAAACAAACATGCCTGTATCTTCAAATTCATGGCAACATTAATATTCATCAAAGCAAGGTTTATTTTTAACGCATTATAAAATCCCAAATGTCTAATAAAATAATATTTTTACATCTGTGACGCATTAAAACCAACCACTTAAATATAGAATATTTTTAATTGTCATAAAAGATCTCCAGAATATTGTGCTGCATTTTGAAAAACAAGTTGAAATCACTCTCTTTTAAATTATAGTATTGGGGAAATGTGTATGTGAAGAAATAAGAGACTACAGGTATAACCTGAAATACTGGCCTATGATCTCATTGTCAGAACTTTACAGTTAAGTATTTTCAGTCATCCAGATTGCTACAATAAGCAGATGCATAGTTTGCAATAGAAACAAATTTAAGTTATTTGGAATGTTTGAGCAGTTCTAAAGCCAAGAGTCTGTGTCCCACAAAGGGTAAGAAGGACACATGAGAGCTCAGTCTTTCAAATGCCAGTTGATTCCCAGAACGACCCCCACCATCAAACTCTAGCTGCAGATCAGCCAGTCAGAATTCTGGGGATTAATTGCTAAGTGACCCTAGACTCCCAGGTCAGCTGTACAGATGCATTGTTTGAAGATGATCTTTAAATTGTTTAAAAAAAAAGTTATTTCTGCCCCGGATGCTTTTTATTCCAGCTCTTTCTTGTTCATTAAGTATTCTTCACTTAGCACAAACTCCAACAATATGAAAAAATTGCAAAAATGATTCTCATTATTCCAGTGTGCCTTTTAAAAATGCAAACTGGAAACAATTATAGAGCTATTTAGAGAGACTCTATTGGAAATGTGATCTTCTATTTGTTCAAACTAGGTGATGAAAAACAGCTTCCTATTTAGAAACCAAAAAGGAAATGGATTGTAGCGAGTGACCTACAGATACAAACAGCAACTTCTCTCCTTTCAAAGTTTAATGACTTGTCTGCTATGTAGCTATGGATGGCATTTAAATTTTGTATGTGATTGAATTTTATCCCTACTTTTGAGTGCTCAAATTAATTTATACCCTTTATTTGATTTTAAAAGGCATGGCGATGTTTAATGTGGATTGTAGTATGCAAGCTTTAACATGAAGGGAGAAATGTCATCTCCATTCAAAACCACATGTACTTTCTGCTGTCCCAGCATGTAGATCTTAAGACAGACTCATAAACCATGTTGGGTTTGTGTTGTTTAATGAGTGGATATTGGAAGACCTCCTTGCTTGAGTGTGAGTGCTATCTCCTGATCTACCAGACACCAACTAACTACAAAACTTTACACCCCTACTTAAGATGATAAATGATTTTGCCTACCATTACTTTAATTAGTCATCAAATGTTACAGTATAAAGATCCACTGATGTGTCCATCAACGGATGAGTGAATAAAGAATGTGTGATTGATATAATCCAGTCATTTAAAAAAAAAAGAATGAAATCCTGTTGTTTGAAGCAACATGAATGGAACTGGGGGAAATTAAGTTAGCTGAAATAACCTCGGCATAAAAATACATTAAAAAATGTATTCTTAGATGTGTGTACAAGCTCGAAAAATAGGCATGTGTATTTTTAGATCTGTGTACAAGCTCGACGTTCACTCACAAAAATAGAAAGCAGAATGTTGTCACTAGTGAATGATAAGGGTAAGTAGAGATAAAGGCTATATAATACAAATAGTCAAAAAGGAAGAAAAGTTCTAATTACAAGTTACAATAATCTGTATATTTCAAGATAACCAGAAGAAAAGAATTCAGTATTCCCAATACAAGAAATAGCAAACATCCTTATTTTACCATCATATATCCTATGCATATATCAAATATATCCCATTAACATGCAAATAACAGTTAATTAGGTGAAGCTGCTATTTTTGATGTTTTCTCTAAGTTGGCTCTAAGTAATGCTATAAAATGTTCACTATAGAGCTTGAAAAAATAGAATTTATATTTCAGATGGCATAGGCACACAAAATCAGTAGGAAAATGCATTTATGTACATTTTCAGAAATAATAATGGAACTAGAATACAAAAATGTAAAAATGTTTTTCACAAAACCTCAAAACAAAACATGCTATAGATGCCTTTAAGACTCAATGAAGAGACACCATAAAAAGAAAGACAAACATTGTTCTTCCAAATTCTATGCTTGCTTTACAGCTGAAGACACCTAATGGCCCCGTTTTCCTTTGCTAGTTGTCTGAGAAAAGCTGGGGCCCTGGAGAGATGAGTTGGAACGTAGAGGCACGGGGTTCCACAGTGAGCTGTGGCTTTAGCGGGGGCAGAGGAGGAATTCGCGTGTGGCCAGGAGTGATGCTTGAGCGGGTTCTGAGCAGGCCACGGGTCGCTGCTCAAAACTAATGCAGCTTTCATCAGAGAAAAGAAAGCGGCAGGAAGACTCCATGCCTGCTATAACTCTGCACTCATCAATGTCCGCTGGGTAAATTCCTTCTGGGTCCTGATCACTCTTTCTGAATCACCTAAACAAAAAATCCATCATTTTCTGCATCATCCTTCAAGGGGCAGCTGGCAATAGCTTCTCCCACCATCCTGTTCCCAGGGACGTTTGTTGTTGTTGTGTTTGTTCGTTTGGGGGTGGTTTTTGTTTGTTGTTGATGTTGTTGGAGATTTTTTGTTTTCGTTTTTCTTTTTCAAGCAGGGTCTCTCTGTGTAGACATGGCTGTCCTGGAACTCACTCTATAGATCAAGCTGGCCTTGAACTCACAGAGATCTGCTGCCTCTGCCTCCCAAGTGCTAAAATTAAAGGCATGGAGCACCACTGCCCATCGAATGTTTTTATTTTGACTTTATTTCCACTATCCTTACAGTTAATTAATTGTTTATAGAAATTTAATAACTGTATTTTAATGATTGGGTCAATGTGGTGTTTTGAGGTATATAAACATTATTTAGTTAAACTATGTCAATCTCTACAAGCATTATCTATTTACGATTTTAAAAAAATATTCTGGGGACTACAGAGATGTCTCCACAGCTAAAAGCAATTGCTACTTTTGCAGAGACCCTGGGTTTGGTCCACAAAACCCACATGGGAGCTCACACATCTGTAGCTTCGGTGCAGTAGTGCTGGCATTGTCTTTAAAGAGACAAGGCTATACCCTGGGAGAGGACACGCCCTGAGGCCCAGCTGCCCAGCTTGAGCACCCAGCTCAGCATCCTGTATGGCACAGAAACAGAGCAAGTCACCAAGCTTCAGTCTGCCTCTGTGACGGAACCGTGTACATAGGGCGTACCTCTGCTCCATGGTTGTTTTGTGTTAACCTCCTTAGTGATGGGACAAGAAAAAAAAAGCTTCTAGATGAAGGCTAGTGATCAGTACTTTGTTTTGAAAATGCATACACATACATGCTTGCACCTGCGCAGTAAAAATGTGACATTGATATGGAGAGATAGCTCAGTTGATAAGAGCGTCTACTGTGTACAAATGAGGACCTCAGGGCAGATCTCAGCACCTATGAAAAGCAGGGGTGCATGCACCTGCCACCAGGAACATGGCACAGGAGCCAGTCAAAGATGGCACTGAGGGGAAGTCAGATGGGCGAGTCCTGAGTTGTTTACAAAACAGATGATTGGTTGCCTAGATCCAACCAGATGAGGTCACTGCATGAACAGCTCCTGTTCATTAGGTAAAGCGTAGGGCGCCTAGGCACGTGATAGGCTGACCTTTAAAACCATTGGCTGGCTGTTTTACCACTCTGGTTTTTTTCCTTTAAAAGATGCTTGCAGTGGGGCAATAAATGAGCTCCTGCTTGACTAGACTCCCTGCTGCGTCTGGTTGTCTCCGGGATTCTGGGAGGCTGGAGAAACAAGCCTCCTTAGCTTTCCTGGGACCCAGCTCAGCCTTCTGCAGTTGGGCTAAGACTCTGCAACCAGGTGCTGCAGTACTGGGGGGGGGTCCTCGGCACCAATGTAAAGCAGCATGCGCCTGTCACCAGGTGCTGCAGTGCTTCAGAGCAGGCAGAGACAAGCACTGCTGGCAAACTCATTAAGTTCCAGGTGCATAGACTGTAAGCGTTCCGGGATGATGAGTTGGGACAGGATGGAACAGGAGTGGGTCGGGTATTCTGGCATTAGGGAGTCACAGAATACTGAGTGTTACACAGCTCAGGTGGAAAGGTATCCTGGAGCTCGGGAGCCAAGGACCACCACAGGTTGCAGTAAGCTTAGCAGCTTACAGCCCAGCCTCAGAGAAAGGCTTCTCCATTGTATCCGCTCCACTCTGGCAGGACAGGGTCTTCCAGCTGGGGATGTTGGCCTAGTGTAGCAGTTTTGCACGTCAGGAGGTTTCTCAGGCGAAGTTGCTACATTTCAGCTCTGCTCCTGGAGAGTGGAGAGCGGGGAGCAGAGTGTGACAACTCCTTTCTGCCAAGGGAAGGTTTCCTCAGGGCAAGTGTTACAGCGCTGCTTGCTCTGCTCTGCTCTGCCCAGGATCGCCTCTGCTCCGTCACTGCTGCAAAAGATCTTCACCCAAAGCTCATCCAAAGGGGTTTATTGGAAGGCAGCTGGACCAGCCAAGCTGAACAGACACAGGGTTTATATAGGGCTTCCAGGGTGAGGAATGATCAGATTTCAGTGCTGAGCTCAGACTGGCTAGAGCTCTGCTCCGGGATTGGTTACTTTTCTGCACAGGATTAGGGTCAGATTTGGCTCTGGTTTCAGGGCCAAAGTGTGTTTCTTTCTCTGGTCCTTTTTAGCCTTTTGGCTCCAATTTTAGGGTCAGGGTGCATTTCTTTCACTGACTCTGATTCCAGGGACAAAGTGTGTTCCTTTGGCACTGGTTTCAGGGTCAGGGTACATTTCTTTAGTTCTGGTCGCAGGGCCAAAGTGTGTTTCTTTGGCTCTGCTCAGGGTATGTTTCTTTGGCTGGCCCCTTTTCCCTACATAGACCCTGCTCAGGGAAATAAAGCAGAAATGGCAATGAAAGACACCCTGCATCCTCCCTTTGCTCCCTTCCCCCTACACACACGAACTTTCATACCTGTATACACACATGTACGTGTAATACATACACATAAGCCACATTCTCTCTCTTCTCCCTCTCTCTCTCTCCCTCTCTCTTCCTCTCTCTCACACACACCAAAAGAAACCACTTCCTTTTAATATTACAAAAATGTAAATGTGGGTACATTTACATTAGTGAACAGCCCTCTCTTTAGGGGTCGCTGAGTTTCCTGTCACCTAACACTTTTCTGTGGTAAAAATGCTGTAGACACGGCAGACCGCAGTCCTCTGAATGAACAGGAGCCAGTGGTGTCAGTGAGCTGCTGAGTCCACTCCAACCCTACTTCATGAGTCTGCTGGTAAATCTGTTAATTATAAAAAGCTAGATTTTTGTGGTTAAATATCTCATAATTAGAATGGATGAAAACATGACACACATACTATTTTAAACTTCAAAACAGAAATGAGAGTAGCTTCTATTTATAAGATAATGCTAAAATAAATAAAATAAGTATTTTCATCCTTTCTGGCCTCGTGTCACTGCTTTTGGAGTCAGAAAAAGGAATAAACTTTATATTAAAACAAAAAGCAGCACAGCCTAGAACACAGATGTACTGTGTCCAGGAAGGACCACATCACACCTCATCACAGTAAACACAGCTTTCCAACCATGGGCATCTGAGGATATGTACCACCTTTTATAGAGATGCTCTTCTAGTGTGCAGCATAAAGGCAAAAGCAACCAGGCTTGGAGCTGTATGTCTGCGGGCCCAGCTACTTCAGAGGTTGGCGGAAGAGGACCACTTGAGCCCAGCAATTCAGCACAAGCCTGGACAGCATTCAGTGGAGTGGAAGCGGTGCTGTAATCAATCAGAGAAGAAATACAATAAATTCAACAGTAACAGGACAGAAGCCAGCAAGAACCAAGAGATATCCCCAGGCTTTTCCAGATCACCATGGGTTTGTCATACTTTGAAACCTTACCCAACTGACAGCTAGGTTCCCTACAATTAGTTAAGCAAAACTGAGATCTATCTAAGACAAAGTATTAAGAGAACTTCCTAATGCTTCTTAACCAATCTAAAATGAAATATTTTAGACAGAATGCTCCAGATTCTCAGAACAGACAAAACTATGTTAGAAAACAGGAAGTTTAGAACTGCCTTCCAGAAACACATGATTTGGCGAGTTCACAGCTATTTGGAAACAAGATAATGGCGATAGAAGTTAAGCATAGATATAGTAAAATTATTCATTTGAACTCCATCACATAATAATCTGAAAAAAAATACTCACCCAAAGAAGTAAAAATAAATAAATAAGAATTACATTTTCCAACTGATAAATTAAGAACTGAGAATATAGGGGAAATTTTTATATGGTTATGTTTATATTTTTCTATTTGACATGTCATCTGGAAATGATTACAAGAAAAAAACAAAACCAACATATGACAGCCTAGGTACTAAAATTTAATTTTTGCCTTAGCTTTTTGTCTTAGTTAGAGTTTCTATTGCTGTGAAGAGACACCATGACCAAGTCAACTTTTATAAAGAGAAATATTTAATTGGGCTAGATTACAGTTCAGAGGTTTAGTCCATGTCAAGAAACTGAGTATTCTATATCCCTACCTTCAGGTGACAGGAAGTGAACTGTGGCATTGAGCATAGCTTGAGCACAGGAGACCTCAAAGTCCACCATCACAGTGACACACTTCCTCCAACAAGCACACCTACTCCTCAAGACCACACCTCCCAATATTGCCACTCATTTTGGAGGCCATTTTCAAACCACCACAGGCGCCCTACCCACAGGAAGGGCTCGCAGTTCTCAAAACCTTCAAATCCAGTTGGGCATTTTGACAAGACAGTGACTCCTCCAGTGTGGAGAGTCAAAAGTGGAAGGAGATCTATTTTGTCACTTCCCAGTTAACAGAGGGACTGTGGCTGGGTGCTGTTCGTAGATGGAACTTATTGCTTAAGACTGTATTACCCTGGGGGTCAGATAACAAAGATCAGTCTCCAATCAGGGAGCCTGAGGTAACCTGCCAGACTCGTAAAGTGAGCACCAGCCATGAAGGCAGTCATGGAGATTGGCAAGAACTGATGCAGAACCACAGAGAAGTGTTAGGTGACAGGAAACTCTGTGACCCCTAAAGAGAGGGCTGTTCACTAAGGTCCCTAAATAAGAGACACCCACAACCTCAGAAGTGAAAACCATAACACAGCCCACAAAACGTGACAAAGCAAGACAGTGCGACACAGCTGAGGGATTGCAACTCAGTTATGTGATCCCAAGATACTAGAATATGACAAAGAATTCAAAACTCTCTGCTTCTAAAATTAATCAGAATTAATCAAAAGAGTAAACAGATAAACAAATGAAGTAAGGAAACCAATTTAGATGGCAGACAGAAAAGTCAACAACCCCAGTGACAAAGTCAGCGGTAAAATTAAGATACTGAAAAACAAATGGATGTCAGAAACGAAAGCCAGTCAATCAAATAAAAAACACAGTGAAAGGCATTACTGGTGAGTGAACAAAGCAAAAGAGATGGCATCAAGAATAGAGACGGAGAAAAGTAAACACTGCATTCAGACACCAAAGAAATACCAAAGTATTGCCGTGACACCAAGTAACTTGGTCAAGAGGCCAAACCTAAGAATCCACTAGGTAGAAGGAGCTAAAATAAAAAAATAAAAGTTATAGCAGACATTTTCCCCAAATCTAAGGAAGGAAGGAAGTGTTCAAACACAGAAGGCTTTTGGAACATCAAAAACATGAGCTGAGAAGATTTCTCCACAACACAAGAGAGTCAAAATGTCAAAACTACAAAAACAGAGAAATAAGATGAAAAGCTGTAAGGAGGAAAGGCTAAACAGTCTATGAGAACAAACTATCAGCACATCAGCAGACCACCCAGCACAAACTCTGAAACCCCAGGAAAGTGTGGGATGGCATCCATCAAGCCCTGAAAACAAACACTTGCCTCAAGTAATTATCAGCAGGGAAATAAGCTACTCGAGACAAGCACAAACTAAAGGAATTTATGACCACCAAGCAGAAGACACTTGGAGGAATCCTGATACAGAGAAAGGAAAAATAGTCTCAATCATGATATCCCAGGAAGAAATAAATTTCAAGACGGTAAGATAAGAACACAGAAAAACTAAAAAAAAAAAGTAAATCATGTCCAACTTAGTAAGTCAGCAACTCTTCACATGAATAGAGGAAAGAAAAAGGCTCAATAATCACATTCCCAAGGACGGAACCAGCAAGCCCTCCCTCTAACCCTAAAGGTAAACGAACAAAAGCTCTATCTCTTCTATATAAGGAATGCACACACTGACAAAGACACGCATGCATTGACTGAGAGTAAACAAATGGATGTTTGCCAGCATATCAACTAAATGGAAGTCAAAAATAAACCAATAACTACTTTGGCATCTGATAAAGTAGAGAAGCAAAAATAGTCCAAAGAGCTACCTAAGGATGAAATGTGGGAAAGGCTATTATAAGCAAATGGAGGCAAGCAGTTGTCACTGTGCTAATATTAGATAAAATAGACTATAAACCAAAAGTAGTGAGAAATGATAAAGAAGGTTGCATCACACTTATTAGGGAAAAGGTTCAAGAGACTATTACAATTCTAAATATGCACATCAAACACAGGTATATCCAATTTCATAAAACAAATTCTACTGGATGTGAAATTACAAACTGACCCCTAGCATAATGGTAGGTGACCCAATGCCCTGCTCTCGCCACAAGGCACAGCACCCAACAATAAATAGATAAACAATAAATTAATGACACACTTTGGCTGCAGGACATAAAACAATAATTTCAAACTGACCAGGAAACTCCCTCCATGTTGGCCAGCTTTTACACTGCTGAATGGTACTGGGCAGAAAATCCATCATGGTCTTAACAAGCACTGGACCCTGAATGCTGCAATATCAACCCACCAGACAAGACTGCCCACTAGTCCAACAGTGCCATGACTGTTTCAGGGTGAAGAACCACTTTTAGATTGGATTTAAGACCTACTCGTCAGAAGGGAATTTCTTACCTGATACTATAATCCCAGTCAAAAGCTGGGATGATAATTGGCCCTAGAGTAGAACCTGCTATCATTATTTTGCTACACGGTCATGCTGTCAAAGTGCTTTCTAAATGTTTGTGTTTACCGCCGTAGACCTGGGCTGCCTTTGGCCTTTGTCAGAAAAGCTTCTTTTTACAGTGGGCAGCAGTCAGTGGAGAGAGGCATGACTGGTCACAGTGCTGAAACTAAGAGACTGCGTGCTCAGCCCTAAACGGGACACCTATATCAACCCCACCCAAGGCGTGCCGACACTGAGGAACAAGGTGGGAGACTGTAAGGGCTGGATAATGTGGCGGCTGTCAGATGCTGTCCTCTGCACGTGAGGTGGGCTACCACACTATGAACCTGCAGCGTCCGGAGTCGCCTACACAGGATCAAGCCAGCAAAAGTTTCAGCAAAGGTGAAGTAGACAGTCTTCAGGTCCCCACCCCTAACTGAAGAGTTATTGGCAGTTGTAGTTTCTGGGGAGAGAATCTCCCTCTTTAGAGGTTGTAGTAGCTAATAGGATTGCTACGTTATAGCAGATGGCCCTACACGTATGCACACCCATGCATCATTAACTAGACTTTGGAAATATAAAAAAGAAGACATGAAACTAGAAGGGAGACATGTTGGGGGAGCTATGGTGGGATAGATATAATCATATTTTATTGTACACATGTATGAAATTCTCACGCATAAAGACTTCAAAGGCCAAATGGAGTTGAGAGACGTTGCAGAACATTCTATCCAAGCAATACAGTATATGCATGCTCTCCCATGTACACTGTAGTGCATGGAACATTCCCTAAAATGGATCACATCAAAAGCTGAACAACATTAATTTAAACAAATCATAACAAGCATCAAGACTAAAGCAGTGACAAAATGTTTTCTGGCTAAAAACACCCGGGACCAAACAGACACATTGCTGAATTCTATCAGACCTCCAAGCAACCAACACCAGTGCTTCTCCAACTACTCCACAGGAAAGAAAAGCAAGGGACATTACCAAGTCCTTTTATGAAGTTTAGTATCTTGATACCAGACCTGATGATGACAAACATACGATGGAGGATGACCTTGTGTATGCCGTGAATATGTGTTTCTCTTATTGGGTGATGAATAAGTGTTGATTGGCCAGTAGCCAGGCAAGAAGGATAGGCAGGGCTACCAGACTAAGAGAATTCAGGAAAGAGGAAGGCAGGGAGCAGTCGCCAGAGGAGTAACATGCCAGAGCATTATGGGTAAGTCACAGCCTCAAGGAAATACATAGAAATGAGTTAGTAATTAAGAGAGAGCTAGCCAATAAGAAGCCTGAGCCATCAGCCAAACAGCTTATAATTAATATGAGCTTCTATGTGCTTATTTGGGACTAAACGGCTATGGGACCAGGTGGGACAGAAACTCCATCTTCACACATAGAAATAATAAAGTTATACAACAATGTCTGTAATGAACATACATGCAAAAAGTCTTAATGAGATACTTACAAATTCATTAACACTCAAGGGCTGGATATATGGCTCAGTTGACAGAGTTCTTGCCTTGCAAGCATAAACACCTGAGTTTGATCCCCAGAATCCACTTTTAAAAAGTAGTTCAGCATGGTGGCACACACACTTGCAATCCAGTGCTGGAGGAGAGAGAAAGGCACATCCTTGAAGATCACTAGCTAGTCAGCCCGACTGCTTGATGATCTCCACACCAATGAGAGAGCCTTACTCATCTGAGGAACGATACGTAAGTTTGTCCTTTAGCTACCTATGCTTTCTTATACGTGTGAGCTGTACACACACACATACTTATAAGCACACTAACCTGAGCACACACATATACACAAGCACACATCAAGAAGATTATTCAACATGACCAAGTTCACTTTGTTACTGAGATGCAGGGGTGGTTTGACACACTAAGTCAATAAATGTGATACATCATATAAATGCACAGAAATCCCATGAGCCCTGAAGAAGCTAGCAATGTAAAAACTGTCTCACTATTAGAAAGTTATATGCACCAAACATAGAACAGCATAGGTTTTCCTCGGTTTGAATCCTGAGGGAGACTTCTGGAAGAAAGTCTCTAGGAGTGGGCAGAGGATAAAAGAGAGTGATAAGGCATGAAGACAATCAAAATACATTGCAAACATGTATGAAACTGTCGAGAAAGAACATTTTGAAAATAGACATATGTGAAAGTGTGGCTCCAAATGACGCTGTAACGATAAGCGACACACTTACTGAAAGTAAAACTAAGTATTTATTGTAGAAATTACTCACAAGATACCAAACAAGTAACCCAGATGAGCCAAGTAGTTTTCCTGCTGCCAAACCAGAAGCCGAACTCCGGGAAAAGAGAGCAAGACTTCCTGTGTGCTGTCTTTTATGCCTTTCCCCGTAATGCCCCCTAGCCATGCCCAAAAGTGGGCCTGGCTAGTGACGTAGTTCACCGCCTACGTACGTATACGTCTTTACGTCCGGCCGTATACGTCTTTAGTCATGCCTAAAGTGGGTGTGGTTAGCGGTGTGGTAAACCGCCCTTTTATTACCTCATCTGTATGCGCCTCTAGTAAGTCACATGGTTAATGGCAGCATACAGGCTTTCTCCTACATGAAAGAACTCCTGGATTGCTGAAAACGCCCAAGCTTTTTCATAATTATTCACAATTATCTAATTCCAGTCAGTCATGTTACATAATTTGAGTAAAATAATTTCTAACTCTGATTCTCAACACTAAAAAAAAATCCTGTTGGGCCAATTTGTTATATACTCATTTAGCAAATATTTACTCAGTACTTACTTATGCCAGAATTCATATATTCAAAGTTTTGTAAAATGTTCGGACTACTTTGGGATTACATGTAAAGCTTCCATGACGTTCTCTGTAATCACTGGAACTTTAACCACTTGGCATACCTGTCTGAAGAGTCATAATAGATTAGAGATACATTTTACTGGTGGAATTTATGTAATAATCAACATCATAATTATCATTTATAGATATTATCTGCTTTATAGAATTACTAACTAAGCCCCTGCTAGTGATACACTCAAGTATGTTTTGTGAATGATTTATATGTTTTCAAGTACACTTCTGATTTATGGTAAAAAGTATTCTGTAATAAAAGCTAGTGCAAACAGGCAAATAACCAGGAACGTAAGTATTCAAATGTTATGTATTTTGAAATAGTAAGTTCTGTGCCATAATAGTGAAAGACCCTGGAGCTGTTGGATCCTCTAGGGAGATGCCTAGAAGACAGGCAAGGAAAAGTCTCAGTGAGGTTTTCTAGAAAGAAAAGGACAGGAGAAAAACAGGCTGTGATACGGTTCTGAAACACGAAAAGCAAGGAAAAGGAGGCGTGCTGTGCGGGAAACGCAACAGGCAGAGAGTTCCGCACTGCAGACTAGCTCTGCACCAAGGTTCCCGGTGAGAGACCGCTGCACTGGGCTGAAGGCTTTGTTGTCCTCACCGGGCTCAGCGGCTACGGCTCCTGGTAAAACAGAACGGCCATGTGTCCTACTGGGCTTCTCTGTTGCTGTTATAAACACTGCGACCCAAAGCAACTCAAAGAGGGAAGCGTTTAATTCATCTCACAGTGCATCATGAAAGAGTGAAGGCGGGTACTGAAACAGAGGCCAGGGAGGGGTGCTGCTTCCTGGCTTGCTCCCCTTAGCCTGCTCAGCCTGCTCTCTTATACACCCCAGGACCTCCTTCCCAGGGGTGACACCACCCGTAGTGGACTGGGCTCTTCCATGTCCATCATTTTCAAGAAAATGCCCCTACAGACACGCCCATAGGCTAATCTGATCTAGACAGTTCCTTAAATGAAGTTCCCTCTTCCTAGATGACTCTAGCTTGTACGGAAAACATACCAGCATGCCGTGAGTCACTGTGATCTAGAAGGCACCACAGCTAGAGTCTCTCAGCTAACTAAACCCACAAAGAATAAGCAGTCTGTATCTTACAAGGATACCTGAACAGAAGTTCTTCGCGATGATCACCACCTATACGGCAGTTCTGGAATGATCTACTTTTACATGTATGCTCATGGAAGACCTAATAACTGTCATGCTAGTGATCCTGTTTGCAGCCTTTATCCTTATGGAACGTCAATTCCAGTTTAAGGTGACTAGCATCAAGGCTGGTTCCTCCTAATGGATCAATGACTCCAATCCACTTGGATCCTGACCATCTGGCATCACTTATAATTAAAAAGTTTTCACACTTCCCATCCATTCCCAGGCCTCTGTGCACACTCCCCATCACAAGCTTCCTTGACATTCAGGTTTTTTCCTTTGATGATTCAGTCAGCTGCCAGACTACCGGCCCCTTTCCAGGAATGTCTATGCGTGTACCTATGAAGAATGCATGATACTTTATGGGTTAAGTTTTAACACGTATCCCAGAAGGGACCAACTATATCCAAGGCGTAGCAATTAGTGCTATGACTATTATTGTAAGATTTTGGAGTTAAATGGTCTTGAGTACAAGGTTCCAATATTCATGGATGTCTTTTGACAAGTCAATTAACCTCTATGAGCAGAGATTTCATGATCTGTAAAATACAGCTGCATACCATGTAATCTAGGTACCTAATATTTAAGTGCATCAAAGGTACTCAATAAAACAATGGTAACCTATATTACATATCTAACATGTAATCTATTTGTAACAGATCTCTGTCTCATGTCTCTTTCCGTAGCCCACTTTTCCTACTACTATCAAAGCTCCCAAAATTGAGAATAATATACAATGAATCATGCCATTTCTCTGTCAACAAAATCAGCAATAGTGTTTTCAAGACAGATTCTCAGATCTTTATCACACTGTAAAATGCCTGAGGACTTGACTCCCGTTTCACTCCAGTCTGCTCGTGAACATTTCAAATGTCGCCAAGGGTAACCTTTGAAAATTCGCAGGTACAGTGTGGTAGCAAGACACACATCATCTGGATTCCTGGAGTACGTGTAACTGGAAGCAGCCACTACATGTCACCTCTTCCTGGGGAAGATGGGTACTTGTCCATTTATGAAGACACAAATGCTCATGCTATCAAGTTCCAAATACGGTCCACCATGGAGAGGAAGAGAAACATAAAAGGTAAACCCACTCAAGGAAGCTTTCCAAGGAAGAAAGAAAAACAGAAACGTGATAAAGCTTCTGGCTTTAATCTACACTGGAGGAGGAGGACATTACTGCCGGTGGACAGCCAAATATCATGGGAGGTGATTATCAGAGAGCCCTGACAAGTCCTCATTAGTTCAGGACTATGAAGGTGGACAGGATTTCTATGACCAGAAGGAAAAGTGCTCAATCTGGTTGATCAGCTTATGGCCAAGGGCAAAGTCACTACAGGGAAACAGATACCTCAAGTGTAGTCTTCTTGGGCACTGCTGAACTGTAGGCATTCTGGGATCTTAGACAGCCATTCTCAGCTATGATATACGTCAGGGCCACCAGGTGAACTGATAACTCACACAATGCTCACTGAAGTATAGTAGGATGTGAGGCAGTTTTAAGCTATTATTCCAGGTGGTGCATACATAATTTATGTTAGTTGAATTTCCTGTTTTATTGAAAGTAGATTTTTTTTCATGCACTGTATCCTGATTATAGCTTCCCTCCTCCTCCTCCTCCTCCCACCCCCTTCCCACCTCCCCTCCCATTTGGATCCACGTGCTTCTGCCTCTCAATAGGAAACAAAGAAGCATCTTAGGAATAAAAATAAAACAAAAACAAACAGAGGGAAAAGAGCCCAAGAAAGGGAGCAGGAAACAGAGACAGATGCAGAGACCTACTACTCTACACACTCAGGAATTCCATGAAGCCATAATATATACACAAAGGGCCTGTGGGGTGAGAGAGAGACAAATACAAATAAAGTTAATAAAAATACATAAAATTTTTTTTTGGTTTTACGAGACAGGGTTTCTCTGTTTTGGAGGCTGTCGGTCCAGCCTGGCCTCGAACTCACAGAGATCCGCCTGCCTCTGCCTCCCGAGTGCTGGGATTAAAGGCGTGTGCCACCAACGCCCGGCTTAAAAAATACATAAAATTAAAAAAATAAAAAGCTTAAAGTTAAAAAAGAAACTGAAAAGAAAAAGCCTGAAACAATTATGAGACAAAGAACCCCCTAAGATGCCTTTGAGTTAGTTTTCTATTGGCCATCTGCTGCTAGGCATCCAGTCTACCCTTAAGAGTAGTTTTTCCCCAGTGAGACCGCCATGGAGACAACTATGTTTTATTTTAAGTGGCTATCACTTGGAGATAGCTTCTGGGTAGGGATGGGGTCCTGTGTCCACTTCTCCTTTAAACTCCAGGACCCATCTTGTGCAGATTGTGCATGCTGCCTCGGTCTCCGTGACCTCCTATGTGCACTGGTCTTGTTGTGTTTAGATGGCTGTGTTTCCTTGGTGTCCTCCATCCCCTCTGGTTCTTATACTCTTTCCTCCTTTTCTTCCACGGGCTGCCTGGGCCCTGGGGGAGGGGAGTCATTCTGTTTAGGGCTGAGTGTTTCAAGGTCTCTCACTCTCTGCATATTTTCTGGCTTGGGTCTCTGCATTTCTTCACATCTACTGCAGGAAGAAGCTTCCCTGATGATGGATGAGCAATGCAGTTATAGGAGAACGTTGTTATGAGTCATTTTATTGTTATGCTTTTGTTTTGCTTTCTTTAACAGTAATATTTGGTTTTACTTTAGGTCCCTGGGCTAACTAGTCTCAGGTTCTTAGTCACTCAAGCAGCATCCGGTGTGGGTTCCATATCATAGAGCAGGCTTTAATCAAAGCAGATATTGGTTACTTACTCCCATACATTTATGCCACCATGCATTAGCATATCCTGAAGGCAGGACACCTTTGTTGATTAAAGGTGTGTACCTGGGTTTGTGTTTATGTTTCTCCTTTGACAGCTTTCTGATTCCAATACATCTGTATTGATGTCCATGGCCTGTATCACCACCAAGGGCCACATGAATGGATGCCTGGGCTCTGGGCCACCATCTGTTGACATGGTGACTAAGGGACATGCTGCAGCCAGGCCAAGGAGATCTGAGTGGACTGCACTGCCACCTAGGGCCTTGGTGATGTCTAGGCCCAGGCTGCAGCCAGAGGCTGTGTCTGGGTCCATGACCCTTGTACAGCCAGCCAGGGTCTGAGCTATTATCTGTGGCTTCTAATACCATTGAAGGCCATGCAGATGCATGAAGTCTGGGCTCCAAATGGATCACAGACCTCAACATAAACCCAGATAAGCTGAACCTGATAGAAAAGAAAGTGGGAATAGCCTTGAACTTATTGGCACTAGAAAGGACGTTCTGAACAGAGCACTCTTAGGTCAGGAGCTAAGATCAACAATTAATAAATGGGACTTCGTGAAACCCAAAAGGTTCTTCGTGGAAAAGGGCAGCATCATTTGGACAAAGTGGCAGCATACAGAAAGGGAAAAGAGTTTTTACCAACTATACATCTGAGAACTAATATCCAAAATATATAAAGGACTCAAAAAACTGGACATCAAGAAAACGACCCACTTTTTAAAAAATGTATAGAACTAAACAAAATTCTAAAAAGAGGAATCTCAAATGGCTGAGAAACACTTAGAGAAATGATCTTAGTCATCAGGGAAATGCAAACCAAAACTACTTTGAGATTTCATCTAATATCTTGCGAGATCAATAAAGCAAATAGCTGTTCATGCTGGCAAGGATATAGAATATGAGGAACACCCATTTACTGATGGTGGAGTACAATCTCACAGTCACTACGGAAAATGGTGTGACAGTTCCTCAGGAAGATGGGAATTCGTCTACCACTAGATCCAGCTTTATCATTCTTAGACATACACCCCAAGGCTGCTTCATCCAGAGACGCTTGCTCAACTGTGTTCATTGCTGCTCTATTAATAATAACCAGAAACTAGAAACAACCTTGATGACCCTCAACAGACGAACAGATTTTTAAAAATGTGGTACATTTGCATAAAAGAATATTACTCTACTGTGAATGAAATTCACAGGCACATGGATAGAGCTAGAAAAAAATCATGCTGAGTGAGATGTCCAGATCCAGAAAGACAAATATGTGCATTAGCTTATATGTGAATATTAACTGTTAAATCAATGATACTCAAACTACAACCCATAGATCCACAGAGGCTAGGTATACAGTAAGGAACCTGGAGATGGGGAGTACAGAGAGATCTTCCTAGGAAGGGAAATAGAATAGATACCTATGGGTAGGTGAGGGGACTGGAATGGAGGAATCAAGAGTGGGCAGGGGCAGGGGGAGGGAGAAAATGGAGGGAATACAGGGAAAGACAGGAAAAAATTAAGGACCCCATGGCTAAGCACTGAGCTGAACTCAAGAAATCCAGTGACAGAGAGGGAGGACTGATGACCAAAGGGATTAAGACTGGGCTGGTTTAACCCCCAGAAACAGCTGACCAGACAAAGGTTAACTCTTGAATCCCAGGCATTAGCCTGGGAAGCCAGCATGGGACTGATCAAGACCCCCTGAATGTGGGTGTCAGTGAGGAGGCCTAGGGAATCTATTGAGCCTTGGACAGTAGATCAGTACTCATCCCGAATATACACACGGACTTTGGACTCCCATCCAACAATGTGAGATGCACTCTCACCCTGAACTCTTGGGGGAGGGTCTAGGCCCTGCCCAGGATGAAATGACAGACTATGGACACCCCCATGGAGGGCCTCACCCTCCCTGGGGAAATGAGGGGATAATGGGGGGTTGGGGGGAGGGCACGGGAAGAGGGAAGGGAAAGGGAGAGGGACCTGGAACTGACTTGTGAAGCTACCTTGTTTCTTATCTAAATTTAAACTTAAAAATAAATAATAATAATAAAGAAATTAAGGACCATTTGAGGGGTAGTATAGAACCCAATGCAATAGAAGCATGTGTGTGTGTGTGTTATAATAAAATCAATAAATAATGAAGAAGACAGAGCCCTAACTGAACATCTCTTGTCACCAAGTAAGCCTTCCAGTACTGGGATTAGTTTATATCTCATTGAGGCCAGTGAGGTCCCATGGGAACCCTCAAATATCCCTGCTGCTGCCAAGACAAGTTGCTCTCCACAAACTGATGGTCAAGTTCCATTGCCAAAGACAATACCTGCACATTTTACTGAACATGAAGAAGTAAAACAGGTGCCTACTTAGAACCCTCACCCCTAAATTCTAGCATCCTTGGCATAGGGCCATACCCTGCAGGCTACCAAAGAGAAAACATAAGCACCAACCCAGCCATAAAACCTGAGAAGCATACAGGGAGCTGCACAAACACTGATCCTGGAAAGACGACCGCTTCTGAAGCGGTCCTGGTAACTCCACGAGACAGTTAGGTGGATGAGTCAGTGTCCTCTAAGAAATGTCTGCACTCCTGGTCCCTGTTCTGTAAATGATGAGTTCCTTGATGGTCTGAGCTTAGACCTACAGAGTTAAAGCAAACCCGGATGGAGAAATTTGAAAAGCAATTTGAAGAAACCGTTTCATTAATTTCACTTTGTGTTTATGCTCTCACACTGTCTATAAGCATAGCTTATAGGAGGAGGCAGAGAATATAAATAATTCAAAATCATATTGTAGTTGGAAGCTCTTCCAGTTAGACAGCTGTCCAGTTCTAAAAGCTAGCAGCTACTTGCCAAAGTCCCACAATTTTAGGATTTCATTAGCAGGTAATTTCCTGATTATTCAAAGAATATTTGAAGTTTACAAATCAGTAATACTTAGATAGACCACATCTAAAATTGTCACAAATTTAGAATATGCATATAAAGTTTAGTTCAATTTTATTAAGTTGTATTCTAGCAATATGACATATTTTAAGTTTTAATTCTAATTACAGTACTGGAAAGTCATATCAGTAAAACTGAATTTAATCCCTGGAGTTAACTATTTCCAGCTTGTGTCAATTATTTCATTTCCTCTTGCCAGCAATATTAATACCATGTTGCCATCTGCTGGTAGATCTTTTAAGAATCTCATATAGTGTAATACTTTATTTTAAATTAAACTTTTTGCTACTAAATTCAGTGATACATGTTCCATTTTTTGTTTGTTTGTTTGTTTGGTTGGTTGGTTGGTTAGTTGATTGTTTTTGTTTTTTTTTAAACAGAGCCTCATACAGTCTAAGCAGGCTGTAAGGTCACTACATAGCTGAAGATGATCTTCAATTCCTGATTATCCTATCTCCATCCCCCGCCATAGTGAGCAAAAACAGACTGATCAATTGATTGATTGGTTAGTTGATTTTTATAGGACTCACTAGACAAGTACTATGCTACTGAGCTGTATTTCCAGTTCGTCATGTTTCAGTTTAAAAAATTTAACTCATAAAGCAAAAACATCTAGCCATTGTATAATTCTTCAACAGAGTTAAAGCATGTGACAAAATGGGTTTTGAGAAAATACTGGGATTCTGTAAGGAATCTCACAAGGGGGGTGTAGGAGGAAAACAGAACTCTGCCATTAGCCATGTGACTTATTAGAGGCGCATACAGACCAGGTAATAAAAGGGCGGCTTACCACACCGCTAAACATACCCACTTTAGGCATGACTAAAGACGTATACGGACGTAGGCGGTGAACTACATCACTAGCCAGGCCCACGAGGCTAGGGGCGCTAAGGAGGAAGGTATAAAAGACTGAACCAGACGTCTCGCTCTCTTTTCCGGCTTTCCGGCTTCCAGTTCGGCAGCGGAAAACTACACAGCTCATCTGCGTTACTTGTTTGTCTCTTGTGTGTAATTTCTACAATAAATACTTATTTTTACATTCAGTAAGTGTGCCATTTATCATTGCAGCATGAGGGGAGATTTTTTTGCGAAGGCATTAAAGATGAAGACAGTGAAATTCAGTTTTGGGAATCTCTCAATTATAAAACTCACATAAAAACTAGAAAAAAGAGGCAGACACAAAAATCATTTCATGTACAGTTATATACATGCACGTGTACATAGAAGAACTATTAGGAATGAAGTTAGTTACTTATATTTATAAAAACATAGTACTCTACCCCTCTGGGGGTGGTTGTGACCCATGCCTAAGAGACAAGTAAACAGAACTCAACACATGTTCCAACTTCCAAACACGTGGAATTTCTCGAAGATGTCTGACAAGATGCTTCTAGCATGGGTATCAATACAGTTGCACTGCGGTACACTAGACTACATCTCCCGCTGTGGCTCCAGTGCAGAGTTGTAATTACTTACTACCCTCAGACCTGGTGACACGCTAGTGACTATGGCCAGTTTTTAAGTATACGTGCAAAAAAACAAATCCATAAATATCGGCTGATACAAAACTATGGGTAACAAACATAAATTTAATAAGGACAAAACCTCAAATAGGCAATGAGCTAAGAAAGGTTTGAACTATGATTTTCTTTTTTAATGTTTTTATTTATTATTATTGTGGGCTGCATGTATGGTGTGTGTGTGTGTGTGTGTGTGTGTGTGTGTTTGTCGCACATGCGCGCACATGTCATAGGGTGCACGTGGAGGTCAGAGGGCAGCTTTCAGGAATCAGTCCTGTTCTAGCTTGCTTCTAAGGCAAGGATTCTTCTTATGTCTCGAGGGCTGATAGAGTTCCCCAGGCTAGCTGCCCTGTGACTCCACACATCTCACCAGAGGAGGTTAGTTAAGTCTCTGCTGTTCAAACGGAAGAATCTGGGTTCCGTCTCCAGAATGAATGTAAAAAGTTCAGTGAGGCGGCACACACTTGTGATCCCCGTGCGGGGAAGGCAGAGACCAGCCTGGAGCCAGATCCCTGGGGCTTGGTTTCCAGCCAGGCTAGCTTAATTGGGCAGCATTGGACCCGGTCTCAGAAAACAAGATCGATGATACCTACAACCAACAGCCCGTTGCAGATGCCCTCTTTCCTCCACACACATATACACATGCATACATATGCACACATACCATGTGCACGCATGCCTACACATACAAACATTCAGACCCATGGAAACAAATGCACACGAAAGAATGGGAAAAAAATAAGAAAGTGAAGAGTAGCACATTCATAGACCTACCACACGGTGGCGGTAGAGGAAAGTCTGGGTTTAGGGTTAAAGTAAAAATGCATCCTACAAAAGCAATGGCAGAAAACTTAAATTGCTATTTAAAGTTTAAATATGGGATGGGTGTAAGAGATTGGAAGAGAAAACGTCGGGCTGTGAGCCCAAGCATGTACGAAATCGTGGTGTAAGCTCTGTTTGGTGATGGGTGTAATTACACTGGATTCAGCTGTAAGACCCAAGCAGCTGGGCTCACTTTCCGTGTCATGTACTCCCTTGGACTCAGAGGAGGCCTGAGCTGGCTTCTGCCTCCTATATCAGAACCAAAGAATTTCCCTGTCAACCAAGGGTCTTACAAGATAGAAATAATGGGAGTGGTTTGTCCCTCTTGAGTCAGAGGGTGAGATCAGGTGACTTCTGCCTCCGTCTATACGCTATTAGAAGACAGAGAAGGCGTGTCTTCTTTGTCACGACAGAAGGGGCACGCATCTGTGAAGTACAACAGGGGAGGGTCTCTGAAGAGCAGCCCTCCCTCACACAAGACTTTAAGTGCCCTCTGTCTCAAACGATGCTGCGCTCCGCTCTCCTTTGTAAAATTACAACCCTTTGTCTCTGCTAATTGTTACGGGAACATGAGGCACCTGAGATCACAGTATCTGAACAATCCAATCGTGTGCAGCTCGTTTCTGTAACAAGCATCCTGTTCGCTGAGGATCTGACCGTGGAACAGACATCAGCCAAAGCCTCCCCGAAGCCTTTGGTTGTGGCAGCTCCGGGGTGGTCCCTCCTTCCTTGCAAGGCGTCCTGGAGGGATGGAGGCACAGCTGTCCACAGAGCAGCGCGCATGACAGTGTGCAGCCTCTCTCTCCTCCTTCTGTTACGCCTCTCCTCCTGTTACTCACCCCCGTATTCCTGTGCCAAAGCTTCCTGGCATTCTTTGCCAAATAACCCCTGGGAACCAAATCGTGTGTCTTCTCGGCTTTAAAAAAATCTATTACTTAGAAACTATGGCTTGCAAACAAGATGCTCAATTCCTTACAGAAATGTTACACGACGACATCAAGGCATTCTGAACTTGAAGTTCAGCACGCTATATGACGTCCCACAATATTCCAGGTACCAGTCCCGTGATATCTTGGGCTACTGTTGCCGCTGGGCTCACTGACATCTGAATATCATTACCAACACCCGGAGTCCTACCGAGGCTATTCTGTCAATTGTGATCATTGAAAGAAAGCACACTTAGCTCAGAACTTGACTCCTACCAAAGAGCTACGTGGTCCTCATCTTTTCTGTCAATCATACTGAATGACAAAAAGAAAGAGATAAAAGGACACGACTGCTCCTAGGGATAGTGGAGGAGAAGGTTGACTGTAGGAAAATGGAGAGCAAAGCAGAGGCAGGGACATCGGGAGAGTCCAGAGCAGACGTGGCCTTGAGCGGGGTGAGGAGAGGAGGGAAGGAAAGGCAGAGGGAGACAGGGGAAGCAGGTGCAGCAGCCAGGAGGCCCGAAGAGGGGAGGCAAAGGGGGACCAAAATGGCTGAATTATAGGCACCTCAGCCATTTGTCCCTGATTTGAAACCACACACACACACACACACACACACACACACACACACACACACACACACACACTTTCTGCTAGACCAAACATCCTGTACAGCACCAGCCCCTCCAGAACAGTCCCACATTCCATTACCAAGCACAAATAGCTCTAATCCTAATTTTGGAAACCAATTTAAAACCCTGGGAATTCTCATCCATCCACTCCACCGGCCCCTCCTCAAGGGGTATGAAAATGGATATAAGTGATGTGTGCCCTAAACAATAAGATACATCGTGGATTAGCTTGGACATTAAGAAAAGGCACAAAGACAGCTAACCTGAGCTAATGGGAGCTCACAGACTCTGCACTGACAGCTAGGGAGCCTGCGTGGGACGAACCTAAGCCCTCTCTATGTGGGTTACAGTTGTGTAGCTTGGTCTGCTTGTGGGGCCCCTAGCAGTGGGATCAGGACCTGCTCCTTGTGTATGAGCTGGCTTTTTGGAACCTATTCCCCAAGCTGGGATGCCTTGCCCGGCCTTGATGTAGGGGGAGGAGGTTGGTCCTGCCTCAACTTGAAGTACCATGCTTTGTTGGCTCCTGTGGGAGGCCTGCCCCTTTCTGAGTGGAGAAGGAGTGGATGGGGAGATGGACAGGAGGAGGGGTAAGGAACTGGAGAAGAGGACAGAGGAAACTGTGGTTGATATGCAAAATAAATGAAAATTTTAATTAGAAAATACGAAAAGGCTGTTTTTCACCAGCACATACCTCCTGAACAAACCAAATGTCTACTCTCCCCTCCACTGGTGCTCAGGAACACAGCGGGATAATATTGAGGAATTGTAAATAACATAATCCAATTATAGAACCGTGGTTGGGGTGGTACAAAAGTAAAGGTGGCATGTCCACGTAGTGGAGCTCTTGCTTAACAGTAAAGGTGGCATGTCCACGTAGTGGAGCTCTTGCTCAAGAAGCCAGTCACCCTCGGTACAACTGCTTTCTCCCATAAAAGAGATTTATGTTTCCTGTGTACAGTATTAAAATGTAAATTTGAAATGTATTATGATTGATTCCATTGCAATAAGGTAGACATGTGCAAATTCATTTACAGTATTTTGTCATGCTTCCATATCTGTAAAACATTGACTTACTATCTATCTTCTAATAGATAATGTAAGAGCATCTGAGTCAGCATTTATGAAATTCAAAGAGTGGAGAGAGAGCCAACCTTAAAACTTTAGCACATACATAGTTGCACCATTCTTTATCTTACTTGTATTGCCTCTAATCTGTAGACTATTATTTTATTGACAAGTTTAATGTTTCCTGATTCATCTCACTTGCAAATGCATAGTGGCACAATCCAGCAGCAACAACTGTAGCCCTTTCAATCCTTTTCACAGTACATTTTTAATAAAATATTAAATGCTTTTTTAAAAAAAGCCAGTCAAAAGCAACAGGCAGACTCGGTAAGAATTGCTTTTGTGTTCCCAGTCCTCTGAGTCCATTCATGAAGAAAAAATTATGAAGTTTGAGGTCTAGATATCTCAGGCATTAGGAAGAGTTTGTACAAGTCATACTTCTTTTCTGGGTGGGGGGGTGCAACTTTAAACATATTGGGCAACATATTCCAGAACAGAACACAAGATCACTGTAAATTGGCTAACCTAACCAGGAGTGACCCTCCTCTACCATGGCTTCTAGTCCAGTTCCTTCCCAGCTGCTGTTCCTCTTGACAGCAATTTGACATTATTCCTGCATACGCCCATGGGCCACAGTGTCCTGCATGTGTTAATTATAACGATAGATTGCAGAGTTGTAGTTACTGCAATAACACTACCCGGGATCCACAATCTCTGTAATTATAACCAGTGCTCAGGGTCTGCTAAGGCTTCCTACAGCAGGAGCTTCTGTCTGTGCCCACGGGTGCACAGAGCCTAGATAATCTTGAGCCTTAATATACAAGAATGAGATTATTTGAAAGGTCAGTGATTTTTTTTATCCTGATCTGGCATTTCTCTAAATGATACGAATTACTAGAGGAGTGAGCCTTGGGTGTCTAAAGGCGGAGTCTCCATCAGTGCCCCAGCAGGCAAAGGACGCGGAAGACTACAGAGGGCATCTTCTGCCACACCAGCACTTGTCCAGCAAGAGATACAAATGCACTTGCGGGCCAGCAAGGTGGCTCCATAGGTAATCTTGCCAGACAGTGAGAACCGTAGTTTTAATTGCATATATTAAGAAGGTAGACAAGGAGGGAGGGGAGCTCTCAGCAGATCCTCAGAGATGTGTCATGGTGCATCTGTTTAGTGGCTCTCTACAAGAAGTCCCTGCCAGTTTATTTCACCCTGCTAGGAAGCTGTTCAACTGTGAAATGCCATCAGCAATCAGTATCTAGGCATTAATTGAAAACAATTGGAGCAATTATATAGCATTTCAATTATCTAAAGCAGTGGATGACAGGTGGGACAACCAATAAACTGGTCCAAATGCCTAAAAAGGAAATCTGGGGAATAAGATGACCATGGGGACTTTGGAAATCTGGGGAATAAGATGACCATGGGGACTTTGGAAATCTGGGGAATAAGATGACCATGGGGACTTTGGAAATCTGGGGAATAAGATGACCATGGGGACTTTGGAAATCTGGGGAATAAGATGACCATGGGGACTTTGGAAATCTGGGGAATAAGATGACCATGGGGACTTTGGAGAGCCGAGTCATATTTTTGGGATTCTAGAAGGCCACTTCAGTCAGGGTTTCTTAGGGGAAATAACTTGCTAGATGGTTATACATTGAAATGAGATCTATTAGATCGGTTTATGTGCTACAGTCTGGGTAGTTTGATAGCAGCAGCAGTAGGTAATATGCTAAGCTGGCCATACCAGAAAGACCAAGAATCCAGTAGACTCTCAGTCTACAAAGCTAGATGTCTGACAGTCTCAATCTGGTGCTGAAGGTATGGAGGGTTCTGGAAGAACTACTGTTCTCCGGTCTTTGTTGGAATCCTGCAGTGGTAGGTTACAGTAATATCAGTGAAGGAATGCCACATCAACAGGACAGGTGAATCCACCATTTAGAGTGACGGCAGACAAAGAAGAGATTTCATCCCCGTGTCATTTTATCTGAGCTCCACCACATGGTGCATCCACAGCTGGGGTGAATCTTCCCTTTCAAACAGTGTGATCACTGAAGTCCCCATGGGCTTGCATCTTAGTTGATTCCAGATCCAGTCAAGCGAACGACCAAGACAACTACTTACATATGTAGTCATGGGCGTGGATACAGCTGTGCTCTGCTTAAGAGAGACAGGAGAAGGCCCTAAACTCTCACCTTCATCTGATACTGAGGTTCTGCACAAGCAAGAGATAGAGATTGAGGCACGGTTGTCAACTCTACAGCTGTCTGTCAGAGACATGCCTTCAAACACACAAAGAGCCTTTTGGCAAAGCCTAAAAGACACTGAAACCAGACGTGAAAGGAAACCCAACTAATCACTTAGCCAGCCATTAAGCTAAACAAGTAGACATTTCAGATGCCACATGCTAAAAAAAAAGAACAAGGACTTTAGAAAATGGGTTTCAAAAACTCACAAATCTTGTGAGAGTGACCTGTCACATCTGATTTCTCTTAAGGACCACTCCCCAGCATGGAAGTCATGCCTGACACTGCTTTGGTGACCAAGAACCTGGGACTACATATCCCAGAGACCTAGGGCAAAGCCAAATACTACTAAGTACTGAAAACATAGCAATACAATGACTCCTAATGACATTCTGGTATACTCTAGATCAGTGTCTGGCTCAGTCATGATCAGAGAAACTTTCTCCTGCAGTAGATGGGAAGAAATACAGAGATACAATCCAGACAATATGGAGAGAGAGAGAGAGAGAGAGAGAGAGAGAGAGAGAGAGAGAGAGAGAGAGAGAGAGAGAGACCTTGGAACACTCAACCCTAAACCAAATGTCTCTATCAAATCTCTCCCCTCAGACAAACTAGCAAAGAAAGAGAAGAAAAGAGTAGAAGAGCCAGAGGGAATGGAGGTACCAAGAAAACAAGACTCTCTAAACACTACAGTACTAATGCACGTACAAGCCCACAGAGACCAAAGCCGTATGCAGATGGGGTCATAGACAGGAAGGGAGAAGTGGACAGGTACCGTCATGTTAACCCATAGAAGGACTAGTCATGGTTGTCAATTTGACTACATATGGGATGAACTATAACTCAGAAATGGAGGGCACACCTGTGAGAAATATTCTGCTTGGATTTTAGTGGGTGGATCCACTTCTAGTCTGGACCTTTGAGGAGGGAAGACACAGGCTTTTGATCCAGATCTTTTTGTTGGGTGCTGGGGTGGGGGTTAAGACAGGGTTTCTCCATGGAGGCCTGGCTGTCCTGGAACTTGCTGTGCAGACCAGGATGACCTTGAACTCACAGAGATCCACCTGCCTCTGTCTCCGGAGTACTGGGATTAAAGGTGTGCGCCACCACTGCCCAGCTTGATCTGGATCTTGAGGCAGGAGGACACACCTTTGGTCTGGCCACACCCTCTGCTGGAAGTCTATATAAGGACATGGAAGAAGGAATCTTGCACATTGCCTGTGTATCCTCGCCTTGCTAACACATCCATTCCCTCACTGGCATTGGAGCCTACTTCTTCGGGATCCCAACGTATACAGAAGACCAACTGAGACATCCAGCCTTGTAAGACGGAGCAACTCTAGATTCTTGGACTTTCCATTCACAGCCTGCCACTGTTGGACTGTAGCCTGTAAGTCATTCCAATAAAGTCCATTTTTATATAGAGACATTCATCCCATAAGTTCTGTGACTCTAGACAACTCTCACTAATACACCTATCTCCGAGTAATTATCACTTGCAAATGAAACTTTCGTTTTCTCCAAGGGAACCTCACTGGGGAAACAAACTACTCTTCAGGGCAGAGTGCATGCCTAGCAGTACATGGCCAACAGAAATCAAACCAATGGCATCTTTGGAGGTTCCTTGTCTCATAATGTCACATCTTCTTTTTGTTACATTGTTGTTTTTAATCTTATTTAACCTCCTTGAACAAATCAAGGAGAGCAAGGTAGGTGCCTGGAGATTTCTAGGGCCTCTAATGCTCCCTCTGTATGGTATCATATGCTTTTAGTGAATACACTCTGTGAAGCTTTCTAAGATTTTCAGTCATCCAACGTAATATGCTCATTTAATGAGTAAGTACTCCACGCTGCAACCCTTTTCTACAACAGATAAATGAGCAGCAGATTCAGAAATCCTGTTCCAGCAAGTATTTCCATACCCTGTGAGTACGAAAGCTCTGAGTAAACACACACAGTGTGATTCCATCCCTGGGTCATGCCAACATTCCCAGAAGTTTTTCATGAAAAGAGATGCCAACACAGTAGCTGAAAAACAAAACCAGCACTGATTCCATTAACAGATGAGCAGATAAAGAAAATGTAGTCCACACGCATGCTGGAATTGTTCAACCCTAAAGAAAAATAAAGGCATGACATTTGCAAGACAATGGATAGAATTGGGAATCATGTTAAGCAAAATAAGACAGACTTAGAAAGATAAATGCAACATATTTTATTTTTCTCACAGACAAAATCTAACCCTGTGTGTGTGTGCCATAATGAAGACTATTACTTTGTACACTTGCTTAAAAGTAATTTTCTAAATACAAAAGGAAAGAAAAGGAAAAAAAACAAACAAAAAAGGTCCAGAGAAACAAGGTAAGTGTTTTCCTCAGACATGAAGCAAGAGTTGTGGTAAAGAAGCCCATGCTGAGGGAGAAGTTCTTCCCAATGACCGGAAGACACAGAACCTTCCCTTCCCAAACACTCACGATTTACTCAGTGTGCTGGCCTACCCTGCCTCATCTCGACCCCAGCTCCCAAGCTCTGTGTCACCAGCCCATGTGGAGGCCACATCAATGAATTAAAGGTGGCAAAAATGTGCGCACCCAGCTTCTGAATGTGCAACAAAAATTCTGTCAAAGTTCATCACGGATCCAGGGTGTTTCACCGACCTGTGCTGCATTTGCGGTCTAGTTCTGAACACGAGCCCCGAGCACAGTGGTGCACGTGTTATCAACCATGCAGCACAAGCCAACACTCAGACTCAAGACTGCCATACGCTGCGGACTGCGGTGCTTTCCCAGCCTGTGGGGTGGACTCTGCTCTTGCTAACACGAAGTGGCTCAATTTAGAAAACAAAGACTTTATATTTTTCTGTTGTCATTCCACAGCATGTAGGTAACTAGAGAATGTATCTTTGACTTTATTGTACTAGAACGCCAGATTTTTTAAATTGCTGTTTGAGATTTTGAAATGGGATTAAGACAGAATTTCCAACAATTTCTGAAATGCCTCTAAACTGCCACTGCTGTTTCTACTGTGTATTTATGCATAACACCATTTTTGAGTCCAATGAGTATAAAACCAAAATACTGGTCAGCTCTGAGAATGGTTGAAGATGCTTTGTAAATATCCAGCCAAGATTTGATTCTCTATGTAAGAATAAAGAGCGTGTCATCTCATTAGTATTAAAAGGTGCTTTTCTTTAATAAATTACAAAATTATATGTATGTTGAATAAGTGTTTCAAAATAAAAGTCTTTATGATTTATTATCAGTACATGTTTAATTTGAATACTGGTCATGTGAAAATTTCTCAGACTAAAGGGGGTCATGAGTACAATAAATTTAAGGAGCACTGGTCAGGAGTCTAGACACTGAGCAACTGTATAGCATGGTCCAAACTTGTATAGCCCTAAATTTCTTTTTCTACTTTTTCTCAGAGAACCAACTGTGCTATAATTATATCTATTTGTTTCCATTTTGTTTTTAGAAGGGATTTAGGGTTTTTGTATTGGTTTGGGGTTTTTGTTTGTTTGTTTGTTTTTGACACAAGGTCTCACTCTCTAACCTAAACTGGCCTCCGAGTGGAGATTGGGTGAGGGACTGGGGGCGCTGGTGGGGATGGCGGGGGAGGAGGGGAGGGAGAGGGAGCTGGATTAACATGTGAAACAAGCTTGTTTCTAACTAAAAAAAAAAAACTCAGAATAACCTTGAACTCATGGCACTCTTCCTGCCTCTGCCTCCTGAGAGTTGGGATTAAGTTTATGGCTGTTTGTAAACTGCTTTACCAAGACCATTGAGCAGTTTGTGTTTTTCCAAGAAGCACTCAGGATGCAGAGATGGGCAGAACTCTGCATTCAAGGCCAGCATGATCTTCAGAGCTAGTTGTAGGACAGCCAGGGCTGTTACACAGAGAAACCCTGTCTCAAAAACCAAAAAAGAAAAAAAAAAAGACAATTTATCTGCTACTGAGTCCATTTGAACAGCTACTGATAATTCCAGATGAGACATCAGGTATATGCTCCCCCACAGACACAGAGAACCCTGGCTGTAGGGAGCTCAGTTTGAACAATCCTTAGTTGCACTCCCATCTAGCCAGAACAGGAACCTGAGTTCACAAATCAACTTGACACGAGCCTTGTCCCTCAACGTAAAAACAGAACATGTAGGATAGTTGTGAATCTTAGAATAACAAATACGACCGAATAATGATTCAAACAAAAGCTCAAATATATGAATACTAATAGCTAACAAGTTCAAATAGAGATTAGGGATTTTTTAAATGAATCTAAGCTGTTAAAGAAAGATTCCACATTGCTTTTGTCAGTCTCAAAAGTATTCTGGAAGGGATACCTGAACTTGAACCCCCTCAAAAAATCACAGAATAAAGTCTGCAGTTTATAGAGCTGTAGTGTAAATTAATCCAGTGGGATTCTTTGAATTATCCCTAGGGAGAGGAGTGGGTCTGGCTGGTGGCTTTAGGAGAAAGGGGGGGAAAGACTAGAATGTTGTACAATTGGGCAAACCATGTGTAGTTTGTGTCCTGAAAACCAAACTGCCCAATACATCCATACTCACTGTCACAGCAAATGCCAGAGGCACAGCTGGCATCCTGGTTGTGGAACTCTCAGCAGAACCTCTCAAATGTCCCAAGGGACACTATGGAAGTAGCAGTTCGAGTTCCAATGAGCTGTGCCAGTCTTTGTCAGTCTTTGAGGTTGGCAGCCACAAGACTGTTTCCACCAGTCCCTCTTCAGCTCAGCAAACAGGCCTGCCTCTCCCCTGGGAAAGATGGGTGAAAAGGTGCCATAAACAAACCATACCTGAGTGACACAGGGACTTGGGGAGGACAGATCTGAAAAGTGTACCACAGGTCTAGCTATTTCAGAGCTGTGAGGCTAACTCGGGGATTTATATTAGGGATGGGTCACGAGACCCCGTCAATGAGGTAGAACATTCTTTGAATGTACGGAGAAATAGTAGACCCCTTGCCATGAACCTTCCAGGCACCAGCCCTAACACTGCAAGCAAAGAAAGTTGATCCTAATGGTATCTATGTGAGAACAGCAATGCTGAAGCAGGAATTTCATGGAGCTTTATAAAACACCTTCCATTCACGCAGAGTGAAAGCTGACTGTCCTTAACCTGTGGCAGGAAGTCTTCAAGACTCCGGATGTACAGGGTCAAGAACTTCAAGCTAAAATACATGAAACACTGATTGCCATCACCCCAGCTTCATCTCCCATTCTTTGTTCCAGCCTTGCTCTGTGTGAGTCAAGCCTCATGCCACTTTCTTCCTGTCCACAGGGACCATGGCTGTTTATTCTGAAAAGAGGAAGGATGGATGAGTTACCCTCAGACACAAATGCCACCGTTACAAATTTGAGTGACAGTTGATAGCCATGGACAGTTTCTCCATGTACGTCACATCTGCTTTATGTTCTCCCTGTGGAAGACCGAAGTGAGTATCCACATAAGGACACATCCAGGAGGCCCATCAGCCAAAGTCCCTTACAGGGAAAACCTGGGAACTGGGAGGTCCAAGATTTAGCTAAAGACAGAGGAGTCCCAAGACTTCACATGTGAAACACCTCAAGAATCAGTAGAAACAGACCCATATAAACACTTCTCTTTCAAAGGTGAAACTTCCTTCTGAAGACATTAGCAAGATGGGGAAGGGAAGGTCAAGGTTGAAGAGGTGCCAATACAAGCAGTTGTGTGACTTTGCGGATCCAGTTCTGTGCTGTAACCATACGATACCAGGACTTCCTACCTGTGCTCACTAGCCAGAGTCCTTTAAACCCAGATTAGCACAGAATGAAGTCATAGAGTTCACTGGTGTTCAGAGCTTATCCCTATTGGTGTGTGCATAAACTATACAAATTGCCTGCTTGACTCTTGGCTATTTTTTTAATGACCAAGAACTTGAAGCCAATTATACTGGCACTTGAGGGGAAATCTGATATACAAAACATCCTGATGAAGCCATTTTCCAGTATCCAGGAACACTCTCTAGAAAGCCACAGGAAATTTCCTAAAATAACCTATTTGATCATAGTTGCAGGCAAACCTTTCCAAAGATACCACAAAGTCATAGCAACTAGTCTTTGAAAGAGTGTTGAATGTCTGTCATTTGCTAAGTATATGATGTCCCATTCTTAGGGAACAGATGGACCCCTTGTCTCGTGAAAAAGAAGAAATTAGGTAAGAGGAACTTCGCTGTGGAGTAAGACCTGAAATCTGGCCTGAGATTGACAAACTTTTTTAGCTTAATCTGGAATTCTCTATCAAGATCCAACTATATATCCATATATAGAGATATAGAGATCTTCCTTGCCCAGTCAGCTTAATCTCTGATGGATCCTCTCAATTTCTCATTGTTATGAAATGGTTATGATAGTACACCCTTTACAATGCATATAGATGACAGCACCACCTTTACAGCATACAGATGGTAGTGCCCCCTTTACAGTGCATACAGATGGCAGTGCTCCCTTTACAATGCATACAGATGGTAATGCCCCCTTTAGTGCATACAGATGGCAGTACCCCCTTTACAATACATTAGATGATAGTATGCCTTCATAATGCATACAGTTTTATCTAAATTAAAAACAATCTTACTTTACATACCAATCCCAGTTCCCTCTCCCTTCCATCCTCCCATGTCTCCTACCAACCCCCCATCCCACTCCCCAGGGAGGGTGAGACCTCCAATGGGGGAATCATCAAAGTCTGACACCTCATTTGAGGCAGGACCTAGGTCCTCCCCCATGTATCTAGGCTAAGACAGTATCCCTCCATGGGGAATGGGCTTGCAAAGTCCGTTTGTGCACCAGGGATAATAAATATTGGGTCCACTGCCTGAGGCCCCATAGACTGCCCAGGTCTCCTAACTAATACCTTTATTTAGGGGACCTGGTTCAGTCCTATGCTGGTTCCCCACCTGTCAGACTGGGGTCCCTGAGCTCCCACTTGATCAGGTCAGCTGTTTCTGTGGGTTTCCCTAGCATGGCTTGACCCCTTTGCTCATCACTCCTCCCTCAATACAACTGATTTCAGGAATTTTCTCAGTGCTTGGCTGTGAATCTCTGCTTCCATCAGATACTAGGTGAAGGTTCTATGAAGGCATTTAAGGTAGTTGTCAATCTCATTGTAGGGGAAGGGCATTTAAGGTAACCTCTCCACTATTGCTTAGATTCTTAGTTGGGTGCAGGGTCTTAGCCCAACCACAGAAGACTGAGCTGGGTGCGAGGAAGGGTAAGTGCGCTGCTCACCCATCCCCCATCATCCCAGGATCTCGGAGACAATCAGATGCAGCAGGCAGTCTGGTCAAGCATGAACTCATTTATTGCCCCACTGCAAGCATCTTTTAAAACAAAAAACCGCAGAGTGGGAAAACAGCCAGCCAATGGTTTTAAAGGTCAGCCTATCACGTGCCTAGGTGCCCTATGCTTCACCTAGTGGGCACGAGCCATTCATGCAGTAACCTCATCTGGTTCGATCTTGGCACCCAATCACCCTTTTTTTGTAAACATCTCAGGATTCACCCTCCTGACTTCCCCTCGGGACCTTCTTTAACTGGCTCATGTGCCCTTCAGCTGGGGTCATCCTTCTGGATCCCTGGACATTTCCCTAGTGCCAGATTTCTCTTTAAACCCATAATGGATCTCTCTATTGAGCTATCTCTTTTCTTGCTCTCCTTCTCTATTCTTCCCCCAACTCGATCTTCCTGATCTCTCATGTTCTCCTCCCCTCCTCTTTCTCCTACCCCCCCCATGCTCCCAATTTGCTCGGGTGATTTTGTCCCCTTCTCCAGGGGTCCATGTGTGTCTCTCTTAGGGTCCTCCTTGTTTCCTAACCTCTCTGGGGTTATGGGTTGTAGGCTGGTTATCCTTTGTGCCATGTCTAAAATCCACTTACGAGTGACTACATACCATGTTTGTCTTTCTGTATCTGGGTTACCTCACTCAGGATGGTTTCTTCCAGTTCAATCCATTTGCCTGTGAATTTCAAGATTCCATACAATGCATACGGTTTTGATGGAAGTTCTTAAGCTCTGTTCTTGCAGCATGAATGAAGATACAGGCATAAATGAGTGGCCATGCTTGCATTCCAGTGAAAATTCATTGGCCAAAATGGTGGCAGATGATTGACCAATGGGCCCTGCTTTCCTAACCCCATTCTCACTTCTTCACGGAGGCTTGTCTGAACAACAGTAGGTCCAGTGTTTACATTCTTATGTGTATAGTAGAAGACTGAAGAGCTTAACTACCAGGCTATTAGCTACTCTGATCGCCCCTGGTGTCATTAAAGCTATGGTGGGTATCACTTTGAGCTGTCTGTGAATTGTCTATGCTTTTTTAATAGCACATACACACAAGTATGAAATTATAATATTATTAAAGATTAAATGTTTTCAAGTTGTTTTTTTAAATCATATACCCTTAATCAAAGTTTTGTTATGCCATTTATTACCATTTCAGAAGCCTAACCTCACTGAATAAAAATGCTTCAGCATTTGTGGAAAATTAAATGCCTACAGTCTCTTCACAGCTGTTTAATGCATTAAATTCCTTAGTGCCACATACAAATATTTGATTTCTTAAATTCAGCATTTACTGAAAACAACATCCCTACACTAAAAGTAGCCTTTTGCATTTTTCAACGTCTTTAATTTTCGTTTCCGCCTCTGCAAACTTTCTGAGGCAGGTGTGCTCATTTGAATCAGAAGCATAGGTCACGTGACAATCTCACATCATTCCTCAGATAGTAAACCACTGTGAGCACCAACAGCAAGTCTGGTCCAAAACGATTCCAATCATCCAGTACATCACCCCATGCCTTCCAAACGCCTCCTTTAGACCAGTACATCACCCCATGCCTTCCAAACGCCTCCTTTAGACCAGTACATCACCCCATGCCTTCCAAACGCCTCCTTTAGACCAGTACATCACCCCATGCCTTCCAAACGCCTCCTTTAGACCAGTACATCACCCCATGCCTTCCAAACGCCTCCTTTAGATCAGTACATAACCCCATACCTTCCAAACGCCTCCTTTAGACCAGTACATCACCCCATACCTTCCAAACGCCTCCTTTAGATCATCTTCTAAACGTTGCTTCAGAATTGACACAAGGGTGGGTTTGCTCTTCACACAGAATAGTTGATGCATGACACCTGGTGTGGTGGGAAGCAGGTGAGGGCCTAACCAGGCATCTGTGAGCACCCGCATCGCCCTCCTCACCAGCCTTTCAGGGAAAGGACAAGAAGGCAAAGGCCTGTGCTTGGATTCCAGATTCCTAACACGTAAGAGAGATCTGCAACATGGTCAATAAAAACCCAGATACAGATATTGGGGTTCAAGTTTCAAGCTGAGGATCAGAGAAGCCGTGATCAAGAGGTTGAAGCAAGCGTGCCACAAGTTCCGGGTCAGCCTGAGTTATATGGTGACTTGCAAGACAGTATGGGCCATATACTGAGTTCTAGGTATGGCTGAGCGATCAAGTAACACTTAAAAAGACAAACATTAAAATTAATTTAAAATACAAGTGTGTTAGAATGATCAGGATATATGTACAGTAAATATGTTACAAATAAAAACAAAATTATTATTCATGATAAAATGTGAAAGATTTTATTTTAGCAGCAAATTATTACCAGCTTTAAAAATATCGTGGTATCCAGAAACAGCTGATCTGAACAAGGGGAGCTCATGGACCGAGACTGATAGCTGAGAGGCCAGCATGGGACTGATCCAGGCCTCCTGAACATGGGTGTCAGTGAGGAGACCTCAGCAATCTACGGGGCCTCAGGTAGTAGATCAGTGTTTATCCCTTGCATACAAATGGAATTTGGGAGCCCATTCTACATCAAGGGATGCTCTCTCAGCCTGGTCACATGGGGGAAGGCCTAGGCCCTGCCCTAGATGATATGACAGACTTTGGAGAACCCCAATGGAGGGCCTCACCCCCACTGGGGAGGGGTGGAAGGTTGGGGTGGGGAACTAGGGGGTTGGTAGGGGCGGGTGAGGATGGGATGGAAAGGGAGCTGGGATTGACATGTGAAGCAAGCTTGTTTCTAATTTAAACAAAAAAACAGAAAAAGAAAAAAAGTACTGTGGTATCACTTGGCAAAATTATTGACCGTGTGGTGTTCACATATCAATCCTCGTATCTTACTCCTTGTAACTGTCTTCAGGAGAAACTATCTGTAAATTATGTAAGTAAGCAAACAAGTACAAAAGTACGTAAGATTCTCTCCTCAGTTTTCCTAACAACTTACTATGAAGATTCTTTTAAAAACAGTATGTGTCTTGCAAACAATCACATAGTGTGGACATAGCAAAGAAAGCATATCATGATGTACCATGATTGCTGTCACAGGTGCTACAAAGCTGGTTTACACTAACATGCCATCTATGATCAATTTTTAGCTGGTATGCAAAATCCTAAGTAAGAAACTACGTAAAAAAATTTCACGGTTTCAAAAATAACTACGGAAATTGTGCTACACTTTAAAATGATTACTTAAAATATGGGTTGTAAGTTCTTCTAATCTTCATTGAAACAGATTTGATCTTGACAGCTGAGTTGTTTTTGGTCCATGTGCCCCACTGAACTCCAGCCGCATGCAGTTTTCCACGGTTGTGATGGACGCCATTCAGGTTGGCGAGACCACACCGGTTGAACCACCAGCCAGTGTTGCTGTGGAGGTGACTGCAGCTCTTCACTGACTGACTGTTGAGTAGGCAAGCAGGGCGGCACCCATCGTTAACAACATCTGAGGTGCTGAAGGGCATGGCATCCTGGTTATCGTCTTCTCCGAAGCCCCGGAATGCATCACCTGCATCGAATGGATTCTTTTCAAAAAATGAGTTCAGAGAATTTCTATTATTTTAGTCAGTTACACAGAAATACTGCATCTAGAAACAGGTATCAATTATTTTTCTACTATTTGTCCTGTTTAAATCACTCACAGTGTGCCAGAGCCTTGTGAAGAATTGACAGGTGTCTTTAAATGGACAGACCAACCAACATGGAAGCTTGGCTATACAAATAAAATCAGACTGTGGTACATGTAACTGTTACACTTGAAGGTGACCTGTATGGTAACTGACGATTTTTTTTAAAGGAAACAACTTACACATAGTATGCTTCTTTTTATTACATAACGGGTTTTTAACATTGTCTTTACTTTTTGTTTTATGTGTATAATTGTTTGGCTTGCATATATGTCTACACACCACAAGCATGGGGGGCTCCTCAAGGCCAGATAGCCTGTCGGGTCTCCTGGAACTGGAACACCAGACCGCTGTGAGTCCCACATGAGTGCTGGGCTTTGAACCTGGTCCTCTGGAAGAGTGGCAAATATTCTTAACCAATGAGCCATCTCTTCACCCCTCCCCCTGGTAGTTTTTCATTTTAGAAAGACAACTATGGATGAAGGTGAAGTATTCACCCTTAGGAATATTAGATTTGTACCTAGCCTGGTGATGGCACACACCTCTGATTCCAGCACTTGGGAAGGAGAGGTAGGTGGATCTCTGTGAGGTCCAGGCCCAGGACAGCCAAAGGCACACAGAGAAACCCAGTCTCAAAAAACAAACAAAACGATTTAGAGTTATGGGCTGGAGAGATGACTCAGTGGTTAAGAGCACTGGTTGCTCTTCCAGAAGACCTGGGTTCAGTTCCCAGCACCCACATGGCAGCTCACACCTGCCTGTAATTCCAGTTCCAGGGGACCCAAAACACTCATACACATACACAGGAGGCAAGCACAGAAATATTTCAAAAACGTAAGAAAGAAGAGAATTAGATTTGCAATTGCACCGTTGTTTGCTTTCATTTAGGAATACAGTGTCCCTGTGGCATGACTAACGAGCTCATATGTGTCCCTGTGGCATGACTAATGAGCTCATAAAGAATTCTGATGCTCTATGGAACTATGCTTCCCTCAAGGTTCTTCATATTCTGTGTAGACAGAACATTTTTAAGGAGCTTACACTGAAAACACTGTACAACTATCATGTCTGATATTCAACCAGGTGCTTCAAGGATTAAGTTTCTTGACCAAGACTATCCAGCTAATAATTAAACTGCAAGCTCAGGGATTATACTTTGTTTTATACAGTTCCATGAAGTTAATGAACTCATAACTACATTCTACCTACGTGGATTTTTTGACTAATACGTACAGTTAAAAGAGAAGCTACGTGAAGTTACGAGGAAGCCGAGACCTGCATTTGTTCATTATGGCTCTGTACTTTGGAATCTCTCGGGGTGAATACTTTGGGGAGCCTGAAGAACTCCATTAGTGTGACTCTCTTAAGTCAGCTCTACTGGTTAGTGAAGTCCCTGACCCTGCACATCGTGGCACATGAAGACACACGCTTCTTGAAGTATGTATCTGAAACTGAAATAATTTTCAGTATCCATGCTGTGCATTACCTTTCAAAAGTTCACCCAAGGGGTTAGAAAAATGGTTCAGTGGTTAAAAATACTCGCTACCAAGCCTGATGACCTGAATTCGGCCTCCAGAACTAACTAGAAGGAGAGAACAGACTCCCCAAGCTGTCCTCTGACCTAAACACATGCGCTGTGGCATAAATGTGCCTGCACTCATACACCTACACAAAATAAATAAATAAAATGCAATTTTTAAAAATTTGCAGTTCATCTAGGGAGCATTGCCTAAATTCTGTGGCCATGAACATTATCCATTGACAAAGTCCAACAGCAGGAAGATCTACACCAGATGACTTCTCGATGGATTATACTGAATCACTTTTTTCTCTGTGAGTGGGTGACTTCCCTGGAGCCATCACAGAGAGGCATTGCTGAGAGGAATGGTGTGTATGTGTAGAAAAGAGCTAGGGAGATAGCTCAGTCCACAAAGTGTCCACTACCTGGGCACAAGGACCTGAGTTCAGATTCCCAGACCCCACAGAAAAAAAACGTGTATTACAGTGCAAGCCTTGGAGCATTAGGGGCAGGCATGTAGACAGGATGATTCTTGAAGCCCATTGGTCAGCCATCCTAGCCTAACTAATGAGTCAAAAACTAAAGTCTTTGGGATGACTAAAATACCTAACAGAAACAATGTAAGGGAAGAGGGACTGGTCGGCAGTCCCAGAGTGATTGCAGGGAGGTTGCAGTGGGGAGAAGCTCACTTCTGAAGGCTAAGCAGAGAAGGGTGGACACAAGACATAGCTCTAAGGTCATGTGCCAGTGGCCTACTTCCAAGCCTGCCTCCCTCGTCCTTTTCTACTTCTTATGAAACAAGGGTCTTGCTCAAGCTCAAGTTCATATTTATATGTTTACAAGCTCAGTGCCTAATTTGTTTCTGATAACATTGTATCTGTATACCTATCTACACTGTATCTTTTCCTTGCCTCAGTTTATCTGTATAATTTGATCCCAAAAGCTACTTAATGACCATGGGAAATGTAAGAGCACTGTAATGAAAATAAAGCTTTCTTTTACAAAAACATAGTCATCTTTTGGAGATCTCCACATATGCTTCCTAATATGCATGCTCCATGCAAAGGCAATTCTTTACTCTCTTGCAAGTAAACACTGAAAGCCTTATCAATCACCCTTTAAGCTTTCCATATCTATCAATACTTGAATTTTAACTTTCACCTAAGGTCTCAAGATCAACCCTCTTAATATGCCATGAGTTCCAGCCACACCAAGCAGGCCCCCTGCCAGCCATCTCCTCTTTCATGCTGTGACACAAGCTGCCCCATTTGCCAACATTCGCTTGCCAAAAGCCCATCTTTTCTTCCAGGTCTGAGTGCACAGTTCTCAGGATGCAAGCACAATCACCTGACCTGAAGTGACTGAACTAGATAGAATCTGCATGAATATGCATTTTCAAAAAGCTCTAAGGTTCATCTCATTCTGAAACCTACCCATCCTCCCACAGACATCTCCAGGCTGTAATCACTCTCAAGTTCTCTTTAAACCTAAAGGTCTACCAGTTGTCTGTGTTTTTAGTGTCATTTGTGTTGCCTCTGTACCAAGATTAGTTGACAGCCAAATCATTGTGACTTTCTAACACTAATTGTATATCCAATATATCCAACAAGTACACAATAAAGGAAAAAACAGGGAAATGGAATTTAGCATTTCTTTACTGAAATGTCATTAAAAATTCAGCTCCAAAATATAAACTTATCATCAAGTATTCTGAAGTTCTAATGAGTTAAATTTTTGGAAACCTATCAAGAGAGAGGGGAAAACGAACTTGTCTTGGTGTCTATGTGGGCTGGGATTGGATGGAAGAGGTGTGATTCACAGAAGTCTTGGGCCAGACTCTTCCTCCTTCAGGTTTCTTCACTGACAAAGTTAGAAGGCTCTTACTCCCTGAGCATGAATTTAGGAGTGCTGCTTACCCAGCCTGCCCCAGCGTCTCCATCCACAAGGCATAAACACTCCAAGATCATTAAGCAAAGTGCTCACAACAGAGTTTCAGACTTACACATTGTTCTCTAATTTATCGTCATCAGCTATATGTCATCATTATATCCTGCATTATTTCTATCTTTATGTAATACTAGGCAAATAATAGCTCAATTTTTGTGTCCTTTTAGTAATTAAAGACTTACCAGCATTTCCTGAATATCGTCCTAAGTGTATTTTAAAAAATCGCATTTCATCCTCTAGCCAAAAATTATCATATGAAGCATAAGCCAAGGTGTCATCTTCAGACTCCAGGGCCACGTGAAGCATAAAACTGGAATCTTTCTGGTTTACTATGTAAAAAATCTTTTTCAGTCCTAGCCAAAATTCTCCTATAAAAGAAATGCTTTGTTTTAACACATTTATTTCCATTTAGAACAATCTTTCATTAGTGGATGTTGATGCTATTCAGAATTCCATAGCTGAGGAGACTCACCAATAACCAGGACACTAGACGGCTTGACTCAACTCAACCATCAGCTGTTATCTAACTTACTTATCTTATTAATTCACTAGAGGGAACAGAATCAAACTGCTTCATTTTTATCTCCCCAAATTCAACTTAAAAGTGTATTTAAAGACTAAATAAAAGACCAAGTTTTACCTTTACAGTGTATCAACAGAAAACTTGCTGAAATCTTGTGGCAACTGACCAATGATGTGACCCAGTAAATGTAGTTTTAATCTCAAATCAGCTGCTCCTTAAGAAACACTGCCTGAAAGCACTCACCTGAAACTACTTTTTCTGCCTTGGAAAATCCTTACAAATAACCATTTCTTTCTTTAAAAGCAGCTTGTCATTTGCCTACGAAAATGGAAGCGAAATACAGCAACATTGAAGCTTCCTTGAATTTGCAGTCACGATTTCCAAGACAACTGTAGATGTAAGGTGGATTATATTAACAGCTCCTAATCCAGGCAGTGCTCTTGCATGCACACTACAGCCGCTGGCTTTCTGCTTTCTCATATCTACAGTGAACTACGGTAATGTGGACATTCCTGAGATACAACCTACTTAAATTATGAAATTACGGGGTATAAAATTTCAGAGGGTTAGACGATAATGAGATAGACAGTACTAAAACTCAGAAAGCTCTGACTAAGATATTACGGTCTTTTCCATGGATATTTTAGCCACCACTGGGTTAGAACTGGAAAGAGTGTGTACAGGGAAAGCGTGGACACGTGATAGGAAGGGCCCCTCCAGGAGCTGCTATGGCTCAGGGTCCTCACATGGCTTAAGCTCCTTTCAGCTGTTCTCTGGTCTCATGTTTAAGAGTTAACAGCTCATTTTACTAAACCCCCAATATATTTGAATTGTACTAAATATAAAATAGTCTCGGTTTGCAAAAATGGTGTTCGCCTATAGATCTTGTTCTTCAAAACTCTCCGAATTTAGAGAATAATAATGTACATCATAGTTTCACAAAGTTACATTCAATTCAAATGCTTGACTGTAATGGTCATATATTTTATCCATATTTTATTGTATCTTAAATCTGTGACAACTCTGCCTCCTTTTTTTTTCTTTCCCCATTCCACAAACAATTGGGAAGCACCTGTCACAACTACTGGGTATAGATAACAAATGTCAAACTGAGAATTTTCACTTGGATCACATTTCAGTTCATCTCTAAAAATTTCTAGATCTTTTTTTTTTAAGGTGTGTTTATGGTTGTTTTGCATATGTGTCTATGCACCTTTTGTGTGCCTGGGCTTATAAAAGCCAGAAGGCTTGGATGCCAAGGAACAGGAGTTACAGACAGTATGACCTGCCATGTGGGAGCTGGGAATTGAACCTATGATCTCTGGAGGAGCAGCCAGTGATATTAATTGTTAACAGAGGTCTCCAGCCCAGATTTCTAGGTCCTAACTGAAATAGAAAGAGAAAAGTCAAAGAATAAATACATAAAATTTGACCTAAAAGATCTCCAAATCCATCCAGGTAATCACACCACGGCCTCTGGAAGTCAACTGTCCCTCCGATCCTTTTCTGAAGCACCGTCCATCCTCCCCCTCTGAAATCCATGTCACATATTACCTAAAATGGGCCCAGAAAATGCCAAAACAGTACATCATTGTTTTCAGTACTTAACAGTATAGAACTCACTCACAATCCTATAGAAAAATAAACACAAGAAAGTTTTCATTCCCATGAATGCATTCATACTTGTAACTTTCCAAAAATACGACTATTTAGACAAACCTGTTACTAACCTAACTGCAGTCTTGCATGGGTGACTTTTTAAAAGATACAAGTATTTGTAGTATTTTAACGTTATCATATTATTCCTGGACTCTGAACACGTTTTCCCCGTTCACAAATAGCAGTGCCGGCATGCTATGGCAGAGATGGATGGCTTTACATATTTGTTTTTTTTGGTTATAATGCTGAGACTCTGTCCTTCGAATTATGATGCCGGTTTTTTTCTGTTCTTTGAATTATGATGCCGGGTTTTTTTTAGAGTTAAATATGTTTAACTGCCTGCTTCTGGTTTCTCTTTTCTCCCACAAACTGGTGTTGAGATTGACATTTCAAGACAGAAAAGCCTGAGCTGTATCCACTCAGCAGGGGCTCACATGGGACCACTTTTGAAACTGTGTGATATGCACCCACCTGGGGCACACAGAAACAACGGGGGGGGGGGGGATAAAAGTAATCCACTCTCCCAGAGACTTCCCACACAGAGACAGAAAAGAAAAGCAATGTGGAGGAAGCTCGGGCACCAGCTCTTTCCACAGGAGAAGGAATTATGCAACCCACTCCTTGCAAAGTTAGAAGCCTTCCCTTCTACAGCTCTCAGATCTAGTTTTGAATGTGTAGGCAGAAAGACTTAGGTAGTTTTTAAGTTATTTCCCACATTAGTCCTAATTTTTTGGCAACTTGTCAATAGATTTCAAGAGAAATTATGGTAATACTGCTAAGCACAGAAATTCTTTACATCTACTTAGAAAGAAAGGTTGTTGTTGTACAACAGACTTTTGATAAAGTCTAAGGATCATAAAACTTTTATACACTGAGAAAGTACATGGAAAATATGTGTACACACACATTATCTTTTCTGTCTATAAGCAATGTTTGCACTAGAAATACAAGCGGCCAGATACTAAGGATAGGCAAAGCATAGTTCATACTATCCCCAGTAAGCATGGGTCAGTTTATCAATCTTCCTTATACCCAAGTAAAAGACTTTTTATTCACTTCTTTTTAATTTTTGAAACAAAGTCTCTCATTGTAAAATAATCTACCATCAAAAGAAGGTATAGCCGTAAGCAGGAAGCGAAATAAAAAGTACTGGAGTAAGCTCCACGTCACAGCACATCATGACTGTCTGGTCTCGTTTACTAATGAAAGAAAGTATTTATATTGCACAGTTCTGCCCTCATAAGGATAATATAAAACCTTGTAACAAATGGATATACTTTAAATAGTATAACTCTGGAAACTCAGATAGAAAACTGAAACTCATAGTCTGAGCTTAAGATGTAAAGGAAACCAAACTTCTCAAACTACAAATTTTGCTAATTAATCTAAATTTTTAAAGACAAAAATATTTTAAATAAATATTAAAATAATTATAATTTCAGTATTAAGTTAGCTTGATGTTTGTTTTATTCTTACAACAAGGGAAAACTTTACCTCAAATGGATAGCTAGATCCTTCTGGAAAGATTACATATAAACCACTAGGGGTTTTGGTGACAGAGCCAATTGAATCTTTAATATCAGTGCAATCCAAACCTAGACAAATAAAATGAGTCATTTAGTGTGCGCTAATTGTACCTAAGACAATCACTTAACAGCAGAGAATTGGTAATGCTGCCTGAAATTGCTGCTACAACTTCTACTAGAGATGCCATGACTTTAGCTTCTTAGAAATGAAGTTATCACAGTTTTAGAATTCAAGAGAAAATAAATGAAAGGACAGGAGTTAAAGAATTTGGGCTGCAGTAAACCCTCACAATGAATGTCTTTTAGTGTTTAAAAGTCTCATATTGTGGGGTTGGAGAGATAACTTAACAATTAAGAGCCCTTACTGCACAAGCCCCCAGGTTATGTTCCTAGCGCCCGGTTAGTGACTCACGACTGTCTGTAACTTCAGTTCAGGGGATCCAACACTCTCTGGTCCCCTGGATGCATGAGATGCACATAAGCTCACACAGGCACACACACATACATGCTCTGCTACACTTGGTTCTACCACTGAGAACGACAGGACAAGTCATTTGAAAGTATCATATGATAGTGCCTATCCTCACAAAGAGCAAGAAGGTAATCTGTCTGCTCCCTCCACCTTCTAAGAGAAACCTACTTGCACTTCAGTAATACTCATTTGCTTGCAATTTTTATATAAATGTCCATTTGTACAATCTACACAGCACTTTCTTAGAAGCACAAGCATGTAGAAATAAATGTTGTATTTTAGTGCAAAAAAGTTAACTTTGTATCTATTTCGGTATTATTTCTTTTTCCTATTAAATGTTACATCCCACTTTGAAACATGTCAAAAAGAAAACTCACTTTTCACAGGTGGGAGCGGCTCTTGAGCTCCTCTTCTGTGTCAAAAGTAATTATTAAAAAAATACCAGTGTGGGGTGTTCAGAACACAGCGCCTAAAGCTACTTGATGTTCAACAGATTTCTGCTATTATTTTACAGCTTTCAAACAGTGGAAAGTTCCTCAGTTTAGGACGGACACGTGGCTGAGCAGGGACTAGTCCTCCAGACAGTTAGGAAAAAGTGAGCAGTGTATTCTAAAACTTTTCAATGCAGCAAGCTGTCCAGAGAATTTTGAGTGATAAAACAGAAGTGTGAAGAGGCTGAAATAGCAGTATTCTCACCATGTGACTGAACGGGCCGGGAAGGAAAAGGAGCCAGCTGTTTTCTAAAGACTTCTGTAGTCAGAAGGAGAATTCGATTCATGAGTTCATTAACCTAAACACAGGCACACGAGGCAAGGTCATACTTAGCTACATGATATAAATGCTGTCTGTAAGCCTCTCTACAGCAGGGTGTCCTGTCTTCTAGGGTGGACTCTGACTGTTCTAGCACAATAAAGACACATATAGCAACCATTCCACCCTGCAGCACCTCCGACAAGCTAGTTCTGTCTGCCGTTACTTCTGGGTTGTCTGCCCCTGTCCAGAAAGCGCTGCTGGGCTCCTTGCCGCCTCCCTCTGCTCTGCCCTAATCGTGCTCCTCACCAGCTGCTAAGGGGGTGACGGCATTTCCTTGCTTTCGTGATTCAGTGATCTGCGGTCCAAAGAAATTTAGTTCCTGATTCCTTCAGTCAGGTTGCCTTACACATTCCCAACCTCACCAGCCCTCCCACTCCGGCACCAACTCGTGAGTAGCCCAGAGGGAACGCTGCCCCTGCCTTACCAACCTGGTGACATTTAAAGCGTTTACTCATCTCTCTGCTCAGCTCACAGGCTCTCTCTTCTGAGAGACTTGCCCTGTCATTCTGACAGCATTCAGATTTTCTGTTTTTCTATGTTTGTTTTCTCGTTCCCAGGCTGCGCACCCTTGAACAAAGGTCTGCTTTGTTGCTGTGTGTTACATGCTTCTCCACCATAGGTATTGAACATTAATGCATAAAATAACGTGATTGTACTTCCAGCCAGCTGTGCCAATATGCACATGCAATGCACTGAAATGCCAAAAGAATTCCATACCTGGCTAGATAAATAATCCAGAGACGCTTGCTGCTCACCCATTATATCTCTCAGCAATTTTTTGGTACTTCTTGTGTAGGAAACAATAGAATTTTGCAGGTTTCCTTAATCAGAAAGAAAATGGCATTCTTATATGAAACAATTACAGTAAAAACAATGAATTTCACATGATTTGGAATAAATAAAGAATAGTATCTCAATTTATCTGAACGTATAACTATATGTTTTAGTTAGTATATATTTGTTTAAAATGGGATTGGCCAAAAAGAAATTGCTTCAACATTCCTAATGGAATTGTGTTTCCTGATAATATGGATTCCCCCAAATTATTCATTTGATTAAGAAACTATGTTCTTAATGCCTACTCTCACTTTATGAGATGTTTAGAGGCAGGACCGTATAGAATGTGGGGGACGGGGTCTCAAGTAACCCAGGCTGGCTTTTAACTCCTTCCTGACCTCCTGCCTCCATCTCTCAAACTCTCAAATGCTAGGATTACACACGTGTGACCCGTATTAGCCTGCTTAGCCCTTATAATACAATAAAACAAAATGCAAGTAATAATTTACTTGCATATCATTCTGGTTAATTTTAAAAAATAAATCTGTCTTATTTTTTCCAGTTCTATAGTTTATATAACCAAGTTGCTAGCATACATACACTTAATAAATATTAACCAAAGCTTTGGAGGCCAGCAAGATAGCTCAGTGGGTAAGGCACCTGCCAGCAATCTTGAAAATCTCAGTTCAATTCCTGGAACCCATAATGCGAAAGGAAAGAACTGACTCCTAAACACTGCCCTTAGCCTCCACGTGTGTGCCCTGGAATGTGGGGACACATGTACACACACGCACACACATCAAAAATGTAAAAAAACATTAAGATTCTGGTTTGTTCATTTCTGGCTGAACTTGCACAATGCATTTCCCTTTCATTTCATAGAAAATATGCAGTATTCCTTATTTTTTAAAAGGCTGCACAAATACTAAAACTATTTTCCCTTAAGGCACTTGAAATCATGTTGCCATCATGTCCCATAGTCTCTAATATTTTTAACACTAAAAAAAAAAACAAGAAATAAAAGTTCTCAGGGTTGCAGAGATGACTCAGTGGTTAAAGTTTGGCACTGACTTCTTTTGCAGAGGGCTCAGGTTTGGTTCTGGCACAGTGGTTCATAGCCAGGCATCACTCCAGCTCCAAGAGATCCAAAGGCTTCTGACTTCCTCAGGCACTGCATACGTGTGGTGTACATATATACACACAGAGAGACAAAACACTCATGCACATAAAGTATTTTGAAGTAAAAATCAACTGCCTCTCCTTCTCAGGCCGACAAAGTGTTACTTACGATGTCAATGATGTCCTCTGCAGCAAAAGGCCCACGTGCTATTTCATGAATACCTTTTTAAATGGTATTTCTCTCTAAGTTCCTTTCATCCTAGCAGTAGAATGGCATTAATAATTTCTATCAGTTTTGAATCTATTTTGTCCAGCTTCACCTCTCATCTTTATTTTTAGTCTCAAGCTTCTTCTTAGTTTTCCCCTGAACTTACAAATCCATCTTAATGAGACCAAAGTGAATCTGTGGGTTGGAGCTTGGGACACTTAGGATAAACAGGAATTAAGCAAATGTAAGCCACGCTCTAGCCTATAAGTGACTGTCCCATAGGAACTGGGTCAAGTTACTGGCTCCACCCACCCCAGTTGCCTTTCCTCACTGCCGCCCATGTACATAATCAATGATAGGAATTACTACACTATGACTAAATCACTCTTCCGTTGAAATGAAAACCCTGTGATCCCTTCCTACATTAAATGACTAGATTTGTTTTGTATTTATTGCATCAGTTACTGTACTTTTCAGTAATAATGTGTTTGTTTTTAGAAAAACCCTGGTGGGGGGAATAAGGTGAAATTTCCAGGACTCAAAAACAGTAAGTAAAAGAGCCCCTCAAAAACTAATGTATTTATATTATCAGGATCCACTGGTTTTCCCTTCTTTCTATGGTCTATAGACACCTGATGGGGATGTCTTCTGTACATATGTTTCTCTTATTGGTTGATGAATAAAACACTGTTGACCAATAGGACAGCAAGATAGGCGGGTCTAGGAGATGAGGAGGATTCTGGGAGGTGTAGGCAGAAGTCAGTCGCCATGTAGTAGTCAAAGGAATTGCTGGTCAGGCATTCTCCAGTAAGCCAAGACCACATGGAAATACATAGATTAGTAGTTATGGGTTGATAATTAAGACAGAGATAGCCAATAGAAGCCCTAGTCACTGGCCAAGAGTTTCATAACTAATATAGCATCTGTGTGTTCATTTGGGGCTGGCACAGCTCTTGAGACCAGTCTGGAGGGAAAGAGTGCTCATAATAGACACCACTGAACTCTGGAAGGAAGACTCACTGACTTAACAAGTATCTATAAGCACATATTCAATGTCAAACACAAAGCATCTGGCTTGCATGAGGTGTTTAAAAAATAACCCATATAAATCAAAGGCATATTATTCTGTGCCAAAATTTGATCTCTTTATAACTGTGGTAATTTTTAATGCTTACTGCACATAAAATGTTTTTCTTCTCGAGGTGCTCTGGTCTTAGCATCGCGCGACTCCTGGCAGACTTCCTTGTACACAGTTTGGCTTTCATCTTTGAGACTAGCGTTGTCTTCCACATTGTTGCCTGTGAGAGAGTCCTTCAAGTTGTATGATAGGAATGAGAATAATGTGTGGAAATGTGCTGTCAGACCTTCTACACAGTAAGAAAACTACAGAAGACAGACCAGCACTTGAACTATACAATGAAGACCATCACTTAAAATATATGCTGAGCTGATTAGTTTAATGGTACAGTTCAGTTGTGGTCAGTAAGCATATGATAATAATTCAGCACTTGCATTATCTTTTTCCTCTCAAACTCCAAACTAATTTTCTTAGGATTTGCTTCCACACCTATGACTCCATGAATTTGACCTTTACTTCCTACAAATTCACACTTGACAGGACATAACAATCCCTTGCAAAGGGCTAAGGAAATTCCTCAGATATATACCCAGTACCTCTAGCCAAATGAACTTTCAGCCACCTACTGTTTAAAATTGTAGAAAACGATGTCTAGGAAGATTTGCTTTTATATAAAACAATTTGAAAAGATAACTGCTCATGGATTTAATGTTATCATTGGTAAAATTTAAAATTACGGAATTTTCTTTGCAAAAATCAGTAACATATCATTAAAAGGATGATAACACCTGACATCACAAAGTATCTCTATCTGTTTGAATGCAAGTGGTCTCTTCATTATCAAGACAGTCTTATTGAAGTTGCCTATTTAACAGTCCTCCTGAAAGGTGTAACAGGTTTGTGGGTTTCCTAGACACTGAGAGACTGGTATGAAGCTAACTATATTACAAAGATATTTGCCCTTGAGAAAACTTGCTCTTTCTCTACTCCTCTATAATTATTGATATACTCGATGCTTTTTAAAAGTGTTATAGATATCCTCTTTCAGTGAGGCTCTTAAATTTTAGTAAGTGTATTAAAGAATTAAATTATTAGTACTATGCAGCTGTCTTGGAATTTTTTTCTTGTTTGAACCACAGAACCTTAGTGTTTAGTTTTGATATAGCAGTAAATACATTTTTAACATTTAAAGAATGTAAGCCAACACTTGAATATATGGGCACTAAAATCATCAGCTATTCATAGCATTGCCCATCCCATACTAGCTGTCACTCTAATATTGTTTTAGATAAGATATTCTTGCATCCTAATTAACCACCTACAAACCTTTATTTGAAATGTCAGGATTTACAGACTAACTTTCTCTTTTAAAGAGTAATTTTTATTACCCATCAGATGTTTAATTATCAAACATACTAGGAAAGCTGGGAATTAAAGTATCTATACAATTGAGAGCTTTCTTTAAAAGTTGATGTTAAATTTATAGTTTTTTTGTCTTAAAATATAATATTTAAGGAGTCTCAACTTTTTGAGACAAATATTTTAGTTGTTACCTAAATTATATTTGTTGTATAATTTATATTTTCAAGCTTCTAACACATCATGAAAGTTAAAATGGCTTTCTTACCTAAAATAATATTGCTAAAATTCTTACCGTAGAATGATGAACACAGATACCTTGTACAGCTTCTCCACAAATGAAAATACATACATTTAAGAACAAGAGTGATGCTTGAGAGAGATACATCATATTTTTCTTGAACTAAAGAAAATGGTTCCTCAAATATCAGCTCCCTGTGGAAAGAATGGTGCAAAGAATCATCCGTTAAAAATTTCTGGAAGTTGCTCAGCACAAACACACGTGATGTTTTCTAGTTTCCATGCCTTTCTGGAAGGCGTACAACACAAATACATGCCAGTACCTACCAGCTTCCATTCCCTCATCTGAAAAAACACCCTTCGGTGAAAAACAAGGCAGCTCCTACCAACACTCACACTTTAACTGATACAGTCCTTCCCATTGCTTCCTACCTAAAGCAAACCCATGTGTTTTATGAAGTCATCAACTACTTTTTTATTAAATGTTTTATTTATTTATTTATTTTTGTTTTTCGAGACAGAGTTTCTCTGTGGCTTTGGAGGTTGTGTCCTGGAACTAGCTCTTGTAAACCAGGCTGGTCTCAAACTCACAGAGATCCTCCTGCCTCTGCCTCCCGAGTGCTGGGATTAAAGGCATGCACCACCGCAGTTTCCCCTCCCTCCTCTCCTCTCCTCCTGTTCTCTTCCCCACCTCCTTTCTGCCACCCCCCCCCATCCACTCCTCAGAAAGAGTAAGGCCTCCCATGGGAGTCAACAAAGCGTGTCACAGCAAGCTGAGGCAGGAACAAGCTCTTCCCCTCTGCATCACGCTAAGTGAGGCACCCCCCCCCCCACAGGGAATAGGTTCAGAAAGCCAGCTCATGCACCGGGGACGTCTCGGGTTCCACTGTGAGGGATCCCACAAACAGACCAAGGCCCACAACTGTCCCCCACATGCAGAGGGCCCAGCTCCATCCCGTGCAGGCTCCCCAGCTGTTGGTCTAGAGTCCGTGAGCTCCCATGAGCTCAGCTCATCTCTCTTTGTGGGTCCCCCATCATTATTTTGATCACACTTACTCCTATAGTCCTTCCTTCCTCTCTACAATTGGACTCCCAGAGCTCACTCAGGTGCTTGGCTGTGGATCTCTGTCTGCATCTGCTTCCATCAGTCACTGGATGTAGGTTCTGTGACGATACTTAAGGGTAGTCACCAATCTGATTACCGGGGAAGGCCAGTTCAGGCACCTTCTCCCCTATTGCTAGGAATCCTAGCTGGGGTCATCCTTGTTGATTCCTGGGAATTTTCCTAGCACCAGGTTTCTCCCCAACCCCATAATGGCTCTCTCTGTCAAGATATCTCTTTCATTGCTCTCCCTCTCCACCCCTCCCCCAAATTGACCATCCCATTCCCTCTCAACCTTCATCCTGCCCCCAGTTTACCCAGGAGATCTCATCTATTTCCCCTTCCCAGGGCGATCCATGCGTCCTTCTTAGTGTCTCGCTTTTTACCTAGATTCTCTGGATCTGTGGATTGTAGCCTTGTTATTCTTTCACCTGTTTGGTTAGAGTTACCCCAAGTTATTTTATGTTGTTTGCGGATATTGTGAAAGGTGCTGTTTGTTGATCTGATTTCTTTCTCTATATCATTTGTATATAGGACTACGTTTTTAGTTAATCTAGTGTCCTGGCACATTACTGAAGGTGTTTATCAGCTGTAGGAGTTCCCGGGTAGAGTTTTGGGGTCACTTATGTAGACTAGCATATCATCTGCAATTTGTATCTCCTTGATCTCCTTTTGTTGTCTTACTGCTCTAGCTAGAACTTCAAGTACAATGTTCAATAAATATGGGCAGAATGGAAGCCCTGTCTTCTTCCTGATTTTAGTGGAATCAATTTGAGTTTCTCTCGATTTAGTTTGATGTTGGCTGCCAGATTTCTGTATATTGCTTTTATTATGTTTAGGTATGCTCTTTGTATCCCTAATCTCTCCAAGACCTTTATTATGAAGGAGTGTTAGATTTTTGTCAAAGGCTTTTTCAGCATCTAATCAGATGATCATACTTTTTTTTTCTTTCAGTTTGCTTATATAGTGGATTACATTGACAGATTTCCATATGTTGAACCAACACTGCATCTCTGGAATTAAGCCTACCTGATCATGGTGGATGATTTTTCTGATGTGTTCTTGGATCCAATTTGCCAGTATTTTATTGAGTATTTTTGCATTAATGTTCAAGAGGGATGTTGGTCTGTAATTCTCTTTCTTGGTTGCATATTTGTGTGTATTGGGTATCAGGGTAACTGTAGCTTCATAAAAGAGAGTTTGGCAATGTTCCTTCTGTTTCTATTGTATGGGAGAATTTGAGGAGTATTGATATTTTTTTAAAAGTCTCATAGAATTCTTTGCTGAAACCATCTGGCCCTGGACCTTTGGGGGGTGGGAACTTTTAATGACCGCTTCTACTTCCTTAGGGGTTATATGTCTATTTAAATTGTTTATCTGGTCTTGATTTAATTTTGGTATTTGGCACCTATTTAGAAAATTGTCCATTTCTTTTCGATTTTCCAATTTTGTGGAGTGCAGGCTTTTGAAGTATGATCTGATGATTCTCTGGATTTCCTCGATGTCTGTTGTTATGCCCCTCTTTTCATGTCTGATTTTGCTAATTTAGATATTCCCTCTCTGCCTTTTGGTTAGTTTGGATAAGAATTTGTCTATCTTGTTGATTTTCTCAAAGAACCAACTCTTTGTTTCATTGATTCTTGATATTGTTCTCTTTTTTGCTATTTGTTTATTTCAGTCCTCAGCTTATTTCCTGTCATCTACTCCTCCTGGGTGAGTTTGCTTCTTTTCTAGAGCTTTGAGGTGTGCTGTTAAGTTGCTAGTGTGAGATTTCCCCGTATTCTTTATGTAGGCACTTAGTGCTATGAACTTTCCTCTTAGCATAGTTTCTCATAAGTTTGGGTATGTTGTACAGTCATTTTATGGAATTCTAGAAAGTCTTTAATACCTTTCTTTATTTCTTCCGTGACCTAGTGGTGATTCAGTTGAACATAGTTTAGTTTCCATGAGCTTGTAGTATTTTTATGTAATTAGTGTTGTTGAATTCCAACTTTAAGCCATGGTGATCTGATAAGATACATGGAATTATTCCAATTTTTGTTGATATTTGCTTTGTGATGAGTATGTGGTCAATTTTGGAGAAGGTTCCATGAGGTGCTGAGAAGAAAGTCTATTCTTTTGTGTTTGGGTGCAATGTTCTGCAGATGTCTGTTAAGCCCATTTGAGTCATAACATGTTAGTTCCCTTATTTCTCTGGCAAGTTTCTGTCTGGCAGACCTGTCCAGTGCTAACAGTGGGGTGGTGAAATCTCCCACTATTAGTGTGTAGGGTTTGATGTGTGATTTAAGCTTTAGTAACGTTTCCTTTACAAATGTGGTGCCCTCATATTAGGGGCATAAATGTTCAGAATTGAGACTTCATCTTGATGAATTTTTCCTGTGATGAATATGAAATGCCTTTCTTCATCTCTTTTGATTAATTTTAGTTTGAAGTCTATTCTGTTAGATATTAGGATAGCTATGCCAGCTTGCTTCTTAGGTCCATTTGATTGGAAATTTTTTTCAAAATTCTTTACTCTGACGAAATGTCTGTGTTTGAAGTTGAGGTGTGTTTCTTGCATGCAGCAACAGGTCAGTTCCTGTTTTTACATGCATTCTGTTAGCCTTCTCATAAGCAAATAAAGTCCATGAATACTAAGGAATATTAAAGAACAGTGGTTGTTAATTCCTGTTATTTTGGGGGTTTTGGTGGTAGAGGTAGTATGTGTGTGTTTCCCTTCTTTGGGATTTACTGGTGTGGAATTATCTATTACTTGCATTTTGAGGGTGGAGCTAATTTCCTTGGGTTGGAGTTTTCCTTCTAGTACTTTCTGTAGGGCTGGATTTGTGGATAGGTATTGTTTAAATCTGGTTTTATCATGGAATATCTCATTTTGTCTATGGTGATTGAAAGTTTTGTTGGATACAGTAATCCCGGGAGGGGGGCATCCGTTGCCTCTTAGTGTCTGCAGAACATCTCTCTAGGACCTTCTGGCTTTCAGAGTCTCCACTGAGAAGTCAGGTGATAGGAAGCCTGACTTTATATGCTACTTGGCCTTTTTCCTTTGCAACTCTCAATATTCTTTAGTCCATATGTTTTGCCTATTATTTGGTGAGGGGACTTATCTTTTGGTTATCTATTTGGTGTTCTGTAGCTTCTTGTATCTTCATAGGCTTATCCTTCTTTAGATTGGAGAGTTTTCTTCTATGATTTTGTTGAATGTATTTTCTGTGCCTTTGAGCTGGGATTCTTCTTCTTCTATCCCTATTACACTTAGGTTTGGTGCTTTCATGGTGTCCTAGATTTCCTGGGTGTTTTGTGTTAAGATTTTGTTGGATTTAATGTTTTCTTTGACTGATTAATTTGTTTCCTATATCCAATGCCAGAGATTCTCTCTTCCCTCTCTTGCATTCTGTTGGTTATACTTGCAGTTCCTATTCATTTACCCAGATTTTCATTTCCAGAATTCCCTTGGTTTATGTTTTTCTTTATTGCCTCTATTTCAATTTTCAAGTCTTAAACTGTTTTCTTCACCTGATTGTTTTTTCCCCTTGGCTTTCTTGGTTTTCTTTGAGGGATTTATTGATCTCTTCCAATTTTTTGCTAGTCTTTTCCTCAATTGCTTTAAGGGATTTTTTTCATTTCCTCTTTAAGGGTCTCTATCATCTTCACAAAGTTATTTTTAAGGTTGTTTTCCTCTGCCTCATCTGCATTGGGATGTTTCAGTCTTGCTGTTGAAGAACCACTAGGTTCTGGTGGTTCCATATTACTCTTGATATTGTTGAATGTATTCTTACACTGCCATTTACCCATCTGGGTCTGGGATAATTATAGGCCCATGTGTTGATTCTTGTGATGTCTTTATTGGATGGGTCTTTTGTTCCTTTACTGTCATTTTCCTTTATTGTCTTTTGGCCTGAATGGCCAAAGGTTCTGGTAATTGGCTGGCCGTCGGGTCTAAAAAGGCTTCCTCAGCTGAGGTTTGCGGGAGTGTAGGCACCTAGATCCAGCCTATTGTCCTGTTCTTCCTGCTGGCCTGGGCTTTACTTGTACCTATCAGGTACAACCCGTGCCTATGAAGTCTCTTCTTCTACCTGGTATAGGTTTTGCCTATGCCTGTTCTTCCAACTGATGTGGGTGGCACTTGTGCCTGCAGGGTCTGATGATGTTGCGGGAGAGGGCTGCTCACTGGGAGGCTGCTCTCCTTCCAACTGGTGCATGTGATGCCTGTGCCTCTAGGGGCTGCTGATCTTGTGGGGGCGCTTCCAGGGGGAGGTTGATGGGTTCTGTGGGTTTGGGCAGCAGAGAGGGGCTTGTCGTTTACAGTCTCCAGTGGGTGGCGGTGGAACAGCCAATCTGCAGGACTCTTACCTGCTGTCTGTTTGCTGGGGCTAAGATGGGAGGGGGAGGGGCACAGGATGTGCCCTGGGGCTAATGGCCTAGGGATTGGGACAGTTTAGCTGGGAGACTACTCCCTCACCTCTTCTTCCAGTTGGCACAGACTGTGCTTCAGAAGTCATATCATTCTTACGAACATGGTTTTTACCTCAGAAAATGGTAAAATGAACAAGAGAGGTGGCTCAATGGTTAAGAGCACTGGCTGATCCTCTGCAGGACCTTGTTTGATCCCATCACCGGTGTGGTCTTCCCGGGAGTCTACTGCCCTCTTCTGGCCTCCTTGGGCAGCAAGCAAACACATGGTGCACAGGCATGCATTCATACATGCAGACAAGACACCCATACACATGAAACTAAAGTTCTTAACTGTAACAGTGGCTTTCATAAAAATATGAAGTAGAGGCAACTGGCAAAACAGGAACACTACTATGTTTACTCATCTTTGACTATTGAAATTCATTCAACATGGCCATCCAAAGTTGATAATTAACTTTAAAAACAATGTTTCAGCCAAATTTAATCTTTAATGGTTATACTAACCAGTTAAGTACCACATTTCTAGCTCTAATTGGTGTATTTTACAACTACATTAGTACAAACAGTTCAGAAATCCTGAACTGTTATTTACTGAAAATGGTGACCCAACTATACCACCTCTGGGAATATATCCATGTCCTACTACAGAGGTTCATTCATATCCACCATCACTATAGCTATATTCATAACATCTAGGAAATGGAATTAGCTAAGATGTCCATCACCTGATGAACAGATGAGGAAAATGTGGTACCGACACACAATGAAGTTTTATATCACTTTAAGGGAATAAAATTTACAGAAAGACGAACCAGAATGTTCATTATACCAATCAGGCAACCCAAGCCCAGACAGACAAAGCTTCACACTCTCTCTCATATGTGGGTCCTAGCTTCAGGTAGTTAGAACTGTGTGTTTAATTTGGTGTGTCTATCCAGCTTAGGAAGCTACAAAGGACCCGGAAGGAGGAAGAAGATGCAGGAAGGGAAAACACAGCAGAGTGAATGTGATATGAAAGTAGAGAGGGAAATCATGAGGCCAATGGCTTAAGTCTGGGTGGGAGTGGAGGAACGAGGGGTATGGAGATAGTAGCGAGTAAACCAAAATTATGGATATAGGAAAAAGCTTTTGGAAACGCACTAAGCAAGCAAATTCTTAAAAAAAAATTTTAAGAAGTGAGTTTGAACAAAGATACCCTCAATGGGTGGATAAATGTTTCATCCAGAAGACACAGGCTATTAAATGAAAAATCTCAATGCTAGTCATTGCATACTTCCTATGAGTTATTGGTCATGGTAGCCCCAGAAGCTACCAAAAATAATGTCATTGCTCTTTGTCTCTCACCAAAACTAGATGAAAATCCCTATTGGTGAACACCCTTGGCCACAAGGCATAGAAAATCCAAGTTCAAGCTGACCTAAACATGTCCCCCCTGCTGACTAGACACCATAGCACTGGAAGGGCTGTGCACTCCACGAGAGCAGAAGTGTCCTCGCTTCCCCACTGGTGCTATCTGCATGCTACAACACTGACCTTCCAGGCAACATGTTCCACAGGTACAATAGCGACATGCCTGTTTCAGTGGTAACCGAATGGTCCAGATTCAAGGCCAGCTCCACAGAAAATCCATGCTTGGTGCTGTAAACCTTGTCGAAGACCCCATATCTGGGGATGACTCTGGGGCAGGTGGATCTCCTACTTTTTTTTTGCTAAGTGGACATATCAAACTGCCTTTCAAATATCTATGTGTATAGTCATACCGGTGCTATTCTTAACTTTGGTCAGAGATGCTTCTTTTTGCAGTGAGCAGGAATCAACGGGGAGACTCATACCAAGTCAGAGTGCTGAGAGTAAGGGATTGTTAAATGCTCTGCTCTAAATGGTACATTGATGCTATCCCTCCCAAGGCTAAGAGATCAACACAGAACAGGGAGCAGAAAGTGTGGCAAGAGGCAGAGGATGGGAAGGGTGCCGTGGATCACTGTCTTCTGGGAAAGCATAGACATTGCACTCATGAACACTCAGCACCTATGGCTACCCATGCAGGATCAAGCCAGTCAAAATACCAGCATGGAGGAGGGAGCTAAGAAGTCAGCCACAGGAGGTCATTCTTCTTCAGAGACATCGCTGCAGGTAAGTTATCCATATTCATGTAGACAGCAGTAATTAAACTTGGGGTTATTTCTATTTATTTTTAATTAGAAACAAGATTGCTTCACATGTCAAGCCCAGCTCCCTCTCCCTCCCCTCCTCCCCCGCTCCCACTAGCCCCCTAAACCCCCACCCAATCCCCACTCCACTCTCCAGGGAGGGTGAGACCCTTCATGGGGGATCTCCAAAGTCTGTCATATCATCCAGGGCAGGGTGTAGGCCCTGCCGCATGTGTCCAGGATGAGAGAGTATCCCTCTATGTGGAACGGTCTCCCAAAGTCAATTCGTATGTCAGGGATAAACACTGATCTACTACCGAAGGCCCCAAAGATTGCCAAGGCCTCCTCACTGACACCCATGTTCAGGGTGTCTGGATCAGTCCCATGCTGGCCTCTCAGCCACCAATCTGGGGTCCATGAGTTCACCCTCGTTCAGGTCATCTGCCTCTGTGGGTTTCACCAGCCAGGTCTTGATTCCTTTGCTAATCACTTCTCCCTCTCTGCAACTGGATTCCAGTAATTCAGTTCAGTGTTTAGCTGTGGGTGTCTGCCTCAGCTTCCATCAACTACTAGATGAAGGCTCTAGGATGGCATACAAGGTAGTTGTCAATTTCATTATCAGGGAGGGGCATTTAAGGTAGTCTCTCCACTATTGTTTAGCTTGCAAGTTGGTGTCATCCTTGTAGATCTCTGGAAATATCACTAGTGCCATACCTCTCCTCAAATCTATAATGACACCCTCTATTATGGTATCTCTCATCCTGATCTCTATTCTTCCCCGGACTCAACCTTCCTGCTCCCCCATGTCCTCCTCTCCCCTCCTCTTCTCCCCTCTCTATTTCCCAGCTCCCTCTCCCCTCCCCCCATGCTCCCAATCCAATCAGGAGATCCTGTCCCATTCCACTTCTCTGGGATACCGTGCATATCTCTCTTAGGTCCTCTCTGTTTCCCAGGCTCTCTGGTGTGGGAACAACAGACCTTGGCCTGAGACCCACTCCTCCATCAGCCTGGGAGCAGGCAGCTGTGAGACAATGTTTACTGAAAACATGTTTACTGAAAACAATCCAGTGCCCTAAGAAATGTTTATTGGAGCTATAAGTTCCCAATAAGGGCTCACTCACTGAAACACCCTGACCTTGATCCTTCTTTTCCCCCTTGGGGTCGAATAGTAGCAGCTAACACTTGGCCCTGGATGAAATTACCATTAATGTCTCTACAGATCCGGATGTAGTCATTTAGACTTTTGTTGCGGTGGGACCGAAGGGCCTCCTTACAGTACTTATTTGATTTTCGGAAGCCATCTGTTTGGTGAATGGCATCGCAGGCCCAATGCCCCCAAATATTCTTTCTGCCGCCTGACTGAGGTGGTCTACAAAGTCTTAAAAAGGTTCGGAGGGTCCTTGAAGGACTTTGGACAGGTGATCCCCTCCTTCCTTGGAAGGCAATGCTTTCCAAGCACCTTGGGCTGCTGCCGCCACTTGGGCATAGACTGCGATGTCATATTGTGTTTGTTTTTGAGCGGTGGCATACTGACCACTCCCAGTAAGCATCTCCACATTTCTCTGGGGCTGTCCGGCCTGTGCATTCCTTTGGGCTGTCTGGCTGCATCTTTCTTGAAATTCACCTCTCCAAATCAAGTAATCTCCCCCCCCAGATAGAGCTGCTCTGCAAAGCTGCTGCCAATCGCCAGGTGTCAAATTAAGAGGCACAAAAGATTCCATTAAGGAAAGTGTAAAGGGAGCCTGTACTCCATAATTTAGAGTTGCCTCTTTAAGTTGTTTTATGTCTTTGAAACTTAAAGGGTCATGGCGGCAAATGACCTGCTTGGGATTGTTTGGGTCTGGAACTTCCATTACTGGGGCCACCACCGGGCAGCATTCAACCCCTCCTCTGGGTCTTCCCTCAAGGTCTGAGAAGGAGGAGTCCCTTATTTTAGAGTATGGAGGAGGATTTCTCTCCCTGTCCTGTCTTTTTTTAATTCGAGTCCTTTTTAGTGCTTTTTTAAGGGCCAAGACCTCAGCAAGTAACTGTTCCTTCTCTGACGAGTCAGAGTCCAAGTCTGAGCTATTTTCATTTTCTAGGTCTCACAGAGTAGGATATAACTGATTCTGACTGGAGTCCCTCTTTTTGGGTTGGGCCCCCAAGATCTCTATTCTTTTGTTGTTGCTAAGAGACTCCTCCTCATCCTCACTAACAATGGAGCCTCTAGTTTCAGGCAGGGTTTCTTCAGATGATTCGTCCTCACTGTCTGCCTCAGAACTCAGGGAGGCTTGAGTCTCAGTCTCTCGTAACTCTGAAAAAGCCTCTTTTGTGGCCTGGACTACCTGGTAGTGGCTAGCCTTATCTGTCAAAAGTGCACCCCTCACTAATCTCCTTAAGGAGAATGTGGATGGGGGCAAGGACTCAGGTCCCTCTTTTCGTAAAAGTTGATGAAGATCACAGCGAATCTCCTCCCAATCTGGGATATGTAAGCTTCCCCCAGTAATGAACCATGGACTCACTCATTCGATTGATTATAGAAAGCCTTCTAGGGTTTTAGCCTTGACTATGATCCCCTGTCCTTCAAGTAACTGTTTTACTTGATACTATAATTCAAGCTTCCTAGGACTATTCCCCATCGTTTTTTTTTTTTTCTTATTTTTCACAATCAGTCCCTGGCCAGCAAAAGGGATGAACCCACCCACTTACCTCACTTTCACGATCTCGGTGGGACCTCCAATTGCCACGCCCTGCTGCACAGCCTGTATCCGAGAATGTGGCGAGGGTGTCAGGATTGATGACACAGAGACCAGTAGGTTGCATTAAGAAATCTTTATGCTCCCCAAGAAGGCTCAGGAGAACTTCCCAAGAAGCACTTCCCTCCAGAAAAGCTTCTGTCATACATACACCCACACACGCACACATCCCCCTTCCTCCTCCTGGCTGGTGGTTAAATCCCTGACACCAGAATCGGCAGCAGCAGGGGACAGGAAGAGGTGGCTAGCCATTGGAAAGATCAAAGTCAGTGTGTTTCAGTGAGGGAGCCCTTATCGGGAACTTATAGCTCCGGTAAACATTTCTTAGGGCACTGGATTGTTTTCAGTAAACATGTTTTCAGTAAACATTGTCTCACAGCTGCCTGCTCCCAGGCTGAGGGAGAAGTGGGTTTCTGGCCAAGGTCTGTTGTTCCTACACTCTGGTGGTGGGATTGTAGGCTGGCACTCCCCTGATCCATGCCTAAAATCCATATATGAGTGAGTGCATACCATGTTTGTCTTTTTGTGACTGGGTTACCTCACTCAGGATTGTTTCTTCTAGTGTCATTCATTTGCCTGCAAATTTCAAGATTTCATTGTTTTTTTCTGTTGAATAGTATGCCATTGTGTAAATGTACCACATTTTCTCTATCCACTCTTCAGTTGAGGGGCATCTAGGTTGCTTCCAGGTTCTGGCTATTACAAATAATGCTGCTAGGAACATAATGGAACAGACATCCTTGTTGCATGAATGTGAATCTTTTGGGTATATGCCTAAGAGAGGAATTGCTGGATCTTGTGGTAGACTGATTCCCATTTTCCTGAGGAATCTCCATACTGATTCCCAAAGTGAATGTACGAGCTGACACTCCCACCAGCAGTGGAGGAGTATTCCCCTCTCTCCACATCCTCTCCAGCATAAACTGTGGTTGGTATTTTTGTAGCCATTCTGACAGGAGTAAGATGATATCTCAGAGTTGTTTTGATTTGCATTTCCTGGATGGCTAAGGATGTTGGGCACTTTCTTAAGTGTCTCTCAACCAGTTTAGACTCCTCTATTGAAAATTCTCTATTTAGTTCTGTATCCCACGTTTTAATTGGATCCTTTGGTGTTTTGGAGACTTGCTTCTTGAGTTCTTTGTAAATTTTGGAGATCAACCCTCTGTCAGATGTGGGGTTAGTGAATATCTTTTCCCATTCTGTGGGCTGCCTTTTTGTCTTTTTGACTGTGTCTTTGCCTTACAGAAGCTTCTCAGCTTCAGGAGGTGCCTTTTATTAATTGTTGATCTCAGTGTCTGGGCTACTGGTGTTATGCTCAGGAAGCTGTCTCCTTGGGCCTGTCTTCTCATTTGAGATATTATCTTCTCCACCTCCTTTCAGAGTCAAAACAGAGTCATTGTTTTTATGGTGCTGGTACATTGGCTTGTACATAGTAAGCACACAAATATTTACTTAATATTTACTGAATAAAGAAATATCTTAAACTAATTACCTCTTCGTGCCTTTACTTCCTTGCAACCAATTGTGTAAAGCCAAACGCTCTTAACTATCATTTACTGAAACTACTTCGTTAGGGGTTCACCAGCAAAGGCATAGCAGCAGCTGGAAGTGTGGACTGCCTGGTTTGAATCTTCATTTCACCACTCCCTTCCTCTTACACCTTGGAGAAACTTCCCCAATATTGCCATAGCTCAATTACACCTTTTATAGACCTGGAATCATTGTGTGGATTAAATTTGGTAAAACAGATCCATACTTGCCAGGCAGTGGTGGCACACATCTTTAACCCCAGCACTCGGGAGGCAGAGGCAGGCAGATCTCTGTGAGTTTGAGGCCAGCCTGGTCTACAAGAGCTAGTTCCAGGACAGCCTCCAAAGCCAGAGGGAAACCCTGTCTCTAAAAACAAACAAAAAATCGGACACAGGCTGCGCAGCGGGCGTGGCAACTTAGCACACTGTTAGAAGCGACAAGCAATCAAGGATGATACAGTGTCACTGTTTAATTATTTCACTTCATATACACACCATTCCAACACTATTGGCAATATTAGTGACCTCAATAATCTATTAGTAGATGGGTATGTACTTTTGATTTTAAGCTTCTAGTTAAATTATTATGAAATTGAATGAAGAATAGCATTCTAAATCAGATAGAACTTACAAAGCTTTGTTCTTTCAAAGCTTTCCCGGAGATGAACTCAGGAAACTCACTTGTGCGAGAAAATACTTCTGTGGAAAGCAGGGGGAACTGTCTGCAGACAAGACCACGGTGAGAGCACAAGGGCTTGCCCATCACGGGCTGTGCATGACTTGCTAGTTTGTGACCGCTGTTACAATAAATGAGCATGAGTCACTGGTAAGGCTCACTCGGACTTTGAAAATTCCTCTAGTCAGAATATCAGAACCTGCTCTCAGAGTATATTTTTGGTAATGAAAAGCTATATTTCAGCTCAACATAAACAAGCTGGGCTTCAGCCACTGGCAGATATCGAACAGGGTAAAAAGGAGAGACATAACAAATGTCTAGCTAGGACGGGAGAGATGGCTGAGCAGTTACAGCTCTTAGTTTCAGTTCTCAGAACTGATCCAATGGCTTCCTCTGGCCTCCACAGTCCCTACATACATGATGCAGACACAAACACATAAAGCAAGGCTTTAGCTTTTTAACTCACTTTAAAAATGTCTAGTGCCCAGTCAGATTTCTCTATTTTGTTTCTGTGTGGAGCATATAAAAGTCTGTGGATACATTGCTGACTGGAGCTCTCTGAGCTGCTCCTGATAATTACTCTTTGTCCAATAAACCCTATTAAATTGAATTCGTCTCAGGTTTTCCTATTAATTAGTACAGTATTCCACTGAGATCATATAACAATAAAATGACTTTTACTTTCTTTTGTAAGTAGAACATTATTAAGTTGTGCGGTAGTGTTAATGAAGTTGAGGCCTCTTATTCCTTTCTTTAGCCCTTAATTATTTCCCTCCGCAGGAGCTGAGGCAACTCACACAGACATTGGAGCTGGTCAGCAACCCGGCATGGATGGGGCTGAAAAGGCTCCACCCACTCCTACCGTTCTTTCCCGTTTTAATAAGTCACAATACTCGTTCTGAGTTGGAAAGTCATTTCATTATATGTACATGTACCTATGCGACTTGCTCTGGCATGGTTATGGAGGCCAAAAGACAGCGTTCAAGACTTGGTTCTTACCTGCCACAATGTGCATCAGACGTGGCAGCAAATGGCTTTGAGTTAAATTTTTCTTTTTTTATTACCTTTGCAAAGCAACACTTAAATGAAGAATAATTACACGAGCAAGCATTTGTAGATGATGGAGAAAACAAATCATGCCCCCTTTTTTTTCTTTGTGTGTTTTTTAGACAGGTTCTCATGTTTCTTTGGTCTGTACATTCTGCTAAGCAATCTGGGAGTTTGTACACACAAAAAATAAATAAATTGAAAATTTTTAACTAAGATCCAGTCAAAATTTATGTTTTTACATTGAGCTCCAACAAAAGGCTCAGCCTTGTTCCAAATTCTCACTTACATAGCCATTAACCTAGTGGCTCGATCTGTTTAATTTCCCACACAGAACCCATTTCGATATGATGATCTCTTCCGGCATCTCTTCCCAGGAGATTATTAAGCTAAATCTGGCTTCTTTCCAGGCGGGTTTTTGTTGTGATGGTCCATTTGCAGACGCTGCAGCCAAGCCAGTGAAGCCCTTACAAGCAGGGCAGTAGCGAGAGGGCGGCCCAAGTGTCAAGGCATGGGTGAGGGCGAGGGAGGAAAGAAACTTTCCATCTCCTAAAGCTTTCTTTTTTTTTTCTTTTCTTTTCTTTTTTTTTTTAGAGACAGTGATTTTTGACGAGAGTAATACCCAGGAACATCTCACGACCTAAAACCTCTCCACAGGATTCCATCCATACCTAACAAATTCTGCACCAAGTGCTTATTCCCAAGCGGCCAAGTCATATTTGTCCGTGTCTAGGGATTTTTCCATTCACCTGTAAACACGCTCAAGAAAACACTCACAAAAGAGGAGAACCGAATGACGCTCTAAAGCATAGTGCAGCCCTGCTCTCTCACAGCCTGGGGTCCCGGACATAAAGGGTCTGCCTCTGCCCAAGTCGGCCTTGGGAGACATGTACGGTTGGTTTAATAAAGAGCTGAGGGCCAATAGCTAGGCAGGAGGCACAGGCAGGGCTTCCTGGCAGGCAAAGGAAGTAGGAGAAGATAATCTGGGCCCACGAAAGACGCCAGGAGAAACAGGAGGTGTAGGATGGAAGGAGGTGACACTTCCTGGGATGTAGATTAACGTGGTGACGTCTTGTTTGTGCAAACACAGCCTGTCTGAAGACCACAGCGGGGTAGTTTGCCGGGGGCTAACCATAGAAGTCTGGAGGTCCGAACAGAAAGACCTATCACTGGCTAATAAGTTACAAGAGCTAGCTAGGTACAAGCCTCAGCTATAGGCCCAGCTTTCATAATTAATAAGAGGGCTCGGGGTCATTATGGGCGGGGCCGACGAGAAGCCACTACTACACACCCCAGCCTGCCTTCACCCTGCCTCGGTTGGCTTACCTCGGCTTAGCTCAGCTCGCTCCAGCTCACCTCAGTTTAACCTCTGCTCCCCTCGGTTGGCCTGAGAGTACCTCGGGGCGCCCCGGCTTACCTCCTCTCACCCGGGCTCACCTGCAGCTGGCTCCGGTGTGCCTGTGCTTACCCGGCTCTAATCTCACCCTGCCTCCCTGCGCTCGCCTCCCTTTAACGGCGGCGGGCCTCAGTTTACCTCGGCTGACCTCCCCGCACCGCAGCACCTCCTCCGCATCCCCCGCATCCCCTCCCCTCGCGGCCCCGCCCTCCTGCTTCGGGCAAGCCGGCCCCCATTGGCCGCTCCGCCCAGCCCCGCCCCCAGCCCCGCCCCGCGTTCCGCCTGGATTCCGTCGCGAAGGACGCGGCGTCGGTTGGTTGTCAAGATGGCTGCGGCGGGGTCGCCGCCGCCCGCTCCGCCGTCGCCCCGCGAGGTCGCCGCCCTCACCGCTGCCGTCGTCGCCGCCGTCGCCGGGGCCGCGAAGCCAGCGCTGCCGCCGCGGCCGAGCCCGTGACGCGGGGAGGGAGACGCGCGGGCCCGGAGCGCCGAGGAGGAGGAGGAGGAGGAGGAGGAGGGAGGCCGAGCGGCCATGCGGGCGGCCCTGGGGTGAAGGATGCTGGCGGGCAGGCCCGGAGCCCAGGGCGCAGGCGCGGGCCCGGGCGCCGGCCCCTCGGACCCGCTGGGCGCCCGGGAAGGCGGCGGCGGCGGCGGCGGCCGGCCGCGACCCGCCGCTTACCTGTATCCTTCCGCGGGGGCACGGGAACGGGCAAGTGATTTTGAGAAAGGGACAGTCGCTTTAGCCGCTGCCGCCCCCACCCCGCGACGTGACCTCGTCCCCTGCCGCCGGGCTTCCCACACCCGGACCTGGGATTTTAAAACGCGTCGGCCCTGTATCAGATGGGCCAGCAGTCCGGATGCTCTCACTTTCATAGACACGCCTCCGTGCTGGAGTGTCTTAGAGAAACGCCCCGAGTACAATCCTGTGCTCTTCCATAGTTGACACCCCCGCCCCACCCCAGCCCTCCCCAGAGTTGCTGAACCCAAGCAGCTTCTGGTCATTTTGTTTCCTTCTCTGCCCATTCTGTTGTCAAGCGGAGGAAAGGAAAAGGAGGCCGATCCGAACCCTGACAATCTGGGTTCTGATTTTTTTTTTTCCCTAAGAAATAGTTGAGCTCGCATTTGGTCTTACTGTTGGTGACATAGTGGGAATGTCAGGAAGCTTTGCTTTTAAAGCATAGAATGTCTGTTTACTCTTCCAGAGAACACCGTGGTAATTAGGATTTAGCCTGTGTATTCTCAAAGGACTCTGGCTGGCGGGGATGATGTTGTATGGTCATCTCCATTTTTCTCAAGGAATCTTCACTTGGGTTGCTTCAACCACCCCCACTCTCTCTCCATCTCCTTAGCGCCTTAGGTCCCGGCTTCTGGAATTACAGTTTTAACAGCAAATCACCAGTTTTCACTGAGGGTCTCTTCTTCCGCAGACCCTGCTTTGGGTATCTACTACTGGAGAGGACAGGTATGTGAATTCCATTAATGCCACCCTCTCAGGTGGTGCTTCCCCAACCTTCCCTGCATACGTGGGTCTTCCCTTTGCTCCTGGGACAGGGACAGTAGCTGCTAGCTCTTGTCATCTCATCTTTTGTCTTTCTGCTGCCATGAACTGTCTTCTCAGAGATGTGGTCTGAAGTAAATACTACTGTCTTACGGATTTCACTCTTCATGCTTGACACTGTATTTCTTCTTCAAGACAGTGTTTCTCTGTGTAGCCTTGGCTGTCCTGGAACTCACTCTGTAGACCAGACTGGCCCCTGAACTCATAGAGATCCGCCTGCCTCTGCCTCTGCCTCCTGACAACTGGGATTTAGAGGTGTGTGCCACCCCCACCCCAATGGCATTGTGTCTTCTTATGTGCTGAACTCTTAGTATGCTGTCCTTAATTTGTCTCTATTTCAGAATACAAGAAACTGGCTCATTGACAAAGCATCTATCGCTTCCATTATTTTCATTAGTGACATATCGTTTTTTAATTTGTGTGATAGGAATATTGAACCAATCGAGGACGAGTAAGGAGATGAATTTTTGAAGTACTGATTCAGTTCAGGAGTGTTTAAGTGGAGGCAGTGAGAAGAGACTGGCAGGGAAATGCCTTGCGTGACGAATAGTTACTTGTGTTGTTGACCTAACTGGAAAAACTAAAGGCAGGATGTGAATGCCCATAGTATTCTTTGTTATTTTTTAGTATTAACTATATAGAAATTACATTCTCAGGAGCAGATGTTTGGGGGCAGTTGTTATGATGATGGTTACAAAAAATATTTAAGCATCTAAAAACATCAATACCATTTTTAAATGAAGGAAAGAGAAACATCCTTTATAGCATAGTAAGCAAGGTCACACTGCTCTATTAAGGATGCTCCAAGTAGTATATGCGCTAATGTGTGGACTAGGTTTTATGTGTAGAATTATTTGGATAAATTTAGGACTATATAGGTTTCAGAACATTTGTGATTTTCTATGTGTTCTTAAGATCACAAACATATTGAGCAAAATTGTCCTCCCCTGATGTGTCTTCCCCCATCCTTCTCATCTGGCCCGAAGTCCCTCCTGCAGTGTTGTCTTGAAAGAAGAAAGGTATATTTACATTTGCTGCTGACTTTAAAAAGCTAACCATCTTCTTGTGGTCTGATCCTAATAAAGGACTCAACCACAAAAGGGAAAATACAGCTAGACCTGTTATAACCAAATTCCCTTCCCTTTCATGTAATTGTTACAAATCCTTTAGAAGACACCTTTAAAAATGTGTATGTGTGTTTGAGTTTGTGTTAATGACAGAATTTTAGTTAAAATGAAGGCAAAATTAATTTCTTGCCTGTGGAGGAAGAAAGTTGATAAAATCACAAAATGATTAAAAACAAGTAAGTTCCCATTATAAAAGGATCAAATTAATATTATTTTGAAATACAGAGTTTCTTTATAATATTGATGCCAAAATGCTATAAGATCCTGGAATTAACATCATATATAACATAACATTATTACATATATTTATTGTAGTCTACATTATTGTCAGCAACCGATTTTGTACCTTAATTTTTGGGACAAATCTTTTAAACAACTGTTTATTATAAAGCAAGCAGACAAGGAGTCATGCCATATAATTTGTAACTTTGCTGTAATCTCACTCATATCCAGATCTCATGATGGGGTGTTAAATACGTAAGTCAGCAGTTCTCAACCTGTGGGTCACAATTCCTTTGGGCTTCAAATGACTTTCTCACAGGGGTTGCATATCAGATATTTACATTACAGTTCATAACAGTAGCAAAATTACAGTTATGAAGTAGCAACAAAATTTATGGTAGCATTAGGAAGGTTGAGAACCACTAAATTAAGTGGTAATTCATTGACCATTTATTGAAATTCAAAATCATGAAAAATACAGAAATGGTGTGATAAATTTGACAATAGTTAAAGTTCAAATAAATTGGGAAAGCCAATTAACTATGTGAGTGCAGCTTAAGGAATGGTTACTTATATGTGAACTTCAATTTACTAGGATCACCAGAGTACTCGATTTCCTCTAGAAAATATTTATGAGCAGATGGCTTATTCTCTCTCTCTCTCTCTCTCTCTCTGTCTCTCTCTCTCTGCCTCTCTCTCTGCCTCTCGTTCTTTGGAGACAGGGTTTCTCTGTGTAGCCCTGGCTGTCCTGGAACTCTCTCTGTAGACCAGGCTGACCTCGAATTCACAGAGATCCGCCTGCCTCTGCCTCCTGAGTGCTGGGACTAAAGGTGTGCCCCCACCCGGCTGTCCCTGTGTCTTCTCATCTCTCCATTTGCCCTCAACAGGGGTTTGAGGAGGAAAGCTTCATTCCTAAACAGTGAATTTTTTATTTTATACTGTAGACATTTAACTCATCTACTCCCTGTTACTAAATCTTGCATTTCCTTACATATAACCCAAAAAAATACCTTACCAGTAGCTATCCAAATATCTGATAGTGAGCAAAAACTAAGTTCATGATTTCTAAAGGTGATTTATTTTCCCCTCAGGGAAAGTCTGAGGGAAGATTATATGTGTGTGTCTACATATGTCTGTCATTTGCTGATCATATACCAACACTAATGTGTACGCATTTTAGTTGTCCCACAAAAACAGTATAGCATCATTACCATGAGGTTTAACTACATCAGACAGTCTTGACACTTACCCACTAAAGATGTAAGCTGTTGTTCTTAACTAAGTGATACCACTAGAGATATGAAAATCCATCTCGAGAAAAATTTAGAAGAAGAACGCCAGATACTACTACAGCAACAAAAAATTTGCCGGAATCGAGCACGTAAATATTTCATGGAGTCAAATCGGAGAAGAAAGTAAGTCATTGTATTTTATTCAGAAGTATAGAAACTCAAAGTTATTCTAAGTTAATAGTTTCTCTACTTTGAGGTGCTTCCTAGACTTGAGCCATGACCATGGTTTATTTAAAGAACAAATGATGAAGATCCTCATGATTTTGTAAGTTTTCTTTTTCTGCCTAGAAGATCATGTCTATTTTCTAGCTACTGAGTGTGACTGTCATGGTTTTTTCTTGTTACAGAACAGTTTATAACACTGACAGATGTTTATTAAAATGACTGTGAAGTGTATTAATGTCTTATTGGTTTTGTATATCATAATCAGCACGTATTTAACTTCAACTAGACTATAATGATTTGATTTACTCCTCCATTCAATTACAAAAAGAGAGGAAAGATGAGCACTGGTAGGACTCCTTAAATCAAATTTTATATGTCATTACAGACAAAGTTATCTGTGGAGACTATAAACTAAAATGAAGTAAAATCAGAAGTATCCAGCCACTTCTTATCATTTCTAGGATTTTTAATTATCAAATTTGTTTTATTTTGTTTCTTGAAGACAGGGTTTTTCTATGCAGCCCTGACTATCCTGGAACTCACTCTGTAGACTGGCTGGCCTCGAACTCACAGTTTGAAATCCACCTTACTCTGCCTCCAGAGTTTGCTACCACTGCCTGGCTTAAATTTTAAAAGATATTTTTATTTTAAATGTGTATGAGCATTTGCCTGAATGTGTGTAAGTGCCTGGCACTTACAAAGACTAGAAGAAGCTGTCCAATTCCCTGAAACTGAAGTTACAGATGGTTGTGAGCTACCATGTCCTCAGCAAGTCCTGACAAGTGCTTTTAACCACCGAGCCATCTTCCCAGCACCTGATGGTTATCCAAGTTTTAAAATCTTATTAGAGCTGTACCCAAACTGTAATTCATGGTAGTGGAAAAATCCCTGGAGCTTAGTAACTATAACATTGGACATATGCTACAAATCCCATCTGGGGGATGCAAAATTGTTTACCTGTCATTTTTTCTGCCATTTATTTCTTTTATGCTTAATTCTTTCATTGTCCAGCAATGTTGAAATTATTCAATGAAGTTTATTTTGATCTTGTTTGTATGTTCCTGCTCTTCTGTTAACTTTTGGCTCCTGAAGGTCATACAAGGCACATGACAACTATCAACTATAAAGATAATTATAGATGTTTATCTAGCTTATGCTGTCTATTCAAGTTGGAGTCAGAGAATTATAGGTTTTTAGTATTTTCCCTTCAGATAGAAGGAAAACACCTGCTATTTTTCAGTTATCTTTAACTGTTTAAAATTTCATAGACTAGAAATATCTAAGATTTCATATTCTAGAAGATAGAAAGTGAAAGACATGATCCTTACCCTCAAATTGTTAATATTGTAGTAATGAAAGATGACAGTCAGTAAATACTGTGATCAAATCTTCTGTGACGTAGAACACAAGCACATCTCATAGACCGTAGGACAAGGAAGAGTCCCTAGAAGAACAGTTAGCCACATGTTAACCAAGGAACATGCAGGGAAAGTCTAACGTTAGAAAATGTGACAGAAGATGTGTGTAGGTGTTGTGGGAAAAACTTGGATGAGTATCAGATGACAGAAGATAATTTATGAAACAATATGTATACCAGTCTAAAGAAATTAAAGAATTTGCCCTGTGCTAGATTATAAAGAAATTATCTTTAGATTATAATAAAGAAGCGAAGTTAGAGATGTTCAATGATCAGATTTATATCTTAGCTCATTATACCAAAGAAGTAGCAGATGAAAAACAAACAAAAAAAGAAGAAACAAAAGGTACAGTAGAAAGCTGTTATACTATCTAGACAAGTGAATGAGCATGGAGATGGATTTAGAACTGAGAGAAAGTGTCAGGAGCCAAGGGGCAGTCATAAATACATACATGCGTGCAGCTTGCAATGGCCAGGTCTACTGCTCCTCTGGACTGTATCTTCTACCAGCAGTCATTTTTTCTACTCTACTATTCCCTGGCTTCTACCCCCACGCACATCCCAGTCTCTGGTATTTCCTCTGACGTCTTAAGGTCCTTTGCTTTGTTTAGGTTTTTACATGTTAAAAAAAGAAAAGATACTACTTGACTTTCCACATCTGGATTATTTGTGTGGCATAGTATCCTCTACTTGCATCCGTTTTCCTGCAAATGACAAAGTCTTATTCTTCCTTCTGTGTAAAGGATACTTCTTTGTGTGTGTATGTATGTAGCACAAATTCTAGATGGCCTTAATAATGAAAACCCAGAGACAGATATAGGGGTTAATACTGAAGATAAGAGAAGCAAAGCAGCCAGCCACTAAAGAGTTCTTACGTCTACCAACATTCAGACCAAAGGGGCGATCCTGTCCTCAGACTGCATAGATTGGACTGTTCCTCAGACTGCATAGACTGGACTGTTTCTCAGATTGCATAGACTGGACTATTCCTCAGACTGCTTACACTGTACTGTTCCTCAGACTGCATAGACTGTACTGTTCCTCAGACTGCATAGACTGGACAGTTTCTCAGACTGCATAGACTGAACTGTTCCTCAGAATGCATAGACTGGACTGTTCCTCAGACTGCATAGACTGGACTGTTCCTCAGACTGCTTACACTGGACTGTTCCTCAGACTGCTTACACTGGGCTGTTCCTCAGACTACATAGACTGGACTGTTCCTCAGACTGCATCTCCCTCTTGTCTCCTCCTGCCTTATACTCCTCTTTCCACCCCGCCATATCATTCCTGTCTCTACCTCCTTAGTGCTGGGATTAAAGGTGTGTCATTCCAAGTGCTGAGATCACCTTTATGTGAGCTCTGTTTCTCTTTCAGACTGGATCCATTTCCTGTAGCTCAGGGTGACCTTGAACTAACAGAGCTCTGTCTGCCTCTGTCTCCTGAGAGCTGAGATTAAAGGTGTGTACCACCACTGCCTGGCCTCTATGACTAACTGGTGTGGCTAGCTTTGCACTGTGATCTTCAGGCAAGCTTTATTTGTTAGATCATAAACACAATATCACAACATATGTAAAACATACTTTCTGTGCCCATTCATCTGTTGACAGAACCTAAGCAGATTCCCTAGCTTGGCTTATGAGAATAGTGCTGTAATAAACATGATAATGCAGATGGTTTGTGACAACTTCATTTCTTTTGGATATTTTGCAAGGTGTGGAATAGCTGTATCATAGGTTATTGTTTCCATTGTTTGACAGACATCCACACTTTTTACATGGAGATTTGTTAACTGACATTTGCATAGAAATTGTCTATGAGCTGCACCCACATTAAACATTCTACAAGGACGATGGATTTTTATTATAATTTCAGTGAATGTGGAGAGTTGGAAGACTGCAGGTACAGAATCAAATTATTCCAGACATTCCTAGTTCTCTAAAGAACAATCTATTTTGCACCTCTGTGTTCAACCTAATATCCTGTGTCTATTTGGTAAGCCCTTTCAAAATATATGAACAAACATCTAGGTTCCACTAACTCAAAAGCTAAGAAGTCATCTGAATCTAAGCATAATAGTAGCAATTTCCCTGCTTCGCTAGAACCTACCCACCTGATATTTCTACCAATATATTTTTTAAGTATCCTGATTTGTTACGTTCCTTTTTGCGTGAAAGCTCCATGAAACTACCACCATATTAGAACATGTTATTTGGAGTGACTAAAAATCTATATTGCCAGGCAATGGCCACTGAACATTTGACTCTAGCATTAATTATCTCTTATTCCCTTTGAGGTGAGAGTTGTATTTTTTTTTAATCAATGGGCTATCCACATTTTCATTATGGCCAGCAACATTACAGAGCCGTGTTTCTCCACATCATGACCAGTACTTGTCATAATTTAGTACTCTAGTGGGAGAAGATAGCATTTCATTGTGGCCTTTTGCATTCTCCTGATGATTAATAGTATTGAGCATTTTCTCATATATTTGTTGGATGTTTGTATTCCACATTTTGTGGTGTATAGTCAGATGATTTTCTGATTTTTTTAATGAATTGCTTGAACTTTGTTAATTTTCAAGTTCCTTTTTTTTAAATTAGAAACAACTACAAGCTTGCTTCACATGTCAGTCCAAGCTCCCTCTTCCCCCTCTCCTCCCCCGCACCCCCACGAGCCCCTCCAGCCCCCCACCCAACAACCACTCCACTCCCCCGGAAGGGTGAGGCCCTCCCCCATGTGTCCAGGCTGAGAGAGCATCCCTCCATGTGGAATGGTCTCCCAAAGTCCATTTGTATGCCAGGGAAATACCTGAGGCCACATAGATTGCCGCGGCCTCCTCACTGACACCCAAATTTAGGAGTCTGGGTCAGTCCCATGCTGGCCTCTCAGCCATCAGTCTGGGGTCCATGAGATCCCCCTTGCTCAGGTCAGTTGTTCTTGTGAGTTTCACCAGCCCGGTCTTGATCCCTGTGCTCATCACTCCTCCCTCTCGGCAACTGGGTTCCAGGAGTTCACTTCAGTATTTAGCTGTGGGTGTCTGCCTCTGCTAAGGCTCTAGGATGGCATACAAGGTAGTCGTCAATCTCATTATCATTATCAGAGAAGGGCATTTAAAGTAGCCTCTCCACTATTGCTAGTTTGCCAGTTGGTGTCATCCTTGTAGATCTCTGGAGATCTCACTAGTGCCAGATCTCTCCTCAAACCTATAATGACTCCCTCTATTATGGTATTTCTCATCCTGCTCTCCTCTATTTTTCCCTAACTCAACCATCCTGCTCCTCCATGTCCTCCTCTCCATTGCTCTTTTCCCGTTTTTCTCCCAGCTCCCCCCCCCACCCCCCACCCCCCCAACCCCCCGCTCCCAATCCAATCAGGAGATCCTGTCCCATTCTGCTTCTCTGGAGTATCATGCATGTCTCTCTTAGGGTCCTCCCTGTTTCCCAGACTCTGGAAGTGGGAATGTAACGTGGTATTCCTCGGCTCCATGTCTAAGATCCACATATGAGTGAGTACATACCATGTTTGTCTTTTTGTGACTTGGTTACCTCAGGATGGCTTCTTCTAGTGCCATCCATTTGCATGCAAATTTCAAGATTCCACTGTTTGTTTTTCCACTGAATAGTACTCCGTTGTGTAAATGTACCACATTTTCTCTATCCACTCTTCAGCTGAGGGGCATCTAGGTTCCTTCCAAGTTCTGGCTATTAAAAATAATGTTGCTGAGCCGGGCGGTGGCGCAGCCTTTAATCCCAGCACTCGGGAGGCAGAGGCAGGCGGATCTCTGTGAGTTCGAGGCCGGGCTGGACCGACAGCCTCCAAAACAATACAGAGAAACCCTGTCTCGCAAAAACCAAAATAATAATAATAATAATAATAATAATAATAATAATAATGTTGCTATGAACATAGTGGAACAGATGTCCTTGTTGTATGAATGTGGATCTTTTGGGTATATGCCTAAGAGTAGAATTGCTGGGTCTTGTGGTAGATTGATTCCCATTTTTCTGAAGAACCATCATACTGATTTGCAAAGTGGGTACACAAGTTTGCACTCCCACCAGCAGTGGAGGAGTGTTCCCCTCTCCATTATCCTCTCCAGCATAAACTGTGGTTGGTGTTTTTGATTTTAGCCATTCTGACAGAAGTAAGATGGTATCTCAGAGTTGTTTTGATTTGCATTTCCCTGATGGCTAAGGATGTTGAGCACTTTCTTAAGTGCCTCCCAGCCATTTTAGACTCCTCTATTGAGAATTCTCTATTTAGTTCTGCAGCCCACTTTTTAATTGGATCCTTTGGTGTTTTGGAGACTTGCTTCTTGAGTTCTTTGTAAAATTTGGAAATCAGTCCTCTGTCAGAGGTGGGGTTAGTGAATATCTTTTCCCATTCTGTAGGCTGTCATTTTGTCTTATTGACTGTGTCCTTTGCCTTACAGAAGCTTCTAAGTTTAGGAGGTCCCATTTATTAATTTTTGATATCAGTGTCTGTGCTACTGGTGTTATGTTCAGGAAGCTGTCTCCTGTACCAATTCATTGAAGGGCACCACCCACTTTCTCTTCTAAGAGGCTCAGTGTGGCTGGATTTATGTTGAGGTCTTCGATCCATTTGGACTTAAGTTTTGTGCATGGCGATGGACATGGATCTATTTACAGTCTTCTACATGTCAGCATCCAGTTATGCCAGCACCATTTATTGAAGATGCTTTCTTTTCTCCATTGTATCATTTTAGCTTTTTTTGTCAAAAATCCAAGTGTTCCTAGGTGTGTGGGTTAATATCAGGGTTTTCAATTTGGTTCCATTGGTCTACCTGTCTATTTTTGTGCCAATGCCAATCTGTTTTCAGGACTATAGCTCTATAATAGAGCTTGAAGTCAGGGATGGTGATGCCTCCAGAAGTTTTTTTATTGTACAGGGTTATTTTGACTATCCTGGGTCTTTTGCTTTTCCATATAAAGTTGAGTATTGTTCTTTCAAGGTCTGTTTAGAATTATATCAGGATTTTGATGGGAATTGCATTGAATCTGTAGATTGCTTTTGGTAAGATTGCCATTTTTACTATGTTGATCCTTCCTATCCAAAAGCATGGAAGATTTTTCTATTTTCTGGTATCTTCTTTTATTTATTTCTTTATAGACTCAAAGTTATTGCTATGCAGGTCTTTCACTTGTTTTGTTAGCATTACCCCAATATTTTCTGTTGTTTGTGGCTATTGTAAAGGGTGATGTTTCTCAGATTTCTTTTTCAGCCCATTTATCTTCTGTATATAATAGACTACTGTTTCTTGTGGGTTTTTTTTTAGTTAATCTTGCATCCTGGCACTTTATTGAAGGTGTTTATTAGCTGTAGGAGTTGTCTGGTAGAGTTTTATGGGTCACTTGTGTAAATTATCATATCATCTGCAAATAGTAAAAGTTTGACTTCTTCATTTCCAATTGGTATTCCCTTGATCTCCTATTGTCGTCTTACTGCTCTAGCTAGAACTTCAAGCACAATATTGAAGAGATATGGAGTGGACAGCCTTCTCTTGTTCTTGATTTTAGACGAATCACGTTGAATATCTCAATTTAGTTTGATGTTGGCTGTTGGTTTACTTTATATTGCTTTTATTATGTTCAGGTATATTCCTGTTATCCCTGATCTCTCCAGGACTTTTATCATGAATGGATGTTGGATTTTGTCAAAGACTTTTTCAGCATCTAGTGAGATGATCATTGTATGCTTCAACGGACGCTGTAACGATACGCGACACACAATTACTGACAGTAAAGCTAAGTATTTAATGTAGAAAATTACTCACAAGATACCCAACCCAGAGGAGCAGTTTTCAGCGGCCGAACCGGAAGCCGAACTCCAGGAAAAGAGAGCGAGACTTCCTGTGTGCTGTCTTTTATGCCTTCCCCCGTAACGCCCCTAGCCATGCCCAAAAGTGGGCCTGGCTAGTGACGTAGTTCCGCCTATGTACGTATCCGTCTTTACGTCCAGCCGTATACGTCTTTAGTCCTGCCTAAAGTGGGTGTGGTTAGCGGTGTGGTAAACCGCCCTTTTATTACCTCATCTGTATGCGCCTCTAATAAGTCACATGTTTAATGGCAGCATCAGACTTCCTCCTACAGATCATGTGGTTTTTCTTTTGCTGTTTATTTATATTGTGGATTACATTGATAGATTTTCATAAGTTGAATCACTCCTGCATCCCTGGGATAAAGCTTACTTTACTTGATCATGGTGTATGATTTTTCTGAATTGTTCTTGGATTCAATTTACCAGTATTTTATTGAGTATTTTTTTTCATCAATGTTCATGAACAATATTGGTCTGTAGTTCTCTTTCTTAGTTGTGTCTTTGTGTGGCTTGGGTACCAAGGTAACTGTAGCCTCATAAAAAGGGTTTGGCAATGAACCTTCTGCTTCTATTGTGTGGAATAGCTTGAGGAATATTGGTATTAGCTCTTCTTTGAATTCTTCTAGTGGAATTCTGCGCTAAAGCCATCTGGGCCTGGGCTTTTTTTGGTTGGGAAACTTTTGATGATTGCTTCTATTTCATCAGGGGTTATAGGTCTGTTTAAATTACTTACCTGTTCTTGATTTAATTTTGGCAAGTGATATATATCCAGAAAATTGTCCATTTCCTTTAAATTTTTTAATTTTGTGGAGTACAGGTTTTCAAAGTATGACCTGAAGAGTCTCTGAATTTTCTCATTGTCTGTTGTTATGCCCTCCAAAATTCTGGATTTTGTTAATTTTCATGTTCTCTTTCTGCCTTTTGGTTAATTTGGATAAAGGCCTGTCTATGGTGTTGATTTTCTCGAAGAACCAACTCTTTGTTACATTGATTCTTTGTATTGTTTTCTTTGTTTTGACTTTACTGATTTCAGCCCTCAATTTTATTATTTCTTGGTGTCTACTCCTCCAGGGTGAGTTTGCTTCTTTTTGTTCTAGAGCTTTCAGTTGTTAATTTCTGTTAATTCTCTAGTGTGACTATTCTCCAGTTTCCTCATGTGAGCGCTTAGTGCTATGAACTTTCCTCTTAGTATTGCTTTCAAAATGCCCCATGAGTTTGGGTATGTTATGTCTTCATTTTTATTGAATTCAAGGAAGTTTTTAATTTCATTCTTATTTTTTCCTTGACCCAGGAATGGTGCAATTGCACATTGTTCCATTTCCATGAGTTTGCAGGGTTTCTGCAATTTGTGTTGTTGTCGAATTCTAACTTAAAAGCATGGTGGTCTGATAAGATAACAGGGAGTTATTCCAATTTTTTTGTACCTGTTGAGGTCTGCTATGTTGCCCACTATGTGGTTGATTTTAGAGAAGGTTCCATGTGTGTAAAAAGAAGCCTTTTCCTTGAGTGATGCCTTCCTGCCAGCCTGGTTCTAGAGCCGCATCAGTCCCAAATAAACACACAGGAGGCTATATTAATTATGAAGCTGTTGGCCTTGCTTGTTTCTTACTGGCTAGCTCTGACTTAAGTAATTACCCCGTAATTGTTAATCTAAGTATGTCTCTTACCGGAGAAGTTTCTGGGCTTCCTACCCCATGGCGTTACATCTTGACTCTCTGTGTTTCTCCTTCCCAGAGTTCTCCTGGACTCCTAGTCCCACCTATCTAGATTCCTATTGGCCCAACAGTGCTTTATTGACATATACATAGGACTTCCCCCAACACATTTGGCGCTGAGAAGAAGGTATATTCTTTTGTGTTTGGATAGAATGTTCTATAGATGTCTGCTAAACCCAATTGGGTCATAACGTCTGTTAATTCCTTGGTTTCTTTGTTAAGTTTCTCTCTGGTGATCCTGTCTAGTGGTGAGAGTTGGTGTTGAAGTCTCCCACTATAACTGTGTGAGGTCTTATGTGTGATTTGAATTTTAGTCATGCTTCTTTTACAAACATGGGTGCCTTTGTATTTGGGGCATAGATGTTCAGAATTGGGACTTCTTCTTGATGAATTTTTCCTGTGATGAAATGACCTTCATCTCTTTTGATTAATTTTAGTTTGAAGCCTAATTTATTAGATACTAGGGTAGCTACACCAGCTTGTTTCTTGGGTTCATTTGATTGGAAAATCTTATCCCAGCCCTTTACTCTGAGGTAATGTCTGTCTCTAAAGTTGAGGTGTGTTTCTTGTATGAAGCATAATGGATTCTGTCTTCATATCCATTCTGTTAGCCTGTGTCTTTTATAGGCAAATTAAGGACCATTGAGTGTTAATTCTTGTTTGTTTTTTATTTGTTGGTGGTGGTGCTATTGTTTGTGGATTTACCCTGCTTTTTCTTTTGACTTTTGGTAAAGTGGGATTATCTATTGCCTATGTTTTTATGAGTGTAGTTAACCTCCTTAGGTTGGAGTTTTCCTTCTAGTACTTTCTGTAGGGCTGGATTGGTGGATATATATTGTTTAAATTTGGTTTTGTCGTGGAATATCTTTTGTTTTCTCCATCTATAGTGATTGAAAGTTTTGCCGGGTATAGTAGTCTGGACTGGCATCCATGGTCTCTTAGTGTTTGTAGAATATCTATCCTGGATGTTCTGGCTTTCAAAGTTTCCATGGGGAAGTCAGATGTGATTCTGATAGATTTGCCTTTATATGTTACTTGGTCATTTTCCTTTGCTGCTCTTAATATTTTTTCTTTATTCTGTATGTTTGGTGTTTTAATTATTATGTGCTGAGGCAACGTTTTTTGTGGTCCACAATATTTGCTGTTCTGTAGGTTTCTTGTACCTTCATTGGCATGTCTTTCTTTAGGTTGGGAAAGTTTTCTTCTATGATTTTGTTGAATATGTTTTCTGTACCTTTGAGTTGGATTTCTTCACCTTCTTCTATACCTATTATTCTTAGGTTTGGGCTTTTCACAGTGTTCCATATTTCCTGGATATTTTGTGTTAAGGATTTGTTGGACTTAAGATTTTTTGGTCGATGAATCCACTTCTCCTAGTGTATCTTCAGTGCCTGAGATTCTCTCTTCCAACTCTTGTACTCTGTTGGTTATGCTTGCATCTGTAGTTCCTCATCGTTTACTCACCTTTTCTAATTCCAGCATTCCTTCAGACTGGTTTTTTTTTTTTTTGTCTCTATTTCAGCTTTCAAACCTTGTACTGTTTGAATTGTTTCTTGCAATTTTTGGTTTGTCTTTTCTTCCATGTCTTTAAAGGATTTTCTCATTTCCTCTTTTAGGGTTTCTATCATCTTCATAAAGTTGTTTTTAAGATCATTCTCTTCTGTTTCATTTTTGTTGGGATGTTCAGATCTTGTTGGTGTAGAGTCCCTAGACTCTGGTGGCATCCTATTTGTTTTTCTGTTTTCGAATGTGTTCTTATATTATTGTCTTCCCATCCCTTCTTCCAGTGGGTACAGGTGGGGTCTCCTCCTCTCCTGGTGGGTATGGGTTCAAAGTTCTCTTCCTGTGGGCGCAAGCAGGTCCAGTACTCTGATTGGTCTCATGGTAGGTGAAGGCCAGTCTGAGGCACTCCCTCTCCTGGTGGGTGGGAGCTGGATTAGCTTAGTGCCTTGAGCAGAGTCAGTTGCTTGGTGAGCCAGGGGTGAGTTGACCTGCCTGCAGTCCCCTTTCCAGGACATCCCAGAGTGGGCAAGCAGAAGTGGGGCATGAGGAGGGGCCGGAGCTCACCTCTGCCCTGAGTGGGGGTGGGAGTGGCCCAGCAATTTCAGCAGACTTGTGGTTGCTTGGTCTGCCTGGGTCAAGTCGACCTGCCTGCAGTCCCCAGGCCAGGAGATTCCAAGTTTTAAGTTCTTTATTCTAGAACTTATCAACATGTTGTTCTTCAGCCAATCAACTTTTTCTTCTTAATCTCTCAGACTCTGCTATAAGATAAATAAATACATGGATGGATGGGTGGATGGATGGATGGATAGATGGATGGATGGATGGATGGATGGATGGATGGATGGATGGATGGATGGATGGATGGATGGGTAGGAGACAAGAAGACAGGGAGACAGATAGACAAACAGATAGGCAGATGTTTAATTGCACACCACTTACCCATAGCAGTGTATCTATCCTCAGAACGGTTTCATTGGGTGATTTCACTGCCGTATGAACATCAGTGCTTCCCTAAGCCTTATCTGCCCAGAGCAGCAGTGCTCTCTGACATTCATGTGTCTCTGTTTGGAAGTGCCGTTGCCTTTTTTCCTTTCTGCTTATGATACATTATGATCTAGTAAGTAGAAGATTTGTGTTAGAACTGAGTCTAAGAATAAATGTGAATACGACTTACGGATCTTAGTCTAGGGATTAAAAGTTATGAGCTTTAGTTAATTGATAGTCACACGCTTATTTTGACTGATATTGCAGCCTTTAGAGAAATGCAGTACTCATTTTATCTTTATGTTATATACATTATTAATTCTGTCTGATAATCAGAATGTGGGTGTTCTGTATTTGGACATTTACTTCAACTGTTTGTTTGTTTGTTTGTTTGTTTGACTGGTTTTCTAGTCATGAAGAATTATCCATTGAAAAAATAGGAATTCAGTATAGATTTTGGGGGATTTCAAATAATTTTGACCTTGACACTAATAATGTGGTGTATGTGCCTCCTTGTCACATAGAAAAATCAGAATCTTCTTAACTTAGTCTCTTGCAGGCTGTAAGCACCATCATTTAATATATTTATCCTTGAAAAAGATTTCTTCCAATTGCATTTGCAATTTGAAAGGGTACTCTGACCATAGTCTTTTATTTCTAATGCCTCAAAATGTGGTGGAGTTTTAAAGTTAAGTATCATGTTTAAAGGTTATGACTATGTACATCTGAAATAGGATTTTGTCTAGGAAAAAGAAAGGTATCACAAAAGGCAACCTCCAGTTGCACACACCGTCCCTTGGGACCTCGGGCACTCTTAATGCAACTGCTTATTATGTTGCTACAGAAAACTGTCACCATGGCACATTATGTGTTCCTAGGAATACTTCCAGTAGAAGCAAATGATACTACACAGTGATAGGCTCTTGGGAAAGCAAAACAGTTTGGCATATGGTTGTCATTTAATGAGGTCGCTTGCCTTGAGCTAAGGTGTTGCACGTATTTCATGAAGCAGAACTACACAGGTTGAGCAGACCCTTCAGAAGTCACCAAGACAGACTGTGTATCTGTGAAAACTGCTAAGGCCAGAGGCTATGGGAATGACAGCATGCTTTTCCAAGTCTAAACTCTGTAGAGGTGGAGAAACTTTCTTCCTCACTTATGTCACCTGTTTCTTCATTCCCACTACTTATCTGAGTGCCTGACACATCACCGAATAAAACAAAGCCTGCAACTCCTGACTGAGGAAAGAAAGAACTATAGTGTAAGCACCACTATTTTAACTTTTCAGACTCCTTTGGGGCATGTCACAGAGCTCAAGAGGAAAAGCTTGCTGGCCACATTCTGTCAGTGCTTCGATTTGACACAACTTAGTCTTGGAAAGTGAATTGTGAAATCCTTTTCTGGGCACATTTTAACATAGAGCATAGGACCACTATGGGGCAACATAAAGTAATAGAGATAGTATTTTTGCTATTAGAATAACTTTATAATTCTAGCAAGGAGGAGACCGCCTCTTAGTTTCAGAATCTGTCATTCCTCGTTACTGAATCGGTTGTGTTTTCTCAGTTTAGATACTTGGGAGGAGATGTGTCTTGTCTGTTTTCCTGAGTCTGAGCATTTGCTTATCATCACTTCTGCTAGAGTACTTGCTTCCTCCATACTTTTCATGACTGTCTCCTGTCTAGCTTAAATGGCATGTCTCCAGAGAGAAATTAAGTGAGACTTTCTAATTAGTGTTTGTTTATGCCACATAGAACTAATGGGCTTGAGTTATCATTTTTAATGATACAAAGAAGTAAATAACACCAAGCATGGTGACACATGCTTTTAATCCCAGCACTCAAGAGGCAAAGGCAGGTGAGTTCTAAGCCAGCCTGGTCACACAGCAAGTTCCAGGCCAGTCAAGATACAGAGTGAGAACATGTTTCTAAAACAAATGAAATGAAAGTAGTAAATAATTTGTATTAAAGATTGTCCTCAACAGCAATATGGTTTAAAAACTGTCAGCTTGGACTTAATATATGGATCATTTGCTGGTGTATACCAACCCCCCTAAACCCTGGTAACCTCAAACAGTGTATTCTGACTGTGTTGACTGATACAGCTGGTTGATTCTGCCTTGGAAGTCTCAGGCTGGTGCACTCATCTCTGAGTCTCCTGAGGTTTTATCTCTGGTGATCTAAAGGTCCTGCTGAGCCTGACATCCACTATGATTCTTCAGTCATGAGCTCTGTACTAGGACTTCATTTGCTAATATTGTTGGAAGCTAACCAGGCAGAGAACTGCCTTTAGCTGTTTCTCCCTAGAGCTAGCCTGGGCTGCATGTTGGCAGGGTGATCCCACAGTCCTCAGTAGTAATATTGTATCCTGGCACTTACTAAAGTGGGTGTTCTCAAACAGCAAGTGCTACAAAGCCTCCAATGTAACCTGGGCAGTCACATAGCATCCCCATCATATGTCATAGAAATCTATTGGTGAAAGAGGAGTTACCTAACAATAGTAGAGAACAGATAGACTCTAAGTAGCTTTGAGCACTACTGACCTCTCGATAATCCATAAGTATAGACTATCCTTTGAAATTCCTTCATCATTATTTTGTTGTTTTTTGTTTGTCATTTTCACCTCTTTGGTTGAATTTATCCCTATAAAATGTATGTATTTGTGTACACACACGCGTGTGTACACATGCGCGTGTGCATTGTACAAGTGTCCATGTGTATACATTTGTATATGAATGCACATGCATATTCATGCATGCTATTGTAAAAGGGTTTTCTTAATGTCTTTCCTGGGTTGTTCATTATATAATGATGTACATAGAAATGCATTTTATTTTGTGTGCTTACTGAATTCATGTATTAGTATAGGCTCTATGTAGAATTTTTTGAGTTTTCTGTACATAAGATCTTGTTACCTGCAAACAGATAATTTTACTTTTACAATGTGGATGCCTTGTATTTTTTTTTATTTTCCTAAGCTCTCTGGCTAGTAATATAGTACTGTACTTAATCAAACTGTGAAAATAGTTCCTTGAAATTATTTAGGGAGATAAAACCCTCTTCCCTTCCTGTGGTGCTGTACCCCACACCCTGCCCCATGAAACCTAGGGCTTTGTCCCCAGTGCTGCAGCTCTCTGGATGACCGGTTCTGTAGACAAGGCAGACCTTTAACTGTGCTCCACAGCAGCCTGGGACAGCTGTCTCCCAAGTTCACACACAACAAAGTGGTGCCTTTGGACGTGTTCCCACCAGTGTCAGGCTTACATTGTAGTCTTGAGTAATACATATCTTACCAGAACAAGATTAACTGTTTAAGGTAGTACAACCAAAACAGAGAAAATATAAAGTGCCTAGAGGCACTTATAAAGACCACAGTTGAGAACAGTGCAGATGTGGGGCAGACAGGATGGCTCAGGAGGTAACAATACTCGCCTCACAAGCCCGCCCCACATCTGAGCTGGACCCCTAGAGCCCCATATTGATGGAAGGAGAGAAACAGGGCCACAGAGTTGGCCTCTGATCTCCACAAGCTGCTATAACACACATTCCTACCACACACATACTAATAATAATAATAATAATAATAATAATACTTTTTAAAACTGGACATTACAGGCCGGGTGTCTGTAACTTTGTCTACTAAAGAGTTCTGGATTCCATATTTACAACAGAAGCTGAAAACCAACATGTTTATAAAAAAGTTGTAATTTTAGCAGTTAAGACTTATATGACAGCCAATTTTAAAGTTTTGATGTAAAAGGACAAAACTTTGCAAGGCTGCTTCTTTCACCAGTGAACACCAGAAACAGCTTGGCTCTTAGGAAAGGCTTTTACCACAGCAGTGTGTGAGACATTGGCGCGGCCGCCAGAAATCAGAAAGGGGTCTCACTGCAGGGCTTTGTCTTGGTTAAAAAGATCTAAATATGGTCTGAAATAACCCCTTTCCAAGTGTATTTAATTCTTAGCCAATGGCCTGTCAAAAATCAGAAATTTGTTGTCTCTAAGTAAAATGAAAATACTGTTATTTCTTAAGTAGCGGTGTTTTCAAATGACTCGTTCTGTTTCATTCAGTCTCTTGTCTCCCATTTCCTTCATATCTTAAATCTAGAGCTTTCGAAGAGAAACGCAAAGAACAGGAAGAAAGAGAGTATCAAATGAGAGAGCGCATCCTGCAACAGAGGAAGCAGAAGTTTGAGGAGGTCACTGAAAAATTCCAGCGTGCCCATGTCCCTCTGTCTCAGAGGAGGAGGGCAGGTACCTTCATTTCTAGAACAATTGTGAAACAAAAATGAAAGTTGTAATATGATTTAAATAGAGTAAACAATAAAATTGCACATTTAAAAATAAAAGTAGAAACCAAAACCACAGCAGCCTGGTGTGCTGTGTGAAATGAAAATGAAAATCAGGAATTGGATTTAAATTGATTTGGAGAATACTGTGTTGGCTCCATTGGTAAATTCTCTATTCACTCACAGGTTTCTTTCAACTTCATGCTAGTTCACAATTTTGTCTTTTTAAAATCATTTTTTAAAAATAATGTAACAGAAAATTTAGCAGTTGGGCTCAGGACATTACTGTCACACTCATTCTGGTATTTTACTTGTGGTTCACTTCAGATTCTTACTTGAGAGGCTGGCAAAACACATCTACAAAGTAACATAATTAAGAATTGAAGTAATTGGACTGAGGAGATGGCTTTGTGTATCAAGCACTTGTGAAACATGAGGGCTGAAGTCTGCATCCCAAGAGTGACAAAGTCAGGCAGATGTGTCCACAGCCTGTACTAAGAGTGACATAAAGTCAGGCAGATGTGTCCACAGCCTGTACTAAGAGTGACATAAAGTCAGGCAGATGTGTCCACAGCCTGTACTAAGAGTGACATAAAGTCAGGCAGATGTGTCCACAGCCTGTACTAAGAGTGACATAAAGTCAGGCAGATGTGTCCACAGCCTGTACTAAGAGTGACATAAAGTCAGGCAGATGTGTCCACAGCCTGTACTTAGGCAGCACAGACAGGGATCCCTGAAGCACATGCTAGCTAGTCTTGGCAAGCTCTGGGTTCAGGTGAGAGACCTACCTGAATAGCAGCAAACACCCACCTTCACAAACACCCACACATACCTACATTCCCCATGTGAGCATGTATACACACATGCACATACATTAAAAAGGAATTTAAGTCTGACTGTGAGTGATGCTTCCTGACCATATCCACATTTTTAGACCTTAGATAGCAAGACAGAGCTAACAATATCTCAAAGCTTGCTAAAGAAAGAGCTGGCAGTGCCGTCATGTACCCGGCCGTCATGTACTGGGCTGGACTCTGTTCCCAGCTATACTGAGCTGCAGAAATATGCAATTGTACTCTAACACTAAAATCCACAACTTGTTTTGGGTGATAATTTAAGCAGTATCATTGGTACAATAGTTGATGTGATAACAGAATGTGTAACTACTGTGAAAACATAGGAAAGAATGTTAGCATATGTCAGGACATTAGGTCATTGTTCCTAGAATAATGACATGCATGACTCTTGAACCAGGATTTTGCCAGACAAAGATAAAATAAAGGTTAGCCCAGACAGAAGGGACAGTTCATACACATGAACTGTGTCTGTCTGTCTGTCAGAGGCATAAGTTAGTGGGTTAGAAGAGAGGAATATTAACTTGAAACTAGAAGAAGTAAGTTGGAGCCAACTCCTAAAGAACTTTGTATGCCATGCTAGAAAGTTCTTCTTCATACAAAATGTCATTTTTGAACTGGAAAGTAATCCATTTCTGTGTTACTAAGGTATCTTAGTATTAATAGGTGCTACAAAGAACACTGATACCATGAAGATACCAAAACATGGTAGGGTTTTCTTTTTCTCTCTCAGTCCTGAGGTCAAGGTCAAGAGCTGGTTCCATGGTTGTATAGATTTCTGCTGTCTTGCAGCTAACCACTTTCTACAGATGGTTTCTATCTTTACTCTTGTGGATATGGTAGCTACTACATTGCCAGCCATAGAATTGATATTCTAGACAGAAAAGGGACATAAAGGTTATGTCTCTGAGCCCCCTTTAAACTTTAAATCATTGCCTTAGAGGCCAGCCTCCATTTATGTAATTTTATCTATTTGAGTCCTTTTGTAAGGGAAGCTGAAACTTTCTCAATGTTGGCTATGTTTCTACTCCTAACAGTATAATCATTGTCACTAAGATAAGGAAATGAATATAAGAGTCCTCCCATGGTAAGATCTGTTTGTTAGAAGGATAATCATAGTGACAACATGGAATACGGATGGCAGTAGAGACATACTCAAGTTAAAAGACTAGAAGGAGAAGGCTCTGGGAAGATGCATTAAGTTCCTCAGGTGAGCAGTGACTGTATAGACAGAAGGAGTAACCTACTCAGATACCACAATCGATAGAGTTACTTAGCATAGGAGAAGAAAAGCGACGAGAACAATGCCGTAGGAACTTGGCAGAGAGCAGCACACATAATCTGCATTAATAAATGGCAATATTTTACTAGCATGTATTCATTCTATGTCATAAATTTTATTTCTATATTTTTATACATGTATAAAATATTATCATATGCACTCCCATTACCCTCCCTTGTGTCTAGAGTTTGACCTAACACCTGTGTAATAGTATACTGGCTTTTCTTAAATACTGTGAAAAAATTACAGCCAATAGAATAGTGAAGAAGTATAGTGACATGAATGTTTTAAAAGTAAAAGTGTTCTTTTGAAAAATGTTAGGTTTCCTCAAAGACTTTGAGCTAGAAAATCATTTCTTCTACCACAGGTTTTGAATTATGTATAGAATTTTATGGGTGGAACATGTTTCCATATGCAAGGATGCAAGGGGAAGCATTCTTAAAAAACAGCTGTGTTCCTACAAGGGGAACACACAGACACTGAGATCGACAATTAACAAATGGGACCTCCTGAAACTAAAAAGCTTCTGTAAGGCAAAGGACACAGCCAACAAGACAAAAAGGCAGTCCACAGGATGGGAAAAGATAGTCACTAACCCCACATCTGACAGAGGGCTAATCTCCAAAATTTGCAAAGAACTCAAGAAGCAAGTCTCCAAAACACCAAAGGATCCAATTAAAAGGTGGGGTACAGAACTAAATAGAGAATTCTCAATAGAGGAGGCTAAAATGGCCAAGAGACACTTTAAAAAAGTGTTCAACATCCTTAGCCATCAGGGAAATGCAAATCAAAACAACTTTGAGATACCATCTTACTCCTGTCAGAATGGCTAAAATCAAAAACACTAAAGACAATTTGTGCTGGAGAGGATGTGGAGAGAGGGGAACATTCCTCCACTGCTGATGGGAGTACCAACTCGTACACCCACTTTGGGAATCAGTATGGGAACTACAACCCAAGGAAGCTAACTACAACCAGAGGAAAATGGGAATCAATCTACCACAAGACCCAGCAATTCCATTCTTAGGCATATATCCAAAATATGTAAATTCATACAACAAGGACATCTGCTCTACTATGTTCATAGCAGCATTATTTGTAATAGCCAGAAACTGGAAGCAACCTAGATGCCCCTCAACTGAACAGTGGATAGAGAAAATGTGGTACATTTACACAATGGAGTACTACTCAGTGGAAAAAAACAATGGAATCTTGAAATTCACAGGTAAATGGATGGCACTAGAAGAAACCATCCTGAGTGAGGTAACTCAGTCACAAAAAGGCAAACATGGTATGTACTCACTCATATATGGATTTTAGACATGGATCAGGAGAGTGCAAGTCTGCACTCCCACTGACAGAGAGTCTGGGAAACAGGAAATAACCTAAGAGAGATATGCATGGTACCCCAGAGAAGAGGAATGAGGCAAGATCTTCTGAACAGATGGGGAACACGGGGAGGGGTGGGGGGAATGGGAGCTGGGAAGAAGAGAGGGGGAGAAGACGAAGGGAGAGTAGGTCATGGGGGAACAGGAAGGTTGAGTGGGGGGGTAGAATGGGGGAAGAGGGAATCATAGGTTAGAAGACAGATCAGGCACCATTGTGACCTCTAGTGATCTAAAGGGATGACACCGACTGGCAAGCTAAGCAATAGTGCAGAGACCGCCTCAAATGCCCATTCCTGATAATGAACTTGATGTCTGTAACCATCCTGGAGCCTTCATTCAGTGACTGATGGAAGCAGAGGCAAACACCCACAGTTAAGCACTTAACTGAACCCAAGGAACCCAGTGACAGAGAGAGAGAGGAGCGATGAGCAAATTGGCAAAGAATGGGCTGGCAAAACCAGCAGAGACAGCTGATCTGAACAAGCAGGACCTTGGACCTCAGACCGACAGCTGGGAAGCCAGCATGGGACTGATCCAGACGCCCTGAGTGTGAGAGTCAGTGAGGAGGCCTGGGCAACCTATGGGGCCCCGGGCAGTAGATCAGTGTTTATCCCTAGCATACAAATGGACGTCGTGTGTCCATAACACAAAGCGGGATGCTCTCTCAGCCTGGACTCTTAGGGGAGTGCCTGGACCCTACCCTGAGTGAAATGACAGACTCTAGATATTCCCTATGTGGAAGGAAGTGGGGATAGGGTGGGAGGCTGGGGGGGGATGCGGGAGGAGGAGGGAGAGGGAACTGGGATTGACATGTGAAGCAAGCTACTTAAAATTACAGTAATAAAAAAAAAGAAGTAAGGAAGAGGAATACATTGAGTACCAAAGTGCACATTGGAAGACTTGGAATGAAAGTGGGTGTCTACAGAAAACAAGAATGAATGAGGGGTCTACAGAGCAGTGTGGGGTTAGTGCCCATGTAGCATATTGTCATGAAGACATCACTTGCCTTCTTCATATACCTTCTCGGTTGTGAAACTCAAAATAGCGCCTGTGCCATAGTCATGATGAGCATATTTACAAAGCACTTGATAAGCTATGTAGCAGTAAATGTCCAAAGTTAGTTAACCTTTTCATTTTATTCAGAGCAATATGTAAAAATTTTGAGACCATGAGATTAAATATAGAAGAGTTTATATATCAGAAAAACCTATACATTCTTCAAATACCCTTTTGCAAATAAATATCGTCATAAAATTGATGATGAAGATCTCAAAATAACAATACCTCTGTAGGACTTACATATCAAAACTTAAATTTGTATTCCATTGTAAATAATTATATAAGAACATTGAAACATGTTCTTATATAATTTTTGGACAATTAAATTATAAACCATTGGTGATAAAATGATTATTTTTTTCTATTCCCTTAGTTTTTCACAATCCAGTTCCTCCATTAGAAGAGGCCCTTAAACAAATTCAAGAATCCAACTTAAAATCAGAAGTAAACATTCCTCTTTCCCACAGACCAGCAACAAGTTGGCGGTAAGTAATTTATTATTACTGTATTAATATTATTAGACTGTTATCACTTAATATACAATAACCACATGGCTTCGTGCTCACTAAATTTGTAGTCTTTCTCATTGGTTACTTCTCTTTTTATTTTTTTTGCCGGGGGCTTAGGGCAGTTCAAGACATGGTTTCTCTGTGTAGTCCTGGCAGTCTTGGAGCTCACCTTGTAGACCAGGCTGGTCTCAAACTCACAGAGATCCACCTGCCTCTGCCTCCCAAGGGATGGAATTAAAAGCATGTACCACCACCACCTGGCTCATTGGTTACTTCTTATCTCTGTTTTAGAATTTGTTCTTTTTATAAATTAATTAGGAATTAAGCCAATTGTAATTTGTGGTCTTACAGTCACTAATAATGCAAATACTGCCAATAGAGGATAATTCTCTATGAAAAATATCAAATCTATTTTAATATATTGATGTTTATTGAATAGATAAAATTGTTTAAATTGTATTGAGATAAATTTAGTTTTAAAAACGTCATTTTGTGGTTGCAGTGTTTTTTTTCACTACTCAGATTTTTTGTTGTTATTATCTCAATAAAAACTACAATATCTGTAGTTTATCTCCAGAGTTGCCTAAATAAATCATATAAACATGTACTAGCCAGTCACTATATTTCCTCCAATAAATGTCTTTTCCATTTTTTTCCAAACATTTTTGAAGTTACTATATGCAGAGAACTAGATAAAGCATTGGAAAGCAATGTGGAGTAGACTCTTCCAAAGAATTTTATATCTATCTACAGATGGATGGATGAATGGATGGATGAATGAATGATAGACAGATAGATGGAATCAATCCTTAGTATATAACCTTAGAGAGAAGTAAAATGCTTTGGAAGGTATCAGGACTCTGGTTGTAGCTCAATGGAAGAGCACTTGCCTCACATGATTAAAGCCTGGAATTGATCCCCAGCACCACAAAGAAATGCGTAGAACTACATCACATATGTAAAGGGATACTTTTTTCTGTCTAGTCTGGGTCTTACTTGGACCAGTTTCTCTCCATCCACCAGGTCCCTGCACTCATGTATAAGATAACCACTCAGAGACTTAATATATATTTATAAATGTTTGGCCAATGACTTAGGCTTCTTATTGGCTAGGTCTCTCAAATATGAACCCATTTCTATTAATCTGTATGTGTCTCTACATGGCTGTGGCTTACCTAGGTGATCATGCCCTGGCATCCTGACTCCCTAATGGCTACATGGCATCTCCTCACTCTGACTTCTCCCTGCCTCTTTGTTTGGAATTCCCATCTAGCTAAATTCTTCCTGTCCATTGGCCAAAACAGCTTTACTCATCAAGCGATAAGAAAAACACATAGTCACAGCATACAGAGGATATCCCTCATCACACATGAGTAGTAATAATAATCAGAACACTTACTTGAATGACATTATTAATAATTCATACTATAAATTGTGTTGATATTTTACCTATACAGAATATCATTCTGTTCTTAGAATTCCTCTGGTCAATAACTCTCTTGACTAGAGCTAAAAACAAATGATTTAATCTGTTCAGTAGTCATTAGAGTCTGTTAAAGTCTCATTAAAAAGGGATGCTTCAGACAAGCTCTGAAGAAAATAGAGGTAATCAGCATGAGTGGCGAGTGGCACTGTAGACAGATGAGCTCATGCAAGGTCCTCACGTGACAGTGGTGATGATGTAGTCGGGGAAAAGTGAGTTGAATCAGCTGGCACTATAGTTCAGTGGGGGCATGTTCACTGAGCATGCTCCAGACCCTGAATTTGATCCTCGCTCTACAGAGAGGTGAGAGAGGAAGAAGGCAGAGATAGACAAGAGGCCCCGTATTTTAAGATAGGGACAGAGGTGCATGCCTGTAATCCCAGAGCTCATGATGTGGAATCAAGAAGATCAAGAGTTGAGGACCTACTTCAGCTACATGAGACTCTATCCAAACCAACAGCAACAACAATAATAATAATGTAGGTGAATCAGAGACTACAAATACTATGAGCTTAACTAGATTTGAGAGTAGAAAGAGATGTATCTGTATGTTAAGAAATACAAACTTTGGGGCAATTGAGTGGCTTAGAGGGTAACATACTTGCCACCAAACTTGACAGCCTGCATTTGATCCCCAGGACCCACATGGTCAAAGGAGAGAAGCAACTAATGCAAGTTGTCCTCTGATTTCTGCATGCATTCTGTGGCATATTTCTGTGTGCACACATATATACAGAGACACATGCAAATAAATAGAATCTAATAGAAAAATGAAATATAAACTTACTCGCGAGATTTTTTAAGAGAGTTTTAAGCAAATGAGCAAAGTCATTTTTAAACATACCATCACAGTCATTATAGAAAATTGTGGGTAATGGGGAGAGAGTGGATAATGGAGCAAGGAAGAAAGGAAGGGAAGAAAAACATTTCATGAAAAGAATGGATTATAAGGTTGGTGTGAGAGCATAAAGAAAGTGAAAACAGTAAAGGTAAGAATTTAATAAGTAAAAGTTTAGAGGTTTCTCAAAAAATAAAAATATAATTACCATATAACTCAGCTATTTCACTTTTGAGAATATCCCAGACAGCTCTATGCCCTACCATAGAGATGTTTGAACCCTTGTTTATTGTTGCTTTCTTCTCCATAACAAAGAACTGGAATCAGCCCTGTTGTCCATCACATGAATGAATAATGAAATTTAAATATATATACATACATACATATATATACATACATATACATATATATGCACCAAGTTCTAAAGAAAAATGAAGTTAAAATGTGCAGGAAAGTAGACCAATGTGTACAGTACTAAGTGATGTCACACAGTCTGAGAAAGGAATAAACTACATATTCTCTCTCAGAGGTAGAATCTAGCCAATAATTTGCATACATATGTAAACAAATGTACATGTGGGGACAGTATAACAATAAAAGAAAACTAGTAAAGCTAAATATGATTAAAATGAGAAAGGAATGAATGCAGGGAATGGCCATGAGTTATGAGAAAAGATATAAAACTAATGGTTTTTCTAGTGCTAATTCTGTCATGGATTTTTTTTAGTTTGGTGGTGAATTCATGCATAAAACATATTCAGTACTAAAAATATAAAATTTAATGTTAAGCTTCACAACTTCCATTTCAAATGCCAATTCTTACTGGATTTGAGTTCATTAAGTTGTATAGACTTTGGGTCTGGTTACTTTGATGTGCAATACTTTTATTTATTTGCAAGTTTTTTACAATAAATTTTATTTTAAAAGAATTTGGTGATACTTTAAAATTTTTATTTAAGCTTTTTTAATCAGAAGATGGGAGTTCAATTATAAATGTAAAAATTTTATCAAAGTTGAAATAAAAGGACTAGAAAGAGATATGAAGGTTGTGATTTTAAGATTACTCAAAAAAAATTTTGTATTTTTGTTTCCCAAACCAGATTGTAGTTCTGTTCAATATAGTGACTAGGTCTTACACATACATGTATTACCTATAGTGTTACACATGTTGGAAAAGTTCTAGAAGTAAGCTGAACATATCCTAGATACTAGTAAACACTCTGAGGGTAGAAGTTGGCCTGAAGCTATACAAATGAGGAGGATATTCATCAGAGACAAGCGCTTCCTGCAGTTTAATTAGCTTAATTTGGCTTTCGTGTACAATGAGAAGACAGTTGTCAGTAGGAAATTACAAAGGAAGCCAAGAGTTAAACCAGGAAGAGCCTGTTAAGTAATATGTTCTAGAAATAATAAAAAAAATTGAAACAAGCTCCCAAAAATATGTTTTGGAATTTTCCCAAATGAGTAGGGGCAGACTAAATGTGGGGAAGTCAGAACTGCTACTTGGGTTAACAAAACGATTACTTCTTCAGAACTGCCAAAGAGGGAACTAGAAGATGAGGAAGAGTCAGGGATGATTGCAGAGACAGGATTTGGTAGGCAAATAGACAGTGAAACAGTGAAACCATTTATCAAAACTTAAGGATGAGGATAAGGAGACAGATCATGTTAAGCATTTTGCCACAATAAAAAGAATATTACTATGAAGAAGGCATCAACAGGGTTAGGGAAGGAGTAGTTGAAAGGAAGATAGGGTAAGCTGGAGTACAGGGTATTCAAGAACCAGTTTCTCATGACAAGAAGTCTAGGCCAGGCTGGGGAGATGGCTCAGTGGTTAAAGTGCTTGCTACAAAAGCAAGAGGACCCTAGTTCAGATCCCCAGCACCTATGTAAATGACAAGTGGCTGTGGTGGCTCACTTGCAATAAAAAAATATAACAGCCATCTGGGCCATCAGTACAGATGTGACAGTCACCACAGAAAAAACATAACAGTGGTTGGTATCCAGTGGGGCTTGAGTTAAATGAACAGAGTGCCATATGATAACAAGACAGTAAGTATCCTTGGATATGAGCACTCGTCAGGCAGGTTACAACGCAGTTGAAAGCTGATCTTAGCTGAGTCCATACCTCCTACAAAGGACAGCACCACTGTAAGACAATGTAATCACAGAAGATGAACTCCTTCCCAAGGAACCAACTTAGAAAGGTGCCCAATGCTCAATTAGTCCTTTGAGAAGAATAAACGTATATCATTAACCCTTTACAGACACATAGATATAGAGAACATCACAGTCAGTTTACACAAGATACCATGAGGAGATCTGGTAGAGTAAGAAAAGGGTGGCCAAACTCAGAGCTTCCAAAAGGCTGGCCTCAAGAGTAAGCCTCAAAAGAGCAACCAGAGAAGTTGAAAAAGATAGTGGGACACTAAAGCCATTAAAGACGGTGGTCAAATTTCTACTTTTACGGTTATTGGGTTAAGTAGCTAATCATAAGCAAAGCAACACACTGAAGTGAAACAAGCTAGAAATGTGTGTTAAGAAACCACAGTGGGAGACATGAAGGCTGCACAACTTTAGAATATTCTAGGAAAGCTTGTTGGGATAAAAGATGGCACATAATGGCCAACGCAGGCAGGGCTCAGAGGGAGCTTTTCTTTAAAACTTGTGAACTACTTAACATTTTTGTACAGAGATCCTTACTTTTTCAGTTTCTTTTTCTGTGTATCAACTATTATTTTGTGCTGATCATATATTTCCCATTTTAAAAGCACCTCTTGTACAACAAATGAAAATTGGTGTTTTTTCTTGTTCCGCAATGTGCAGTTGTTTAAAATCTTAGAAGGGTTAAACAGTCAGGATAAGCTTCAGTTCTTCTGAAGCAAACAAATATGTTATCATTTTAGCAAATCTGTACTAATATAACAAATAATATGTATTGTCACTGTGAGAAATAACCTGCATTCTGTGTCAAAATACCCAGTTTTCATAATATATTTTGACTATGACTTTGTGTGATATCTATGTGTATATATAAATCTTTATTTGAAAAGCAAATATGTATAATCTATGAGAAAAGATACCAGAATTCACTAATAAAAACTTGGACTTCTCTCCCCAAATAGATAAGTGCTAAATATTGTATATTAAGTATTCTACAAACTATAAATGTCATATAAATATGAAATTTTAGGCTATTAATGATCATTTCTTGGTTTTATGAAAATAAGTTTCTTGCAAATGTTTACACAAGGACTAATAAGCTATTGTAATGATACAAATGCATTTCAGTGGATATAAACCTAAAGTAGGTTAAGAAATAAAGTGGTACCATGAAGCAGTTCCAGAGAAGCAGAGGATAGCAGTATTTGTTCTGGGGACTGAGTAGCCACAGCCTCAGCCCGAGTGGTGGCTCTGACATAGAGAATGCTAATGGTAAATAAAACTAAATTAAGATGCTAATGTTACAATTGAAAATGAAGATTTGTTTGGAAAAGTGGGGGCTAGTTCTTAAGCCTCAATAAAAATTGGCAAATAGGTTTTTAGGAATAAAGAAAGCACTTCAGGAAGTAATGAGATATAAAAATATTAATAAGGTATTAACTCTTAAAATATCAGAAATAACCAACCTTCCATCATAATCAAGTTCTTATCACAAAGCTAATCTGCTTAAGAGGACATAGTCTCTCTAACAGAACAATTTGTTTGATATCTATCTCCAATATCCATGTATTTGTGATGAGATAGTCCATTCTGAACCACCCCCTGCCCCGAGATGTCAACATTTGCTCTTCACACTAGTGGCGGGAACTAGATTTTTCCAGCCTATGTCAGTGCATCACACTTTTGAAAGGAGGAAAAGTGAACTTGAGTCATCTGTGTGCCAGCTTCCATCAGTCAGTAGGAGAGGAGTCTGGCTGGCCAATGGAAGATGGAGCATGAACCCAGAGGATAAAATCAAAAGCCATCAGAAGCCTACAGGCAGCCCAGTCATAAAGGTTTTTAATCTTAATGAGGTTCTTTCTACTTGCCTGTCCGAATGCTTTCCCACCTATGCAGATCCATTCCTGCCTGTTCAGCTGTCTCCAGTCCTGATCCCTACTTACCTGGTCAGCTGTCCGCTTCACAGGCCCCATTGCTGTACCCTCACCCCCAGACCTGTGTCCTTCCGTCTGTCCCCTCTACTCTTCCAAAGACCTTTTTACCAGCCCCATTACTATCTGATCCCACCAGACATCCCCCTCACCCTCCAGCCCCAGTTACTTCCAGCTTTTCCAGCAGTTTCCCTAGTCTGCTAGCCCCTGTTCCTTCTGGGCCACCAGTCCTTCAAGCTCACCCATGCCAAAGTTCTCCAGTCGTTCCTGATCCTGGCTCACAGGATAGATTATTTTACAAAACATTCAGACCCAAACATTTACTTGCAGCACAGCCTTATACCCCAGCAACTCTAACGCCTGCCCTTATCCGCCGTTCCCTTCCAGCTCGACTGGTTGTTTCCCCAAGCCCCTTGGAATCTCTCCCTGTTTTGAAACCTTTCAGTTTATCCAGTCGTTCAACTCAGCCAGCTCCACCCCTCTCTTGTGTCACTCCTTTGCCTGAACATCCTGCTAGGTTTGATGCTTGTCATTCAGTTCAGAAATGTGTTCCACAAACCACATTGTCAAGTCAGCCGCGGGCCTCTGTAGACGCTCTGCCGTCCTTGGTTCTCCCCCACCCGCCCCCACGCCCTTCTCCATCCTCTCCTCTGCCACCATCCCCCTCGGCTTCCACACCCTCGTCGCCTTCGGCGGTAGCTTCTTCCTCTTCATCCATGCCTTCTCCTCCTCCACCTTCTCCTGGCACCTCCCCTCCCTCACCTATCCCATCTGCCCCTCTTTTGCCCTCTCCACGTTTGCCTCCAGCTTACCTAGCTTTCCCCTCTCCAGCGCCTCCTGCTTCCTCCTCCTCCGTGATTTCTTCTTCCTTTCCTCCCATGCTTCACTCTTTCTCGATTTCTTCCTCCCCATCTCCTTTTATTCCTATCCATCCCTTCAATCCTCCTCACTGGGGGAAGAAAGTAGAGAAGAGGAGAGAAGAAAGTGGAGTAGAGAAGAAAGGAATAGAGAAGAAAAAGTTGAGAGACGACAACTTTAAAGGTAAATAATTGAGTTTATTAGACATTTTGTAGATTTAGTTCTATGTTGTTTGGGAAGGGTAACTAAAGGGGAAGATTATGTAAGAGTAGAAAAGTTTGAAAACAAAAATAGACAGAAACATGTCCTCACTGTTCAGGAACGTGTACTAAATGCCTTCTCACTAGCCATGATCTCCTGGTGATGACAAAGGAATAATTAGGGATGTAGTAATCACTGACCTTGATGATTCTGGTCTGTCTAAATAAAAACATGTATGGGTATTGGAGATAGTTATATGTCACATGTGGTAATAAGCCACCTTCCAAAATGTTTCTTTATCCTGATTTAATTGGAAATAATTTAACTGAGTTGGTAATAAATGCCCCTCAGTCATCTGTATCCTTCTTTCATCATCCACTTATCCTTGAAGGAATTGGATTTTTTACTGTATATATATATACTGAAATGTACAAGCTATCAGTTTCTAGACAACACAAAAATATAATAGAAGAGATGTCCTGAGTTTCCAGACAATACAGCATTACGAATAAAACATACTGTCCTGATTGGACACACCAAAGGTAGACTAGTGAAGACACACTTTTGTAGCATAAAAAATATGCTTATGTGGGGCTGGAGAGATGGCTTAGGAGTTAAGGGCACTAGGTGCTCTTCCAAAGGACCCAGGTTCGATTCCCACCAACCATGCAGCAGCTCACAGATGTCTGTGACTCCAGTTCTGGGGGATCTAACACCCTCACACAAAGATACATGCAGGCAGAACCCCAATGTACATTTAAAAATAAATCTTCAAAAATAGGTGCTTATATTTCTAATTATATTCCTGAAACAAACTGAAAACAAAGGTTTATGTTCTTGGTTGAGTAAGAGCCGCACTCCCATAGCTAGTCATGCAGGAAGGACATTCATACCTACCCTGGCAAAGCAGCAGCCATATTTTCTTTCTGCTAGAATTTTAGCCAACTCTCTTTGGGATATAGGAATAACCACTGGCCATGACATCAACTAAGAACAAAAAAGCTAGTAAACATTATTGTCTATATGAAACATATCTAGAGAAATGAAAACTGACAGCAGGTGCACAGGATTTCTAGTCCTGCCCTGTGATAAAGTGGACCATGGTAACCCTGAATAAGCAGGCGTCCCTTGGTGAAGCTCTTCCTTATTGGAACTCTGCTCTCAAAGTCATTTTTATTCTTGTTTATTGCCTTAAAGTCCCATTCCAATATGTCTATAGAGTTCTCCAATATCCTTATATGTCATTATCTGGACACGTGCACATAGTATACAGTTGTGTCATTTATATACTTATAGAAATAAGTTAATTTCAGTTAAATGTACTAAATCTTTCCATATCTGGTTCACAGAGCTATAGATTCTGCCTTGCCTTCATCGTTGTCAAAAAATGATCACAAACATCAAAAATATCTCGTGCACAGAATTAACTGTGATAAAGAAATGAAGGAAAACAACATAGCAAACGTAGCTACTAACAAAAATGTGTTCCAGCTTAAACTGGAGGAGACTCAGAAGCTCCTAGAGAATCAACACCTAAGCAGTTTGCAAGTATGAACTATAACTGTGTTACTAGTGTTTCATTTGTAGTAATACTTCTGTCCTACTTCTCAGTGTTCTTCACAGAGATAAAAGGAGGCCATAAAAAGACTGTGGATGAGTCAGCTCAACTTCATCACAGATGGAAAAAGAAAACGTGGGGTTTTTTCCTGACCTTTTCCCATCTTTCTTCCTGCTCTTCCTCTTTTTCCATCTATTTAAAAAAATTAGGCTGTATGAATGTTATTTTCTGACAAATATAAAAGCTGTTTGAAAGAATAGTGTAATATAAATATTATTATTAGAAATTATATTTTAAAAAGCAACCTAAACTTATGATGCATATAGATGCTTCTGAACCATCTCTCCAACCCCTAAAACCAATAGTTCTTAAACCTAAATCCACATGCTTCATAGAAGTAAATAAGTGTAAGACTACTGCATGAATCTCATGTGGGAAACGAAACAGCGGGGCCCAGACATAGATTTTTGTCAGTATTTTGTTTGGACACAGGATATAATTTAGCCCAGGCTAGCCTCAAACTTAGTATGTAACCAAGGCTATTCTTGAACTTCTGATCCTCCCTGGCATATTTATTTTTATGAAACTCTTTGTCTCTTACATACAACCAGAGTTGAAATATATTTCCAGACCTCTATAAAAAGGCTATAATTCCTACCAACAGAAAGTTCACATTAGGGTCACAGAACTTTACTTTCTCTTTTAATTTATTTTTTGAGAATTTCATAAAGCGTATAACATATTTTAATCCTATCCTTTTGTTTCCTCCCCTATTCCCAGCCACCACCACTTTTCCATCCAACCTGATGCCTTTGTTTTAAAACAGCTGGCTGCACTCAGCGCTGCCTGGATGGGCGCGTGTAGAATTGCCTGTGGGCTGGGGTAGCCTCCCTGGGGTCGTGCACAGTCTCAGTGTGGAAGCGCAGGGCTCAGAGCCAGGGGTGATGAATGGCTGTTTCATCGCACAACTGTCAAGAGTCTCTTAAGTCCAGCGAAGGTTTCAGGAAGAGAATCTAGTTCATCAGCAAGTATTTTTCAGAATTAATTTAGCATTGTGAAGCCACGAGGAAACTCCATACCCTAAGCGGAATAGCAGTTATTTCTAAGCCATCATGGAAGCCAGAATAATTGAGCATTTACTTTGGGAGTTGAAATGACACTCAACTTTTTTATCCTTTCCTTACTTTCTTACTTTTTACCATGAGGTCTGCTGCAGGGGTGTACTTGTACCTATACTGCTTATGGTCACATTATTTTCCCTGTCAAGAAATATTAACCACAGTCTACAGCATAAAACAGTGTTCTTTTTTTTCCCCTCAGAAATTTTGTGATGAAGTTAATCAGATAACCAATTCTGAAACTCTCTCAAGTATAGACAGCCTTGAGGCTGCAGAGCGTGAAGAAATATACATAACACTTAGTATGACTCCTTCCACGTCCGCCCAGCAGAACTCTGTTCCCCTCAGGTCAGCAAGTCTGCAGTCGGCTCATTTAAACTGCTATGATGAAGATAGACTGTCTTTCTCTAAAACTCAGCATATAAACAATTGGCTCACAAACTTAGATGCTCAAAGTACTCAGCCTGTCACATCTTTTTCAGATATTTTAAATAAATCTAGTGTTCTGCCATCGTGGGAATGTTTGAGTAATAAAGAACAAAGCCCACCTACCCCGGGCAGGGCTGTGGAGAGAGCCACGAGAACCGCTAATGACTCCGTGCTCTTTGTATGTAGTCCTTCCGTAGTTGCTCTAGAGAGAAAAAGAGAGAACGCCTCTAAAGGGAGCACTGTGAGGACCAGTGATCCCGTTTACGGAACACCCCAAGGGGAGAAGTCGTCCAGTGAACCCGCTTACGGAACACAAGGGGAGAGGCCGTGCAGTGCCAAGAGCCCAGCATTTAAAGTCAGTGGAGCCTGGACTACTCCAGAATCTCTAACCCAGGAAGCAGCTTCGTTTTGCATCCAAGAGAGACTATCTGAGTTAAGTCAAGGAAACAGAACCGCTTCCATTCCTGCCTCATCTGCACCCCTTCTGCCGCCTAACTCACAGCCTGGTGGGCCTTCATCCGAAAACAGCACACCCATAAAAGAGGTCGAGGCCATGCCCAGCTCTGATAAGTTAGATGAGCTGAAAGATGTGAGATGTGAAAAGGTAAACCATTTTAACTGTAATAAAGAAAAGTTGTCTTTACTTTCAGACCATTTCCAGGCCGCCTGTGCACCTCAAACTTCTAATTCAAAAGCGAGAAAACCAACAGCAAGTGGGCCGTCAGCACCCCCGTGTGACGTAGCTCCTGACTGTGACTTGCCTGACCGCCACAGTGTGAAACACAACACCCGTGGACAAAATGGGGTGAGGCTGCTGAAGAGTATATTAAAGAAGGAATCCAGATACGACCACGATTATCTCAAGGCACTAGTTCTAAATCAAGGTTTTCGGTTCAGACATCAAAAGGCAGAAGCTATTAGAGATAGTATTGAATTAGCAAAACAAAAGGAGAAAGCCATAGGAACCCCAAAGATTACCAAGAAGCTACGGTGGCTTGATGAAAGTGATGACGTAGGAAGGTGTGGAGATGACAGCTACCCGGTGAGGAACAGGGCAGGAATGACTTCACGGTGGTTACAGCACTGTCACACCGACCTTGTGCAGGTGCCGACCTGCAACCTAACGAACGCGCCTGACCATACTGCACACACTGCTGCTGCTGGAAACAGGGCCACGGCTGACGGTGTCTCTGAAAGTGTCACTGGCTCAGGAGGATGTGAGATGGACAGTGTTCCTTTGGGCTCTTCTACACCTTCAGGCTATAGCTTTGCTAAACAAGCCTGGCCAGCCTGCAAAAGGGAAGAGAACAAAGCCCCTGGGCATGCTGGTGTCGCTAAGACTCAGAAGTCCAAGCCTCCTAGGGCAGCAAAGGGGACGAGAAGGGCAGGGTCTGCAAAGGTCCAGACAGGCCTTGTTTATATGAACAGGAAAACCACTATCAGCCAGCCACCATCTTCAAGCAAAGCCAACACACAGGCCCAAACTCAGGGTAAACTAATTATACCTCATCCTCTGCCTAAACCACCGACAAGCATTAAAAATGGTAAAAATATGCAAATGTCTCCATGTCAGTTAGCCACACCTGAACAGTCTCAAAATGTCATGACACAGAGCTGTTTAAGTTCATGCATGCTTCCAACAGAGTACCGTTTGAACCAGTGGACTCAAGAAAGTCATCCCCCATTCTCAGATGCTTGTTCTGACCTCCTCGCTGTGACCCCAGCCCTACCATCCCCTCACTCTTCAGAATGCCAAACCTCAGCAAAAGCAAACTATTCGAATGGCCCTCGCACAGGCTTGCAGCAAGACGGGACAGTATATTGTACCCAAGGAAGTCCTGTTTGTGAAGAGAGCAACCAGTCGTTAGCTCATAGGAATGCCGAAGAGGAGTCAGTTCTCTCATGGAGAGGAAGGAACAATGGGTGCCAAAATGACAGGGCCACTGGTAAGGAAAACATTTATACCTTCTTCTGGCAAAAAAGTATACAACCTTTCAGAGTCATGTTCATGGCAATGGATACGGTCTAGTGGGTTACAGTCTTAGGAGGATAACTTAGCTCTCAATCCTATAGTTTGCTTTAGCAGCTGGAGCTCTTCAGAGAATTGCCTAACTGTACTCAGATAGCATCTGACCCTTATCCCATGTGCTTCTGTCATTGCTGTTGTGATTAGATTTCTGTCACGTGAGCACCATGGGACAAAACAAGCTTTATTTGGATAGATAAATATCACAACTTATGTGTTTTTTTTTTTTTGACACAGAGTGTAGTTCTGACTGGCCTAGAACTCATAGTATAGACCAACTGGCCTCAAGCCCACAGAGGTCCTCCTGCATTGCTCCCAAGTGCTAGGATTAATGGCATGAATTTCGTATATGCTAATAGTAGATGTTAACTAAGCCTTGGGCTGTCAAGGTGGCCAGTAAAGATGCATTCAGCCAAACTTGACAACCTGAATCCAGTCCCTGAAGCCCACATGATGGATGGAGAGAACTGGCCCCTTCCAGGTGACCTCCAACTCCACATAGGACTGCAGGCAAGATAGTGAATGGGGCAAAATGCCTGCAGCTTAAAAAAAAGAAGTGTTTTAAAGACATACACAGTCCTCTGTCCTCCCTGGAACCCTGCAGCTCTGCTTCTGTGGGCTTTGTGCTTTCTGTTGTCCTGTAGGGAAGAACAGACACCATTGTGTTGGACAATTCTAAGACTGGCCTCCTTGTTGAATGCCCTTGTCCTGTCACTCACTGCTTGTGAAGACACTCCCCTCCTTTAAGGGAGTGACCCAGAAGTCCCATAAAACTTGCTGCCAGTGGGAGTTAGCTTCCCACTGAGAAACAGCGAGGACAGAACAGTGATAACAAGTAATAACGTCCCTAGAGTTTACAAATTCACACTTGGTGTCCTCTTGAATTAGACCATGAGCTTTCTGTGTGCTACGTCGTCGTACATCAGATCCCAACATGGCCCGACACTTAGTAGACACCCTGACTTTTCGCTCTTTTCTTTTTCTTTTTGAGACGTGTTTGATGTTTTGTTTTTTGAGACAGGATCTCACTGTGTAGCACATGGTCAGTTGACCATGCTATCCTCCAACTCACACAGATCTGCCTGCTTCTGCCTCATGAATGCCAGAACTGAGTTAGTTTTTAAATTATTTTTTATTTATTTGTCAGTTGGTCTTTGTATATCTATACCATATGTGTGGGGCTGTCTATGAGGCCCAAAAAGGGAGGCCCATAAAACTTAAGTACAGATTCTTTTAACCACCTACCGTAAGTGTCGGCTTATGCCGTAAGTGCCAATTCAGGTACTCTGATGGTGACAAGGGCTCTTACCAAATGAAGCGCCTCTCCAGCCCTGAGACTTTTCATAAATTGGATGGGTATAAACTACATTAACAAATGGAAAATTAAGTGCAAAAAAAGTAACCTAAATCTCTTCACTACTTCTCTACAAAAATCTAAGTTTTAATCAAAGTTAGAGGCTGAGGTTTTTAAAGAATGAAGAGAAACTGAGACAGGAAAAATATTGATGAAAAATAAGTAAAATGACTATGGTAGTTATAAGCCAAGAGACATATACCTTGAAACATATGTTATGTGAGATCATATTCTAAAGTGTAGACTATATTCCTTACCGTGAAATAATTATGCTTATCATCATCTGAAAATGAACAAAAATGTATAGGGCTCAGATACAGGTCAAATTAAACCTCTGGGGCAAAGGGTGTCAACCAAAAGAAACTTGGTGGAAAAGACACTGAGAGAACATGATGTTGCCTGCTACAAATAAACACAGCATGTTGTCCTCCCCAGACGGGACAGGACCCCATACTGAATATGTAGCTAAATGGGACTAGGCAAACTGAAACAAAGTTAGAATAATAATGGAAGTGTTTTAGGATTGCCAAGGGGCAGACCTAGGAATGTTAGTAATGATATCTTTTAAGTAACATTAAAATACAAGCCTATGAGAAAACGTGACTGTAAAGGTTGTCGTAACCTGTAGAGAAGTCTAAAAGATCTATAAGGATCATGAGAGAAGACCTGGGTGGAGAAGAAGGTGAGTGCATGGTGAGGCCATGAAGTCCCAACAGTCTGTGAAAATTGCCAGACTCTAATATTTGCATTATTAAATGCATAGGCCAAGGATAGCTGAGACAATCTCAAGAACAAAGTTAAAAGCTGTCATTTCTAAAGCCAGGTGATGCTGGCACAGGCTTTTAATCCCAGCACTCAGGAGGCAGAGGCAGGTATACCTCTGTGAGTTCAAGGCCAGCCTACTCTACTGATCAAGTTCCAGGACAGCCACGTATACAGAGAAACCCTGTCTTGGAATTTTCATTTCTAGATAGTCTATCTAAATCTACAATTAGCACAGTGTGGTATCTGCTGAATGATAATAGAATACAGTCCCACATAATTAATTGCTTGGTTTTGGTTTTGGTTTTGGTTTTTCGAGGCAGGGTTTTTCTGTATTGTTTTGGAGCCTGTCCTGGAACTCGCTCTGTAGACCAGGCTGGTCTCGAACTCTCAGAGATCTGCCTGCCTCTGCCTTCTGAGTGCTGGGATTAAAGGTGTGTGCCACCAACGCCCGGCTTAATTGCTTGATTTTTATCAAAAGTAGCAATGCATAACAGGAAAAAAGATGCTCATTTTATCATTCAGTTGGGTAACTGTATATAATCAGTTAAAGTAAACCTTTCTTCACTCATATACACAAATCAATTCCATATAAATTATAGATATAAATGTGAAAAATAAAAAGCTCTAGAAGTAATATGATTTTAGAATAGTAAAATTTCTTATCTTCTATGTAAAATATAACCTATTAAGAAGAATGACACTTATACAATAAAATTGGAGATTTCTTATCCATACAAAAAATAGCAAGCTAAAATGACACACACTGAATGAGGAAAGATTTTTGGAACGTTCTGTACTCACAAGACTCATAGGCAGAATGTATAAAAGACTACAGTGAGTATAAAAGTGTGGATCAGTTACGCCGTGAGGGCTAAAGCCAGAGAAGCAGAACCAAGTAAAGAGGTCTAAAGAGGCCTGTTGCGAAGCACTGATTTAAATTATATGGGCTCGGCTAGGCAAATCTAATACTCGTAGGACAGGCTATAAAGAACAGACTAAAAAACACAAAAAAAGGGCTAACACCAGTATCCACGATGATTGATCAAATGCCACCATGACTATCTAGATTGTCTCTCTCAAAAAAACTGCTGAATAAGATATCACAGCAATACTGATAGCAATTTTCAATAAATTTTTATTTAAATTAAAAACAATCTTATTTTACATACTAATCCCTGTTACCTCTCCCTCCCACCCTCCCATGCCTCCCCAACCCCCCATCCCACCTCCCATCCACTCCCCAGGGAGGGTGAAGCCTCCCATGGGGGATCACCAAAGTCTGTCATATCATTTGGGGGCAGGACCTAGGCCCTCCCCCCATGTTTGATAGAAATTTTTAATTGAACAACTTCAGACTACAGGTAACACATCAAAAAGATTATCAGTGGGCTAGGAAGATAGCACACTCAATAAGGAACTTGACTTGCAAACATGAGGACCTAAGTTTAGTCTCTAGAACCCATATTAATAAAAATAAAGGCTGAGGCATTGACTCAGAAGTTAAAGGCACTGGTTGTTCTTACAAAGGGCCCGGGTTCAATTCCCAGCACCCACATAGGGGTTCATAATCACCTAGAACTCAAGTTGCGGGGGCTCCAGTGTCTTCTTCTGACCGCCAACTATACAGGTGTACACATAACTTACATACAGACAAAATGTTCACTGTCTTCTGACCTCCAACTATACATGTGTACACATACTTATATACGGGCAAAATACTCACTATCTTGTGACCTCCAACTAACTATACAGGTGTACACATACTTTTACATACGGGCAAAATACTCACTGTCTTCTGACCTCCAACTATACGGGTGTACACATACTTACATACGGACAAAATACTCACTAGAAATAAAATGAGCAAATGTAATAAAAATGTTTAATGTAATGAGTATGATATCATATGCTTTTAATCTTTATGAAGTTGTCCTCTGACCTCCACACACGCACACACATGTGCATGTACATGTGCACCCTCCTGTACATGAACATACACAAATATACACACAAAACACAGAGCAAAATAGTGCAATAGGCTTTCATAAATAAAAGACATCAAATGGACAATAAAATGCAAATGTACATTTAGACTTTTAGATACAACTGCATGCATCAGAGTAGCTAAAATTAGATACATTACCAAGGGTTGGTAAAGTTTTATATGAGCTAAAAATTCCCATATCTACAAAAGTTAAGCATACGTAGATTCTATGACGCAGTAATTCTAGACCAACAAATTGTGTATGTGTTACTATCACAGTATTTTTTGATTAATTATACACATTTTTTTGTCTTTTGAGACAGGGTTTCTCTGTGTAGCTTTGGAGCCTGTCCTGGAATTCACAGAGATCTGACTGCCTCTGCCTCCCAAGTGCTAGGATTAAAGACGTGTGCCACCACTGCCAGCTTTAATTGTAACTATTTCATTTTGAGCTGTATAACATGCTTGTTCTGTCATGTGCCTTCAAGGTAGGCTTCACTCTTCTGGTTTTTTACGATTTCTAAGTTTATGAAGCTGAGTCTAAACTGACACTGTGTCAGTACTCTGCCATGATTGGTGAGGGACTGTACAAAACTGTGGGGTATGTCTGCTCTGTCTGGCTCTTACTCACCTGTCCTTAAATTATCTGTATCATCTCTGAGGATTGGCATTGTTAGAATGAGGTCTTAGTTAAGTGGCCATAGAGAAAGCATAGGAAAATCATGTGAGGAGCACCCATGTGCCACAGCGTACCCTAAATGGTAAAACATCCTGTCTGAGAACTGGCTCAGATACTGTTTGAGATGCATAAATCACTTCCCTGGGCACTCTAGGACACCGCAGAAATGAAAAGTGCTGCTGAAGGGTGGTGCCAACCGCTTGCCCTGGGATTGCTTTCAAGATAATTGAACTTATATAAAGTATATGACCCTCTAACACACAGTGGTGCCTTGAATAAAGTTCCATACCTAATTTTTTTATGTCAAGTGGAATCCTATACGATCTTCCCGCACACCAATAACACGCTTTGTTATTGGCATTCCCCATATTCTGCTCCACAGCAGGAACTGTGCCATGTATAGAACTTAGAGGAAAACTAATAGAAGACTGCTGGCCAAATAGAGGAAATGCATAGAACTTTCTACACTGTTTGACAGTAATTTGAAATTTTGAGTGGATTCATATTACCTACTCAAATTTCACTATATTTTATATTGACATTTGTTAAGATTCTACTGTTACAAGAAGAAAGCAAGTTGTTGAAAATAAGTGGAGAAACCTGTTAGAGCAGAAAAGAATAATCTCGGGATCTGCAGGAATGAAGTACACCGAGCAAATGATTGTAAGTATGGTCTTAGCAAACTCTCCTTTAGTAATAGAGAACTATTGAGAGACAGATGCTTTTGGTGTAAACTGTTCCTCAACATCAGTGTGAATGTAGCCAAAGCCATTCATGATACAATCTTAGAATCTTATGCTAGTAGCTTCCTGTACTTATTTGCTGTATTTGAATGAGTTCATGCAATCAGTTACCAGTGAAGGTGTCTTACTACCTTTAAGCAATTATTCCCGGGGCTAGTGAGATATTAAGAACACTGACTGCTCTTCCAGAGGACCCAGGTTCAATTCCCAGTGCCTACATGGTGGCTCACAACCATCTCTAACACCAGTCTCAGAAGACCCAAGCCTTCTGGCCTGTAAGGGCACCAGGCACACAAGTGGTACACACACATTTAGGTAAAAACACCCATATACATAATTTAGTTTTTTTCCAAATAAGAAAAAGTATTCTTTAACTTACTATTTATAGATAATTCTGTAGAGAAGCCATTTGCAGCAAAATTCCCTGAAGTTATTTAAATATTCAATAAAGGGCAGGAGGAAAGACAGTGTGGCAGGGGATGACACGATTGTATGTTGTACTGCATTTTTTTAAAAGACATTTTCCATCCAGAGACCTTTTTATTTTAAAAAATTTATTTTTCATTTTACATACCAACCCCAGTGCCCCCTCCCTCCCCTTCTCCTGCCCCCCCAGCCTCCTCCCCTTCCCACCCCCCCATACATTCCTCATAGGGGGTAAGGCCTTCCTTGGGGAGTCAACAAAGCCTGGCTACCAAGTTGAGGCAGGACAAAGCCCCTCCCCCCCTGCATGGCACAAATAATAAAAGCCCAGAGACAGACATTGGGATTCAAACTGAAGATCAGAGCAGCCAAGCCAATAAAGAGTTCTTACCTCTACCAAAACTAAAACCAAAGGTGAAGGTGGGATCCTCTCCTCAGCATGACTGTAGACTGCAATGCTCTCCACCAAAGCTCAGACTGCACTGAAGCTGCCTTATATTCTCTCTAGTGCTGAGATTAGAGGCATGAGCTCTGTTTCTCTTTTAGACTGATTCAGTCTCATGTAGCCTTGGATGGCCTTGAACTCATAGGGATCCATCTGCCTCTGTCTCCTGAGTCCTAGAATTAAAGGTGTGTGCCACCACTGCCTGACTTTTATGGCTAACTGGTGGCTTAGCTCTTCATTCTGATCTCCTGGCAAACTTTATTTGTTAGATTACAAACAATATATCACTACATCCCTGAATCAAGGCTGAGCAAGGTATCCCACCGTAGGGAATGGGCTCCAAAAAGTCAGTTCATGCCCCTGGATTAGGTCCTGGTGGCACTGTCAGCTACACCCCTAACAGATCAAGTCACAGATCTGTCATCCACATTTAGAGGGTCTAGTTCAGTCCCATGCAGGTTCCCCAGCTGTCAGTCCATAGTCTGTGAGCTCCCACTAGCTCCAATCAGCTGTCTCTGGTTTTCCCCATCATGGTTTTGACCACCCTTGTTCATATGGCCTCTCCTCCAGGAGCTCAGCCCAGTGCTTGGCTGCGGGTCACTGCATCTGCTGCCATCAGTTACATGGAGGGTCCCATGAAGGGAAAATAGTTAAAAATCTCCTGAGTAAACTGGGGGTGGGGGGGTAGAAGGGAGAGGATAGGGGATAGGAATATGAGGAATCAAGAAGCCAAGATGGGAAGGGAAGCTGGGGGAGGGACTGAGGAGGAGACAATGAAAGAGATATATAATGATAGAGGGAGCCATTATGTGGTTAGAGAGAAACCTGGTGTAGAGAAATTCTTAGGAATTCACAAGGATGACCCCAGCTAAGACTCCTAACAATAATGGAGAAGGTGTCTGAATGGGCCTTCCCCTTTAATCAGATTAGTGGCTATCCTAATTTTCATCATCTAGGGACCTTTTATAAGAAACTTTGAATTGCATAATGGTTTTGTCTTTAAGAACAGTTAAGTCGGGCGTTGGTGGCACACACCTTTAATCCCAGCACTTGGGAGGCAGAGGCAGGCGGATCTCTGTGAGTTCGAGACCAGCCTGGTCTACAGAGCGAGTTCCAGGACAGTCTCCAAAACAATACAGAGAAACCATGTCTCGAAAAGCCAAAAAAAAAAAAAAAAAAAAAAAAAAAAGAACAGTTAAACAAACCCTAATATAATTTTTTGGACAGAGATCTTTAATAAAAGCCAAAGCGTAGTAACAGTTTTAAATGATGAAAGCTGAATAAGTATAGTCTAATATGACATTTTAGAAGTCTGATTAGGAATTGTTTCTAAAATATTTAGAAATATGAGATGAATAATTAAAAGGCATTTTACTTGGAGCTTCTACTGTAAGTATCACTTCTAATGTTTTAAGAACTGAATTAGGGTGCCCTGTAGAAAAGTTGAAAGTCTTAGCATTTGTACGGGGAGTATTTTACACACTTCTTCCCAGCTCTGGGGAGTAAATCTAGAGTTTATTTTCAGGACAAAGACTGAGCTATATCCACAGCCCAAGAGGTATTAACTTTTATAAGCATAAGGCTATTAATATAGATAACAATTATGATCTAATCTTACCAGCAAAGCAAGCCATTTACTTTGTTTGTGAAGTTGTCTTATTATCAGTGCATTATTATAGCTTAGTAATAAATATGCATGTACCTTCCATATTACAAATATAGTAATAACTAGTAAGTTCCTCTTTGGACTTCCATATTATTCCCTCCAATCATATCAAAATCTATAAAGAGAAAATATTATCTTTTATTAAAGTTATATTAAACTATATCATATTTGCTGGTTGTATCTCACATACCTTTAATCCCAGCACTTGGAAGGCAAGGGTAAGTAGATCTCTATGACTTTCAGGCTAGCCAGAGCTACATACTGGGACCCTGTCTCAAAAAGAAAAAAGAAAAGAAACATGTCTCAATTTTGAATTAACAGGTAGTTGTTACAGCCAGGAAGCACTGTAGTTTCCATATGCCTGTGCTGAGTCCCATCGCAGTTGTTTTTACTGCTCTGGGTGCGATGGCATTCCGCCCTACTGTCTGTCGAGTTTTCTTTTCCTCCTTTATACAAAGGGTGCTTCTCTTTCACATGTCTGTCATTTTCCCGTGTCCTTAGACACCTCACACGGCCTGCTACTCTTAGACTACGTGAGTGTTCTGGATCAAAATCAGATTTGAAAACTGGAAATGGTTATCACTATTTTGTTTGGTTTTGTTCTTAATTCTAGAGGCTGATGAAACATTCAGTTGCTACAGCAGTGGTCCTTGTCACCATGTCTTAGGAAATGTGTTTTATTGTGCCATCTTTTGTCCAGTTCTACGTGCAAAGAATGTAAAAGAGATAATGAGAAGTAAAAAGTCACACTTGCCATTTTACAGCAGATTTTCAGTCTGAGATGCCTCAAAAGTGTGACGAGGAGCTCAGGCAGGGCTGGAGCCGGAGGGGCTGTTGCAGCCGCCTGTGTCGGTTCCTCTCCAGATCAGCCTGACAGAGCTAAGGCCTGCCGGGCACCAGAGCGAGAGTGGGGGATGTCTGCCAGTAGTGTGCAATGGCTCCTTTTCTGATGACACCTTCAGATCCTGAGCAGCAAAGAGGCAGCTGCTTCTGCTTGGAGAGAACCCCCGTCCTCCGTGTCAGCCACACTCAGAAGGGGCTAGTGGCAACCGGCACGTGCAAAGCCATCTGAGTGTAAAGTGTGATGGCCTCTTAGTAGGTCTTTATTCCAAACAGCTGACTGCCCCAGCATGCTCTGTTCTTCTTGCTAGCCAAGGGACTTTTTATATTAGAAGACAACATTTTAAATATTTATTCACCATGAAAGGCTTTAATCCAGTAGTTCTTGATTTGTGCTCCAAAAGAAAAGAAAGGTGAGTTAAACTACAGTGACAACTAAAAATGCAGGCAACAGTTAAAGGTTCTTTAAAGACCATGACCATATCATGAATTTTAGACGTGGAATTAATTTGTATTTAACCTGTTTTTATAGCATTTTGGACAAAGTGTCCCACTAAGTACAAGTGACCCAGCACAAGCTACAAGAGGCCCCACGAGTGCAGAAGGTGCGTGCTACTGTAAGCGTTTTCTTTTCTCTCTGTCACTGGAAATACACGACCTCACATAGTGTGTCCTGACCACAGTTCCTCTCCTCCTCCCAGGTCCTCTCTACCTCCTCTCCCATCTGAATCTTTCCCCTTTCTGCCTCACATTAGAAAGTGAATGACTCTAGCCAAGCAGTGGTGGCGCACACCTGTAATCCCAGCATTTGGGAGACAGAGGCAGGAGGATCGCCATGAGTTCAAAGCCAGCCTAGTCTACAAAGCAAATTCCAGGATAGCCAGAACTACACAAAGACCCTATTTCAAAAAAAAAAAAAAAGAAAGAAAAGAAACTGAACAATTCTAAGAGATAATAATAAAATAAAATGTAACACAATACAATATAATAAGATAAAACAAAAACTAACACATTAGGACAAAACAAAGCCAAGAGAAAGCATAACACCCTCTTATTTGCAAACTTAGGAATCCCAAAAAACATTAGAATATATATGAAAAAGGCCTATAGGTTAATATACACACATACATACACACTAAAAAAAAAAAACAAAAGGGAAAAGTCTTGCCAATATTAGGAGACAAGGACTCTCCAAGGATACCATTGTGATTGTTTTCTGTTGACCAGGTACACCTGGCCTACCCTTAAGGGTAGTTCGCCAGACAGTGGTGGTGCACACCTTTAATCCCAGCACTCCAGAGACAGAGGGAGGCAGATCTCTGAGCTCAGAGCCAGCATGATCTTCAGAGTGAGTTCTAGGACAGCCGGGACTACAAGGAGAAACCCTGTCTTGAAAGGGGCGGGGAGTAATTTGTTTACCCAGATAGAGACTGCCTTGAATGGGCATGCGTCCATGTCTTCCAGCTCTGGGACCCATCTGGTGCAGACCCATGCAGGCCCTGCGCTCGCTGCTCCAGGCTGTGAGCCCACATGTGCATCACTCTTGTTGATCTAGATGACCTTGTTTTCTGGGTGTCCTCCATCGCCCCTGGCTCTTTCATTCTTGTTGCTTCTTCTTCTGCAGGGTTCCCTGATCATTGAGTAGAGGGATTTAATGGAGACAGCCGATTAGAGCCGAGTGCTCCAAGGTCTCACTCTGCATAATATCTGGCTGTGGATCTCTGTTTGTTCCCTCTGATGATAGCTGAGAAAGACCTGGTCTACGACTGTAGCAGTATGTCATAAGGAGTCATTCCATTGCTACAGTTTGTTTTACTTTTGTTTTAAAACAATAGTATTAGGTTTCACTGTAGGCCCCTGGGGCAATCTAGTCTCACGCTCTTGATCACCCAAGCACTGGGTAGTGAGGCTTAAGTCAAATCAGATATTGCTGGGTTACTGCAGCAAGCTTCGGGCCACCACTGCACGGGTGTGCCCTGCACACAGGACACTGTTGTAGATCAGAGGCCTTGTAGCTGGGTTGGTGTTTACATTCCCCTCTGCTGATCCTCACAGTACCTTCCTGTACCAAAGACACTAGCACCTAGTGGAGACGGCAGGCTCTAGGTAGGCACCAGTTGGAATTCTCCACATTCAGTGAGTCATGTAGGTTTGCCTGCAGCAATGAGGCCTTGCATCAGTTTGTAGAGAGCAACCAATAGTCTTGCCAACAGCCTGGGTTGTTTGGGGATTCCTGTGGGACCCCTTTGGATATCGTCTCAATCAGATAAAACTGCATTTGGTGACAAGAAATGTCCAGTTGTGTCTCTTTCCCCCAGTGTTTGGTCATTTCATTTAGATCACCTTCATATATGTGTATATTTTAGGAGGCTTCTACTGTACTAGATTTCCATACTACCCCTCAAATGGCCCTTAATTTTAGCTAAGTATTCCCTCCCTCTCTCCACTTGATTCTCTCTGTCATCCATCCATAGCTATCTATTCTATTTCCCTTTCTTAGGGAGCTCTATCTGCCCCTGCCCCCAGCCAGTTCCTTACTTTATCCTGACTCCTGTGGTTATATCTTGGTTATCATTTACTTAACATCTAATATACACATATAAGCAAATACAAACCAGTTTTTCTTTCTGAGTCTGGGTTACATCATTTAGGATGACTTTTTTCTAGCTCCTCCATTTATCTGTGAGTTTCATTATTTAATTTTTTAATTGTGTAATTACATCACATTTTCTTTATCCATTCATCTGTTGAGGGACATCTAGGTTGCTTCCAGGTTCTGGCTCTTATGAATATAATAGCAATGAACATGGTTGAGCCAAGTGTCTTTGTAGGAAGATAAAGCATTCTCTGTGTATATGCCCAAGAGTGGTGTATCTGGATCTTGAGGTAGAAAGATTGCCAGCTTCCTGAGGAACTGCCGCACTGATTTCCATATTGCTGTACAACTTTGCACTCCCACCAGCAATGTGTGGATGTTCCCCTTATTCTACATCCTCACCAGAATGAGGCTGTCACTTATGTTATTGACCTTAGCCATTCTGATAGGCATAAGATGAAATCTCAAAGTTTTGATTTGCATTCCCCTGATGACAAAGGATGCTGGACATCTCTTTAAGTGTTTCTTAGCCATTTGAGAATCCTCTGTTGAGAATTCTGTTTATATTTATATCCCATTTTTATTGGGTTATTTGTTTTCTGAATATCTAGTTTTTTTGAGTTCTTTATATATTTTGGATATTATCCCTCTATCAGATGTGTAGTTGATAGAAACCTTTTCTCATTCCATAGACAGCAGCTTTGTCTAAATGATGTCCTTTCCCTTACAGAAGCAAAGGACTTAATTAATTGTTGATCTTAATGCCTTCGCTAACAGTATTCTGTTCATAACATCTTTTCCAGTTTAAGTCTATCCCCCACTTTCTTTTCTGTGAGGTTCAGTGTATCTGGTTTTATCCTGAGGTCTTTGATGCATTTAGAATTGAACTTTATGCAGAATGATAGATATGGATAGGCATATAGATATAGATAATTTGCATTCTTCTGCATGCAGACATCCAGTTTGACCAACACCATTTGTTGGAAATGCTTTCTTTTTCCATCGCATATTTCTGGATTCTTTATCAAAAATCAGGTATGTATAAGTGTGTATTTATGTCTGGATCTTCAATTTGATTCCATTGATCAATGAGTCTGTTTTTGTGTCAATACCATGTGATTTTTTATTACTTTAGCTCTGTGGTGCAGCTTAAAATCTAGGATAGGGATACCTCCAGCAATTCTGTTATTATTAAGGACTGTTTTAGCTATCCTGGATTTTTTGTGTGTTTCTATATGAAGCTGAAAAATCATCCTTTCAAGATCTGTGAAGGACTGTGTTGGAATTGTAATGGAAATTGCATTGAATCTTTAATCCTACCAGTCCATGAGCATGGGAGAGCTTTCCATCTTATGATAGCTTCATCATTTCTTCCTTAGATGTCTTAGAATTTTTATCATACAAGTCTTTCACTTGCTTGGTTAGAGTGATGCCAAGATATATTAGTAGAGGCTATTGTGAAAGCTGTCATTTACCCGATTTCTCTCTGTCTATTTGCCATTTGTATTTATGAGGGTTTCTGATTTTTGAGTACTTTTTAATACATTTTTATTTAAATTAAAAACTATCTTATTTTACATGCCAATTCCAGTTCCCTCTCCCTTCCGTCCTCCCATGCCCCCCACAAACCACCCATCCCACCCTCCATCCATTCCCCAGGGAGAGGGAGGCCTCCCATGAGGGATCTTCAAGTTTGTCACATTATTTGGGGCAAGACCTAGGCCCTCCCCCATGTGTCTAGGCTGAGAGAGTATCCCTCCATAGGGAATGGGCTCCCAAAGCCTGTTCATACACTAGAGATAAATACAGGTTCCACTGCCAGAGGCCCCATAAATTGCCAAGGCCTCCTAACTGACACCCACATTCAGGGACCTGGTTTGGTCCTATGCTGGTTCCCCAGATGTCAGACTGGGGTCCATGAGCTCCCACTTGCTCAGGTCAGCTGTTTCTGTGGGTTTCCCAGCAGGTGATACAAAGGGCACATCTCAACATAATAAAGGCAGTTTACAGCAAGCATCAACCTAAATGGAGAGAAACTCCAAGCAATTCCACTAAAATTGGCAGCAAGATAAGGCTGCCCACTCTCTCCAAAGCTTTTCAATATAGTACATAAAGTCTTCACTAGAACAGTAAAACAAATGAAGAAGGTCAAATAGCAAGGGGAGGAGTCCGAATATCTTGATTTGCAAATAATATGATAGTATACTTAAGCGACCCTAAAGATTCCTCTGGAAACTCCTACAGCTGATAAACACTTGAGCAACATAACTGGATGCAAAAATAACTCTCCTGAGTGAGGTAACCTAGACACAGAAAGACAAACATGGTATGTACTCACTCATAAGTGACTATTAGACATAGAGCGAAGGATAACCAGCCTACAATCCACAACCCCAGAGAAGCTGGGAAACTAGGAGGCCCCAAAAGAGACATACATGGTCCTGTGGAGAAGGGGAAAGGTACAAGATCTCCTGAGCAAATTGGGAGCATGGGGAGAGGGGAGAGGGTGTTAGGAGAAAGAGAAGGGGAAAAGAGGAGGGGAGAGGAGGACATGAGGGAGCAGGAAGATTGAGTTGTGGGGGGTGGGACAGAGCCATTATAGGTTTAAAGAGAAATCTGGCACTAAGGAAATGTCCAGGGATCCACAAAGAGGACCCCAACTAAGAATCTAAGCAATAATGGAGAGGCCACCTTAAATGTTCTTCCCCTATAATGAGACTGATGCCATCCTAGAGCCTTTACCCAGTAGCTGATGGAAACAGAAGCAGAGACTCCCAACTGATGGGAGTTGTCTTTCTGTATATATGCTTCTCTTATTGGTTGATGAATAAAGCACTGTTTGGCTAGTGGCCAGGCAGGAAGGATAGGCATAGCTACCAAAGGAAGAGAATTCTGGGAAATGTAGGCAGAAAGGAGTCCACATGTAAGCCCGGGAAGAAAGGACCCAAGATAGGCGTTCTCTGCATAGATTAGTAGTTATGGGTTAACAATTAAGACAGAGCTAACCAATAAGAAGCCCAGGTTTCATAATTAATATAGAGTCTGTGGGGTTATTTGGGGCTCGGGCCGTGGGACCTGCCAGGCCAGAAAACTCATGCTTACACACAGCCAAGCATTGAACCGAACTCCTGGAATCCAGTTGCAGAGAGGGAGGAGTGATGAACAAAGGGGTCAAGACCAGGCTGAAGAAACAGCTGACCTGAACAAGATGGAGCTCATAGACCCCAGACTGATGGCTGGGAAACCAGCATAGGACTGATCCAGACCCCATGAATGTGGGTGTCAGTGAGGAGGCCTTGGAAATCTATGGGGCCTCTGGTAGAGGATCAGTATTTATCCCTAGTATACGAATGGACTTTGGGAGCCCTTTCCACATAGAGGGATGCTCTCTCAGCCTAGACACACGGGGGGGTGGGGGGGAGTGGAGGGCCTAGGCCCTGCTCCAAAGGATATGACAGACTCTGGAGATTCCCCATGGAAGGCCTCACCCTCCCTGGGAAGCAGAAAGGGGATGGGATAGGGAGTTAGTGGGAGACAGGAGAGGAGGGGAGGGAGAGGGAACTGGGATTGACTTGTAAAATAATCTTGTTTCTAATTTAAATTAAAAAATAGAGAAAAAATTTGTTTCTTATATGCATCAGAAGGATTAATCAAGCCTGTCTTCACATTCATTCTGTTACCCTGTGTCTTTTTATTGGGGACTTGAGACCTTTGGTATTGAAAGATATCAATGGCCAGTGTATTGATTCCTGTAATTTTGGTGGTGTTAGTAGCAGTGGTATACATGTTTGAAAGAGAGAGAGGGCGGGGGGAGTCTTCTTTAGTCTTTTCTGACTGGGATTATTTATTCTCTGTTTTCTTGGATATAGTTAACCTCATTAGGTTGGAGTTAAGCATCTAGCACCTTCTGTAGGGCTGGATTTATATATAGATATTGATTAAAATTGCATTGTTTCTCCATCTATAATGATTGAAAACTGTGGTGGGTATAGTAGTCTGGGCTGGCATCAGAATCTGAAGCACATCTGTCCAGGCCCTTCTGGCTTTTAGTGTCCATAGAGAAGTCAGTGTTACTCTAATAGGTCTGCCTTTATATTTTGTCTTTCTCTCATGTATTTTTTAATATTCTTTCTTTGTTCTATAAATTTAGTGATTTCATTATTGCGTGCTGAGGGGACTTTCTTTTCTGGTCCATTTTCTTCAGTGTTCTGATTGCTTCTTGTGCCTTCATAAAGAAGGCATCTTACTCTTTGCGTTAAGGAAATTTTCTTCTGTAGTTTTGTTAAAAAATGTTTTCTGCCCTTTTGACCTGAGTTTCTTCTTCTTCCTCTATTTCTATTATTCTTAGATTTGGTCTTTTCATAGTATCCCAGATTTCCTAGATGTCTTGTGCCAGGAATGTTTTAGACTTAGCATTTTCTTTGGTTGAGCTATTCATTTCTTCTATTGTGTCTTGAAGGTCTGAGATGTCTCTTCTGTCTATTCTGCTGGTAAGGCTTGCCTCCTGAGATTTCCTCTTTGAATTTCTAAATAATTTTTCATCTCCAGATTTCCCTTAGTTTATGTTTTCTTTATTGATTCTATTTCCACTTTCAGGTCATAAATGGTTTCCTCATTTCCTTCCACTGTTTGTATTTTCATAGATTTCTTTGAGGGATTTATTCATTTCCTCTTTAAGGAACTCTATTATATTCATAAAGGCTATTTTAAGGGCTTTGTCTTGTAGTTCAGTGATGTTGCAATACTCAGGTTCTATTATGGTAAGATTCTGGCCACTGGTGAAGATATACTGTCCTGGCTGTTCTAGACTGTGTTTTTCACTGGAGTCTAGGCTTCTGGCTTTGGAAAGATTTTAATTCTAGGTACTGATATTTGGTCTTGTCTTTGTTGAGTGTGTGTTTTATTCCTTGGTTTCTCTTGCCCTGTCTGGTCCTTAGGAGCGGGTAGTAGCTGTTTGTTTACTGCTAGGTGTGTCTACTGGGAGTTCTGTGTAGAGTGTGTTTCAGGTATTGAGAGCTGACATGTAGGAATGGGGATGGGCTAGGAGAGTCAAGGCCTTAGGCTGTGCTGGAGGTAAGAAAGCAGGTGTTCCTCCAGGATCTGCTTAGTCCCCTGGGAAGGGGCATGAGGAGAGGCCTCAGCAGGTAGCCTGCTACAGAGTTGAGAATGATATGGGGCATTGGTTGTGGAGGAGAGGAGGGCCAGTGAAGATTTGAAGTTCACCTACCTGCTTAGCTGGCCTCCTTGCTCCCCATCAGGCTTGGCTGGCAGGTTCCCAGAGAATGCGAGCTGGAGCTGGGGAATGGAATAACAAGACTAGTAGGAAGGAAGGTTGGAGGTGACCTCTGTGATCCACTAAAGATGGGGTAGGTGGGGGCAGTGAAGCTGCAGCAGGTGCTGTGCTACAGAAATGGAGGTGGGCTGGGGGACTGGACAGAGGAGCAGGAGAGGTGGAGGTCTGTAGTTAGCCTACAGGATGCTGCTGGGAACCTGATGTGGCTCTTTGTCCCTGATGGTTCGTTCTTTCTCTTTCCTTGTTGTTGTAATTTTGGTTTGGGGGGTTTGTTGGTTTGGGTTTTTTTTTCTTGAGACATGGTTTCTTTGTGTAGCCTTAGCTGTACAGCTGGCCTCAAACTCAAAATTGCTGTGTTTTCTCAAGTACTTGTATGTTGTACACTTACATAGACCTGAACTCTCCAGTTAGTTGTTATTTGGAATACTAACACAATCATTAAGCATCTTTCTACAGCAAACTATCTCCTGACTTGTCAAGTGTTTCTGTAGGATAGATTCTTAGAACCAAGATGGCCTCAAACTCATAGAGATCCGCCTGCCTCTGCCTCCCAAGTACTGGGATTAAGGGTGCGTGCCAATATTTTCTTAACTGGAGGTAAGAAAATACCAAATATAGAGAACCCTGAAAATTAAAATGTACTCTGAGCTGGAGAGATGGCTCAGGAATTAGAAATACTGGCTTTTCTTTCGTTCAATTACAAGCACTCATATGGGGGTTCACCATTAGCTGTAACTATAGTCCAAGGGGATTCACCACCCTCTCCTGGCCTCCTTGGGAACTGCAAGCACATGGTATGCAAATACACTTACAGGCAAAACCTCATACAAATAAGTAAATAAATATTATGCCAACAATATGTCTGCCTAAAACTTGAACAAGGACACCACCAACAGATATACTAACATGGGATGGGAAAGAAATCTCATGGGTCCCATCCCTAAACAAAGAACAGGCAATTAAGAAATGCTGAGAGGGGGGAAATTAGTCTTCCCCAGGGATGAGCCCCCGATTGGATAGTGGGTATGTAGGTAGGTGGGTGGGTGGATGGATGGATGGATGGATGGATAGATGGATGGATGGATAGATAGATGATATATAGATGCAACACTAAATTGATGCACCGGGGTGTGTCTGTGTGTGTGTGTGTGTGTGTGTGTGTGTGTGTGTGTGTGTGTGTGTGTCTGCCTGTGTGTGTAACAATAACCAAAAGAACTTGGGAATCAGAAGCAGGCAAATCTCTGAGTTTGAGGCCAGCCTGGTCTACAGAGTGAGTTCCAGGACAGCCAAACTTATTACACAGAGATGTCCTGTCTCAAAAAAAAAAAAAAAAACCAGGAGGTGATGGCATGCACCCAGCACTTGGGAGGCAGAGGCAGGAGGATCTCTGTAAATTTGAGGCCAGCCTGATCTACAGAGCAAGTTCCAGGACAGTGAAAGCTGTTACACAGAGAAACTCTGTCTCAAAAAAATAAAACCAACAACAAAAGAAGAAATCAATGAAACAAAATGGACAGTAAGGGAGTGCTTGCTGAGTTGTGTTTGTGACTTGAGTACATGCAGACTTAACTTCAGTAAGTCCACAGACAGAACTGTTCCCAAAGACAAAGTGACCAAAGGGTCAGTGTCAGTCTCTGCAGTTTCAGGGAGTCCCTCTGAGTGCTTGGTGGCAGAGAACCTAGTGCCTCCTTCAGTACCTGAAGATGAGATTCTGACTGCCATAAACAGCAAGCCGCTACAGAAACCAGATCTGTCCTTGAGTAAGACCCAGCCAGCCAACTTCTGCGCCGTGTCAGCTGAGGAGCAGAAAGTCCTGCAGTCCCTCCGTCGCCTCAATGAAAGGCTGTACTGTAAGTCTGTGGGCACACCTTCTGTAAGACAGGAACGCTCGGTTCATAAGCTTATGTCAAATCGTTATTTAATTGAAAACTGTGAAGTAAAAACACAAAATATATCTAGTTATCACCTTACTAAATCACCCAAAAATTGAGAATATTGTTAATGTTTTAGATTATTGCAGATACCCCATCTTTTATAATGATACCAACTTTTATACTTTATTCTGTTTTAGAAGTATCTGAACGTAAGCTGGGCATGGTGGTACACACCTTTAATCCCAACACTTGGGAGGCAGAAGTAGGCAGATCTCTGTGGTTGAGGCTAGCCTGGTCTACAAAGCAAGTTCCAGGACAGTCAGTGCTACACAGAGAAACCCCATATTGAAAAAAAGAAGAAAAGAAAAATATGAACATACCACTTATGTTTTAGCAATAAACATGACCCGTCATGAAAATAACTTTATCGAGTATTTTTCATTCTCAACTTTGAATGCACACACAGAGTTCTTAAAGCTAAGCGCATGGAACAATGCCTGTAACATCAGCACAGGAGGGACTAAGGCAGGAGCAGCTGTGCGAGCTGAAGACCAGCCTGGGTGGCCTATCAAGCCCCGACCAGCTCGAGAAGATCCTGTCTTTAAGGGAAAAAGAAAAATATTTCTTAACGTGGAAAATAAGGATAGAGCCACAGTAAGCTTTCAAGCTGAAGGTATTTGATGAGTGGAATAATTAAAAGGGAACAATACCTGGTAGTTTCAGAAAAGATACTCCACCATTAAGTTGCACCATCAAAAAAATCTATGCCTTTCGACAACAGAAAGTGGGGAGGTTTTTAAAACGACAAAACTTTACATTTCTTCAACTTCAGTACTGAGCAGCCGAGGAAGGGAGGAAACATCTCTGGTACTCTAGAAATGGAGCCTAGTGTGCACCTCATGGTAGTTACAGCCCGTGTTCAACCTAGTGTGCACCTCACGGTAATTACAGCCCGTGTTCAGCCTAGTGTGCACCTCATGGTAGTTACAGCCCGTGTTCAACCTAGTGTGCACCTCACGGTAGTTACAGCCCGTGTTCAGCCTAGTGTGCACCTCACGGTAGTTACAGCCCACGTTCATAGTACCTGCGTGGTCTATAACGACTGAGGCAAAGGACGTAATTGAAAATGATCTCAAGCTGCTAACACCTCCAGAATAATTGAGAAAATATATATTAATATCCCTTTTGATACTGAGATGTGGTCTATATTCCAATCTTCAAAGAATTATCACAAATGAGATCTAAGGAAAATGAATAGTCAATAATCACCAAAAACTAATCCATAAAGAAAAAAATCCATTACAAAATCAAAAGAGGGATGGAGAGAGAGCTCAGAGATTGAGAGCATTGGCTGCTCTTTCAGAGGTCCCGAGTTCAATTCCTAGCAACCACATGGTGACTCACAACCATCTGTAGTGAGATCTGATGCCCTCTTCTGGTGTATAGATAGAACACTGTATACATAAAATAAATGAATACCTTTAAAAGAAAATCAAAAGAAATCACAATACATACTAAATAGACCCCAGACACAAAAAAAACTATAAAATAATTGTCTTATATTTTAAATAATCAGAAATATGTCTCAAAATCCAGTAAGGAAATATGACTTAGCCTATGAGTAGAAGATAAAAACAAATGTAAGATTCAGCTGGTTGTCTGTAAACAGCAGATTATAGATATCTGAAGAAATAATTGGTAGACTAGGATATCAGTCAGAAAAGCCTCTCCAGAGTGCGGTCAAAGAGGTGAAGGACAGCGTCAGTGACAAGGGACAGCGTCAGTGACAAGGGACAGCGTCAGTGACAAGGGTGGAAGGCCTGAGAAGGGGCCACGGCCTGCCAGCGTAAAGCCCGCTACCAGCATGCAGACTGAAAAGCCCAAGTAAGGAAAGAGGAATTCCTGGGGACTGGACAGATGGCTGCCCTTCCACAGGGCCTGGGTTCAAGTCCCAGTGCCTACATGGCAGCTCACAACTGTGTGTGGCCCCAGTTCCAGGGGGTCCAACACCGTCACACAGACATGCATGCAGGCAAAAAAAATTAATGTTTAAAAAATGTGAGAGGGGTCCTGAGTTCAAACCCCAGCACAGGAAGTGGGGGAAGCTGATTGCATAAGCCTGGAACTCACTATGTAGACCAGGCTAGCCTCAAACTGATAGAGTGCATGCCTGTGCATTCTGACTGTTCTCATTAAAGGCATGAGCTACCACAACCACCAAAATAACATTTACTTAAAACAAAAGAATAAGACAATAGGAAATATGACATTTGAATGAAGATTGTTTTTATAAAATCCCCCTTATCAGCTTCGGCTTTATATAATTGTTCCTAATCAAATTGCTTTCATTTTTGGACCTATTTACATATAAGGACTATTTCTGGGGTCAGTAGGAAAATAGTATATTCAATTTTGAATATTTTGATATTCTTTAGTGATTCTCTTTATATACGTTAACTATTTTTGTGTTGTGGTATGATTTTTCAGATGTACAAGAAGCCATTTGCAAAAACCCATCCATCAAAAATACTTTACAGTTAATACCACTTCTGGTAAGTACTTGCTAAGTTCCTCTTTTGGTTGTCTCATGTAGCCATTACTGAGGTAAAGACTTTTCGCAGGGGGCTGGGGAGCTAGCTCAGCAGTTAAGAGCACTTGTTTTTGCGAAGGATCAGAGTGGTGGTTCACAATCATCAGGAACACTAGTTCCTGGTGAGCAGATGCCCTCTTCTGACCTCATGGGAACCAGCTACACATGGTGTACATACATGTGTGCAGGCAAAACACTCATTCACACAGAATAAAATGCACAAGTCTTTTCTAATATGAGAACCTTGGGAGGTTTTGAGGGGAGAGGATAAGGGCTGAGTGCTCTGAGTTTCGAGATCTTGACAGCAGAGGAAGGTTGCTGAAGCTCCCACGCCCTTGGTCCTTCCGCTGTGAAGCAGGGCTTGCACTGTCACCCCAGGCACACAGGTTTGGAGCGTCCTTGTGGCAAGCACTTGTTTCTTACTAGCCTGGGATGTCCCTAAATTGTTACCTAATATTACCTAAATATTATGTAATTGGTAGTATTTCCAGTGATACCTTTTTCTTCCTGACAAAAATATACTGGATTCAAAATATGCAAATTTTAAGTATCTTTACTTTGATTTGTGCATTATGAGACACTGTTTAATTCAAATTTTAAGTACTTTTTTTCCTCAAAGGACATCAGAATCTATGGAGAAATGTCAATTAGTGACCTAGAAAATCAAAATTGTGACATAGGTTTCAGTGAGTTGTGAAACGTTTTACCATGATGGGTACTGACCCACTAACGATGGGTAACCATCTAGCTAAATTAGGTTCAAATGCTGCCTTAGTGAATTTTTTCTTTCATTTTTCAAGACAGGGTTACTATATAGTCCTTGCTGTCCTAAAATTCACTCTGTAGACCAGGCTGGCCTTGAACTCACAGAGATCTTCCTCCCTATAGTGTGTACCACTACCACATGGCTTGAAATAAATTTAATGAATTTTAAAGAAACAACTTTATCTTTGCTCTAAAATTTATGCTAAACATTCCTGGGGCCTTACGTGACTTCCAAGTGCTTTTGTTAAAAAATAAAATGAAATGAAAAGGAAGAAGCAAAAACTTTGTGGATTTTGAGACACTTTTCATGTGGATTTTGAGACATGCGTCATGTGGTTTACCTTGACCTCTGGGTCCTCCTGCCTCTCACCTCTCACTTGCTGAGACTACAAGGTGTAGCGCCCTGGGTTCAGAAAGCTGCTCTCAAGGGTCTGGAGAGCAGTGGCTCGGTGACTGAAATGTCCGCTGCACAAGTAAGGACATAAGTTCAGATCCCAGCCCACACAAACAGGAGTGAACACAGGTAAGTCTCAGGGCTCTGCCGCCCAGCCAGTTGGCCAAAATGGTGATCTAAGGTTCAATGAGGAGACCCTGTCTCAAAAAAGAAATACTAAAATAAGTGGGAGGAGAAAAATATGCCTGAAGTCACCCTCCGGGCTCAGGTGCACGCAGACAAGCACACTTTCCTACACGCAACCACAGTCACGCACGTGCTCAACGGGAGACCCTCTGAAGCATGCTACCAAAGGCAGCCCAGAAGAGTGTGCGTCATCACAGAGAGCGGGCGGGGCACTGTGGACAGTGATGCATGTGCTCTTCTTAAAAGCCTTACTCTAGAGGTAGAATGACCGGTTCACATCTGTGGATCTGAAAGTAAGAGGACCCTCTGAACTCTCTTACAGAACAGCCACCCAAGGACCAGGCTCTCCCCTGACGTTGGATCCAGATTGCAGAAAAAATGCTGATCAACTGTGACAGTCACTACTTAGTGGAATCATTATTTTTGAGAATCCTGTAAATAAATTCTGTATTTCTGCATTTATTAATGATTTAAAATATTAGACTTTTATGTTTATAAAAGCAAATCATAATGTATGTAATCGAAATGAATTTACTAGCTTATATTTATGCTACAAATTATACTTTATTATGTATTTTCTTGATACATTTTAATGAATGAAATACTTCATTGCTTTCAATAAGCATGCTGATATAAATTTTCTCTATTTAAAAATAAAAGAGGCTATTTTATTATTCAAATTATGTATTAGGAATGATAGTGAAGCTTTGTTTTCTGAAATTCCTAATTCTAATAAATTTTTGTAAAAGTATCCAAGAAGCTTATGATTAATAACACCCCCCCACAAATAATAAAGCTATTTGTCTAAGACTTTGTAAGATCTCTGCCTTTTTATGTTACCAGGAGGTTGAGTTACTAGCTTGCATATTCAGTAATTAATATCATTTTATTCATGGGTCATTCGAAATCTCAAAAAATAAAAAAAATAACCTGACATTTTAAAAATTCATAGTAAGAGCTAGGAAGATAACTTGGCATTTTAAGAGTGCTTGCTGTGCTTTCAGAAGACTGGAGTGTGATTCCCAGGAGCCAGTTTTGGTGACTCACAACAATCAGTAGCCAAGTTGAGTTCCTAGGGATCTGACACCTTCTTCTGGCTTCCACAGGTGTGTGCACACACAAGCAAATACAGAAACACATACATGTAAACAATACTGTTTTAAAATCCAAAGGGGTCAGATGTTGGACATGAAAACTGAAACGTGCTGGGTAACTTTTCTCTAATAAGTATATTTTATTCTCCATTAGGAATATTATTCACTTGTACAACAAGACTTGTACTAGAGATTTGCTTTCTAAAATATTGAATCAAAGTCAAAAGTTACATGATCTTTCAAAAGGGTTAATAATGATAGGACCAAATGTGGTGGTGCACACCTTTAATCCAACACTTGGGAGACAGAGGCAGGTGGATCTGTGTGAGTCCGGGGCCAGCCTGGTCTACACAGCAAGTTCCAAGACACCCAGGGCTGTTACACAGAAACCCTGTCTTGAAAAGCAAAACAAGCAAAGAAATACTGTCCATCTCTCTCTGTTTTACTTCTCCAAGTACTTGTGCTTCAAACCCGCATATGGGTTACTTCAGCTAAGTTTCTTGCATCTGTTAGGATCTCTGAAGTGAGAATTACATGCTGATACAAAAAGACAGACCTCTCACTGCTGGCCAAACATCCACTCCTTAGCCCTTAGCACTGTTTATCTGCTGCTGGGACTCTGAGTCCTTCTGTCTACCATCCCACTTGCCACCTTCCCTACAATGACAGTTCATCAGACTATTTATAATTTCCCCAAATAAAGCCTTGTGTTTTATACTTCTGTTCACTGAGTGTTGGAAAGGCTACCCCACACCCTTATATCCTCCCAGTAATCATTCATTCACTGGGTTAAACTCTCTGAGGTTGAACTTCACCAGATTTCTTTTCTAATGATCATCTCTACTCTTTACTCCAAACAAATGATGTTTTTACCATGAACTGAACTTCCTTGCACATAGGTGACTCTTCTTCTTGGTCAAGAATTCCTGGAAAGTCCATATTGTCACTTGTGCGCTCTAAACAATTAAAATAGCACACCTTATAGAAGACCCAAATAATAACTACGGGAGAAAATACTCAGTCACTCTTCTGTACTAAACATGGAAAAGAAAACAGACTGTAGTGTATATGGGAAATACAATGTTAAATATTTAGCTGTGAGATCATTACGAATGTGCTGAATGAAATGTGGGGCCCCTCCTCAACCATCACAGCCCCATGAGTTGATCAGCAGGTAGGACGTCTCCATCAGGCCTCTCCACCAGCACCACCCATTGGAACCTGTCATCTGCAAGTCCCACTCTGCCACCACAAACCCAACCTCAGCCTCAGTGGTCCAGGAGGCACATACACAGCCTGCACTGACTCAACAAAGAGGTGAGAGATTGGCCTTCCAGCTGGACAGTCACATCCCTAGACCCTAAGCCTGGGGGCATATCCAGTGCCCCTCCCCCACCCGTTGCAGCCACATTTACTGGTCAGCAGGTGACACTCCTGTGGGCAGGCCATTCAACCCCACCCCACTGGATGCTGTAATCTGCCCCACAAACACAAACATCCACCATGGCATCAATGGCCCCCTGAGACACAGACACCACCCAGACACAAATACCACCTGCACAAGTAGAGAAAGAGATGGGTAGATTCCATTGCAAGGATACATGCAACAACATAAAGAGTAATATGTCACCATGAGAACCAAGTGGTTGTATGATAGCAAGACCTAAACATCCCAATGCAGATGAAGCAAAAGAAAACAACCTTAAAAACAGCTTTATGAAGATGATAGAGACCCTTAAAGAGGAAATGAAAAATTCCCTTAAAGAAATCGAGGAAAAGACAAACAAAAAATTGCAAGAGATCAGTAAATCCCTTAAAGTCAAGAAAAAATAATCAAATAGATGAAGGAAACAGTTCAAGACAGAAAATTGAAATAGAAGCAATAAAGAAAACACAAACCAAGGCTATTCCGGAAATGAAAAATCTGGGTAAATGAACAGGAACTACAGATGCAGGCATAAGCAACAGAATACAAGAGATGGAAGAGAAAATCTCTGGAATTGAAGATACAAGAGAGGAAACAGATTCATTGGTCAAAGAAAATCTTAAGTCCAACAAAGTTATAGCACATCCAGGAAATCTGGAACACCATGAAAACACCAAACCTAAGAATATAGGGATAGAGCAGAACCCACCCTCCACTCTCCTCAGACCTGAGCACCTGGCCTCATGTGAGCTTGGGTCTTCCTGAGAACCCAAACCTGCCCATCACCCCCTCCCTCAATCTCCCTGGGCCTACCCCCTGCATCCAGTGGACCCGCCCAGTCAGGAAAGACCTGAGTCCTACCAGAAGCCACCCTCAGCTCTCCCCAGACTCATGCACCTGCCTCCTGGGCCCAGCCTCAGCCTCAGGGAGAACAGTAGTGACAGAGAGACCCCACCTGCACCCACTCTAAGAAGGGATGGGAAGATGACAGTATAAGAACACACTCAGCAATAGAAAGACCAATATGACTCCACCAGAATCTAGAGACTCCACACCAGCAAGACCTGAAAAGCACAACACAGATGAAGCAGAAGAGACCTTAAAAATTACCTTATGAAGATAACAGAGACCCTCAAAGAGGAAAATAGAAAATCCCTTAAAGGAGTAGAAGAAAAAACAAACCAAAGAATTCAAGAAATAGACAAATCTCTTAAAGAATCTAAAGAGAGCCAAGAAAAAACAAACAAGTGAAGGAAACAAATGGCCCAAACCTTGAAAACTGAAATAGAAACAATAAAGGAACACAGAATGAGGGGATGCTGGAAACAGAAAAGCTGGGTAAACGATCAGGAACTACAGATGTAAGTATAAACAATAGAATACAAAAGAGAGAAGAGAGAATCTCAGGTGTTGAAGACTCATTAGAGGATATAGAGTCATCGACCAAAGAAAATCTCAAGTCCAACAAATCCCTAACATAAATTATACAGAAAATATGGGACACCGTGAAGAGGCCAAACCTGAGAATAATAGGTATAGAAGAAAGTGAAGAAATACAGCTCAAAGGTACAGAAAACATATTCAACAAAATCATAGAGGAAAATTTTCCTAACCTAAAAAAGGATATGACCATGAAACTACAAGAATCTTACAGAACACCAAATACACTGGACCAGAAAAAGAAGTCACCTCACCACATAATAATCAAAACATCAAACATACAGAGTAAAGAGAAAATATTAAGAGCAGCTAAGGAAAAAGGTCAAGTAACATATAAAGGCAGACAGACCAATCCAAATTACACCCAACTTCTCAATGGAAACTATAAAAGCCAGAAGATCCTGGGAGGTACCCTTGAATGAGTTGGTACAGGAGACCGCTTCCTGAACATAACACCAGTAGACAGACACTGAGATCAACAATTAATATATGGGACCTCCTGAAACTGAGAAGCTTCTGTAAGGCAAAGGACACAGCAAGACAAAAAGGCAGCCCACAGAATGGGAAAAAATATTCACAAACCCCACACCTGACAGAGGGCTGATCTCCAAAATTTACAAAGAACTCAAGAAGCAAGACTCCAAAAGGATCCAATTAAAAAGTGGTCTACAGAACTAAATACAGAATTCTCAATAGAGAAGTCTAAAATGACTGAGAGACAGTTGAGAAAGTGCTCAACATCCTTAGCCATTAGGGAAATGTAAATCAAAACAACTCTGAGATATCATCTTACTCCTGTCAGAATGGCTAAAATCAAAAACACCAATAACAGCTTGTGCTGGAGAGGATGTGGAGAAAGGGGAACACTCGTCCATTGCTGGTGGGAGTGCAAACTCATACAGACACTTTGGAAATCAGTATGGATATTCCTCAGGAAAAATGGGAATCAATCTACCACAAGACCCAGCAATTCCACTCTTAGGCATATACCCAAAAGATGCACATTCATAAAACAAAGATGTCTGTTCCACTATGTTCATAGCAGAGTTATCTGTAATAGCCAGAAGCTGGAAGCAACCCTGATGCCCCTCAACTGAAGAGTGGATAGAGAAAATGTGGTACATTTACACAGTGGAGTACTATTCATCGGAAAAAAGCAATGGAATCTTGAAATTTGCATACATTTGATGGTACTGGAAGAAACCAACCTGAGTGAGGTAACCCAGTCACAAAAAGACAAACATGGTATGTACTCACTCATATATGGATTTTAGACATGGATCAGAATAGTGCCAGTCGGCAATTCCACTGTCAGAGAGGCTGGGAATCAGGTAGGACCGTAAGAGAGATATGCATGGTACCCTAGAGAAGGGGAATGAGCCAAGATCTCCTGAGCAGACTGGGAGCACGGGTAGAGGAGGGGGACTGGAAAGAAGAGAAGAGGAGAAGAGGAGGAGAGAGGAGGACATGGGGGAGCAGGAAGATTAAGTAGGGGGAAGAATACAGGAGAACAAGATGAGAAATGCCATAATTGAGGGAGTCATTATAGGTTTGGGGAGAGACCTGGCACTAATGAGATTTCCAGGGATCTACAAGGATGACCCCAACTGGCAAACTAAGCAATAATGGAGAGGCTACCTTAAATGTCCATCCCTGATAATGAGTTTGATGACTACCCTATATGCCATCCTAGAACCTTCATCCAGTGACAGATGGAAGCAGAGGCAAACATCCACAGTTAAACACTGAACTGAACTCCTGGAATCCAGTGACAGAGAAGGAGGACTGATGAGCAAAGGGGTCAAGACCCAGCTGGTGAAACCCACAGAAACAGCTGACCTGAACAATGGGGAGCTCTTCGACCCCCACCTAATGGCTGGGAGGCCAGCATGGGACTTTTCTAGGCCCCCTGAATGTGGGTGTCAATGTAGAGGCCTGGACAATCTGTGGGGCCTTGGGCAGTGGATCGGTGTGTGTCACTGGCATACAAATGGACTTTGGGTGCCCCTCCCACAGTGAGAGATGCTCTCTCAGCCTGATCTCATGGGGAAGGACCTGGGCCCTGCCCTGGACAAAATGGCAGACTCTGAGGATCCCCCATGGATGGTCTCACTCTCCCTGGGGAATGGAGTGGGGATTGGGCGGGGGTCTTAGGGAGCTGTGGGGGGGCAGAGGAGGAGGAGAGAGAGAGGGAGCTGGAATTGACATGTGAAGCAAGCTTGAAATAAAAAAATAATAAATTGTAAAAATAAGAATAATAGGGATACAAGAAGAAGGAGGAGGAGGAGGAGAAAAAGTCTTCCTCAAAGAAACAAGACAATATATTCAACAAAAATCATAGAAGAAAATATTCCCAACCTAAAGAATGGCATGCCTATGAAAATATAAGAAGCTTACAGAACATCAAATAGAGTGAATCAAAAAGAAAAAAGAAAAAGTCCCCTCACCACATGATAATCGAAACCCTAAGTGTACAGGATAAATAGTGTGAAGAGCTGCAAAGGAGAAAGGCCAGGTAGCATAGAAAGGCAGACCTATCCACATTGTGTTCAACTTCTCAGTAGAGACTCTAAAAGCAGAAGGTCCTGGACAGATGTTCTTCAGACACTAAGAAACACAGATGCCTGCCCAGACTACTATACCCAGCAAAGCTTTTAGACAGAGAAAACAAGATATTCCTTGAAAAAAAAAAAACCAGAATTAAACAATACCTATTCACAAATTCAGCCCTACAGAAAGTACTGGAAGGAAAACTCCAACCCAGGAAGTTAGCTCCACCCACAAAAACACAGGCAATAGATAATGCCACACCAGTAGATCCCAAAGGAGGAAAACACACACAACAACAAAACCAAAAAATAACAGGAATTAAAAATTGCTGGTCATTAACATCAATGGACTCAATTGACTTATAAGAAGACACAGGCTAACAAAATGGATACAAAAACAGGAGCTGGCCTGCTGCTGCATGCAAGAAATCACACTTCAACTTCAAAGACCGACATTACCTCCAAGTAAGAAATTGGGAGAAGACTTTCCAATCAAATAGATTTAAGAAGCAAGCTAGGATAGCTATCCCAATATCTAACAGAATAGACTTCAAAGTAAAATTAATCAAAAGAGATGAAGAAGAGCATTTCATATTCATGACAGGAAAATTCCATCAAGATGAAGTCTCAACATACGTGGTCCCCCAAAGAAGGGGAAAGGGACAAGATCTCCAGAGCTAATTGGGAGCATGGCGGGAGGGAAAAGGGAGTTAGGAGAAAGAGAAGGGGGGAGGAGAAGGGGAGAGGAGGACATGAGGGAGCAGGAAGATCAAGTCAGGAGAAGAATAGAGGAAAGCAGGATGAAAGATACCATAATAGAGGGAGACATTATAGATTTAAAGAGAAATCTGGCACTAGGGAAATGTCCAGTGGTCTACAAGGATGTCCCCAAATAACAATCTAAGCAATAGTCGAGAGGCTACCTTAAATGACTTCTCCAATAATGAGATTGATGACTATCTTATATGACATCCTAGAGCATTCATCCAGTAGCTGATGGAAGCAGAAGCAGACACCCACAGCTAAACACTGAGCTGAACTCCTGGAATTCAGTTACAGAGAGGGAGGAGTGATGAGCAAAGGGGTCAAGACCAGGCTGGAGAAACCCACAGAAACAAATGACCTGAACAAGAGGAAGCTCATGGACCCCAGACTGATAACTTGGAAACAGCATAGAACTGATCCAGACCCTCTCAATGTGGGTGTCAGTTTGGAGCCTGGTTAACCTATGGGGCCTCTGGTAGTGGATCAGTATTTATCCCTAGTATGCGAATGGACTTTACGAGCCCATTCCACATAAAGGGATGCTCTCTCAGCCTAGACACACAGGGGAGGGTCTTGGCTCTGCTCCAAATGATAAGACAGACTTTGAAGATCCTCCCTGAAAGACCTCACCCTCCCTGGGGAGCAGAAAGAGGATGGAATAGGGGGTCAGTGGGGGGCAGGGGAGGAGGGGAAGGAGAGGGAAATGGGATTGACATGTAAAACAAGGTTGTTTTTAATTTAAAGAAAAAAAGGAGAAAAAAAAAAGATGGGGTTTCAATTCTGAACATTTATGCCCCCAATATGAGGGTACCCACATTTGTAAAACAAACATTACTAAAGCTTAAATCGCACATCAAACCCCACACACTAATAGTGGGAGACTTCGACACCCCACTGTCACCACTGGAGAGGACTACCAAACAGAAACTTAACAGAGAAACAAAGGAAGTAACAGATGTTATGACTCAATTGGGTTTAACAGACAGCTATACAACATTCCACTCAAACACAAAAGAATAGACCTTCTTCTCAGCACCCCATGGAACCTTCTCAAAAACTAATCACATACTCAATAACAAAGCAAACCTCAACAAATTGGGGGGGAAATGGAAGAACTCCCTGTATCTTATGAGATCACCATGGCTTAAAGTTAGAATTTAACAACACTAATTGCCAAAAACCCACAAACTCATGGAAATTAATCAATGTTCAACTGAATCTCCACAGGGTCAAGGAAGTAGAGAAATTAAAGACTTCCTACAATTCAATCAAAATGAATATGCAACATACCCAAACACACATTGGGACACAATGAAAGCAGCGATAACAAAGTCCATCACAGTAAGTGCCTACATGAAGAAGCTGCTGGAGAAATCCAACAAGGCAAACGAACAGAGCAACTGAAAGCTTAGGAAAAAAAGAAGCCAAGTCACCCAGGATGAGTAGATGGTTGGAAATAATCAAATTGGGGGCTGAAATCAATAAAAATAGACACAAAAGAAACAATACAAAGAATCAATGAAACTGATGGGGGACATCCTTCTGTATACATGTTTCTCTTATTGGTTGGTGAATAAAAGACTGATTGTCCAGTAGAGGCGGGAAGACAGGAAGGGCTAGGAAACGAGGAGAATGCTGGGGAGAGAGGGACCACGAGGAAACTGAGACAGCTGAGGAAGGAGTGGCAGGTCCAGACCCTTCTCCAGTAAAATAGGACCACGTGGAAACACTGGGATTAATAGAAATGGGTTAAAAATTACAAGGCAGAGCTGGCCAATAAAAAGCCTAAACCATCGGCCAATAGATTATAAATTAACACAGTGCCCATGTACTTGTTTGGAGATGAATGGTGGAGGGACATGGCAGAACAGAAATTTCCATCTTCAAATGAAACAAAGAGTTGGTTCTTTATAACAAGATAGACAAACCTTTATCCAAACTAACCCAAAAAGAGAAAGAGAATATCCAATTTAACAAAATCAGAAATGAAAAGGGGGACATAACAACAGAGACTGAGGAAATCCAGGGAATCATTAGGCCATACTTCAAAAACCTATACTCCACAAAATTGCAAAATTTAAAGGAAATGGACAATTTCCTGGATAAGTACCACATATGAAAATTAAATCAATACCAGATAAACAAATTAAATAGACTTGTAACTCCCAAGGAAATAGAAGTCATCAAAAGTATCCTCACCAAAAAAAAAAGAAACAGATGGTTTCAGCACAAAATTCTACCAGAACTTCAAAGAACTAATACTAAGACTCCTCAAATTGTTCCACAAAATATAAACAGAAGGAAAGTTTCCAAGCTCTTGTTATGAGGCAAGAGTTCTGCTGACACCCAAGCCACACAAAGACACAACTAAGAAAGAGAATTACAGAGCAATCTCCTTCATAAACACTGATGCAAAAATGTTCAAAAAATACTGGCAAACTGAATCCAAGAACACATCAGAAAAATCATCCACCATGACAAAGTAGGCTTTATACCAGAGATGCAGGGATGGTTCAGCATACAAAGTAATATACCATTCAAACAAACTGAAAAAAAAACCACAAGATCATCTCATTAGATGCTGAAAAAGCCTTCAACAAAATTCAACAGTTCTTTATCATAAAGGTCTTGGGGAGAACAGGGATACAAGGAACATACCTAAACATAATAAAAGCAACACACAGCAAGCTAACAGCCAGCATCAAACTAAATGGAGAGAAACCCAAAGCAAGTCCACTAAAAACAGGGAACAAGACAAGGCTGTTCACTCTCTCCGTATCTATTCAATTTAGTACTCAAAGTCCTAGCTAGAGCAATAAGACAACAAAAAGAGATCAAGGGGATACAAATTAGAAGGCAAGAAGTGAAAATTTCTCTATATGCTGATAATATGATATTATACATAAGTGACCCTAAAAATTCTACCAGGGAACTCCTACATCTGATAAATGCCTTCAATAATGTGGCAGGATACATGATTAACTCAAAAGAAATCAGTAACCCCTCTATATGAGAAACAGGCTGAGAAAGAAATCGCAGAAACATCACCCTGCACAGTAGCCACAAACAACATAAAATACCTTGGAGTAACTCTAAACAAACCAGTGAAAGACCTGTATGACAAGAACTTTAAATTTTTGAAAAAAATGAAATTAAAGAAGATATTAGAAAATGGAAAGGTTTCCCATGCTCTTAGGTAGGTAGGATTAACATAAGAAAAAAATCAATCTTAACAAAAGCAATCTACTGATTCAATGCAATGCCATCAGAAACCCAACACACAATTATTCACAGACCTCAAAAGAGCAATACTTGGCTTCATATGGAAAAACAAAAAAAACAAAGATAGCCAAAATAATACTGTACAATAATGGAACTTCCTGAGACATCACCATTCATGACTTCAAGCTCTAATATAGGTTGGTATTAGCATGAACCAATGGAATCAAATCAAAGTCCCTGTTATTAATTCACATGCCTATGAACACCTGATTTTGACAAAGAAGCTAAAATTATGAAATGGTAAAAAGAAAGCATCTTTAAAATATGGTGCTAGCATAACTGGATGCATAAAGAATGCAAATAGATCCATATGCACAAAAATCAAGTCCAAATGGGTCAAAGACCTCAACATGCATCCAACCACACTTAACCTCACAGAAGAGAATGTGGGAAATACCCTTGAACACATCAGCACAGAAGACCACTTCCTAAATATAATACTAGCAGTACAGATACTGAGATCGACAATTAATAAATGGGACCTCCTGAAAAAAAAAACGATTTTTAGTTTGTGTTGTTCATCTTAACGGTGTTTACCATAGTCCTGGTGGAATTGTCATTATGTGGCCCCATCCTCCTTTTGGAGACTTCAAAGGTCACTGTTAGGTGTGTTCTTGCAGAAAAGTGATAGAAACTCAAACCCTAAGTCATGTACAGGAAGGTAAATGAAAACTTTTTTCTAGAATTAGTTAGTACACTATGTGACCATTACTATCATGACAAAAACTTTAAAATACATATATGTTAATATTAATTTTTAGTATATATCTCAAGAAAAGCTTCAATGAGTCAAAATAAAACCAAAGGATTATGAGATTAGTGGCAATACAATAGTCCTTTAAATTTTGTTTTTCTTCTGTCCTTTATCAGGTGACTCTTCTGACATGAGACAGATTTTGGATTTTCTTTTAACAAGCATGCTTGGGTTTAGAGAAGGAGAGAACCATGCTCCAACTCCAAGGCCAGTTTCAGTCTTTAATTGGACTGGGACTACAAAAAGACCATTTGCATTACATGTCTGTAGAGAAAAGTAGAAACAACATTTGGGAAGATTTATGAAATTTTACCCTGTTGGAAATGTGATATACCAATAGGTCAATTTACTCTTTTTATTCTTTTTACTAAATTTACTATTTTTACATTTTTTCTGGATGATTTGTCCTTTTTATTTACATAGCTCATTTGCCCAGTGGTCTTCAGGTTACTTAGCTGGATGCCTTCATTCTCCTCAAAATACAAAAATAAAACTCTTCCCCAACCCTAATTTTTTCCTTATGACAAGTTATATCTGATTACATGAAAAGCATTAGTTGGTTTTATAGGTTAGTTTTGATGAACTATCATTCTTCTAATTAAGGGATGTCTCTTGTTCAAATCTAATCTTTATCAATTTTGATGGTATCCATAGCTTTTCTTCTCCAGCAGAAACAAAGCAAAACCCCTTCCCCAACGTAACACATGTCCTGGTTTCCATTCAGAAGTCAACACATCTTTGAAGTACACTGTCTGATTTAATTCTGTAGTTTTTTTCTATTATCCAATGTCTCCCTGTAGCTGTGTTCCTTTCTCATTATCATTCAGAAAATTTAAAGTGAATACAGCATTATGCAATCTATTTTTGGGGGTCTTTATCATCCCTTCCTGTTTACTTAGCATATTCTTTAGAGTTCAATTTGATCTTTCTGTAACTGCCTGCCCTATAGGACTGTATGGTATACTATAATATGCTTTATATTGTAATAAGCAAAAAAACTTGTATTTTACTGGAATATTGTCAGTTTTAATTTGTACAGATATTCCCATGATGGCCATAACTGTTAATGAATGTGTGATCACAGAATCAGCCTTTTCTGAACTCAAAGCAGTTGCCCATTGAAAACCTGAATAGGTATCAATGATGTAGTATACATATTTTAATTTTCCAAATTCTTCAAAATGAAACACATCCATTTGCCAGATTTCATTTCTTTGGATACCCTTTGGGTTACTTCCTGCTGGTAGTGGAGTTGGGTTGTATAAAGAACAAGTAGGACATTTCCTTATAAATTCCTTTGCTACTGACATGATATTTTTCATGAAATTCTGAGGCCTCCAGCTTACTTCTTATCAATAGTTGATCAATTTCATCATTACCTTATGCTAGAGGGCCTACCAGACCCATATGGGATCAGGTGTGTGTTTTATATACAGGATTATTCCTATTCTTGATTATTTCTTGTAACCGAGTAAATAATAAAGTCAATTCTGTATCATCTGGTACCAACAGTTTCAATATACAAAACAAATCTTTCTGCATATTGCAAATCAATAACTATGTTGAGAAGTTTAGTAAAATCCATTAATATCTTGAGAATGGCATATAATTCTGACTTTTGAACAAAATCATAAGAGATTTGAGTCACCTAAATTTTCTGATTTGTAACCTACCTTTACTATTTATTTGCATCAGTGTAGAGTGTAGGGGCTCCAGATATTGGTGTTCCCTGTACAATGAGAGGAAGGATCCAGTTAGTTCTCCTTATAAGTTGAATTCTCTGGCTTTTGGATATTTGTTGTTAATCTCTCCCAAAAAAAAATTACTGAAGGGTCTTTGCCAAGGTTCACTTTCTGCCCATAATTTGACAATTTCATCATTAGTAAAAGGTACTACAATTTCCGCTGGGTCTATTCCTGCTAATTGATGAAGTCAATTTTTCTTTTAGAATCAACTCAGAGACCTTTTCACACATGTTTTATTTTTTCACTCTGTTTATGTGCTGAAAGCCATTCTAAGATATTATCTTCCCTCTGCATTAAAATTCTTGTAGGATAATGCTTACAGGGTAAAATAACCAAAATGCAATCAAACTTGGCATACAAATGGTCCATATGTGCATCCTGTAACTTCTCTCCCACCAAAGCCAATTTTCTCTCAGCTTCAGCTGATAATTCTCTTGGACTATTTAAATCTTTACCACCATCTAAGGTTTTGAACCAATTGCTCAATTGATCTCCGATAGATAGGAAATGTCTCCTAGCAATCTTTGAAAGTCATTAAGAGTCGGCAATCAGTCTCTCCTAATTTACACCTTTTGGGGTCTAATTTTCTGTAGATATATGTTATGTGCTAAGCAATTAATAGAATCTCCTCTTTGTATTTTTTCAGGAGCAGTTTGAAATTCCCAACAAGGCTAGTTTTTCATTACTTTTCCAAACATTCTTAATAAAGTATCTACATTTGAATCAAATAGTAAGATATCATCCATGTAATGGTAAACTATGCATTGAGGAAATTGCTTTGTATCATTTCCAATTGCTGAATTTATTGGCACAAGGTGGGGTTATTTAACATTCCCTGAAGGAAAATCTTCCATTGATATCTCTTAGCAGGCTGAGAATTATATAAGTAGGCACTGTGGAAGAAAACTTTTCTCTGTCTTTTTCTTGTAAAGGTATAGTGAAAAAATAATCTTTTAAATCAATAACTATAAGATACCATCCTTTAGGCAATAGAAATGGCAAAGGAATTCCAGACTGTGAAGAGCCCATTGGCTGAATCAACTTATTGACAGCTCTTAAATCTGTTACCATTCCCTTTCCAGATTTATTTTTAGCAACAGGTACAGGAGAATTCCAAGGGCTTGTTGATTCTTCAATATGCTGAGAATTTAGTTGCTCGTGTACCAGCTGCTCTAAGGCCTGCAGTTTCTTTGTTGTTAGAGGCCGTTGCTCAACCCATGCAGGTTTGTCTGTCAACTATTTTAAAGGCAGGACTGCTGGTGTCTTTGAAAGATTAGCAGCTGTTGTGCCCTGCTCTTGTAAAACCTGAATGGTGTCTGTTCTTTATAATACCTTCTAATATTTTTCCCAGAAACATATGTTAATTTATGGTTTTTTTCCTGAGATCAGAGGAATGTTAGAGCATTCCATTGCTGTAACAAATTGTGTCCCCATAAACTCATTGCTGTGTGAGCCACATTTGGCTTTAATTTTCCTCTCTATCCTACTGGCCCTATGCATTTGAGCCATCTCAAGCTCTGTTTTACCTGAGATAAAGTCCCAATCCCTAAAAGCTGCACACTTACCTTCTGAAGATGCCAATTTGGATACCAAGATTCTGGTGTAATTATTGTTATATCCACACTTGTGTCTACAAGACCTTCAATGACAATGCCATTTGTTCATATTTTTTAATTGTCTTTGTTCATTTATAGAACTTTGCCAAAATATTTGCTTTATGGTTTCTCCTGAGTTTTTTGTTCTCCTTTCTATAGTTTTGCTATTATCCAGAGCAGTATGGTTTCTTACAATAGGCATTATGTTCTTTAATTGCTCTTGGAAGGAGTTTCCTCTGTGATGACAGGAGGCCTGTGAGAGGCCCTCCAAGGGGTTTCTCAATGGCAAAGGGTTATTTTGACTGTCCCTTGTAACACACATAAATAAAAGACGCAGAGACAAATACTTTAAGCTTCAAGCTGAAGATCAGAAAAGCAAAGCAGTTGGCCACTAGCTCTGACTCCACCTCAGATTTAAAGGTGATCACAGCTCCACCAAAGCTCAGACAGCTGCCTCTCAGAGTGTCTGGAGAATCCTCAGACTTCAATGTCTTCCTATCCTCAGTGTGTCTGGAGAATAAATGTTAGTTCTGAAATCCTGTTCCTGTCTTAAATACATCTCATGAGTGTGCTGGGATTAAAGGTGTGTTGCCACCACCCAGCTCTATTTCTTTTTTAAAGGCTTTCTCTATCCTTTTTCTTTTCTCTCCCAAGCCTATGTATATTTTTAAACACACTATAAACATTTTAGAGAGTTTTTTTAATCTGAATCTCTCTTTACTGTGTATCTCTATCTTTTTCTGACCATGTGAGTCTTTAATCTGCTAAGCAGCATAGCTAGGATTAAAACAGTGGATGGCTCTGCTCCAACCCTTGGCTTCCTGAGAGTCTAGCTTCATGGTAGAGGTATTGGCGGGAGCCATGTTTATTGCCACCACTCTTCGGAGTCTCTAGGTCCAAGCCACCAACAAGGAGCATGCTCCCTGCTGACTGTGAACACCATTTAGTATTTGGTAGCAGGGCCTTTTAAAAGAGCCTTGAGCTTTTGCTGCTAACACTGAGTCAGGGAGCCTTTCCTAAAGGAGCCATGCCTCTGCTTGCACCACATGTTTGGTTTTTTGTTTTTGTTTTTGTTTGGTTGGTTGGTTTTTTGGTTTGAGGGTATTTTTTGTTTGTTTTTTCGAGACAGAGTTTCTCTGTGTAGCCTTGTAGACCCTATAGATCTACCTGCCCCTTGGGTGCCACATGTTGATGGAAGTTTCTGTCCAGCCTAGTCCCTACAGTCTTTTAGTCCCAAATAATCACACAGAGGCTATGTTAATTATAAACTGTTTGGCCAATGGCTCAGGCTTCTTACTGACTAGCTCTCACTTAATTATTAACCCATTTCTATTAATCTGTGTATCTCTACATAGTCTTGGCTTACTGATGATGCCTGGGTCTCTTGCTTCCTTGGCAGCTACATAGCATCTCTTTGACTCTGCCTACTGCCTTTCTCTATCCCTGTTTGGATTTCCCACTTAGCTAAATCCTGTCTGTCCATTACCAAAACAGCTTTATTCGTCAACCAATAAGAGAAACATATATCCACAGCATACAGAAGGGCATCCCCTATTAGTCCATTAGTCCAGTTCCTGCCTTTGCCACACCTTCTGCAGAACCCAGAAAGGAGAGGCATTCTGTTAGAATTATGCTTTGGAAAAATACTGTTTCTGGGAATGCCCTGTTTACAATCCCTCTTTAGGTGACCTTGCTTGCCACAACGGAAACACTTCCATTTTGCTTCAAACCTCTGGAAGTCACCTCATCCCCATCATGAGATTCAATATTGATTGTATCTCAGATCCATTCCTCCAAGGGTGCTGGTCCTGCCTTTAACAGCCTAATCACACTTTTGAATTATGCATTAGCATTTTCAGAAGCCAGAGATTCAACTAATATTTGTCTAGCTTTCTGAATCTGGTGTCATTCTATTTACTGCTGAAGTCAGTCTTTGTTAGAAATCAGTGGAGGTTTCCTCTGGGCCCTGTATGACTCGATTTTCTTTCCTGCTTCTCCCATTGCATCCCACGCATCCAAAGCTGCTATGAGGCATAAGTCCAGGGTGTGGTCATCACATGGAGATTTCCTTTATACATCAGCATAACCTCCCTCTCCAAGAAGTTGGTCTTGGGAGATTTCCGTAAGTCTAGTCCTTCTTCACTGTTCACGGGTCTTAGCCACATCTTTCCACCAGGTCTTTCATTGTAATTGAGGACCAGGCTCCAAGATCACTGTGACCAAGTCTCTCCAGTCTGTAAAGATGATTCTACTACAAGCTGACTCCAAATTTAACATCTACTTCACAAAAGGTGAATGCATGCCATATGGGACTATGGCTTCCTTGAATCTCCTTAAATTCAACACTTCCACTGGAGTCCATTTAACTCTTGCATAGCTTTGGGGATATCCACCATTTGGCATTTGTTCCCGTAAGGTGACTGGATAAATTAAAGTTGGTTGAGAACCTTAAGCTGTTCCTCTGTAACCTTTTAATGCAATGCTGACATTGGTTCACCATTAAATTCCTCTGGGTCTGAATATCTCTATGGTCTGTTTTATAACGTCTTTTCTAAAACATGTATCTTAGTATTCATGTTAACCAACTTCTTTAGTGATAAAACAAAAATGATAAAACTGATAATGTTTGTAATTGACATTACATAAGTACCATCTAAATTAGCTATCCTGTCACTTAATTGTTCCATTTTCAAACCCTCCAGTGTAACTGGAGTTTTTCTTTTCCCACAAGGTTCTGCAACCACCTTGCTCCAAATGAACACACAGACACTACATTAATTATAAAACTGTTGGCTAAGAGCTAGGGGTTCTTATTGGCTAGCTCTGTCTTAATTATTAACCCATAAATACTAATCTATGTATTTCTACATGACCTTATCTTAACAGAGAATGCCTGGATCATCCTGTCTTCCCGATCTCTACATGACAACCCTTCCCGGCACCTCTCTGCCTCTCTCCCCAGCACCCTGGTCTCCTAGCCCCGCCTATCTTCTTGAATCTATTGGCCAAACAGTGTTTTATTCATCAACCAATAAGAGAAACATATATACAGAAGGACATCCCCCATTACTCCAGAGTACTATCATATGGAGACCTAAATCCCTCCATTTAATAGTGTTTCCCATTTTTTTAATGTGGGCAAAAACTCTTTTAAGTAATTCCTACCTTTAAGAATTCCCAGTTGTCTTACCAACTCTGCCAACAATGACAGTGTACCAAGAGGCACAGCAGATCTGAGCAGAGAACGCAGGTGGCAAACAGCTTGGCTAGGGACAGCTGCAGCTGCTAGTGTGTGGCTGTGAGCTGAGAGTGGCAGCCCCCCCCTGGGGAGGGGGGGCGTCTAAGGGAAGCCCACAACCCATAGGGAAGAGGGAGCCAGACGTCTGAAAGAACGCACAGGACTGCATGGAACCTGCTGGGCTAGGGCAGGTAAGTCCTATGGCATTGGCAGCCCAGGGACCTCTGGTGCTTGGGGCCTGTGGAGTTCATTGCAGAGAGCCAAAAAACATCCTTTAGAGGCTTAGGGAAAAAGGAGAGAAGAACCTAGCCAGCTGAGCGGTGACTCCGGCTGCAGCCCCATGTGCAGCTCCAGCCTGTGCCATTGGCTGCAAAGCCACAGACAGGCAAGAGGCTTTTTCATGAATCCGTGCCTTAAAGTTGGGTGCCAAATGTAGTGCAAGTCCTAACTGGGCTTAATAATAAAAACCCAGAGTCAGGTATTAGGGGGTGAAAGCTGAAAGATCAGAGTGGCAGAGCAGCCAGTCACTAGAACTCTGACCTCTACAAAATCTTCAGACTGAAGAGAGAGCAAGTTCCTGTCTCCTCCCATCTTACATTCCCCTCTCCTCCCAGCCATCTCACTTCCTGTCTGTCTATACAGACCTCCAGACCTCTATGGTTAGCTACCGTCCCCTGAACTTCAAGCAGCTTTACGTGTTAGAGTACAACCAATATATCACCACAGGCATTACCCAAAGGATGCTCAATACCACAAGGACACTTGTTCCACTATGTTCATAGCAGCATTATTTGTAATAGCCAGAAGCTGGAAGCAACCTAGATCCCCCTCAACCAAAGCATGGATAAAGAAAATGTGATACAGTTATAAAATGGAGTATTACTCAGATGTAAAAAAGCAATGACATCACAAAAAAATCATTCTGAGTGTGGTAACCCAGAGCCAGAAAGACAAACACGGTATGTTTGTGGATTTTAGATGTAAAGCAAAGGATAACCAGGCTATAATCTACAGTCACAGAGAAGTTAGGTAACAAAGAGGATCCTAAGAGGGACGTATGGATGGCCCTGGGAAGGGAAAATAGAGGAGATCTCCTGGGTAAACTGGTGGGGGGAGGCAGTAGGGAGGAGGGGAATGGGGATGGGAACATGAGGGAATGGTATGGTCTAGTTGGAGGAAAAATGGAGGGAGAGCAATGAAAGAGATGTCTTGATAGAGGAAGCCATTATGGGGTTAGGGAGAACCTGGTGCCAAGGAATTCCCAGGAACCCTCAAGGATGACCCCAGCTAAGACTCCTAGCAATAGTGGAGAGGGTGCCTGGACTGGCCTTCCCCTGTAATCAGATTGGTGACTACTCTAACCGTCATCAGAGAGCCTTCATCCAGTAACTGATGGAAGCAGATGCAGAGATCCACAACCAGAACCAGGCTGAGCTCTGGGAGTCCAGCTGAAGAGAGGGAGGAGGAATTATATGAGCAAGGGGGTCAAGATCATGGCAGGGAAACCCACAGAGACAACTGACTCAAGCTCGTGGGAGCTCATAGATCTAGACCAACAGCTGGGGAGTCTGCATGGGGCCCAACTAGGCTTGTGTAGGTGGACAACAGTTGTAGAGCTTGGTCTGTTTGTGGGGCCCCTGGTAGTGGGGTCAAGATGTATCCCTGGTGCATGAGCTGGCTTTTTTGGAGCCCATTCTCTATGGTGGGATGCCTTGCTCAACCTTGATGCAGAGAGGAGGAGCTTGTTCCTGCCTCAACTTCAAGTACCAGTCTTTGTTGACTCCCCCGTAGAAGGCCTTACTCTTTCTGAGGAGTGGATGGGGGATGGTTTGGGAGGGGGAGGGGGAGGGAGAACTACTGTGGTTGGAAGGTAAAATGAATAAAAAATTTAAAAAGAAATTGGGATAGCGTCGGAAGATAAACTGGAGAAATTGAGTTTTGAGCAGAGACGTGAATGAAGTAAGCCAGCTTGGGCAGTGGTGGGAGATTGTAAATATGAAGGACCAGACACTAGAGCAAGCTTGGGCCTTTTGGAGTCCTCTGTCTGTTACAGCAGAGAGGAAGGAGCACAAGCTTAAGGAGGCCCAGAAAAAACTTTTGCAAAAATCTCTTGAAATCCCTACCCCTATTCCCACCCCCACCCCTGCCCCCACAAAGAAAGCTTTTGCAAAAATCAAGTTCATGAATATATTGAATTCTTAGTTTCTGATAAATTGATTCTGAAGTTTAGACTAGAAAGGAGAAACCAAGGATGATCCCACTGGTGACTGTGGTCAGGTTGGCTATGAGAATGGTGGAAATCCTGAGGTGGAGCATACAAGAGCCAAAAGGTGGGTATTTTAAAAAACACTTCTTACATTTTCATTTTCCTATTAGCTGCCCCATGGTGACTTGGCTAATTATTCCCTTAGACACTTCTGTCTGGAATGCAGGGGCAAGACTACGGATGGACTTGGAACTGAAGTAGACCCTCGTAAGACTGGGTAAGATGACCTTAAGGGAGAGTGTGAAAGCTTGGCTTTGGGTTACAGACCAGCGCTGCCACAGCCAGCATCCAGTGATGCCTCCTTTCCCGTAGAAACCCAAGCACCACCGAAAAACTAAAGAACTCAGAGTAAGTTCAACACAGTTTTAAGATACAAAATTAACATAAAAAATTAGTGATTGACTCCAGACTGACATCTGGGAAACCTGCGTAGGACTGAACTAGACCCCCTGAATGCAGGAGACAGTGGGTGGCTTGGACAGTTTGTGTGGCCACTGGCAGTGGAACCAGGAACTATCTATCTCTAGTGCATAAACTGGTGTTTTAGAGCCCATATCCTATGGAGAGATACCTTGCTCACCCTAGACGCCGGGGAGAGGGCCTTCGTCCTGCCTCAATGTGGTGAGGGGACAGACTTTGTTGACTCCCTGTTGGTCACTCTCTGAGGAGCAAACGGGGTGGGGAGAGGGAGGGGGAGCGGAGGGGAGGGAGGGTGAACTGTGATTAGTACCTAAAAAAATTAGTGGTGTTAGTAACTTATCTGAAACAGAAATGGAACAACATCCCATTATAATAGCCACCTAAAAATAATAAATAAATACATTTAGTCAAAGAGGTAAAAGATTGCAATGAAAATGAAAACGCATTAGTGAAAGAAATCGAAGGAAACACAAAAATCTTGAAAATCTTGTGTTCATGGATTGGAATAATAAATATTATTGACCAGACTACTCAAAACAATTTAGATATTCAGTGCAGCCCCTTTCAATATACCAATGACATTCTTCATAAAACTAGAAAATAAACTGAAAAATTTGTTTGAAACTCCTGTAAAAATGAAAACAGCAAAAACCACTTTTAACAAAAATCATTCTAAAACGTAACTTCCAAACATACTGCAAAGCTTTTGTAATCAAAAGCCCCGTCTGAGCATAAAGGCAGGCGTGCCAGCAAAGGGTAAAACCTAAGACATGAACTCAGGCACCGCAACCAACACTCTTTAAAAATGCTTCTATGAACATTCACTGAGACTGGACAATCTTCTCAACAAAAGTTTTGTAGGAGTTACAATCCTCCTGAGTATTTGTCCTAACTCGTATTTGAAGACAAGTTTTTACTCCAGGACCCACACGGCGGAAGAACACAGCTAACTGCCTTGGTGGCACAGTTGCCATCTTACGGAATAATAGAGCAACCTTCTTTACCAGTGCGCGCCTGCGTCAACCAGCAGCTAGTCAGCTCTCCAGGGCCGTGCGCGGGCAGTCTAGCAAATGCGAATACAGTGGTGCGGTACCCATCACAAACAGTTGTGAAGTCAGGTGGGCCGGTGTGAAGCTATTTTCTGAGTAGTAATGTAATGTACTGCCCTCTAGGGGTGACAAAAATAAATGCTCTGGTCAGACAACCCTGGTAGATTGTGGTCAGTTGGGTTTGTTTACTTTGGTTTTATAATTGAATACACAGGGTTTTCATCTTTTTAACTTTCTCCTGTGTGTATTCATTGCACATGGTTCTCTGTTATATAGGACATTTTCACATTAGCTTATACATTGAGCATATTCACCCCCATGCTTCCCATACCTTCCCTTCCCAATAGCCCTTTCTCTTACCTTTCAGTTTTCCTTCTAGTTTCCCATCAAAGTGTACTGAGGAGAGCTTCCAGACGCTGAGAGCAATTTAAAACATATGCATATGGGTTTGATCTAACAAAAATCAATCATAAATAAAAACTTACTCGTAATAAGAGTGAAGAAAGTAGACATCCTTGTTTCTCATTTAATGTAGTGCTTAAAGTTTCAAATAACAACAAAAACAGCACGAAAAAACTCTAATTGGAAGTGAGAAGCAACAAAGCAGGGTGTGGGGTTGCACACCTTTAATCCAAGCACTTGGGAGGCAGGGTCTGAGGCCAGCGTGGTCTACAGAGCTAGTTCCAGAACAGCCAGGGCTACATAGAGAGCCCTGCTTAAAAACAAAATAAAATGTTTGCTTATGCAAACAGTCTCTAGCAAATGTTAGGGTTTCACATCCGTGAATGCTTTAAAAGCCTTGAGTTAATATAACTTACATGGACAAGTGTTACAGTATTTGAATTACATTTCAAAATATCTGCTATTAAACAGATTAGAGCCACAAAAGATATAAATAAAAAGATGAAGAAGAAAGAAGCAGCAATAAGATCTGAAAAAAAGTAAAACTAAAGAAAGAAGCAGAAGAAAAATGAAATAGTTCAAGAAAAATATTTTCCATTATTAGTAAGCAAATGAGCAGGGCAAGCTGACTCACACCTATAGTCCCAGCACTCAGGAGGAGGAGGCAGACACATCAGGAGCCTAACCTCCATTCAATTTTACATGCCAACTGCCAATAAAGTGGGATTTTTTAAATAAATGTACAATTGTACGGCCTAGATATTAAGCCAGGCATGGTGGGACATACCTGTAATTCTAATACTTGGATGCTGAGGTGGAAGGGTTGCGTTTGGAAGCCGTCCTGAGCTACACAGTAAATTAGAGGTCAGCCTAGGCTGTGGACTGTGAGACTGTCTCCAAACAACTATACAAACACCATAAACAACTTTTTTAAGACTGTGGGTTAGAATTCAAAAGCTGTCAAAAGGCTATTTAATAAAGACTGGAGTAAGGATATTTCTCCTTGGCTTGAGGAAAAACAAATAATAAAAGGGATTTCTTTTCTTTATTTTTTTTTTTTAAGAAACCATTGAAGCCACAGGCTTAGCGAGCAGATATGGTAATCCCATGAAAATCTAGTTGATCTCCCCTAATGCAAACTGTTATTTGTTCAGATTGCTTTCCAAGCATGCATACTACCTGCAGCAAGGCTTTGAAACAGATTCTCACCAAGTGGAGGGGAAGTGTGCCCCGCCAGGACGGCAAGGCAGGAAGTGAGGTGGCTGGGAGGACGGAAGAGTGTAAGGTGGGAGGAGACAGGAGCTTGCTCTCTTTTCAGTCTGAGGATTTCCTAGAGAAGAGCTCTTGTAGCTGGCTGCTGTGCTTCTCTGACCTTTCAGCTTTCGCCCCTAATGTCTGACTCTGAGTTTTTATCATGAAGGCCAACTAGAACCCACGCGACATTTGGCACCCAACTTAAGGCAAGGATTCATGAAAAAGCCGCTTGCCTGCGGCTTTGCAGCCATTGGCACAGGCAGGAAATACACGCAGGGCTCCATCCGGAGTCACCGCCCAGCTGGCTAGGTTCTTCTCTCCTTTGTCACAAACCTTCTAAACAACCTGGATGCCGCTCAACCAAAGCACGGGTAAAGGGTGGTACATTTAGACAATGGAGTACTCCTCAGATGTAAAAAAAAAAAAAAAACAATGGCATCATGAAATTTGCAAGCAAATGGATGGAACTAGAAGAAAAATCATCCTGAGTGAGATAAGCCAGAAAGAAGACAAACATGAGATGTACTCACTCATGTAAAGCAGGTGCCCAAGAAGCAACATGCCAGAGCACCATCGGTAAACCACGGGCCGTGCAGCAACGCAGTTTAATAGAAATGGGTTCATTTATTTTTATTTTTATTTTTTTACCATTCTACTTTATTGCTGCTAATTCTTTTCTGTGCCTTAGTGTACATAGGATTTGGTATTATCCATGGTTTCCAATGTCTGCTGGGAAGTCCTGGAGCATATGCCCCACAGACAAGAGAGGCTACTGCACACAGGAATTCTGGTGTTGGGGAGCTCATTGGTACCAAGTATTTGCATTTTTTAAACAAGGTCTTACTGTGACTCAGGCTTGCCTCAAACTCACAGCAGTCATGCTTCAGTCTCCCAAGCACTGGGATTACAGGTGTGAGACATCACAGTTCAGTACCTAGATTTCTGGTAAAAGTAAGGGGCAAAAAGAAAAAAAATGTAAGAGCTAGGTAATAATAAGCCTGAGCCATCTGCCAAACATTTACAATTAAGTCTCTGATGGATTACTTAGAAATGTCTGCAGGGCCATGGGGGGGGCAGAAAACCCTCCAGTTACAGGGAAGAGGGAACAAGGGAAGGAGGGAGGGAGGGAGGAAGAAAGAAAGGAAGGAAGGAAGGAAGGAGGAAGGAAGGAAGGAAGGAAGGAAATAAGCTAGTTGCATGTATTTCTCTGACTAGTAATTTGCTTGTGCTTGGAAATCCGTACCCTATACTTCATTTACAATGGAATGCTTTTTCTCCAGTAGATTTTAAATTTTTTATTATTACCCTGTGTGGGAGAGACAGACAGACAGACAGACAGACAGACAGACAGACAGAGGAGTGGGGTAGAGGATGCAGGTGTACACAGATGACAGGGCCGTGGGAAAGCCAAAGGATGTCAGGAGTTGGTCCTCACCTTCTACCTCCTTGAGCGTGGGCCTCTCGGATTATTTCTGCTCTTCCGCAGCAGGCTAGCTAGCCCACAAGCTTGCAGCGATAGCCGCTCTCCGCCTGCCATCTCCAGGAGTCCTGGATTACGTTTGCACACCCCTGCATCTGCCTTTTCCCTGGGTGCAGGGATTGGATCTGGTTGTCAGGGGTTTCCTTTCAAGCGCTTTACCCACAGAGCCGTCTTACTGGCCCTATAGCCTGAATTCTGCTAATAACCTTATCCACACCCGGCAAATAGAAGCTCAGTTTCCAGCTCTCCATGAGCCTTGAATCCTGAACAAGATTGTTTGACATCAGCTATTTCTGGGTCTTCCCAGGAGACGAAAGAGATGCCCCAAATTAGTCATTTTGAAACAGGGCTGGAGGCCAGGGTCTAAGCCATATGTTCTCTACCCAAGTCCCTAAGCCAACTTCTCCATCCTTATATAGCTGCAGATTGTAGAGATTTTTATCAGTGTAGGGTTCTCTTTGTGCCACTTTTACTGGACAGCACTTTAATGACCATCTGAGGTCATTTGCTCTGCTATATTGTGATCCACCACAAAGTCCTCAAGCCTGAGCCTTGAGGAAGCAGCACTACTCTTTCTCGTCTAGAAAGTCCTCAAGCCTTAGCCTTGAAGAGGCAGGACTACTCTTTTTCATCTAGAAAGTCCTCAAGCCTGAGCCTTGAGGAGGCAGGACTACTCTTTTTCCTAGAAAGTCCTCAAGCCTGAGCCTTGAGGAGGCAGGACTACTCTTTCTCGTCTAGAAAGTCCTCAAGCCTGAGCCTTGAGGAGGCAGGACTACTCTTTTTCATCTAGAAAGTCCTCAAGCCTGAGCCTTGAGGAGGCAGGACTACTCTTTCTCGTCTAGAAAGTCCTCAAGCCTGAGCCTTGAAGAGGCAGGACTACTCTTTTTCGTCTAGAAAGGGCAACTGGGAGATGACGCATGAGGCAGTTTGAAATGAATTTGCTGTCACGCATATTCGCTTATTTGTGTGTGGGAACAGAGGAGGGAGTGAGAGACAGAGAGCCCACCACAGCACACATGCCGTCAGAAGACAGCTTGCAGGGGTCACTTCTCTCCTTCCAACATGCATGTTCTGGGGACAGAGCTCAGGTCAGTTCCTAGCTAGCTGTCAACCCCCATGTAGGGTGATTCAGAGCTGCCTGCACCTCCAGCTCCAAGGGGTCTGTGCCGTCTCCTGGCCTTCACAGGCACACACACACAAACACTGTCTGCACTCACACTGACACACATACATACACACAAATGAAAATAAACATATTAGATTAAAAATAAAGAGGATTTTCATGTCCTCTAGGTCTATCTGACATTGGCCTCGTCCTGGATCTGGACTGAAACAGCCCCATTTCAAAGTGCCATGCTGTCCCCATCACCCCACCCTAGTAGCTGGTCTGGATGGAAGAGGCACTGTTGCACACCGGGAATGACAGGTGACAGGTGACAGTGGTGACAATGATGATGGTAGTATAATAGTAGTTATTTTAAGCATATTTTACCATTCTAAACATTTCTGGAGGGTTTTCATTCTCTCAAAAAGTTTTGTAGATACAAAGTCTCTCTGTGTACATTGTGTATGTATATGTAGTGTGTGTTTGTTTCTGTGTGTGTCTGTATGAGTCTGTGTACATTGTGTATGTATATGTAGTGTGTGTTTGTCTCTGTGTGTGTGTCTGTATGAGTCTGTGTACATTGTGTATGTATATGTAGTGTGTGTTTGTGTGTGTTTGTCTGTATGAGACTCTCTGTGTACATTGTATATGTATATGTAGTGTGTGTGTGTGTGAGTCTGTATGAGACTCTCTGTGTACATTGTATATGTATATGTAGTGTGTGTGTGTGTGTGTCTGTATGAGACTCTCTGTGTACATTGTATATGTAGTGTGTGTATGTGTGTGAGTGTCTGTATGAGACTCTCTGTGTACATTGTATATGTAGTGTGTGTGTGTGTGAGTGTCTGTATGAGACTCTCTGTGTACATTGTATATGTAGTGTGTGTGTGTGTGAGTGTCTGTATGAGACTCTCTGTGTACATTGTATATGTAGTGTGTGTGTGTGTGTGTGAGTGTCTGTATGAGACTCTCTGTGTACATTGTGTATGTATATGTAGTGTGTGTGTGTGTGTCTGTATGAGACTCTCTGTGTACGTTGTATATGTATATGTAGTGTGTGAGTCTGTATGAGACTCTCTGTGTACATTGTATATGTAGTGTGTGTTTGTGTGTGTGTGTCTGTATGAGACTCTCTGTGTACATTGTATATGTAGTGTGTGTTTGTGTGTGTGTGTCTGTATGAGACTCTCTGTGTACATTGTATATGTATATGTAGTGTGTGAGTCTGTATGAGACTCTCTGTGTACGTTGTATATGTATATGTAGTGTGTGTGTCTGTATGAGACTCTCTGTGTACGTTGTATATGTATATGTAGTGTGTGAGTCTGTATGAGACTCTCTGTGTACGTTGTATATGTAGTGTGTGTTTGTGTGTGTGTGTCTGTATGAGACTCTCTGTGTACATTGTATATGTATATGTAGTGTGTGTGTGTGTGAGTGTGTTAGCCCACATTTGCCTCAGCACCGCTGGGAAGGTCAGACACAGTTTGTAGAATTCCTTCTCTTCTTCCACCTTTACACGAGCTCCAGGGAATGAGCTCAGGCTTATGCAGCAAACGTTTCACCTGCTGAGCCTTCACTCAGACTCAGGGGTGTCCTCTGTGGGAATCACTAGCCCTAGGATCTTCCCACTACAATGATTCTATCGCTCCACACTGTTTTTACTTTACTTAATTTGGGAAACTGAAAACATGCCCTCAACCCCACATTCCTGTCTATCTATCTTCATTTTTCTGAGATGGATCACGAAATGCCAAGCAGATCCACATGAGACCCTCTGGGATGAGATGGATCACAGAATGCCTAGTAGTCCACCCGAGATCCTCTGGGATGCTGGTATTGGTTTAGATCTTAGTGAATGTCTGAAGTTGAAAGCAGTCCTATGTATCTGCAGTCACTTCAAGACCTGCCCAGAACTTAACAATAATTTCTCATTGGATCAACCAGGAAAAGACTGGTTTTCCTTGTCTGTGGAAAGAATTGTGTCTAGTCAACTCTGGATTTTTAACATAGACACTTCATTCAATCAAAATAAAAAATAAGTCCTGTGATGGGAATCATTTCCCTTTCTCTCTGGTTTTGAGGTTTTTTGTTTTGGGGTGTGTGTGTGTGTGTGTGTGTGTGTGTGTGTGTGTGTGTGTGTGTGTGTTTTCTTGGAAATTTGTCCTCTTTATTACCTAGCCAAGGCCTCTTCCCTGTCTGTCTGTCTGCCAAGGAGTCTGTTGAACTCCTAGCCTTCCATCCCACCCTCTCAGAGGTCACCTCACCCTCTCAGAGGTCACCCTTACTACTCTGAGGTCTTGTCTGATTTGAACTGATGGAGAGGCAGCAGTCAGCTGCCTCAGAAGAGGATCTCTCTACGGATCCACGATAAAACTTAAGCAGCAGTGGTGATGCAGAGCATAAGACAGCCATTTGGTGATGGTTTGCGTCTCTGCAGCTCATCATATGAACCAAGCAGCATCTCGATGACTCCAGTGATCCTCAAAAGAAATCCCAAGTCCTAAATTGATACCATCTTCAAAAGAAAATCAAGAAGAACCCCTAAAATGATACAGTCCACAGATCTTGCTTGAGATTGTTTTCTCTGCCAGTCAAACAACTGAAAGTACAAAAGGTGGCAACAGAGAAATCTCAGACACCATAGACAGCAGCTGACAGAATCAGCTGTTGAAGAAAGGCGTTTGTTGGGGGTGAGGAAATCCATGCACACGGCGGACACAGACGGGAAAGGACCCTGCACACGGCGGACACAGACGGGAAAGGACCCTGCACACGGCGGACACAGACGGGAAAGGACCCTGCACACGGACACAGAGGAAAGGACCCTGCACACGGACACAGACGGGAAAAGACCCTGCACACGGCGGACACAGACAGGAAAGGACCCTGCACACGGACACAGACGGGAAAGGACCCTGCACACGGACACAGACGGGAAAGGACCCTGCACACGGCGGACACAGACGGGAAAGGACCCTGCACACGGACACAGACGGGAAAGGACCCTGCACACGGCGGACACAGAGGAAAGGACCCTGCACACGGACACAGACGGGAAAGGACCCTGCACACGGCGAACACAGACGGGAAAGGACCCTGTGTAGCAGAGGGACTCTGACAGCAGAGACAACCTGTCTCTCTGGATTTTGCCTTATTGGTTTCGCTTCTCAATGATGATGGTAATATGTTTCTAGACCCTTTAATTTGGAGGTCACGCTGGTTCTGGAAGTTCAGTTCCTGTTCCTTTGAGTTTGGTTTTCCTGTGGCCTGGTGAGCAAACCATCACTGCAGTGTGAAGGAGGTTGTGGGCAGGAAGTTCATTCCTGAGAAGCAAACTGTGCAGGAATGGAGGTGAGTTAGAGAAGGCCTTCTGTGAATGTTTCCTGAGTGAGCATGGAGGTGAGTTAGAGAAGGCCTTCTGTGAATGTTTCCTGACTTAGCGTGGAGGTGAGTTAGAGAAGGCCTTCTGTGAATGTTTCCTGAATGAGCATGGAGGTGGGTTAGAGAAGGCCTTCTGTGAATGTTTCCTGAGTGAGCATGGAGGTGAGTTAGAGAAGGCCTTCTGTGAATGTTTCCTGAGTTAGCATGGAGGTGGGTTAGAGAAGGCCTTCTGTGAATGCTTGCTGAGTGAGCATGGAGGTGGGTTAGAGAAGGCCTTCTGTGAATGTTTCCTGAATTAGCATGGAGGTGAGTTAGAGAAGGCCTTCTGTGAATGTTTCCTGAGTGAGCATGGAGGTGGGTTAGAGAAGGCCTTCTGTGAATGTTTCCTGAGTTAGCATGGAGGTGGGTTAGAGAAGGCCTTCTGTGAATGCTTGCTGAGTGAGCATGGAGGTGGGTTAGAGAAGGCCTTCTGTGAATGTTTCCTGAATTAGCATGGAGGTGAGTTAGAGAAGGCCTTCTGTGAATGTTTCCTGAGTGAGCATGGAGGTGGGTTAGAGAAGGCCTTCTGTGAATGTTTCCTGAATTAGCATGGAGGTGAGTTAGAGAAGGCCTTCTGTGAATGTTTCCTGAGTGAGCATGGAGGTGGGTTAGAGAAGGCCTTCTGTGAATGTTTCCTGAATGAGCATGGAGGTGGGTTAGAGAAGGCCTCTGTGAATGTTTTCTGACTCAGCATGGAGGTGAGTTAGAGAAGGCCTTCTGTGAATGTTTCCTGAATGAGCATGGAGGTGAGTTAGAGAAGGCCTTCTGTGAATGTTTCCTGAGCGAGCATGGAGGTGAGTTAGAGAAGGTCTTCTGTGAATGTTTTCTGACTCAGCATGGAGGTGGGTTAGAGAAGGCCTTCTGTGAATGTTTCCTGAGTGAGCATGGAGGTGGGTTAGAGAAGGCCTTCTGTGAATGTTTCCTGAATGAGCATGGAGGTGAGTTGGAGAAGGCCTTCTGTGAATGTTTCCTGAATGAGCATGGAGGTGAGTTAGAGAAGGCCTTCTGTGAATGTTTCCTGAGTGAGCATGGAGGTGAGTTAGAGAAGGCCTTCTGTGAATGTTTCCTGAGTTAGCATGGAGGTGAGTTAGAGAAGGCCTTCTGTGAATGTTTTCTGAGTGAGCATGGAGGTGGGTTAGAGAAGACCTTCTGTGAATGCTTGCTGAGTGAGCATGGAGGTGAGTTAGAGAAGGCCTTCTGTGAATGTTTCCTGAGTTAGCATGGAGGTGGGTTAGAGAAGGCCTTCTGTGAATGTTTCCTGAATGAGCATGGAGGTGAGTTGGAGAAGGCCTTCTGTGAATGTTTCCTGAATGAGCATGGAGGTGAGTTAGAGAAGGCCTTCTGTGAATGTTTCCTGAGTGAGCATGGAGGTGAGTTAGAGAAGGCCTTCTGTGAATGTTTCCTGAGTTAGCATGGAGGTGAGTTAGAGAAGGCCTTCTGTGAATGTTTTCTGAGTGAGCATGGAGGTGGGTTAGAGAAGACCTTCTGTGAATGCTTGCTGAGTGAGCATGGAGGTGGGTTAGAGAAGGCCTTCTGTGAATGTTTCCTGACTTAGCGTGGAGGTGGGTTAGAGAAGGCCTTCTGTGAGTGGTTGCTGAGTGAGCATGGGAATCTTGCATGTGTTGACCTCTTCACGATTCTGCTTCTGCACTCTAGGTCTTACAAGGATGGATTACTGTGGAAAAAAATCAACATTTAAATTTTTTTTTTATTTTCCAAGACAGGGTTTCTTGTGTGGCTTTGGCTGTCCTGGAACTCACTCTGTAGACCAGGCAGGCCTCAAACTCACACAGATCTGTCTGCCTCTGCCTCCCTAGTGCTGGGATTCAAGGCATACGCCACCACCCAGCAACATCTAATTTTTTATTTTTATGCATATGAGTGTTTTGCCTGCGTATGTGTGTATGCACCATGTGGATGCCTAGTCCCAAAGAGGCCAGAAACAGGTGTCAGATCCCCGGAACTGGAGTAGCAGGTAGCCGTGAGCCATCATTAAATGCTATGACCTGGATGCATCTGGGTCCTCTGCGAGCTCAGCCAGTGCTCTTAGCTGTCTCTCCAGCCCCAGCCTTCCACATTTAAAGGCTCACACCCCCTGGGCTTGGTTAGCAAAGTGCTTGCCTAGCAATTATAAAACCTCATGCTCGATCCCCGGTACCAAACAAAAATGGATATGACGGCACAAGCCAGGGAGAGGGAAGTAGCAAACACCTGTAACCCCAGCACTAGGGAGCAGGAGGCAGGAGGATCCTCAGCTACATAATGAGTTTGAAGCCAGCCTGTGTTACATGAGACTCTGTCTATAAATAAATAATCTTTCAGTGTTTATTCGTGAACTGTTTGCGGCTCACTGTTTTCTTGGGTCTGATGCTAGCGTGTGTGTAACTTGAAGTTTACTGTGGATCACAGTTTGGAAGCCTCAGGCCATGACTGCGGACACCGTTGCAGGAGACCTCTAGTGGCGGGTGAGCCTCACAACAGAGCTGTGCGCCTGGTGGCCAGGGTGTGAAAGGGAGGAGGAGGGAAGCGGCTTCCCATGGCTCCCTTTGAGCACATGCTCCCAGTAGTTGGAAGTTCTCTTGCTATGCACTGCTTCTTAGAGGTCCTCCTGCCCCCTGGTAGCACCATGCTAGTGACTAACCCTTTAGCATATGGACCCCAGGGAGACTTCCATAGCCAAACAACAGCAAATCGCTTTTTGTTTTGTCCCATGGGCATATCTTCTTCAGCTTCTTACAAGCTCACGGATAAAAATGTTGAGTGTTACAGAACCTAAATAAAAAGTCCTCAGGAGAACTGGGGAGATACCTTGCTGTCTGGGGGTCAGAGAATGGAGCGTGCCACTAGCTAACCATAGACGCCTGGAGGTCTGTACAGACAGACAGGAAGTGAGGTAGCTGGGCAGAAACAGGATATAAGCAGGGAGAAACAGGAAATCCATCTCTTGTCTGCTGAGATGCTAAGGAGATAAGGTGTGCTGTGACTTGCTCCTTCTCTCTGATCTCTCAGCATTTCCCTCTATATCTGACTCCAGCTGGTTTTTTTTTTTATAGAACTCGGACTATCATCTCAAGGATGGCACTACCCACAATGGGCTGGGCCCTTCCCCATGAATCACTGGTTGAGAAAATGCCCCACAGGCTTGCCTACAGCCCTGTCTAATGGAGGCAGTTTCTCAACCAGGGCTCCCTCCTCTCTGATAACTCTAGCTTGTGTCAAGTTGACATAAAACTAGTTAGTACACTCGGTTCACAGGTGTTTGCCTCACTAGCGGGAGAACCTGATGTTGATTCCCCAGCACCCACACAGAAAGACGTCCATGGTGGCGTGTGCCTATAACCACAACACTGGGAAGGCAGAGAGACAGGAAGTCCCGTGTTTACCTGCTCTACACCGGAAGCCAACCTAGTCAAATAAGTGAGCCAGGAGAGGGCTAAGGAGACGTCTCCATGGTCAAAGTGTTCCTATGCAAGCACGAAAACTGGAGTTGAGAGCCACCCAGATGCCAAGTGGCTGTGACGAGCCACCTCTAATCTAAGAACTGAAGGCAGAAATAGGATCTCCAGAGCAAGCTGGATGCCTAAACTCACCTGGGTCAGATGAGAGACCCCACCTAGATGGACGGATTACGTGTCAGAGCACAGCTGAGGAAGACGTAACATCAGCCTGTGGCCTCCACACTAATACTCATCCGTGTGCGCGTGCACACGGACACACACATTGGTATTGCTTCCAGTTTGGAGCACCTGGGAAGGAAACTACCAACCAAGATCATTCATTAGAAGTCACTGGATAGTGTCTTCTGAAGAAACAGTGTTAGCTTCTCATTAAGTCCATTCAAGCAACTTTTCTCTTTATATAGTTCATGGTTTGGGGCCTTACCTAAGAACTCTTTGCTAACTCAATAAAGATTTTTCTCCCATTTGTTTTATTTTTACAGAAGTATCCTAATTTTAGATTTTGCATGATCTAAGTCTTGGACATTTTGAGTTTCTTTCGTATATGCCACAGTATGATTCAAAATTACCTGTTATTTATTCACAACTAATCATTCCATTTGTTTGAAAAGGAATCTTTGCATTTACAGTCCAGTAAGACACTCTAGCTGGAGATTGACGAGGTCCTTTAAACAAGGTCATGGACCTGTGGTAAGGAGAATTGACTATAATAAAAACAAAAATAGGAGAGAAATCCCAGAGCTCAGGAGAATCTGAGGCAGAGGGATTGCTGAGAATTTCAAGTGAGCCTGAGCTATAATAGTGGTGGTGGGAGTATTGCTCATCTTATGAAGGCATTTTCCACCAAGCCTGACCTGAGTTCAATCCCTAAGACCCATTCACTATAAGGGAAACTTAATTCCCACAGTATATGGGAAACATAATTCCTGTAACCTACACATCACACACACATACACACACTATATATATAGTAAAATATTTCACAAAAGAAAACAAAAAGGAGAGATAATGTAGATTTGTAATTCAGGTGAGCGATGATGGCAGGTTGGACGGGTGTAAGCAGAGTGATGATGCAACTTTGTTTTAAGTGGCATTTCCCTAATGACGAGGCGTTAGCGCTCTTGTGTGTTTTCTCCCATTTATCCTCTGGGGTGAGTGTCTCCTCAAACCACCAAGCCACTCTTCCTCAGCTTTCTCTTTGGCACTCGGCTCTCATATTCACCGGGCAGTGTAAAACAAGGCAGTGGCAGTGTGACCTTGAGTCTGATGACGGTGACCACTGATGTGGCTCTCTCAGTCATTTTAGACCTTCAGTGATCCGCCTAGCCTAATCACGCGTCCTGTTTAAGATAGCTCAGTTCTGTGCTCCTGTGGGGCACTTTAAATGGAGTGACAAGATCTCTTAATGGGTGATGACAATGAAGTAAATGCAGAACGAGAGCCCAATTAGGGGCTCCTCCGCCAAGTGGGAAACCCTGGACAGGGAAGGGAGCAGACTCAGAATATTCTAGAAACAGTTTATAGAAACTGCACAAGGAAGAGCTAGGAATCTAAGGTAATTTGTTTTATGTACTCACTTACATTAGCATCTTTAGGGTACATTTTTGTTTCCTGTGCCTGAGTGTAGGCGTGTATGGGCACCCACACCACGGCGCATGTGTGGGCACCAGAGCATCAGGAGCCCTTGCCTGCTAAGCCGCCTCTCCAGCCCTAGATTACATATGTGGGGACAGCTTCTTGCTGTGTAGCTCTGGTTGGCCTAGCGCTCCCTGTGTACATCAGGCTGGCCTTCAACTGTTTGGGACACCACACCCAGGTTTTATTGTTGTATTACTGTATCTGAGGTCAGTCACCTCCTGTAGCCCAGGCTGAATACACAGCAGTCTCCTGCCTCTGTCTCTTGAGTCCTAGTGTTCTAAGCACCAGCCACTGTGCTAGCTTTTGGGGTGTTTGGTTTGGTCCTGCTACACAGCCCAGGCTCCCCTACTCCCTATACTTTGAACTCAAACTGCAGTTATACGCAGAGCTGGACAAGGGATGGGGAAGCAGGAGGGGAAGGTGGCTGGCGCTGACCGTGTGACAGCTCGTGCTGGCTAAACACCAGTGTCACATTAACAAGGCATTAGTGGATGAAGTCCAGATTTTTAAAAAGTAGCATGTGGATGGTGTCCTAGTTACTTTTCTATTGCTGTGAAGAAACACCATGATCAAGGCAACTTAAAAAAAAGTTTTGGGGACTCAGAGTTTCAGAGGGTGAGTCCACGGTCGGCCGTCACGGCGGGGAGCATGGCGACATGCAAGCAAGCATGGCTGTGGGACACTAGCTGAGAGTTTCCATCCTGACCCCCAGGCACAGAGAGCGAGAGGGCTAGGAGTGGTGTGGCTTTTGGAACCTCACTTTCTAACCCCAGGTCCTTGTTTACTGAGTCTTGGTAGTAGGGGGCATGTGAGGGACAGGTCTTCAAAGGAGGGTGTCAGGGAATGATTCTCCGCAGAAGTGAAGTAGTCAGACCGAGAGAAACAGACTTCACAGAGAAAACAGGGCATTTGGTGACTCAAGTCAGACAGCAAACGCTAATCCTGAATTCATCCCACGAGTCCACGTGCTGCTCCTAGCCTCTATGCCAGACATCTTAAGTGCTTAAGCTCCATCACTGATCCAAAACAGAAGGACAGTCTCTGCCACAGAGCTCTCGGTCCAGGCAATGAAAGGAGCCAGTGTATCAGAGTTTGGAGAACAAGAGAAAACAGTATGACTCCAGACGGGATAAAGAGGGAGGCAGAGGCCAGAGTGCTAATGTCCTGGCATCATTTCAGGATTCTAAATACTGTGGCTGGCTGGGGGTGAAAGTTCATTCCTATTATCCCATCACTCAGGATACTGAGGCAGGGGAATTGCCATGAGTTCAAACCCAGTCTGGGCTACATAGCAAGATCCTATCTCAAAAAATCAAACCAGCAAATAAGCAGAAACACAACAGTGCATGATCAGATGGCTTGATTTGCTGTTGACATTTGGTTTTGTTAGAGCAGGAGAATGTTCTGGAGAAGTAAACCAGGGTCCTGTGCCTGCTAAACATACACTGTGCTCAGTGAGCCACACCCAAACCCCCAAATTATTTAAGTGATTACTCCCGTGTCGTCTCCTTCTGTCTTTTTAGCCAGTGGAAGACCACGCTAATCACAATCCTGCACATGAGGTTTCTTTATGCATTCAATAAACAATGGCTAGCATTTGAGTGCCCACTGTATGCTGAAATGTGAGCATTTGAGTGCCTACTGTGTGCTGAGACTGGGCTAAGTATGCTCTGTTTACCAACTCATGAATCCTCAAAATATACTATCTCCATAGCTGGCTAATTTTGAGGCAATAGATTTATTTAGGTCATAGGAGCCCAGATACACCCAAGAATCTTAAGAAATTTGTGTGGACATAGAGGGACAGACAGGGAAACAAGTAGTAAAACTCCAAGTACAGCTTCCCGTGCCCTAGCATCTTTGCCTGGACAAGGATGTAAAGTAACACTGACAATGAGCTAGAGGCTAAGAAGCCCATAGACCTGAAAACTCTACTGATTCCATAACAAAAAGATGAGTAAACACACCTGACCATCTCCAGGACCCTACATGGGCTCGTTTGACAAAACCACTGCATTTCTGAAGAGCTTTTTATTTCAAAGCATAACAATCTCTGAAACACATCAGCAAAGGTCCTTCCCTTTCTGGAAATATACATCTATAGCTATTTAAAAATCTCAAGAATTTGTTATCTGGGATCTACAAAGAGATGTGTCTCGTTGGCTTCTCCCAACCTGCCCTGCAGAGACATGATGTTGCAACACACAAATGGAAAAGACACCTGTGGCCCGAAAGCAGCTGCACCTCCTTGACTGGAAAGCCAGATAAACATCACACATACAAGAGGCCCAGGGGAACAGTCGCCACCTGAGCATTAGAGGCATGGCCATAGTTCCAAACGCGAAAACAACACCTGGCATTCTAGAGAGTGAGGAAGGACACGGGGGTATGCGCTCAAGTGCTCGTCTCTGCCAGTGAGATGGGGCTCTAACCAAACTCAGCTTTAACACACAGTGGTGTTGGTGGAGTGCTTGCCTAACCGGCACAGCATACACGGGACTTGGTGGCATGAGTCTGCAATCCCAGCACTCAGGAGATGGATCCGGAATTTAAGGTCCTCCTCAGTTACACAATGAATTCAAATCCAGCCTGGGCTACATGAGACCTTGTCAAACAAACAGAAAAACCACTAAACCAAACATTGTAGAACAGCTAATCGGCATTGATCTGGCTTTGATGACTGCCCTCTACATGTCTGAAGGCTCACTCCCTGGGTTGAGAACCATTAGGAAGCAGAACTCAACGGAAGGACATAGGCCCTGGTAGGTCTGACCTCCATGCCGGACGTGCAAACCACGTCTCCTGCTATTGGCTTCCTGGATGGGGTAATAAGTAGCTCACTCCACCACAGGCCTCAGCAAGAGATCAAAGCCGTGGAGCCACTGCCCTAAAATCACAACCAACAGAACTGTGAACCCAAATCACCTTTTCTGTCAGTTTGCTGAGGTTTTTTTTTTCCTTTTTTTCCTTTATTGAAAATAATTTTTTCTCACAAAATATATCCTGATTAGGATTCCCCTCTCTCTACTCCTCCTGGTTCTCCCCTACCGCCCCCATGGGATCCACCCCCTTTATGTCTCTCATTAGAAAACAGATTTCTATGGGATAGTAATAAAATATAGTAAGATAAAGCAAAAACTAGTACATCAGAATGGGACAAAACAAACAAACAGGAAAAAGTCCAACAGCAGGCACAGAGACAGAGACACATTTGTTTGCACACTCAGGAGGAATCCCATAAAAACACTAAACTGAAAGCCAGGATCTGGAGGGTAAAAGATAGAAGATGTATGTTTTTTAATTTAGCATATGTATGATAAAGATACATATTAACTTTTTTATTTTAAGAAGCAGGACCCTGACAGGACATTATGAGACAAGGACCCTCCAAAGATGCCACTGAGTTCACCTGCTATTGGCTGTCTACCGCAGAGCATGCGGCATAGCCTTAGTTTGTTTCTCCATTGAGGCTCCCTTAGAGGACATGGAATTTTCATTGACAGTGGTTATCAGTTGGAGATGGCTTCCGGGTTAAGGATGGGGGTATGTGTCCACTTCTCCGTTCGGCTCTGGGACCCCACCTGGTGCGGACTGGTGCTGGCCCCGTGTGTGCTGCCTCTGTGACTTCAAATGGGAACCTAACCCATTGATTCAGAGGACCTTGTTTTCTTGGTGTCCGCCCATCCCTTCCGGCTCTCACCAAATTTCTGCCTCCTCTTCGGCAGGGTTCCTGAGCTCTGAGGGGAGGGATTTGGTGGAGACGGCCCATTGAGAGCGGAGTGTTCCGGGGTCTCTCGCTATCTGTGTAACGTCCACCTGTGATCTCTGTATTTGTTCCACCTGCTGACGGAGGGAGTGTCTCTGACGGTGGCTGGGCAAGGCACCGAGCTTTGAGCACTAGCTGAGTATTGAGAACAAGGCAAAGCTATCTGGTACCCTTTCTTCTGGGAACTAACAAGGAGTTCCTGGGCTGACTACAGATGTAGATTTATCCATAATGAAAAGCGAAACAGCCAAGAGTCACCTTCTCACTGGGCATGGTGACCCACATCGGTAACCCCAATACTTGAGAGGTAGAGCAGGAAGATCAGGAGTGTAATGGCTGCCTCAGGGAATTGTGAGTTCAAGGCCAACTTGGGAGACATGAAACCCTGTCTCAAAAGAAAAAAATGTCTAAACAAATTATGGCCCAGGATGGGGTGTGGCTTAGCACTTAGTTGGTAGCTTGCCTAGCATGTGCAAAACATTGATCCCTAGGACCATATGAAACTCAGCAAGCAGGCTTGCTGCTATAACCTCAGGGTTACTGTGTAGATGGACGGTCAAACAGTCAGACACCCTCAGCCACACAGCCGAGTCCAAGGCAGCCTGGGAGACAAGAGGAGAAAAAAAAGCCGTCTGAATGGCCAAAGGTGCTTCTGCCAACCCTGATTCCCGTGTGGTCAAAGGGAAAACCGACTCCCTAAAGTTGTCCTCTGACTTTCAGGCATGTGCACGCTCCATATCTCCCCTTGTCTCCTCCTCCTCCCTCTCTCAAAGCAAATAAAATGTTTAAAAAGTCACTTTCTCTCCCATTGAAACCTTACTTGTACCCATCAGTTTCTCTAAGACCCCCTGACTCGTGCTCTCTTCTGCGTCTGGGACAATCATATCGTCCCTGGCCCAGCCCCCCCCCCCCCAAAGTACTGAAATCTTATGTGAATAGGAAACTGGGTACCTTGCTTTATATCATTTTGCAAACTATGTTAAACAAATGTAAGCCAAACGCTGAAATTCTATAATTAACTCTAATTTTATAGAAGCCAACACAGCCACCGTAGGCTGTCGCACCAAGCCAGTGGGAAGCTGAAGGAGCTGCTTTGCTTGCCATCCCTACAGAACTTAAAACTAATGTGAAAGCCAGCCAGCATTCCTGTCACGGAAGAAACAGGTTCCAGTCCCTGCTTGTTTACCTCTTCCAGGGGCCCTAACTCCTCCCAGGAAATCTGTCTTCCAGAAACTGAAAGCAGTCATGTTTAACTCCAACCTTCACCCGAAGATACATTCCGTGGTGGACCAGCTGCTGCTGCTGCTCTAAACAAAATCTAATGGACAAGAATGTCAGCGCTGCAGCAGACACCACACTCTATCAGAGAGCACCCACACACACAGAGACACGCATGTGCACGCATGCACACGCACGTGCACGCACACACACGCACACACGTACACACACGCACAATAACTCTCAGAGGAAACAGACTTAGAAACCGTCGGGTCACCATCACAATCAGTCAGGTACAGATGCAGACAGATTTTAGGTTGAACCCCAAAATCAGTAGTTTGCCTATGAGACCTATAAAGTAATTTATACTCAATGCATCACCTACAGGGTTAACATGAAAATGTAAAGGTCTGGGACAGGAGACGGTTCAGGGGAAAGGCCTTTGCTCAGCAACCCTGGACACGGAGTTTAACCCCTGAAGCCATGAAAAGGCGGAAAGAGAGAACAGAATGCACGAAGCTTGTTCTGCCCTCCCTATTCATGTGCACACATAGACACAGACACTGTGATGAAATGTTAGTGTTTAACTATGGCAATACACAAGTTAGCTGGGCATGGGGTGCACGCTTTTAATCCCAGAACTTGGGAGGCAGAGGCAGGTGGATCTCTGTGGGTTGGAAACCAGCCTGGTCTACAGAGTGAGTTCCAGGACAGCCTCCAAAGCTACAGAGAAACCCTGTCTCAAAAGAAAAAAATGTTTTAATGTATTATGTAAGTTAAAGTTATAGACTGTTGTTTATTTTATTTTATTTTGGCTTTTTTTCTCATCCTCTGCCTTTACCTTCTGAGTGCTGGTATCACAGTCATGTGCCACCATTCCCAGCTTTTTTTGCTGTTTGAAAAGGGGCCTCCTTACAGATGGTTGGGAACTGCCATATTGTTGCTGGGGATTGAACTCAGGACCTTAGGAAGAACAGGGAGTGCTCTTAACTGCTGAGCCATCTCTCCAGGCTAAGGGGTCAAGACCATTCTGGGGAAACCCACAGAAACAGCTAATCTGAGCAAGTGGGAGCTCACAGACCCCCCCAGTCTGACAACTGAGGAACCAGCATAGGACCAAACCAGGCCCCCTGAACGTGGGTGTCAGCTAGGAGGCCTGGGCAGTCTATGGGGCCTCTGGCAGTGGAACCAGGATTTATCCCTAGTGCACAAATGGGCTTTGGAAGCTCATTCCCTATGGGAGATACTCTCTCAGCCCTTGGGGGGCACCTAGGCCCTGCCCCAGCCCCAAACAATGTGACAGACTTTGGTGATACCCCTGGGGAGTGGATGGGGGGTGGGGCCAGGGGTTAGTGGGGGGCATGGGAGGATGGAAGGGAGAAGGAACTGGGATTGATATGTAAAACAAATATTCTAATTTAAATAAAAATTTATTTTAAAAAAAGGAAATAGCTGCCTGTTGACACCAAACAGGAGGCGGGAAATGTAAGCTTTCAGATGAAATATTTAATAAACATTACTGTCTTGCCCACAACTTAAGTAAAAGAAAAAGGAAAAAAAGGGGGGTCTCACTCTATGTAGCCCTGGCAGGGCCTCACTTCCTATACAGATCAGACTAGCCTAGATGTCTCAGGGGTCCTCCTGTCTTTGCTAGCCAAGGGCTGGGATTTCAGAACCGCATCATCTGCCCGTCAAAATGCCACTCCCCAAAACCCATGTAAGGACAGAACAGGAGCCTGGCATTTCCCCATGCCTGTAATTCCAGCAATCTGAGAGGTCAAGACAAGAGGATTGTCCTGAGTCTGATGCTAGCCTGAGGTACATTGTGAGTTCAAGGTCAGCCAGGGCTACATAGCAAGACCCCCTTCCAAAACCAGCAAGACAGCGAGGGGAAAATGAAAGCCATTCCTGAAATTCTTCACCTTTCTTTCTCCAAGTCATGACTAGCCCTCATGCATTAAAGTCTGTCCTAAGCCAGAGATGTCGCCTTCTGCTGGGCAGCTCCCCCTGCAGTCTGTGTGCTGGCTAGTTTTATGTCAATCTGACACACACTAGAGACACTGGAGAGGGGGGAACCTGCCAGAAGATTGAGCTACAGACAAATGTAACGTCAAAAGGAGAAGTTGAATAGTCTCCTAAGCAATCCTTTTGTCTTCCAAATCAAACCAACCTAATTAGATGTTTTTTTTTTTCCTGCAAAGCATCTTTACACTTAGGAAAGTGTCGGCTTGAGACTGTAGGCTTTGGTATTATTAGGTCATTGGCCGGTGCAGAGTAACTAAGAGTTCGGGTCACACAGAGCGACCAGCAACTTTTCTCCATCGCCTACGAGCCAGGCCCAGAGTCCGCATTAAGTCAAGCGGGCTGAGCTAAGGGGCCAACGCTCCTCTCCCAGGCCCCGCCCCCCGAGCGGCGCCCCGCCCCCTGAGCGTGGCGAGGCTCCTGCTGCTGCGTCTCCGTGGAAACGGCTACTGCTTCCCTGGGTCCGCACGCAGAATGGCGGCTGGCGAGCCGGGCTGTCCAGGCGGCTTCTACTTCAGATTCCTGCCTCAGAGAACCTTCTCATCGCTGAGCAGCCGGGAGGTCACCGGCCGGCTCCGCCAGTGGTGAGGGGCGCCCGGGGCGGGGGCGGCCACGCGGCGGGCTCGGGGTTCGGGTCCCGCGCTCCGGGCTCTGCGCTGCGGGCTCCGCACTCTGCTCGCACACTCCAACTGACGCTCCCTCTCTGCCAGGTCCATGCTGGGCCGAATCCAGGCGCAGGCGTTCAGCTTCGACCAGACGTTCCAGCCCTACCAGAAGGATGATTTCGTCATGGTCGGTATAGGGGTCTCCTCTGATGCTGGGGACACTCCATTAGTTCATGGACTAATAAAAAGTGCGAGTTGGATTTTCTTTTGTTTCTTAGGGGGGTCTTTTGAGAAAATGTCTCATTCTGTAGACCAGGCTGGCCTGGCACTCGCCGGGTCCTCTTGCCTCTGCCTCCAAGCGCCAGCATTGACCACCTTGCAAGTAGTACCTTTTACCTACCTTTGGGATTGTTCTTATGTAACTTTACAAGTGTGTCATGCGTTTAGACAGTCCCACAGGCGTGTGTTACCGATCTGACTGAAAATTGTGAGGGGTATTCTTTTTTTGTTTGTTTGTTTGCCTCTAGCCTTGCTGTGAGGGCTGTGATTTATTTACTCTGACACGTTCTGAAGGCCCGCTGTGTGCTAGGAACTTCTCAATAACTAGAGATAGAAATGAATCAAAAGGTGATCTTTGAAGAGTGCTCTGGATCCTTCCCAGGAATGCCAGCAAATGACATAGGTCATCTTGCACGCCTCCAGTAGTGAAGAGAGGTTGTCTCCTTACTTTGAAGATCAAAAGTGGTTCCCTCTGCTGACACCTGTAGAGTCCCCTACTCTGGCTCTACCTGGCCAGCTTCCCATAGTCCTCGCCATGACTTGGTCTCTCCTAAAGACACCAGCGGTACTGAGTTAGAAACCCATCCCTACATCAGAATAACATTAACATATGCAGTGACCTTCTTTCTGAGGTTGAAGGAAGGACATGAATTTTTAGCTAAATTGGCCCATCTCTCTCTAAGTGTGATAGGATTATAATGCCGTCGTAGTATAATGGTACTGTTATGACTTGTCTTCATTTCTTCGTGGTTAGGTCTTAATAATTAACCAGTACTGGCCCTCAACTATTTTTTTCCTCATTCTTCTCTCATCTTGAGCACAGTATCCCCTCCCTCTCCCCCCACCACAACCTCCCCTCTTCCCAAGATCCACTTTCTTCAGAAAGGAGCAGGCCTCCCAGGGGTATCAACTGAGCATAGCATAACAAGATGCAGGAAGACCAGACACAAGCCCTCACAGCAAGGCTGGATGGAGGCAGCCTGGTAGGAGGAAAGGGATCCCAAGAGCCGGCAAAAGTGTCAGGGAGCCCCCCTCCCCCAGCACACTGCAGGATCTCACAAGGTCAAAGCTACACGACTGTGCCATATATGAAGAGGGCCTAGATCAGTCCCATCCAGGCTCCCCCGTGGTTGGTGCCATCTCTGTGGCCCCTGTGAGCCCAGGTTAGTTGATTCTGTGGGTTTTCTTGTGGTGTCCTCAATCCCTCTGGGGCCTACAGTCTTTCCTCCCCATCTCCCACAGGCTTCCCTAAGCCACCTAAAGTTTGGCTGTAGGTAACTGCACCTGCTCCCATCAGCTGCTGGAGGAAGCCTCTCTGATGTCACCTGGGCTCCGCATCAGTCTATGAGCATAGCAGAATATTGTTAGGAACCACTTTATTGACATTATTGTATACATATATGCATGTATGTATGTGTCAGTACTGCTTGGTTCTACCAGAGGTCTCTGAGTCATCCAGTTTTCTGGATTCTGGCCATCCAGGCAGTGTTGGGTGTAGGAGCAAGGTAAACTGGGGAGGATGGAGTTAGCTCCGTCCTCAGAAAAAGCCACTTTGAGAAATTTCCTGCGTGGCACAGGCTGATTCAGCTCCAGCCAAGGAACCATAAACAGTTCCAAGGAGCACCCAAACTGTGCCCACCCGGGACAAAGTGACCCCATCCCGGTTGTCAGGCAGTGCCTAATTTTTGGTAAATAACATCTTCTTGCCACAACTGTCCTCATGGGCAACTATTAGTAGCAATTTTGAAATTCCCCTAGCCCCCATGTCAGTGAATCCAAAGGTCACCTACTCTTACCCAATCCTGAACAGGCAAGCCACATACCACCCTGCTTTCGGTTTTTTCCTTTATAAACCCGTTACAACTGAGGCCAGACACCCTTTTCCTGCAGCTGCAGGGCCAGTTTGCTGGACAGGGTACCTGCCGAGTCTTGTAACCTAACATTAAACCTTGTGCATTTGCATCGGTGAGTCAGCTCCTGGTGGTCTTTCTGGGGTCTTTCCAACTTGGCATAGCATGGGGTACTCAGCTACTCAACAATTTTTTTAATATCAGAATTTGAAATGCTGTACATTTTTTCTTTTTATTCATTTACTGTATTGCCCTGGCTGGCCTCAGACTCAGAGATCTGCCTACCCAAATGCTGGGACTAAAGGTGTGTGTCACTACCCCTGTAATTTTTTTCTTTGATACTTTTGTTTACATATATAGCATTTTTATTTTTCTATTTTTTTTTCAGTTTTTAGAGACAGAGTTTCTTTGTATTGCCTTGACTATCCTATAACTAGCTCTGTAGACCAGGCTAACCTCAGACTCACAGAGATCTGCCTGTCTCTTCCTCCCAAGTGCTGGGATAAAAGAAGTGCACCACCACCACCCAGCTCATATGTAACTTTTAATATGCCTGTTTACTCAGTAAATATTTGTTTAATGTTTTCTTTATCCCAGCTTGTCAGGCACACAAAATTTCAGCACACTAGCCTCCATGGGACACTGAAGTATTTGCTTTAATAAATGCTATAGAGGGTGTCCTGGGCACAGAGGGAAGGGCCCCCTGCTGCAGGGTGATAGAAGGCGCTCTTCTCTTTTTGGCTGCTCAGTAAAGTTCAACAGCTTAAATATTCATCCATAAAAACTCAACACATTTCTTTCTATAATCCCAATCATTTCTCTCTTGTTTTACAGTTCTTGTGTTAAGGATGTAACTGGGTTGGTAGGGTGCTGGTTTTTCATGTATCCCCAGCTCTACATAAACCAGCAAGGTGACATAGACTATAATCCCAACAGTGGAGAGGTGGAGACAAGGGGATCAGAATCTCTTCAAGGTCCCGGCCATCTCAAAAGCTGAAATAAGACTCATAGTTAAGATATTGGGGACCCAGTGTGGTGGCGCACACCTTTAATTAAAGCACTCAGGAGGCAGAGGCAGTTGGATCTCTGTGAGTTGAAGGTCAGCCTGGTCTACGTAGTGAGTTCCAGAACAGCCAGGATTGCATAGAGGGACCCTGTTTAAAACAAACAAACAAATATTGGGGATCTGAGGGAGTGGCTCGAAGGTAGAGTGCTTGCTCAGCATACACGGAGACCTGAGTTCCACCCCTGGCACTAGGAAATGCACGAACAGTTCTTAGAAGCATGTTTAAAAATTTATTTGTGGGGTTGGAGAGATGGCTCAGCTGTTAAAGACTGAAGCTCACAACCAAAGTGACGAGACGTACATTTGTGTCTGCGTGTCTGCTCTCTGTGAGTGTATGCACATTGCCTGTGCCAAAGGATGGAAGAGGTTGTGGAGCCCCTTGAAGTTTGAGTTGCATGCTTTTTGTGAAGCATCTTACACGGAGGCTAGCCTCAGTACACCTGAGCAGCAAGTGTTCTTCTTTTTTTAATTTTATTTTATGTGCATTGGTGTTTTGCCTGCATGTATGTCTGTGTAGGGGTGTCAGATCCTGGAGTTACAGACAGTTGTGAGCTGCCATGTGGTTGCTGAGGATTGAACCCCAGTCCTTTGGAAGAGCAGAAAGATAACCACTGAGCCATCTCTCCAGACAGTTTTTACAAATGTATTATTTTTAATTATGCATGTGTATGTGTGTGTGGAGGGCATGTGTTCGGGTAGCACCTGTGAACTCGGCCTCTCTGCAGCTGGAGCTGCAGGAGGTATTGCGAGCTGCCAGCTTGAGTGCAGGGAGTCAAACTCAGGTCCTCTGCTGGAGTGACATGCACTCTTAACCACTGAGCCAGCTTTCATTTTGTTATGCAGTGTAACATGTAGTCTTCCAGCCAGCTGCCTGGGATGTAACGTGTAGTCTTCCAGCCAGCTGCCTGGGTCCCGAGCTGTCTTAACCCCCAAATAATACACGAGACACTGTATTAATTATGAAGCTGTTGGCTGTTTGCTTGGTTTCTTATCGGCTAGCTCTGACTTAATTACTAACACATAACTGCTAACCTGAGTATTTCCACATGGTCTTCTCTTACTGGAGAAAGGGTCCAGACCTCTTATTCCTCTGGTGTCCTACATCGGGACCGACTGTGCCTCTGTTTCCCAGAATCCTCCTCGACTCCTAGTCCCACCTATCTTGCTTCCCTATTGGCCAACAGTGTTTTATTAATCAACCAGTAGGGCAACATAGACACAGACGAACTTCCCCCATCAATGTAGTCCAATCAGGGCTTGACCATCAGGCCTGGCCCAAAGGTATCTCTTTAATAAGGTAATTAAAACCAAACATGATAGCTTATGTCTAGATTCCCAGCACCCAGAGACTGAGGCATGAAGTGTCTAAGTTCAAGACTAGCCTGGGCTACGTGGTGAAACCCTATTTTCTTTCTTTTGGGTGGGAAGGTTTGCTTGCTTTTTGTTGTTTGTTTGCTTGCTTACAGGGTTTCTCTGTGTATCCCTGGCAGTCCTGGAACTTGTTCTGTAGACTCAGCTGTCCTTGAACTCAGAAACCTGCCTGATGGAATTAAAGGTGCATGCCACCACACCAGGAGTGAAACCCTGTTTTCCAAGAACAATTAATTAAAACATTGGTGTCAGTTTGACAGTTGTGTCTGGAATTAGTGAAACAAAATTGGATAACACCTCCAGACAGTGTTCATGTTCTGCATTGGTGTAGGGATGAGCATGGCTGCCTACTGGACAGTGTTTGGTGAGGTCCTCATTTTAGACTGACCCTAAAAATAACTCCGAGAAGAACTCATGAGGGAGCTTAAGGACTAAGGAGATGGTGAGATAGGGGGAGGAACATGTTGGTCGAATCCCAGGTTTCTGATGTAGTTGATGGAGTAGCCGATTCCACACATAGGAGATGGAGAGTAAATGATGAGAATAAATGTAGCATTAGGCACAGTCAGCATCAGGCAGAAGGTGCATCCAGGTGGCTGTCCTCAAGCTTGTTGGCTGGAAAGTCTCACTTTAGGGTCTCTAGAGAGCACGGTCAGATCAACATACAGTACTCAGAGCCGCAGCTTAGTGGTGTGTGCCAGATAATGAGGCGTTTTCCATGTACGCAGTGACAAGCTTTTATTTTGCAGAGTTTGCTGGAGGTCTGTGCATGCTCCTCTGTACATCTCAGTGCAGAACGCAGGCCTGTGGCAGTATCCGACCAACCGTAGCAGGCGTGAGTGTGTGTGTGTGTGTGTGTGTGTGTGTGTGTGAAGATATGTATGTGTGTGTGCAGGTGTGTGTGTATTGCAGAGGGTTGTGTGTGTGTGAAGATATGTGTGTGTGCGTGTGTGTGTGTGTGTGTGAAGATATGTATATGTGTGTGCAGGTGTGTATGTATTGCAGAGGGGTGTGTGTATGTGTGTGTGTGTGTGTATGTGTGTGTGTGTGTGTGTGTCCTGTTTCATGTTTCCAAACAAGTTTATTTAATCTTTACATGCATTTTTTTTTTGGTTTTTCGAGACAGGGTTTGGCTTTGGAGGCTGTCCTGGAACTAGCTCTTGTAGACCAGGATGGTCTCGAACTCACAGAGATCCTCCTGCCTCTGCCTCCCGAGTGCTGTGATTAAAGGCGTTCACCACCAATGCCCAGCTCTTTACATGCATTTTGATACTGGTGTGTTTGTTACTGCAAGTTCATCTATGAGTCAGCTGCTATTTCTGAAAAGTGCATCAGTTTTCCTGAAGCTGACACACAGGAAGTCCTTCTGATGCCATTATGTCAGTTCTGTAACAAGCCACAAAACTGCTTACACATAGAGCCTGTCTGTTCTTTCTGTTTTTAATGCATTTTTATGGATATAGTTATAATTTTATTTTCAAAAATTGTGTTGGCTTATTTAAAAGGCCTTTATAAAAAGCATTCCAGGGGTTGGAAAAATGATTTAGCATTAAGAGCACTTTCTGTTATTGTGGAAGACCCAGGTTCAGTCTCAGGACCCACACAGTGGCTCACAATCACCTGTAACTCCAGTTCCAGAGATTGTGTTCATGGGCATGGGGAGCTGACACTGCAGTGCACATGTGGACATTATTTTATGTGTGTGTGTTCACATGCATGGGGAGCTGACACTACAGTGCACATGTGGACATTATTTTATGTGTTTTCACATGCATGGGGAGCTGACACTGCAGTGCACATGTGGACATTATTTTATGTGTGTGTGTTCACGTGCATGGGGAGCTGACACTGCAGTGCACATGTGGACATTATTTTATGTGTGTGTTCACATGCATGGGGAGATGACACTACAGTGCACATGTGGACATTATTTTATGTGTGTGTGTTCATGTGCATGGGGAGCTGACACTGCAGTGCACATGTGGACATTATTTTATGTGTGTGTGTTCATGTGCATGGGGAGCTGACACTACAGTGCACACGTGGACATTATTTTATGTGTGTGTGTTCACGTGCATGGGGAGCTGACACTGCAGTGCACATGTGGACATTATTTTATGTGTGTGTGTTCATGTGCATGGGGAGCTGACACTACAGTGCACATGTGGACATTATTTTATGTGTGTGTGTTCATGTGCATGGGGAGCTGACACTGCAGTGCACATGTGGACATTATTTTATGTGTGTGTGTTCATGTGCATGGGGACCTGACACTACAGTGCACACGTGGACATTATTTTATGTGTGTGTGTTCACATGCATGGGGAGCTGACACTGCAGTGCACATGTGGACATTATTTTATGTGTGTGTGTTCACGTGCATGGGGAGCTGCCACTACAGTGCACATGTGGACATTATTTTATGTGTGTGTTCACATGCATGGGGAGCTGACACTACAGTGCACATGTGGACATTGTTTTATGTGTGTGTTCACATGCATGGGGAGCTGACACTACAGTGCGCATGTGGAAGTTGAAAGACAACTTTGGGAGTCAGTTCTTTTCTTCCACATGGAACCTGGGGTTGAACTTGCATCATAAGGCTTGTACCGTTTTGTCCTCTGAACCATCTCACTGCCCCTTGGTTCCATTTCTTTTGTTTCTTTAAAAAATTCATTAACTTTTTCTTGATTTAAAGTTCTTTCAGCCAACCAGTCAGTGGTGGCTCACACCTTTAATCACAGCCTTGGGAGGCAGAGGCAGGTGGATCTCTGTGAGTTCAAAGCCAGCCTGGTCTACAGATCGAGTGCCAGGACAGGCTCCAAAGCTACACAGAGAAACCCTGTCTCGAAAAACCGAGGCAGACAGACAGACAGACAGACAGACAGACCACAATCAATAAAGTTCTTCTAGCCAATTTGATGGTCTGTACATCTTACCCAACCCTTCAAAGATACAAGCAGGGACCTCAGGAGTTCAGGGTTATCCTTGGGTACACAGTGAGTTACAAGTGTGTGCAAGGCCAGCCTGGATGCATGAGACCTGTCTCAAAAGGAGAAAATACGAAGTCCTTCAAGCTGGACATACTAGCTAATACCTATGATCCTAGCACACAGGGTTGAGGAAAACTTGGGCTACATAGCAAATTCAAAACCAGTCTGAGCTATATAATAAGACCCTGTCAAAAAAGTCAAGAGCTGGGGAAATAACTCAGGAGTAGAGCAATTGTTCAGTGTAGACAAAGTCCTGGGTTTGATGCTCAGCACTTTAGAGGAAAAAACAAAAACAGTAATCGTAATTAAAGCTGAGCTTCTCTTCTTACTTTGGATTAAATGATGTTTTGTTAACTTTGTTTCAGAAGTTAGTTGTATTTATAATAAAATTTCTAACGTGTTCCCTTGCAATTTGTATTTTAGGCTTTTTTCAGAGACCCAAATGTTATTCCAAATTTGCAGTTACTCTCAGATTCTCCTGGACAGTGGACCACATTAGGTAAAGAAAACTAACTTTTATATTTCCAAGTTAACTGTTTTAATAAAAATTTGCCACAGCAATTATCACTAGTGATTTGTGTCACTAGAATACAAATTGTGACCTTCATGACAAGGTGTGACCCTCTGTGTCAGGCCTGCCCTGATTTCTGTCCTGGAAATCTCTTGCTCTCACCGGTGCAGCACATCAGAGCAATCTTCTCTTAGTAGTTTGAAAATACACATCCTACACCTTCTGTTTCCTCTGCTAAATGCAAGTCACATTGAGATGCGTAAGAGGAAAGGATGCTCGTGGAATCCAATGGTTCCTTAAGTGAGGCTTTCTGGAGATAGCTCTCAGTGTGTTGAGTGATACACAGAGATCTGGGTTGTTCAGTCTCCAGCATCACTGTGGTGTTTTGAAAGAAAATGGCCCTCAGGGCCACACCTCAAACTAGGAGGTGTGTCCTTGTTGAAATAGGCGTGGTCTCATTGGAGGAAGTGTGTCACTGTGGAGGCAGGCTTTGAGGTCTCGTGTATGGTCCAGCCATGCCTGGTGAGATGGTTCACTTCCTAGTGTCTGCCCACACGCTGCCATACTCCCAGTGCCACGAAGACTATGGGCTGAGCCTCTGACACTGTAAGCCGCCACCACACTTAGACGGCTTCCTTTATGAGTTGCTGTGGTCGTGGTCTCTTCACAGCGATAGAACCCCTGACTAAGACAATCACATAAAGCCAGGTGTAGTAGCACAACCTGTAATCCCAGTACTGGGGAGGTAGAAACAGGAGGATCAGAAGTTTAAGACTACCCTCTGATCCGTGGCTTGGCAAACTGAGGCCACCTCAGGCAATATGAGATCCTGTCTTAAAGTAACAATGAGAACATTAAGAATAAAACGGGAGAGGGGTGGGAAGAAGGAAAGAAAAAGAGGGCTGGAGAGACGGTTCAGTTCAGCACTGAAGAGACACTGCCCTTCCAGAAGACTGAGTTCACGTCCCGTGCCCACATCCAGCATCACAGCCACCGACCCCAGCTCCCAGAGTCCAGGGCTGTCCTCACACACATGCACACACCTCATGATAGACACACGGTCATGCAACTAAAAACCTCCAAAGAGTAAGTGAGAGAAATACTGTGAGAGCGTGCTACAGATTTTTCCATAGACGCGAGATGGTTGGTTCTACCCATAGGGGAAGGTTCAGGGTAGGGCCCACTGATGGGGGCGGGCAGGGTACAGCTGCGGCATGCATGAGGTTTTCATGGGAATTGGCTGCCCTGGGATTTTTTTTATAATAATAACAAATCATAGAGAAATGACTTCTTAAAGGGGGACCTTTCTCTGGGTGACAATTTAATAATACACTAAAACATACCTGGGAAATTTTATTTGTTTAGTGTGTGTGTGTGTGTGAGTGAGAGAGAGAGAGAGAGAGAGAGAGAGAGAGAGAGAGAGAGAGAGAGAGAGAGAGAGAGCACGTGTGCAGGCATGCTGTATGAAGCCAGCTTTCAGGGGTTGGCTCTTGCAAACTGGGCCATCAAACTTGCGTGTCCAGCGCTTTTACCACCTGAACCATCATCTCCCCCAAAGACTGTTTTGAAAACCAACACAAATTTTAAATATTTTAAATTCAAGTTTGAGGTCTCAACCATGGAACAGGTAACACCATTCCACTTAGGAAAAGATCTGTAATACCAATGTGTGCACGGGAGAATGCAAATTGCTTAGAAATTAGATGTTTTGTTTAAGAGGGGGTCTTAGTTAAACAAAGTCTGTCTTCATGGTATTCTAAGAAGCCGTAAGACAAAGTAACTTTTTGAGAGTATTAGGCAAGAACAAAATTACAAAAAGGTTCCTGTTAGACTCAGCAGGTCAGATTTTATTGCTTTTGGCCAAGGACTGCTGCCAAATTTGCAGAGCAGAAAGCTGGTAGAGCCTGATCTGCAAACGATGTACAAAATTAAACTCCGTTTCTAAGCTTATACACTTGCCAACTTGGATTTTTCAAGAGAGAATAACCAGAGTCTTTGAAATGTTCACAGTAACTTCAGCCAGTCTTTTAAAAGAAAACGAGGTTCACTGGAGTGTGCGCAGTCTCCCCATCTCTGCACAGACTTTGCAGAGTAGGTGCTGACTTGGACCTAAGTTTTGTTCGAGGTTTTTGGTCGTTTGTTTCTTTGTTGTTTTGCATGGTTGTCTTAGTTAGGGTTTCTATTGCTATGAAGAGACACCATGACCATGGCATCTCTCATAAAGAAAGACATTCAATGGAGGTGGCAGCTTACAGTTCAGAGGCTTAGTCCATTATCGTGGCAGGCAGCTTGGTGGCTGGGAATATGTGGGCATGCAGGCAAATGTTCTGGAGAGGTAGCTGAGAGTTCTGCATCTTACACAGGCAGCAGGAAGTGGTCTGTCTCATTGAGTGTGACTTGAGTATACATGAAACCTCAAAGCCCTCCACCACAGTGACACATTTCCTCCAAGGAGGATCATACCTGTTCCAACAAGGCCATACCTCCTAGTAGTATAACTCCCTGTGAGGGCCATTTTCTTTCAAACTACCACGGTGATTTAATTTTTTAATGTACTTTGGGTTTTTTGTTTGTTTTCAAAACAGCATTTCTCCATGCCCTGGCTGTCCTGGAACTCTCTCTGTAGACCAGGTTGAGTCTGAGTCATCCCCTGAAGCACCTGTGACTTCCCAGCTGTCACTCCCCAAAAGAAGGATTTTTCCCTCCCCCTCACCGGGGACTTCTGGGTGCCAGTAACTCCTCTGTTAAGGCCAGATCCTTGTTAGCTCCCCCACCCCATCCCTGTGGAAACTGTAGCCAGCTCGGTGCTGTGCAGGTGACCACAGCTGTTGGGAGTTGAGTGCAGCAGTCCTGTCCCTGTCCTGTCCTGTCCTGTCCTGTCCTGTCCTGTCCTGTCCTGAGGGAAGCAATTCACAGCGCTCTGCCCCATCCTCCAGCCCTGACATCTTTCCACCTTCTCTACCAGGTGTCCTGAGCCTTTGCTGTAGAATTTTAAAATTGCATGTGTGTGTGTGTGTGTGTGTGTGTGTGAGAGAGAGAGAGAGAGAGAGAGAGAGAGAGAGAGAGAGAGAGAGAGAGAGAGAGAGAGAGAGAGAGTAGGTCAGATGACAGTTTGCAGAAGTTGGTTCTCCTTCCACACCATGTAGGTCCCAGGGATTGAACTCGGGTCCTGACCCCATCGATTCCTTTTCCCCCCTGAGCCATCTCAGCAGACCGTATTCTAAGTTTGGAGTAAAGCTTCTGAAATGCCATGTGTGCTTGATGGGAGACAGTAGAAGAACTCTGAAATTAGAAACGCTCCACTTGGGTTTGTTTCTTAAGGTTTAATTTTTATTTATGTGCACATGCATGTCTATACACAGATGCCCACAGAGACCAGAGAAGGGTGTTGGATCCCTGGGGCTAGAGTCACAGGCGCTGAGACACCTGACCGGATGCTGAGATCTGGAAGAGCAGCAGGTGCTCTTAGCCACGAGCCTCTCTGCAGCCCAGCACTCGTGTCTTTTGAGGAGGACTTGTGTGTGTCGCCAGCACTCTTACCAGCTTGGCTTGCCCTCCTCTCGTTTTCTTCAGGTTTTGCTGTTATTTTTCTGGTATACTGAAGTCTTCCCTTCAGTTTTCATTTGGAGTATTTAGAACCCCCTCCCCCCCACAAAAAGCAGTTTTTGTGTTTCTGTCTTACTCCTGCCTCAGCCTCTGGAGTGCTGTGGTGACAGGCCTGAGCCACCACACCCACTCTATGCAGTGCTGGGTATTGAACCCAGGGCTTCTTGAATGCTAGGAGGTCATCTACCGTGTGAGCTGTCTGCAGCCTGAGAAGGAGGCATTGTTAAACAAGAAGGGACTGGAAGGGGACCTCCTGAAGTTTTATGACCTTGCTTATTGAGAAACAAGAAACCCTGTTCTGAAGAGAACACCAAGGGTATGGTAGGAAAACCATCTGATAAAGAGATCAGGGCGTGACCCATGGATTTAATCAGTCACGTCAGCAGAAACCAAAAGTAGAACGGGTGTTATCAGTGAAGGCGCTGCTGGCCGACACTACAGGGCTCCTGGACTTCCTAGCTCCTGGGGGCTGGGTCATGGGGCTTCTCAGCTGCCAGCATGAGCTATTTGTTAAGGAAAGACCCAGAAGGTGAATCAGGGCGGGAGAGATGGCTCAGCAGCTAAGAGCTTGTGCTGCTCTTCCAGAAGTCGGGAGCTCAGTTCCCAGCACCCATGTTAGGTCTTTCAGATCAGGGTTTCTGACACATCTAGCCTCTGAAGGCACCTACACTCACAGGCACACAACACAATCTTAAAAAATCATCTTTGTAAAGAGTCGTTGTCTGTCCCACGAGCCAGCTCCCAAATAATGACATGGAGACTTATTAATTATGAAAGCTTGACCTTAGCTTAGGTTTGTCTTTAACTAGCTCTTAAAGCTTAACCCATTTCTATTAATTTACGTTGTCATATACCGTCCATCCTGCTTCCTCCCTGCCTCCTCACTGCCTCTCATCTCTCTCCCACACCTAGATTCCTCCCCTTCCTCTCTCTTCTCAGAAGTCCCATCTGTGCCTCCTGCCTAGCCATTGGCCGTTCAGCTCTTTAGTACACCAATCACGGCAATACGCCTTCACGCAATGTACAAATACCCCACAACAGATCTTTTTTAAAGGCAGTCACTCAGAGATAATTTTCCCAGACCAGACAGTCTCTAAGCTTATCCTCAGAGACAGGGCCACCAGTACAGACAGAGCTTGGGGCCAGGTCAACCCTAGAAACCTTAGCAGTTGGTTCACCTGGTGCCTAAAAGACTCTTCCTCAGCAGGGATCTGTGGGACACGGTCCCAGTGGGTCCAGAAGGCAGAATATAATAAAGCAAAAAGCATTATCCTTGAGTGTAAGAGTGTGAGGAGTCTGCACCCTCTCTGTTAGCCTTGCTGGGAAACTACACATAGTCTCTGACAGTTGTTTCTCTGGTTTTGGGGGAATGGCTGCCCCATGTTCATCCCATCAGTGTATTTTTTTTTTGGTTTCTCAGTTTGTGGACCAGCCTGGCCTTGAACTCAGAGATCCTCCTGCCTCTCCCTGCTGAGTGCTGGGATTAAAGGGTATACCACCACTGCCTGGCCCTCCAATGTATTTTAGAAGCATATATTTGATGTAACAGGTCTACATAGAGAGGAATTCTGCCCCAGAATGAACTGTACCTCAAGTCTTACTCTGTATTGAGTATACATGAAACCTTGAACCTGAAAGAGTTCAAATTTGGAATCTTTTGAAGTAGAATGGATAGTGTTTTGCATGTGATGAAACTGGATGTGGGAAGTAGGGACAAAAATCCTATTGGCTGAGTTGTGCTGCCCGAAGTCCAGTGGCCTCCGAGGACCTCATCTGTTCTTAGTTATTCTGCAGCTGCCCCAGCTCAGAATGCAGTTACACCGGGTTAGACCTGTGTACTTGGAGATGATAGACATCCGTCGATAGCAGGTGCTATTTTCACAACTTAGACTCAGTGGTTTGCATTTAATTTAGTAAGGCAGACTTATTAAATGGCATGCGAGCCAGGTGGGGGTGCACACCAGTAGTCCCTTCACTGGGTGGGGTAGATGCAGGGCATTGCTAGTTCAGGACCATCCTGGTTTACAAAGACTGTCTCAGTACACACACACACACACACACACACACACACATACACACACACACACACACACACACACACACACCTCTTCCCCATGTGGTGCTCACCAGCCAGTTTTATGGAACTGTCAGCTCTCTGCACTACCCTTTGGTCTTCAGGAGTGTCCAGAGCGTCCCATCGTAGTCTGTAGGCTTTTAGCTTTATCTGCTCCCTAAAAGGACTGAGCCTCAGAAACAAGAAGAGTTTCTCTCAGGAGCACAGCTTTGAAGTCATTGAGACACAGCATTCCTGGCTTCTCGTCCCTGTGTCCAGGATCATGACGTGCAGTGACAGGTTCCAGCATGACCTAGTGGACAGTCAAAACAGGAAGTGCAAACAATTGCCAGGATTACTTTTAAGCCCTGGCATTTCTCAGGCTAACAATACAGCGGTGGGGCCTGTAGGCAGAACTCAGCAGCAGCATGTGCAGGACCCTGAGTTCAGGTACCAATGCCTGCACCCCCTAAGACCAAAAGGTAGCCAGAAGACAAAAGGACATCGTCTCCTATACCAGACTGTGTATGTAGGTAAAAGAAAGGGGAAACTGATTGAGGTGATAATAAAAGTATTTCCCTTAATCTTTATGGCTGTATAATTTATGTTGTACTCACAGGGCAGTGGTGGCGCATGACTTTGACCCCAGCGCTTGGGAGGCAGAGGCAGGTGGATCTGTGTGAGTTCAAGGCCAGCCGGGTCTACAGAGTGAGTTCTAGGACAGCCAGAGCTGTTACACAGAGAAACCCTGTCTGGAAAACCAAGAAGCAGCTGAGCCTCGGTTCGGTTATCCCACATTTCTCTTCTGAACTGTGGCAACTGGACAAGCATTGCCTTAAGGTTTACCTGGGCTGGGAAAACTTTGTGTCGTACACACTGTCAGTGAGATCTCGTAGGAGACTTCGTAATGAAGAGAAAATATTTTCAAGGCATCCTCAAAGACTTTACAAATGACCATAATTAAATTATTGTTTGAGTTCTAATGGTTTTTTTTTGTTTTGTTTGGTTTGGTTTGGTTTTTCGAGACAGGGTTTCTCTGTGGCTTTAGAGGCTGTCCTGGAACTCACTTGGTAGTCCAGGCTGGTCTCGAACTCACAGAGATCCACCTGCCTCTGCCTCCGGAGTGCTGGGATTAAAAGCGTGCGCCACCAACACCCGGCTGATTTTTTTTTTTTTTTGGAACAAGGCCTTAATGTGCAGCCCTGGTTGGAACTTGCTATGTATGTCTGTCCTCCTGCCTTTGCTCAAGTGATTGGGTTATAGGGAGCCGGCACAGCTCCGCTTCTTGGTAATGTTTACTTGGTGTGAAGATAATTTGCAGGAGTTGGTTCTGTCCTTCCACCATGCGGGTCCAGTGGACTGAACGTAGGTCATCAGAATTGGTAGCACACAGCTTTGTTCACTAACCCATGGTGCCAACCACTGGTGTTTTGGTTTTGGTTTGGCGTGCGTGCGTGCGTGCGTGCGTGCGTGCGTGTGTGTGTGTGTGTGTGTGTGTGTGTGTGTGTGTGTGTAGGTGCAGGTCTTGTGACCATCTATTGTGGGTGCTGGGAACAGACCTCTGCATGAGCAGTCTGTGCTCTTAACCACAGAGCCATCTTTCCAGACTACCCCCACCGAACCTTCACCCACCTGTTTTGACACAGGGTTTCACTTTGAAGCTTGAGGCCTACCCTGTAGCTGGCCAAGAATGTTAGTCCACCTCAGCCTCTCAAGTACCAGCCTTATAGGTATGTGGTGTCAAGCCTAGCACTAAACTTGTGTAATGTGAAGTGTAGAGCATTTAGCATTATGGAAATCCAAAATTATGTGAAGAAATCCTATTCTTTCATTGGCAATTCTACACTTGATTTTTGCCAAAATGCCAAGGAGCAGTTTTCTGGGCAATTTTGACATAGGCATTTCAGCAGAGTGCGTGCCTGGGTTCTGTCCCCAACACCACGGAGAACTGTAACCCTACCACAGAGACATAGAGCCAGGAGGATCAGAAGTCAAGCTCATCCTGCTGCATAGTGATTTCAGGGTTAGCATAGGCTATGTGAGACCTTATCTCGATAACACTGCTCGCACACGCACACACACACGTATATAAACCCCTTACTAAACACACAAAGTATTTTACTTTAAGGCATCTCTAGTGCAGTGATTTTCAACCTGTGGGTCGAGACCCTTGTTGTGGAACGACCATTTCACAGGAGTTGCATATCAGATACCCTTTCTATCAGATATTTTATGATTCGTAACTACAGATATGAAGTAGCAATGAAAGTGATTTTATGGTTGGGGTCACCACAACGTGAGGCACTATATAAAGGGTCACAGCATTAGGAAGGTTAAGAGCCACTTCTCTAGTTTATATTCACCTAGCAAGATTTTCTTTTTATTTTTTATTATTTTTTTATTTGTTTGTTTATTTTTGGTTTTTACGAGACAGGGTTTCTCTGTATTGTTTTGGAAGCTGGCGGTCCAGCCTGGCCTCGAACTCACAGAGATCTGCCTGCCTCTGCCTCCCGAGTGCTGGGATTAAAGGCGTGCACCACCACCGCCCGGCAAGATTTTCTTATAAGTTTGCTTCTGTTTTTAAACTCCAGTTTCATCCTATAGTCCATAGTGGCTTAGAACCTACTATGCAGGCCAGCTCATTCTCAAACTCGTGGATCCTCCTTCTTACTCTCCTGGATGCTGACATTATAGACATGCCAACCTGGCTCTAAAATTTTTATAAAATTTATTTTATTAGCCGGGCGTTGGTGGCGCACGCCTTTAATTCTAGCACTCGGGAGGCAGAGGAAAGCAGACCTCTGTGAGTTTGAGACCAGCCTAGCCTACCGAGCAAGTTCCAGGACAGCCTCCAAAGCTACACAGAGAAACCCTGCCTTGAAAAACAAACCAAAAAACAAAAACAAACAAGATTTATTTTATTAAGACCAAAACCCTAAATCAATAAAGATTTATTTTTATTTATGTCTGTGTGTTGGGGTGAGGCACCTACTGAATGTCCTTGGAGCTAGAGTTACAGGTAGTTGTAAGCCACTTGAGGAGGGTGCGGAGATCCAACCTCTGGTATTCTAGAAGAGCAGCAAGTACCTCCCCAGCCTCTAACCTTTATTTCAGTTTAATGTGTTAGTAGTGTGTCTGGGGCTGGGGGTGGGGTCATGCACCACAGAAGCTACTTTGGGGGTAGATTTTGCTTTTTCTTAGAGTCCATGCATAATGGTTGATTTTAGAAATAACACAAAATTGGGTCTGGAGCCAGGTGTGGTGGCTTGAGGAAAGGCAACTGCCTTCGAGTTTGAGGCCTGCCCAATCTTACACAGTGAGTTCCAGGGCAGCCAGAACTACAGACCAAGACCTTGACTCAAAAAACAAAAACAGAGGAGTGGGATTTGAATCCATGTCCCAAGGTGTCTGATGCTGCCCTCTGGCCTCTGTGGGTATCTGGACACATGTGGCAAACACTACATATACATAAATAAAAAATGAAAATGTATCCTTTTTCAAAGTTTAGAAATAACTAAAATCGTTACATTTCACTTTGCATTGTTATTCTTTACAAAATATCTTTTTTTCAGGAACTGAAGTGAAAAAAATTGAAGCTGTAAATGTTCCGTGCACACAACTTTCCATGTCATTTTTCCAGCGGTTGTACGATGAAAATATTGTACGAGAAAGTGGACACATTGTCAAGTGCTTTGATTCTTTCTGTGAACCGTTTCTCATTTCAGATGAACTGAGAAAAGTAAGTACAGAATCTTATAATTTCACACTGGAAGTTTATGAAAAATGCTAAAACCTTAAGCCTGGTTAAAACCTAAGTTACCTGCAGCCAGTCGGTCTGACCAGGGTGGAGGACTTCATGTGGGCTTGTGTGTGTCAGTCAGACGCTGGTGACATGCACTGACACTACACAGCCACAGCACAGTTCCTCCCAACAGTCACCTGGCCCCGGTGTCAGCCGTTCACAGGTAGTGACTAGCTACTGTCTTCAGTAGAAGTCTTTACACCAAATGGATATTAAGAATATACATGGGAAGCTGGTAGTAGTGGCCCCTGCCTGTAATCCTAGTGCTCAGCCTGGCCTACGTAGTTACAGGCTATCCTATCTCAAAAGCAAAACCGACAAAACTAAGCTAAAAATGGAGCTTGGGCACAGTTGACAGAGTACTTAATCTAGTGGGCACAAAGCCTTGGGGTGATCCTCAGCACGTCACAAACACGGCATGATGGCGAATGCCTACTAACCTAGCGCTGGGGAGGAGGAAACAGGAGGATCAGGGGTTGGAGGTCATCCTCATCTGCGTGCTTCATGGTCAGCGTGGGATACCAGAGACCCTGCCCAAGAATTAAAAAAAAGATATTAGTAATTTGTTTTTTTAAAGATATATATTAGTAATTTGTTTTTTTTAAAAAGGTATATATTAGTAATTTGTTTTTTTAAAGGTATATATTAGTAATTTGATTTTTTAAATGTATATCTTTTGTGTATGGATGCTTTATCTGTATCTATGTCTGGATGCCCTGGCATTGGAGGTACAGATGGTTTTGAACCACCATGTGGGTGGTAGGAACTGAGTCTGGGTCCTTTGCAGGAGGTGGGAACTAACCCTCTCTCCAACCCCAACATTGTTTGTTTATTTGTTGTTGTTGTTTGAGACAGCCTCCTGTATCCCAGGCTGACCTTGAACTCACTGTGTGGTCTAGAATGACCTTGATCTTCTGATCCTCATGTTTCCGTCTCCCAATGCTGGCTGCGGAACGCACCACTGCACCTGCCATGACTGAGATTGGACAGGGGGTTTAATTTAATGGTGGAGGGCGCACCTGTCAGAACACAACTCTGTGCGTGATCCCTGGCACCACAAAAAGTACTCATTTTAAGTGTATGTTAAAACTTCCAAAAGCTTAAAATCATAACCCTGTATTACATATCCCATTGTCTACAATGATTTTTCTCATCTTAGGTTTTGCTCATGGAAGACTCTGAAAAGTATGAAGTCTTCAGCCCTCAGGAAAGAGAAGAGTTCCTGTTCTGTGTTTTTAAGCACCTCTGTCTTGGAGGCTCTCTTTGCCAGTATGAAGATATGCTTAAGCCGTATCTGGAAACAGCAAAGCTGATCTACAAGGATCTGGTGAGGTAATGGTCTCAGTGTGTACATCTCTAGACAGTGGAGAAAGTTCTTTTTTGTTTAGCCCTGGTATAATCACCCAGAGCCACTCATGTTCACATTGGCAACTCCTCAGGCCTCTCTCTTCTCCAGGCCAGAAGGATTTTGTGACTGTTTTTATTTTCGATTTTGTTTGTTGTTTGTTCGTGGGATAATCCCCCCCCCCCCCGTACTGGTATTGAACTCAAGACTCTTAAGGCTAGGCAAGCTTCTAGCATTGAGGCAGCAGCCTGTCTTTAGCGTTACTATCAGTTTCTGTGTGGTTTGGTGTCTTGTCTTGTGAGACAGCCCTACACTGCAAAGCAAGCTGCCTTAGGCCTAACTCGCTGTGGCCCAGGCAGTCCTGCATTGAAGGACGACCGCCCATGTGCTGGTCCCTGAAGCGCCGGCCCCCAGACTCAGTTCCCAGTCCTGCATTTGTTCTCTTTCCTCCTCAGACTCCTTCACTCTGTCCTTCACTCTGTCCTGTCCTTCACTCTGTCCACCCAGCCCTGTGTTAGCACCGCCATCTCGTTCCTGTCCCCACTCTCCTCCTTTCAAATACCAAAGGAGCACACGAGACCCCAAAGGACTTATGAGTTTGCTCAGGCAGTGTGTGTGTGTGTGTGTGTGTGTGTGTGTGTGTGTAGAACCTTTATTCTAAAGACGCAGAAGAATTTTCATTTAGATGTAATCTTTACCCTTCCAAGTTAATCCCAAAGACATGTCATTAATTTTAAGTATTCTTTTTAAATTTATTTATTTATAATAGAAACAAGCTTGCTTCATATGTCAATCCTAGCTCCCTGTCCCTCTCCTCCTCCCCTGTACCCCCACCGGTCCCTCCAGCCCCCTTAACCCCCACTCCGCTCACCAGGGAGGGTGAGGCCTTCCATGGGGATCTCCAGAGTCTGTCATTTCATCCAGGGCACAGCCTAGGCCCTCCCCCATGTGTCCAGGTTGAGAGAGCATGCCTCATTGTGGGACGGGCACCCAAAGTTCTTTTGTATGCCAGGGATAAATACTGATATACTACCAGAGGCCCCACAGATTTCCCAGGCCTCCTCACTGGCACCCACATTCAGGGGGTCTGGATCAGTCCTATGCCGGTTTCCCAGCTACGAGTCTGGGGTCCATGAGCTCCCCCTTGTTCAGGTCAGCTATCTCTATGGGTTTCACCAGCACGGTCTTGACCCCTTTGCTCATCACTCTTCCCTCTCAGCCACTGGGTTCCAGGAGTTCAGTTCAGTGTTTAGCTGTGGGTGTCTGCCTCTGCTTCTGTCTGTCACTGAATGGAGGCTCTAGGATGGCATATAAGGTAGTCATCAATCTCATTATCGGGGAAGGGCATTTAAGGTAGCCTCTCCACTATTGCTTAGTTTGCCAGATGGTGTCATCCTTGTAGATCTCTGGAGATCTCACTAGTGCCAGATCTCTCCTCAAACCTATAATGACTCCCTCTATTATGGTATCCCTCATCCTGCTCTCCTCTATTCTTCCCCCGACTCAACCTTCCTGCTCCCGCATGTTCTCCTCTCCCCTCCTCTTCTCCCCCTCTCTTTTCTCCAGCTCCCTGTCCCCTTCCCCCATGCTCCCAATCAGCTCAGAGACCTTGCCCCTTCCTCTTCTCTAGGGTACCATGCATATCTCTTAGGGTCCTCCCTGTTTCCCAGACTCTCTGGCAGTGAGACTGAAGGCTGGCACTCCTCTGATCCATGTCTAAGATCCATATATGAGTGAGTACATACCATGTTTGCCTTTTTGTGACTTGGTTACCTCACTCAGGATGGTTTCTTCTAGTGCCATCCATTTACCTGCGAATTTCAAGATTCCATTGTTTTTTTCCTCTGAGTAGTTCTCCATTATGCAAATGTACCACATTTTCTCTGTCCAATCTTGAGTTGAGGGGCATCTAGATTGCTTCTAGGTTCTGGCTATTACAAATAATGCAGCTATGAACATAGTGGAACAGACATCCTTGTTGTATGAATGGGCATTTTTTGGGTATATGCCTAAGAGTGGAATTGCTGGGTCTTATGGTAGACTGGTTTCCATTTTCCTGAGGAATCTCCATACTGATTTCCAAAATGGCTGTGTGAGTTTGCACTCCCACCAGCAGTGAAGGAGTGTTTCCCTTTCTCCACATCCTCTCCAGCATAAACTGTCATTAGTGTTTTTTATTTTAGCCATTCTGACAGGAGTAAGATGGTATCTCAGAGTTGTTTTGATTTACATTTCCCAGATGGCTAAGGATATTGAGCACTTTCTCAAGTGCCTCTCAGCCATTTTAGACTCCTCTATTGAGAATTCTCTGTTTAGGTCTGTAGCCCATTTTTTAATTGGATCCTTTGGTGATTTGGAGACTTGCTTCTTGAGTTCTTTGTAAAATTTGGAGATCAGCCCTCTGTCAGATGTGGGGTTAGTGAATATCTTTTCCATTCTGTGGGCTGCATTTTTGTTTTGTTGACTGTGTCCTTTGCCTTACAGAAGCTTCTCACTTTCAGGAGGTCCCATTTATTAATTGTCGATCTCAGTGTCTGTCTACTGGTGTTATGTTCAGGAAGTGGTCTCCTGTACCAATTCGTTCAAGGGTACCTCCCGTTTTCTCAATTTTAAGTATTCCATTAGGCCCCCCCTCTCCCCCTCCCTTAGCCCTCTCTTCCTCTAATCTGCCCTCCTTTCTGCCTTCCTAACTTTTCGAAGCTGGAGAGAGATCAGCACGGAAGAGAGCCTCCTGTTCCTTCAGAGAGTCCAGTTCAGTTCCCAGAACCCACATGGTGGCTGACTACCACCACCTGCAACTTCACTTCCAAGGGATCTGATGCCCTTTTCTGGCTTCTTTGGGCACTACATACATGTGCTGTACATACATGTGCTGTACATACATGCGTACAGGCAAACATTCAGACAAATAAAATATAAATAAGGAAATCTTAAAAAAAAACCAACATAATTCCAATTCCAAGGTTAGGAATTAGGAGCCATGCCTATAATTCCAGCCCTGAAGAGGGAGAAGCATGAGGATCACTTCAGGTTCTAGACTAGCCTGGTCTACATACCGATTCCAAAACAGCCTAGACTCCATAGTGAGATTATCTTTAAAAAAAAAGGAGGAAGGCAGGAAGGAAGGAAGGAGGCAGGAAGGAAGGAAGAAAGGAGGAAGGAAGGAAGGAAGGAGGCAGGAAGGAAGAAGGAAGGAGGAAGGAAGGAAGAAGGCAGGAAGAAGGAAGGAAGGAGGAAGGAAGGAAGGAAGGAAGGAGGCAGGAAGGAAGGAAGAAAGGAGGAAGGAAGGAAGGAAGGAGGCAGGAAGGAAGAAGGAAGGAGGAAGGAAGGAAGAAGGCAGGAAGAAGGAAGGAAGGAGGAAGGAAGGAAGGAAAAAAGGAGGAAGGAGGAAGGAAGGAAGAAGGAGGAAAGGAAGGTCATAGGAACATGGAAGTAGCAAGATGGCTCTGCAGGGAAAGACCTTGCTCTACCAGCCCATGTCCTGTGCTCAGTCCCTGGAGAGGGGAGAAAAGACTGCAAAGCTGCCCGCTGGTGCCGTGGGAAAGAAAGCAGGTAAAAAGAAAACATTTTCAGGAACGCCGTGCGTGCACACGCTGCCACTGTGCCCGGCCACAGGAGCTTGTGGAATGTCTCACTGCTGTGTGTGGTGGGAAGGGCTCACTGGAGCATTTGAAACAGACAGCTCTAGATCTTAAACACTGCAGAAAAGCTCTTTCCCACCTCGAGGTCGAATCCTGCTTCCTCTAGGTTTACAAAGCCAGATCCTCTGCCAAAGCAGCAATCACTCTCTCTTTTTAAACTACTATATGGACATCTTGTACATATGTATACCACATGCACGTCTGGTGCCCAAGGAGCCAGAAGAGGACGTCAGATCCCCTGGAACTGGTGGTAAGGGTGTTTGTGAGCCGTCACGTGCTCACACTGAACCCAGGTCCCCTGCCAGGGCAGTGGGTGCTCGTAACCACAGAGCCATCTCTCGGCCTCCCGGTTTGTTACATTTTAAATGTGCCTCTTCTCCTCATCTTAGTGTTCGGAAGCATCCTCGAACCAAGGAAATACAAATTACCTCTTCTGTCTTTAAAGTGAAGGCCTACGTGAGTATTGGGCTTCTTGATTCCTCATTGCTAATGCAGTTGCTGTACTCATGGCTTAGGAACCAAACACTGCTATGTCTGGGAGAAAAGATGGGAAGCTCAGTATGCTATAAAATTCAAACGTGACAGGTGTAGCTTCAGGAGGGCCGAGCGGGAACCTGGAGCCAGGAGCAGAAGCACAGGCTGTAAGAAGGGTCGCTGGCTGATGATCTCAGTGTCTCTTCCAAGCCCGCACAGAACAGCCCACTACAGTTTCCCAGCCCAAAACTCCAAACTCCTTCCGCAGTCCTCCCCAAAATAACATGGTCACGTATGTCACAGCAGTGCCTCACTGCCTGTTGTATTCATTTGCTCTCTTTTGTGATGAAGCCTGACCTAAACCAGCTTAGGGAAGGAGACACGCGCACGCGCACACACACACACACACACACACACACACACACACAACACACGCGCCCACACACGCGCACACACAGGCACACAGGCACACACACACGCACAACACACGTGCCCACACATGCGCACACACAGGCACACACACAACACACATGCCCACACATGCGCACACATAGGCACACACACAACACACTACTCACACACGTGCACACACGCGCACACACGCGCACACACAGGCACATATGCACACACGCATGTACACACACAAAGCAGGGTTACCGTGAGTTTGAGGCTAACCTGGGGTACATAATTAAACAAAGAACAACAAAAGAGCAAAAATATCATGAAAAGAATATGATTGAACATTCCGTAAGGGCAAGAGTTTCAGTTGTGGTGCTTGTGTATAATAGATTTGTACTGTTAATAATACTATTGACAGTTTATTGCCGATTTATTATCAAAAAGTTTTATACGTGTGTCATGACTTTTGTTTATTGAGACAGATATGTTGCTGTGCATTCCAGACTGGCCTCAATCTCAGTCCTTCTGCCTTAGCCCCCAAAGGCCTGGGATTAAAGATGTGTGCCACTGTACCTGCCTGTGTTTCGTGATACTTGGCAGAAAAATGTGTGATAGTCAAAGGCTTCAATGCAGTTGAACACTGAATAACCCAGGCTTGTCTTTTCAGGACTCTACTGGTGTGTGCTACCCTTCAACTAAAGAGCATGAGCAGACATTCTCTTACTTTGTCGTGGATCCCATCAAGCGTCATGTGAATGTCCTGTACCATTGCTATGGTGTGGGGGAGATGGCCTAGGCTTGTTTAAACTATCGTTAGTGCTGCTCCTTAGTTGTGGTGTCTCTGTGTCAGCAATAACAGGAGGACAGATTCCAAGCCGAAGAAGGCAAACCCTAAAGTGCCTGTCTCTGCATCTGCCCAGCACACTCCTGCACGGAACCCTGCCCAGCACACTCCTGCACGGAACCCTGCCCAGCACACTCCTGCAGGGAACCCTGCCCAGCACACTCCTGCAGGGAACCCTGCCCAGCACACTCCTGCAGGGAACCCTGCCCAGCACAGTCCTGCAGGGAACCCTGATAGAACCTGTGCAATGCACAAAAGCAGTTTATGTTTGTTCTGTCAAGATGCAGCCACAGCCTCAATTTCCTATATTTTAATACTGTTTGGAAGGTAGAGGCGGGCGGATCTCTGTGAGTTCGAGGCCAGCCTGGTCTACAGAGCGAGGTCCAGGACAGCCTCCAAAACAATACAGAGAAACCCTGTCTTGAAAAACCAAAAAATGAAAAATAAAAAAAATTAAAATTAAAACATATCTTGTGTTAAATGGTGCCAAGTATATAGTTTAAGGATACTGGCTGTGCGTTGGTGGCGCACGCCTTTAATCCCAGCACTTGGGAGGCAGAGGCAGGCGGATCTCTGTACATTTGAGTCTAGCCTGGTCTACAGTGTGGGTTCTAGAATAGTCAGGGCTGTTACACAAAGAAAAACCCTGTCTCAAAACAACAACAACAACAAAACAGGGTCTGTCTAGATTTTTTTATTATTTTGTTTGTTTGTTTTATATGTGAAGGGTTTGTTTGTTTGAGGAAGAGTCTGGGAATTCACTACATAGACCAAGCTGGTCTCTAAGATTGTAGTCTTCCTCTCTCTGCCTCCAGAACACTCCTACCTCTACTGTGGTGTCTCCTTCATAGACTCTCTCATCGCAGTGCCTAAAACGGCACCTGGCCTTGGAAAGACCCTTGGCAAATCCCCATCCTGGCTGACAGATAAGTTAATCCTTAGCGTGAACGCCTTGAGTGCCTGGGGTGAGGGAGAGGGTCCCTCGAGGCAGGGGCACAGACACAGCCCCTCTGCAGCGTATCCGCTCTGAGTCAGCTGCAGCCTGCATGCCCATCTTAAGCTCGCTCTCTGCTCAGTGCCTCAGTTATCTCTGAAGCGTTTGTCGAAGTTTTTGAACTGTCAGGACCTGGATTTAGTTGTGCAGTGTGGGGTGAGATATGGAGCCTGGGAACATGCCTCAGGCCACACGATCCCTGGAAAGTAGCTGCAGCCTATAGAAGCCATTTGGAAAGAGAGGGAGGGAGGGAGGGAGGGAGGGAGGGAGGGAGGGAGGGAGGGAGGGAGGGAGGGAGGGAGGGAGGGAGAGAAGGAGAGAGAGAGAGGGAGAGAGAGGGAGGGAGGGAGGGAGAGAGAGGGAGGGAGGGAGGGAGGGAGGGAGGGAGCTGAGTCAGCTGAGAGTAGGTCTGGGTTGGGACAGCTGACCATGTGACAGTGTGGTCATATGAATGGTTTTCTGGGACTTCAGCAATCCCAGCTCTTCTTCAGGAGGTCACAGAACTGTAACCTGGACACTAGACAGAGGCATGGGTGAAGGTGGACATGCTGCGTCCTGTTGTTCCCGTGAGCAAATAAAGCCGGGGAGGCAGAGGAGGCTTGGGGAGCACGGGTGATCTGAGAGAGCAGCTGAGTCGGGGCGCCCTGGCCAGGGCTCTGTGCGCCTCCAGAAGGCAGTTTCTCAGGGACCTGCTCCCTGGGGCCAGAACCACAGAGAGGCAGTCCATTCCGGCATAGGCAACACAGCCATCATCAGGTGACCGAGCTGGGTGCGAGCCTCGTAAAGCAGAGCCCTGGAAAGACTACTCACACACTGAAGAGAGGAAGAAAGTCCAGATGCAGAGGCGTGCTGGGAGCGAGGCGTGCTGGGACCCCTCGAAGCGGCGTACCACCCCCTCTAAGTCTATACCACCTAATGGCTGTCTGGACATGGGGAAGTAAGGACAATAAATACTCGGGGAAAAGAAACCGGGGCTGGGGAATGTAGCTCCATGGGTTGAATGCTCCCCAGGCACAAAGCTGCGGTTTGATCCCGGCACCTCGGAATCGGGGAACTGGAGGCAGGAGGATCATGACTTCAAGGCCTCCTTCAGCTAGCTGTATACCGATCCCAAGGCCAGCCTGGGAGACATGAATTCCTGTCTCTAAACAAAAGTAATAGCAAAGAATCCCAGCACTCAGGAGGCAGAGGTAGGCAGACCTCTGAGTTCAAGGCCAGCCTGGTCTATAGACCAAGTTTCCAGACAGCCAGGGTTACAGAGAGAAACCCTGTTCTCAACCAAAACCAAACCAAACAAGCAAAAAATACCAACAAAATGAAAATGCTGGGCCAACAAGACGGTTCCGTGGTGAGAGGTGCTTGGTGTCGAGACCAACAGACCTGATTTCAACCCCAGGACCCAAATAGTAGAAGAGCATAACTGCAAGTGGTCCTGTCATCTCTATACCCATACCACGCGTGTCTACATACACACAGTAATAAATGTAATTAAAACAATTTAAATCAGGACTGGGGCATAGCCCCAGACTATAGCAATTGCCTGTATTGTGCGAGCTCCCGTGTTCAACCCCAACATTGCAAAAAGAAGAAATGGAATCAGATAAAATCAAATGTGGCTCAAAACAAAGATTTAGCCAACTGGGTGAGTTCTTAGGTGACAGCGCTCTGAGGATCCGGAAGTGGGATCTGTGGGGGAAGTTGTGGTTAGACGGGGAAATCCCTCAGCTGAGTCCTTCCCTTTTCTTCATTCACCGAGCCTTTGTTCTGATTCACGAGCCTGTATGCATTGTTCTCAACTGTGCTCGGCCAGCTTTGGTCCCCATACTTTTGAAAACAGCTCTGCAGCCCCTAACAGCTGGCTGGGGGGCTTCTTTTTATTTTATTTTATTTTATTTTATTTTTGGTTTTTTCAAGACAGGGTTTCTCTGTGGCTTTGGAGGCTGTCCTGGAACTCGCTTGGTAGTCCAGGCTGGTCTCGAACTCACAGAGATCCGCCTGCCTCTGCCTCCCGAGTGCTGGGATTAAAGGCGTGCGCCACCAACGCCCGGCTGGCTGGGGGCTTCTTAAGGAATACACTACCCTAAATTCTCCTAGCTACTTAGCACTCACTGCTACAAACTCATGTGGCTGGGTGTGGCACACACCCATAATCCTAACATTTGGGAGGTTGAGACAAGACGATCCTATGAGTTCCAGACCAGCCTGGGAAAAATAGAATGAACCCTACTTCAAAACAAACAAAAACCTAGCATTCATCCATAAATGTTTATTATAATTTCCTCCTATGTTCCAACCAGGATCCACATAGTATGTACAAAAAGTGGTTTGGAGTGGTGAGCTGTGCTTGTAGTCTAGCAGTAGAGGCCAAGGTGGGAACCCTGCACGTCTGAGGCCAGCCTGACCTACAGAGTAATAGCCTGACTGCAGACGAAGCAAACAAAGGCTGGGAAACTGCCTCCCAACTTAAGAGGCGTCAGCGCTCTTAAAAAGCCCGAACGAACGCGGTTCCCAGCACCACGCACGAGCAGAGGCTCCCAACCTCTGTCCTCCAGCTCCAGGGACCCAGCACCCTCTTCTGACCTCCCTGGGCATGCGTGCCTGTGCACACATTCACACATACACATGCTTTATACACAAATAAAACTCTTTGCAGAGTTTGTGCTGTCTCATTCTGCTCATCCTCTATGAAAGGTTAAAGTCTAGTGTGCTTTTTAAAGGTGTATTTTTATTTTTGTGTGAGTGTGTCACATGTCCAAGTGCTCAAGGAGGCCAGAAGAGGGCGTCAAATCCCTGAGGCTGAATTTGCAGGCAGTTTTAAGCCACCCAATGTAAGCGCTGGGAACTGAGTTCTGTCCCCTGGAAGGGCAGTAAGCACCCTTAATCCCTGAGCTGTTTCTGCAGCTCTGATGGCAGTCTTCAGCATGGGAGGTCTGCACATTTTGAAAGACCCTTGTGTCCAGTATGTGGTAAATGGGTCCAGGAAGCCATGTAGAAGTGGGAAAACTGTCTGAACCAATGACTGAAAAGCAGCTGAGCTACATGCCTTCTGTGGAGTGCTGTGGAACAAGCTGGGCCCTCTTCCTAAGTTTGTGTCGCAAATGTATACATATTCATTTTTGTTTTGTCTAGAAAAAACATATTAATTGCTAGTACCCTAGATGGTAACTGTATGTGGAGATAGTGCCTTTAAAGAGATAGTTAAAATGAAGTTTGATCATACAGGGAGACTCATATGGGTAAACCAATCTGATTGGTGTTCTTAGATGGAAAACAGGTTAGAACACACGCGCGCGCACACACACACACACACACACACACACACACGCACGCACGCACGCACACATGTGTACATACAAATAAATATTATTTTTTGGAAAGGAACAGTGATAGACTAGCAGAAGAATGTGCAGAAACCAGGAATACAAACAAGAATTTAACCTCAGGAGAAACCAACCTCAGAAAGGCCCTGACCTTGGGCTTCTGGCCCGAGGGAAACTGAGGGGAAGCTTTCTGCTGTGTAGACCTGCCAAGTCTGTGTACTTTGTTGTGACCGCCTTCCAAAATAATACATGGAGGAAGTGGGTGTTCCAGATGCCGCCTTGAGCCGGGAGCCAGTGTGAGCACGGTGGATTTCAAAGAGACTTGTGTGCTGCTGGTTTAGAACTTCTAGAACACTTGGGAGTTGGCATGGTGATGGCGGTGAAGGAAGGCTTTGAGACTAAGAAGCATGGGAATGAATGAGACGGGCCACTGTGTATGGAAGCCTGGGAAATGGGCACGTGTCCTGCAGATGAAGTCACTGTTAGCTTCCTCATGGATAATGTTGGTGTGAGATACACAATAGGGACCAACCGCAGTTCTAAATGGGTGAACAGGAGTGGGTGAAGAGTCCCTTGAGAGAACTGGTGTGGAATGGTAAGAGATTCGTGGGAACAGGAAAACCCGGATGAGACTGGAGAGCAGCCCAGTGTGAGTTATGAGGTGTGAGTTGAGAAGGGGCTGATGTCCCTGAGAAGGTCAGCCGGACTAGAGACATCAGTCACACACACACACACACACACACACACACACACACACACACACACACACACACCCCAGGCATACCCCACATTGTTTTCTGTATAGACAACAACCCTACCTAAACCAACTCACCTCTTTTTTTATTTTCATTTAGTTTTTGAGTCAGGGTTTGCTCTGTGTAACAGTCCTTACTGTCCTGGAACAAGATCTGTAGACCAGGCTGGCCTCAAACTCACAGAGATCCACCTGCCTCAGCCTCCCGAGTGCTGGGATTAAAGGCGTGCACCATAACTACCCAGCACCAGATCACCTCTTAGAGCAGCCTAAGGGAAGTCAGGATAGAGGCCTACAACAATGCTTTGTAGAGAAACTGAGTAAATGTTTGTATAATAGAAAAGTAATCTGCAAGAGTGTCAGTGTTGAGTGAGAGACACAACCTGGAGAGAGGGAGAGAGAGAGAGAGAGAGAGAGAGAGAGAGAGAGAGAGAGAGAGAGAGAGAGAGAGAGAGAGAGAGAGCATCATCAGTAGCCGAGCAAAAGACCTGGAAGCATTGACGGCAGCAGCTTCCAGCAACTGTCTGAGAAGTGTCTCTGAGAGACAGCATCAGCACCATGGAAGGCTTCAGCAACAGCCACAGTTGCCAGAAACTATCCAGGCACCTGAGCCTCAGTCCCCCAGCATAGAAGAGCAATCACCAGAGCTGCAGTGTTGCCTGCACCAGAGGACAGACCATCTGAGCCTGGAGCCCATCTACACCTAGAGGAGGCATCACCAGAGGCTCAGCCCTGCCTGCACCTGAGAGAGCATTCAAAGGAGCCCCAGCCCCAGCTACACCAATAGGAGGAAGACGGACCCCCTGAAGCACAGGCTCCACTTGAACCAATTGGAAGAAGAGATGACAACAGGGTAAGAGTGCATTCAACAGCACAAAGAGCAATACAGCACCACCAGAAACTAGCGGTTCTCCGGGCGGTGGTGGCGCACGCCTTTAATCCCAGCACTCGGGAGGCAGAGGCAGGCGGATCTCTGTGAGTTCGAGACCAGCCTGGTCTACAAGAGCAAGTTCCAGGACAGGCTCCAAAGCCACAAGAAGAAAAAGAAAGAAAAAAACTAGTGGTTCTACTACAACAAGACATGAACATCCCAACGCAGACGAAGCAGAAGAAAACAACATTAAAAATAACTTTATGAAGATAATTGAGGCCCTTAGAGAGGAAATGAAAAATTCTCTTAAAGAAATGGAGGAAAAGGCAAACAAAAAATATTGGAAGAGATAAAACAAATCACTCAAGGAAAACCAAGAAAAAGTGATCAAACAGGTGAAGGAAACGGTTCAAGATTTGAAAACTGAGGGGCTGGAGAGATGGCTCAGCGGTTAAGAGCACTGACTGTTCTTCCAGGGGTCCTGAGTTCAATTCCCAGCAACCACATGGTGGCTCACAACCACCTTGAATAAGATCTGGTGCCCTCTGCTGGCATGCAGGCAGAAGACTGTATACATAAAAATAAAAAAAAAAAAGATTTGAATACTGAAATAAAGCCCAGCGTTGGTGGCGCACGCCTTTAATCCCAGCACTCGGGAGCCAGAGGCAGGAGGATCTCTGTGAGTTCGAGGCCAGACTAGACTGACAGCCTCCAAAACAATACAGAGAAACTCTGTCTCATAAAAACAAAAACAAAAAAACCAAAAAAAAAAAAAACAAAAGCAATAATTAAAAAAAAAAAAAACACAAACCCAGGGAACTACAGAAATGGGAAATTTGGGTAAACAAACAGGAACCACAGAAGCGAGCATAACCAACAGAATACAGAGATGGAAGAGAGACTCTCAGGCATTGAAGATGCCATAGAGGAAATAGATTCGTCAGTCACAGAAAATGTTAAATCCAGCGAAATTCTTAACACAAAATATCCAGGAAATCTGGGACACCATGAAAAGACTGAACTTAAAAATTATAGGGATAGGGGCTGAAGAGACGGCTCAGAGGTTAAGAGCACTGACTGCTCTTCCAGAGGTTCTGAGTTCAATTCCCAGCAACCACATGGTGGCTCACAACCATCTACAAATCAGTCTGGTGCCCTCTTCTGGTGTGTAAGCAGAACATTGTATATGTAATAAATAAATAAATCTTTTAAAAAATTATAGGGATAGAAGAAGAAAACAACTCAAAGGCACAGAAAATATATTCAATAAAAATGAAACTTATCCAGACTAAAAAAAGACACACCACCAGGCGTGATGGTGCACGCCTTTAATCCCAGCACCGGGAGGCAGAGGCAGGCAGATCTCTGTGAGTTGGAGACCAGCCTGGTCTACAACAGACTCCAAAGCCACAGAGAAACCCTGTCTCGAAAACAAACAAGCAAGCAAACAAACAAACAAAAAAAAAACCCAAAAAACAAAAAGAAAGACACATCTATGAAAGTACAAGAAACTTACAGAACACCAAATGGACTCAACCCCCCAAAAAAGTCCCCTCACCACATAATAATCAAAACAATAAGCATACAGAATAAAGAAAGAATATTAAGAGCTGCAAAGGAAAAAGGCCAAGTAGCATTTAAAGGCAGACCTATCAGAATTAAACCTGACTTTTCAATGGAAACAAAGTCAGAAGGTCTTGGACAGGCATTACGCAGACATTAAGAGACCATGGATGCCAGCCCAAACTACTATACCCAGCAAAACTTTGAATCACCATAGGTGGAGAAAATAAGATATTCCATGACAAAACCAGATTTAAATATATATCCATAAATCTAGCCATACAGAAAGTACTAGAAGGAAAACTTCAACCCAAGAAAGTTAGCTACATCCACAAAAACACAGGCAATAGGTAATCCCATACTAGCAAATCCCCAAGAAAAGAAACACACACAATACCAACAACAACAACAAAAAGAAAAATAGCAGGAACTAGCAGTCAGTGCTCATTAATATCTCTTAATATCATCAATGGATTCAATTTGCCCATAAAAAGGCACAGGCTGGCATACTGGATGTGAAAACAGAATCTATCCTTCTGCTGCATACAAGAAACACACCTCAACTACAAAAACCTTCAGTAATTTAACAGGATACAAGATTAACCAAAAAAAAAAAAAATCAGTAGCCCTCCTATATTAAAATGATAAATGGACTGCAAAAGGAATCAGAGAAACAACATCCTTTACAATAGTCACAAATAGCATAAAATATCTTGTAGTAACTCTAAGCAAACAAGTGAAAGACCTGTATGCCAAGAACTTTAAGTCTTTGAAGAAACAGATTGAAAAGGACTTCAGAAAATGGAAAGCTCTCCCATGCTCTTGGATGGGTAGGATTAACAGAGTAAAAATGGCAGTCTTATCAAAAGCAATCTACAGATTTAATGCAATTCCCACCAAAATCCCAACACAATTCTTTACGGACCTTGAAAGGAGAATATTAAACTTCATATGGAAAAACAAAAAACCCAGGATAGCCAAAATAACCCTGTACAATAAAGGAACTTTTGGATGTATCACCATGCCCAATTCAAACTCCACTATAGAGCTACAGTAATAAAAACAGCTTGGTACAAAAACAAACAGATGAATCAATGGAATTGAATCCATGACAATATCAATCCACACACCTATGAACACCTAATTTTTGACAAAGAAGCTAAATGGAAAAAAGAAAGCATCTTCAAAAAATGGTGGGGCACGCCTTTAATCCCAGCACTCGGGAGGCAGAGGCAGGTGGATCTCTGTGAGTTAAAGGCCAGGCTGGACCAACAGCCTCCAAAACAAATCAGAGAAACCCTGTTGTAAAGGGAAACCTTTTCCTTGAGAGAAGCCTTCCCGCCAGGCTGGTTCTAGAGCCGCATCAGTCCCAAATAAACACACAGGAGGCTATATTAATTATGAAGCTGTTGGCCTTGCTTGTTTCTTACTGGCTAGCTCTGACCTAAGTAATTATCCCATAATTGTTCATCTAAGTATGTCTCTTACCGGAGAAATTTCCGGGCTTCCTACCCCATGGTGTTACATCTCGACTCTCTGTGTTTCTCCTTCCCAGAGTCCTCCTGGACTCCTAGTCCCACCTATCTAGATTCCTATTGGCCAGCAGTGCTTTATTGAAAAATGCACAGGACTTCCCCCCAACACCCTGTCTCGTAAAACCAAAAAAAAAAAAAATGGTGCTGGCATAACTGTATGTTGACATGTAGAAGACTGCAAATAGATTCATAGCTATCGCCATACACGAAACTCAAGTCCAAATGGATCAAAGACTTCAACATAAATCCACTTACACTGAACCTGATAGAAGAGAGAGTGGGGAGTAGCCTTGAACCCACGGGCACAGGAGACCACTTCCTAAATGTAACACCAGTAGCACAGACACTGAGAGCAGCAATGAATAAATACCATCTTACACCTGTCAGAATGGCCAAGATTAAAAACTCTGATGACAGCTGGTGCTGGAGAGGATGTGGAGAAAGAGGAACCCTCCTCCATTGCTGGTGGAGTGCAAACTTGTACAGCTGCTTTGGTTTCTCAGAAAATTTAGAATCAATCCACCTCAATACCCAGCAATACCACTTTTGGCCATATACCCAAAGGAGGCACACTCACACCACAAGGACACTTGCTCAGCTATGTTCATAGCAGCATTATTCGTAATAGCCAGAACCTGAAATCAACCTAGATGCCCCTCAACCGAAGAATGGATAAGAAAAATGTGGTACATTTACACAACAGAGCACTACTTAGCAGTAAAAACAATGGCATCTTGAAATTTGTAGGCAAATGGATGCCACTATAGAAAGCCATCCTGAGTGAGGTAACCCAGTCCAAGAAAGACAAATATGTCCTCACTCATACGTGTATATTAGACATGAAGCAAAGGACATCCAGCCTATAGGCCATAATCCCAGAGAACCAAGGTAAAAAAGAGGACTCTAAGAGATTCATGAATCTGTCTAGAAAGGTGAAAAAGACAAGATCTCCCAAGGAAATTGGGAGTGTGGGGGGCAGGGGAGAAAGTGGAAGGGAAGAGGGGAGGAGGGGAGTGGGGAGAATGTATAGCTCAGTAAAAAATGGCAAAAAAATGGAGATGAGAGCCGGGCGTTGGTGGCGCACGCCTTTAATCCCAGCACTCGGGAGGCAGAGGCAGGCGGATCTCTGTGAGTCCGAGACCAGCCTGGACTACCAAGCGAGTTCCAGGACAGCCTCCAAAGCCACAGAGAAACCCTGTCTCGAAAAACCAAAAAAAAAAAAAAAATGGAGATGAGAGAACTCAGAAACCTCAAAAAGTTTTTAAATCAAGAAGGAAGAGAGGGAGGGAGGGAGGGAGGGAGGGAGGGAGGGAGGGAGGGAGGGAGGGAGGGAGGGAGGGAGGGAGGAAGGAAGGAAGTCTGACCTGGAATTCATGACAGTCCTCCTGCCTCTGCTTCCTTGTAGACATGAGCCACGATGTCCAGCTAGAGACGTAATTATATTTTGTCTATTGATGTACCTCAGAACCAAGAATTTTTCTCTGTCACTGACAAGCTTTATGTCTCTGAGCAAATCACACACACCAGTCTATCCAGAAACCTCTGTGGTAAAGGGACTGCTTCACATAGGCGCCACAGAGTGCCGCAGCCGCCGCCAGATGTGTGAAGTCCTCAGTGCCTTTGGTGGCTGCCCTATCAGACTGTGCAGAGCAAACCCCTGACGCCACGGATTCTCCCTGGAAGGAGGAAACTGTGAGCCAGGTTCTTGTTTAGTTGCAACAGCCTGCCGTTCCAACTCACACAAACGCAAGCGCTTCCCAGAAGAGCGCCATTTCTGACCTCCCCAGACAAATGCAGCACCAAAGAAGAAGAGCGCCATTTCTGACCTCCCCAGACAAATGCAGCACCAAAGAAGAAGAGCGCCATTTCTGACCTCCCCAGACAAATGCAGCACCAAAGAAGAAGAGCGCCATTTCTGACCTCCCCAGACAAATGCAGCACCAAAGAAGAAGAGCGCCATTTCTGACCTCCCCAGACAGATGCATCACTAAAGAAGAGCGCCATTTCTGACCTCCCCAGACAAATGCATCACCAAAGAAGAAGAGCGCCATTTCTGACCTCCCCAGACAAATGCAGCACCAAAGACTGTGACCTTACACTTGGTGCCTACAGAGAAGTGAACAAATAGTAATCAGTTGTAAATAAATGATGTTTTTGACTGCCAGTGGTCTGTGTACTGTATCAGAAACTGGAGAAATTCGTGTGTATTTTAAGAAAAGTCGGAGCCTTGGGAAAATGACAGAAGAGTTGCGGCGTCTGAGTCGAGGTTAAGCAATTGGTGCTGTTTAGAGAAGCAGACAGGCCGGCTTTACCATGGCTACCACAGGAGAGGTTATAAGATAGTATCAGCCATCCTTCATTCACCAGACAGAACCCTAGGAAATTACATTGGCGTTGAGAAGAGTTGTTTCCAGGCTGGGCGGTGGTGGTGCACGCCTTTAATCCCAGCACTCGGGAGGCAGAGGCAGGTGGATCTCAGTGAGTTCAAGGCTACCTGGTCTACATAGAGAGTTCCAGGACATAGAGAAACCCTGTCTCAGAAAACCAAATTTATATTTAAACAGTTTTATTTATCTTTATGTGTATTAGTCTTGCCTGTATGTATGTCTGTGCCATACATGTGCCGGGTGCCCACAGTGGGCAAAAGAAGGTGTCAGATTCCTGGCACTGGAGTTGCAAACAATTGTGAGCAGTTATATGGGTGCAAGCAACCAATTCAGGTCTGGAAGAGCACCAAAGGCTGAGTCACTGCTCCTGTCCAATCTTTTCTGCTTTCTTTTTTCTTTTGTTTTGGTTTTGTTTTTCGAGACACGGTTTCTCTGTATTGTTTTGGAGCCTGTCCTGGAACTCGCTTTGTAGACCAGGCTGGCCTTGAACTCACAGAGATCCACCTGCCTCTGCCTCCCGAATGCTGGGATTAAAAGCGTGAGCCACCAACACCCAGCTATTTCTTTTTTCTTTTTCTTTCCATTTGTTTGTTTGTTTGAGTCAGAGTCTCACTATATAGCTTTGACTGCCCTGGAACTCACTATGTAGACCAGGCTGGCCTCAAACTCACAGAGCTCCACCTGTCTCTGCCTCACAAAGGCTGGGATTAAAGGCGTGCTTTTCTTTTTTTAAAAAATATTTCATTTATTTATTGTGTGTGCAGTGTTCTGTTGCATGCCAGCGGAGGGCACCAGATCTCACTCAAGGTGGTTATGAGCCACCATGTGGTTGCCGGGAATTGAACTCAGGACCTCTGGAAGAGCAGTCAGTGCTCTTAACCGCTGAGCCATCTCTCCAGCCCAAGGCATGCTTTTCTTGATTTTTAACCTTTAATCGTGTTTTATTTGCTTCTTGTGCAGTTATTCATTTCATTGTGACATTTTCGTACATACTCTGTTTTTGTTGATTTCCTCCCATTCCTCCTATATCCCGTTCCCCATCATCCCCTTTACAGTTTCATGTCACATGGCTCCTTCCCTCTTCTCTGCCCCCTCCTTGAAACCTCTTTTCAGTTCTGCTGACCTGTGCTGACATATGGAAGCTAATAACTCAGATGTCCATATGAGAGAAATACAGGATTTATCTGAGTCTGAACAGCCGCACTTAATGTAAGAATCTCCGGGTCTTCAATTTTTCTACATGATTTCATTTTTCTTTGTGGCTACATAAAACCCCATAGTATGTATGCAGTACATTTCACCACCTGCAAGGATAGTTCTATCTCCTTCCCGTAGTGAACACAGTAACAGTAAGCACAGATGAACAAACATCTCTGTGCAAGCGTGTGGCCAGGAGGCATAGAGCTGGGTCCCACGGGAGTTCTGTTTTCTGGGTTTTGAGAAACCTTCACACTGGCTCATCAAGGCTGCCCTAGTTTATACTCCCAGAAGCAACGAATAGCGTCCTCTCTCCCCACTTCCGCATTCTAGCACACAACTAACTGTTAACTTTTTTTCCCATCCCCTCCAAAAAAATTGAAGACTAGGAGTAGAGCTCAACATTAGAGCACTTGGCCTACTACATCTGAGACCCTGTGTTCGAAACCCTGCTCTGAAAAAGAAAAAAGAGAACTCAGGCAGAATTCTCTAACTTAGTAAATACTGGGAAACCTTGCAGATGCATGGCCTAGAGACTTCAAACAGTCTCAGAGGTTCGGGCCTGAACGTTTACAATGGGCTCTGGGGTCCTCATTTCTCTCTCCCCCTCTCCTACTTTTCGTATTTATTGGGCATTTATTATTTGCTAAGCATTCCTGGGATTGGCTATAGAAACAGGAACACCACTGCAGAAGCATTAAGTGGTCCTGGCAACTATAAACAGTTACAGCAAACAGTGGCACTGTTTGGGCCCAGAGCTTCTGCCTGCTGTGAGGAGGGAAGAGAAAGAGGGGGAGTTTCAGGAACAGGGGAGAGGGGGAGCAAGTTCCGGGCAGCAGTGATTATATCTGCAGGGCACAAGGGTCAGAGTGAAAACTTCAGTGAACCACAGTGGCTTAGTATGCCTGGAGACAGAACCCAGCCGCCAGCCCCGTTGGTGCGTGCCTGTAATCCTTGCACTTAGGAGGCTGAGACGGGAGCACCGGGAGTTTGAGGACAGCCTGGGCTGTGTGTTAGGGGAGGAGGAAAAGAGAGGACAGAGAGATGGAGATGAAGAGCACAGTCAGGTGAGAGGTAAGAGCAGAGGGGAGCCAGGACCGGAACATGCCGCACTTGGGCGCTCAGTCTGAAGGGTTCCAACCCAGGAACCAGCTCACAGCCAGCAAAGGTCAGGCCGAGGTCAGAGCAGTCTCTGGGAGTCCAGTACAACTAGAAACAGGACCTTGACTCGCCAGGCACCCGACGATGGCAGAGCAGAGTGGAAACAGGCTTTTGGAGCTGAGTGGCAGATGCTCAGAGCACCAACAGAAAACTAAGCCACGTTAGGAAGTGGCTGACGGTTAGTGATGGGGAAAGGGAAGTGATTAAGGGCGCACCCCATTCTCTGGCTCGAACAAGTGGATGAATTGTGCTAATGTTAAAATGGTGAGTCAGAAGGATGTGGCTGGACGGGTGTGCGGCTGGAGTTTGGGGGGGTTGTAAAGAGCTCAGCGTGTTAGGTGGGCGAGTAAATGAACAAAGGTTTCAGGGCAAGCCTAGGCCACTTTCCCAGCACCTGCCGAGGAGGGAGGGCTCCTGGCTGCTGCAGTGGTTCCGGCTCTGCACTACGGGAGAGACTCGTGCCGGGGAGACTCGTGCATGGTGGCCTTGCGTCTCAGAGCCGTCCCAAACGAAGCCATTTCTGGAGGGGAGGAACGGTAACGAATACATGCGATAAGGGTATGAGTAGTGGCTACTTACACTTATTCGACATCATAAATGTGGGTACACCGATCCACCCAAATATGGGTGTCCCTTAAGCAGGATTCCAAGAGTCTGGTGGAAGATCTGGTCACTTCTGTTCCTTTTCTGGTATACTCAGACATGCCAGCACACCAAGAAAGGGTTACCAAGCCAGGGACATTCCAAATGGTTACTTTCGATTTTTTTTTCTGAGACAGAGTTTCCCTGTGTAACTAGTCCTGGCTATCCAGGAACTCACTCTGTAAACCAGGCTGGACTTGAACTCAGAGATCTGCCTGCCTCTGCCTCCTGAGTGCTGGGATATAAAGGCATGCGCCACCACTACGTGTCTTACTTTTCATTTTTGCTCAGGATATCCCTATGCAGTCTCAGATGACCTGGAACTCACTGTTGCCAAGCTGGCCTCATACTTGTGGCCATCATGAATCAAACTCCCATGCTGGTTCAATAGACGGGCACCGCCATTCTTGGCTGCTTGTTCATTAATTTGTCTGTTTGGATGGAGTCTTGTGCTGTAGCTAGGTTAGTCTGGATGGGCAGTCCAGGCCAACCTTGAGCTTGCTGAAATCCTCCTGCTTCAGCCTCAGCCTCCCAAGTCCTGGAGCCAGCCTCAGGAGCTCGGTTCCTAAATGCTAAGTTTAATGCCTTTAACACGTGATAAATTCTTACAAGAAATAATGTGCTGGTCACCAGGCAGCTATAGAATGCTGTTACAGCCTCAGGAGCTCGGTTCATAAATGCTAAGTTTAATGCCTTTAACACATGATAAATTCTTACAAGAAATAATGTGCTGGTCACCAGGCAGCTACAGAATGCTGTTACAGAACTCACAACGCACCACAGAGTGTGTCATCTGATGCTGGGACAGAACTTAAAGTTCTACGGCGAATGGCCACGCACAGCACCGTCCTGTCACGGGGACAGTAGTATGAAGCCTCGGTCACAGCACCGAATGCTTGGTTGGGGGCTTTAATCGACGGGGATCCCGGCCCCATGTGCTGGTGCATGGAAGGAAAAAGGCTGAGCTGAAATCATCCTAGCGCTTGGAAGGCTGAGGCAGGAGGATTCTCACAACTTCCGGGTGAGAGCAAGTTCTGATGTAGTGCCACCTGAATTAATTCTGGGAGGTCAGAACGTTCAAATAACAGCACAAGGAGGAGGGGGCTGGGTGGCTCAGGATAGAGGCTCATGGCAGATGAAACCACGCGGCCAACGGGTGGTCAAGAGGAGAGCGCCACACAGCCCCACATCCCAGCTGCAGTGTCCAGAACACCCGCGGGTGGTCAAGAGGAGAGCACGACACAGCCCCACATCCCAGCTGCGGTGTCCAGGACACCCGCGGGTGGTCAAGAGGAGAGCGCGACACAGCCCCGCATCCCAGCTGCGGTGTCCAGGACACCCGCGGGTGGTCAAGAGGAGAGCGCGACACAGCCCCGCATCCCAGCTGCGGTGTCCAGGACACCCGCGGGTGGTCAAGAGGAGAACGCGACACAGCCCCGCATCCCAGCTGCGGTGTCCAGGACACCCGTGGGTTGGGGCTAGAGAGGAGCAAAGGCTGAAGTCTACTGTTGCAAAGTCCAAATGTTTGTTTTGTGTGTTCGTTTGCTTTTTTACTACAGAGTTCCTCCGTGTCACTCTTGCTGTCCTGGAGCTCACTTTGTAGACCAGGCTGCCTTGAACTCAGAGATCCACCTGCCTCTGCCTCCCAAGTGCTGAGATTAACGGTGTGCACCACCACCCCCCAGTCAGTCCAACTAACTGTAAAGCTAGTGACCTACACAGACATTGATAATGGTCCAGGACAATGGTTCATTTTTAAAAATGTCTTATTTGCCCGAGTGTATTTACATGCATCATGTGCCTGCCTGGTGACTGCAGAGGTCAGAAGAGGGTGTTAGTTCTCTTGGAACTGGAGTTACAGGGCTTATAAGCTGCCATTTGGGTGCAGGAAATCAAACTGGGGTCCACGGGAAGAACTGCTCTTATCCCCTGTGGATCCCTCCAGCGCCAATGGTAGGTCTATGTAGGAAGATGCCTACCTAGTGGGGTGTGGTGGTGTATGCCTGTAAACTCAGCACTCAGGAAGCTGAGTCAGGAAGGCTGTGAGTTCAAGGCCATCCTGGACTAGAGCCTGAGATCATGTCTCAGGAAACCACACACAAAGAAAAGCTGCCTTACAATAATAACTGCTGGGGTAGGGGGTGTCAGGCAAGGAGACAGAAGACTGAATACCATGGTCCTCATCGCATAGTAACTCATGACTGAAATGCTGGAAGAATGGTAAGGGACAATCCCAGTGAAGATGCAGAGGTCCTATCTGAGCATAGGGTCCCTCCGCAAGGCCTTGTAATCCACAGTAACTTTGTTCTCAGTAAAGCCCGGTGGGACTATCGACCAAAGTATCCGAGCCCTTTAATTCTAGTGTCCACAGTGGTAAAGCCGTTGCTAGGAGACAGCTTCCATCGCAGCCATGGTCACATCCACGTTTGCTCCACGAGTTTCCTATCGGCTCAAAGTTTTGCTGTTTTGAGACAGAGCCCCATGGTGCCCCAGTTCCTTCACGCCCAACTGTGCCAATGAGGTCGTCTTTAAACTTTTACCCCTGCTTCCCACCATGCCGCCATGTCCGCTGGAGACAGGGTCTCTCCGTGCAGTTCAGTCAGACCTAGAAGTCGTGGCAATCCTCCCTCCTGCCTCAGCCTCCCAAATTTCCAGATAATTTCAGTTCAACTTTTTTCTTTTTTTCTTTTTCTTTTTTTTTTTTTTTTTTGGTTTTTCGAGACAGGGTTTCTCTGTGGCTTTGGAGGCTGTCCTGGAACTCGCTTTGTAGACCAGGCTGGCCTCGAACTCACAGAGATCTGCCTGCCTCTGCCTCCCAAGTGCTGGGATTAAAGGCGTGCGCCACCAACGCCCGGCTCTTTTTCTTTTTTTAATTTTTTAGACAAGAGTCTCCTGTAGATCACGCTGACCTGGAACTCACAGAGATCCACCTGCCTCCGCCTCTGTGGTGCTGGGTGGACACAGGTACACGCCACCACGCCTTCTTCTGCAGATGGTCTTGCCCAAAGCTTCTGTTTGAGGATTAATTGTTGGTTCTGAGACGGAGGGAGTGCTATCAGGACTCCACAGGGCTCTGGCACAACAGGCTGGGTTACTAAGTGAAGCTTGGGGCGGAGGCAATGGCTGACAATGACTGGGACCCCACCTGAGCCACAAACTGGGCCAAGTCCTGTATGTCCACTGACTCATTTCATGCCTCAACAACGTGAGGTGGATGTCATTACCCTGACGCCAAAACTAGAGGGCAGGCAGCAGTTGGCTCAGTACTCACAGCTGCTGCATGCGGAGCCAGGACCTGCACTCCAAACTCTTTAGTTCCTGAACTCACGAGACTGCGGTTAAATGCTCTTGGCACTTGGTGGGGTTGGGGACCGATCCCGGAATCAGGGCTACCCTACTTCCTCTCTTGGACAGGAAACTGAGGCTTCTGAGCAGCTGATTAGAATCGTGCCTGTCTGGAGCTGGCTCTACCACACGAAGCAATAGATTGCTGCTCAGAGTTCTCCCGGGCATGTCCTGGCTGGAGGGAGAGATTATCTTTTTGCTCAAGGGTCCTTTCTTTGCTTAATCCTATTTATACCCGTTTCACTTGCACTACAGACAAAATCATTAAAACAAGAAACCAGATTTCTAGAGAAGAAATTTATGTGTTTAAAAATTAGCGTTGCACAACCCTGGGAATACACTCAAAAAGCACCGAATTGCTTAAGTGGAAAACTATAGTATGTGAGTTGTATCTCGATATAACGTGTGTGTGTGTGGTGTTCATGACTTCAACAATGGGTTGAAGAGATAGTCAGTCGTAAGAGCACTGACTGCTCTTCCAGACGACCCAAGTTTGCATCCCAGCACCCACATGGCAGCTCACATCCAGTTCCGTGGAATCTGACACACTTTTCTGGCCTCTGTGGGACCCAGGCAATCATGTAATACAAAGACATACACACAGACAATCACCCAACACAAACCAATTAAGTAAAAGCAAACAAACAAATTTTCATCGTTTCTGAGTGATTCCAGATAGATCGGGGGCTAGGCCGACCTCCGTTGCGCATTCTCTTAGCGGTCTCTCTGTCTACCCTTGTATCAAACACAGGAGGAAATGGGAGCGTGCTCCCTCAAGTTCACGTTTTGAGTTGAAGTTCTCAGAGACTAAACGGCGGCAAGTTTTGGTGCTAAAAAAAATATGATTTGACTCTGGGCATGGTGGAGCATGCCTTGAATCCCAGCAGAGGCCAGCCTGGTCTACCAAGAAAGTTCCAGGACAGTCAGAGATACAACCTTGTCTCAAAAAAAATCAAACTAAAACAAGAATTTGACTTGATTTCCGATTTAAACAACAACAACAAAAAAGTAATGCTTTGCTGGGCAAGGTGGTCCACATTTGTAACCCGGCCCTGTAGAGGCTGAGGCGGGAGGACCAGAACTTAAAGCCAGCCTTATCTACATAGTGATTTGCAGGTCAACCTGTGTTACATTGAGAAAGAAAACAGGGCAGGTGAGATGAACCAGGGTACCCGAGTTCGATTTCGGAGGAGACCCACAGCAAGGAAGAAAACAGACCCCACAGATTGCCGTCTGACGGCACATGGAGCTCACTCCCACACAAGGAATGTATTTTTTAAAAAAAGAAAAGAAAAAAGAAGAAAACGACAAAGCTAAACCAACTCCCAAAACCCGGGAAGCAGAGGCCCCCGCTTGGAAGCCTAGCAGTCAGGAAGCTGAGGCGCAAAGCTGGTCTGCAGCTGCAGGATATCCTTGGCTACGGCCAGCCCGTTTCAAACAAAACTTAACCCCGTTCCCTTTTGTCTCCAGGCTTCGGTTTGTCATCGTTTGCACTCCCACGCGTTTGGTTTGGGCTCGTCTTTCTGCAAACTCGCTGGCGAATGGCAAAACTGGGACGGTAGTTTGGACGCAGACCCGACCGAAATCAGTGCGGACGGCTCTCCGTGCAGCCTGCCCACGCGGCTGCCCGTCCCGGGTCGCGGCCGCGCAGCCCCAGGCCGGCCGGTGCGCACGCAGCGCCGCAGCCTCCGGGTCACGTGCGGCCCGGAGTCTGCAGGAATGCGGCGCCGCGCAGGGAAAGTTTCCCCGGGGGCCGCGGGCCGCGGATTCGGTGCGGGCGGGCGCGCAGAGGAAGGAAGAGCGGCGAGGAGGCGGAGCCCGCGAGGCGCGCGGGCGGGCGCTCCGCGCAACTTTTCAGTTTGGGCGTCTGGAGCCGAAGTTTCTGTCTCAGTCGGGACGCCGCGGCGGCCGGGGCGAAGAAAGGGAGCCCGGAGGAGCCCGGGGAAGGCAGGGAAGGTTCGGCGGCCTCGGGCACGGAGGAGCGCAGGGCCATGCGGGCCCGCGACGCGGCCCCCCGAGCCTGAGCGCAGCTCCCCGGGCGGAAAGCGTCGAGCGAGGCCGCAGCCATGGAGCCCGCGCAGCAGCCGCCGCCCCAGCCGGCCCCGCAAGGCCCCGCGGCGCCGTCCGCGCCCGCGCCCCCGCCGGGGACCCCCGCGGCCCCGCCCGCGCCCCCGGCCGGCCACCAAGTCGTGCACGTCCGCGGAGACTCGGAGACCGACCTGGAGGCGCTCTTCAACGCCGTCATGAACCCCAAGACGGCCAACGTGCCGCAGACCGTGCCCATGCGGCTGCGCAAGCTGCCCGACTCCTTCTTCAAGCCGCCCGAGCCCAAGTCCCACTCGCGGCAGGTAGCGGCGCGCGGGGGCCCCGGGGGCGCGCGGGGCGCGGGGCTGGGCTGGGCGGCCCCGGAGGCGGCGGCCGCGGGGGCTGCACAATGCGCGCGCCTCCGTTCCGCACCTTCGCTCCGGCGGGAGGGGGAGGGGAGGGGAGGGCAGGAGGAGGAGGGGGGCGGCATCTGGTGCGGGACCCCGGGCGCCTGCCCTGCCCGCGCCCCTCCAGCCCCCCGTGGCGCCGCGTTTTCGGGCCCCCTTGTTTCCCAGAGTTGGTGAGGGGTGGGGGTTGGACCGGTCCATTGAGTTTCTGGTTCCTTCTCTCGGTCCCCTCCCCCCTCCCGCTCGCCAAAGCTGCTGCTGTCGGCCCAGGCGCCGCCGTCCGACCGGGTGCAGGGTTCGGGCTCCCCGGTCCCCGCTCGCCCCCGCCGTGCCCTGGGACGCGGGCGGGCGGGAGGGATCTTTTCACACTCGGTGGGCTCGCGTGTCGCTCGCCCGATCGCAACCCATTATTTACCGTTCGGCCCGAGAGCCTTTAAATCGGCCACATCTGGGCACGCATTGCGCAGGAGCTGGGCTGCGCTCTGGGCGCAGAGGCTCCGCGCCGGCCTTTGATAGAGCGTTGCAGGTTGACTCATAGGCCGAGTCCTGCCTGGCTCAACTGTGATTAAAGGTAATGTTTGGGAAGCGATGACTAATCCCAGGCTCGCCATTGCTTTTTAACTGGCTGCGGATGTGAACATGGCTGCTCATCCACATCCACGACGCCTGGTTGTTTTCCCAACTGGATCCTACACAGAAGTGAAACCGTTTCAGAGTCTTAACATTCCGATAGGTCCTGGTAGATTTCTTTAGTGTCGCCTCCCCCCCCCCCCGCCTTCTCCATTTAATTACTTAGTTTTTAAAGACCTTGCTTTAGGTTAAGCCAGCATAGGAACTTTGCCCAAAACTTAATTGGTTTTCCAAACACTGCCCTCGTTAGCCCACTCGGGCTGTAACTTGAGTGGAAGGGAGAGTCGCCCCCCCCACAACAACCCCCCTCCCAGGCAGGCCTGCCGCAGAACTGGGTTTTGGAGCTCCGAAGAGCTCGATTAACCTCGCTACAAAAAGCCGAGTTAAGAAGGAAGGAAAGGTTATTTAGCCTCTAAACACTTAATTTGTAGCAACAGTAGACTTAGTCTTTACTCCTCCCCCACAAGTGGGTTTCTGGACTCACTGAGCTAAACGTAAGTTGGCGTGCAATCTCGAACGGCCGCGGAAACTTTGAAGGAACACGCAGATTGAATGCTCCATTTTGTAGGAACGACCACGGGAAAGTCTACTTGTAATACCAGACTTCCACCCGGCCGTTTGTGGGGTACACTTGCCTTCTGATGAGCAATTTAAGAGAGCTGTGATTCAAGAAATTTACCCTTTCTGTATGCTAATGATTTCCTAGTCCTAAACTTAATCTGATCTGAAACTCTGAAATGCCCCTGCCTTTGCTACGGAGCTTTAAGTGACTGCTGGGTCCTTTTCAGTTTCCTTCTGCTCCCAATCTAGGAAACCAAACGTTTTTGAGAAACCCCAGTTATAGTAAAAGGATTAGATTGCGAATAGTGTGCATCTGAGCTGTAAATAATTGTCTAAGGTTCCTACCCGAGAATTCTTATACCCTATGTGCTTCTGGCATGGAAAAACGAATTTACAGAAATGAAGACAAGTTCATTTCTGATAACTTGTTTAACACTAGTCTGGTTAAACCCACTTTCGAGTCTTTGGAGTCTCTGCAGGTTTTTCTTTTCCCTTCTCTTGCTGTTATGTGTGTATGGATCCTTAAGTTATAATTGAATTGATTACATCTTTGTCTTGTAAGCACAAAGAGGGTTGAGTTAGCTTATTCTCTTCATTAGGTAGTTTTTAGCATTGGTGCAGTTCTGAGCCTTTGAATTCATTAAAAGTTGTATAATTTATAATGGTTGGTTTCTTGATTTACAATCAAAGTAACAGATGAGGACATTAGTTATTTAAAACAAAGTATAAGAAAAGTGCATAGTAATTCCCTGGGTTTTGTTCTAGGACTTTGGAAAGCAACCTTACTGCTTGGAAAATTTATTTATTTTGTTGTGATTAGAACAAACATGTTCTTTGTTACCAAATAACAACTCTTGCCTCGATTTTTTTTGAAAACGGGTTTTAATGCCCAGTATTCAGATGGACTCAGTAAAACAGCATTTATAGTGCATGTTAAATTTTCATAATTTAAAAGTGGCTCATTTGGACACCTGTGTTCCTTAGTATCGGAACTGAACATTAAGGTTTGCTTTTGATATTTAGACACTTGCTTGCCATGAGAGTCTGCCTAGGAAATTGGGGGCGGGAGCTGTTGTCTCAGTTGTGTAAATGGTCCTTTTCCTCTTCCTTGCAGGCCAGCACCGATGCAGGCACTGCAGGGGCTCTGACCCCGCAGCACGTTCGGGCTCACTCCTCCCCTGCATCCCTGCAGCTGGGCGCCGTGTCTCCTGGGACTCTGTCCCCTGCTGTGGTCTCTGGCCCAGCCGCCACCCCTGCAGCCCAGCATCTCCGCCAGTCTTCCTTTGAGATCCCTGACGATGTACCGCTGCCGGCAGGCTGGGAGATGGCCAAGACGTCGTCGGGTCAGAGGTACTTCTTAAAGTAAGTGAGGATGACCCTGGGAGGTGGCGGTGTGGGAATGACACTTATTTTGCTGGCGCCAAAGCTGGAACTTGGCCTTGTGAATGGTAAAGAAGCTACTTTGCCACTGAGCTGCACCCCCCTCCCCATATGTGAGTGCCCTCTTCAGGGTTAGCCATCTCCAAAGCCTATTTATTCTTGGTTCAGAGCCTTTGTGCAAACATTTGTGGCAATATGGGGTAACCTCATTTTGAGTTTTTGCCAAATTTGTTAATTAGCCTGGCATAAAACAGAATACCATTAAAAAATAAATTTTAATAGCAAGTCTGTCATGCGTTATATTTTCTGTGTGTGTGTGTGTGTTGTGTCGTCCCCCGCCCCTTACATACTCATGTGTCTTGAGTTTTGAACCAAGGACCTTGTGTATTCTTTCCAAATAAATAATTGATAGAGAAGGGAATAAGTAGGACTTGGGTCAGAGGTGTCTTTACAGTACTCCACTTGTGAAACAGCACTCAGTTAAAGCTGCCATTTCCCTCAGAATGTGAGGAAACCACCAGTTAGGCTTGGCCTCCAGTCTTGCACACTTTTCAGGACGGCGCGCCCTCAGAAGCTGCACCTTCCTCTCCTGGGAAGTGGAAGGGAGGCCACTGGGTGTCTTTCTGTGTTTAATAAAATGGCAAAATTATAGTCCGTCTGAAAAGGACAAGATAGGATTTTATCCCCTCTGATTTTGAAGTTGGAGGTAGAACTAACTTTCTGGGGCTCACTTGGATTTGGAGTGCAGACTGTCTCCACACTGCGGGCCGGGCTGCTCTGTTGTTACTTGGGCTGTGGTGCTGAGGTGAAGAACACTGGTCATTTTGATGCAGATTTGTTTTGACGTTCACGCGTAAATGCGGCCCATTTACCATTTATTGGCTCAGAGAACACAGTAATGACCTTGTTTTGTTGTGAGCTACCCCCCAGACTGGATTTTCAGTTGATTGTCTTGGGTGGGTTGCTACTTTGTGTGTTTTTTGAGAGGGTTTCTCTGTATCCTTGGCTGTCCTGGAACTTGCTCTGTAGATCAGGTTGGCCTCCAGCTTGGATCTGCCTGCCTCTGCCTCCAGAGTGCTGGGATTACAAGACTTGGGCTACTGCTTTGTAGTAAGGATACAGAGTTTTTGTGACAGGCATTTCAGGACAAGGGAAAAGATTTGATCTTGATCTTGGGACCTCCCCCCCTCCACACACACACCTTGTTTTTTGTTTGTTGTAAGTTTTTCTTAAAAAAAAACACACACAACATTTTCTGGTGTCCTGGTACTCATTTCAAGGGGTCAGGGTTCAAGGAGAACAATAAGGGCCTGAGACTGGAAAGTCCATACAAGCCTGGCAAACTCATCCACATGAGCGAGATCATTTGTTCTCTAAGCCAACGCCAAAGTAGATGGCTGGGGGTGGGGGCGGCCTGCTGTGTGTCCTGTAGGGAAAGGAGGGGAAACAAACCAGGTTGTTAGGGAGGAAAAGAAAGGCTTGGAGTCCTGACTGCCTCCCTGCTGTGTCCCGTGGCGACCTGGGGTGCTGTTAAACAGCTTAGCAGCCTGCTGGCCCACAGTTGTGGCTGTGTCTGTGGGCCAGAGGCTAAAGAGCAACGTTTATGCCGCTTTTACTCTTTTGTGTTTTCCTTAAGTTGCTTGTTGGTGACCTCTGCCTGCATCTTGGTTGTTTGAGGAAGTGATCTTTTCTGAACTGAAATAAACCTCTTTGTGGACTCTTTAAATTTTTTTCTGTAATTCTTCCTATGGCAAGTAACTGCTGGGTGTGTGGGTTTGAGGAGGGGTGCTCCACACTAGCTCCACCCCCCCAGCATCCTCACCTCTTTTTATGGGGGCTAGGAAGAAGGTAAGCCAGACCAGACTAAGACTTGCCCACCATAGGAGGCTTGGGGAAAGCTTTGCCTGGGAAGCAAACCCTGGCGGGATCCGAGAACACCGTATTGCTTTTGAGACTGCCCATGGGAGTCAGGGCCACTTCTGTGGTGAATGAGGCATTTGGGTTCTGCAAGAGCTTTTTCACATCAGGCTCTTAGGAACAGAGGTTCACCCACCCTGAGGGGTGACTAGAACCCTCACAGCAGGTGAGCTGAGTCACTGGGCGTGGTAAGGATCCTGTGCAGGCCTCTTGAGAACTGGCTGGAGGAGGTGGGTGCTGTAGTCTCATGAAGCTGCTTTTTCTGAAGAGGAAATGCCTTACGAACAATATGCAGATTGGGAAAGTGCTGTGAAACAGAACTTTCTCTCCATGTAGGCCTCCCCTGCTGTTGGGTACTGTGTAGTTGCCATAAAGAGAAAGAGCTGCTGTGCACCAAACAGATGAATGAAATTAATATCTGCCCTGACTGAGTCAGAGATGATGGAAAACCAAGCTTTGATGCCAAGTAGTGTTGTGTCAAAATTAATTTTTATCATAGTTTTTAGAATCCATCTCTCTTCAATCAATACTTTTGTCTGCAGATTCCTGTGAGGCCCTGAAGATGGCTTACAGTTTTAATGTGAGCCCCAGGACCCATACTATGAAAGGGGAGAACTCGCTCCTCAAATCATCTTCACATGTTCCAAACTCAGAACTGTGGTGTGTCCACATTCGAAAATGCACACACGGGTGCATAAATACGCAACTGTAATAAAAACCTTCCAAAGGGTGCCAGCCAGCCGTGGAAGGAAGATCTGAACTAGCCTTGTGACTGTAGAGGAATAAAATGAGTGTTGAAGTCTGTTGGTCCATCCTCCAGTTCCAAGGCCTCCTAATTACCATGGTTGGTGTTGGCCCATCCTAGGCCAGTGAGCTCTAGAGCCTTGGACTTTATATTGGCAGGTGGGGGGGGTGGGTGTTGTCTGCAGTACAAACACCTCTGGACAGGGACCCAGACTCTAGAGTATGCTGTTCCTAAAAAGCCTTAGTTGCTGGTGATGCCATATCTTTGTCACCAAACTTGACGTTTGAAAGCAGTTTCACCACAGTACTTTGAGTTTTAAAGTAATCAATTCTCTTTATACCTCAGCACTTGTGCAGGTTTTCCTGCAGGAAATAGTTCTTCAAGTAGTTGGTCAACAACTTCCTATTTCTTTTATAAGCTGCTGAATAGCTTCCTGAATTAGCATTCTATAATATCTTTGCTTACAAGGGGGGCTTCTACTTCTCAGGGCTGTTTTATTGACTCTGGTACCCTGTAACCTTTACCAAGTACAAAGAACTTACTGTGAACTGTGTACCGTAGGCGTCATAGTTTGGCGTACCGATTGTGATCTAGTGATTTAATACATTTGTTAGGTATACATTGTCTTCATAATGTTCTAACAGTCTTTAAAAGAGTTTTCTGTGGGGATGTTTTCACTTCTCATTTTCTGAATAGAGCCAGTTCTAGTGCTTTAGTCTGTGAGATTCGGTTCTCAGGGCCGTGGTTTATGTGAAAGAGTGCTTTAGGGGTGGGAATGAAGGTCTGCTATAACGTGCTTAAGGCCCTGCGTTTGCTCTGCTCACTTTCTTAGCCCACTTAGGACGGGCTGGGGGAGGAGGCTCAGCCGGGCCAGTGAGATGGCTTGGTGGGTAAAACCTGCTCAGCTAACTAATGACCTGGGCTCAGTCTCCACATCCTCTGACAGGAAGAGGACCATCTCCCCAAAGTTGTCTAACCTCCACATGTGCTGTGTGTGTGTGTGTGTGTGTGTGTGTGTGTCTGTGTCTGTGTGTGTCTGTTACTTAGCACACTCCAGATCCAGCAGGCTGCAGAGACCCTGTCTCAAAAAAACACCCCTGCTGTAAGAAAGAAAGGCAAATAGCTTGTGGGTTTAAATGACTTTTTAGAAAGTATGTGAAAGTTACTAGAGTATCTCATTCCATCACTTCAAAAGGTTATTTTCTAAGATTTTTTTGGAGTTACTCAGCATTTAGCTTAGCCACATACCAATTTGGAATGTACCTGCCTCATGAGTGTCCTTCATGAATGCCAAGTATAAGTACGGTGGTTTGATTGTATCTGTTTGATGCTGTTTTAGAAGAAGCGCTTCCTGGCCCCATCCCCTCTACCCGTGGTTTTTGTTTGGTTTGTCTTTGTGAGTGTTTATGTTTTGTTTTTGAAGCAGGGCTTCTCTGAAACTCACTTTATAGACCAGGCTGGCCTTGAATTTGGAGATCTTCTTGCCTCTGACTACCGAGTGCTGGGATTAAAGATGTGCACTACCACTGCCTTAACTTAAAAAACCACGTTAGCCTCACACCTTTAATCCCAGCACTCAGCAGAGGAAGGTGGATCTCTGTGAGTTCGAAACCAGCCTGGTCCAGGAGCGAGTTCCAGGAGGCTCCAGAGGTACACAGAGAAACCCTGTCTCTTAAAAAAAAAAGCCACCTCAGAATTGCACCAAGCAAAAGGACTTGAGTTACCCTGTCTTTTGTAATTTGCCCTTCTGTTCTCTCTTGAGATTGCTCAGTGGAGGACTGCAAACACTGCTCACCTCTATAAAGATGACATGTTTACCTGGGAAGTTGCAGAGTGAAGCTGTGTCTTATGCATCTGAGGTAGCTCAAATGATTTCCCTTCAAAAGGAGGGGAGAAGAAACCCTAAATGAGTAGTTTGGCTGCTGAGTACTGTTTAAGCTGCAAACACAGGTGAAAACACGGGGCATTTCAAACTGCCATGACATGTTTTCCCTGTCTGAGGGGAGGACCGGCCTTCACCCGCTTTTCTTGCTGTTGGGATGAGCCTCCTTGGTGGACAGGCGTCCTGTGCCCCCACCCCACCAAGTGACTCAGGGAGAAAAACTCAACTGTTTACAACCGGAGAAAAAGAGTGGGAAGGGGGTGCCAGTGACAGGGAGGATAAAATAGTAATTTACTTTCTAAGAGGGTAAGTACGCTATTTCTGATGTGGCCTGCTTAAATAAAAAATCACATGTTCAGAGTGCCTTGAAATATCAGTACAAGAAGCTAATACTCTTTAAAACAGTAACATTCGAAAATACTCCTCCCCACTTCATATTAACCATGTAGGAAGACAAAAGCCTAAGTACTATCTCGTTAGTTGACAGTTTATGGGTGGGGAGGGGTATTTTCAAGATATGGTCTCACTGTGTTCTCTGGCTGTCCTGGAAGTCACCACATAGACCAGGCTGGCTTCGAACTCACAGAGATTTCATCCCGTGCCTTTGCCTCTCAAGTACTGATGAAATTAAAGGTATGGGCCACCACATCACCAGTAGTTGACTCTTTAAAACAGTGTAAAGCAAACAAAACCCTCCTGGAACCTTGAAATTGTTCCCCTCAGTAATGTAGAGAAATACCATTTATTTTGTAGTGAAAGAATGAAAATCAGAGCCTAACTGTTCTGTTCCACTCCTGATCTTCTGCCTTAAGGCGGAGGGGGTAGAGGTTAGCTATTAACCCAGCCTGCTAGTCACCAGTGTGTTGGAATTTTAAGGCACAGGACAAATCAAAATGAAGTAATTCATTCACAAAGTCAATTATGACTTACGACGATTCAAACTTAATTTGCCGCTGCCTGGGATAGCGTGCTCTTAGCATTACTTACAGCTTGGAAGTCCAGTGAAGACTGAGCAGCCTCACAGAGGAACCTCAACCGCCTGTGATCCCTAAGTGCTGCAGCCCTTTCCGCAGAGTCCAGGTGTGAAAGGACTTTGGTGACTTTATGAAGAACTGCCCCCGGTTTTGCTTGCTCCGGTACCTCAGCCTGGGTTTCCTGGGAACAGGAGCACAGCCCTTTATGTGGGCATTCACGTCTTCCAAAAGCAAGCCCAGAAGGGTCTTGTTATTTCTACCCTGACCTGGCTGCTAGCAGGGGCCATGGTTGTTAGCATACCAAATGATAAGCGGGATAATGCACACGGACATAGCCGTACAGTCTAGTTTCGTCCACCGAGTGCTGCTGCTTCTCTGTGTTTCATGGGGTAGTGCGAGTCTACACACGGGTCAGTCCTGCCGGGTCCTGACTCGGTAAATGAAGGGGCCGTTTGTCATTGTTTACATTGAGGAGGGCGTCTTTTTGTTGTTTCAAGTTTGTGTGATCAAGTGTATTTAAAAAGAGGTGCTGTTGGTTTGAGGCAAGGCTGTGTGGTTACCCCAGGCTAGTCCAGTGTTCTGCCTCGTTCGGGTAGCCCAGGATGACTTTGAATTGAATTTCTGCCAGTTCTCTGTCACTTTGATTACCAGTGCGTGTCACCGTGCCCAGTTGAGAGGTGCACTTTTTGAGACATGTAAGAAAGCTTAACTAGAGATTCGACTTGGGACCCAAGAGTAGATGGGGTTTTTAGAGTGTTGCAGGGATTGCCATCCGGAGCCCTCTTTGAAGAGAGCTGCCGACCCAGCCATCGGAGAGGTGGGGCTTTTTGTGAAGAAGAAAGATGGACTTGTTTTGCATTTATGACACTGCCCTCACTTTCTGCTTCATGGAACTGACCTGATGTGTGTATAGCTTAAATGTGTGTGCGTGCGTGCGTGCGTGTGTGTGTGTGTGTGTGTGTGTGTGTGTGTGTGTCTGTGTACATGTATATTTTTGCCATTGTGTGTATGTGGAGGTCACAGCATGTGGGAGTTGGTTCTTTTCCTCCACCTAGATGGGCAGGCTTCGTGGCAAACCCAAAGTGTATGTTTTCAGCTGTACAGGTGCACTCACTGACGCTTGGACAGAATCAAACACTGAGGAAAAGGAGTGTATGAGGCCACACCTGGCTGCTGCAGAGAGTACTCTCGAGATAGTCCTTCCCCATAGCTTTATTTATAAACCAGTAGTGTAAAATTTGATTTGAAGGGAGTTACATGTCAGTTTAGGAAGGTCCTCAGTCCTTTTGTAAAGGCAGCGGTAAAGTAGTGGCCTTCCTTTGGCTTGCCTTCTCTCTAGGCAGACACTTCTGATCCTTTCCAGAGGTTTCCCCTTTATAAATCTAGGGCGGATTTGGTGGGCTGGGTGCAGGTGTCTGTGGGTCTGTGTATGTGGCTTGGAGATCAGCATCTAGTCAGTTTTTCAAAGCAAGCTCTGTCTTTCTGGAGCCCTAGGACTCCTGGCCCGTTGGCCAGTACTAGAATTACAGAGGTGCTACCCCCCCACATCTGGCTTGGTACGTGAACTCTGGGTGACAGGCATTTAATGAGTGGGCCATCTCCCCGCCAGCACACCCTTATAACGTTCTAAAATTGTATTCATAGAACAGCTCACTGCTGTTTTCTCTCCCTCGTACCCACCCCCTCCCGTGAGCCCTCAGAATATTACTAAATCTTTATTTCTTTTGTTTTCACGTTATTAGGAAGATCTGAGTTTTTCTATCTCTCCCTCACACCCACCCCCTCCCGTGATCCCTCAGAATATTACTCAATCTTTATTTCTTTTGGTTTTCACGTTATTAGGATGATCTGAGTTTTTCTAATAGCTGATTTTTCTGAACAGTTTTTACATTTTCTTTAGAATTATCAATCCCCTCCCCATAATTTGTATTTGTTACTTCCTTTCCTTCCTTGAACACTGCCAAGAGTCTTTGGTTCGCTCTGGACTACTTAGACTTGTGGCTTTAGAGTCATGCTAGGCACAGCCATGGCTGTCACTGCAGGAGAGGCTTCTTCACTTAATTGGACTCTTTTTTCCCCCTCTCGATTTGCTCACGCTTTTTTGCTCATTTTTCAGAAATTTGCTAAGAAAACTACACAGATTCACAGGCATTGACTGAGACTCTTAACTCTTAGCAGAGTTGTAAGAATTCAAAGTTTTGGTTCCTTGGAATTTTGATGGCTTCCAGTTTCTGAGAAGTTATGTCAGCCTTCAACCCTTGGAAACTAGTATTTTGTTGTCTTTGGGTTCTGAAATGTCAGAGAGCCTAGGTGTGTGCTCCTTAACACCCCTGCTATAGAAGAAGTGGTTAGACACGTGTGTGAGAGACTCAGGGTTTTGCAGTGCAGCCCTCTCGACTCTGTGAAATGCTTCCTAGTTCCTGGTGGATTCCTCCCGTATTCCTGCTAGTTCGGGTCCCTTTTTCTTAATGATTTGTCTTTATTTTACGCACATTGGTGTTTTGCCTGCATGTGTGTCTGTGGGAAGTTGTTAGATCCCGTGAACTGAAGTTACTGATAGTTGTGAGCTGCCCTGTGGGTGCTGGGGTTGAACCAGGGTTCTGACTATTCTGGAGGAGCAGCCAGTGCTCGTAACCACTGAGCCTGCTCTCCAGCCCGGTCTTTGATTCTTATCAACCCTCAGATCTCTTCAACTTTGACTCTTAATGTTTTAAGTTGGTTTCCCAGGCGTGGTGACATAAGCTAGTAATCCAGCACTTGGGAGGCTGAGGCAGGAGTATTGCTTTGAGTTTTGAGACAAGCCTGAACTACATACTGAGTTCCAAGCTAGCCTGGACTATAAGCGAACCCTCCAAAAATACCAGAGAGAAAAAGATGGTTGGCTCTTAATTTCAGTGTTCCCTTCCTGCTTTGATCTCTGGGCAGTCTTCCTGTCTCAGCCTATCACACCACGTTTATTTAACCTCTGCTGTTTTGTCTGCGGATCATAAGGCAGTGCTTGGTGTACAGTCGGTGCTCGTTAACTAATGAGTAAGAATGGAATTCTAGTTGACTTCTCTTTTGTGAATGACTGCAGATAGTGGTCCTTGTGTGTCAGCACAGCTGCAGGCAGGTGCTTGGAGACCAGAGGGCCCTGCGGTTTTCCTCTTCTGTGTTTCCGCCAGTACAGATGATGGTAGGAGACACTGCTGCATGTTTAATTATTCACGCTTTAGTCGTAGATCCACTTGTGTGCTTTCTCTGCTGGATGCTCTTCTTTTTGGGGTGTCCATACGTGTGGGGGGAGGGCTTGTGTGGAGACTAGACATGTCATTTTCTTCAGGTGCTGTCTAACCCTTTTGTTCTTAGAAGGCTAGACTAGTTGACCAGTGAACCAAAGGGACTCAGGAACTCACCTGTCTAAACCTCCCCGTCTTGGGTATATGGCTTTTTTCCTGTTTGGGTTTTAGGGATCAAACTGGGGTCCTCATGCTTGAAAAAGCCCTTTTACCACCTGAGCGCCCCCCCGAATGCTTTTTATGGCTAACTCAACCAAGTTGCTTATATTTGGTCTTAATGGGCTGTTATTAATTTCTCAACTAGTACCCGTGTTTTAACCACTGGTCATGGATACCTTTTCAGAGGCCACCTTAGAAGCTCAGGACTTTCAGTTAAATTTGTCTCGGTCGCTTTATCCTGTCTCCATTTTGTTCTGGGGAAGTCTGGGAAATGAGAAGAGCCTGGCATGGTGGCCACATGGGAGGCAGAGGGAGGCATCCGGATCTCTTGGTTTGGAGGCTGGCCTAGTCTACGTAGCAAGTCCAGGACAGCCAGCACTGTAGTGTAAGGCTGCTTTAAAGGACTAGGGCACTGGGCAGCAGCTGGAGAAGAGGGCTGAATGCCACTCGGGACCGTGGCTGTTGACAGAAAATACTCTGCGGGAGACTCGAACACCTAAGACGAAATACTGACTAGTGTGGGTGAGCTCCTGCAGTCCGTGAAACATCAGGACGGGGAGCGTGGGCAGCAGAGCATCTCAGGAGACACTCCCTGGACACTGCATGGGACCGATCAGCATGGTTTTTTAAAGATGAAAATGTCTCCTACAAAGCTGGCGAAGAGTTGTCCAAATGCAGATGTTTGTTTTCTTCTACACATGTTCAGACTGGTGTCAGTTCGGTTTCTGAAACCCTGCAGCTTGGATGTGCTCCACTTGATCAGATTGGGTGGCTTCAACCACCTGACCCAGCTGGAGTGGGACATGGGTTCTCCTGTTGGACTAGTCACCAAATGTGTTATGGGTGGCAAAAATAGCCTGCCCTAGGTACCTGTGTGTCCTCTACTTTTGAGCTAATACCGATATACTCTGGTTAAGAACCTTGGGCCAGCCGGGCAGCACTCAGGAGGCAGAGGCAGGGGGGGTCTCTGTGAGTTCGAGACCAGCCTGGTCTATGAGAGCTAGTTCCAGGACAGCCTCCAAAGCCACAGAGAAACCCTGTCTGGAAAAGCCAAGGGGAGGCGGGAGAGCCTGTGGACCAGCAAAGCCAGCTGAGCTGGTAAAGGCACTTGTCTGCCTAAGGTGGTGTAAGGAGAGCATTCTCTCTCGCAGTTGTCCTCTGACTTCCACGGGTGCTTGTCACACAGTCATGATACACAGGCTTAATGAATGCTTTTTTTTTAAAGGCGTCGTATGCCCGGGCGTGGGGTGGGGGCAGCTCCGTGCCAAGTCACATTTGCAGCGTTGTGTGTGCTCTGCATACAGACGCACGAGACAAGAGTACAGCTGCCGGCAGGGAAACCTTGTACTGCAAAGCACACGGGGGCTTCTCACCAAAGAGACGGCTGGGATGGCATCTCTGAGTTTGCTCATTTGATGCAGGTACTGTGTCTTCTCCTGCTCGCTGTGTGTGTCTTCTCCAGACTGGGTCTGTCTCAGGCTGCTTTCCAGCACACTGTAGCACAGCGATCCTCCCCGCTCTGCCTCAAGTCCTACAGGTGCCAGGCTCGTCCTGGTCACCAAGTACTTTGCTTTGCACTCATGTGCGCTCCGTGCTGCTGGTTTCATAAGCCTGTGGTCTCTATGCCACAGGCCATTTTAAATGTTAGCTGGGGAGTAGGCTCGCCCGTAGGTAGACACCTCTGCCGACGCTCCCTGTGGGCTTCCTTAGGTGATGCTATCTAAAGAGGTGTCTTTGCTTCTGTAGCAGAAAGTGTCTCTGGATTTGCTGGTCAGTGTTGGTTCTGTTGGTCAGTGGTCACCCTGGTTGATATCAGTAGTTAGTCCTGGTGTAGTTGTTCTTACTCTCCAGAGCTGTCTGATGCTAACTTGTCTCTGAAAACACCATGTTCTTACTCTCTCCAGAACTGTCAGTCTGATGCTGACCCGTCTCTCTGAAAACACCATGTTGTTCTTACTCTCTCCAGAACTGTCAGTCTGATGCTGACCCGTCTCTGAAAACACCATGTTGTTCTTACTCTCTCCAGAACTGTCAGTCTGATGATAACCAGTCTCTGAAAACACCATGTTGTTCTTACTCTCCAGAACTGTCAGTCTGATGCTGACCCGTCTCTCTGAAAACACTGTGGAGCATGTAGGGTTAGTTTCTTGTTACCACGACGATACCTGCAGGGGAAGGAGGGTTTGTTCAGTTCACACAGTTTCATCTGAGGGAAGGTGTGGCTGCTTCCTGGAGTGGGAGCGTGAGGTGGCTTACTCATCTCTCAGCTAATTAGTAAGCAGAGAGCTTGGGCCAGAGCCCACCAACCATAACCTTCTCCCCATAGGTCCCATGCCCAAAATTCCACAATTTTCCTAAATGGTAGCTGGTAGCGGGGCAGCTGTGGAGGCAGTTGACATTCAAACAGTAGCACTAGAGTACTTATTTTGTGTGTTTTTCTTCCTCAGAATGGTCTTGAACTCACCATGTAGCTGAGGTTAGCTTTGAACTCCTGTATAAGGGTTACAGGCCAGGATCACCAAGGCTGGCTTCTATACTTTTCTTGTCATTTCTTCTCTTTCCCACACTCTCACCCTCATTCTATATCCCTGACTGGCTGTGAACTTCCTATGTAGTCTGATGATGGCCTCCTCTCCCTCCTGAGAGCGGGGTCCAGGGTTGTGGGTGCGTGAGGCAAGCATTCTACTATCTGAGCTGTATATATACACCCCAGCCCCTTTGTCTGAGCTTTGACACAGCTTCATTGTAGAGCCCAGGCTCTTCTGGAACTTGGGACTCCTATCCCTGGCTGACCGAACTGACTTTTTACCAGTTAGGCCAGTAGTTCAAACCAGCACAAATTCAAACTCAAAAAAAAAGTTCATTTTTCTCTCATTTTAAAATCTTTTTATGTGTGAGTATACAGTAGCGTACATGCACATATATGTAACGTGTGCTCTGTGTCCTCTAAATCAGAAGAGGGCTTCCGAACCCTCAAAACTGGTTGTAAGCTACCGTGTGGGTGCTGGGAACGGAACCCCAGTTGTCTGTAAGAGCAGCAAGTTCTCTTAACTTCTGAGCAGTTGTCCCTTTCTTTTCATCTGCTTCTTGTTTTGAAGTCAGTGTGGCCGGGCAGCCCTGGCTGGCGGGGGGGGGGGGGGGACGGGGACTGGAGCAATCCCCCACCTCTTCCTGCTCCTTATGCAGTGTTGGGATTGCAGGGGTGTAGCAGCATAGCTCAGGCTGCCCTTGAGCCAGCAGCCCTGCCCCTCCTCTCCTCTTCCCCAAGTCTCTGCAGATCTGTCTGGAATTATTAGTAATTACAGATCTGCATTGCCATACCGGTGTCGCCATGCTGGGGCTCTAATTTGCTTCTTTGATGAGTTTTATGAGACTTGTGAATATCAGCATAGCCCTCTTCTTGCTGTGTGAGTTCAGTGACTCTCTCCCTCTCCCGCGCCTCCCAAGAGTGCATGTGGGAACTCCTGCGTTCTAGGCAGTTACTGTACAGCATAACTGTGTCCTTAGCCCAATCTTCATTTTTTATTTTGAGACATGTTTGAAGTTCCCCAAGGTGGCCTTCTACTTGGTCTCTGTCTCCAAGTGACTGGGATTGAAAGCCTGGACCACCAGACCTGGCTAAGTCGGGTTACTTCCACCGTGGTATGGCTCTGCTGCGTGACTAAACTGCAGGCTGGACTGTTGCATTGAGGAACATGAGGCTGCTCAGTGATGATGCGACAGAGAGTTCATGTGCCAAGGCAGGACTTGCGTGTATGTGCGTAGGAATTTAGTGTCTGCACTCACACTGGAATTGCTGAGGGACATGCGGTATATGCATCTTGTTGTGCCTATTTACTAATCTTTCTTATCTCTAGGATGTGCAGCTTTTGTTCTGAGTTCAGGAAGTTTGCTTATAAGATCTCGTTTTTTAAAAATGAGTGTGTACGTGTCCTCCGCATGATCCTGTGTGCGCGGTGTGCAGCCAGGCGTGCAAGCAGGCAGGCGCGGTGGGGAGTTCCCTGAACCCAGCCTCCCTCTGGGATCTTAGTCCTCTTGGTGCAGCTGTCCCTCTTTGCCTGTGTAGGACAGATAGCTCCTCAGGTGACCTCTACCTTTTGTTTGATGTGCTCTCAGCCTGGAGCTTTGCCAGCAAGCTCCCTGAGACCCTCCCGGCTCTATCTGGGTCTCATCACCATGACACCCAGCTTTTTGTGAGTCTGAGGACCCAGAGGGATCCCATCCCCTGCAAGGCAAGCCCTCCACTGCCGTAGCCAGCCTGCACTTCCTTTTATGAATGCTGTGACTGAAGATCCCGCTTCGTATTATTGCCTTCGATTAGAGATAAGATTTTCCCGAAACTGCCAGGCAGTGGTAGTGCACACCTTTAAGCCCCAGCACGGAGGACGGAGGCAGGCGGATCTCTGAGTTTGAGGCCAGCCTGGTCTACAGAGTGAGTTCCAGGACAGCTAGGGCTGCACAGAGCAACAAAGGTCTCCCTGAGGCTGTGTCCGCAGTGCTCCGCTCTCTGGAGGGGTCGTGGTTCTCCCTCCTTGGACAGCAGACACCAGCACTCTGTCCCGATTGTTCTTCCCGTTCTGTGCAGTTACCGAGTCATTAATTAACTTCCTGGGGTGGCGAGTCTGCTTACTCACCTTGCACACTCCTGGCTGCTTTAATTTGTGGCCTGAGAATTAGTTGATCCTTCAGATTCTTCGAAGGACAGCCTGTTGAAGGTGTGAGGTTGCACAGGGCCCCTTTTGGAAGGTGGGAATCTCTGAGCCTTAGAGCATGTGAAGACGGTACGAACACCTCCTTCGCCTGCTTTCTGGTCCTGATGCCAGAAGTGCGTGTCTCAAAGTTCGGGGTCAACCAGCCCTATTGGTGCTTTCTGGGCCTCGGGCTCACCTGTGCTGCGTGAGGCCTGCCAAGCCTGCGCGTTCGCATGCTCAGCCCAGATACACATTGAATCCAAGTTGCTCTGTTAATAGAGCATGTCCCACCCATGCCTTGAAGTTGTGGAATGTTCATTTTTAAATTGATATCCACATAGTGTTACTTCTTGGGAGTAAGAGTCAAGTTTATTAGGTTTGCGGGTTCATCAAAAATGTACATGTGTAGAATTTAGACAGCGATGTGTCAATTATGTGTCAATCTTAATTATGTGCTTGAAATGTCACAATAAAATTTTGAGGAAAAAGGTATCTATGAAGAACAGTGTTTGAAGGGATTTTTACAACTGTTTCTATCCCTGTGGGAGTCCACAGGAAAGACAGGTCCCAGCTGGCAATTTAGATTGTAGTGTTCCTAGCGCACATGCATTCTTTCCCCCAAGTAGTCAACTTTCTTTAAAGGGTTGAAAATATTCAGGATAGTCAAAACGGTATGGTAATTTCTTATATAAACAGAACAGTAACCCTAAACAGATGGACCTCGATTTTATTCATGCACACACACACACACACAGTTTTAAAATCACATTCTATGTACATTATTATTATTGGTTTTTTTTTTGAGACAGGTTTAACTGTGTAGCCCTGACTTTCTAGAGCTCGATCTGGCCTGAGTCTCAGAGACCCATCTGCCTCTGTCTTCTAAGTGCCGGAATTAAGGCGGGTGCCACCGTGCCTGGCACCTTCTCCAAGCTGCAATGCCTACCCTCATTAGGCAGTGCCTCCTGAGCAGCATAAAGTGACAGTGACAGTGTCTGTCCTAACTATCCACAGTTTTAACTTTGCTGGTATAAATGTTGCAGGGTCACATTGTAAACCCTGAGACGTTGTTTACTGGAAAAACCTGCCTCTGACTGTGGTGTGGTTCAGCCCTAGCACACACCTTCAGTCTAAGAGCTTTCTGCTTGAATATTGTAACAAGATTAAATAAAATCAACCATAAGTCAAGAGGCAGGGCAAACAACCACTTGACTACTAGTAAAAAAAAAACATAGATAAAAGAGAAACAGGAGGAGGGGAGAAGGGGAGGTACTGTCCTAACCCCAGTGTTACACATCTTAGGATCAAGATGTATAACACTGAACTTAACCAACTCTAAAATACTGTGAAAGTCCATGCATGCTTACAGTGGTTCCCAGATTTCTATATACATATCAAACTGAGTTTCGTTTTCTGATAATGTTGACTTCCCAGTGCTTTGCTTAAATTATAAATGATTTTTTTTCTGAGGTAGGTTCTCACTTACAGACCTGGATGACCTGTAACACTGTGTAGAGCAGTCTGTCCTCAGACTGGCAGAGAGATCCAGCTGTTTCAGCCTCTGCTGTGGAACATTTGCTTGTTTGCAAAGATGTGTTGCATTCTTTTATGTTGCATTTGTTTAACTCTGTGAAGCTGTGTTACTTTGCCTGCCTAAAACACCTGATTGGTCTAATAAAGAGCTGAACAGCCAATAGCAAGGTAAGAGAGAGAAATGGGGGGAGGGGCTGGGGCAGAGAGAACAAATAGGAGAAATCTAGGGAAGAGAGTGAGGAGAGAGGAGAGGAGGACGCTAGGGGCCAGTCACTCAGCCACACAGAGTAAAAAGGAAAGAGCACAGAGGCAAAACGTAGTTAAAGAGAAACAGGATAATTTAAGTTAGAAAAGCTGCCTAGAAACAAGCCAAGCTAAGAGCGGGCATTCATAAGTCTCCGAGTATTTATTTGGGAGCTGGCGGTGGCCCCCAAAGAGTGAAAACAGAAGCCTCTTTTCCTTAGTGCTGTGATTGAATGGGTGTGCAACCATGCCCAACTAAAATAAAGTGTACTTTTAAGTGCGTAAGTCCATCTGTCCTAAAGCAGAGAGCTCAGTAATGGCAGCAGGAGGGATTTTTATTGCGAGCATTTCTCTTACTGCGATAGAACTGGCATTAGTGGAGGAAAACCGTGAGCTAACAAGACGGAGAATGCGAATCTCCCAGAAACACTTACCTCACACAGAGGTATGAAAACGTTGCTTTGTGGCCAGGGCTGAGGGAGTTGCCAGCAGGTGGAAGGGGGCCTGTGCCTGTTGTTGAAATAAGAAAATGCCATTGCTAGTTTAAAAGCATCCATTGGGAAATTTGTCCCATTCAGGAAGGTAATGCCATCACACTATTACACAGAAAGAAAGCTTGAGAGGGAAACTTCCGGTGGTTTCTTTCTCATCTGTGTCCTCTCTGGCCTGAGAGGCAGTCATAGCCCCGAAATACTTCGTTGCCCTCTGAAAGAAGAGTTTTCTGTTGTGTTGGCGTGGCCCAGTCACACACGCTGTCCGCCTTTTTAGATGTGTTCTTTGCAGTTATTTTGTGCTTTTTGATTGTCAAATGCAACTTAGAACTATTGGAACCCATTACAGGCTGTAATGATGGTTGTGGGTGCTGTGTTGATTCAAACGAGTGGAGGAATTTTGATATTATCATTATTATTTAACACACTTGGGGTTAATATGATAGTTCACTAGTTGGATGCCACGAGCCCTTGGGTCTACAAGCCTGTGAGTGTGCTGTATGCGATACCCCTGCTTTGGCCAATCAGCCCTTGCCTGTGTGCGTGCCCGTGTTCCTGAGGGTGTTGTCTGACTTCATCCTCGCCGCGTGCGTAAAGGGGTCTGCTTACCTGTTCACCTCTCCGGGTCTGTGTGCACTTAGAAAGGGTCAACAGTCTGGATTGCCTAGAACTCTGTATCTCCTATAGGTCTTACGTGACCATAAATACTTGACACGTCCTTTAGCTGCTGGTTCAAAGCTCCCTGGTCACTCTGATGTGCGCACTCGTCAGGTAGTGGTGGAGTGAATGGAAAGGAAGTCGGGAGTTCAAGTCCTCAGTACCTACTCTCCTGTCATCAAACAGGTCCAAGCTCAGGGGAGGTAGAGCCTTACGTGACTGTATAGACCGCTCTTCCCCACATCTCCTTTTCCTGCCCTGGGCTTCGACTGCTCCGTTAGACAAACATTTCCTTCATCCTTTTATGCAGCATGAGAGAGTACCGTGTAGTCTCTAAGGGAGGCCTGGTGAGGGTAGGGTTCCTTTAGGCCTGTGTTGCCGCTCCCGTGTCGTTGCTGGAAGAAGTGAATTCACAGTCGTGGGCATTTGTTCTTGCTTCTTCCTGAGAAAGGGTCTCTCTGGACCAGGCTGGACTAGAACTCCTAACGAGCCACCTGCCTCTGCCTCCTGAGTGCTGGGTTTAAAGGCTTGTGCCATCTTGTCCAGCAAAGGCATTTATTGTAACATCCCGTGTGTTGGTGTGGGGGTTTGTACACGGGAATATAGATGTCCTCTGAAACTGGAGTTTGTGAGCAGCCTGACTTGGGCTGTTTGCAAAAGCAGTGCACTCTTGACCTTTTTGCCATCCAAGATGGTGTCTCACTGAACCTTAGCTGGCCGGGGGCTCTGGGGATTTGCATCTATGCAACTGCAGCACTGGGTTACTGTGCCCACCACATCTGGCCTTTTTAACGTGGTGCTGGAGATCTGAACTCATGTTTCGATGCTGCAGGCGTTTAACTGACCTAGCTGTCTCCTTCACTCCCGCAGTGGAACTGTGGCTGGTTCCTGATTCAGATAAGGGAGCCTTGCTCGTGTAGATCTGTGAAGACGCTTAGACACTGTGTGTGGGGTTGAGGTGTTTGTGCAGAGGCATCTGCCATTGGTGAGTGTGCTGACCAGGTCACTTCTGAACAAGAGTCCAACAACACGGCTTAACCCATTGTAAATAAGGAAATTCCATCATGTTTTGAACATAACATTTTTAGCTGTAGAAATCCCACAAGTAAGTCTTTCTCAATCTGTGTATAGGATTAGCTCAAGTTTCATCATGGTCTTGGTGTGGAATGTCTTCTATGTTATGTTAAGTAGCGAGAAAAGTTCTGCTTAAGGAAGCTTGCCGTCTGACTTTTGTGTCTATGGAATCACTATCACTTTAAAAGCAGTCCCCAGCGTGTGGTTGTTAAAAGCGCCTCTTGACGCACAGAATCTTCTTGTCCTTTCAGGAATACAGCCTAGCCTTCTGGATGACAGCTTGTGCGTTGCAGCATTATTTATCTATTTTTGTAAAGGGTTGCTAATCGCCTGGTGCCTCCCTGTCTGAGTCGTGTGCTTGTGGACTGTCTACATGAAATCACTTGATAGGCTCTCTCGTTTCTGCAAAAATGTTGCCTGTATTTTTAGTTCACCACCCTGGCTTAAAGTAAAATTATTTAATAGAAATATTTAGAGACCAGAAGCTTACTTTGAATAGGGCTGTATTAACCGGACCTTTTTAGAATAGGTCTGTGTTTAAAAACATGTGTCACTATAGTTAAGAAATATAATTCATTTATCTTACCTTTGGCCAAGACACATATACAGCCTCTCTCTTTAACTGTTCCTAAGTGTGGGCTTTTGTTTAAAAGGAAGATTAGCATGTTCAATTCTCTCTCTCTCTGCCTCTCTCTCTCTCTCCCCTCTGTCTCTCTGTCTCTGTCTCTGTCTCTCTGTCTCTCTCTCTCTCTCTGTCTCTTTGTCTTTCTTTTTTTTTTTTTTTTTTTTTTTTTTTACTCTGTAGCCCAGGCTGGTTTCAGGGCCACATGATTGTCCTGCCTCAAGTCTCCTGAAATCTGTGACTCTAGGTGAGAAACACCACACCCAACTTAGCCAGTTTTTGCTTTAGATTCGAAGACCTTCAGGCTGTGTGGTAGTGATGGTAGTGTTAAACCCTCTTGGACTTTAGAAGCCTTGGGAACTGGAGTTCATATCTGAAATGTGAGACTGTGACCTCTGGTCCAGAGGCCAGCAGTGTTGTTGACTGAACCAACCCCTGCTGCTTCCTAAGAATAGCCGTTCTCTGCAGTGGTTAGAGCTCGGTGCATTCCCCAGCAGCGGGTCAGCGCCTGGGATACGTACACCGTGTTGCTCTTGCTGTGCTCTGAATGGGTGACTGGTGAGGGGGGAGAAAGGCTCAGTGGGGCTCCCCAACACGTGGAGACGCCACTGATGGCTGTGTCCCCCATCCACATGAGTTCTGAAAGCAGGAAATGTGTCTGTTGGTTGTGAAACAGTACATAGTAAACATTACCATCTCAGCCTTGTACTCAGAAACTTGAGCCTTAAAAAACCACCAACTGAGAAGGAAGTTGACGCTAAAGCAACTGACGGTTAAGGCACATAACTTTAGGTCACCTGCAAGGCATCTGATGGTGGTGCTTTGATTCTTTGAGAACCTCCCGCAATGCATAGTCACCGTGTTCATCCCCATCTCCCAGACTAAGGAGTTTGTAAGTTCTCGGGTGGTGGTGGGGATTCTTGCTATGTAGTCTGGGCTAGCCTGGAAGTTACTATGTGGGCAGAGTGGTCTTAAACTTAGGGCATGCCCTGTAATGCCAGCACCTGAGAGGTGTGAGGGCTGGGGGCGTGCACCGTCTTACCTGGCTCGCCACATTGGCCTCTAGTGTTTATTCCTATAGCGTATTTCCTGCTCTAAGTGTATAGCTTTGATTTTTACATCTGAAATTAGGATCGTTCTCTGTTGTGATTTGCTTAGGTAACCTTGCTGGGCATGAAGGGCATATGTCTCAAGTACCAAGAAGACACAAAGAGATAGAAAGGCATAGCTGATACGCCTAGTCAGGCGAGGGCTTCCGCTCTCCTCGCTGACAGCCACAGAAAGCTGGGCCTCCGTAATTGGCTGTTGTAATAATGAACCTTGATGTGTTCAGGGTTTAGAGTCAATAGTCTGGGGCCACAGTGTGTACGGCTGAAATACAGTTCATGCTTAATTAGCGGGAGCTCTTGATTGGCCGAATCCCCTCTTGAGTCTCATCACTTGGTTCCGTGGTGAGACGGAACACCCCTCCAGGCATGTGCCATGTTTGCACATAGATCCCAGCCGCTGTTTCATACTGTAACGAGAACACAAAGTGGCTTCCCGTGTAAGGTTTGGTAAGTGATCTTTCAAAGGTCTCCTCTAGTTTTGAAATACTAAACTTCACTTGTGGTGGTCAATGTAGATTCCTACAGGAAGTGAACAAGAAGTTCAGATTCACCACCCAACCTTGGACCTTTGCTTCTAAACGAGAAGGTCCTTCCTGGTGTTTTTATTCTTCTATTCGTTTATGATACCATTGAATTGTCCTTAAAACGACCGTCTGTCTGTCTGTCTGTCGGTTCCTTATTGAGTAATACTGAAGAGCTCTCTCTCACCCCATGCTTCAATCTTGGCGCTTAGGGGGTTGAGCGAGGAGGATTGCCATGCGACGGAGATCAGTTTGGCACTGCAGAATGAAAACCGTCTTTTAAAAGAGGACCTGTCCTGCCATCGTCTCATACATATATTTATAAATATTTACTTTAAACCATCTTGTCTCATTAACTTCATAATTATTTTAGAGCAGTTAGCATGATTTGCTCTGACCTGAGACTTCAGACTTTTGGATGGCTTTCTCTTTGTTTTTGCTCTATCTGACCGTCCATCTGTCCATCCATCCATCTATTTTGAGGTAGTGCTTCTTTTTTTTATTACTTTAATTTTAAATAGCTTGCTTCACATGTCAATCCCAGTTCCCTCTCCCTCCCCTCCTCCTGCACCCCACCACCATCCCCCTAGCCTCCCACCTATCCCCACTTCCTTCCACATAGGGGATATCTAGAGTCTGTCATTTTGCTCAAGGCAGGGTCCAGGCACTCCCCTAAGAGTCCAGGCTGAGAGAGCATCCCTCTTTGTGTATGGACACACGATGTCTGTTTGTATGCCAGGGAAAGGTAGTGCTTCTTTACGTAGCTCTGGCTCTCCTGGGACTCACTCTGTGGACCAGGATGGCTTCCAGTTCAAAGACTCACTTGGTGACTAAAGGCATGGGCCACCACTGCCCAGGCGAATTTTGAATGCCTTTATTTAGTCTTTGAAATGGAGAGCAATGTGCTGACCCTGGTGAAGTCTGGGCTCTGGGTTGACTTGAAGAGGTTAAACTTTGCTCTTGCCTGTAAGAGTGTCTTGGTTTGCCTGCAAGCGTTTGCTGGGAGGCTTTTGAAGAGCCAGGAGGAGTGCTGGTTTGAAAGCTGAGGTGAGTGAGTCTGTTACAGCCCTTTATGTAGGAGATGAAAGTCTGCAGAGTTAGATCCTGTCTCAAAAGTCCAGAATCAAGGAGACAAAACACCCTGTGGCAGATTGAAGACCCTATGAGTGTTGATAATACCTAGTGTTTGGGGTAGCTGTATAACATTAGTCATAATTATGTGCTCTGGGTTTATTTCATCTGTTTTTATTGTTTTTTTCGAGACGGGGTTTCTCTGTATTGTTTTGGAGGCTGTCCTGGAACTCGCTCGGTAGACCAGGCTGGCCTCAAATTCACAGAGATCCCCCCTGCCTCTGCCTCCCGAGTGCTGGGATTAAAGGTGTGTGCCACCAACGCCCTGCTTTTTTTTTTTTTAAACAGGGACTGATTTATCCCATACTGGCTTCTGGGGGTGTTGTGGTGCTTCTGGGATGTGGGGGACATGTTCTGTGGGTGTGAGAGACATACATGTTGCCAGGGATGTCCTGATCCTCTACCTCCTGAGAGTTGGGATTGCTAAGTGTGTGCTGGGGCGTGGGGTGGGAATTGGTTCTCTCCTCCAGGTCTTTTCTTCATTTTCAGACAGGGTCTTGGTTAGCCCAGGCTGGCCTTTAGCTTGAAGCCGTCCTTCTGCCTCAGCCTCCCGAGGATTGGGATTTTGCACCACATCCCTCCTGAGAATGTTTTCTGAATACAGTATTTTATGTTCCGGGCATCACGCAGGTGTCTGAAATACCTTTACTTGTTTTCTGTCTGTTGTAGTTGCTTATTGTTTAATGTGGGGGTAGGGACTGGGAAACACAGAGAGGTGACAAGAACAAATAAATAATTCCTTATCTTGTGGCTCATGGATAACACTTGGCTGTGTATTTTAGGACTATTTGAATTACAGACTTTGGATATTGCCCAACAGCTCTCCAGTAAAAGGTCACATTAGTCTCCCACTAGCAAGCAGCTCACGAGTAGAACACATCTTCTGAATGGGAGATGACACACACACACACACACACACACACACACACACACACACACACACACACACACACACACACACACACACACACACGGTTGTTTCTCCTGGCCGTGAACTCATTGATCCGCCTGCCTCTGCCTCCCAAGTGCTGGGTTAAAGGCGTGCGCCACTTCCGCCTGGCTACCAAGTGTGACCCTCTCCTAGTCTCCTCCTGGTAGTCTGCATACTGCTTACCTCCATGTGTGTGTCACATCGTGGTTCTTAATTAGTCTTGAAACTTTGATTTATTTAGGGGTTGTGTGTGCGTGCATGCGCACAGGTGTCACTGGAGCAGGACTGCTTCACGTTCAAGGCTAGCCTGGTTTAAATGTGAGACCTGGCTGGTGTCGTTGAAGCCTATGTGCTTTGCAAACACCTTTGTGCTTGTGTTCCGTGTGTGGGGGTCAGAGGACAGGTTATAGGTGTCAGCTCTCGCCCCGACCCCCCAGGGTCCTTCGACTCGAACTTGGGCTGTTAAACTTGGGGCAGTGTCTTTGCCCCAGACCATCTCATGGCCTGCATTCCTTTTCCTGGCTGCTGCCTCCCGCTGTTTGTGTAAGCCGCACTCTGCTGCTGGGCGCACTCTGCTGCTGGGCGCTTAGGCTGTCTCCCCGTGGCCTGCTGTGAGGAGTGCAGCTCTATGAGGAACGAGGGAGAGCCTGAGTCTCTCTGTCACCTCTGCATGGCTGCACGAGAGTCAACCCCACTTTCAGATACACTTTTAGGAGTGCTGAGTCATGTGCTGGCTTTCTTTATGCTTAGTTTTGTTTTGAGGATCTTTGAAACCTTCTCCCCGGCAGGGTTTGCATTCCGCCTGAACCGGATCCCCGAAGACATGTAGTTCTTTCATGGCAGACATTGTAATGGGTGTGAGGACCCTATCCTTTTCCGGTGCCGGGGGACGGAACTCAGGGTGTCCTGCGTTGTAGCTGTTGCCGTGCTGCTTAGCTGTACCACCGGACCCATTGCGATTGGGTTCGAGCTTCCATCTTCTTCTGTGTGGTGTATGTGGAGTTGAGAAAGGTCCAGAGTCTTCAGGAAGTGCTGGTATCATCTGAACACTCACGGAACCCTTTTCTAAGTTTTGTGTTGGGGTGGGCTAGATGAAATGGAGCGATGGCTTCTTTGGGTGTGGTCCACACACTGTGTGCCTTGCTCGGGCTGCTTCTCCATCTCAGCGTGTCACCACGCACAGCCGATGGGCAAGAGATGGAGACCTCAAGTGTCTGTGTGTCCTGCTCACTGGGGTCGTGTGGAGAGCAGCTGTAGTGAGCCTCGTTTTTGCCTACCACAGTGAGGGGTGATAGCCCACAAGACTCGGAACAGCCGGCCAGCAAGAAGTGAGTGCACCTGAGGCCAGATGACGTCACTGAACACAGCTCTGCTTCAGGAGTAAAGGGGAAGAGGCCTTGGTGTAATTGCTGGGTGCTTCCTCCATGATACCAGAAAGCAGATGGGGAACAAGATTTACCAGTCAGTGCCAAGCACTGAGAAGCCTTCAACCTGTGAGGGCAGCTGTGTCACTCTGTGAGTCAGGACCTGTGTGGTGTTGTCCTTTGCAGGCATGGAGTTAAGATGGAAGGGTCAGATGGTTGGGTTCTAACTGCACTGTACTGTATGATCTGGCCTTATATCAGTAATTCTTAATTCGGTTTAGTTACTGAATTAAGGTTTAGATTATACCTGAATAAGGAAAGAAAAAAATACAGCTTTCTTAGAATGGAATATTATCTTTCCATGATACAGTAAGGAATGAGAAAAGAAATTCATGTTAGTGTCTCAGTCCCTCTCCAAACAGCAAAAACTATAAACCACCATGTAAAGTTAAACGCAGAAGTCATGGAATTACATGGTTCGGTGGATAATCAGGCATCCACTGGGTATTGGAAATTACTACCTTGGCTTGGTAGAAAGGAAGATCACTGGGTTGTGCTCACACTGGGACATGCTCACACTGGTTGATTTCAGGCAACTAATACCGTGGAAAAGGAAACAAAAGATAATGAGTTAAGTAGTATTTGTATGTTCCGTTCTGTTTTGTTTTCCCTACATAACCAATGACTTCAGTTTATTTTTGTAGTTTATTATATATATATTCTGTTGGGAGTGCATGCTATATGTGTGTGGGTGACCTTGAGGCCAGCAGAGGGCATCAGACCCCCTGGATCTGGAGTTACAGGTGATTGTTCCTCTTGATAGGGTGCTGGGAACTCAATTCCAGTCCTCTGCGGGGCCAGCAAGGGCCTTTAACCACTGTGCCATCTCTCCAGCTGCTGGATAGGAGATGAAAACAGAAAAATAGTCGGGCAGCAGTGGCACACGCCTCTGATCCCAGCACCCAGGAGGCAGAGGCAGGCCGAGCTCTGAGTTTGATGCTGGATACTCAGGGCTACCAAGAAACCCTGTCCTGAAAAACATACATACATACATGCATGCATACATGATAATAAATGGAAGAAAAAATAAAATGAATAGTTTGCTTGTAGAGATTGAAAAGTCTATTGGTTGTGCCCTAGCAACCAGTCACCCGTAGGTGGTCTTTGTCCCCTGCAAAGACGTGTTAATGTATCCCCGAATGCAACAGAATTTCAGTCCTTACTTGAAGACAGAGAAGAAAGGTCTAACGTCCCTTGTGGCAGGATTTGTTTCAGTTGCACTTTAAACTGAGTGGAGTCCTGTATTCTACCTGAACAGATAGGTACTCTGGTTTTGGTCAACTACAAAGTAATTTTTTTCTAATTTAATGAATGTGTAAAGCTTATGAAGACAAAAGGGAGATGTTTAGTCTGTATTTAATTTTAGTGTTGAAAGTTTACTAAAATTCCAAGTTTGCTTAGCTTGGGTGAGAGTCTAGCATTCATTTTCTTTTTTTCCTTTTTCTTTCTTTTTTTTTTTTTTTTTTCCGAGACAGGGCTTCTCTGTATTGTTTTGGAGGCTGTCGGTCCAGCCCGGCCTTGAACTCACAGATCCGCCTGCCTCTGCCTCCCGAGCGCTGGGATTAAAGGCGTGCGCCACCGCTGCCCAGCGAGAGTCTAGCATTCATTTTCTTAAAAAGAAACAATATAAAGAGCACGATTCGAGGCTTGTTACTCCATATGAGCCCAAACAGAGCCCTGTTGACGTCAGACACCATTTTATTTACTTTTGAAAAGGGAGAACCAGGCACAGTCAGTGAAGCTGCACTTGCCATCCAAGCAATGACACCGAGTGTAATCCCCGCCGGTGCTGCGAGGCAGAGACAGGAGGGTCTCTGGCTTCCGCCTACAGTCGTCTACCTAGCAAAATGAGCAGACTGCAGGCTCAGTGAGTGTTGCTCTAAACCAAAGTGGAGGGTGACTGACGGGGATGTCAGTCTCTGGCGTCCACCCCCACACGCATACACGTGCACATATAACATGTGAATGCAAGTGCAGATACATAGACTGCTTGCCTCCACCAGGAAGCAGTCTGTAAGAACGCTGCCAGTCCTGTTTGATGTGTCCTGTTTTTGTCACGGCTGCTGAGTGGGGCACCAGGAAAAGGAAGCTGCTGGACCTGCCTGGCATGAGGCAACTTCTCTCCCAGCAAGTCATCCATTACCTATCCTGTTGGATTAGAAGGCTTTACCAAAGTTTAAAGTTACCAAAATAACAAAGTTATGGATAATAATGAAATAGCAAAATAAAATAGCTCACACACTATTTAGTTAAGACAAGTATGACTTTGTTAGTGACTGTTTTTATAGAAGTCATGTCTCTTTGTTTGGCATGCAGTAGATCTTTTGTCTTGAGACAGGGTTTTATACTGTAGTCCAGGCTGGTATAGAATTCACTCTACAGGCCAAGCTGGTGTCAAGTGTATGACAGTGCCTTAATCTCCCAGGTGCCTGGATCACAGACATAAACCCCTGTGCCAGGCCTGCCTGCCTCAGATCTTCTCTCCCCCAAAATGTAGCAAGAATAGAATTAATTTGTTTAAGTTTGGGATCACCTCTCCCCCAGGTTGCCTTATTGACATTGATGAGAATCTTTTCAGCAGATGACATTTTATGTTAGGAGAAAATATTTTATGTGGGGGCTGACAAGATGGGCTTGGCAGTTCCGAGCACTGGCTGCTCTTGCAGAGGAACTGGGCTTGGTTCCCAGCACCCACAGGAGGGCTCACAAATGTCTGTAATCTAGTTCCAGGGACCTGATTCCCTTTGTAGTTCTACACACACACACACACACACACACACACACACACACACACACACACACACACACACACACACCAACAGCACATCATGCATGCAGGCAGACACTCGTAGACATAAAATAATTTTAAAGAAACAACATTTAAAGAGTCTTTTATGTTGTTTTCCCACTTATTTAGTGGGTCTTCTGCCTTTTGGGAAATGTTCAGAGACTAACAGACTTAGTGTATCTTAGCAGCTTGTTATCTTAGTAGCCATGTTATGTGTTAGCAATTGAAACGTCAGTGTAGCTGTAAATGTGTGTTGGATTTAGTAAGATGGTTTTCCTTGGCCTGGATTTGGGGGCCAAAACACCCAAAGGCCTGTGTCTGCATTGATGAGGTCTGGGGTGGCCACAGAGAGCTGATCAGAGTGGATGGACTGCCTGTCTTCTCCCAGGGCCCGAGTCTAGGATGAAGTCTGAGTCAACAAAGCTGTTCTTCTGGCTTGATGCTTGTGTTTAAATGCCATTTGCTCGGGACTGTCAGTGTAACCTCTACAGTAAAGCCGTGAGCAGTGAGATCCTAAGCTGGCATTTTCAGGTAAAACAGCATGTCTAACAGATGATTTAGGAGACTATTTACAATAGCTAGAAGTCAGCCAAACCCCCCCCAGCTTTTGAAACAGGATGTCACTTTGGATTCATCACAATCCTCCACCTCAGTTCCTGAGTGCTTGGGGTTTCAGATGTTACACCTGACTCCTAGCTCTGAGTGACTCTCCCTCCTCCCTCTTTTGTGCTGGGGATGAGCCCAGAGTCTCCAGGAGTGCTAGGCCGACCTACTCTAATATCCAAGCCATACTCTCCACCCCCAGCAATTCTCCAAGTTACGGGGAGCTTCCATTTTGAGTGTTACAGTGGTGGACTTCCTGAGATCTTAGATTTCTTGGGGCTGCCGTTGTGTTCTTGGTTCATTCTTTTTCCTGGCAATGCCAGGGAAGGAAGGCTAAAGACCTTGGGGACTCTCGGATCTCACATTCAGCTTTCATTCTCAGCCCGTGTATTCGCTCTCTATATCATAAAAGAAAAAACTATGAACTTGGGAGCAGTGTCCATTGCTACGACGCTGTGCAAACAGTGGTGCTGAATGTAACGAGGGAAATGGACAACATTGTGACAGTGTTGAATGTAACCATGGAGGGAAACCGTTTAGCTGAAGATGACCTTACGCCTGAGCCTGAGCCTTGCTGTTCCTCAGTGCAGCTCTGGAGAGAAGGTCCATGTGTGGTCTCTTAGTTAATTGTTTAGCAGAGAATTCTGAGACTTCTCAGAGATAGCAGGAGTGGCTGTGCTCTTAGAACTGGAGCTGCAGAAGGTTAGATAGAACAGTGTGTCATTGTCCTGGAGCCAAGCACATAGGTTTCCCTGGTTTGAGAATAGCCTCCAGCATGCAACTATAAATAACACTTTCACAACAAGCATGGATTTGATAAGGGGCAGGAAATCTGGCCCAGCTGCCTCCCTAGCACTGCCACCAGAGTCTTTGGAGCTGCCAACAGTAACAGCCAGCACTCAGAATTCAGTCTTCACGCCCAACATAAAACACCCGTGCTGCTTTCCTGAAGTCAGGGTCTCCCTGACTGGCCTAGAACTTTCGTCCTTCTGGGTTCTGGGATTAATGGTATATGCTAATACACCAGCCTCTAAGTCACCTTTTTTCCCCCTTTTGGTTTTTGAGACGGGTTCTCTGTGTAGACCACGCTGGCTTGGAACTCAGAGATCCACTCTGTCTCCTGAGTGCTGGGATTAAAACCGTGCTCAGCTAAATCAGATTTTCTTAATATTAGCGTCAGGTTGGTCACTTTATTTTTCACTAGACATTTCACTGGCCTTGTGCTTAGGTGCAGACTTTCTCACTTTCCTATCTAAAAGTAAGTGTATGTGTTTTGGTGGCTCATGCCATGGTGTAGATGTCAGAAGACATTTATGAAAGCAGTTCTCTTTCCCACTTGGTAGGTAAGTGGTTCCAGTGTTCAAACAACTTATTACCTCCTTGAGCCATCCTGCTGGTCCAAAATGATGTAACCTTGCTTGTAGTCTAGGACTAGCACCAGTAATTGATGCTCTTATAAATGAAACCAAATAATATTGTATGTCCAAGCCCCTTTTTAGAACCTACTATTGAAAATGTTTGTCTTTTTCTCAGCTACTTGGTCTTCCATTTTACCCTGCACAGCTACCAGACAGGCAGCTGTCTCTACTCAGATTCCGCACCCTAGGTACATGTAACAGAAGAGTATGACAGTAATCTGTAAACTGTCTGGATAGTTAGAAGGAGAAACGCAGTGTTTAACTGGAAGCCACTTTCAAGACTGTCGCTACAGGAGGAGGGGAGTATCTCACACTGTCTGTGGGGTGGTCTGTTCTGACAGCCTGTACCTCTGTGAACTTGGCTGTCTGGTTATGTGGCTAGATTAGGGGACTTTAAAAAATTAAAATTACCCCCCTCCCCCAGTAAAGATAAAATAAAATGTATACAGCTCAGGCATCCTAGAACTCACTGTGTAGACTGGCCTTACTATATTGTCTGCCACGGGTGTGTGTGAATGCCTGTGAGAGTGTGTGTGTGTGAGTGTGTAAGGCATACGCCGTTCTCCCCTTCCACCTTTACGTGGCTGTACTTGGATTATTGGGCCTTGTGGCAAGTGTATTTTCCCCATCCATCTCACTGGGCTTTGGTTGGTGGCTTGCTCATTCTTGGCCTTGATTTTTGAGTTGACCATTTATTATTATTATTATTATTATTATTATTATTATTATTATTATTATTATTTATTTTTTGCATTCCAATCCCAGTTTCCCCTCCCTCTCCTCCCATTCCTTCCCCCCACATCACCCTCCCCTCCCCTCTGCTCCTCTGAGAGGGTGAGGCCTCCCCTAGGAAGTCTACTAAGACTGTGCCATCATCTCATTGAGGCAGGACCACAACACCTCCACACCACACCCCTGTGTCTAGGACGGCCACGGTGTCTCTCGGTATAGAATGGGAGTTTGTGCATTAGTATTAGATCTTGGACTCACTGCCAGTGGCCTCATTTATTGTCCCAGGCACACTGTTGTCGTCTTTATTAAGGGTTTTTAGTGCTGTGAAGAGACACAATTCCCATGGCAGTGCTTGTAAAGCAAACATTTAATGGGGTGGCTCAATTACAGTTTCAGGTTCAGTCTGTTCAGTCCATGACCATCATGACGGGAGCATGGCAGCCTGCAGGCAGGTGCGGTGCTGGAGCTGAGCACTGACTTGACAGGCAGGCAGCAGGAAGTCAACTGAGACGGTGGGAGGGGATATCCTGAGCTTGGGAAACCTCGAAGCCTGCCCGCCCCACAGTGACACACTTCCTCCAGCAAGGCCACACCCACTCCAACAAAGCCACACCTTCTGATAGTGCCTCTCCCTGTGAGATTGCTGGAGGCCAGTTACATCAAACTGCTACAACCTTGTTGAATTGAAGCTAAAGACCTTTTGCAGTTTCCCACAGTTAGTGCTTTAGACTCTTATTCTCAGATTATTAGTTTGGTGCTCTTTGAGGAGCCTGTGTTTGTATGTGTTTGCTTTGTTTTCTAGTTGGTTCTTAATTCTGAGCTTGGCATAGGTTAAACTAATCGTCTGGAGCGTGTTTTCTGCGTCTCTCTGTGTGTCACAACTTCATCGCCGGCCAGGTGATGAGACGGCCGCTGTCCGAAGCCCTGGACGGCCGCTGTCCGAAGCCCTGGGACCCTCTCCCAGTGCAACTGCCTTGTTCTCTTTTCTTTAACAAAGGATTCGTTCTGCTCCTGGAAGAGCAGCCTGCACTTCACTGACTTTCCATCCCTTCTACCTTCATTTGCTTTTTCAAGACAGGGTTTCTTTGCGTAGCCTTGGCTATCCTATAACTAGCTCTGTAGATCAGGCTGGCCTCTGCCTCTGTCCCCCAAGCTCTGGGATTAAAGGCATGCGCCACCTACTAACCAAGCTTACCAGTATTGTCTCCTTCACCCATCTGCCTTTGATTTTTTTTTTTTTTTTGCTGTCCTAAGTATTGGATCAGCAAAAGATTGGAGTTGGGGGAAATATTAGAGCCCCCCTTTGTGGGGAGTTGGATTGGAGTGGGAATTAGTTGTTGTTGTTGTTGTTGTTTCTGAGACAGGATCTCACTGTGTAGTTCTGGCTGACCTGGTACTAAGTGGACTGAGCTAGGCTTGAACTCACGGAGACTGCCTGTCTCTGTCTCTGTCCTGGGATTAAAGGTGTGTGCTGCCACGTTGGATTATAGAGCCTTTTCTAGGAGCCACAGCCCTGGTTGTTAAACTATGAATTTATTCTCAAAACCCTGGAAAGTAAACAAACCATTCCCCACTCCCCTTGCTGAAGATAAAGCAGATGTTTGGCACATGGCTCGGGCTTCTTAACTGGCTAGCTCTCTTATTACCCAAACTATTAATCTATGTATTTCTACATGGCCTTATCTTACTGGAGAATGCTCCACCATGCTACTTCTTCAGTGGCTACATGGTGTCTCTCAAAACCTCTCTCTGCATCTCTTCCCAGAATTCTCTTCTAGCCCTGATATACTTACTGCCTGGCTACTGGCCAATCAGTGTTTTATTCGTCAACCAGTAAGAGAAACATATACAGAAGGACATTCCCCCATCAATCTATATGACGGAGTCCAGGTTGTCTTTGGCAGGGCTCTGTGTGTGTGTGTGTGTGTGTGTGTGTGTGTGTGTGTGTGTGTGTGTGTGTGTTGTATTTGTGAATGTGTATTCATGTGTGTGTTCACGTGTGTATTCTTAGATGTATGGATGTCTTAGATGTTGGGTGTCTTCTCCGTTGCTTCCCATCTTGATTCAGGGGCTCTCACTGAGCCCTGGCCTTCTATTGGCTGGACTGACTAACCAACCAGTGAGCTCCAAGGGTCAACCTGTCCCGTCCCCCAAGTACAGAGGTCATCTCCCGCAGCTGGGGTGTAGCACACACGGGCCTGGCTTCTCTGTAATAAGGGAGGCATCTTGGTCTTTAAATTTCATAGAAACTAGGCACTTTGTAGAGCAGTTGGAATGGTGACCTCAATGAGTCCATTTTAAATTTTAAATTAAGTAAAGTACAGCCAAACATGCCCCTGTGGAGATGGGTCCTGTGAAGTGCAGGCCTTGGACCAGTGGGCAGAAGAAGGCTGCTCCTTCCTGTCACTGTCTTAAGTTGCTGGGGAAAACAAGATAGATCCTTGGTGCCACCTGAAATCCAAGCCCCGGAGCTCAGCAGTGAGGAGGGTGTGCCTTATCAGCGTTTACAGGAACAGCTCAGAGGTAGAGTGCTTATAATACATATCAAAAAATAGGAGAAAACTTTCTTTTCCTTTTTTTTTTTTTTTTTTTTTTTTGGTTTTTCAAGACAGGGTTTCTCTATTGTTTTGGAGGCTGTTCTGGAACTTGCTCTGTAGACCAGGCTGGCCTCAAACTCACATTGATCCGCCTGCTTCTGCCTCCCAAGTGCTGGGATCAAAGGCGTGTGCCACCAACGCCCTGCCAACTTTCTCCTTTTTTAAGGGGAAAAGTGTACCGATAGTTTAAGATTCAGTGACTTGTTTGAGGATCACCGTTTTCCTACAGGGCTGGGAAGGTGGAGGAAGCCCGGAGTCTGATGAGAACTCAGCCATCCTCTGTATTGTGTGAGGCTTAGGGTAAGATTTGAACCAAGTTTACACTGCATGGTCTTGACCTCAGCACTGCCACTGCCGTCTCTGCGGCCGCCGCTGTGGAGAAGGGGAACTTGTGCGTTTGTACCTGCATAACACGGTTATATGGTGGTGACAGCTGCCATGCCTCCCCTGAGTTTGAACTCTTCCTGGGTCCCCACAGGTGGAAGCACTTACTGTCCTTTCTAGCTACACTCTCTAGCCTTTTATAGTTTTACTTGTTTACCAGACTCAGAAAAGAAACTCACTGAAGAAATGGAAAGGATATGAAGTTGGAAAGACTTTAAAAATGATTTGATGATGTAAATTCGAATAGAAAATAAATTAGGTGCAAGACTTAGGACTCACCAAGATAGGATAGATAATGAAGTATTTTCTGTGAAATTGTCAAATGCAAACGGACTAGACATTGTTGATGAACTCGTTGCCTGTATACGTTGTACATATGTATATAGTTTTTCGTTGTAGCTTTCTTTTTGTATTAGACAAAAAAGGGAGAATTGTGGTATTTTGTGATTTTTTTTTTCTTCCCCTTTTTGGTTTTTCAATATATGGTTTCTCTGTGTAGCTTTATACACCAGGTTGGCCTCAAACTCACAGAGATCCGCCTGCCTCTGCCTCCTGAGCGTGTACCTTTATTTAAACTGTTTTATGAGTGGCCTTCTCCTTTCGTGTTATTACAACTGTGTGTCTATTACTGCTTTTATTGTTGTGATAAAATGCATGCCAAAAGCCATTTGAGAGGAGGGGCAGGGCAGGAGGGTGTGTCCCTGCTCTGTGAGCCCTTGCTACAGCATAAGGCGTAAGGCCGGGTGTCCAGGACCCTGAGGCAGCTGGTCACATTTCACAGGGAGGAGGGACTGTTGCTGCCCAGTTGTTTTTCTCCTTCAGCTTTGACTTTAGAGTGTGTGTCTTGATAGGACACTTTGCTTTCTGTGTTTTACCTTTGAAAAAGAATTTGAGTTCTAAAAGCCTGTTGTTAAATTGTCATATTTTTTTAGCCAATCTGAGGTTTAGTCGCAATTCGCACCTAGGTGATTTAGACACCATCTTCTGCCTGAGTTAGAAGTGACACTGTGTACTTAAGACACCATGTGTAACCCTTTTCAGATGGCGTACTTACACACTTCAGAGATGGCAGTGCCCCGAGTGCCTCAGGCTGGGGGCTGTCTGCTGGGGTGGGGCAGTGTGGTGAGGATGCTCTCCTCTGGCCTCCCTTGCTAATCAGGGGAGCCACTCTTAGGGGGTAATGGTCTGACTTTCTGCTTTTCTTTGTCTCAGCCACATCGACCAGACAACAACATGGCAGGACCCCAGGAAGGCCATGCTCTCCCAAATGAACGTCCCTACGCCTGCCAGCACAGCGGTGCCTCAGACCCTGATGAACTCCGCCTCAGGTGAGCACCACGGTTGCAGAGCCGCTACCATGCTGTGTGGGCACTTGTTTTCTCTTTGGGGAGACTAGGAAGCTTCCTATCCAGTGCCATTTTGAGACATTGTATCTCAAAGTAGCAAAATGTATCAAAAGGGAGTTTTTAAATCTCAGGTTTCCTTTAGGTCCTAAGTTGTTTGGGGTTTCTACTTTGGGTTTTTAAAGTCGTATTTGTGACTTTATTGTGCGTGGTTGTGGAGTGTGCTTGGGTATACAGTTACATAAGAGAATAGCTCTAGGGAGTCTGTCTGCTCCTACCACCGCTCGTGGCAAGCCAACAGCCCCTTTGCCCCACAGAGCCGTCTCACTGCCGCTGACCTGGAGCCCCCCCCATCCTCCTGCCTCCGCCTCCCAAGTGTGGGAGCGAGTTCTGTTTGTGTTTGATTGCTGTCTTCTTCCATCTGGGGTCGGAGTTGCCACGCCACTTATCTTTTGTAATTCGATGAAAAGTACAGTTTTATTTTTAGTTGCCCTAAGGAAGTAAAAGAGCGTAGCTGTGTTCCATGACTGCCTCAGGGATGCTGGACTCAGTGCTGTTTGTTTGTTTGTTTGTTTGTTTGTTTTTGAGGTGAGGCCTTCCCAAACTAGCCTCAGACTTGCGTCTGCCTGGCGCTGGTGTACCGCCTCGCCGCCTTTATACTCGTTTTAACGCAGATATTTATATTACCTTAACAGGACCTGCAAGGCCTGCTGTGTTGTGAATCTCAGAGCCACCTTCTTACAGACCTAGCTTGCTTCTTTAATCCCAGCACCTGGGAGGCAGAGGCAGGCAGAGCTCTGTGCGTTTGAGGCCAGCCTGGTCAGCATTTTGAGTTCCAGGACAGCCACAGCTACATAGCAAAACACTGCCTCATAAAACAAGTCTCTATCTTCATATGAAGGCTGAGCTTGCAGGTTGAATTATTTGGCAATTTATGTGACTGTAGCTTTTCTTGAATAATAATGAGGAGTAGCAAACACTGCTTGATAAAGGGGAAAATTTTTAGAGGAAATTGTGCCATGCACTCAAAACCCTTATTTATTTTAAATTTATGTGTATGGGAGTTTCCAATTTTGCTTTTAACTTTTTTTGAATTAAGTTTTGCCTACTTGTATGTTTGGTACACCGTGTATATGCTTGGAGTCCATGGAGGGCATGAGAGAGCGTCAGATACCTTGGAACTGGAGTTGCAGGTGGTTCTGAGCCATGAGTGGGTACTGGGAACCCAGCCTGTGTCCTTGCAAGAGCAGCCAGGGCTCTTAACCTATGAACGCCCCGGCTTTGCCTATAGGATGGGTAGCAGAGGCAGTTTCTTTACCTCCCGCATCGCATACCCAAGGCCACAGCTGCAGCCGGCTCCCCACCTTCCCTGTGGAGGAAACTGGCTGTGACATTTGGAATGGCAGTGGCCTCACTAAAGGATTCTGACAGTGGCCAGGAGCCCTGGTGGCAGGCTTGACTGGGGAGTTTGCACAAGTGAGACCGCCTGCCATCAACGCCGGGTGTGAGGCGGCTTCTCCACTTAAGTAACTCTTGCTTTGGGTGAGTTGAAAACACATTATAATGAGGAGGTAATGGCCGCAAAGGAAGAAAAGGGCGGGATTATGGGAGTGACTTGATGAAGAGTATGCTCCCTTAGTGTTCATTGAGGGGCTGTATCAAAGACTTGGGCGTTCTCAGAATCTGTGCTTTATATATGGTTTTTGACTAAATTATAAAGCTTGGACGGTGATGATGCAAGTATGCTTTACTGGTAATATTACTTTGGCACCAGATTTCAAATGGAATTTGTAGAGCTAAATATGTATTCCCATTCTAACTATAGAAGGGCTTTAAAAGTCAGCAGCAGAGACGCCCTTCCTTCGGAATATAGGCACCTAATCTAACTGGGATGATTGGGGTTCCTTCTAGAACACTGGTTATCATCCTAGATTTCTGTTTTTCTTTTTTGTTGTTGTGGGTTTTTTGTTTGTTTGTTTGTTTGTTTTTGTTTTTTTGAGACAGGGTTTTTCTGTGTAGCTCTGTAGACCAAGCTGACCTTGAACTCAGACAATCACCTACCTGCTCTGCCAGGTGCTGAGATTAAAGACGTGTATCAGTATGCCCGGTGATTTTTCTTTAAATATTTTTAAGGTTACATTTTATTAGTTTATTGTGTGTGGTAGTAAGACAGAATCTGGGGTTTGATCCTCTTCTCCGTGGGCCTGGGAATTGAACTCAGGTGTCAAACTTGAAGGCTGTACCTGCTGGGCCATCTGTGTGTTTCTCCTCTAATATTGTGTTTATGGCTAAGTATTAAAACGAGAGAATGTGGCCAAGTGGTGGTCGTGGTGTGCGCCTTTAATCCCAGCACTCGGGAGACAGAGGCAGTTGGATCTCTGTGAGTTCGAAGCCAGCCTTGTCTACAGAGCGGGTTCCAGGACAGCCTCCAAAGCTTCAGAAAAAGGGGAGGGGGTTGGGACACTCTGAAGTTGGATGTATTATATTAGTCGGTTTTTAAAGTGGTAGAAGGTGCTAGTAATGTTTCATGACACACACACACACACACACTGCTAATCACTAAACTGTGATACGTGGCAGAGGAGACGGGACAGGGTGGCACTGGGAAGACCTTAAAAAGCCACCAAGTATTTCAAAATGAAGCCAGTATACCAGCACTGCAGGAGCAGAGCCGAAAGGATTGCCACAAGTTCAGGCCAGGCTACAGGAGAGGCGGTGTCCCCGTATACAGGCCAGGCTACACGGGAGAGGCGGTGTCCCCGTATACAGGCCAGGCTACACAGGAGAGGCGGTGTCCCTGTATACAGGCCAGGCAGTGAGACCTGGTGTTCTCATACACAGGGTACCCACCCAGGCTGAGATGCTCAGGTCCCTTACAAAATGTAGTGCTTTCCAGTAATTTTGGCACGTCTTCCTGTATGCTTTAAATGATCTGTAACGTGTGTATGTGATTTAGACATGTGAACAGTTGTTATGCTGGGTTATTTGTGATGTCACAAGAAAAATGTCTACATCTTAATAAACACTTTTAACTTTCCTTGTTAGTTGAGTTAATGCATATAAGACTCAGGGATTGTGGGCTACTGTACATCTCTTGAGTGACACAGGTTCCAGCCAGGAACCAGACTCCTTCATCTGCTAAATGCTGAGGACATTGGTGATGTGCGTGATCTGGTTTTTACTCACTCGGGGCCTTACATAGGTGAGATAGGTGAGACAAAGGATCTGCCACTGAACATTCTCTCCCTCCCTCCCTCCCTCCCTCCCTCCCTCCCTCCCTCCCTCCCTCCCTCCCTCCCTCTGTCTGTCTGTCTGTCTCTCTCTCGCTCTCTCTCTCTCACACACACACATACACACACACACACACACACCATGTATGGACAGGCTGGTTGAGATCACACTCACGCACACGTTGGTTGAGATCAGATCTTGCGTTTCCCTAGCTGGGCTTGAACTCACCTCATAGCTCGCCTGGCTCAAACGCCCTGATCCTCTTCTTGCCTCTGCTTCTCAGGTGCTGGCATTACAGGTGTGAGCCACCATTCCTAGCTGCTTCACTCTGAGTTAGAAAACACTTTGGTCATTTAAGAATGGAACAAAGCCGGGCGGTGGTGGCGCACGCCTTTAATCCCAGCACACAGGAGGCAGATATCTGTGAGTTCAAGACCAGCCTGGTCTACAAATCGAGTTCCAGGACAGTCTTCAAAGCCACAGAGAAACCCTGTCTCGAAAAATCAAAAAGAAAGAAAAGAAAGAAACGCTTTGGAATGGAAGTTGAGGACCTGGAGATGAAACCCAGATGCCCATGCTAAGCCCCTCCTTATGCCAGAACTGCACCCCCGGCCTCGGGGAAACCGTACTCAGCAGACCTAGTGCCCACAGATGATAGGCATAATGTCCTGTTGATAAGGTGTCATTCAATCTAGAGGCATCTGTCTCTGGAAAGCAGCTCTGTGCCTGGGGTGTGTGGGAGTTTGGAGGGTGGGGGTAATGATGTAATGACAGTATCTCAAAAAGAAGAGATATAAAAAAGGTTAATTTAAACATAAAGTACACGTGATCTGCTATTTTGTAATTAAACTATTTGTAATTACTGGTAGCTGGCATTACTTCTTTTAAAGTAATTTAAAACATCTGTGTACCATCCCATTAGAGCTGTGTTTATCTTTGAAGCTCTCTGATCAAATATAGACCTTGGGCTTTTTATATCCAAGTTGTGAGTTTATTTCTAGCTTTCAGACTTAGGAAATCGGTCTGATGTGGGCAGTACCGTGTTACATATACAGATTTCTGTTTTTCCCCTTGATTATTTTAGATTTGACAATAATACTGTACTAACTACAGTACTGTACTGACAAGATGTTATTAACAAAAATTCAGACAGGAATAATATTGTAATGAAGCCCTCAGTCAGGGCAACCAAGAACCAGTTTGTCTTGTTAGTATCCCTGACTTCTGTGTTTTCAAACAAAATGGCTGTTTTTCTTCCCTGCGAGGCGATTCAGGTAATCTGAGAAATGACAGGCTGAGATGGAAAATGGCTTTGAGGGCAGAGTGTTTGCAAAAGAGAAGGCAGGAAGGGAGGGAGAAGCATGGCCCGAGAGAATTAAATAAGCATAAACAAGAGTAATCCAGGGCCCTTAGAAGTAGGCTTCAGCTGATATAGCCAGCCCTGCGCTCTGGAAATGGTGGCAGGAGTGTCAGGCGTTAATGACCAGCTCAGCTGCATAGTTCAGATGCCACTCTGGGCTACGTGAGACCCTGCGTCCAAAGGAAAAGAAAAGGAAGCAGCAGCTTGTGGCTTTATTTGCCACGCTATTATTTCTTTGTGCTGTGGATCAGACCCAGGGTCTCCCATGAGCCAGGTAAACAGCACACTGAACAGTAAACCTGACTTTACTTTATCTTGGTTAGTAACATAGAACTAGCCACCATTCTTACATAAGCATGTAGGTGTGGATTGGGGACGTCTCTCTCAATGACCCCAGCTCACCCTACCCCTCCCTGTCCCCCAGACAGCAGTCTAAATGCAAACAAGCAGCATGAAAGAAATACCAAGATTTAAAGCTTCCCGCTGAAATAGAAGCAGCCAGTCACCCTAAGGTAGAACGGCCTTGGACCTTCGCCAGTATCAGGACTGGGCTTGTTAGTCCTGAGACCAAGCAGCACAGGCCTTGACTACCTGCACGTGATCGCTTATGGGCGCGGCTTCCCCGATGACCTCACTCCACTTGGAGCTTCTCATATACTCTGCACTGCATGGGTGACTTGACATCACCCAAGGCCACTCAAGTGTTCTTTTCTCCGTTCATTCTTAAACCCGGGCTAGTTGTGTTGAAAATTGAATTTGTTTCTGGGCTTTTGTCTTTGAAGTGGGTCTAGCTGCATCGTTTGAATTCTGACAGTTACTGTCGGGTGTAAATTCTGAACCCATGGGAGAAATCCCTGGTACATCAGCCGCTGGCCTGAGGCAGCAGCAGCACACTGTTGAATACAAGGGGAAGATTATGCTGCATGGAGTTGCCAATACCCAGCTCCTGAGGAAAATGAGTTATTAAATATCAGGACGCAAAGGCAGACGTGTCTGTGGTAAACTTTTTCTCGAGTATTATTTGTAGATATTTTGGAAACTTTGTGAAAAGAGATTAAATTATTTACATTCAAGGATCAAATGAAATGCCTGTTTTATTTCTTCTCTTAGTGAGTGCTAGGATTTTGTTTTTGTCTTTTCCACTGATTTCTAAGTCCTTCTGGTCACTATTGCTCTAACAGTTTTGTGACTCATGGTAGGAGTATTTGTGTGAAAGATTAAGATGCTAATTCTTCAAAAATGACATCTAGGCTACCATATATAGGCAGGAGTGAAGAGAGATGGGCTAAATCCTGCAGCAGTAGCCAGTTTGTGCCTAAGTAATACTTATAGAGAATTATGTAAGGTTAATCAGTGGATAAAACCTAACTCTGGTTTTAATGAAAGGCAGCGCTTCACTTCAACAGTTTGAAGTCTAAATGAGCACTTTACCAAACCACTGTGCTGTTGCTTAAGTTTCCTAAATAGGGCATGCGTAATAGACCCAGGCCTCCTAAGTCTCAGGGGCCATCATGGAAGACTGGGCCCAAAGACTGTAAGAGCCAGAGGCGGGGAGGAGGGCTGTGAATGCTGACATGCTTGAACATTGTGGGCCTGGCAGGACCGTGCACGCACTAACTCGCAGCCTGTGGCGACCTACACAAAGTCCAGGCAGTCCACATTCCAGCGTGGCCTGCCCCTGCCTGAGGAACCCTTGGCAGTTAGTGGCTGTGGCCCCCGAGAGGCTGTCCGTGTGCCTGTGACTGGCCCCCGGACTACACCCACACCCATCAGAGCGGCACTAATTGGACTCTTCTTTAATGGTGTGTTACTTGCACGTCTGTGTACTGTGTGCATGAGGGGGCCAGGAGAGGGCGTCAGACCTCCCAGAACTGGTGTTAGAGGTCGTTGTGAGCTACCCTGTGAATGCTCTGAGCCCCTAGCCCCGGCCCTCTTGAGTTTGTTGTGAAGGGAGGTTTGCTGGAGTGTCTAGAGGAGTGGGTGGATATGGTCAGGCCACCTCGTGTGCTGTATACATGTAGGAGTTCTCAAAAAACAAACAAACCTACAACTAAAAAATTGACTGGAGCCGGGCGTTGGTGGCGCACGCCTTTAATCCCAGCACTCGGGAGGCAGAGGCAGGCGGATCTCTGTGAGTTCGAGGCCAGGCTGGTCTACACAGCCGATTCCAGGAAAGCCTCCAAAACAATACAGAGAAACCGTGTCTCGAAAAACCAAAAAAAGAAAAAAATTTGACTGGAGTTACATGGGTAAAATCTGGAGAGAGGCCTGTTTCCTAGCCTCTCTGGGTATGTGTGGCATTCTAGGAAGTTTATCTACCATGACATGGTAAGTACACGCAAGTTTTGACGGTGGTCACTGTTTTACTTTGAGACTAGATGTTGCGTTTTCTGTAGCAAAATCTCAGCAGGAAGTGCTGTGTGGGTATCTGTCCCTTGCTGAGGCTGCAGGTGGTGCTACAGGAGGCTGGGGGGAGGGGGAGCAGAGGGGCAGCACTCTGCCCTCAGCCAACCGCTGTTTGATTCAGGAGAATGTTGTAAGCACCGTCGTGTTTCCTGGAAAGGGAACATAGCTGAGTTAAAGTGATCTGTAGCTCCTGAAACCGCTGTCTGTGGAGCTCAGCCCAGGTGGACTCCAGGAGGGGCCGGCATCTGTCTGGGGAAGGGGAACCCATGAAACCGTTCTCTGGAGCAGAGCACAGTGGCCCATCTGGTGGTCGTGAGCCACTTGGATCCTGGCGGGGTTCTGAAGACAAGAGGGTACATGATCCGGTTCGTTCATTAACAGACGGGAAGTCAGAGCAAGCATTTGGAGCGTCAGATGGCTGGAATGTCACTGGTGATGGTGAGAGAGGCTGGTGAGCAGAACTTTAGTGAAGGGGAGGAAAGATGAAGTCTGCTGTCACCTGCTGAGACCTGAAACCTGACGTTAGACTCTCTCCCAATACCTCACTGTGAGTTCTGAGCCTTAGTCGGAAGATTTTTAGAATTCCATTAAAAACCTAAGTTCTGGGCTGCAGACTTGCGTGGCTCGGTGGTTAAGAGCACTGGCTGCTCTTCAGAGGCAGAACTATTTATTCAAGAACACCTACTGTAAGCATTCTACTTGGAACTTTCTTCTTACACTGTGAGTGTTCATCTCCATTCTGTAGACACTGAGAGGAAGTATCTCTAGTTAAAGAGCTTGCTCAGGATTAGAAGGCTAATAATAATAAATGCTGAGCCAAGGTGGGCCCGGGGCTCAGGACACACAATGCAGGTCATTGGGAAACATGGGGATTCTACCCCAGGTGTGTGGCCCCAAGTGTTGTTTCCCATGCTGCCCATTGCAGTCTAGAAGGAGTTGGGGGGGGGGATCAACACGTTCTAGTGGCTTGATGCAAGAGTTTTCTAGAGACTTTGTTGGGGTGGGGGTCCTGACAACTCATTGGGCATTTGTTTGCCAAAGCAGGTTCCATCAGTATGTTGGATTGCTTTAGTGTCAAACATCTAAGCTTTTACACAAAATGACAGTGTTACAGAAGCTGAGGTAAAAGTGTTTCATAAACACACGTGCACATAGACCTGTTCTGAGCACAGCATGCCTTATGAAGTGTTGTTAATCACCGTGTAGCTGTTGGAGAGGGACTGGTGTTACGCAAGGCTTTTAAGGGGGAAATGGTCTGCCACAACCCAGAACACCCTGAGACTTACAAGTTCCAGGAAGAGGAAACGTGTGGTTGGCCAAGCATGACGTTCTGAGGAGCTTTCCTGCGTTTGAATCCCATATCTGCCACTTCCTAACTTGGTTTCTTCGTCTGTTACGTGGTGGATAATTGTGTTCACATTGTGAGGGTTTTAAATGAGTTATTGCTTGTTTGCAGAGAATGTAGAACTGTGCCTGCTGTGTAGTTGGTGACAGCAGTTTGTGCTCATTTGAGATTGACCCGACTTTCCGTTACTCCTGTAGGAAGTCACTGAGGCAGCTCTCTAAGGAAACTGCTTGAGAGCCCTGTGCTGTGACCAACTGCTGGGGTGTTTGCTGGCCTCTCAGTGTTCTCCCTGAGGAAGGGTTGGTCTAACATGGCGGCAGTGAAGGTTCCTGTTTGAGAACAAATTGTAAATGATTTTCCTTAATTATTACCCAGGCAGGAACACACAGGCATGTGGTTGAATCATCTCCAGTGTTGCAATATTCTAAATCATCTTATTTGATTAAAATACTGTATGAAGTTACTTTTGTTCTAGTAGATAAATTATCAATTAGACGGTATTGGCAAATCCTACATAAAATTGTATTTTCATAAGAATTTATTTTTAAATTAACCTTCATTTTTCTTGCTTATTCTAATTCTAGTTTTTCAACCACTTTTTATATCTCATTTAAAATATTGGCCTCTTCTTCCCCTACAAGGGTTGTTTTGTTTATTTGTTTTTATTTTCCCCTCATCTTACCCAAAAGGTTTGGCATGGGAATCTGGCATGGTAGTCTAATTTTGAAAAACACCCCCATCTTTTATACACCCAAAGGCCTAGCTTGAGAATGTCAATTGAGATGATGGAGACTTTGTGAGGGAGAGAGGGACCATTTCTGAAGTCTAGATTTATATTGTACTCAGTTTTCTTTTTGGCTTTCTGCAGACTGATTGATTGATGACTGACTGACTGACTGACTGACTGACTGACTGACTGACTGACACTCTTGGACATCAAATCACCTAGCATATACGATGCTAGGTGGGCACCTGACCACAGACCTGTAGCCCAGACCTCCTTTTCCAGCTTTCTCTCCTTTATTCTGCTTTTGAAAGCTATTGTGAAGCAGAGCTCTGACCACAGACCTGTAGCCCAGACCTCCTTTTCCAGCTTTCTCTCCTTTATTCTGCTATTGAAAGCTATTGTGAAGCAGAGCTCTGACCACAGACCTGTAGCCCAGACCTCCTTTTCCAGCTTTCTCTCCTTTATTCTGCTATTGAAAGCTATTGTGAAGCAGAGCTGTTGAGGCGCCTTCCTGGTCTCGTCTCTTCCTTGCCCTCTCAGAAGGAAAGCCTCTTACTGCTGCCTGTGTCCACATGTCTGTCTGTCTCTCTGCCTCTCCTCCCTCCCTCCCTTCCTTTCCTTCAGTTTATGGAGACAAGGTTTGAGGATTTGTTTGTGGAACATTCTGTTTATACAGGAACTGTTAAGGACATAGTTGGATAGGTAAATGAGTCTGTTCTGCTTTGAAGTCCCTGACACCCGCCCCCAGGGTCTCTCTGTAGTTTTGGCTGCCCGTCAACTCCCTTTGTAGACCAGGCTGGCATAGAACTCAGAGGTCCACCTGCCTCCCAAGTGCTGGGAGTAAAGGCGTGCACCACCACCGCCCAGCTTTCCAGTTACAGTTTGTTACAGAGTTCTATTAAGGTTGTTAGCATAACATGAGGTAAGTACATTATTTAATTTTAAATAACAGACAGGATACGGTGAGTGCCCTATTGGTTCTCACCAAGCCTATTGCCCTCATTAGTAATGTCTGACTTCAGTTATTTAATGCTAGACAAGACTGGTATTAGTGGAAAACTTTCTGAATTAATGCCCTTTTCCAGAACTAGAAATCAAACCCAGGATCTAATGCATACCAGGCAAGCTCTCACATATTGGCTATATTGCTAACCCGTTAAACATTTTTAAAGATAAGGTTGGATTAGTGCTGGCCTTGAATTTTGATTGGGTGAACTTGCCTCAGTCTCCTAAATAATTGAGATTACAGGTGAGAGAGAGAGAGAGAGAGATTTCTTGTAATCTACAAATGCTGACAGAAGTTTAGGGCAGTAGATTTATAGCTCCAGAAAACAGGTGTGTTTGAGTCGGGCATTCCTGGTTGTTCGTCTGTGTGTGGGGACCAAGAACAGGACTAAGCAAGTGGAGCCACAGTATGACCTTAAATGTGGCGGCACCATCATTACGCAGTGGAAATGCACAGTCATGACCTGCTGCTTTCCCTGGGTGCATGCGTTCTCAGCGGGGCTAGGGAGAACATCACTGGAGTCTATAGGGTGAAGTCCCCGAGTAGGCAGGGACCGCTGTGCTGTCACTGCTGCTCTGATCAGGCTGGCATCAATTCACAGAGCACAGAGATCTGCCTGCCTCTGCGTCCTAGGATTAAAGGTGTGTGCCACTGCCACCTGGCCTTGAATTTGTAAGCACCTTGTGTGTTTTTCAGAAGTATCTTAGGGTTGGACCTTCTTCTCAGTCTAGTGGATGGCTATGTGGTTGCATTACTTTTTTTTTTTTTTTTTGGTTTTTCGAGACAGGGTTTCTCTGTGGCTTTGGAGGCTGTCCTGGAATCGGCTGTGTAGACCAGGCTGGCCTCGAACTCACAGAGATCCACCTGCCTCTGCCTCCCGAGTGCTGGGATTAAAGCCAGGCTCTCATTACTTATTTTACAGAAGCTTCCTTACTCTCATGAAAATAGGAAAATCTTGTAGCCTCCCAACAGGTGTCATGTGTTCCCTAGCCACCTCCCACCCTTCCAACAAACTTAGAATGTCAGCCACAATCCTCATGCTAGCACTTTCTGTTCCGCTGTACAACAAACTTTTAAAAATATATTTGGACTGTGATATTCTAGATTTCTTGGTGTACGTTAGCTCAAATAGTAGATCTAAAATGGAGTATGGCTGTGTCAGCTAAAGTGTGCTTTTAATCTGACCACTTAGAGTTCTCATCTGTGTCTTTGGAGATGTTGGTTTCATTATTCAGTGGTCTAGTTTTCATGGAGGAGAATTGGGTATGTGGCCTGCCTTGTTTTCTCTGGACATGGGCTGCAGTCTGTTCCGCTGCATTGCTTTGTATATAATTGTGTTTGTTCTTTTTTAAATGAGCCCTGCTGCTCAGCTTCGTAAGGTGCACCAGATCGAAACCAACCATTGTCTGTTTTCTGTGTTGTAGGACCTCTTCCTGATGGCTGGGAGCAAGCCATGACTCAGGATGGAGACGTTTACTACATAAACCATAAGAACAAGACCACGTCCTGGCTGGACCCAAGGCTTGACCCTCGTTTTGGTAAAGGTTTACCTCAGAACCTTTGTGGCCGTTTTGATGATCATATGGGGCTGGGGGATTTAAGGGAACACATCTCAGTGAAACTGCACTCACTGCCTTGTAACCAGTGGCTGCACACCCAGCTTTTTCCTTCACTGTGTTTTTTGTTGAGATCTGTTTCCAAAGCCTCATCCTTGCTGTGGTGGGTGGTGAATGCTGTAGAAGCTCCTAGCCATGGTCTCTGGCTGTTTCATTCATATGGTGATCATGGAAACAGGCCACTACTCAGACCCACGGAGCCTGGGCTTTCCCCGAGAGACGTGCCTGCTAGTGCTTGACTGAACCGGCAGGGCTGAAGGTGGGGGTCACACCCTGAACACCGGGTCCAGTCTAAGGAGAGCATTTTACAACTGCTTTGGCCTTGTTTTATGTTAAGTTCTCTTCCAACACTTTCTATTTAGGAAGCCAAGGGCAAAACATTTGGTAAGGGTCTCCGTGCCCCGTGTGACTGCCTTTTTGTCCTCATTGTCCACATTTATTTCCTCAGTGGTTTTGTCCGTTGGCTTTCTGAATCTCTTTCCAAAGCATGGAAAATGAGTCTAAAAAGGAACAGATAATGTGGTTTGAGCACTCATCTTGGCGGAGATGCTGCTTAATGGAAACAATGTGTGGATCAGCGGGTCAGATGCACGGGCGGGCGGAGCCTTTGAAGCTTCCCAGGGGCCGACCTGGCCACACCATAGGCTTTACTGGAAAGGAGAATTAACTCTGTGAATGCCATCAAAACACAACCCTGGGCCTCCAGTACAACTCCCCCACATCTGTTTACTTGGAAGCAGGCAACAATAAAAAGCAGTGTTTGAACTAGTTAACCCCCACTCCAAGAAAAGTCACAAGTGGGGTTGCAGCCTAGGCAGTCAATTTGGCAGCCGGTTTGGCTCAAATACAAGCTGTTAGAGCTTCCAGACCTGTTGTGGTGTGAAGAAGGTGATGTACATGTTAGCGCTTTGCAACTTCAGGTTCTTTTAAATACTTGAATAGAGAGCCCTTGTGGTTAAAAAAATGCTGCATTAGTATCCTCTGGATGATAACAGCCATGCTTCCGTAATCGTGTTTGGTGACTCAGTTCATCTGCCCTTGGGAAGCCTGGAAGAACTGGGTTTTGCCACTGCCTCTTGACTTAACTGGTGTGTGTGTGTGTGTGTGTGTGTGTGTGTGTGTGTGTGTGTGTGTGTGTGTGTGTGTGTGTTTGAAAGAGAAAAGAAATTGGGAAAAACATTAGCAGTGAAGGAGAGAAACTTAGCAGTTAGCCTAGTTTATCTAGTGATAGTACCTACAGCTGGGTCTTTTAAGGTATTTGGGTATTTGAGGTGGAAAAAAAACCATACTCCACACAGCGCGCGCGTGCACACACACACACACACACACACACACACACACAAGCGCAGGCTCGTATGATGGAGACACCAACAAAAGTCTCCTGCAGTTTCTCCCTCTCTCCCTCCCTTTAGGGCCCACTGTGTATGTGTATCCCAGACAGGCTTGACTGCATGCCAGAGCTTTTTATTCTGTGACCCGACTTTTAATCTGTTCCAGACCTTTGCAGTCAGAGCTGGAGTGTAGCTGAGGGGTGGGGAGGAGAGCCAGTGGGCTTCTCTGATCTCGAGTAAGAGCAGAGAGAAGCAAGCTGTTAGCTGCTGGAGTGGACTCTTGCCTTCAGTCCGTAAGTTCACTGCAGTGGGCCGTGTTTTATCTCTGGGAAACAAACATGAACTGCTCCTCTTGTTTCTGACTCTGGGGCCGTTCAAACACAAGCACGTGGTGTCGGTTTTGCCTCCATTCCTGTGGAGTTTGTTTGCTCCTCTGTGTTCTCAAATACAGTTGAGTCTTAGCTAAGCCACGTAGAGTTGTGTCTAAGTCTTTTAGGATGGATGATAAGGGGTAATATCACCTGTCCAACCTCAGCCTCTCCTGTTTATTTATTAGACTCTTTTTATACAGTAACCCACTTGATGGTGGTTATTGTTTGTGGTTTTTCTTTTTTATTATTTTTTTAACATTTTTAAAAAATTTTAAAATAGCTTGTTTTACATGTTGTTTGTGGTTTTTCAAGGCGGGATTTCTCTCTTTGTAGACCAGGCTGGCCTTCTCAGAGACCACCGGCCTCTGCCTTCCAAGTGCTGGGATTAAAGGCATGCGCCATCAACGCCTGACCCTGACTTCCTTTTTACACCTCTGTTTTATGTGTGGTTTGTATGCACTTGAGGAAGATGCTGGTGTTGAACTTGGTTGTCTGCTGCTAGCTGCATTAAAAAATATGGCATTGTTCTGTAGTATGTATGCTGACTTTAAATTACTTCATATTTTGGGCTATGGAGATAGACAACAGTTCAGTGAGTATAAAGTAATTTTAGTGTAACCACAAAGAGCCCAAGTTTGGTTTTTTTTGGGGGGGGGGCTTGTTGTTGTTTCTGTGTTTCCAGACAAGTCTTGCTGTATAACCCTGGCTAGCCTGGAAATAGGAGATCTCTGATTTTGTTTCTTGAATGCTGGAGTTAAAGGTATGCACCTCCACACCCAGCGTTTTGTTTAATCCTTTTAATTTTACGTTCTTTTTTTTTAAGTTGGTTGGTTCTTTATTATTGCCCTTGTATATCTGCACTGTGTGAAATATCAACAATACAGAGAAAGGAAAGAGACATTTGTAGTCTGGGACCTTGTATATGGTTACTTCTCAACAACTTTATTCTGCGGGTCTGCTGGGCACAGCGGGGGTTTTGTCTGAGGAGGAGCCAGTTGGCCTTTCATCTAGAGAATGGTCTCCAGACCGTTCTGTCGCATGCCTGCCGGGGAGTGAGACAAACTGCTGCTGGATAGAGTTGCCCCCGCTGCCTGGAGGGGGTCTGTTACTGGTCATCTTGCTTTCTATGTTTAGAACCTGTATGAGGCCACCATGACAGACAGACAGACAGACAGACAGCTGCTGTGAGTCCTGTCGGTCTCCCACCAGCAGTTCTTCAACTTAAGCATTTCTTTTTGGTTTTTCCAGACAGGGTTTCTCTGTGTAGCCCAGGCTGACCTGGAACTCACAGAGATCCACCTGCCTGTCTCCCGAGGGCTGGGATTAAAGGCGTGCGCCACCAACGCCCGACCTGAAGCATTTCTTGACATGGGTTTTTTGACATGAAAGATTGTTGAATAGATTGCTCAGTGGTAAAGATGCTGCCTGCCTGGTGACCTGAGTTCAGTCCCCAGGACCCAAGTAGTAGAAGAAAAGAGCTGACTCCACTAAGTTGACAGGCATGCTTTGGTACACCCAATTAATAACTAAAACCAGTTAAGGGCTCGGGCTTGACGTTTGATTCACTCGGGTGAGTAGGCGTGCTATAAGTGACTATTTCTCCATGGTGGATACTGAGTAAGCTATCTGCTTGAACAAAGTTGATTTTTTTGGCAGTATAGCTCACAGTCATCCAGAACGCACTATGTAGTAATAAGTGTTTAACCTTTATGCTGGCAATCTTCCTACTCAGGTCTCTCAAGTGCTGGGATTTGTAAGCATGAGCTGCTCCGCTACACAGGCAACTTTTAAAATCCAAAAGTTTTCTCAGTGAGTTCAAGGACAGCCTGGTCTACAAAGTAAGTCCAGGACAGCCAGGCCTATGACACAGGGAAACCGAAACAAAGCCAAAAGTTTAAGATCACCAGAAGCACTGACAACTAACAGTTTACTTGTGATTTGAAGCTACAACTATCAACTATGTCCACATATACACAACCTTTAAAGTTTCATGTTCTACCAGTGTTAACTTTAAAATATGCTAAAGATGGGGCAGTTGTTGCTTGTAGACTGAACAGAAAGGAAAGAAGTCACGGCTTGGGGGGCTAGCCTGGGGTGGCTTTGGGATTTTGTCTCACTAGTGGGCATTTTCTTCTGTGGCCCCTGCCTGCCCCTGCTTACCCCAGAATCTCTGCACGAGCTTCAGTCCATCACCAATTCAGGACAGGACTGGTTACTAGCTGCTCCACCGGGAAGGTCTATAGGACACACACTATGACACCTGGCTCTGCTGACTTTATTCTCCTTTATGTTACATCCAAATTGTGTTGTGGGGAAGGGGGAACGGGCACGGCACGGGACAGGAACGACGGGCCACACAACCACAGTCTATTGAAGGTTGAAGGGGAAAAATGGATTGATAGAATTGCTCGTGGGTATTTTGATCTGTTGAAGATGGGGATAGTTGCCCGGGTGTGGTGGGCCTTCAATCCTAGCACTTGGGGGGCCAGGGCAGGTAGATCTGAGTTTGAGGCCACCCTATTCTGGAATGTTCCAGGACAGCCAGCCCTACAAAGTGAGACCCTGTCTCAAGAGGTATATATGTACATCCTGTCATGGTAAAGCAGGGATACAAGGAACATAGCTAAACATAATAAAGGCAATACACAGCAAGCCAACATCAAACTGAATGGAGAGAAACTCAGGGCAATCCCACTGAAATCGGGAACAAGACAAGGCTGTCCACTCTACGCATCTCTTGGATATAGTTGGTGTGTGGACATGTTGGTGCATGCTGTGCCTTGTTAGACAAGCGAGATACAAGATGAGTGAGCTCTGTCTCTGCCCAGGAGGAAACAACCCTGAAGTGAGCACGCGCAGTGGGCCACCCCAGCTCCGTTGTGTGCTCTGCTTAAGTCCATGTAAGCCTGCCGAGTGGACTGGTTTTGATGTCCTAGCTCTTGGACGCGATCCGTACTCAGCAGTCCAGTTTCAGCTTGCCTTCAGCATCAGCCGGGGCAGTTACCGTTGTACGGATTCTGCCTCCAGTGTTGGTGAGAAACAAAGATCCTCAGCCTTTTTTTCAGCATCAGCCGGGACAGTTACCGTTGTACGGAATCTGCCTCCAGTGTTCTAGAAGCTGGTGTGAGAAACAAAGATCCCCAGCCTTTTTCCCATGCCGTTTTGTTGTTGATCAGCTTGATGTTTTCTTGGCCTGGTGGTATTGTTTGATTTGAGGCAGGGGTGCATTCTACAATGCAGGATGGCCTGCCACTCACTGCAACTCCAGCTTACCTTCGGTCTGTGGTGATCCTCCTGCCTCCGTGTCCCCACTGGTGGGTTTACAGACATGAAACACTGTTCCCAGCCCAATTTGTTCTCACCACTTATATTTTATAAGTAATTTACTTAGTGTCAAATACTCAATAATTTTCTATTTTCTTATGGATGAAATGCTTACCAGGGCCAGGCAGTGGTGGCGCATTTCTTTAATCCCAGCCCTAGGAAGGCAGAGGCCAGCCTGGTCTACAGAGCGAGCTCCAGGACAGCTAGGGCGACATAGAAACCTGTCTTAAAAAACAAAAAAAGAAAGAGGGTTCTGTTTTGATACTTGTCATATTTCATAATGCCAGTACTTCTCAAATTAAAGGGGACCGTTTTCTCATACTGTTTATTTAATGTTTAAAATTCATTGTATTTGTGTGTGTGTTGTGTGCATGTGTGTCAGGCACCATTTGTGTGTCTGGAGTCTGCGGAGGCTGGAATAGGGCGCCGCTCCCTTGGACCTGGCATCAATCAAGCGTGGTCCTCTGAAGAGCGTCTCCTGCTTGCCTCCTGTGTGTCTTCTGTCCAGCCTCTTGTAGCTTTTAATTCCAGTCAAACACTTTGTTTTTTCTTCCCGGCTGGTATTTGCTCTTGGCCTCAGCTTTTCAAAATGATTTTTTAGATTATGATTTTTCCGTGTCCGCATCGTGTCTCGTGGCACACATGAAGAAATTAGAGGATAACTTGAGGGAGTTGCTTCTCTCTACCTTGTGGGTTTCGGAGATGAAACTCGGGTCATCGGGCTTAGTGACAGAGCACCTGTGCCCTCCGGCCGTCTCGCTGTGCAAAGCCTGGGTTTTTGACTTTTTCACTGCCCGTGGAGCTTCTTGGATCAATCCCCAGCTCGTGATGAGCTCCTGCTGCTGAGCTTGCCACGTTTGTGTTCACGGGATGTGCAAACGGGCTGCCTGTTCTCCGTCTGAGTGCCGGTACCTGCACTACACCAAAGAAGGGTCCTCCAGCTTGACCCCGCCTCCCCCCATCGTTGTGCCTGCCAGTCTTGCAGGAAGAATAAACATGACTGCCTCTGGTGATCAGAAAAATCTGGAGACTGAGCAGCATGGTCAAGTGGGGAGACAGGAGAGGGAGCTGTGTGTGAAGGAAGGAGCCAGTGTTCACAAACCACTCTGAGGAAGGGCAGGTGTGGTTTTATAATGCGCTTATGGAACTGACGACTCGGTCATTGAATCGGTGTGCCCCCTGCAGGCTGGATTCCTTAGATTCTAAAGGTTGAGGGTAGATGTGGGGAGGTGTGATCTACAGCAGTGCCTGTGTATGCGTTAGTGGCTAGTAATGTTATTAAATAAGGTTATCCGTGCTGGGCGAATCTTTACTCTCAGATACCGTTAGCTTCCTATCCATTCCCCAGGAAAACACTTACCTTATTCCATAATCATTTCAGAATGCTTTTAAAATGTCCATTAAGAAAGCCCATTTTATGTTTATGTGTATATGCCTGGCTGTGGGTGTGTGTGCAGGAGTAAGAAATGCTAGGAAAGCCCCTAGCTTAGTTACAAACGGTTGTAAGTCACCGTAGTGGGTACTAGGACCTGAACCCGGGTCCTCTGGAAGAGCAGTAAGTGCTCTTAACTGCTGAGCCGTCTCTCCAGGCTCCCTGTTGAGTCTTAAACGATTTGTTTGAGCTGTTTGCTCTGGAGATAACTATTGAACACGACATAATCAAGAGGACATCCTGGGAGGCGCTCAGAACTCATCCCCGCTGCATGGGCTCAGTGTCCTTGGATACCACGAACTGGAAGTGGTAAGAACAGGAAAGAAAATACTGACACTTGAGGGTTAACTACTGCAGGTTGAAACCCCAAGTTTTTTAGAGTCAGTAGAGAGATGGCTCAGCCTACGAGCACTTGTTGCTCTTGCAGAGGCCCGGGTTTGGTTCCCAGCATCCAGTTCAGGAGAGTTCAACAATCTCTTCTGACCTCTGAGGGCACAGGCAAAGCATGCACGCGCATGCGTGTACACACAGACTAAAAATAAGTCTTGTAAAAAATTCACACTCTGTTCTTTTTAACAACAGTTCAATTAAATTGAAACCCAGAAGTTGGAAGCTAACTTTTGAAATGCAACCTGCTCTTTGATATTATCACTTGCTAATATTATTTGGTGTTAGCTCTTTAAGTGCGAAGGTTGTCCTTCGTGTGACGGCACCAGATGGAGTGGTCTTGCTGTGGTCTAATTAGACTACACAACAGAGTGGGAAATCCAGAGATGGAAATAAAAAGAACCCAGGGTGGGCGATAAAAATTAGTAAGTGAAAGCTATGAAGCCACGGAGAGAAAATAAGGGAAGCTTAAAAGATGCCTAAAAGCTGGAAGAGTTTGTGTCTACCTTAAGTCACAAGCACAGGGTTTCCCATCCATCCCTATGGCATACATTGAGGAGAAGCAAAGGCAGCGGCCGGGCGGGGCATGCCTGAAATCCCAGCACTTGGACGCTAGACTAGAGGGTTGGGAGCCTCAGTTTGTGCTGGGTGATAAGGGTGCTTGCACCGCATCCATGAGGCCCGAGGATGGCTCTCCACAACAGTGGGGGTAAGGAACACAGGAAATTGTTTAGACTTTAGGATAGGTTTAGCAAAAGTGAAGACACCCTTAGATGAATGAAATTGGAGAGTTTTGCAAGACTTTGTGGGAGAAGAGTCTCCTTGCCTTTTAGCACTGAGGATGGGGGCTGAAGCCTGGTAAAAGCTGCTCGGGTCCCCTGTCATAGCACAAGGACACAACTGTGAGCATCGTGGGGACACCCACTGGGTATAACACTCAGACTTCTCAGCCTTGAGTAGATGCTCTGGAGCCAGCTAACCGTAAACGATGTATTCAGGGTGTGAATCAGGCATTTGCTCTTAACCTGCACAAACTAAGTTTCAGGTGATCGTGATATATGGCAGAATTAAGAACTTCAGATTAGCGCCTGTGAAGGGATGATAAATTGCCACTATTGGGAACCTCTAATGAAAGAATGAATTTGAAGAATCATTTTATTAAAACACATTAAGAATTTGTGTCTGATGCGTCCTGTGAACATTTAGAGTCTGTTTTAAACAAATGAGTTATTTTTTATAATCCAATGGACAGATTACTATAAACTCGGTAATAAGGAACTGACAGGTTTGGGCAGTGTAATCAAGTCTTCATTTGCGTTTTTCTAGTGTTTCTATGTTTCAGAGATGGGTTCTGAAATACTAACCTGAGTTCCTCATTTGCGAGGGCTAGGGAGGTGGATCGCTGGTTAAGAGTTACCTCGGGAGCTGAGGAGCGTGGGTTTGATCTCTGGAGCCTATGTGAAGGGCAGGATTCCTTGCTCTGAATCTGTATCCTAGTACTCTACTGCAAGGTTGGAGGTGGAGAAGATGGGAGAATCACCTTGAAGCTTCTGAGCTGTCTAATTCGCAGTACGCATCAAGGGAGACTGCTGCATGGTTTTATGTCAGCTTGATACAAGCTAATAAAGTCGTGGGAGGAGGGAACCGTAATTGAGAAAATGCCTCCATAAGATCCGGTTGGACGCAAGGCTGAGAAGCATTTTCTTATGTAGTGATTGAGGGGGAGAGCTCAGCCTGTTGTGGGTGGGGCCATCCATAGGCTGGTGGTCCCGGGTTCTGTCAGTAAGCAGGCTGAGCAAGCCGTGGGAGCAAGCCAGTAAGCAGCTCTCCTCAATGGCCTGTGGCTTCTGTCTCCTGGTTCCTGTCCTGACTTCCTCTGATGATGAACTATGACATGAAAGAGAAGCCCTTTCCTCCCCAAAGTTGCTTTTGGTGATGATGTATCATCACAGCAGTTGTGACCTGGGCTAAAACAGACCTTGCCTAAAAAAATGAGGCAGAAGCAGAGACCAGACTTAAGAGCTGTGTGTGCTCTTAAGTACACACACACACACACACACACACACGCACACACACACACACACACACACACACACACACACACAGTCATGGTATTTGTCTGAAAGTAATAAGGAGGTTGGAGGTACAAGAAGATTTTCTGGCCGGGCATTGGTGGCGCACGCCTTTAATCCCAGCCCTCAAGAGGCAGAGGTAGTCGAATCTCTGTGAATTTGAGGCCAGCCTCCAAAACAATACAGAGAAACACTGTCTCGAAAAACCAGGAAAAAAAAGATTTTCTGTCAGTTGATAACTTGTGGAGTGGTGAGTGACAGACACGTGGGGTTCACACTGTAATATTTTTGTTTCTCTACATGCTTATGGAAATTATCTTAATTATTCAAAGTATACACTTGGGGACCTAGAAATATGCTTCTAAATAGTTGATGGCTTGTAGAAATCACAATAGAAGAAGGCATCTGACAAATAGTGAAGGATTCCGTTCCAAAATAAAGCAAGTGGGGTGTTAAAGTAAGTTTACTAACTTAATCCTCTGCAGAAGTAAATCTATCTAAACTAAGTAAATGTGACTGAAAAACTGAAGAAAGGAGGGGGGATACAGAAAATCTGGGTTGGGTGGACGTATAGGAGCAAGGGAAGGAAATAGAAATAAATTAACAGACCACTGTGTAGTCTGACAAATGCTCAGGTCTTCCTGAAATTTGGCCCTGTAAGAGAATGAATGGTCTGACTTTCCTTCTTTCAAAGTTGTTGGCACTGCTGACTTCTTAGAAGACAGGTAATTGAGAGAGAAGGTTAGGGCTCCTGTTTCCTGCCTTATCCTAATAGCTAGAATTTCTCCCTTGGAGGATAACTATTTATTATTCAACTGTTCTTTGTACTTGTTTACTGATTTTGTTGTGCTCCTGTGGTGACATACTGCTTTTCTTGTGGCTTTGACTGGTACCTGAAGGAAGGGTTTTTCTGGCTCAGTGTAAGCCATCAGTAGTGGGGAGGCTGCTGGAGAGATGGCCGTGACGGGGTGTGAGCTGCTTCTCCTACAGGCCGCCTCCTCCCTCCTTGTTCATCCAGTCTGGGCACCCAGCCTGTGAGTCGATGCCACCCACGATCGGCTTAGTTCCTCCCTCATCAGCTGAGCCTATCCGGAAGCAGCCTCACAGAGGCTCGTCTTCCAGCTTATTCCAAGATCCATCGACTTGGCAGATGACACTTAACTACTATGGGGATTGAACCCTGGGCCCTTCACAGACAGGCAAATGCTGGTGCCCTTGCAGCTAGCCCCGCAACCCAGGAAGGGTTATAGCTGGACAGTGGGAAGGCCTGGTCTGCTCAAGAAAGACGGTGGGGCATACAAGGAGCTTGCCTTGAAGCCAGAAGCTAGAGAGTGGTTTAATTTTGCTTTCTTTTTAATGGCCTTACAAAGCATCAGGCATCCTGTTGTTGAGAAGTGTTTCTTGTTACACTCTTGAAGAGATGCTATGATTGATAGGCCAAGGCAAGAGGTTTGGCTGGTAAGGCATTGCCACCAAACCTCATGAGCTGAATTTGATCCCTGGAATCACATTGTGGAAGAGAGAACAGACCCTTGCAAGTTGCCTTCTGATCCCCACAGGCCCACAGTGGCACACACAGAGACCGGTGCGTAAACAAATAAAAAGAGTCCCACTGGTACATAAACCGATCCAAATGGATCATATGGGTTCCATGACAAAATCTGGCTTTCCTGGCGATATGCCCAGGTTACAGTCATGAGACCCACTTGCTTACGGGTTCACTGGGAAGGGGCACACACTGGGTCACTGCTGCACATGTGCTCTCTGTAGATGCGTTAATAGTCACGGGTTATTTTGTCACGTGCGTTCTCTTCAAAAAGTGGTCTTTGAGCTGTTGGTGGGATTCCTAACCTTTGTAGAAAGTCTCTGCGGCTTTGATGTTAATGGCTGTGCGTGCATGTCCACACAGTCTGTATGGAAGTCAGGGACAACTTTTTTGGCATCAGTTCTCCTTCTGTTTTGAGACAGTCTCTCACTGTGTCCTTAGATTACCCAGCCCACTGGAAGATTCCTGGAGGTTCTCCTGCCTCTGCCTCCTGTCTCACAACAGCAGTGCTGGGATTGCAGCTGTGTGCCATTCCATCCGGGTTTACGTGTGGCCAATACTTTCGTCTGCTGAGCTCCTCATCGACCCCTCTAACTGTATTTGTACTGCCACTCTGGCATATGCTTGATTCCTAGTCTCTGGTGCTCTGCAAGTTCCATTTGTCTCAGGACTTCTGTAAGTTGTGAAGGCAGCAGCGAGTGGAAGCCATCCCACCGCCCATGCCCTGGCTTCTGAGGGATGTCCGGCAGGCCGTCTGTGCTCTTGCATACCTAGCTATCCTCTGGTTTCTCAGGACGCATCTTTGTTTCATTTCAGCCATGAACCAGAGAATTACTCAGAGCGCTCCAGTGAAGCAACCGCCGCCCTTGGCTCCCCAGAGCCCACAGGGAGGCGTCCTGGGTGGTGGCAACTCCAGCCAGCAGCAGCAGATGCAGCTGCAGCAGCTGCAGATGGAGAAGGAGAGACTGCGGTTGAAGCAGCAAGAATTACTGCGGCAGGTGAGGCCACAGGTTAGAGTCCAGCCTTTGTCTTTGCATGCCCACAGAGTCGGAGCTTTTTGTCTTAGCTTTGGCTAGGGGAGAGTTGGCTTCAGGGAGGTCGGGTCTGTCTGGCCCGTCCTTCTCCTCTTCCTTAACTCATGGTCACACCTGATGAAGAGCTGTGTTAGCCAGAGAGTGGTGGCACATGCCTCTCACCTAGCACGGTGCAAAAAGGTCAGGACTTCAAGACCAGCCCGAGCTTCATGAGACCCAGTCTCAAAGCAAACAAACAAAATAAGGAATGAAAACTATGTTTGGGCCACAGTCATTGCAGTTGAACAGAAATCAAAGGAAGCCAAGATGCTTCTCACAGGGACACATGCCACAGCTCTCGTGGTTCCGGGAGCTCTGCAAGCAGATGAACTCTGGGCCATCCCTGGGGAACACGTCCTCTACCTTAAATGAATTCTCTCTAGAGAGTGTACCGGTGTGATAAGTGTTTCGGTATTGCTAAAGCAAAGAAGTCCAGACGATACACTTGCCCCAAGTGTAGATGCCACATGTCTTTGGTGTGTTGTTTTCCTGTTGAGGGGCAGGAGGACCTGACAGTGGGGAGCTTGAGTGAGGCCCTTCCTTTCAGAACACACTGTTGGTCTTCAGGCTGAGGAAGAAGCCATTTCCTTAAAACAAGTTTGGGACTGAGGCGTAGTCCAGTGAAAGAGCATTTGCCTAGCGTGTCTGAGTCCCTGGGTTCCCCAAGCCCCCAGCCCCGCCCAGTCATTTTGTTTGTTGTGTTTATCTTATTTCAAGTATTTAAGATATTTCTGATAGTGGGGAATTGGTCTTTGGTTAAGCGTTAGATCTTTTTAAATTTTGTATATGAAATCATTGAATAGATTGTAACACAGTACAGCAGTCAGGAGTGTACAAAAGGAGAACACTTGGAAACAAAATCTCCTTTACCCAGATTTTCTAGTTTTCTTTTGGTTGTAAATAACCAGGTTTCTTGTTTATCCTCAATCCCCACCCCCAAGATGTTTACAAACATAGAATAGTTTCTGTTCTTCCAAATCATAGCTACTGTGCATATTTAAAATCAGTCTTACATTGCACTTCTGTAAGTTGAGCAGTGGAATCTCAGACAGACTCACTCTAAAACTAGTGCTGCTCATTTATAATGTGTCTCCATGATCCAGGTATGGTTTGCAACGTTTGTGCCATCGCATGATGGGGGAGTGGACCTGAAAACCCATCTATAAAAGATGCACAGGGGGCCGCATCCTCATGGGGGACGCCCCTTTCGCCCCCTCACGGAGACAAAGGAAGGGTATTTTTTCCAGTCAAATAAAAGACTGAGAACATGATGGCGTAGCAAGGATTTCAGTGTGTGCCTGCTAGAAGAAATAAAAAATAAAGCCTGATCTGTTGTCTTTATTCTTTTGTGACCAAGTACTAATTGGTCAAAATAAATGCGAGTCTCAATTTCACATCCATGTGGGCTACCAAAAATAAACTTTCATAATAAGAAACTCAGTTAATTTATAATGTCAGTGTCTTCTGTTTTTTGGTGTTTTGTTTTGTTTTCATTTTTAAAGTCAAGAAATGTACCGTTGTCGCTCTTTTGTATTAATCAATTAGCCTGGTTTTCTTGGTGGACCAATTCTGCTACTTTTGTTATCCTTCTAAATTTTTCTATCTATCTGTTCTTGGGTGGTGGGTCCTGGACACAATGGCCCTCTCCTTTAGAGGTGACCTCTGCTTCTTTTCTCCGCTACCTACTGTTGCCTCGTGTTGGGGGGGCCGATCTCTGTTCTGACGCTAATGGACTGTTGTGTTTAGCAGTCTGTAAATTGTGAGTACATCTTAAGACCTCTGGCTTCTCGCGAACTTCCATCCACAGCTGTCTTATCGCTGAAACATTGAAAGTTGTTTCTTCCCACTTCATCTAACACAGAAGCAAAGAGCCTACCTGACCGTTACTAAATTTGCCTTTGTCTTGGCATCCAGTCCTGCTGTCTGTCCTCAGTGCTGCTAGACTGGGAGGGGCAGTCTGTTCCGTGGTGACTTCACTGGCTCCTGTCCTCCTTAGCCTGCTGCTTCTTGGGTAGCTTGGGAATTCTGTGCTATGGTGAGATGTCTGGATACAGTTTTTATAAGTCAGCCTACACAGCCAAACCATGTGGCTTAAAGTAATTTTTATCCGTCTTATTTTTTACTCTTAGGCAATACGGAATATCAATCCCAGCACAGCAAATGCTCCAAAATGTCAGGTAGGCTCTTATATGATGTTTTAGCATTGGGGATAAAGATAACTAAATTAGGAAAGAGAGACACCGTGTTCCTGGCCCTGTCCTCACTGGAGATAAGCCAGAGTGGATATGTTTGAGTCATCTTTCTCCAGGACACATAGCATCGCTTTTCCAAGGGACTGAGGACTGTCTACCCGTGCCGGTCTTCCAGGGTGTGTGTGTGGTTTTGGAGAGTCTCAGGACTTCCCAGTTCACGCACAGTGTGTCTCAGTAATCATTCTACCAGTCTCCAAATGTGTATGATTTTTGTTTGAGCTGCTTAAAATAAATTTTTGTCTTTTTTTTTTCCTTAAAAGAATCGGTGAATTGAGCTGTAGCAGAGCAAGCAGCTAGTTTATATACTTGCAGGCTGTTTTTGGAAATCACAGTGAGTAAGGGTTTTTCTCGGTGGCCCCTCTGAAGGGAGGGCCTTGTAAATGTCAGAGTTCTCGGGAAATTGAGCTCTGTCCAGTTGGTGTTTCAGGTCTCTTTCTCCCTGATGAGCTCCAGGGCCCACTGGTCACAGAAACACCCCCATATTGCTGTGGCTGCTCTGACACCTGACAGACTCCTGTCTGAGCACGGGAATCCGAGGTGGTCCCTCCCTGTTTCTGCTCTGTAATGCTCAAGTAATTAGCAAGTAGTGATTAGAGGGTCCGTGTGCCTTGTGAGCGGAAGCAGCCGTAGGACGTGCCCCCCTTCCTCTCTCCCCTTGTCCCACCCCCCACTCTTTCAAGGTATCACTGTATAATAACTCAGGCTGACTGCAGGTTTTTTCAAGCTGCCCTGCCTCAGCCTCCCAAGTGCTAGGCTTGCTGTCAGACCCACAGATCTTAGGCTTTTTGGAGCTCCTCTGAGCTAAGCACAGGAAACGTAGTGTTTGGATTCAATGTAGAGCAGGGACTATCGGAATGATACTCTGCCAGGGTGGCCTGTAAAGTAAGATCAGATGCCATCCTCAGAGACCAATTGACTTTGTAAGAAAATAAGCTCTCACTTCAAATTTTGAGCTAGGCTGGCCTTAAACTCACAGATCTGCCTGCCTCTGCTTCCAAGTGCTGGGATTAAAGACATGCACCACCATGCCTGGTCTGAACTCTGTTCTCTTTATCTCATAAATGCATTCATTTAACCAAATCCCACGTAAGGGAGTGAAAAGCCACCAGAGTAGAGCAGTCACTCTCAAGATGCGGGGCACTATGCCACATCTGGCTTCGACGCGACATAGTGCTGGGTCTTAGAACCTGAAGTCAGTCTTGTCTCCTGTGCTTCTCTGAAACAGTGACTTGTTAGCGATTCCCAAGAGCCAGAGCTAATGCCTAAGATTGGCGTTCAGATCGTAAGTCCTGTAAGTCAGAAAGAAGTAGACGCTGCAGAGACTCCGGTGAATAAATGCTATCAGATCTTCATTCCAGACTTGAGTAGAAAACACTTGCTGCAGTAAAGTCACCAGGAGATACTTAACATCTTCCTTTCCTTTTTCTCTCTTTTTTTCTTTACTTCTATGTGCATTGATGTTTTGCCTGCATGGTGTCTGTGAGAAAGTAGATTTTGGAATTACAGACAGTTGTGAGATGCCTTGTGGGTGCTGGGATTTGAACCCAGGTCCCCTAGAAGAATAGTCGATGCCCTTTATCGCTCCAGGCCCCCCTCCCTTTTCTTAAATTATTTACCCTATGTGTAAGCTAGGGTGGCTATGAACTCTCATGGATGCCATGGCACCTAGCTTGAGCTGGGGCACAGCTCAGTGTCCACACACACTCAGAAAGGGGGAATGTAAATTTGTCTAATGTAGATTAAAAATATTGGAGAGATAAATTTTGAAAATACCACTCCACATGCTAAAGATTTAAAATAAAAGTTTTCTGTGGGCATGATTGTACAGATCTATGATCCCTGTACTTAGGAGGTGAAGACAGGAGATCAGGACTTCAGGGCCTACCTTGGCTACATAGTTAGAGACCCTTTCTGAAAACAAACAGTTGTTTGCTGACATATGTTTTACTTGTCAGCATACTGATGGTTGTCAAGACGTCAGTGTATTTGACTGCGGTGGTGGAGTCTATGGGGTTGAAGCTGGGGGGTGTTTCTCTCTTATCCTACATATTTTCTCCATGACCTAAGATCACCTATAGGAAAGAGATTATCATAAGGGTGTATGTAGCACAGCCAGTTTATTTAATCAGTGTTTTTGCGTGACCAGAGAGCCTTCGGAAATGATAGCCCTAAGATCCAGGGGAAGCAGTTTGATACTGCAGCTCAGTGAGCAATCAAAAGAAGGCTCAGCTGCCTCGGATCAGGACAGCTTCTGGAGTAAGGTCTCATAGCCCTGCAGTGGGCTTAGAGATCCCTTTCCTTGAAGAGTACGAGGAGGGTAATGTTTCTGGACTTTGGTTTGTGTTGTAGACGTTTTTGTTTGCCTTGACTCTCCTTGGAGAAAAGGAATTCTCAATCTGGCCTGCTTTTGGGGAGAGAGGGGGGGTGAGGAAGATGGGCAGGAGAGGGGCAGAAAGGGGCGTGGTTTCTGAGGGCCTGGGGCCTTCCCCTGTCCTTTGTTCCAGAGCATTCAGCTTTGCCAAAGCAGCATGCAACAGTGTCGGGCAAGACTCTGTTTTGGTTCTGAGGGCGGTTGTTTGTTTTTCCAGCGTTTCTCTGTGTCACCCTGGCTGTCCTAGAACCCTGTAGACAGAGCCTCCAGAGATCTCTTTGCCTCTGCCTCCCACGAGCCGGAGTTAAAAGTGTGCCCCACCAGGCAGGGCAGATCTTAGTGGAGGGTTACAAGAGAACCAGTCTCCAAGGACGTGGGAACCAGAAGCTCCACACTTGCAAACTGCACCAGGGCGTCAGTGGCCCCGGACTCCAGAACGTGCTGCATTGGTGGCTTGGTTTTGTGTTCAAACAGGGTCTTAACTCTGTAGGTCTGGCTGCCTTAGAACTTCCTGCTTTGACCATGCTGGCCTTGAACTAGAAACTTTCAGAATTCTGTCTTCTGAGTTATGGTATACCACCACTGTCAGTATTTTTAAATTACTGAAGTCAGAAACGTTTTTAGTTCTTTTGATGAGGTTAATCACGTCTGTGTTTGGGACTGTGTGACATTTGTACTTATGTCCCTGTGGGTTAATGAAAAACCTCAAGGTATGTAGTGGGAGTCATATCGAAAGAAGAAAGACTTTCGAGGCATTTTACATCTTCAATAATTAAATATGGAACTTGTCTTCATAATTTATTACAGTGTGTTCAGAGGATTCAGGGAAATTGTCCTTACGTAGATGCTAAGTTTTCATTTCCCTGATTCAAAAGAAACTGTACTCTGTGAACATCTATCAGCCCCATGTGCTAGCCAGATCTCTCACGTACACAAAGCAGTGCTGCTCTGTAACTGTGAGCCTCCTTGTGAGTACATCCTGGCTGTGTCACAGGTCTTTGGAGGAGACACATTGTGAGGAAGTTCTGTCTTGTGGGCATACTTTGTCCTCCCTCTCTGCTGAAAATGTGGTTCTGATTGTCCGATGTTCTCTCCTGCCTAATAGGCTCCCTGGCTCCTGGTGTGTGGTAAATGGTCCTTCATCAGGGAGATCCTTGCTCTGTCCCCTCCTCTCCTACCAATTAAAGCTCTTTTTCCTCTAAGGCCAGGTCTCACCCAGAGGTGTCCTCATCAGAATTGATGAAATACCCGATTTAAGTGGTCAAAAGTCAGTCTCGATCTTTATAGAAATGATATTGTCCGTGTTTTGTGACTGAATTAGACCAGTTCCCATTGTTGTAGTGCCTCAGAAGCTCTTTCTGTGAGCGCTAGTTTTGGAGACATTGGCTAGCTACACTAACACTTGATAGAAAAAAACACTCAGTGACCCAATATTTGTATACACAGCAGAATCACCTCGCTGTTCAAAAACATGTGAAAACAATTGCCACCGACATTTCTTCTCCGTGAATTTAGTAATAGCAAGGAATTTGGCTTTCCCCCAACCCAGAACTGTCTTTCAAGTTCCCTTTAACACTTTTTCCAGCATTATCTCTCTTCTCCTGAAAGTCCTAGTTTTTCATAAATCCTAGATTTACTTGACTGGTTTCTCCATGTTTTGTTGTATTTTTTTGGTAGGAATGGTAAAGAAAATCTTGTGTGAACATGGAAGGGGAACCCTAATCTTAGAGGTGTGTGCCTGTAATTGCAGAACTCGCCTTGAACCCCAGCACGCAGGAAATAGAGACAAGCAGGTTGCTGCAAGTCCAAGGCCAGCCTGGTCTGCATAATGAGTTCCGAGCCTTCCAGAGGTGTGGAGATTAGCCAGAATCCCCTCCCTCATGCCATTAATAGTTCACTTTGTTTGTTTTACTAACTAAACTGTCTTTTAGGGAGTGAAGCCATAGGTGCTTTCTGTTTTTTTCTTATTTGCTTTGAGCCCCAAGTTACAAAAGACCAGGCTCTAGAAATCTGTCAGAAGCAGTTTTGAGTCCCGGTGTGGTTCTCAGAACACTGCACTACGGATATGTGTGATGTTGCCTGTCAGAGCTGAGAAGTGTATAGTCCTCACAGTCACAATGGTCCCGCGTGTACTGCATACTTCTGTCAGTCAGAGTGTTGTTTCAGGTTTGAAAATAATATAGACGTCTACCAGGAAAGGGGGCTAGGACGTAGCTTAGTGGTAGAGCACCTGCCCACCCAGCCTGTCTGTAGTGCTAGACTCGATCCCTAACACCAGAATGTGAATGAAGGTGTTGTAGGCTAAATCTGTTAGAGACCATGCAGTCTTGGCTGCTGAGGAGGTGGGAGACTCTCAAGTTGAAGACTAGACCCTATCAGAATAAAGCGGTTGGGGACACATAATTCGTTGTTAGAATGAATTGCCTGGCATGCATGACTCCCAGGGTTCAGTCTTCAGTACTAGGAAACAAAACTTCTCTTCTCTTGCTTCGTGTTCCTGAGGATTGAACCCAAGACGTTGTATGTGATAGCCCAAAGCTAGGCTGCATTCCCTAGACCAACTTAGTGTTTCTGTTTTAGAAGTAACGAAGAACTCTGTGAAGTAAAGATGTGTTGGGAAAGACCCCCGTCTGTTTTGGTTTGGTTTTTGAGACTGAGTTGGCCTGAAACTCGTCGTGTGGACCAGGTTGGCCTGGAACTTGGGTCACAAACATGCACCATCACATCTGGCTAAGACTTCCATCTTGAGCAGTGAAAATAATGGCTGCTTCTGCCATTTGTGGAATTGTTGATCCAGACTGCTATCTCCAAGGCATATTGCTGATAAGAAAACGTATTTTGGGATTATTCTTTATTTCCTACATTAGACTCCCAGTTCACGAACGCATCCCTTCTTAAGCAGATGACTGTCGCTTTGCCCGCACAGGTGCCACGTAGACTCCAGAGCAGGCGTTCTGCAGCATGGCCCAGCACCGCCAACAACAGCAGTTGCTTTAAGAAAGCATAGCTTGACTCGGCTGCTCCCCCCTCGGATGGCTTAGTGCTTTCATGTGCAGCCTGCATGATTCGTTGCACTGGGCTCAATAAGTTAAAATTGTTGTTGGCTTCAAGAAATTGTCAAAATCTCGAGAAGTGATCAGTCGGTGTAAACGTTTCCCCATGAGTGATGGGGGTGGGGTGGAGGAGTCACTTTGCCAATGACCTATCTTGTTTTGTTCTGGTTTATTCTCTGTGGCGCAGCCTGGCCTTGAGCTCGAAACAGTCCTGCATCAGCCACCATACTATGGTTAGACTGGAACATGCCTGGCTTCCTCTCCTCCTCCCTGATTTTCAGTCACGCAGTTTTGGAGATCGCTGAGTCTAAAAGCAGCAACGTCCCTTCCTGTAGAGAGTCACCTGTGCACGTTCATGCGGTCACGTGCTTCCACTGCCACTCTGGGCCAGGTGTCGCTTGTCCTAATGTTTGTTTCTTAGTCTGCGTGCGAGTGATTTTAGTAGCCAGACTTTAAAGTACTGAGGTAAATGACACGTGCCAGTCACACTTAATAAACAAGGCGTCCTGCATGTTGTCAAAGCGTTTTGGAGAAGACTTAAACAGCATCGCTCAGCACATGAGTGGAAACCGGAGAGTGTATTCTTTTTTTTTTTTTTTTTTTAAGATTTATTTATTTATTACATGTACAGTGTTCTGCCTACACGCCAGAAGAGGGCGCCAGATTGAATTGTAGATGGTTGTGAGCCACCATGTTGTAGTTGCTGGGAATTGAACCCAGGACCTCTGGAAGAGCAGCCAGTGCTCTTTACCTCTGAGCCATCTCTCCAGCCCAGTGAGGGGTGTAGTCTACTCGAAGCTTTTTTTTTTAACCTCGTCAGATTCTGAAGGCGAGTAAAGATTCCCTGTAAGCTGTCCAGTGAAGCGCATGCTGACTGGAGATGCAGCGTTAAGTGGGTCATGTGGGTGGTGGACTGTTTGCCGCTTACCGTTCAGTCCTCAGCACAGACATGAGCATCCCTTACTGGAAACCCACCGTTCCTCAGCTGGGCCAGTGCGGTGGGCTGTTACAGCTCCAGCCTGGACACAGTTGGATAGTCTGCAAGGGTGGCGTCACCGGAGCAGTGGGTGTTGCAAGTCGCTCCTATCTCCGAGGAGCTTGGGGATTAGATTAGTTCATCTTGAACACGGTGCCTAAAATTAGACTGCTGAGCTAAAAATACAAGTTTGTTAAACTTCTCTTTTCCCAAAGGTAGCTGGAAAAGTTTGTGAAAGTCTTTCAAAAATGGGGAAGTAAGCAAGTCAGAAGTTTGGCCGGAGCCTAGTCAGGCTTTTGCTCTGTGTCAAAGGTCAAATAGTTCTTCTAGAGTATTTGACTTTTTCTAAGTCAAGTAAGTATTTTTAGTGCATTTTCTTCTGTAATAATTCAAACATGCAGTAGCTTTTCCCAGTGAGCCTGTAAATCTCAGCGAATCTGGGACATGTTTAGAGTTGGCTGTGCACTCTGAGTGAAGTCAGTGGTCCTGGCCTAGTCTGAGGGTGGTTTCCATGCTGCTTCACAAGGAAGGGTTGACTGCTTCCCAGGATGGACTTAGTTTCCCACCCTGGTTCGGTAGCAGTGTCCTCTCCCACAGCAAGTGTGAGGTGCTGAATTTATCCTCAGTACTACCAGAGAAAGGGAAGATAGCATGTGGCTTCGTATTAAAAACAGTGCCATCTTTTAAACATTGTACATGAACACAGTGATAATCAAATGGGGGCGGGGTTTAGACCAGCTTTTGGTTTTTTGAGACAGGGTTCTTGTAGCCCAGGTTGGCTTTAGAACTTGAAACCCTGCCTCGACCTTCCAAGTGCTGAAAGTACAAGTGTGCACCACCACCTCACCTGGCTTAGGGGTGTGGGTGTGTGGGCGCACGCGCTTTGGTTCTGCTTTCTTGCCAAACTAATGCCAACCCCATCACCCACTGTACCCGGTTTCATTGATCCTCTCAAGGTCACTTTAGCTGAGGTTTTGGTTATGGCTCGGGTACTCTTCGGAAGGTTGGGTTCTTTGGGTAACTAGGAATGAAAGGCAGCCTTCACGTCCCTAAGCTGCCCTTTTCAGTGAGTCAGCTGCGTCTGCAGCATCTGCTGATGGGAGAAACTGAGTTGTTTAGTGAAGGGGGAAGTAACGATAGCCCCAAAACCAGAAAGACCACAGAATTCAAAGCAGTAAAGTCATGGGGGCGATTAGCTTTGGTTTGGTTTTTTGACTGTTTTTGAGACAGGGTTTTTCTGTATAGCCCTGATTGTCCTGGAACTCACTCTTATAGACCAGGCTGGCCTGAATTTCAGAGATTACCTACCTCTGCCTCCTGAAAGCTGGGATTCAAGGTGTGTGCCGCCACACACACAGTACAGTCATTTCTGTCTGCTGTTGTCGGCTATGGTAATGGTGCTGTTTATTGAAAGAAATCCAAAGCCAGGCAGACAGAAATATGTCTGTGTAACACAGTTAATACAGACCCAGAGACAGATTCTGGGCTTCGAGCTGAAGATGAGAGGAGGAAAGCAGCTGGTCACTGGCTCTCACTCTGCCTTAGGCTGAAAGGACTGTCCTCTCCTCAGCGTGACTGGAGAATAACCCTCCTCACCAAACCTCAGACTGCCATCCCCGACTGCTGCCTCTTCCCTCTGTTCCTCTCAAATCCTGGGATCCCAGGTGCTGAGACCACCTTTGTGCGAGCTGTTTCTCTTTAGGACTGGGTCAGTTTTGTGTAGCTCAGTGTGGCCTTGAACTAACAGAGATCCCTCTGCTTGTCTCTTGAGTCCTGGGATGAAAGGTGTGTGCCACCACTGCCTGAATCTGTGGCTTGTATCTAGCTTTGTTTTCTGTACCCTCCGGCAAGCTTTAACAAATCATAATACTGATAAAATGAATCTGAGGTGCTGGGATATGGGGGGTGATGGCACTTGGCTAACTTGCCCCCACAGCTCATCACAGAACCCTGGGAGTCTTCATTTTCACAGTAATACAGATTATCAGTGTTACTGCTACTCAGTAGAACAGCCTATTCACGCTGTCTTTGCAGAACATGGGATAAATACAGTATGATCAGTGCCACACGCTTGCCGTGTGTTCAGGGTTTTAACAACGTGACCTATAAAATCCAATCTCAAAATGTAGATGGGATCATCATAGGAATTGCACAGGAGAAGTTTTGTCTTCCTTAAGCTCTAAAGACGGGAGGAAAGCCATGTCTTAGCTAGAGCCACAGGTGGGGAAACTGCATTAGAGGAGTCATGTCTCACTTTTCAGGGTAGCGTAGGAAAGTCAGAGATAGAACTCTGTTGGACAGAAATGGAGGGTTCATCACTGTCACTGCAGGGAAGTGCACTGGGCTTTGGGCAGATCCAGAAGAGATAGCAAGATCTCAGACAGAGCCCGGTGGTTTTGTTCTTTGTTGAATTGGGAAAGCAGTGGGCATGTGCTTGGCCCACTAGAGAATATGCAGGCACTGCATAGGGAAGACAGGCAGACAGACACGTACACACACACCCCATCTAGATAGGTACAGGGCCCAGGCGCAGCTGGAGACCTCGTAAGGATCCCAGGGCGATGTTGTGTTCTCCCTTCCCTGCCCCTGGCAGCTTGTAGCAGTTTTGGCATAGAAGATGGCATCATTTGAGCTCCAGACACCCAGCTCCAAGTTGAGATTTGCTGAGTGGAGAAACTGTATGTTGGAACCTGAAAGGTCCTTGAGAATATATGTTTCATTAATTAGTCATGGGTTCAAGCTTGTAGAAAGGAGAGAAGAAGAGCCAGGAGACCAGAGTAGGAAGAGTCCGGAGTATGAAGGTGTAATGGGAGAAGAGGTCATCCAAGAGTGGGGGGGCAGTTTTGAGAACCCCAGGAGTGCTGCACCATTGTGGACACTTCCCACCAGATGGCTAACATATGAAACAGTGGGCTTCATTGTGACATTTTCATACGTGTGTATCGTGTGCTTTCCTTGCATTTTTTTAAAGATCTATTTATTATGTATACAGTGTTCTGTATGCATGATGTATCCCTGTAGGCCAGAAGAGGGAACCAGATCTCACTACAAATGGTTGTGAGCTATCATGTGGGTGCTGGGAATTGAACTCAGGACCTCTGGAAGAGCAGCCAGTGCTCTTCATCAATGAGCCATCTCTTCAGCCCTCGCTTTCCTCGTATTACACACACACACACACACACACATTTTTCTTTTTCTCCATTGGTCTCCTCCACCAAATAACCTGCCTTGCATTCCCATGCCTTTGTATGTATGAGTGTGCATACGTTTTTTTTAACTGGGATTTTTCGGTGGGAGGAACCATATGTTTGTTTTGTTTTGAGTCTGGCTTGTTTCACTATATTGACCTCCGTTTCCGTGCATTTCCTTCATGGCTGAATAAAAGCCATTGTGTGTGTGTATACCCCATTTCTCTGTCTACACATCTGGGTTACTGGCTGTCCACTTACTTCTGCCTCTGCTGTTGTGAGCAGCATAAACAGGGAGGAAACCCGTTTCCCTGGGTGACGCTGCTAGTCTGATGGTCTTGTTTCTGGTGTCTATGCTGTGCTGACTTCCATTGTGGCTGTACTGATTTACAGGCCCTCCAGCAACACACACACAAGGTCTCCTGTCTTCCTGCCTCAGCGTTCCTGTTTTTTTGATAGTCATTTGAACTAACTGGATTGTTTTGTTTTGTTTTCCTTTTTAGTTTTTCAAGACAGGGTTTCTCTGTGTAACAGCCCTGCTATCCTGGAACTCGCTGTGTAGACCAGGCTGGCCTTTAACTCAGAGATCCGCCTGCCTCTGCCTCCCACATACAGGGATTAAAGGAATGTGCCACCAATGCCCGGCTTTGAACTAGTTTTGATCTGCATTTCCCTGGTGGCTGAGGAATGGAGGTTTTATTAGTAATGCTTATCAATAATAAAGGAGAATTTATTACTCAGCTTTTCATAATATATAAAAAGACCTAGAACTCTGTAATAATGAATATAAAATGGTACTTTAAAATTTAAAGCAATAATACATTATAGAAATACCTGAGTTATGAGTTATATAAATAGTGATGAAAAGTAATAATTAACAATGAATACTGTTATTGTCCGTTCATAATTGAATATGTAAAATTTGCATTCAAATTACCGAAAGTTTAAGGTGATCATTCCCTCCCACATCGCCCACAAGTTTAATCCCTGAATCCTCAGGCACCTCTACCTGTGGACCTCCAGTCTAAACAAGGAAATGACCAGAGGTTATAAATAAACCTGTATTAAAAAAAAGAAAAGAAAAATGGGCTTACAGAGAGGAGAAATCCTTAAAGTGACTTTGGCGAGAAAGGTTTCTGTGGCCCTGCAGGGGTAACGGGTGGGAGGAGCTGGAGGAACCGTGTGTCCTAAAGGCAACCGCGGAGAGGCCTGGCCGTGTGCTCTGTGATTTACAGAGAAGGGCGTATTGCAAGTCAGTTAACAAGTGGGCAGCGGGGAGCCTGTGCTCAAGCAGGGGTGGTAGTTGCACAGGAGACACAGCCACAATTCACAGGGCAGAGACCCTGGCCGGAAAGCTCTGAAAAGTCTCCTGGCCAGATGCCCAGGTAGGATGCTACCGAGTACATGTCTCCCCAGAGGAGAGGACACAGCTCTGTCCAGCTGGGGGAGGGAGACCCTGAAGTCAGGGAGGCTTGAGGGGAGGGTTGTGTCTGGCAACAGATCATCAAATGCTCTTTCTGTTCTGTTTTTACTGCTGGCCCCAAACCATTGAGAGCTGGTAAGTAATGGCAAAAATCTAAGAATAATTGTTTAAAGCCAGGGAGGATTTGGGGGTCTTTTCCAATAAAGAGCGGTGAAATGTTAATGTTAATTATGCTTTTTGGGGGGTTAGTACAACTAGACAAACTTACCTGTCTGCAGCTTAAGTTTCTTTCTAATCATTTGAAGTGTATAGAAGAATTTGGTTATTCTAATTAGGAAACATGTTAGTTTTAAGAAAGTGTTGATATTGTGACACACACACCCTTCCCATTGCTTGTATCTACCCCTCCTATATGGCACCCTATCTCTTTTAATCTAACAATAAATGTGTTAATCAGCAGACTGACTCTCTCCACGTTTGTTTGTTTAAGGAATTAGCTCTCCGAAGCCAGTTGCCCACGCTGGAGCAGGACGGAGGAACTCAGAATGCCGTGTCTTCTCCCGGGATGTCTCAGGAGCTGAGAACGATGACGACCAATAGTTCAGATCCCTTTCTTAACAGGTTAGTAAGAGCGCGGGCCAGGACCTGTGGGCTCTCGCTGGCTTCGGTCTGCTTTGTGCTTGTCTGCTGGTGTCTGGGCCACAGCCCCTAGCTGTCAGCCAGCTCCACAATGCCACGTGCAGTCACAGCTGAGGGTTATAGGGGCCGCATCCTGGACAAGAAGGCGAGCTGTTCGGGCCTGTGGAAGGGATCTGGGTCAAAGTCCAACATGCTTGCTTCTGCCTACACTCTGCTCAAAATGGCAGGCTTGCAGAAGCATGTGAATGCCTTCCCGTGAAAGCATCTTAGCCCCCGAGCTGGAACTTTCCACACGGCTACCTATTCATGTAAGGCCTCATATTCTTTAAGGCTCTGTTATAAGGAGGTGAAATATAAGGCTGTGCCCCACCCAAAACTATGAACTTTGGTGGCATCATTTTAAACAGTACAGCTTACAGGTGCCTCGTAATGAGTTCATAGTCCTTGGGTCTGGACTTGAGTGGATGATACACAAACTACTGTGTTGAGAACTGTATTTTTTATTTGAAAACCATTTATAATATTTAAAACTTACTGTGCTGTTTTAATTTTGTTTTTAAGAATAATTAGAATACTCTGTGGACTAGATTCCCTCCTCCCCATAATGCTTTTAAGCAACAAGCCCCCCCCCTTTTTTATTCTCCCCTTCTTTTCTCCTCTTTTGTTTTGAGTCAGGATCTCTTTGTAGGCCACATAAGTGATCTCCTACCTCAGCCTTCAAAGTGCTAAGATTACAAGATGGGGCCACCATGCCCATCTTGCAATGCGCTTGTAAAATTGCTTTAGGAGCCTGGTAACGGTGGCGCACGCCTTTAATCCCAGCAGAGGCAGGAGGATCTCTGAGTTTGAGGTCAGTCTGATCTACAGAGCTAGTTCCAGGACAGCCAGGGTTGTAACACCCAGAGATTCTGTCACAAAGAAAGAACCAAACAAAAAGGTTTAGGAAAACTATTTTCAATTCTCACCAGTTAAACTGAAAAAATAAAAAAAGCTTTCATTTTAACAAAAAGTATTATTGTCCTGCTAAAATGTTTTAAACCATTGAATTTTCCATCACCCTGGAAGTCTTAGAGTGAGGCACATCCTCACTTCAGCAGAAGTAAGGGGATGATTCCTTTGAGTTTGAGGACATAGTGAGATCTTGTCAAAAGAAAGTAAACTCATCCAGGTTGTGGTAGCTCACGCCTTTGAGTTAGTTCAAGGCCAGCCTAGTCTACAGAGTGAGTTCTGGGACAGGCTCAAAGCTACAGAGAAACCCTGGCTGAAAAAAAAACAACAAACAAAAAGAAAGTGAATTCTGGAGTTGGCCTGGCAGGTAGGTTTGTTTTCAAAGGCAATGAAATGATGTATAAATCCAACCTGGGGTGCTAACTCACTGTGATCACAGCATGAGTAACACATTCCAGGACAGCCTGTCTGCAAATACCCACACAGAGAGATGCAGAATTTACATTTTGGTGCAAAGTCAAGTACATTGACACAAGCCTGTGCTCTAAACTGCAGCTGGCCCAGCACAGAATCTCCCAGGAGCAAAGCCCCTGTTTTGTTGAAGACTTCTGCAGACTTAATGTCCTCATTTCGGTCTCCTAAAGGCTGAGGTCCCAGAATTGGTACCCAGATTCCAAAATGCACCTGGATGACAGTTTTCTTTATTAAAAAAGGACTCTTGATGTCTTGTCTGTTGCTTACAAGTGAATCATGCCTACACCTTAAGTTCAGTCCTGGCCTGTGGTGTGACCCCACCTGTCTCTCCAGTCTGCCCTCCATGCTCCCTCTTTGCCCTCCAAGTCCTTCCGTCACAGCTGCTGCAGCAGGTGAGGCTCACGGCTCCCTGGAGTGTGCGTTCATCTTTTTTTCTATACCATCTTAACCGCTGTCCCCTGAGCTGCTCCGTCAGGCTGGCCTAGATGCTCAGCATTAATTAGCAGGGGTTTGTAGAGATCTATTGTAGGCAAGAAAACAGTATGAGCTCTCTCCCCACATCACCGTGGGCTTCTGAGAGTCTGTAGAGCCACCTCCTCCTTAACAGACCCAGTTGTTTGACGTGTGACCTGTGTGGGGACAGCGTCCCAACATTTCAAGTAAAGCTATCAGGCATCATCGACTGATTCACATGGCTGTGTGTGTGTGTACCAGCAGCCTTAAGGCAAGTTTTTGTTTCTCGCATCTGTGTGAGGCTTATGAATTTTGCCAAAATCTGGCAGAAGCGTTGCCATAAACCAGTGTTTGTTGTCTGCAGAGTGATAAGAGAGAGAATGGGGCAAATGCATTGAACAGGTAGCGAACAAGGTTGGAATAAAGCTCTTTGTTTTTAAATGCTGGGGTGGGATTCCTTGGTTTGTTTTTATTTTTTAACTGTCCACCATGTGAGGAACGTCGGTCTACATTTGTGATCAGGGACCAGAGGACTAGCAGCTGCCTTCTGGGTTAGGGTTGTTAGTGTAGTAGAGTTTAGGTTTCCAGTTAACACCAGCTGTGTTGTCAGCCATCACTTAGCAGAGTGTTCAAGGCTACTTTGTGCTGCTCCTGAGTGCAGTCTTGATTTTCCGTTTTTAAGTGAAGATGCGGGCTGGTGGCGCCCGTTTCTCCTGGAGGCTCTTTGCTCTGTTGGTCTTTCACTTCTGAGCTGAGGCCTCTTATCGGGTGCTGAAGTGTCTGGGCACTCCCCTCCCCCAACAGAAGCGAGAAGATCCAGCTGTGGGAACCCTTATCTTCAGTGACTCATCTGTTTTGGCACGGAAGCATTCTGGTTCTTCTTTTGGGCCTGGCTTTTCGTTGGCTTAAGTTTGCTGCCTCCGCGCTGGGAATTGACACAAGCCTGATGCAGACTTGTCCACCTGGAGTGTAGGGTTTGACCCCTCTCCCTGGGGACTTGAGACCTTGCCACCAACCTCAGAACACTTGTGCTGTCCTTCAGTTAGGATCGGTGTGTCTGTCCTGTCCTGTTGTCGGACGGCGGCTGGCGGGCTTGGGAGAGGCTCTGCAGTGCATGGTCGTGCTTAGTACACGTGTAGTTTGCCCTGGATCGAGTAAAAAACGTCTGTCGGCCTTTGTCAATGTTTTCTAGTGGCACCTATCACTCTAGAGACGAGAGCACGGACAGTGGCCTCAGCATGAGTAGCTACAGTGTCCCTCGGACCCCGGATGACTTCCTGAACAGTGTTGATGAAATGGATACAGGCAAGTATTTATCCACGTTCACTGCCAGGAGGTGACTGGCTCTGATGCACAGGTCAAATTCAGCCTGTTTTGTCTCTCCTCCTTCCTAGACAGGACTGCACTGTGTGGCCTGGGACTCACAGAAGCCCTGCCTGGGGTGCTGGGATTATGCCTTGAGCCTTCAAAACAAAACAAAACAAAAAACGCTGGTTTTTCCTTCCTTTTTGAGATAAGGTCTTGCTGTATATAACCCATACAGAGATCTCAGCCATGTACCGTCTTTTGATACCTCTTTTGTTAACATGTTGGTTGGGGGAGGGGAGCTATTAGAAGTCCCTCGTTTTATAGGTTTGTGTTCTTAATTTTGGATAATTTTTTATGTGGCTCATTGTATCTCATTTTTCTCTGAATTCTTTTGGTTCAACTGAGGTTTTAAGGGCTGGGAAGCCAGGTGTGGGGGAGTTTAGGGTAAAGCCCAGTGGCTTTATTGTTGAATAGTTGTAGAGGTATTGATGAGCTGAGACCCCTCCGGCCTTGGATGGGTGAGGAGACAGCAGGATGGGCACTTCTCAGTAAGCTAGCTGGGGGTGACGCGTTCTCTGCAAAGTGTAGAGGAAGTCTTCATACCCTCTTATCTGATGCGTGAAGACGGGGTTTTGAGAACTTGTGTTGTCCCTGTTTCCTCTGGGCTTGCCCACATCTGAAGTCCTCCTTTAGGGGCCACTTGAAGCCACCTCATGCCTAGCTCCACCCTGCAGCACCCACAAACGGTGTTTGTTTTTCTGAAAATACGTTCTGATGAAGCTCCAAGGAGGAGTGCTAATGTCATGGGTAAATACAGGTCCTGTGGACCTGTAAGAGATTTGAGCTGAGTCTGGGGCGCTCGCGTGTCTTCGAGGACTGATGCCGTTGTGTGACTTTGAGAGTAGAGCAGCATGCTCTTATGTTAGCGTCCCAGAGTGCGTCTGAGAGACAAGACCCTGCATCTTAACCTTCTCGGGAGAGAGAAAAGGCATGGCTGTCATCTCTCGATTCCGCGTCTAGCTTTCCAGGGGAGTCTCTGTTATTCCTGGTCCACGTCAGTGGTCCTCACACTTTGTAATGAGCAGCCAGCCTGCGCATTGCATGGCTGTGCAATGGGGAGGCACATGCAAACTTGGCATTACCTAGCGCTGTGTGCGTGCTTTTCTAAAGTAGATTCTGGGTGCTTCCGGGAGTCTGTCTGTCCATGCTGTGCAGCTCTGGTCTCCCACAAAACACTCTTGTTTATCCCTCCCCAAAACTAGGTGACACTATCAACCAAAGCACCCTGCCGTCACAGCAGAGCCGCTTCCCAGACTACCTTGAAGCCATCCCTGGGACAAATGTGGACCTTGGAACACTGGAAGGAGATGCGATGAACATAGAAGGGGAGGAGCTGATGCCCAGCCTCCAGGAAGCCCTGAGCTCTGACATCCTCAATGACATGGAGTCCGTGCTGGCCGCCACCAAGCTCGATAAAGAAAGCTTCCTCACATGGTTATAGAGTTGCCGGGAAGCCACTCTCCAAGTCTGTGAAGGATCCACGGAGCCTAAGATGTGCAACCCTGAAATTCAGATAGGCCGGTGTCAATCAAGTCTTTGGCTAATACAGGAAACCGATGAACAAATGTCCAGCAGGGACCTTCCATCATCCACCGCTCTGCTCTTCTCCGCCCGTCGCTGCTGTTAATGTTGCTGCCCTGTTCACAGCCTGCCCTGAAGAATCAGACACACAAAACAAAAAGCCCCTTTGGTTTCTTTTGCTCTAATAACTACTATTCTCTGGGGTTGCTGGAGAATACCCTGTGTGGGTGATGGTGTTCTCCCTTTTGCCCAGTGGTGTCCTCACCCATTGTTTTAACTGAACACTCAGACTGGGGACTGAAATGCTTCGTGTCAGAGCATGTGCTCAAGATAAAAGGTGGTTTCTTCCGTTGCCTTTGGCCCTCTGGTCCAACAAGCCAAAAACATGGCATCTGATCTTAAGTACTCAGTGCCAATCGGGAGATCTCAAAGACTGGTGGACTTTTTTGATTTCTTCTCCTGGTGATGCCATTAGTCACATGGTGACCTGGATTTTATTTTAGAAGCTTCTAAGGCATGAGACAGTTTCCATAGAAATATATTAATTATTGCCACATACTCTAGGCTAGGTTTGAGTGGGTATTTTTTTGGGTGCTGGTGGCCTTCCTTCCTTCCTTTCTTCCTTCCTTCCTTCCTTTCTTCCTTCGATTCCTTCCTTCCTTCCTTCGGTGATTGGTTTTGTTGGAACGTAGGTAAATTAGTAAAGTTGTTTATAGCTATAGCTTGGGTGGGCAGTACTGTTGGGGGGGCAGGAAATCTGTATTTCCTGGCTTTTTACATCTTATTTAAATCTTGGTTATCTCCTTTCTACATATGTACACACACTTATAATGTCTATGGTAGTGGGATAGCAGAATGTATCTTTTTAAAGGTTTCCCTCCTTTCCAGTTTAGTTTTTAAATGGTAGCCTTGAGCGTACGCATTTAGAATACATGACTAGTAGGTTTATGTTTCACAAATAGTTTAAATTCTTGTTGGCAACCTGCAAGTGTTCAAGGTAGGGCCGTGTTATGGAAAGGGCTCCTGTGGTGGTGGAGCCTAGAGGAGCTCTCTTGTCCTCTACACTTTGGTGACTAGGATGGAAGCTGACACAGGCCTCACTTCCCCTGGGACCACTTCCTATGGGGCAGTCACTGAGCGGGAGTGAGCTCAGGAGCAGACCTTCCCTCTGCCGCCTCCTCAGTTTGCGATGTGAACTCAGGTACTTGAGTTCTCATTTGTCGTGGTCACAATTAAGACCGGGTTGAGTGTTACCTACAAGATCGTTTTTTACAGGACCTGCTCACACTTTTCTGCCAAATGGACCCTTGGGGAGTGTGCAGGAGGCTGTGAGGTCATGGGTTGGCTGGTAACGTGATCAGACAAGTAAGTGTGTGGGGGTAGTTGACCTTAGTGAAGAAATAGAGATAAGCATGAGTATGTCTTTATTTTTGCAAGGAGAGAGCTTGCTAGAGTACGTGATGGCTTCCAAAGAGTATTTTGTAAAGGAACAAAATAAGCATGAATTAACCTTTCAGTATAAGCTATGATGTGTAGTAGTTGGTTATGAATTGTAGTGGCACCAGCTAGCACCTCTGTCACTTAAGGGTCTTTGTATGCTTTTAGGAGAATCCCTTATTTTCAAGGGTTTTTAATGAGCAGACAAACAAACAAAAAAAAACCCCATCCCCTTTCCCTGGCTAAAGCCGCCGTGGGAAGCCTCAGCTTAGGAAGGTGGAGATCTGTTGGCGCTTTGATCTAGTGTAGCACAGGAAGGGAAGTAGGAAAGTTTTATCCAGTACTTTGAGTGCTCAGAAAATGCAATCAGTGTATTATATATGATGATTCATAGTCAGAACCAGTGTATTATACATTGCGATTCATAGTCATTGGTAGCCATCGACCCTAAGGCTTCTACTAAGAAACCAGCTGAAGATTCACCTTTGAGTTAGGTCTGGGGAAATGGCCACCAGGAGGATTTAGTTTAGAACAAAAATGAAATTGTATTCTAAAACTCAGTAGTGGGCAGTGAGTGTGCAGACGGACCATAGGACACTGGTGAGTGCCTGCAGTTTGCCAGTAAGCACGGAGTAAGGCTGCATCCTCTGCGGGCCCGAACTGTAGTGTGCTTGGAGGGTGGGAAGGTGGGCTGGCGAGGTTAGTGGGGCCGTGATAGAAAAGCTTTCATGAACTTCTTTCTCTCCAGTAAACACTTAGCCCACATCTTGCTGTCAGTAAAGAAGTTGTTCCTAAACTTTGAGTCACTTAAGCTTGCCCACGAAGTGAGGTGCGGTTTCCCTCCCTGGGGATTGTTTGCCTGGTGATACCTCAGTGTCCAGCAGCTCCTGGTGCCTGACAGCTGTCTGGCCTCACCACACCCTTTGTGCTGACTGCGGGGACCTGAGCACCCTTCCCTTCCCTGAATCACGGCCTCAATGTCGTCTTGTGTCCTTGCTGATGTAAAAGTGTTTAATGCTTCCTGGATGTAGTGGGTAGCATGCGGATAAGAATTTAACTGGTTATTCTTGAATTTCTTTTACAATAAACCAATTTTTATAATCTTGAAATGTATCAGCTTTTTACATTTGTGTTCTTTTCAGTTTAGGACTTCTTTTGAGTTCCTTAGGATCACAAGCAGAGGGCACTGACTGGGCTTTCAGAGCTCTGTGTGTCGTCCTTCCTAAGTACAGAGACAGCTGTCAAAAAGAAAAATGGGGGCAGCTGGGGAACGTGTGGTGTGACTGACTGAATGAACATGAGCCTAGAGAGAGCGTGCCTAAGGTGGACTGAAGACGGGAATGAAATAAATAAATCATTTTAGAACCCACACCAGGTGGCAGGCTCTGTAGCTTCGGAAGGTTTACATTCGGAGACAAGAGAGACTATCTTGCTAAGTATGACTTGTTTTTTGGGGGGCTTGGTTTAGTTTTTAGGGGTTTTGTTTTCATGGGTTTTGTTTTGTTTTTGGTTGGTTGTTTTTTGGTTTTTCAAGACAGGATTTCTCTGTGTCAACTCTGGCTGTCCTGGAACTCAATCTAGAGACCAGGCTGGCCTTGAAATCAGAGATCCACCTGCCTCTGCCTGGGATTAAAGGTGTGCACCACCACTGCAAGCATGTTTCCATAAGGAATATGGATGTTCTCTTGTCATTGTTGCTGTACTTTGAGAAAGTTTTCTCCATGGATTTTTGTTGTTTTGGGTTTGTTTGTTTGTTTGTTTGTTTGTTTGTTTGTTTGTTTTTTTGAGACAGGGTTTCTCTGTATAGTCCTGTCTGGAACTTGCTCTGTAAACCAGCTATCTTCAAACTTAGAGATCCACCTACCTCTGCCTCTCCCTCTAGAGTGAGATTAAAAGCATATGCCACCACTGGCCAGCTTCTTCGTGTTTTTAATGCTTTATTTTAGAAAGAATGCACATTTGTAATATATAGGTACATAGATATATTTGTGTATGTAAAATGTGTATATTTTATTAGCTATAAGTGCATGCTTATGTTGGTATGTCCATAAATTGTTACCATGGTATTTTTATTATTTACTACCCTTTTTTAAAGATTTATTTATTACATATACATTGTTCTGCCTACATGCCAGAAGAGGGCACCAGATTGAATTGTAGATGGTTGTGAGCCACCATGTGGTTGCTGGGAATTGAACTCAGGACCCCTGGAAGAGCAGTCAGTGCTCTTAACCTCTGAGCCATCTCTCCAGCCCCTATTTCTACCTTTTTGTCTCCTCATGTAGACAGACTGGTCTCAAACTCACAGAGATCCGCCTGCCTCCCAAGCGCTAGGATTTTAAAGGCGTGTACCACCAATGCCTGGCTTGTTCTTAAACCTTTAAAACTTTTTTAATTCTTTTTTTTTAAGCTTAATGATTTTCCAGTAGAACAAATACTGAGAGTAAAATGCAGTTTGTAGTAGTCAGTGGCAGGCAGGTTACAGAAATCAGCTTTGCCTCTAAGGGGTGTGGTGTTTGGAGCTCTTGCAGTCCAGGTGCTGTTCGTGACTGTTGTACCCTGCACATCCGTGTGCATCATGTCAGACGTACCATCTTAAGTGGAAACATGTCTGCTTTGTTCTGACCTAGAAAGGTGACATCACCAAGGAAACTGTCTTATATGGTTGCCTTGATGGAACTGACACTTCTGTGTGCAAAGCAAGTGCTCTGCCATCTGGTCTACCTCCCTACCTCTTGCCTTGGTTGTCATTTTTCCAAAGCATTCTCTCCTGATCTTAAACAAGTTACATTTGTGAGAGACTTGTTTTTTAAGTACAAAGAAAGTGGTATGACCTGGACTTTGATTTATTCTTTTTTTCAAGACAGGGTTTCTCTGTGTACCTTTGGAGGCTGTCCTGGAACTAGCTCTTGTAGACCAGGCTGGTCTCAAGCTCACAGAGATCCGCCTGCCTCTGCCTCCCGAGTGCTGGGATTAAAGGCATGCGCCACCAACGCCCGGCTGGTTTATTCTTGTATATGCCATTTCTGATGTTGACACATCAGCTTCAGTCAGGCAAACCTGAAAGCTTGCTTTTTTCCTTTTATTTTTTCTTCTCACATAACCAGAACAGCTTTTGGAGACTTGACATTGTCCCTCTTTTGGCACAGAATACAAGGACTCTACCTCAGAAGGTGTAGTGTGTGCTTAGCCTGTGTGAAGCAGTACCAAAAGAAGCAGAGACATGCCTCATGCTCACAACACTACCCCTGGCTAGGGAGGTGCCCACGGCTGTCCACTGACTGCTGACACAACAGGGGGCATAGTAAAAGGCAATCCCCAGTGGCCATTGGTGCTTAACCCTTCTTGTTTCACAGCTGAGGTGGTAAGGAAGAGAAAGCAGCCAGCTGCTCTCCCTGACCCTCCCAACCGTTGCCTATCCTAAATTGGCCTCCGTGAGAGTAAATATGGAAGCTACTCTCCTTTGCCTCAGAGTTGACACGTTGGTGCTGATTAGAGTCACATGGCCCGGCAGTGTCCTCCATGTCATCCTACCCCACTTCATCTGTAACTTTTGTGTGTCTGTTGTATGAATATGTACGGTTGCAGTTGCCCACAGAGGCCAGAAGAGGGTGTCAGGTGCCCTGGAGCTGTAATGAGAGGTAAGGGACACTTGTGCTGAGTGGTATTCCGTTTAAGAGCTTAGCTGTTCCCAGAATTGCTGCTGTCCACAAGACCATACAGTAAGATTCCAGTCGACATGCTCACCAGACTAACCCACTGGAATCACCATGATTGCGTTCTGCCGGAGGAAACCTCCATTTGCAAAGCCTTGGGGATACCTGCCTTTTGAATAGTCACTGTCAACACTGTAAAAAAAACTTGTGAAAAAATAGTGCTCCCCCTTTTCCATAGTGGGATTCATCCCCATGAATTCCAGCAGTGAAACCTTGACTCAAGAAGCCCAAAAAATAAATCCAGCAGTGTATTAATTACTGGGCACCACTCCCTCTTGTACTGGTAAACTGGATAATCCAGGGGCCCTGGTGTGGAAGTATTCACATAGTCAAGGAATCTTTTGTCCCCATAGTCAAATCCACATAAATTAAAAGCTAGCCCCCTTCAGTTATCCCTTATAGACACATGCAGAGCCTCAAAAGACAGGAGACAGACAGACGAGCAGGACTGAGGGGCACCAATTCGTCTGACAGCTCAGGGAGAGCACAGTTTATCAGCCTCTTGGCTCACTGTCATAGCTTCTCCCTTTAGTGTTCACTAGCAATTTGCAAAAAATGCTAATATAAGGGCCCATTTCCTTCCACAGCTTGTGCCGGTCATTATGGTCATGGTGGTGCTGTTTTCATCTACCAGGAAAGCAAGATCAAAGCCCAGCACATACAGCATTTCTTCCTTTTCTTTCTTTTATTAGTTACAGACTTGTAGGCTTACTAGCCACATAAACGTAAGTTTGTGCACTAACGCTTTTTCTCCCCGGGTTCATTTAACCTATCCCCCACCTAGTGAGTTTTGCATGAATGCTTCTCGAGTCACGTCCCCCCATGAAACGTGAGTCACCTGCCCTATCTCAAGATTTTATCTGCCTTCCTGGTTCTGGGGGATATGTATGCCCATATCGTTGCTATTGTCAGAACTGTTCATTGTGTCTGTAGTGGGTATAAAAACCAAAACCTTCTGGTATAAAAAGGCCACCATTCTTGAAGAATAAAGAGCCTTGAGAGGGACAAGTGTGTGAGCCGGTTTATTTCCCACTCACCCTCAGACCCCTTTTGGAAAAACCCACCTGCCTGCTGTCTAAGCCCCTAGCCTAGACCCTGAGAGAGCTTCGAGGCTGAGCCCTGAATGCTCTCAAGTTACAGAATTGAGAATTACAGTGGCGTGCACTGGTGGTCCCCTGCAGTTCCAGTTTTCTGGAGGCAGGGCAGGATGGTGGCCAGAACTCACAGGACCACCACTCTGAACAACACTGAGCCCTGGTGCTGGGGGATAGAGCCCAGGGTCGTGTGCACGGTAAGCGGGCTAAGCCTTCAGCCTCTTACCTCCTCTACAGACCTCTGCTCGGCTTCAAGTCTCCTGGGAGTGTCCAGGGGCTGTAGTCAGACCCTCAAACTTGTGCAAGCAAGCACTTCTCCTCCATGCCTAAATCTTGCAGACCCAGGACCCTTTTTTTACAGTGGTGGGATCTACACAGAATTACAATGATGTGAAAATTCCGATTGTTAAGGAGAAACTCCTTTCTGAAGCGTGTGGACCAAACGACACACTCGGGCGGGCAGAGGGCTTCAGTACCATCTGCCTGAGCTGCGGAAGCCAGTAGCTGCTCCAAGCCATGGATGCAGCCCCTAGGAAACCTGCCTGAAGTCATTTCTCCTTCAGCAGCTTGAAGCATTCAAGTGTTCTGGCTGCTGATGAAAATGTAAGGTTGGGGCCTGGCGAGTGGCTCAGCAGCTAAGAGCGCTTGCTGCGGACCTGAGTTCAAATCCACAGCATCCATAGACACACCTACAACTCCAGTGCCTTTGGGGACAGGTGGAAGGGATTGTTGGGGCCCGATGGCTGACCTTGCATTTTATGAGAGATGTAAAGACATGTTAAGGAGAAGCCAGAGGACTACCCTGAAGTCACTACCCAAGTCACATGTGCCTAATCTACTCCAATGTATTCTCACACTGCGTATAAGTCCCTTTGGAATGCACAAAGGATGCAAGCTAGCCGGTTCAGTCTTGTGACCCAAACCACTGAAGATACAGGTCTTCCATATTCCGGCAGAAGATGGTTTACTGGGGCTTATGAGTGTTATCAAGCAGCTCAGGGCTCCTGGGAGAGGTCTCATCCTGGCCTGGAGTGGAGAGGCCAGTGCTGGTCAAATCAGTTTAGGAATTTAACACTGATATGAACTAAAGAGTACTGACCAGTTTCTTACCAGTTTTCCAAAGCCTCTGGAACAGATTCCCCAAGACCTGAGTATTTCCAGTGTTCTCATTGCTCTGAACTTTGTGCTACTGAAATGGCAGTCACGTTGGTGGCCCCTACACTATCCACTTTGGGAACTGAAGACTCAGACTGTTTCCTGCTAGGGTAAAAGGAAAGTTAACAGTGTGCAGCACACAGACGCTGACTCTGACCAAAGCCAGAGGCTCCGAGGAGAGCCTGGAGACGGCTCTGAGGTTAACAGCACCTGCTGTCCTTCTGTAGAATCCAGGTTCCGTCCTCAGCACCCACATCAGGAGGCTCACAATCACCCATACCTTAGCCCCAAGGGATCCAGCACCCACTTCGGGGGCGCCAGCACGTAAACCCACACACAGGCAGATACACGTGCTTTTAAGAGAAGAGAAAGATGCTATAAGACCAACTAGTAAGCTGTCCACATTTTTTCAAAACAATTTGTTTTGAAACAGTCTGACATATAGCCCAGGCTGGCACTTAGCTTTCTGTGTAGCCAAGGATGACCAGAGTTTTGTCCCTCCACCTCCCAAATGGAATTGTAAGTGTGCCCCAGTGCACACAGTTTTTATGCAGTGCTGGGAAACCTATTGAAAATGCAGTAGGAAGGAGTAGTAGAAAACATGTGCCCAGCACTCAGGAGACAGAGGCAGACAGATCTCTGTGAGTTCGAGGCCAGCCTGGACTACACAGTGGGTTCCAGAACAGACTTCAAAGCTACACGGAGAAACCCTGTCTGGAGAACCAGGGGGGAGGGAATAAAAAGGAAAGAAAGAACATAATATTAAAGAAAAGGTGGGGGTTACTGGGGATTAAAGGTATAAGCAGGGATGATAAGGGGGGAGATGGGAGAAAGGGTGGGTTACAAAACTAATTGTAAGATAGTAATTTCTGAAGGATTTTGAATGGCGGTACCCTGCAGTGAGGGGTGATGACCGTACTGCTCCCAGAAGACAGAAGTTATTAAAAGCTTGAGGCCATGTGGGATATTCTGAGTTGTTGGTCGGGGAGCCCTGGGAGTTTCTAAAACAACATAGGTATAACTGGGTGGTAAGACCCCGATGCTGTAAACACCACACATTTCGTTGTAGGACATAAGACAAATCAACCTCAAGCTGACCAGGAAACTTCCTTCCTATTGGCTAGTTTTCATGGGACTAGAAGGTGCTGTGCCCGCCAATGAGAGAGAGATGTCAGTGCAGTATGTACCCCCTAGTGCGATATCGGCTTATGGAGGTTCTCTGACAGGATTTGACGCTAGCTTCACAGAAGGAATTCACCCTAATATTGTAAACCCAGTCAAAGCTTGGGTAGTTGTAAGCCCCAAGAGCAAGAGAACCCACTTTTTTGCTAAATGGTCTTGCTAAGTGGCATTCTTTATATTTATGCCCATAAATCTTTGCTGCTAATGAAGGGACCAGACCCTCAGCCAGCCCCCTGTTTTAGCAGCCATGATAGACTGCAGAAAAGACTGATCAACAGATGCTCCCCTGCCCTTGTCCCTCCTCCCAGTCACTAGGAGGTCAGATGCCCTCCATGCATCAGAAGTTAGCTGGCGGGCTTTGGGCCTGCTTTGCAGTGCTTTAAGGCAAAGCATGGCAACCGCCCTGGGAGGGCCTATGGGCCATAACAACCAGTTGACCAATCAACACAGGACAGGTTGTCCAAGCCTGGACGTGCACCAATCCTAAAACTGCTTCCTACCCCTAGATACTTCCCTTACTCTGTGTAATAAATTCCCCACCTCGCAGTTAACACCAGCACCCCAGTCCTTCTTACAGACGAAGGGCCCGAGTTAATGCAGTTAACTCATTTGCATCCGAATGGGTCTCTTGGTGATTTGGGGGTTCGGAATTTGGGCACAACACTCTCAACCTTGGTCAGAGGCTTCTTGTTTACAGTTGACAGTGGTTAGTTAATACAGAGCATCGTGACTGGTCAAAGGACTGTGAATAGTGACTGTTAAATGCTGAACCTGAATGGGACACCTATAGCAACCTCATCTAAGCTGAGGGGGCAGAAAGGTGTGGCAGATCTGTCCTTGGATACTTCATGGCTGTTGCACGTGTGACCTCACAGCAGCTACGGTTACCTGCACGAGAGCAAACCAACTCAAATGCAGATGAAATGAGGGAGTAGCTGGAAGCCTCACCCTTTGCTGAGGTCCTGTTGGCAACTGGGGGCTGCTGGGAAGAGGAGAGCCCCTTTTCTTGGAGAGTGTGTCCGCTGGAAGATTGAGCACTCTAGTGGACAGCTCCACACCAAAATGACATAAAGTTGGGGGGTCTGTGGGGAGTGGTGTGATTACAATACACCGTGTATGTATTTAAAATTCTGAAAGAATACATTTTAAATATTATGTAAAAGAAAGCGGACCCACCGACAGAGCTTAGCGAGAGGCTTGCTGAGAGCACTGCCAGGTATTCTGGAAGATCTCAAAGGTGGGACAGGAAGTCAGTGGTGGCAGACAGGTCGGCAGCCCTATGCTGTTTCTTCTTCCAGGCAGAACGAAGGCTGACCCCTCAATCAGCAGGAGAGTAAATGCTGCCAGAGAGAAATGAATCAAGGAAGAACCAATCCCTGCAGAGAGGCTATTATTTTATTCACCGCTGTGTCATGGGTACCCACAAGGTAGTTTAAAAGAAAAATCTCTGTTGGGAGAGCTAGAATGTGGTGGGACGCTTGTGTAGCATTCTTGGGAGGCTGGGATCAATCTGGTCTACATAATGAGTTCCAGTCTAGCCAGAGCTGCATAGCGAGACCCTGTCTCAAACCCAACGGAAGAGTTGCTCTCAAGGCTGCTTTTAAAGGACAGTGGACCGTGCCAGAAAACCCCGGAGAGGAGACAGGCATGGAGGCCAGCACCATCCCTGTGGTGTGGAGGCTGACACTGGGCTAGGTGTGCGGAAAGAGACTGGCGAAAAGGACAGCCACTTCAGCAGTGGACACCATGAGCAAATGCAGAGGACTTCGTCCATTCATTCTCCCTGACAGTGGCATCAGCTCCCGCCCTCTGAGGCTGGAGGAGGTGTACCCGTTAGTTTCCTCACTGGCAGACAGATTCCTTAAGGGATTGAGTTTCTATCACCAGCTCAATGACATTCAGTGTCTCTACGGAAATAAATCTTAGGTGTGTCTGTGAGGGCATTTCCGGGAGAGTTTACCTGAGCAGGGAAGAGACACCTGAATGTGGGGGCCGCCATCCTACGGGCGAGGGACCTTGACTGCCTAAACAGGCATCCTCGCTTCCTGGATGCTGGTGTTCTGTGGCCTGCCACCACACACACCTGCCACCGTGGCTTCCCTGTTCAGAGAGACTGTCTCCACAGATGGTGAGTCAGAGCAAGCCCCTGCCCCCCTTAACTGCCACTGTTAGAAAAATAATGAATGTGATTCTTTACTGTGCGAACTGTGCGAGGGCCTGGACATGTGGGGAGCCCGGACAACAGCTGAAGCTGCACCTGGGCTTAGCCCCCCATCTGTAATGACACCTGTCGTGCTGCCAGCCTGACCTATGCACCCCTGCATTATTAGATGTCAGCTGGAGTAGAAGCTGTGCGGTTCCTCCCAGTGTCCATTCATCTATTCAAAGTCCACTCCAACACCTCCCCTCCCCCTTTTGTTACTCGTAACACAGATTTTTATTTACATAAGCTTCACTCTATACTGGGCTGGGGAAATGGTCTGACGACCCCCGGCCCCATCCCTGCAGGGCCGATATTGAAGTCCAAGGACTGAGGCTTTCCAGCCCCTCCAGCACCCTTATGCACCCCTCCCACCCCAAGCTTTGAGCTACTTCTTTTACACCAAGGAATTCCTGGCATCTCAGAGTCAGCAGTGGTGAGAGAGGGCACACCAAAGAGGCCGGTCCCCCTTTGCACATTGGTGACAATGACAACTCAGCCTTGGCAGGGAGACCTCTCTCACTTATTTTCACAGTTGCTTCAAAATATTCACGGGTGCTTAAGAACACAGGTGGGCATGAGTCACTCAGCCCCATCCCCATTGTGACTTGTGGAGTCTCTGCTAAGTGGGGTCTAGAACCCTGCCCGTTCACCTCTGCATCAGTTCAGGGTGGACAGGAAGTGCAGCGTCCCAGGAATGCATCCGCTTCCCAGACAGGAACGCCTCCCCCCCTCCGTCCTTCTCCCCTCCTCCTCCTCCTCATCTCCCGCCTTATATTTTGATGGCCTTTAAGATTTAGTTTTATTTTTAATTATGCGTAGGCGTGTGCCTGTGTGAGACATGTGCGCACGGCTGCTAAGCGCCCTCAGAAGCCAGAGGTGTCTATAGACAGTCATGAGCCATGACGCGTGTGGATGCTGGGAACTGAACTCAGGAGAAAACCACCATGACCTAAAGCCGAGGGCCTCAGACATACAATTATGGAAAAAAATAAAAAATGAGCTCACAAAAGTATAACCTAAACTAGGAGCCAGTCTTTGGAGTGTGTGTATGTGTGTGTGTGTGTGTGCGTGCACATATACATAAACTAATGATTTACTTATTTCATTTTTATGTGTATGAGTGTTTTGCCTGCATGTATGTCCCTATGCCATGTGACCAGAGTTACAAGGGATTGTGAACTGTCATCTCTCCACCCCCGGAGGTAAGTTTAAAGGGTGATATGAGCACAGTTACCTTGGTTTGGAGTTAGTAGATCTAGGAGACCAACGAGAAGTTGGCTAGCTTTTTTCAAGGTTATTTAGTCAGCTCTTGGCTAATTTTGACACATTAAGGTACAGTATCTTAAATTACTCCTTATGAAGGAAAAGAGAATGTGGGCCTGAAGAGAAACCAGGCTCCCAGCACTAGTGTGGTGGTTCACAACCTTTTGTGTCTCCGATTGCAAGGGATCCACTTTGTCATCCGGCCCCTGTAAGCAGCAGGCTGAGAACTTTGGATGCCTCGTCTGATTTTCTTTTTTCAGCAGTCTTATGACTCATTATTTCCATTCACTCATGTGCCTAGCTGGAGATGGGAGTCACATTTGAACATACTCTCTTACACACAAATACCTGCTCCCAGAAATCCACTTGCCTCCCAACACCCCGCTGCTTTTGGTTTTTGAAGTGTAGTCCCGGCTGTCCTGGAACTCTGTAGACCAGGATGGCCTTGAACTCACAGGGATCCACCTGCCTTGGCCTCCCCAGAAGTGCACAACCACTGCCCAGCAAGAACCTGTTTAAATAAAGTTTTTGTTTGTTTAAAGAAAGTTAATCGGTTGTGGTGGCCACACCTTCAATCCCAGAATTTGGAAGACAGAGGTTCAAGGCCAGCCTAGTCTATATAGTGAGTTCCAATTCATCTTGGGTGGATGCTGTGAGACACTGTTTTAAAAGGTAGGGGAGGAGAGAATGAATACAATGCTAGAGAATGATGCTGGCACTGCAAAAAATAAAATAAAAATTGGAAACTTTCCTGTTGGATCTTTAAAAACCCTCAGAAGCATCTTAAATGTTTTAGACTGTCAATCAGCAAAAATAAACCTCAAGAAACTGTGTGTTCTCTGGGGGGGTCCCAATTTTGCCATCTCTGGCTGTAGGAATCTATTCCCTTGAACAGATGAAGGGACCTACCTTATTCCATTCATTGAGTCTGAGAATACTGACTCAGTACATGTGTTCAGCCATTTACTCCCATGAGGGGTCCACCAGAGGCACTGTTTGTTTGTTTGTTTTGAGTGGGGTTGGTCTTTTTGTTTTTTTCAAGACAGGGTTTCTCTGTGTAGCTTTGGAACCTGTCCTGGAACTCGCTCTTGTATACCAGGCTGGCCTCGAACTCACAGAGATCCGCCTGCCTCTGCCTCCCAAGTGCTGGGGTTAAAGGTGTGCGCCACCAACGCCTGGCTACTAGAGGGATTTTATTGTAGATAAAAGAAAGAAAATGTCCTAAGGCATCTGGGAGAGCACAGCAGAGGAGGGAGTGTGCTGAAGAGAGCGAGGGCGTGAGGAGAGACAGGACAGGGTGGCATGGACTCTGAAATGTGTAACAAGTACTTGGGAGAGCCTGGAGGCCAGCATGGGCTTTGGTACCAACCACAGGTAGCCATGTGTCCCCTCTGCAGGAGGTGAGGTAATACACACACCGCGGGGAGCTGAGGTTCCCCACACACACCGCGGGGAGGTGATTTCCCTGCTGTCAGGCTCTATACATCCAAACTACTTCACACACTTTGCTGACCCAGGAAGAGGCTGCCTTCACCCAGGGTCAAAGAAATGAAGCTCCTTAAGGTGTGGCTCACTGTGTAACTGAATGTGAGGATCCCCCAAAGTCTGCAGTAAGAAAAGGTAAAGAACCCGAGGTATTTCTGGATTGTTCTGTGTGGCACCTGTGGTCGAGGTTCTGAACCCCCAACCTGAGAACTGTGCCCTGGGCATTCATTCATTCACATTCCTCGATGCCAATGACCTGCCTAAAACACCTCTGCTTACACACATAGGCTAACCGTTGCAGAATTTCTACTGCACATACAGTTATCTGCTCTTACAGAAGTATAATAGTTCCTTATGAAATGCAAAGACTTTTGATACCATCATTTCTCAGCATGGACTCATCAAAATAATATACCTTTGGCTTGTGTTTGAATATTTTAGCTTAAAATATTTTAAGTTTTATCTTAAAAACTGCTGTTTGAACCTGGTGGTGGTGGTATATGCCTTTAATGCCAGCACCTGGGAAGCAGCGGCAGGCAGATCTCCGAGAGCTAGAGGCTAGCCTGGTCTACAGAGTGAGTTCCAGGACAGCCAGCGCTGTTACATAGAAAAACCCTGTTTCATGCCCCCCTAACTAAAAGAAAAAGAAAGAAAAAACATAACAACAACAATAAAAAACAAAACGGCTGTTGGAGCTGCTGACTTGAGTTTCTTAAAATACCATTCAATGAATTGATGTTTGGGACTAGGACATATTTTCCAACAGTTTCTGAAACAGACCTAGACTTACTATCATTTTGTACTATGTATTTATGCAAAGCAACACTCTCAGAATTGACAGTCACAAAATTAAAATATGGACCAACCTAAAGAGATGATGCTTAGCCAGGATTCAATTCTTTATGCAAGAATAAGCAAGCACATTGTAAGTTTGCCAACTTGTTTCACCTTTAATAGTAGCAAAAGTCTATTATGCTACGGCATTGTTGGAAGTAAATTTCTTTATGATTTATTATCACCAAATGTTTGATTTGTGTACCTAGTCTATACACCACATACCTGGTTTGGAAGTGGGAAAGTTCAAGAAGCCTGTACCTAGAGTAGGCAACAGGTAATTAAACTCTATTTGAGGAAGTGTTAACATTTTTCCCAATACAAATGTTTTACGGCCAGCTAAGCTCAACTGAAAGGTACAGAGGCGCACTGTGAATACACGTGTTAATGGGATGCTTTATTCCGCCCATTCACAGTTTTTAAACTTTTGCCTATGTATAACAACGTTTTACATGCATGTACGAATGTGCACCGTGTGCATGCCTGGTGCCTGCTGAGGTCAGATCCCATGGAGCCGCAGTTAGTGATGCTTGTGAGCCACCCGGGGTGCTGGGAACCGAAAGGGACCCAGGGTTTCCACAGAAGCAACAAGTGCTCTTAATCCTGAGCTAACTCTGCAGCCCCACACAGACCATTTATAAAAAGAACTGGTTGCCTCATTGCTGTACGATACTCACTGGGTTTGTTGCACATTGATTATTTCTATGTTGGCAAAGTGACACTCACAAGATTGTGTGGTTGTTTAATTTTACTTTTTTTTTGTTTTTAGCATGACCTGCTAAATTGTGTGCACGCGTGCATGCCTGCGTGCGTGTGCATGCGCGTGTTTAGAGGTAAGCTGAACTGTAGAGAGCTGTCTATCCGAGGTGGAGGTTCAGTGTCCCGGGTCAGAGCAAGCAGAATCCAGGGCTTGGGGCCCAGAATGCGCAGGAGGACGGACGTCCTGGTCAAACGGAGTGCTAGCTGCGGGTTTGCTCCTCACTTGCCTGTCCTCGTCACGTCCGACCACGGGAAGAGCGACGGCCGGTGGGCTGCAGCTTCCATGGGGAGATCCTTGGAAACAGCTCTCGAGGAGAAGATGCACTTGGGCATCAACTGGACTGCGGAGCTACAAAAAGCTGCGCGTGGCCATTCGACCGTCTGGCGAGCTCTTTTCATCCCAATGAACCTTCCAAGGAGGGACCCTGCGGAGAGCCTTGTGGGGCTGGGCTGTTCCAGCGAAGAAAAAAAGAGCTTGCAGCAAAGGCTGGAGTTTAGCTGCCCCAGCAGCACCTAGGCGGGCCAGCCTGCGTCTGGAGGAGGAGGGGGCGGGGCTCACATTTATGGACAACTCTTTGCCACGCCTTCTGGCTGCTGTGACTGCTTTCCTGGTTTTCCATGGCGTTTCCGGTGCGTCAGTTTCCCGCTGGAGGCTCTGCTCGCCCGCCTGGCGCTGAGTGGGCGGGGCATCCTGGAGGGGCTGCGTGCGGGGTGGCTGAGCACTACGCACGCGCGTGCCTGGCGCCCTGAGCCCAGCCTCCCCGCCGGCGGGACACAGCTCCTCCTGGCTGTGGGAAAGCCACGTAATGAACTTGAGAGTTTTGCAACCCTGCTATTTGTGTTCCTTGTGCAAACTACCAAACTCCAGAAACCGAGTTTCCCACGCACAGAGTGTGGTTAATGATCCTTACTCACGGTGACTGGAAAAACTGTCGGGCATTCTCCAGTGCTAGCTTCGTTTCTTTCCAGTGTTCTGCCAGAGTCAACAACCAGGTACTGAGGATCCACTCGTTCCAGAAACACGGAGTGAATGGCTAGATAACTGCACATGCTTACTGTCTAGTACGGGAGGCAGACGAGCACTTCAAGGGAGCGCAGTGATGACATTATTACTGGGGTGGGGGACTCTGGGAGTGCCCCAGACTGCTTCGAGGCCGCTCTCTAACTGGCATGGGTTCCCTCCCTTGAAGAATCAAGGAGATGGTGGACACAGGGCACTGAGGCAAGAAAACACTGGAGCAGACACCAGACATGGCGTCACAGCAAGGACCAGGGAAGTCGCTGGAGCTGTAGTCTAGCTGAAAAGGCCTGATTGTGAACACATGCCTAAGTGAGGTGTGTATCACACCGCATGTAGGCCAGTCTGCCAGACTCATGACAATTCCAACTCAAATGCTGGGAGTGCATCAAGAACTACCCCCCACCCGTGTGTGTGTGTGTGTGTGTGTGTGTGCGCGCGCGCGCGCACGCGCGTGTGTTGGGGGTTTAACCTGGGGCCTCCTCGGTAAACACCCTTTACCACAGGCCGTGATTGTTACCCTGCAGCAGGAAGAGGTCACTGAGGATCCTGAGTGCCATGGTATGGTTTTGAAGAAGGAGATTGAATATCTCAGTGGGTAGAGATCAATAAATACGTAAGACCTGACCAGCTGCTAAGAAGACTACAGAGATCCAGTCTACAGAAACATAGTCTAGAACCCAGCATTTCTAAAGTGTCACTCCCCATACCAAATAAATCGGTACCGTCTAAACCCCGCATGTCTCCTGCCGGCATCTCAAAAACAAAAGGAAAAAACTGAGGGAGACCATGCAACCCTCAATCCTCAGATGCTAATGGGATGGTCCCACACTGAGTACGGAGTTAGGTTTCAGTGCCTCCTTTATAAACATACAAGGTCTAATCCAAAAGCAAACCTCAGGCTCCAGCGTAAACAAAGGTCTTATGCTTTCTTCATTCAACTGCCCTCTTGGAGACTTGCTTCCTGCTTATTTCCGCCTGTCTTGTTCCTCCCCAGAAGCGAGGAAGCCCTGCAAAGTGTCACCAGACTCTCTGAGAGCTGGGCAGGCTGACACTGCAGGCCTGGGCTTGCAAGCTGGCTTCAGGGATTAGAGGCCCTAAGTGGGCTAGCTGAGTTAGGCCTCTCCTGGGCATCGTGTTACGATGGGTAAGTTGGGCATGTTCTTATTCCCAGGAAGCGCCTGAAACACTGCTTTTGAAACAGCAGTTTGCAGGCCTAGCTAATACTTTCCTTCCTGTCTAAATCCACTGATCAGTGATTTCGTATTGGGTGTGCTCACTGAACCTGAAACTTACAGATTAGGCTAGGCCAGCTGGCCAAAGAGCTCTGGGATCCACTGCACCCGACTCCAGCACTAGAGTTACAGATACATGCCACTGCACCCAAGTTTTTATATGGGTGTTAGATCCAAACGCATGTCCCTATGCTTTTGTGGCATTTATTGTGTTTCTAAGAACCTTTTATTGTGGAATGAACGGGAAAAGACAGTTTCACTAATTTACTCACAGGTGATAAAATTTTCATTAGCTCACTTATGCTAACTGAATATGCTACTGATATGTTAGGCATAGAGGGGAGTGGGGTAGCTGCCAGAATCAGTTTTAACCTTAGTCCAGTTGTCAAAGGCAACGTCAGAACCAAATATCTGAAAACCAAGAAGCTGGCAACTGTCTCACACTTTTGGAAGTCACCCAGTGGTCTTGCTGGAGTAAGTGTGCTCCACAGTGACAGGCCAGTCCCTCCAGAGTCCCACCATGAAGGTCTACAGACTAAGAAGTTCACACTTCCCCACACTGGACAAGGTCAGCCCTGCTTTGCTGCTCATGGAGCCTACGCAGCTTGATTTCTTCTTCTTCTTCTTCTTCTTCTTCTTCTTCTTCTTCTTCTTCTTCTTCTTCTTCTTCTTCTTCTTCTTCTTTTTTTTTTTTTTGGTTTTTCGAGACAGGGTTTCTCTGTGTTGCTTTGGAGGCTGTCCTGGAACTCACTTTGTAGACCAGGCTGGCCTCTAACTCACAGAGATCCGCCTGCCTCTGCCTCCCGAGTGCTGGGATTAAAGGTGTGCACCACCAACGCCCGGCTGCTTTCTTCTTTTTAAAGGACTCTTTGTGTGACTGTATGGTTGTCTTGCGGGCATATGTGCATACCTCAGTGACCTTTCTCCAACTAGGTCCCACTTCCCCAAGTCTCCATCCCCTCCCAATTAGGACACAAATTAATCAATTTAACGATGAATTCATCATTCGAGGTAAAGTCCTCACGATCAAATCGGCTCCGGAAGTCTTCCTCCCTGAGTGCTGCTGTGATGGAGAAGTCCTGTGTATATGTCAATAAAGCACTGTTGGCCAATAGGGAAGCAAGATAGGTGGGACGAAGAGTCCAGGAGGACTCTGGGAAGGAGAAACACAGGAAGTCAAGATGTAACGCCATGGGGTAGAAAGCCTGGAAACCTCTCCAGTAAGAGAAATACTTAGATTAACAATTATGGGATGAATACTTAAGTCAGAGCTAGCCAGTAAGAAGCAAGCAAGGCCAACAGCTTCGTAATTAATATAGCCTCCTGTGTGTTTATTTGGGGACTACAACGCAGCAGAGCCCAGGCAACTGGTGGGGAAAAAACCAAAGCAGCAGACAAGGAAAAGGCTTCTCTCTACACTGCTGCGTCAGGCACCAAGTCTTCAGCACACAAGCCCCCCCCCACATTTACAATTGAAACAATTAAAACCGGCATCCTACCTCAGTGCCTCCAACACTTTACACAGATGAAGGTTGGGGTTACACATATTAATGTCAGAATACCGCCCAGAGTCAAAGACACATGTAAATTGTGGAGCCAAACAATTGTTTTCAAGATTGCAAACATACATGCACTGTGTGCATGTTGATGTCCTGGAATACGAGATGCTACTGTGCAGCCACTGGGAATCAAACCAGGTCCTCCACAAGAGCACCAAGTGCTCCTAGCCGCTGATATCAGAGCTGGAGCCGTTTAAGGAATGCTCTGAAGCAGACACCAAGAGAAGGTAAGAGTGGTTTTAGAGTCAGGTAGTTTACAGATTCCCTTGTTAGCTGATTAGACACGGGTTGAAAACGCAAAACACAGCTGGGCATTGGTGGCGCATGCCTTTAATCCCAGCACTCGGGAGGCAGAGGCAGTAGGATCTCTGTGAGTTCAAGGCCAGCCTGGTCTACAAGATCGAGTTCCAGGACAGCCTCCAAAGCCACAGAGAAACCCTGCCTCAAAAAAAAAAAAAAAAAAAAAAAAGTAAAACAGTAAATGTTTGAACCAAGAATCCAGGCTGAGTTATCTACTTTAATCCAGGAGTCCAGAATAACACCTGCTAAGGAGGCAGTCCCCAGGGATTCTTATCTCCATTGTACATGTCTTGCTACAGTTTCCTCCCACACTAAATGGGGCTGACCTGTGTGACCCATGGCATATGTCAGAATGTGGCTTCTGCCTCACCCATCCGAGGCGGGAGGTCAGGAGCTGTATTGTAAGGACACTTGTGTTGTCCCATGGTGACTTCTAGGTGTCAGGGAACTGGGGTCTTCTGTTAGCAAAGAGCACCACTATGGAGGTATAAAAATAAGGTGGCTTGTAAACAGGTCCTTCCATCCTTGCTAAGCGTTTGTGTGATCCCAGTCCAGACACCATTGTGAATGTAACTTGTCCCGCGCTACTGTCTCGCCAGCAAGAACGACGCGGCACACTTAGGATCCTTCTGCACAACAGCTTTAATGCGTCTTGAGAGGGAGAGCATAAGCTTACAGAGCGGAGACCCCGGGGAGCAAAAAACCCAACCCTTATATAGCCCAGCAGTCCCCGCCTCGGACGTGTCATCTCCTGACTGGCTCCTGCTCATCAGCCCATATGACGCCACGGGAGAGGCAGAGAGTAAGGGATGGAAAAGTACCAGGCATGTGCGCACTCTACTTGTTTGCAGGGCATAACGGTCGGATGTCGGCGCCATCTTGTAATGGAGAATGTAGGGGCGGCTCCCCACACTCTCCCAGGACATTGGAGGGTAGAGACAGTGGTTGAACTTCCCAAAGAACAAAATTAGTGAGACGTGTACAAAACCTATCCCTAGATTCATCAAAATCTGGGACGCTTCTGACCTGTCCTCTGCCTTTTTCTGGGAAAAGGGAAAAAATACAGCAGGTAACCCTTATGCAGGACAACATGTCTCTCAGAGGAAAATGACTCTCTGTGCGATGCCTTTGCTCAACACCCCTCTTGGGAGGCCAGACTAAAACACTCTATCCTGTGCAATGAACCTAAGTTCCGGGTGTGCAGGAGCTGTTCAGTCGGCAGCCTATTGCTTAAGCATAGTCAACCAGATATCGGTTGACGCCCCTTGCTCGAGCGCAGCCAGTGCTTGTGCTATGACCACCTTATCTCTTTTGTTTTGGGTTCTGAGCTTGCAGACCAGCCAGAGAATAAACACTATTCTGCAGCATAGGACTGCTCCAAACAATCCCACCCCCACCCATTCTTTGAAATATAAAACAGCTGAAGAAATCCACGAAGACAATCCCAACGTGAAGGACAGGTCAAGGCGGGTAGAATTAATCTGAACAATCGCGAAGCATCTGCTCAAATTCATAGGTCCAATTCATTGCAATTAGTGCCATCAATGTCAAGTTGTTCCTCTTTGTCACGGGAATATGTCTCGCCATCCTTTTGCTCCATAACGGTTCTGGTGAGTCGTTCTGGGACCCAAAAGGGATTTTCTTCATTCTGTGGAAAAACACAAACAGCTCCCCTGGATCTTATTAGAATAGGATCCGGGCCTTTCCATTCATTAGTTAGCACATCTTTCCATTTTACAAATTCTTTGGGTCTATATCAAATGTCCATTGTTGTTGTTCTGGAGTTAATGCTATAGCATTAGCCCTGGCCTGCTCCTGGGCAGCCTCGTACCATAGGGCTTTCCACTCCATGTATTGACCCATGCTAACAAGCGATGCCTTAGTGACTGTTTGCCAGTCAGCCGGGGTCATGGCCGTCATGGCCAACCTATCCAATTGGGCCAGAGTGAAATTAGCTGTAACCCCATATTTTCTAACTGATTCTGCCAATTCCTTAATTTGAGCATACTCCACAGGGGCATGTACTCGCCCTCCCTCTACACCTTCAAAGACAGGGTAGGCAAGTCTCAATTTCCTCCTTACCTTCTCTGGAAGAAAAGAGAAAGCCTTCGGGCGCATCTCATAAGGGGGAGGTGCCGAAGGTACCGCCTGTGAGGAGGACATACCACGTTTCTTTGTTTGCCTTTTATTATTTTGTGGTAGGTAATCATCAGGATGATATCTCTCTTCCTCATACCTGGCCGCTTCTTCCAAATCATATCCCTCCTCTGGATCTAGATCGTCCCCTTCTGTGTTCTCTCCACTACTAAGATTTAAAGCTTCCAGTTCCTGAAAAGGGTATAAGCCTTCTCCCCTTTTTTGTTTATCTTCTAATGTCCCTCTTGGGGACTGTAAGGGCTCCCCTTTATCCTTAGATTTACCGGGGGGGGTATCTTTCTTAGATACAACCGGTTTCTTTTCACGTGCACCTAACCTCTCACTACGCTCGGTTTCTGACATGCTATCCTGAATTTCTTCAAGGACATCTCGTCCCTCCGCTACAGCCCCTTGACAGTTTTCATCCTCTAGACAGTTTTTAACAAGCTTCCAGATTGCCCTGGTCCCTTGTCTCAGGTCCCCTTCGATTAATTTCCTATCCAGATCTTTGCCTAATTTATTCCATGAACCAATAGTCAAGGACCCTGAGCAGGCAAACCAAGGAGCTACCCGGTCTACCTCTTTAACAAAATTCTTTAATGTCCGGTGACCAATCTTTATGTCTCTTTGTTTAAGTACGGACTCCAGAGCAGTAATGACAGATTGAGAGGAGCCCATGATAAAAATAAACACCTGCGGCTTATCTACGTCCGACTTATGGGCGCAAATGAAACAAAAGTAACGATGTCGAGCAGCTCTTTTATCTACAAGAGACTAAAGCACACAGTCAGGCACTGCTGCTTATTTACGTCAGACTTAACGGGCCTAACAATTGTAACGATGTAACAATTGTAACACAGGCTCCAATCCAAAGTCCCAGAATAACATACCTCTCTGAGCGTAGTTACCTGCAGTTCTGAATCCTCCTTGAATCCAAGGGGTCTCCGATGGTGCTGACGATGATGAGGTCTCGAGTCCCGGGTTTCAGCACCAGATGTCCCGCGCTACTGTCTCGCCAGCAAGAACGACGCGGCACACTTAGGATCCTTCTGCACAACAGCTTTAATTCATCTTGAGAGGGAGAGCATAAGCTTACAGAGCGGAGACCCCAGGGAGCAAAAAACCCAACCCTTATATAGCCCAGCAGTCCCCGCCTCGGACGTGTCATCTCCTGACTGGCTCCTGCTCGTCAGCCCATATGATGCCATGGGAGAGGCAGAGAGTAAGGGATGGAAAAGTACCAGGCATGTGCGCACTCTACTTGTTTGCAGGGCATAACGGCCGGGTGTCGGCGCCATCTTGTAACGGAGAATGTGGGGGCAGCTCCCCACAGTAACTTAAGGAGACACCTGGAGCTGAATGAATCCGTTAGGCCCCAGGATCCCCATCTGTGGAAACTGTATGAGATGATAATGATGATTTTGTGTGTGTGTGGGGGTTGGAGAGTTAAAAGCCCTCGTTCCTCTTACAGAGTCTTGGGTTCAATTTCTAGCATCCAAATGACATCTAACCATCTGTATCTTTAGTAACAAAATCAGAACCTTCATGGGGACCAAGCACACACTCAGTATACATACATACATGGAGGCAAAACACTCATAAAGTGAATAAATGTAATTAAAAAAAACATGTGGCCGGTGTGGCTCTGTACACCTTTAATACCAGCACTTGGGAGACAACAGCAGGTGGATTTCTGTGAGTTCAAGGACAGCCAGGGCTACAGAGTGAGGACAGCCAGGTCTACAGAGTGAGGACAGCCAGGTCTACAGAGTGAGGACAGCCAGGGCTACATAGAAAAAGCTCTGTCAGTAAACAAGGCAAAGGAAAACGACAATACATTTCATTCTAGTGAGGGACATGGCATACGTATAGTCAAGTATGTGTTATACTGTCAGATATGGATGCATGCTCTACAGGAGAGTATAACTTAATAAGGGCAAGGGGATGGAGAGGGAGCCTGGCCACGCCTCTTCATCTCCCTCCACCCCACTGACATTGTCTGGACGCTTCATCCCTCATCTAAGCTGTCCCTAATGTGCCCTGTGTGAAAATGCATTGCTCTGATTGCTGTAATAAAAAGCTGAATGGACAGTAGCTAGGCAGGAGGCATAGGCAGGATTTCTGGATACACACACACACACACACACACATACTCACACACATACACCCACACAGAGAGAGAGAGAGAGAGAGAGAGAGAGAGAGAGAGAGAGAGAGAGAGAGAGGGAGAGGGAGAGGGAGAGAGAGAGAGAGAGAGTCTAGGCGCATATCAGAAGCCAACTAGACATGGAGGGAGTTGGACATACAGAATATAAAAACGGTAAAAGGCCACAGGCAGAACATAGATGAATAAAAATGGGTTAGTTTAAGTCCCAAGAGCTGCCGGACAAGCTAAAGCTGAGGTCAAGCTTTCACGAGAGGTCTCCATGCTGTTATTTGGGAGCTGGCTGGTGGGGCAGAGAAAGCCTTGCTACATCCTACTCTGTTCCCTCCTTCATTACCTCAAGTCTTGGTGTCTGGAGTGCGTTATGGCCCCATCCAAGTGCCTCAGCGCTTCTGTGCCCCTCAGAGGGTGAACCTAAGAGTACTGAGCTAATCACTTTCCTTTTCTCTGAAAACTCACAATTTGGAGAGCAAGAGCGCCCATTGCCTGCATTGTTCTCGGAAGTCTCACCTTGAACTGTTCGCACTCCCGAGGAGAGCCCCCCATTGTGCTGGCCCACCGTCTCCGCCACTGTCCTTTTCCCTTCCCTGCCATCCCTTTGGCTACCCCTTCTACGCACTTTGAGACAGGATTCCATGTAGCCCAGGCCGGCCTAGAACTTCCTATGAAGGCGAGCACTCCAAGTTAAGCCCCTCCAGTCACGCTCCTTCCTCTTGAGGGCTCATCCTCTATTCCAGTGGGCGTTCTCTAAGGTGCAGAACTGACTCAGGGTCTGGACTCGGTGGTCAAGCCCTGGACGCCAGACCCAGGTTTGGTTCCCAGCACGTGCATGGGGGTCTGTAACTCCAGTTCCGGGGGACCTTGCTGTGGGATAGTTACACTGTGTGAATATATGTCACAAGGTCGGTTTAGTAAACAAGCTGACTGGCCAGCAGCTGAACGGGTGAGGTTAGGCCAGAGAGCCAACCTGAGAATGATGGTTTGAGGAGGGTGGAGTCAGAGGAGTGGCTGCCAGAGGCAGAGGGAGCAGGAGATGGATGTGCCGTGTTAGCAACGCGTGTGACAGAGCTTAAAGAAGGAACATGGGCTAACTCACAATGTAAGAACTCGTAGGTAATGCGCCTGAGCTGTTGGCCAAGCATTTAGGATTAATGTAAGCCTCGGAGTGGCTCCTTGGGACCTGGTGGTCAGGACGGGAAACTCCTGCCTACAGGACTCGACTCCCTAGTTTGTCGTCCTGAGATACCAGGCACACGTGTGACATACAGGTATACATGCAGGCAAAAGCACCCATACGTGTTAAAGGAAAGAAAAATAAAAACCGACTCATGCGAGACTTTAGAAAGGAGTCGGGACTTGTCACCGTGACTGTCCTCAGCTGCCTTTTTGTTCGCCTTGATGTCTGGACTACAGGGCTAGAATTTACCCTTGTTGCCTGTCCGTGTATTTGCCCTGGGAAAGCTGCGTGCTGTCCCTGGGCAGCTTGAGTTGTCATTATGATAACAGATTACTTCTGCTTCCCAGTAGACAGGCCACTTGAGGGTCTACCGTCCCCAGAGTCCTCGAAGGTCCCTGGTCTGTGATGGGGTCTCTGGCCCAGCACAGCCGTCGCTGACCCCACTAGAGACTGGCTTAGTTTGAGCTACCGCAGCAGGACCAGCGAGACACAGTCACATGACGGCGATCACGTGACAGCGGCAGCAGACGCTGATTTCTCACCGCCGTGAAGACGCCACAGGCAGGTTCCTGTGTGATCCTCCGGACGGAATTGAGACCTGCTTGTGGGGAAGACGAGAGGCAAGCTAGCAGAAGACGGCGTAAACGTTTCCCTATGGTCCCACACACAGGCGCGGAGCCGCCGTGGCCTCACCATGGCCTCTTAGAGGCTCCACTTCTCCTTGCTATCACCTTGGTAGCATCTGCGTTTTGGAGAGGACGTGGTCAAGCCTTAGGCACGATTGTCGGCCCCCTCTCACAAGTGCATGCCTGGTAGCTTTGCTAAACAGTGTGCCCACTTAGGAACGGCCTTCCAGGACGTGCAGTCCTTCAGCCTTGGTGGCCTATTCTCTTTTAGCGGCCACATTAGCGTCCGGATTTTACTAAGCCCTTACTCCCGTTCCGCTTCCTCCAACTTCTGCTTCTCCCCATGTGCTTTCCCTCTGCCGTGGTTTGGCTCTTGGGCGCCCCCTGATGGCCGCGTGTGGAATCCCCACCCTGTGGAGCTCCTGGAGTTCGCTTCCCCAGCCACCTCCGCCCAAAGCAGGGGGCGAAGGACTACGGGTGCAGTCTCTGGAAACCTGAGCACACATAAGTGCTTTTTCTAATGAACTTCATTCAATGCGAAGTTTGAACCACGGTCCCCACTTTTTCTTACTTTTCAAAACCGCACAGGTGGTGTCTGCCCCAAGTTGTGGCTATTTTTTTCAGGCTGTTGAGCCGTTTATTTTGCTCCAGGTTAATAGGCTCATATCCGCCCTGTGTTTCGGTTTCCTCAAGCTCATTCTAAGCAGACAGTCTCCTGGCTCCTGACCGAGCGCTGGCCTGGCCTGGCTGCTGCTTTGTAGTCGCTCACTTCCTTCCTTATCAAGGCCCGCGGGACCCCATCCAGGTTATTCTGTAACTTACCATGGCTATTAGCCCCGGGGTCGGAAGTTTCTGTAGGGACTGATCCCCGGACGGGGCAGTAGGTAAAGCCTCTTGAGTTATAAATTACTTTAAGGCTAAACCAAAGTCTAGCTCCAGAGAACACGGAAGCTTTTGACTGTAAGCATTGGGTAGACTTGTACTCCTTCCGAAACGGTCTGTGCAATGATTGATAACGAAATGTTTTTAAGCCCAAAGGCAGTGAAGTATGTTTTCTTCAAGTTTTCACCTGATTGCCATTTTCTACATCATTGTCCACTTGTTTTAGCCTTTAGAATGCTGCAGCTTGGTTTGAAAAACAAAGACTAGCCGGGGGGTCGTGGAGCACACCTTTAGTCCCAGCACTCGGGAGGCAGAGCCAGGCGGATCTCTGTGAGTTCGAGGCCAGGCTGGACCGACAGCCTCCAAAACAATACAGAGAAACCCTGTCTCGTAAAAACCAAAACCAAACAAAACAAAACAAAACAAAAAACACAACAAAAAAACCCAAAAAAACCAAAGACTAGATCAGTGGGATACTGTGAAAACTCTGAAATCAATCTGAATGTTTATATATTTGTAATACATGATTTTGTGTGATACATATGAGCACATACATGGTTATGTTATATGACATAAATGAAGAAATAGTAAGAACTGCTGGATGTTTTATGGAATATTCATTTAGAATAGAACATGAGTGAAATATAAAGAATTTAAAAATAAAAATAAAGAAGAATGCTGCAGCTTGCTGAGAGATGGCACGGACATTTAGGGCAAGGCTCATGACCCTTGAGGACACAAGAGCACTCTGACTTACCGTCTACGTGGTGTTTATAATGCAGAGCTTCACGTAGCCCACAGTACGCCAATCATCTAACCCCCACCCCCCAGCCCCCCACTCCCCCACTCCCCCCACCCCCGTGCTGGGATTAGAAGCATGCGCCCCCAGGATGCTTTATGCTGCCTGCCCTGGGGCTCTGTGCCACACCCTCAGTCCAGCTATGACGGTCTCAGACCCCGAGCTTCTGCTCACCCTGCTCCACCCTCGTGCTGGATTGACAGGTGTGCGACGCCGTGCTCAGCTCATTGAGTCAGGCAAGCCCTTTACCAACACACACCCAGCCCCCAGCCCAGAGATAGCTTTTGTGCTTGTTGGCCGGCATAGAAAGCGTGAGAGTTGATGTCCGCTCCTGCTGAGCAGCAGGTTGGTGGCAGTACACAGTTAATCTGACACAGCAAAGCGGTGATTTCTTCAAATGTAAAATGTACTCTAGGGGCCAGAGAGATGGCTCTGCAGTTAAGAGCACTGACTGCTCTTCCAGAGAACCTAGGTTTGATTCCCAGCACCTACATGGAGAGGCTCAGAAACATCTGTAACTCCAGTTCCAGGGAGTGTGAGGTCTTCGGCACCAGGCACACATGTGATACACAGATACATGCAGGCAAAACAGCCATACACCTAAAATAATAATAATAATAATAATAATAATAATAATAATAATAATGAAAATGGAACATATGCAGCCAGGCATGGTGGCACGAGCCTTTAATCCCAGCACTTGGGAGGCAGAGGCAGGCAGATCTCTGAGTTTGAGACCAGCCTGGTCTACAAGAGCGAGTTCCAGGACAGCCAGGGCTACACAGAGAAATCCTGTCTGGAGAAACCAAAACCAAACCAAAACAGAACACATGCACTCTTGTCTTCACAGTGAAGTCTACTAAAACTGACGTTCAGGAGGCCACAGGCTTTGACTCCCAACGCCATTTCTCTCCAAACAGTCTGTTCCAGACCATAGATGGGCAAGTCTCCAAAACTGTAATTGAAAATCACCTTAGACCCCTGAAAAACATTTCCGCAGAAACGGTAAATGGGACAGAAGAGACCTCCAGCGGTGCACGCCCATCCAGCAAGTGGACGCAGCTGAAACCTGCTGGTGGTGGGATTAATTGGCATGGTCCCCCTCTCCTTCCTGTACCAACCCCAACTGCTCTCCACAGCAGCCAGCGCTGGCAAAAACATAACCCTCATCCTACACTTTAGTTTGAAATCATACCCAGAACCATGTAGCAAATAAATTCTGGTTTTAATCCACATGTCTTTCTTTAATCTTTAAGAATTCTTTTTGTCTGTTTTCTTACAGGAGATATTACATATTGAACATGACTCCCCCTCCCCCTCAGTCCCCTTTGTCCCCCTCAGTCCCCTTTGTCCCCCTCAGTCCCCTTTGTCCCCCTCCTCCACAGATACTTTCCCGTCTGCTTTCACTTAACCTGCACACATATGATTTCACGTGACAGTACAAGATCTAGGAAACACGGGCTGAGGAAAACATGCTTACTGAGAGCAGTGTGGCTCTCCTAGCCTGTTGTTGTCTCCGCTGAGAGCCGTGGCTCTCCTACCCTGTCATCTCCACTCTTTCCTTCCTCCTCGTTTCCCTCCACTCCCTTGGCTGTGAGCTCAGTATCAGCTGTGATCTGAGGGCTATGTTTGGTTTTGGTCTTCATCTTTTTAAAGCTTATTTTTATCACCTCTCATCTCTTTGCTTTGTACGTGTGTGTGTGGCGGTGCGTTGCCGTGCATGTTGGGGTCAGAGGGCAACTTGAGGGAGTCCTTTCTTTCCTTCCACCATGTGAGTCCCTTCAAGGCTTGAACTCGGGCTGTCAGGCTTGGCAGCATGCATGCTCTGAGCCAGCTCCCAACCTGCGCTCACTTTCAAGACCTGGTTTGTTTTCGTGGGGACTCACGAACTTCCACACCGTATTTTCTCTACTTGGAACTTCCTGAGAGATTCCTGGTCAAAGCCGAGTGGGAACTGCTTTGGAAGTGGGCCCAGGTCTGTTATCCTAGCAACTGGGGAGTTCAGGGGTTCAGGGTCATCCTCAACTACACAGTGAGGTGAAAGCCAGCCTAGGATATGTGAGACTCTGTCTGAAAACAATGCCAACAGCCACCGTTCCTCTGTGTTCTTTGGCGCTCACTCTGGAGTCTAGACAGAAAACAAAAGTTGATAATCACAGAGTATTGGGAGGGCCCCTTCCATAGGCGTGTTTAGCGTGCTGCCATCCCAAGGACAGAGGAGTAGCTAAAGTGACTTAACTAGGAGACCGAAAGAGATAAAAGAGGAGGCAATATTTGAGTTGACTTGTGAAGGGTGACAGGAACTTGTTGTTCTAAGGCAGAAGGGGCATTGCAGGCAGAGGGCAGCGTTCACAGAAGCAAGAACCCAGCAGCAGGGGCTGCAGCAGTCAGAACACAGGGCTCTGCATGGCTCCAGGGGGAGGCACGCTTGATGCAGCCACAGAAAGCAGCTAAGGAAGGAGGGGGTGCCTGAGCTCAGGGTTTGGCCGCACAGGCTGTCACGGCGAGGAGGGGAGGGCAGAGATGGAGGAGGCACCGAGCTGTGGGAGCTAGGAGATAAGGCCACTTGCTCACACCTGGGCAGATCAAGACACTCAGTCAGGAAGTGGGACCAAGCTACGAACATCAAAGCCTGTACCCCGAGACCACTTCCTCTGGCATGGCCCTGCCTCCCAAAGGATCCAGAGCCTCACACAACACCACCGTAACTTGGAGACGGACTGCTCGGATAGACAAGCACATGGGTGGGTGTTTTGCACTTAAGCCACTAGGTATAAAATTTCTACTTCACGCCCTACAAAGATACCTTATAGAGTTCAGAATTCTGATGCCACTAGGTATAAAATTTCTACTTCACGCCCTACAAAGATACCTTATAGAGTTCAGAATTCTGATGCCACTAGGTATAAAATTTCTACTTCACGCCCTACAAAGATACCTTATAGAGTTCAGAATTCTAATCCCACATGGTGGTACGTGCCTGCAATTCTCACACTTGAGAGGTAGAGGCAGGGAAATCGTATATTCAAGACAGGGCCAACCCACCTCTGAGAAGAATATCTCAAACTAAACAAAATGAATTCTGTGTTATTCAAATGACCTCTGGCATCCATGATTGGCACATACCAGGCCTTCTTTGCTTACTATTTTATAGTCTGTTAATTATCTATTTGTGCTGAGACAGTCAAGCTCTGGGCTTTAAGTGACAGACATGTGCTGTCGTCCTGCTGAGTGACAGCCCGAGCCCACAAGAGACATTTAAAACAGTTCCTGCCCTCTTCAAGTGATGAACTCTGGGAAATGCACAATAAGCCTTGAAGTTAAGCCTGTTAAACATCCACAGTCAAACTTCTTATATCTTTGCACATTGTCTGACATTATTTCAATATAGAAAAAAATGTAGGCACACAAGAAAATGTGTTAGCACTCTCCAAATAGAGCCCTAAATGCTGAAGCTTGGCAGACAGTCCCTCCAAGTCACTGCCCAGGCAATCAGGTCATTCCGAACCTCTTGGCAGCCTTTCCCTCTATCACAGATGACTTTTGGGAGGACAAATTGGATTTTCCCCTCTCAAACAATGAGTGGTTTCTTTTAAAGTAGGTGAAAGGTAATGTGAGGGGAAGAATGAAACCCGGGGCTTTATGCTTTCAAGTTTGCCAAGTGCCCAGCAGCGGAGGGCTGCTGACTTCAAAGGGCTGGAAAGTGTAACGCAATCAGAACCACTAACCCGAAGGTCAGGTCTCTGGGTCAGCTCTCACTCTGTGCGCACCAGAGGCAGAGTTTCAGATCATAGGTCACCTGGTGGACAGGGAATGAAATACAAGGAGAGCAAATGGGTGATTCCAGCCCCCCCTTTTAAAGGTTTAATCATTTATTTTATTTTGTGTTCATGAATGTTTGTGCTCAGCATGTGCGTATCTGGTGGCTGTGAGTCACCGTGTGGGTGCTGGGAATTGAACCCGGGTCCCTATGAGAGCAGTCAGTGTTCTAACCATTGATCTATCTCTTCAGAACTGACTTTCCCCTTTCAGTTGCATGTGCTGAGTTTGCATTTTGTAAACGGCTTGCACTGTCCTTGGATAAGAACTTTACGCTCCAGATTCCACTGTCTTGAATGGGGATTCTATACTGTTTGTTGTCCAATAAAAGCAATGACGCTCTGACAGAAAGGAGGTTTCTGTAGACTCCTTGGTTGTTCACCAAGCACTCCGGCCTTTTTACCTCCTGCAGGGGGACTTAGAGTTTTAGCTCCACCAGGGACATGTTGGCACACACTTGTAATCTCAGCCTTCAGGAGGCTGAGGCAGGCGGTTAGCCTTCCAGGCCACCCTGGGCTAGCTAGTGAGCCTGTGTCTACAAAAACAAAGTAACGGGAAGCCGGAAGAACTCGGTTTGAACCTCTCCTCTAAGCATTCCTGTGCAGGTCCCTTTCCATCGTGGAGCTCAGGTGTGGGCGTTTCCAAGGTGCAGACAAGCCTGTTCTTACTTCCCTCCTAGAGAACACTATTTGCCCCAACCTGCCCAAATCTGGGGTAGAGGACAGGCTTGGCTGGAGTCTGGCTGGGAGCTCCGGATTCCACCACAGGCAAGCTGAGGCCTTCCACCTGGGGACAGCAGCCTGCTTTCCCTCTTACAGGAAGGAGGCGACTTCCTGTGGGCTGGCATTTCTGGAGTGAGCGTTTGCCTGAGATTGCAGAATCACTAGCCATCAGCAGCTCCCTGCAGCTCAGATAGAACTTCCTTTAAAAAATAGAAAGCTCTTACCGGATGGACCTGGCTGGGTTAAAGCTCCTGCCTCAGAGCGGGGTTGTAGGTGTGGGTTACCACAGCAGGTACAATCGCAAGCACACAGCTGGAGAGAGGTCCCTGTTCCGCATCACTTACACCATCGCTAGAACGAGAGACCCTGTTCATTCTGAGCACAGGGGCCAGTGAGTGTGGGTAAGACGGGGAACACTGTCGTCCTGGGGTCCTGGCAGGAGGGGCAAGAGACAGGATTGCTTGAGGAGGAGGAAGAGCCAGGAGATGCTGAGGTCAGCCTGGACTGTCCAGAAAGACCTCTCAAAAACCAAGCCAAAGCACATCACCACAGCCACAAAACTCAAACTAGGAAGAAGTCAGGCGTGGGGGTGTGTCTTGTAATTCAGTCCTCGGGAGGCTGAGCCGGGAAGAGTACTCGCATTTGAGGCCAGCCTGGGCTACATAACAAGACCCTACTCAAAAAACCAAGAGCTGGAAGTGTACTTCAGTGATGTAAGTTTGCTTAGCACATGCAAGGTCCGGGTTTGATCCTTAACACTGTAAAAACACATTAAAAAGATAGCAGTGAGTAGGCATTCCATTTAGTTGAAGGCCAACTGACTGCAAAGCCCTTCAGCCCGATAGTTTTTCTTAGGTAGCCCTGGCTGTTACTACATAGACCAGTTGGCCTCACACTTGCGGCAGGCCTGCCCCTGCCTCCCGAGGGCTGAGACGACAGGTGTGTGCAGGCCCTGGAGAAGGACCCGTTGCTGAAGTACCATGCAGAAACCCATTTCTGAGTGCTTTCTCAGCTACGAGCGGTTCGTTTTTAAATTATGAGACACCTGCCTAAGTTTTCCTAATGGTTTTGTTCTCCAAATTAGGACGTCCAAATGGAATTCCTCCACCTTGAAACTCAAGGCCTCATTCGAGCTGAAAAGTGTTCCACCACTGGGTGTTATTCCAATCAGAAACTCTATATTTTCCTCTTTTTAAAAGGACATGCAGCCTGGCGTTGGTGGCGCATGCCTTTAATCACAGCACTCGGTAGGTAGAGGCAGGCAGATCTCTGTGAGTTCGAGGCCAGCCTGGTCTACCGAGAGAGCTCCAGGACAGCCTCCAAAAAAGCAATACAGAGAAACCCTGTCTCGAAAAAAAAAAAAAACCCAAAACCAAACCAAACCAAAATCAGCATGCATGTGTATATGCACACCACATTCACGGAGTGCCACCGAGGGAGCTAGCTGGAAGGCGGTGTTGGATCCGCTGGAATTGGAGCTACGGGTGGCTGTGAGCGGCCACGTGGGTGCTGAGAACTGAACTCAGGTCCTCTGCAAGAGCAGCCAGTACTCTTAAGCATTGAGCCATCTGCCCAACCTTCCTCCCCCACTCCATTTTCTACCAAAAAGTAATTGCAAAGGTATGTGGGGGAGGGGTTAGATAGCCGCCTCACACTGTGCTCCCCAGAGTATTTCAGGGTGGCTGAGGACCCCGAGTTGTCCTGAAAAGGCTGCCCTCCTGTGGGAGAGATCTGAATCTCAGAGGACATTTACCTTAGCGGAGAGAGATGGAGGTGCAAACAGGCTTTCTCCCGGCCGGCCCGCGTCTTCTCGGAAGACGACAGCCACACCATGCCCGCAGATGTCACAGATCCTAAGCTTTACTACCTAGAGGCTCTGTGCCTAGTGAGAACACGCTGCCCTTCCCCTCTCGCGAGTTAGCGGTGTGTGACCATCACCCTCTGGGAGTCCCGTTCCTTTCTGGGCAGCGTACTGGCGTTAGTCACCCGGCCCTCGCTGTGACTCTCATATTTTGCATGTTTTCCGTGCAGGTGTGTATGCTAATAAATCTCTTTATCTTTTAGTAGATTCAAGTATGTTTCTTTTGGGGGGGTGCGAGAGTGAGTGAGCCAGGGGTTAAGCCCAAGCTTTGTGCATGCAATGTGCATACTAAGCGTACGTTTTGCTGTTGGGTGACACAGTATTCAATTATTGGGCCTCCAGGAGGAAAGCTCAGCTAAGCATACATTTTGTCGTTGGGTGAAATGATATTCGATCGTTGATCCTTCAAAAGGAAAGGTTTTGGGCTTTCCTTTGTTTTTGCTTTTTTTGTTAAAAGAAAAAAAAGAACAAAGTTCTAAAATAGTCACATTGAAGTTTATTTTGTTTTTCTTTATGTCCAACGGCAACAGGGAAACAGATGAGCACTTTAGGAAGCAAGGAGGAGCGTGTTGAGGTAGCAGAGCTAAGGGCCCTGGGAAGCAGAGCTAACAGCCCTGGGAAGCAGAGCTAACAGCCCTGGGAAGCAGAGCTAACAGCCCTGGGAAGCAGAGCTAACAGCCCTGGGAAGAGCCTTCACGTTACCTTACTCCAGAACCGCTTGGTGGATATGTAATTAGTCCGCTTTCCTCATGGAAGAGGATTTTCACTTTATTGAGAAGGTGAACAAGGCTGAATGTGGTGACTCATGCTTTTATTCTCCACACTTGAGGCTGAGGTGGGAGGATTACCCAAGTTCTGGCTATCCTGGGTGAGCCACTTTCTTGATGGACAGCCGAGCAAGAAGAAAGCCCGCTCAGTCAATGTGTTATTTTGTTTTTGCCTTTCAGGTTTGAAGCAATTTCAACCAGCTCAGCTGCTGAAGGCTGGGATATCACTGTGAGCCCTGTGGGGTGGGACTCTCACAGGCGACAGGATTGCAATAACGTCTGCGGTACCTGAAATGCGCAGACAGGATGCGGGAGGGAAGTTCAAGGTGTTGCCACGAGAGGGCAGTACTCACTTGGGCCAGCGCGTCTGGGTCAACCTGTAGGCCATGCAGCCTAGCACAGAGAGGCCAGCTCTCACTGGGTCGATTCACAGAGTGCATGCCTAGCTTGTGCAAAGCCTTGGGTCAAATCCCCAACACTGCATAATCAGGTGTGATCATACACAACTTCGATCCCAGCAGTCTGGAGGTGGAGGCCAGCAGAGCGGATGTTCAAGATGACCTTTGACTATCCAGTGAGTTTGAGGCAAACCTGGGCTATTTGAGATCCCCCCCATACACACACACACACACACACAAAAGAAGGAAGGAAGGAAGGAAGGAAGGAAGGAAGGAAGGAAGGAAGGAAGGAAGAAAATGGCCAACAGTTTTTGTAATCTGATTGCACAGTTACAGAGAGTATGAACTTCTGTAAGTGACATTGTGTCCCAGTATCAAAAAGGCAATACCCTATCTCAGAGTTTTGTCTGTCCATGTACGTGAACTCCCCTTACCCAAGCTAACTACAGCTTCTCCTTTATTCCTAATCAGCTTTCTAGGGTGTTGAGAATTAATGAGATCCCCCCCTTTGGAAGTAGTTACAGATGATCATCTTTTACAGTTCAACTTCAGGCCAAGAAAACAGGAAACAGATAAACCCAAGCCCCACAGTGGTGGAACAGTTCAGTAGATTTAGCTCAGCTGTTCAGACTTGGGGTCCAAAAGTAAATGTGATATGCTGAGACATTTGTGCATTAAAGATACGCACTCTGAAACAACAGTTTCCTGCCCTCCTGTACACACGTGTGGTCCAGTCATCAGTCATCGGAAGACAGCCCCTATTCCCTGGCGTTGTACACACATGTATACACACCAGAAGTCAACCCCTATTCCCTGGTGTTGTACACACATCAGAAGACAGCCCCTATTCCCTGGTGTTGTACACACATGTACACACATCAGAAGACAGCTCCTATTCTCACATACCCCAGGCTGGCCTGGATCTCACTCTGCAGCGCTGTAGCCAAGGGTGACCTTGAACTGCTGTGGAACAGTCCTTGTGCACACTGTGAACTTGCATTGCTCTCATGGCTAATAAAAGCTGATTGCCCAATAGCCAGGCAAAATGCATAGGCAGGGTGACCGAACAGGGTACAGGGAGAAAGAAGGGCGGAGTCAGAGAGTTGAGAGAGCCTTGGAGAAGCAAGATGAACCTGCCATGCTAACAAATGTACTTCCAGATAGTAGAGTGCAGACAAGGGATATGGAGGAGATAGTTAGTAAGCAGCCTGAGCTACTGGCCGAGCATTCGCAGTTCATGTAAGTCTGTGTGGTAGTTTGGAAATGGCTCCTGGAGGGGAAAACTGCACCTACATTGAACATCTGATCCCCTGCTTCCATTTCTCAAGTGCTGGGGTACAGGCAGATGCCCCCCACATCTAATTTATGTGTGGACTGGCACTTTCCTTTTTATCCGTGGAGAAACTGAGATTCCCTTGCTTGCTGCAATCCTGCTGGCTTTGCATTTGACCCTTAAACCAGCTTTGGGATCAGCTGGCCTGTGACAGGGTTTTTGAAAGTGAAAGCCCCAGTGCAAATACCAGAATTGCCTTCTGGAGCCCAGTGGCTTCAGTTTCACGGAGTCCTGGCCTCAGCAGATGGGATCTGTGGGAGCTGGTCCCGTGTTAGTCACACCAGCACACTTTAGCAGCGTTATCCAGATACATCTTTCCCCAGCTGTCCGTCATGTGCTCAGGCAGTAGGCATCTCCCACTTACCTGTCACAGAGAACTCGGGTTGTATTTGCTTACAAGAACCAACAAAGCATCTCAAAACCTACTAAGGGAGATGCTTCTGCTACTACAGTGCTTGCCTTGCATGAACAAAGACATGAGTTCCAACCTGCAAACCCCTGTAAAATAGCTCTGCATGTTGGGTGACATGTGCTTGTAATCCCTGTGTTGGGGAGACAGAGACAGGTAGACTCCTGAGCCTTGCTATCCAAACAACCTACTCCCTGTCTCTAAAAACCCTAAGATGGGTGACTCCTGAGGAATGGTTCCTAAAGTTATCCTCTAGGCTGCACACCACACACACACACACACACACACACACACACACACACACACACACACACAAAAATATAGTAAGCACCCACTATAGAGTGAAAATAAATAGTAAGTTCTTTTGTTAGAAGAAAAGAGAAAAAATATTCTGGAATAAAGATCACTACAGCAAAAATACTTATCTACAAAATGAGATTACTAATTCTTGCCCAAACTAATATGAAATTCAGACTATGTATCTGTGTGTGTGTGTGTGTGTGTGTGTGTGTGTGTGTGTATACATCCATTCATCTCTAACTCTAAGTGAGTGTTCAAAACATCTCTTTTTCTGGTTGGTGGTGGCACATGCCTTAAGTTCCAGCCCTCAGGAAGCAGAGGCAGGTGAATGTCTGTGAGTTCGAGGTCAGCCTGGTCTACAGAGTGAGTTCCAGGACATCCAGGGCTACACAGAGAAATTCCGTTTCAAGAAAAACAAAACAACCCACTCCCTGCAGAACAAAAACACATCTCCTTTCCTTTCTTCTCTCTCTGCTATGAGCTAAGTGTGGGATCATGGACACAGAGAGGAAGGAACAACTTCCTGAAAACTCATCAAGAAGTTGAACCGGAGTTGAGGCTGGGAGGATGAGTAGGAGTTTGGAAGCACAGAGGAGGGCAGTCTAGACAATGGTCTGTCGTTTGGATCTTGAGGAAGCAGATGCTGGGACAGTCTTAGGTGCACAGGAGGCTGATGTGAAGTAATGCTGGAACCAAAGAGAAGGGACCAAGAAGAAAGCTCCAGATAGCATGGCAAATGGGCGCTCCCTAACGAGAGCCCCTGGAACATAACGGCCTGTTTGGGGATAATTTTCCAGGCTGTAGAGTCCCTCCAGGAAGAGCATGCCTTCCACTAATGTGTGGCGGAACCCAAAGGCAGTAACGGATGCTGTCATCCAACTCCACTCTTATTGGCTGAACGTGGTTTTACTTGACGATCTGTGGGGGCCCACCTACAGTCCGCAAGTGGAATTTCCTCCATTTCCAGGCACCATGCCAAGTACAGCTCCTATAACAGCTCGCAGAGACCAGTAATATAATATCACACTCTGCTGATGACTGATATGTTCAAGGCCATGCTCCTCCCAAGCTGCTTCAGGCTGCTGCCCTGGCCAGCAGAAGTTAATTCTGGGAGCCCATGAGGGTGTGAGGGTACAGGAATCCTCGGATGATGAGAGCCCGGTACTGGCAGACTCCATTCAGAGACCACGCCCCTGGTAAGCAACTTCAAAGGGAACCTTTAAGGATAACCTTCCAGTCATTGTGAAAAACGTCATCGTCTCTAATGTTGTAGGGTGTTATGCTAAGTTATTGTAGACAGGGCAGCTTACACAAACACATACTTCCCGTGTTTCTGGAGGCTAGCTAGACTGTCCTAACTGAAATTCTCACAGATCCTGTGTCTGGAAGGTAGTCTCACTGACAGGAAGTGAGGATGAAATTTCTGTGTCTTTACAGGCACAAACCCAACTCATGAGTATTTTACACACACACACACACACACACACACACACACACACACACACACACTGTGACCTGATCACCCTAAGGCTCCTGCACTCAGGGATCGGGTTTCAATTATGAATACTGGGACACAGCACAAACATTTAGTCCAGTAACACCAGAAAAAAGTGCAGGTGTCTTACTGTGGGTTCCTTGTCAATGTAGTCGCTTTTGCTCGTCTTGGTTTTTGAGGTAGGGTCTTGTTTCTGGGGGTCACTGTCTGGACTGGATGCTTCCAGGTTCTTGGCGTCTTATCCAAAGAAGTGAAATTACGCACATAAAAAGCAAGGTAGCAAGCAGTTTTATTCAAAGAGAGTGCGAGACGGTCTGTGGGAAACAGCAGGCTGCTTGAGCCGGGGCACCGAAGGGCAGTGTTGCTGTTTGGGTCCTCCTCTTATGGGGTCTGGGAGGGAGTGGAGCTAATTGCCAAGGGGTGCAGTATGTGTGGTTCTGCTTTGCTTTAATTTTTATTATTCTGGTTTATTTTGTTGTTGTTGCACACACACGCTCCATGGCATAAAAATGAAATCTCAGGGATCACTTTCAGAAGTCAGTTTTCTTCTACTGCATGGGTTCCAGGAACTTAGGTAGTAAGGTCTGTGTCGAAATATCTCTCCGTCTTTAAGTTTTTAGTGCGTGCGTGCGTGCGTGCGTGCGTGCGTGCGTGTGTGTGTGTGTGTGTGTGTGTGTATGAGCACGGGCGTGAGCATGTGTGGCCACAGTGCCTGTGTGGAGGTCAGACAGTTTTCAGGAATCTGTCTTTTCTTGTGTAGGCTCAGGGGACTGATTCAGCTTAGCAGCCTACACACCAAGTGCTTTTATCAACTGAGCGATCTTCTTGTCTGGGTTCTCTGACTTTATTGACAGGCCTAGGCTATATATAAGCTTTTCCACTCTTGTCCTTTCCATGACGTTTCTGAAGTTAACAATCTGCACATCCAATCATGCATGGGTGTAAAATGGTGACTATAGGCCCCGCCCCCAAAGCGCACACAGAGGACGTGCTTTGCCTTTAAATACACGAACCTGAAACTGTTTAGGTTTGACAGAGCCTATCTTCCACTCCCAGGTGTGTGTCGGGGCATGTTTGACAGGTCTGAAGGGAAATGGGGCATTGCCCTCCCATTGTCAGGGTGGAGAGCCACCGTTGCTCCAAGCGGTTTGCATGCGGAGGGGTCCAGGTTGCCAATCGTTAGGAGAGGGGTGTGCATGTCGCCTATGCACATGGAATCCCAGGTTCCTAAGTTTTCCTTACCCCTACCTGCCTCAGTCTCACTCTGTAGCCCAGGCTAGCCTGGAACTTACAATGTAGCTCAAAGTAGCGTCAAACTCTGGATCTTTTTTTTTTTTTTTTTTTTTTTTTGGTTTTTCGAGACAGAGTTTCTCTATGGCTTTAGAGGCTGTCCTGGAACTAGCTCTTGTAGACCAGGCTGGTCTCGAACTCACAGAGATCCACCTGCCTCTGCCTCCTGAGTGCTGGGATTAAAGGCGTGCGCCACCACCGCCCGGCTAGCATCGTCATTCTTGACAAAACTTATGATGGGATCATGCTCTGAAGTGACTTCAAACTACCTTAGTTAAAAACAACAACAACTATAGTCTTTTCAACTTTAAACCTTCTCAACTAAAAAAAAAGAATGTGTATGTGTGTATACCAGATTCATGCTGTCGGTCACGGAAGGAAGATGGTCCTGGGTTTCCTGGAACAGGAGTTACGTGTGACTGTGAGTTGCCTGATGTGAGCACTGAGTGGGAGTCCTTTGCAGCCGCAGAGAGTAGCTGAGGTGCTCTTAACTGATGAGCCGAATCGCCATCCCCATCTTGGCCACTTTACTAGTGAGGCAAACACCCCCACACACATAATAAGTGAATAAAGTTAGGAAAACCGGCCAGCCGTGGGCGTTTACTGCTGTGAGGTATAACCTCTTGGACTCAGTAACCGTGCTTCTCAAAATCTGCACCATCCCGTCAGAGAGTGACCAAGGAATGGTTGGCCAAGGCGGTTATCTTCACAGTATGCGGGACTGTCTCCTGCCAGCTCTGTGTAATGGAACATGTAACCGTAAATGGTAGCGAAGCTGTGTTTATTGCCGTGGAAACTATGCCAAGTGATACTGTTAAGTTAAAACTGCACTTTGCATGGTTTTATTTTAATATCTAAAGAATTAAATGATGCCGGGCAGTGGTGGCGCACGCCTTTAATCCCAGCACTCGGGAGGCAGAGGCAGGCGGATCTCTGTGAGTTCGAGGCTGGGCTGGACCGATAGCCTCCAAAACAATACAGAGAAACCCTGTCTCGAAAAACCAAAAAAAAAAAAAAAAAAAGAATTAAATGACAGGCTGAAAGTATGACACATTACGGTTATGTCTAGTGTGTGACCTGGAGATTTTAAAAACACTCTCTGTGCTGTCAGTTCCATCAGCAGAATGAAGGTGATGGGTCTTTTCATGTCACCGGCCACGTGAGGGGGTCAGCACATGTCGCTACGTAGTTTTAAAGAGTTCTGAGCACATGCAAATAGGCAGGGAATTCTGTCTTAAATCGTCCCAATTGTCTGTGTTTTCTGAGTGTTAGACAGTCCTTCCTCGTGTTTATTCGCTAAGCATTATTATAGAGAACCTGCATATGAAAAAACATCAGCCGGGCGTTGGTGGCGCATGCCTTTAGTCCCAGCACTCGGAGGCAGAGGCAGGCGGATCTCTGTGAGTTCGAGGCCAGCCTGGTCTACAGAGTGAGTTCCAGGATAGCCTCCAAAACAATACAGAGAAACCCTGTCTCGAAAAACCAAATAAACAAACAAACAAACAAATAAATAAATAAATAAATATACAAACAAACATCATCAGGTCCCAAACACACGTGTGCATGAGCTTTTACTGCGGCCGGGGCTATCTCGACACTGCGGCTTCACACCGCCAAACCCCAGAAAATCCGTGACGAAGTTGAAACTAGCAGGGCCTTGACATCAGCTTTTGTGACCTGTCCATTGTGGTTCTCAGTCCTTCCTCATCACCTAAAAATCTCCCTTCCTCGTTCTTTCTGCACAGACATTTGTTTACATATTCAAAGGTGTGTTTTAGGCTAGGGTCTGCCTGTGAGGGAGAGCATACTATTTTCTTCTTCCAGAGGTTGTAACTTTGCTTAATATTAAACATTCTAAACTTACCTATTTTCCTGCATATATTGTGGTTTCATTTTTTTTGAGAGATGGATAGAATTCCAGCTTATATGTGAACCGCGTTTTCATTTCCCGTTCATTTGTTGATGGTCAATGAGGTTGATTTCAACTCTGCAGTATTGAATACGGGGTGCAAACCTCTCTGCGGGAGGGTGTGGAGTTTTCAACTCTGCAGTATTGAATACGGGGTGCAAACCTCTCTGCGGGAGGGTGTGGATTTCTCTGGGGATAGGACAGGAGAGAAATAGCTCTGGTTTTACCTTTCAATAAATCTTTAAATGATTTCCTTAACAGCTCTGTTCACCTGTACCCCACCAAGAGTGACTAAGGGGTCCTTTCTTCTCAACATTTCTTGTCCGGTTTCTTGATGGCAACCATTCTGATTGGGGTGAGCGGTGTCTCAGAGTAATTTTAATTTGCACTTCACTGATAGCTAGGGAAACTGAACTTTAAAAAACATTATTGGCAATTTGTGTTTCTTTGTTTGGAAACCCTGTTCAATTCGTTTGCCCCATTAGTCGATTGGCAGTAGCATTTACTTAGTGTTGAATTTCTGCAGTTCTTTGTAAATTCTGGGTATTAACACCCCTGTCTGAAGTGTTGCGGTTAAGATTTTCTCTCATTCCATGGGCCGTGTGCTCTGCTGAAAGTGTTCCTTGCTGTGCAGAAGAAACTTATTTCATGCAGTCCCGGAGGTCTTGGAGGGCATCCCCTATATGTTTTCTTCCAGAAATTTCAGTGTTTCTGGTTTTGTTTTGTTTTGGCTTCGTTTTTCTGGGACAGGTTTCTCTGCATATAACAGCCCTGGCTGTCCTGGAACTTGATCTCGAGACCAGCCTGGCTCTGAATTCACAGCCTGCCTTTGCTTCCAGAGTGTTGTGTGTTTCTCGTTTTAAATTAAGGGTTCAATCTGTTTTGAATTGATTTTTGCACAAGGGGGAAAGATGAGATCTAATTTCTGTTGTGTGATATTTTGTTTGTGTTCTGACAAATAAGTTTGTCTGGTGATCCAAGGGCGGAGCTAACTAGCTATAGAAGCTGGTGGGCGGTGACTCCGCCTTTAATCCCAGCCCTGGGGGTTGGCGATAGGAAGTGATTAGGTGGGGTGGAGGCAGGGTCTCAGCCCTTTTGGTCAGAGGGTCTGGAGCGCTCAGAGGTATTAGTTAGATTAATGCTTCAAATTTCACTCTTCCCCGGCAGGAAGGCAGTCTTACCATTTATTGAACACACGCTAGCTTTTTCCAGTCTTTGCCTTCTTTGTCACTAATTAAGTGGGCACAGCTTTGCTGTTTTATTCTGGGTCCTCTATCCTATTTATTTTTCTCCCAGTACAGACTCATTTTACAATTTGAGGCCGTGTAATGTGACGTCTCCAGCGGTTTTCCTGTCATTGCTTTGCCCATGTGAACTCTTGAGCCGCTGGTGGGCTTTTGTTTTGTTTGTTTGTTTGTTTTGAGGCAGAGTTTCTCTGTGTAACAGCTCTGGCTGTCCTGGAACTCACTCTGTTGACCAGGCTGGCCTTGAACTCACAGAGCTCCTCCTGCCTCTGCCTCCCTAGTGCTGGGCTCAAAGGCAGGCTCCACCCCACCCACCCCCTACAGGTGTTTCTGTATTTTTTTTTTATAAAAAGCTTGTGTGCTCAGTCAGTCTGACATGTTCCTGGCTTGCGTGCTGGGAGGAAACCTCACATATGTTCACCAAACCCTGATCAGGGATAGAGGGAGGGCCTTTCTTTCTTAAGCCATTTTTTAAAATGATATTTACTCGACACGTGTTTGTGCCTTTTTTTTTTTTTTTTTTTTTTTGGTTTTTTCGAGACAGGGTTTCTCTGTATTGTTTTTTGTTTTTTTTTTTTTTTTTTGGTTTTTCGAGACAGGGTTTCTCTGTGGCTTTGGAGGCTGTCCTGGAACTAGCTCTGTAGACCAGGCTGGCCTTGAACTCACAGAGATCCGACTGCCTCTGCCTCCCGAGTGCTGGGATTAAAGGCGTGTGCCACCAACGCCTGGCCGTGTTTGTGCTTTTTTATGACAGGGTGTCACAGGGCTCAAGCCGGCCTTGAAGTCAGTAAGCGCCAGAGCCTGGCTTTGAACTCCATCCTTCTGCTGCCTCTTCCTGAGCGCACCAACCACCTGGCTATGTCTTAAATTTTATTTTTTTTATGAGACAGGGTTTCTCTGTATTGTTTTGGAGGCTGTCAGTTAAATTTTGAAACAGAATTCTTCCTTAGTGAAAAGACTGTATGTGCCCATTCACCAGACACACACCAGGCTGGGCTCTGTGTACTAAGGATGCGAGTTCCTCCCTCTCTCCTCATTTACTTTCTAATAGTGCCAAGACTGGTGAGCAAGCGATGCCCCAGCAGGCAGCACTCTGGACTATGCTAAACACGCATGAATAGCGCATGCCGAGAAGGAAAGCAGCAGACTGCCCGAGAGGAATGTGGAGCACGGTTATAAATGCTGTCAGCTCTCCAGGGGCCATGGTGGTGAGCAGAGCTCCCCGGGGCTCTGATGGCAGCCTCGGGAGACTGCACAGAGACTCAGGTGTGAGATCCCAGTTCCAGCAATCAACTTCCATTTCTGTCGTCCAGAGAAGAAACACTCTTCTCTTGTAAGAAAGCTGGTTTGAACCCCTTCTTGTTGCAGGTTCCGAGTGTGAAGGCTGCCGAGCCTGAGCACCTGCGTTTGATCTCTGAAGCCAACACCGTGGAAGGAGACAAGCGACCCTGAAAGTTGTGCTCTGACCTCCACACTCGTGCTGTGGCGTGGGAGTGCCCTCTCCCACACCACAAAACAATTAATGAATACTCTTACTCTTATTGCATCTTTTTATTTATTTCATTTTCATGCATATGCTTAATGTATTTAAATCATATTTACTCCTTTTCGTTACCCTCTCTTGTGCCCTCCTACTCCTGCTGATGTCTTCCTCTTCCTAACTAGTCCTAACTAGTCCTGCTGATGTCTTCCTCTTCCTAACTAGTTCTGCTGATGTCTTTCTCTTCCTAACTAGTCCTAACTAGTCCTGCTGATGTCTTCCTCTTCCTAACTAGTCCTGTTGATGTCTTCCTTTCCTAACTCGTCCTATGGCTGTGTGCCTGTATGTGAGCAAGTGTGTGTGTGAGAGGGGGGGGAGAGTAGAGAGACACAGAGAGAGAAGAGAGAGAGAGACAGAGACAGAGACACAGTGAGCTTCATTAGGGATGCTAATAGGATCACAAGGGAGGGGTTACTTTAGAAAGTCTCTCTGGTCTCCTTCCCCCAGAGACTATGAAGTGCCTGTAGATCCTCAGGGAGGGGTCAGACCTTCTGAGTCTCTCCCCATCTCATGACAGGATGTTGACAGGAATCTTGTGCAAGGAAGAGTTTTGATATTTGAAAGTCACGTTCTGCACTGGACTGTGGAGACAGAGCAATGGGTAAGTCTGGCAGGAGCTGACTAAGCAGCAGGACAGCGGAGGTTCTGGGGTGGAACAATGGCAGCAGCCTGTGCCCACCCGCAGGAGTAGAGGCTGCAACCCGAGACCACCCACAGGGCAGAGGCTGCAACCCGAGACCACCCACAGAGCAGAGGCTGCGCCCAGAGACCACCCACAGGGCAGAGGCTGCAGCCTGAGGCCACCCACAGGGCAGAGGCTGCAACCCGAGACCACCCACAGAGCAGAGGCTTCAGCCTGAGGCCACCCACAGGGCAGAGGCTGCAACCTGAGGCCACCCACAGAGCAGAGGCTGCAGCCTGAGGCCACCCACAGGTCAGAGGCTGCAACCTGAGGCCACCCACAGAGCAGAGGCTGCAGCCTGAGGCCACCCACAGGGCAGAGGCTGCAACCCGAGGCCACCCACAGGGCAGAGGCTGCAACCCGAGACCACCCACAGGGCAGAGGCTGCAAGGCAGCAATGCTGGCCACATTAGTGCCAGCTACTGAGGTTACTGTTCGCTGGGAGAAAGAGGAGTCTCCCAGGTTCTGTCCTGGGAGTCACATGGGTGGAAAGAGCCATTGTTTACAGTCTCCAGACACTGCTGTTGTCACATCCCATTTCCAGAGACCTCAGCACTCTCCACATCCTGCTCCTCCATGCCCGTGTGATCACAGGTCAACACAAGGTACACTACGTGTCCCATTTCCACAGTTCTGTCTTGACCTGTAATTGTGAAGCAAATGTATTTTGTTTGAGACTAAGATTTTCTACATTGCCCAGTCTGGTTTCCAACTCCTGAGCTCAGCTACCATGCTTACCTGTCCTCTAAGTAGCCCTGACAATGGAATCTTAAACACAATTATTATAAGCCTCCTCCTCCTATTCCTTTTTGTTTGAGACATGGTCTCAAGCTGGCTTCAAACTCACCACATAGTGTAGGGTTACTTGATTTCTGATCCTCTCGTGTCCACCCCCACGCGTTTGGGCTATGGATGTACGCCACATGCACAGCTGTTTGGTGCTGTGGGTCAATCCAGGGCTGCTAACATCCTAGGCGAGCACTGAACCAACCCTAGATCTTCCTGAGTTGTAAACACTTTATCCAATTCACTGGCTTCTATCTGTAAAAATGCCGTAGAAGATCTTCATCCAGTAGTTCCCTCCCCACCCTGTGCTTGAGCTCAAACTCAAGACTTTATACAAGCTAAGAGAGCAAAGTCACTGGGTTCTCTCCTCCTAGTTTTTGTCTTGAGACATGGTCTCTCTGTGTAACCCACCTGTTCTGAAACTTGCTATGTAGACCAGGCTGGCCTGGAACTCACAAGACATCGGACTGACTCTGCCTCCCGATTGGTGAGATTAAGAAATGGTGTGTGCTACCACACAGGTCGATTCCCAATCTATTTTTGGTTATATTCTCTAATATTTCACAAAGAACATATTCGGTAGTAGACTCCCAAGCACCTCCTCTTCAGAGACAATCAACAAACCTTCTGCCATAGGAAATGGACCTGTTAGCAAGAGCCAAGCCTGACTGAACACCAGAGCGCAAACAGCATGGTCATCTGGCTGGTCTGTGCCTACGGCTGCGGAGGCGTGGTGATGGTCTGCCCATGGCTGCAGAGGCTTGGTGAGAAGCATTTTCAGGTGCTTTGGTAAAACTCAGGCATCTGTAGCATTACTACCAGTCTCATAGTTTAGCGAAATGAGAAGTAGGTATCTTGAATCCAGATTGTCCTTACTATATATGATGGAGGGTATGCTGGCTAGTTTTATGTCAACTTGACGAAAGTTAAAGTCACCTGAGAGGAGGGACCCTCCTGGAGAAAATGCCTCCATAATAAGAGGAGGCTGTAGGTGAGCCTGTGGGACATTTTCTCAATTAGTGACTGAAGAGTTTCTGCACCCTGATAAGCCTCTCCACCAATTCAGCAATCCAAATCAGACCAAATCAAATCCAATTAGAAAAAGCCCACGGTTAATGGATACAACGCTCCCAGATGGCCTTCCAGCCCCGCAGAGAGGAGACAGGAAAGAGAGACCCGGAACACCACACATCTATTTTGTGGGGGGCAGTTTAAATACCCTGTTTGAGTGGTCTTGAGGATCTCTGGGGGAGGGGTCATCATTTGGTGTGCTTTCTGAGTGCAGCAGGGTTTGGAAGGAGATAGGAGAGAGGGTCTTGGGTGGAACCTTCACCATAACATCCCAGACTCTTTCGGTATATGGATGCTAGGGGCTGGGATGAGGCTTCTACCAGAACAGTGATCAGTGGGGAGGGCCGTGGTGGGTGGAGCCATCCCTGGGCTGGTGGTTTTGGGTCCCATAAGAGAGCAGGCTGAGCATGCCATGAGGAGCAAGCCAGTAAGCAGCTCCTCTTCATGGCCTCTGCATCAGCTCCTGCCTCCAGGTTCCTGCCCTGTTTGAATTCCTGTCCTGATTTCTCTCGGTGATGAACAGTAATTTGGAAGCATAAGCCAAATAATATCTTTCCTTCCCAACTTGCTTTTTGGTGACAGCAATAGAAACCCTAAGTGAGACAGAAGGTGATTGTCACATTTCTGGGGACACACACACACACACACACACACACACACACACCGTTTGACAAGTTCATACTGGGATCTTGCTTCAGATGGTCATTTCATCTGTATAAGTGGGATTTTCTGTAGGATCTCTTTTCTTCCTCCTGAAAATTAATGTTGGTGTATTTCCAGTTCTTCCTCCATTTGTGTGATTTGCAAGTTATTTGTTGTGCCAATGCCTCTGTATTATCCTCTGAATGTTTTTTCAAAGTTACTCATCTAAGACAAAATTCCAGGAATTAATTAGAGCTATTAAGTGCTTTTTAGGCCTTTATATGTATCTTTTATGTTTTTGGTTGTGAGCCTAGCCTTTGATGGCTGAGCCATCTCTCCAGCCCTATATGTATCTAAACAACAACAACAACAACAAAAAAAAAAACCGACAGGGTCTCTTGGAGCCCAGGCTGGCCTCAAGAGACTTGGAATTACTGATCGTCCTGCAGATATATATATATATATATCCCTTCCCCACCGGCCAGGGCTGGCATTACATATGTGTGCCACCACACCTGGTCTTTACGGTGTTGGGGATCTGTCGCTGTAACGATAAGCAGCACACTTGTTGAGGGTACAGGTAACTGTTGTGGAAATTACTTACAAGAGAAAACAGGCAACCAAGGTGACTCAGTGCAGCTTCTGCCACAGAACCCGCAGAGGAAAAGAGCACGTGCATCTCTCCTGCACCGTCTTTTATTACCACCTCCGGACACACCTCTAGCCACGCCCAAGGTGGGTGTGGCTAGCAGCGCAGCCCTAAAGTCTCCTACAGGGAGCAAACCCAGTGCTGTGTGCTTATCCAGGGGGGGCTACACACATCAGGCAGGCATGCTACCAACTGAGCTGTCCCCTCAGCCTGCCCTCCTTGTACTCCTTGATGACCTTATTTCTAGACAGACTTTTTCCATCCTCCCGGCCTAGCTCCCACCTTTCCAGGAAGTCGGTTTGGTCTGCGGGAGGCATCCAGGACAGAGTCCAAGGCAGACAGAAGAGTAAGGTAGAAACTGGATCCATCGGCAAGTCTGAAGCAGGCCTGGTGCCCATGCGGCAATTCTAGTATTTGGGAGGTAGAGGCAGGGAGACCAAGAGTTCAAGACTACCTTCGGCTACATAGTAAACATGAGGCCAGACCTAGCCATATGAGGCTCTGTCTTGAAAAAGCAGACATCAAGAATGTAAAAAGGCCTTTAATCCCAGCACTCGGGAGGCAGAGGCAGGCGGATCTCTGTGAGTTCGAGGCCAGCCTAGTCTACAAAGTGAGTTCCAGGACAGCCTCCAAAGCTACAGAGAAACTCTGTCTTGAAAACCCAAAAAAAAAAAAAAAAAAAAAAAAGAATGTAAAAAGGACACAGAGAAAGCACTGGTTAGCTTTTGTCAGCTTGGCACAAACTAGAGTCATCTAGGGAGAGGGGACCTCAACTGAGAAATTGCCGCCATCAGATAGCCCCGGGCCTGTCTGTGGGAGCATTTTTTGATTAATGATTGATGTGGGCAGGCCCAGCACACCGAAGGTTGGTTGTTGGGGAAGTCTTATGTTAATAAAGCACTGTCTGGCCAATAGGAATCTAGATAGGTGGGACTAGGAGTCCAGGAGGATTCTGGGAAGGAGAAACACAAGAGAGTCGACATGTGACGCCATGTGGTAGGAGTCCGGAACTATTCTCCAGTAAGAGACGTACTTAGATTAACAATTATGGGGTAATTACTTAAAGCAGAGCTAGCCAGTAAGAGACAAGCAAGGCCAACAGCTTCATAACTAATATAGCCTCCTGTGTGTTTATTTGGGACTGACGCGGCTCTAGAACTAGGCTGGCGGGAAGGCTGCCCTCAAAAGAAAAAGCTTCCTTTTACAGTTGGTGCCACCGCTGGGCAATGGTGGTATAAGAAAACAGGATGAACAAGCCATGAGGAGCAAGCCAGCAAGCAGCTAGCCTCTCTGCCTCAGTTTCCTCCTCCAGGTTCCTGCCCGGACTTCCCTCCAGGAAAGACTGTGGCATGGGAGTGTGCTAAACAAACTCTCCCTCCCGGTTGCTTGGGGCCAGAATGTTTTATGACGGCAGCAGGAGTCAGACTAAGCCATCAGGTGAGCAAGCGTGCTTCGAGGGAAGTTGCGTCAGAAACGGGGACACTTTAAAGGTATGTAGTGCCACTACAGGAGTGAACTTGCATTTAAAATGCCAAAATTAAACAAATGAGGCCAGGTCTGGGGCACACGCCTATAATCCGAGGCAGGATAGTGTCTGAGTTCAAGGCTAGGCTGGTAGGTTTCAGATCATCTTGTGTAATTGTGGTCCTGTCTCTTAAAGAAACAAATATGAACAAATCTAAGCTAATTCCCCCACTAGCAGAGCTGTACTGTTTCGACATGACTCCCTTTCGTCTGGACAGGTGCAGGATGTCAGCAGATATTGTGACATCTAACTGTGCATTGTGAATAGATGTGTCAAGTCATGTGCACACGTTGCCAGTCTGGTTGGTGTCATTGGTGTCATCGAGAAGGCTTAAATGTGATGATTAATATGATAACAGGTTATCCAAATATTTTCTGCAGATGGAACATACCCCACTGGTGTTTGGATATCGTGTGTATGTGTGTGTGTGTGTGTGTGTGTGTGTGTGTGTGTGTGTGTGTGTCCTTGCAGGGCAGAGCTATAGGATATCCTGGAGGATTGGACTTACAGGCAGTTGTGAGCTGCCCAATATGGATGCTGGGAATCACTGAGCTTTCTCTCCAGACCCGAGGTTTGTATTTGCATGGAAGCTTTTCGGCTGGGGACAGAGTGTGGCCAGTTGTTCCATCCGGGCTCCTGCTGCCACAGCTCGGGCTGCCCTAGCTGTCATGCCTACTCCAAGAGTGGGGATGGTACTCTAAAACCGTGACCCCAAATAAGCCCTTCCTCTAAGTTGGCTTTGTTAGACACTTTGTCTCAGCAAAGAGAAAAGTAACTAATACAACACTAAAAAGTATCAGCTGCTCACCACCCCAGTTCTCAGTAAGGGGCATGTCTAGCCCCTGCTTCACGGCTGAGGTAGAGTCTGGTGCAGAACGGTAACCCAGAGTCTTCAGACTCTAGGAGCTGGATGGACGCCAGGAGCGCGTGACGACTGCAGGCTGTATTCTTCGGGAAAGTCTGTGCTAGGTTAGAGCAGCCAGATAAGGCAGGGCAAAGGCTGAGCAGGGGGGCGGCTGGGCGTAGTGCTGCAGAGGGGTGGCGGATGGCCAGTGGCTCAGGCGGGCTTCTCCTGCCCGCCTCGTGTCAGTCAGCCTTATCTAGCTACTGAAGCCGGTCACAGGAGGAGTAAACAGTTCTCAAGCATCAGGGGCTCGCGGGTGGTGGGGAAATGTGGGCTGGACGACCTTGATACTGCGTGACCACAGCAGTCGCACAGCTAGGAAAAAGCACATAGAGTTCTGAGGAAGACCACTGGGCTCTACTTGTGACACAAGACTGCACAGTTCCTTTCTGTTTTAAGGGCCTGGGCGTTGGGCCCGAGGCCGGTGCTCTGCCACACCCAACTCCATCCCCAGCCTTGGCTATACAGGCCTGCTTGGAGCTCTGCTGCTCCTGCCCTGGAATACAGCAGCACCGCCCCTGACTTGCTAAGCCAAGCCCCCTGCTTTCTGGATGGTCGGAGCTTTTACGTTTGAAAAACTGTGCAGAAGCGATTGGACAGCCCTCTCCGGCTTCTCTCACTCCAGGTTCAGAGGGGGCTGGGTGCATATTTCTGCAGAGCTGGGACTGTGTCACGTGACCGTGAGAGTAAGTGGTTCCAGCACTCATGTTCCTCTCTTGCCACACTCCCATGCCCCTGAGAAAGGGACTATGGTTGTACCCGCCCTTCTGGTCAACAGTCCAGCGAGCCCAGAGAATCCTGGGACATCACCCGTGTTCCTCTTACCTCATCAGTGGGCACAAAGGTTTGGCCATAAATGTCTTGAATTCATCTGGTCAGCAGCTAAAGCTTCCTAGAACTGTGCCAGGCTTATATGGCTAAGAAATACTTCCTACAGAAAGCCAGGCACGAGGTGAACTGGGCAGGCGTTCCCAGCAGGGAGCAGTACACAGACAGCCCTCAGACGTCCTTCCTGACCTGCGGTCGCTGGTCTCAGCCCATTTTGCTGTGTTAAGCGAGGTTTCCTGACCCGGGATAGCTATGTCCCTGCCAGTGGGGACTGTTGGTTCCAGCAGTTGGCCTGTCACAAGGGAGGTATGTTCAGCTGATTTGGCTCCTGCAAAATTCAGTCAGGGCCTCAGGGTGTCGCACAGTTGGTAGAGTACGTGCCTCGTGTGATGGTTGGTTTTAAACGTCAACTTGCCACAACCTTGACTACCTGAGAAGAGAGTTTTTCCGTGGAGAAATTATTGAATCAGGCTGGCCTGTGGGCATGTCTACGGGAGGGATCGTCTTGATCTCTAAGGTCAGAAGACCCGCTGGTAATGGGCGGCACCATTCCCTAGGCATGGGGTTCTGAATACAACAAGACAAAAGAAAGCTAGCAGGGCCGGCTTTAATTTCCCCTCAGTGATGGACTGTGATCTGGAGTTGTGAGCCAAATAAACCCTTCTTCGCCTGAGCTGCATTTTATCAGGGTATTTTATCACAACAAGAAAAATGACACTAGAGAACCTGGCACACACAAGACCCTGGGTTCAATCCCCAGCACTGCATATACTGAGCATGGTGTTGGACCCCTGCAACTGCAGTACTCAGGAGTAGAGACAGGAAGATCAAGGCCATCCTCAGCTACTTAGCCAGTTTGAGACCCTCTAGGATATATGATATATGTAATCCTGTCTCACCCCCCACCAGGAAAATTCACCTTCAATTTAAATATCTATTGCAAGCTTATTAGCACTACTGTCCCCCAAAGATGTAACTCAGGCCTCGCTCTAACTAGAGCAGTAAATGAAGAAAAAGAAAAGGGACACACATCAAACAGGAGGAAATACCTGGACACGGTGGCTCATACCTGTGACGTCATCACTTGGTAGAGTTGCAGGTTCAAGGTCAGGCATGCTACACTAGACTTTTTCAAAAAGTGAACAGCAACTATACAAACAAAACACCAGAAGGATAGCTTTGAAATGTGAACAGTCACAAAGGACACCTAAGCCATTAGAGGACACAAGGCCATGTGCTTAACATTGTCACCACCAGCGGCTAAAAGCCAGAGCAGGAGGCAGCCCCCCTTTGTCTGCTGAGCTGAAGCTGCAAGAGCTGAAGATACCAAGTATGCAACGTCCGTGAAGCCACAGACACCCTTCTCACACCTTGCTGGTGGGGACTCGAAACAGTATGGACTCGAACCTTGGGCAGTTGCGTTGTTTGTTTTCCTTTTGAGATGGCATTCCACCTCCTCGGCAAGGGATTGAATTAAGACACTCCAGTGCAGGAGAGTACATCACTGGACAGTGGTGTACAGGGAAGGGGATTCTGGGAGATAATGAAAAGGACAATGGGTTAGTTACCTTTCTCATTGCTGTGACTAAATACCTACAAAGAAGCAAATGCAAGGGGGCAGGTTAATTTTGGCTTATGGTTTGATGGGATGAAGTCTACATGGATGGGAAGGCATGGTGGCGGGCGTGTAAGGCTGCTGGCCACATTGTATTCATAGCCAGGAAGCAGGAAAAGGAACGGTATTGTCCAGCTGGCTCCCCCCCCCCTTATTCAGTCTAGGACCCGAATCCAAGGTGTGTCTCCCAGGTAGTTTCAAATCCAATCAAGTTGGCAATACAGACTAACCATCACAGACACCGATGAAACTGAAAACTGTATTGATTGGCAGAAGCGAGTATGTGGACACCTATCAATAGTTCCAGTCGTAAGGGGTTCAAGAACAGACAACCAAATCTGTGGTGTGGAGGGCTGAGGGACGATTTGGTACCAACTGAGGATTCAGAGGTTATAGAAAATGCCCTGTTCTTAATCTGGCTGCTGGTTATCTGAGTACACATGCCTGTTAAAATCCACAGAGCTGGCCAGGCGTGGTGACTCAGGCCTATAAACCAGTACTGGAGAGGCTGAGGCAGGAAAATTGTCACAAGTTTAAGGGCAACCTTGGCTGCATAGTGAATTCCAGGCTAATCTGGGCTACAGAATAAGACCCCACCTCACAAAACCCAAAACAATCCGTGGATCTGGGGTGGCAGCGGAACCCCAGGGGTAAAGTGCTTGCCCAGAAAATGGAAATCCCCGGGTTTCATCCCTAGAACCACATAAACCAGGCATGGTAGTGTGCCCTACTGTCCCAGAACTCAGGAGGAGGAACCAGGAGGATCAAAGATTCAAGTCTGGACTACACAACACCCTACACTGAAAACAAACTAACAAATAAATAAGCAATCTATGCAGGCATATACTTAAGGATTCCGTACCTTAGGTCAAGGGGACAGCTCATATATCATTGTCTGTCACTTGATATCAAGTCTAATGACCTGAGTTCAATTCCCTGATATCCATATGATGCAGGGAGAAAACCAACCCACCACGAGAAAGTCTTCTGACTTTCACATGTGTGTGCTGTGGTATGCACACACATCCACATACATACTAAATAAATAAATTTAATATAAAAAATTTGAATCTGTGTGCTTTGATGCCAGATAAATTTTATTTCATTGTCAAGATAAGTTAAAATAAACTACAATTTATAAGGGGCAAATTTTATCATTACAGAATATTGATATCTATATTAAATAATGTTTTTTGCTCAACTGGATCTTCATGAGGACTTGGTTAAAACTGATCTGGTGGCATTTCTCTATTTATTTATTTATTTATTTATTTTTGGTTTTTCGAGACAGGGTTTCTCTGTATTGCTTTGGAGGCTGTCCTGGAACTCGCTCGGTAGACCAGGCTGGCCTCGAACTCACAGAGATCCGCCTGCCTCTGCCTCCCGAGTGCTGGGATTAAAGGCGTGTGCCACCAACGCCCGGCTTTCTCTATTTATTTTTGAAACAGGGTCTCACTATCTAGCTTTGTCTGGCCTGGAGCTTTCTACGTGGGCTAGGCTGGCCTCAACTCCCAGGCCTCTGTAGGCTGCCTCTGCCTCTTAAGTGATGGTTTGTCACTGTGCCTGACCCTGATATGCACAGGACATTGTGAACTTGTCACTAACCCAGGAAATCCCTGTCACTTACTCTGGAACCAGGGTGGAATGGCTTTCGTTGGATTTTATTCTTACTTTTGGTTCTAAGTTCTTGGTTAAAATCTTTGTATATTAAAAAATAAATCCAGCACTCGGGAGGTGGAGGCAGGTGGATCTCTGGGAGTCTGAGGCCAGCCTGTCTATGTAGTGAGTTCCAGGATGGCCAGGGCTATGAAGAGAAGACCCTGTCTCGGTAAAATAAAATAAAAGTTAAAACCTTAAAAATCACAGTTGGGGCCATGCATTGGTGGTGCACGCCTTTAATCCCAGCACTCGGGAGGCAGAGGCAGGAGGATCTCTGTGAGTGCGAGGCTAGCCTGGTCTACAGAGCCAGTGCCAGGACAGGCTCCAAAGCAATACAGAGAAACCCTGTCCCAGACAAACAAAAAGTTGCAGTTGGGAAAGGTTGAACTCAAGTTTTATGATGTGAAATTCTCACTTAGGAGGAAATCTTGGTGGCCTTTGAGGGAAAATACTTTTGGTTACTTAATGAGACACTGAGGATGCCTGTCAGACCGGGTCTGAGTGCAAATCCCTGTCACTCTCCCCTGGCTTGGTACTGACGGCAGAAGAAAAGTGAGTGGAGAAAATATCGGTTGTATGTCTACTCTTCTTCCTCCAAATGCTTCCTTAATGGTTCCCGCCTGGAAAGCCTACTTAGGGCTGGCGAGATGGCTCAGCACTCAAGCGTCTGCTCTTGCAGGGGACCCTAATTCTGTTCTTGGCTTCTCTAACTTCAGCTCCAGGGCATCTGCTGACCCTCTGGCCTGTAAGCATGGCACTACCATGTGCATACACGCCCATACACACAGTTCAGAGATAAATTACTAGTGTCTGCAGATGGCTATTTAGTGAGCAAACATACCTGGGGCACCTTTGGGCGCCGTGCTCCTGAAGATATGGATGCAGACTGAGAGCAGAGAAAACCCAGAGGATTGGTTGGCTCAATTTATTAATCAAGATACTAAGCACCTAGTGTTTGCAAACATTCTGCTGATGCATCGAGTAAAAGACATACTGCCCCTGCCCATACGCAAGTTAGAGTTTATCCAGAAAACAATTAGCTTTAATTCTTATCAATTTGGAGGCACAGTCTAACTGTTGTCCAGGCTGTCCTGGAATTCATTATGTAACCTTGGTGGTCTCTGAGGTCGCAGCTGCCTTCTGCTCCAGCTTCTCACATTCTGGGTCACAGGCCTGGTGCCACACCTTGTTTAATAACTTTACCAGCAATAAAATTGTGCAAACGCTGCAAGGGAGACTGGCCACGTGACTCTGCCTCAAAGGAGGCTCAAAGGTGGCTGGACATCTCCACGTGGTCAAAAGCCTAGTGCCTCAGGTGGACTTGAGTCGTCAAACCCACCTGCCTGCCACAGCCTGAGCTAAATCCCCAACACGCCAGCCATCCTATTCCCAGAATGACCAGGGTAGGCCTCTCACCCTTCGAGACAACCGAATCTGTGGCTCGTGGAGGGCTGAGGGGCTGCTAACCCACTGAAAGTGGAGGAGACAGACGGATTAGAGTCAAGCTTTTCCTAGAGCACTGACTGTTACAGCTAACCGTCATCCCTTGTAAGAAAAGCGCTAAAGGAAGGGATTTTGTTTTTCTACATCTGTTCATCCTGTTTATACAACAAAGAACAGCAAGGCAAAACAAAACAAAAATACAAGAAAAATACCTACTAAAACCCATCAAAGCAACAGATTTTTAACTTAAAAAATATTTATGGCTGGGCAGTGGCTCACTCCTTTCATCCGAGCACTTGGGAGGCAGAGGCAGGTGGATCTCTGAGTTCGAGGCCAGCCTGGTCTACAGAGCGAGTTACAGCCGAACAGTCAGGACTACACTGGGAAACCCTGTCTCGAAAAACCACCCCCCAAAGTACCCACGTACGTGTGTGTGTGTGTGTGTGTATCTGTGCGGGTGTTTTGCCTCATGCCTGTGTGCAGGGCCGGTGGAGGCTATTAGGGGGCGTTGGATCCCCTGGAACCGGAGTTTCAGGTGACTTGTGGATCTGGGAACAGAAGCCCAGCCCTCAGCAAGAACAGCTGCAAGTGCTCTTAGCTGCTTAGCGGTCTTCCAGCCTTCAAACAAAGCACCCTTCCAAATGCAAGAACTACGCGGTTCTAACCTCTTTAAAACAATCTCACTGTGTAGATCAGGCTGACCCGGAGTCACAGAGATCCTCCTGCAGCTGTAGTTCTGATCCTTTTTTAAAACAACAAGGCGATCTACAAGGTTTTCAAAAACGGCTCTGTCATCTGCTTCTTCCTTGACCAAAACAAAAAGTGAAAATAACCAGAGAGACTTTTAACATAGTTACAAGGGTTTCCCCCCCCCAACATCAAATTTGCCTTTTTTTTTTTTTTTTCAATTCGGCCGTGGTAGACTGGAAAGTCGTGACCTTTTTTTTTTTTTCACTTGAAGGACTTGGGGGCTGAGGCGGGGGCAGGGCCTCTTCCAGGCAGGCCGACCCATGGGGTGCACATCTGTTTCCAAGGGAGCCGGCCACCGCCAAGTGCGAGCTTTCAGGAAACGGCCGGGGGACGAGCCGAGCCCGGGAAGTCACGCACCGCAGGGTCGCGGAAACCCCCGGCCGGGGCTGCCACCGCGAGCGAGGAGGAAGTGCGTGTGGTTTTCACCCTGGAGTTCCCCGGGCCTCGCAGGAAAGCACCGCGGGCGAGCGGGCGGGCGGGCCAGCCCTGGGCGGGGCAGGGTGCGGCGGTGGGCACGGTCAGGCTGGACGATTTAAAGGCGTCGTGGCGCCCAGCCGCACCCCACAGACCAGGCGACAGGTGCCACCCCGGAGATCGCAGGCCCTTGCTGGCGCGTAGAGCCTGAGGACGGGCTGCGGTGAGTACGCGCGCGCGCGGGGCGGGGTGGATCGGGCGAGTGTCCCTGGGGTGGCTCGAGGGTCCCCGGGGGTGGCTGGATCCCGGTCCTGCGAAGCCGTGCGGGTCCTGCCGCGGGGTGACTTGCAGGATGTTGACTCAGTGAGAACCTGGGCTTGGGGAAGCTTTGGCATGGGAGGGGTCGTTTTCTTAGGGATCAGCCTGGAAACACACTAGGGCTCTTTCGTTTGGGGGAGTGATGGGTGTTGAGACCACTCTCACACTACAGCTGAGGCTGGCCTTGAACTCTGGAAAATCCTCCTGCCTTAACCCCTCGAGTGCCAGGGTTACAGGCCTGAGCCACTGCACCCAGTTTCTCTGTAGCAGCTCTTAATCTAGCCAGGAAATGGCTGGGGTCGTTTCTCTGTCCACCACAAGCCAGGGTCTGCCCTATAGACTGTACAGACTGTACAGTTTCATCAATTGTATGATTAGTCGCCAATTGTAAGAAGTGGGCACCATTATTAACTCCATTCTGCAACGACAGAACTGAGGCACGTGTGGTTTTTTTTTCTGGGCCTCACCGTGTATCCCTGACTGGCCTGGAACTGTGTAAGTAGAAACGGCTGGCTTTGAACTCAAGGAAACATTGATATCTACCTGCTCCTGCTTCCAGAGTGCTGGGATGAAAGGGATGTCTGGCACGAGGTTGTTTCCTTTGTAAAAAGGGACTGACACCCGTCCTTGAAACCCTATGACATGTGACTTAATAAATGAATGTGCCATGGACATGACGAGCCCTCCTGTTAGCTATGCTAAGAAATTCTTCAACAAGAAGTTTTGCTAGGGTTAGTAGTGCAGGCCTGTAATCGTAGTACTTAGGAGGAGGAGGAGGAGGCAGGAGGATCAGGAGTTCAAGGCCAGCCTGGGGTATGTGTCTCACACAGCAGCTACAAGGCTCAGTATCTTTCCTAGGCCTGTGACAGTGGCTACTACAGAAACTAGAGTGTACTTCCTCTTCTGAAGGAGAAACAGTCCAAGGTGGAGGGAAAAGGACGCATTTGCTCTGCAGTGTCACAGAGATGGTCAGGCTGAGCACCCCAGAGGGTGGGGACACAGAGCCACCCTCCAGGTCTACTGGAAATGGTAGAGTAGGCAGAGAAGACTTGGAGGTGTCAGGCTGACCCATGAGGAACCGCTGTGAGGGAAAGAGGAGTCTACACACTTTCGTGGACAGGGCCAGGGATCAGGACATGTCCAAGAGGAAGTTGGTCCCCTTGGCAGATGACAACACTCCCTGTGGATCTGATGTTATGAATACGGAGAGTGTTTGAAGGGGTGCTGGCACGCAGAATAGCTGGCCGTGTGGAGATGGGACTCACGGACAGATGTTCCGTTGGCCTGGTTGGGAGGACCTGACCCGGGAGAGGCTGGACTAGAAAGCGGGCTTTGAGGTGATCTTCATTTGGAAGCCAGCGGGACTCAGCACGAGGACTGTGGAGGGACTAGGGCTGTGCAGGGTTTGAGGAGAAGTGAAGAAGAGTCTATAATCAAAGCAGCAGGAGGGGGTGGATTCATGAGGGAGCAGTTGTTTCTCTGAGGTGGCCAAAAGGCTTGAGAACGCAGGTAGGCAGGGGGCTGCACCTCAGTGGGGAACTGAGGCAGGGGGCTGCACCTGCTTTCTGAAGAATGCAGCTAATCGAGTGACTGTGAGAAAGTGGAATTGGAGGAAGGGACTGAGGGCTAGAGGTGTCGCTACAGATGCTGGTTAGGATGTGAGGGAAACAAACCCTGGGGTGCTAGGAAGGGGTCTGTGGAAGTGAGGGCAGCACCTCAGAAAACTAAAAACAGAGCTGCCATGTGACCCAGCTTTCCCGCTCCTTGATAGGTACACGGAGGAGTTTGAGACAGCTTGGAGGAATTCCTGACTACCCTGTGTCTTAGTCAGTGACCTGTCACTGTGAGGACACATGACCAAGCCGATTTATAAAAGAAAGCCTTTACGGGGGCTTGCTTACAGTGTCAGAGGCCTGGTCGATGATCATCATGACAGGGAGCAGGGCGCGTGCAGGAAGACACGGTGCTGGAGAGCTCCACACCCTGACCCACAGGCAGCAGGCAGAGAGAGAGCCTGGACCTAGTGTGGGCTTTTAGAACCTCAAAGCCCACCTCTGGTGACACACCTCCTCCAGCAAGGACACGCCCCCTAGTCCTTCCCAAACAGTCTACCAACTAGGGACTAGACATTCAGATATATGAGTTTATGGGGGCCATTCTCGTTGAGCCCACCACACTGTTTATTGCATGACTATTTACAACGGGACAGACTGGATGCCTGTTAACAGATAAACGTGTGTGTGTGTGTGTGTGTGTGTGTGTGTGCGCGCGCTGTAAGGAGAAAAGTATAATCTGAAGAAACAGCTGGGACAGGAAATTGTGTTAAACAAAGGAAGGCAGAGGCATAAAGACAGCAGCCCTCGTTTCTCTGAAGAGGTCGGTACTAAAACTCGATGGAGAGGTGGGAGGGAGGGCGAAAGAGGATTTGAAGGAAGGTTCAGTTCAAAGCACAGCATATGCGAATGTGTAAATGTCACAGTCACATCCACTCATTTGTTTAATCAATATGCATTAATAGTTCTTCCTTAAAAACCATTTATTGATTGTATGTGTTATGAATGATCTCCCTGCATGTGCCACTTTGTGCCAGAAGAGGGCGTCAGATCCCAATACGGATGGTTGTGAGCCACCATGTGGTGGATGGGAGTTGAACTCAGGGCCTCTGGAAGAGCAGTTAGTGCTCCTAACCACTCAGCCGTGCCACCAGGCCCTGCGTTAGTAATAAAGACAGAAGTTGAGCTGGTGGCTCATGTCTGTAAGCTCAGAACTCAGGAGGTGCAGGCAGCATATTACTGTTTGAGGCCAGCTGGGGCTAGCCCAGCTGTAATGTGAGTATCTGTCTAAGACAAAACAAAAAAAGGCACTCGAGAAGAGTAAAGTATTGTGACTCTTGAAATTACCTTGAAGAACATTGGGGCTGGAGAGCCGGCCCCGGGGTTAAGAACACCCACAGCTCTTACAGGGAACTAGAGGGAACAAAAGGGTTTCCCTCTAGTTTTGTAATTGCATTATTGTTATATAAGATGTTAACTTTGGGAAACGGGTACAAAGTATGTGTGAATTCTGCAAGTTTTTTTTAAGTATAAATAAATTTCCATATATACCCATGAGCTCTGGTCTGTAAGAAGTTCTGTGTGAGATTTCTTGACTGACAGCACCCAGCACTGTTTTCCCAGAGTTGGGGACTGAGGCAGGAGCCTTGAGTGTGCTATCTAAGTGCCCTACCACTGAGCCCCGCCGCCGGCCCAAAGTAGCAGCTTCTTGCTACATCCCAGTTTCTATTTTGGAAAAGCATCTTTAAAAAGGATCATGGTGGACCTTGCTTGTAATCCTAGGACTTTGGAAACAGACAGGAAGATCACGAGTTTGAGGCTGTCTTAGACCACACAGGGAAATCCCAGTCTCCAAAAAGAGGGGGTGGGGGGAGAAAGAGAAGAAGACATTGTATTATAACCCAGAGTTATTTGACTTTAATTTCTCTGTTTTAAACAGGTTTACAAAGGACACAAACCCTTCTACTACTTGTAGCCTTTTTCTGTTTCTTCTGTAAACCAAAACACCTCAAAATGGAGGCCTAAGCCCCTGAGAGGGGCACAGTCTAACCTCGGGAGGTAGTTTTGTGCATGGACACACAGATGCATCCCTCAGCTGGCTTTCTGGATCGTTGTCTAAAGACTTGAAGTCTGTAGTCCGATGGTCTGAGGCGTGGGTGTTCCCATTCGGTTGACCCCTGGAAGGGAAGGCGTTCTGTGGCAGGGCACAGTGATGAAGTATTCTTCAGAAAGTTGCCTGGCAATCTCCCACTGGCTGGCACTTTTAAAATAGTGCCCACGTTTAAGAAAGATCCAAACATGAGTGCCGGTCATCCGGAGGAAGTGAGTAATCCGCTTTGTGCAGGAGCTCGGAAGTGTACTCACGAGGTCGCTGACCCGTTCAGAGATTGCAACAATGACAGAGAACAAACAGGAACAAAATGTTCTGGTAGGCACAGCAGATTTAGAGGAAGTAAGGCAGACAGTACATGAGAGTTGAGAAACTGTCGCCGCTGGTATTTTAAAGGTCTGCACTGCGCGACTTTTAAATAGACCACAAGTGTGAGAGTTATTTTGACAAATGAACCAGTTTATTCTGAAAGAAAATGTCATAGGACGACCAGCTTTACATAATCCCATGGAGGGGACAGAGAGCTTAGACGCAACGATTTCTCCTGAGGGAGACTCTTGTTGACAGCTGTGGGATTTCTCCTGCCATCTGCAGACGATGAGTTGGTGTCCTTGGTAGAGAGCCTGTGAGCGGCAGGAAGCCACCCCAGCCAGTGGCAGCAAACCCCCGTGCCTTGACACAGGATGGATTTGCTAATGGCTAGAGAGACCTTCTATGAGAGACTCTCAATTCGAAGGTCTCTGCGTTCAGATGGCAGTAGACTTGTTTGCTTGTTTGTTTTGATAAATATGTGCTCAGAGAAGCCTCTCTGGGACATAATTTCTGACCAAAACTGAAAGTTTGAGTCTCAAGCCTATACTGGTGGCCCACTCCCTTAATTCCAGCACTCAGGAGGCAGAGGAAGACTGATCTCTGAGTTTGAGGCCAGCCTGGTCTACAGAGTGAGTTCTAAGACAGCCAGGGCTACACAGAGAAACCCTGTCTTGAAAAAAAACCAAAAAAGAAAGGAAGGAAGAAAGGGAGGGAGGGAGGGAGAGAGAGAGAGAGAGAGAGAGAGAGAGAGAGAGAGAGAGAGAGAGAGAGAGAGAGAGAGAGAGAGAGAATTTGAGACTTGTTGTAGAATTGAGCATGATCCAGGCTTTGTGAGCCCGAGGCCCAGGGTTTAGCAGTCCCCAGTGCTGCAGATGAACAAACATGGTGTTTTGAGTAGAGGATCAATTAGTAAGTCTGATCTTGGTCCTTTGACAGGAAACAAAATCCAAGCAAAAGTCTTGAAGTGGTTTACTATTTTAAAATTGTGTCTGATCCATGTTTCATTCTATGAGTACATACATAGCTTCATGAACCAGACTTTCTGTGCAGGCTGAGTGAACACCACTAGTGCCTCCTTGTGGCAGAGAGAAGCAGGCTTGCCCCTCGAGATGCCTGGCCCAAAGTACCCAAACACTATGTTTCCAGTCACACATTGGCTCTTAGGGAGAATCTAGTTTTTATCGTATGCATGAAGATTGTGCAAAGGTATGGTTGCGTGTGATTGTGCCTTAAAATGTATCAGGGTAGGATTTAGAGTCTCATCCTACTGAATCCTAAAATGCATAGAAGAAAAAAAATGAGTTTGTTCTTATTTTAGGTGTTCAGCCTAGTAGTAAAACTGACCAAAAGCCATGCACAAAACTACCTCCCCAGAGGAAGGCTGGTCCCTTCCCCTCCCTGCCGTTTCGTCATGAACATGGCTCCAGACAGTGCTTTCCTGTCCAGACTGATGAAGGGTGCGGACACCTTTGAGCTGAAGTACGACTTTTCATGTGAGCTGTACCGCTTGTCCACGTTCTCGGCTTTCCCCTCTGGGGTTCCCGTCTCGGAAAGGAGCCTGGCTCGCGCTGGCTTCTACTACACGGGCGTCAACGACAAGGTCAAGTGCTTCTGCTGCGGCCTGATGCTGGACAACTGGAAGCAAGGCGACAGTCCCGTGGAGAAGCACAGACAGCTGTACCCCAGCTGCAGCTTTGCTCGGTCCCTGGATCCGGCCGGCAGCCTGGGAGCCAGCCCGCAGCCGTCCCTGCCGTCCCCGGCGCCCAGCACCACCGCGCCTTCGCTGTTTGCAAGCCTGGAGAACACTGGCTACTTCAGCGGCTCCTACTCGAGCTTCCCCTCGGACCCTGGGAACTTGAGAGCAAACCCAGACTGCCCCGGTGTGAGTCCCAGCCACCTTGCGATGGATACTGAGAAGGCCAGGTTACTCACCTACCAAACGTGGCCCCTGTCCTTCCTGTCCCCGGCCGAGCTGGCCAGAGCCGGCTTCTACTACGTAGGACCTGGAGACAGGGTGGCCTGCTTTGCCTGCGGTGGCAAGCTGAGCAACTGGGAGCCGAAGGATGACGCCTTGTCAGAGCATCGGAGACATTTCCCCAGCTGCCCGTTCTTGAAAGATCCGAGCCTGGCCGCGTCAAGGTACCCTGTCTCCAACCTGAGCATGCAGACGCAGGCGGCGCGCCTCAGGACGTTCTTCAGCTGGCCTTCCAGGGCTCTCGTGGACCCTCAGCACCTGGCAAGCGCGGGCTTTTACTACACAGGTGAGACACCCGGCCTGACACTCTTAAAGGTCCAACACCACGTCCAGGGGGGGTCTGGATCAGTGTGAGTGGGCAAACCGTATGTGCTCATGAGTGTGCTTCAAAATGAATTTTAGGACACAGTGACGATGTCAAGTGCTTTTGCTGTGATGGTGGCCTGAGATGCTGGGAGTCTGGAGACGACCCCTGGGTGGAGCACGCCAAGTGGTTTCCAAGGTAACCGCCTTGAAATTCTGCTTTACGTCTTCTAAGACTTTCGGGAGACACACCGTCTTCCTTTAGAGTACCTTTGCCTCTGAAGTACTGCAGATTTTGTTTTGTTTTTGTACGTATGAGTGTTCTGCCTACTTAGATGTAGGCACCATCTGTGTGCAGTGCCTGCAGAGGCCAGGAGAGGGCCCTGGGTCCTCTGTGACCGAGGTAGAGAGGGGCTGAGCCAACTCGTGGGGAATCAAACCTGCATCCTCTGGTAGAGGACAGCCAGTGCTCTTAACTTCTGAGTCATCTCTCCAGCCCCATTACTTCAGATTTTAAACACTGTGAAGATTATAAACAATATTCACCTCGAAAAGGCAAAAAAAGAAAAAAGTATTCACATAGATTTTTTTAAAAAGTGCTTTCCTTAATCCCAGCACTCGGGAGGCAGAGGCAGGCGGATCTCTGTGAGTTCCAGGCCAGCCTGGTCTACCGAGTGAGTTCCAGGACAGGCTCCAAAACAATACAGAGAAACCCTGTCTCGGAAAAACCAAAAAAAAAAAAAAAGTGCTTTCCATTACTCTGGTTGTTTTCTTTTTTTTAAACTTTGTTTTATGTGTGTATGTTTTGTGAAGGTCAGAGAACAGCTTTTGAGGGCTGGTTCTCTCCGTTTACCCTGTGGGATTGAACTCACGTTATCAAACTTGGTAGCCAGCACCCACTGAGCCATCTCGCCAGCCTCTCCTGTAGGAGCTTGTGAAACACGAGAGGAGTCCTGAGCTGCCTCGGTGCTGTCTTGACTCACGCTGTGCTGGGTCAGCATGGATCTCTAACCTAGGGATGGGCAAGCTCAGCAGCAGAGGCTGTGCTGAAGGTCCCCATTCTCTCCCTCCAGTCTGCTTGCATGTGACAGACCGTGGCTTGTCACGGACCTGACACACGGCTTATGTAGAGAACTCTCTGCTTGCACGCTGGCTTACGGGTATTGCTGCGAACCTGGGAAGAGTGGAGAGCAGGGGGAGCTCAGAACGAGACTGCTTGGTGGTCTTGGCCTGAGGACTGTGCTGGGGGCTCCTCCTGGCCACCACACAGTGTATGAGCAGACACATGAACACACACACACGCACACACACACACACAGTGCATGAGCACACACATGGACACAGACACACACAGTGAATGAGCACACACATGGACACACACACAGTGCATGAGCACACACATGGACACAGACACAGAGCATGAGCACACACATGGACACACACACAGTGCATGAGCACACACATGGACACACACACAGAGCATCAGCACACACATGGGCAGACACACAGAACATGAGAACACACATGGACACACACACAGAGCATGAGCACACACATGAACACACACACAGAGCATGAGCACACACATGGACACACACACAGAGCATGAGCACACACATGGACACACACACAGTGCATGAGCACACACATGAACACACACACAGAGCATGAGCACACACATGGACACAGACACACACAGTGAATGAGCACACACACACAGAGCATGAGCACACACATGGACACACACACAGTGAATGAGCACACACATGGACACACACACAGAGCATGAGCCCACACATGGACACACACACAGTGCATGAGCACACACATGGACACAGACACACACAGTGAATGAGCACACACATGGACACACACACAGTGAATGAGCACACACATGGACACACACACAGAGCATGAGCACACACATGGACACACACACAGAGCATGAGAACACACATGGACACACACACAGAGCATGAGCACACACATGGACACACACAGTGCATGAGCACACACATGAACACACACACAGAGCATGAGCACACACATGAACACACACACAGAGCATGAGCCCACACATGAACACACACACAGAGCATGAGCCCACACATGGACACACACACAGAGCATGAGCACACACATGAACACACACACAGAGCATGAGCACACACATGGACACAGACACACACAGTGCATGGACACACACAGTGCATGAGCACACACATGGACACACACACAGAGCATGAACACACGCACAGAGCATGAGCACACACATGGACACACACACAGAGCATGAGAACACACATGAACACAGACACAGAGCATGAGCACACACAAGGACACACACACAGAGCATAAGCACACACATGGACACACACACAGTGCATGAGCACACACATGGACACAGACACACACAGTGCATGGACACACACAGTGCATGAGCACACACATGGACACACACACAGAGCATGAGAACACACATGGACACACACACAGTGCATGAGCACACACATGGACACAGACACACACAGTGCATGGACACACACAGTGCATGAGCACACACATGGACACACACACAGAGCATGAGCACACACATGAACACACACACAGAGCATGAGCCCACACATGAACACACACACAGAGCATGAGCCCACACATGTACACACACACAGAGCATGAGCACACACATGAACACACACACAGAGCATGAGCACACACATGGACACACACACAGAGCATGAGCCCACACATGGACACACACACAGTGCATGAGCACACACATGAACACACACACAGAGCATGAGCACACACATGGACACAGACACACACAGTGAATGAGCACACACACACAGAGCATGAGCACACACATGGACACACACACAGAGCATGAGAACACACATGGACACACACACAGTGCATGAGCACACACATGGACACAGACACACACAGTGAATGAGCACACACAAGGACACACACACAGAGCATGAGCACACACATGGACACACACACAGAGCATGAGAACACACATGGACACACACACAGTGCATGAGCACACACATGGACACAGACACACACAGTGCATGGACACACACAGTGCATGAGCACACACATGGACACACACACAGAGCATGAGCACACACATGAACACACACACAGAGCATGAGCACACACATGGACACACACACAGAGCATGAGGACACACATGAACACACACACAGAGCATGAGCACACACATGGACACACACACAGAGCATAAGCACACACATGGACACACACACAGTGCATGAGCACACACATGGACACAGACACACACAGTGAATGAGCACACACACACAGAGCATGAGCACACACATGGACACACACACAGAGCATGAGAACACACATGGACACACACACAGTGCATGAGCACACACATGGACACAGACACACACAGTGAATGAGCACACACAAGGACACACACACAGAGCATGAGCACACACATGGACACACACACAGAGCATGAGAACACACATGGACACACACACAGTGCATGAGCACACACATGGACACAGACACACACAGTGCATGGACACACACAGTGCATGAGCACACACATGGACACACACACAGAGCATGAGCACACACATGAACACACACACAGAGCATGAGCACACACATGGACACACACACAGAGCATGAGGACACACATGAACACACACACAGAGCATGAGCACACACATGGACACACACACAGAGCATAAGCACACACATGGACACACACACAGTGCATGAGCACACACATGGACACAGACACACACAGTGCATGGACACACACAGTGCATGAGCACACACATGGACACACACACAGAGCATGAGCACACACATGAACACACACACAGAGCATGAGCCCACACATGAACACACACAGAGCATGAGCCCACACATGTACACACACACAGAGCATGAGCACACACATGAACACACACACAGAGCATGAGCACACACATGGACACAGACACACACAGTGAATGAGCACACACACACAGAGCATGAGCACACACATGGACACACACACAGAGCATGAGAACACACATGGACACACACACAGTGAATGAGCACACACATGGACACAGACACACACAGTGAATGAGCACACACATGGACACACACACAGAGCATGAGCACACACATGGACACACACACAGAGCATGAGAACACACATGGACACACACACAGTGCATGAGCACACACATGGACACACACACAGTGCATGAGCACACACATGAACACACACACAGAGCATGAGCACACACATGAACACACACACAGAGCATGAGCCCACACATGAACACACACACAGAGCATGAGCCCACACATGGACACACACACAGAGCATGAGCACACACATGAACACACACACAGAGCATGAGCACACACATGGACACAGACACACACAGTGAATGAGCCCACACACACAGAGCATGAGCACACACATGGACACACACACAGAGCATGAGAACACACATGGACACACACACAGTGCATGAGCACACACATGGACACAGACACACACAGTGAATGAGCACACACATGGACACACACACAGTGCATGAGCACACACATGGACACACACACAGAGCATGAGAACACACATGGACACAACACAGTGCATGAGCACACACATGGACACAGACACACACAGTGCATGGACACACACAGTGCATGAGCACACACATGGACACACACACAGAGCATGAGAACACACATGGACACACACACAGTGCATGAGCACACACATGGACACACACACAGTGCATGAGCACACACATGGACACACACACAGAGCATGAGCACACACATGAACACACACACAGAGCATGAGCCCACACATGAACACACACACAGAGCATGAGCCCACACATGGACACACACACAGAGCATGAGCACACACATGAACACACACACAGAGCATGAGCACACACATGGACACAGACACACACAGTGAATGAGCCCACACACACAGAGCATGAGCACACACATGGACACACACACAGAGCATGAGCACACACATGGACACACACACAGTGCATGAGCACACACATGGACACAGACACACACAGTGAATGAGCACACACATGGACACACACACAGTGCATGAGCACACACATGGACACACACACAGAGCATGAGAACACACATGGACACAACACAGTGCATGAGCACACACATGGACACAGACACACACAGTGCATGAACACACACAGTGCATGAGCACACACATGGACACACACACAGAGCATGAGAACACACATGGACACACACACAGTGCATGAGCACACACATGGACACAGACACACACAGTGAATGAGCACACACATGGACACACACACAGAGCATGAGCACACACATGGACACACACACAGAGCATGAGAACACACATGGACACACACACAGTGCATGAGCACACACATGGACACAGACACACACAGTGCATGGACACACACAGTGCATGAGCACACACATGGACACACACACAGAGCATGAGAACACACATGGACACACACACAGTGCATGAGCACACACATGAACACACACACAGAGCATGAGCACACACATGGACACACACACAGTGCATGAGCACACACATGAACACACACACAGAGCATGAGCACACACATGAACACACACACAGAGCATGAGCCCACACATGAACACACACACAGAGCATGAGCCCACACATGGACACACACACAGAGCATGAGCACACACATGAACACACACACAGAGCATGAGCACACACATGGACACACACACAGAGCATGAGCACACACATGGACACAGACACACACAGTGCATGGACACACACAGTGCATGGACACACACAGTGCATGAGCACACACATGGACACAGACACACCCAGTGCATGGACACACACAGAGCATGAGCACACACATGGACACAGACACACACAGTGAATGAGCACACACACACAGAGCATGAGCACACACATGGACACACACACAGAGCATGAGAACACACATGGACACACACACAGTGCATGAGCACACACATGGACACAGACACACACAGTGAATGAGCACACACATGGACACACACACAGAGCATGAGCACACACATGGACACACACACAGAGCATGAGAACACACATGGACACACACACAGTGCATGAGCACACACATGGACACAGACACACACAGTGCATGGACACACACAGTGCATGAGCACACACATGGACACACACACAGAGCATGAGCACACACATGAACACACACACAGAGCATGAGCACACACATGGACACACACACAGAGCATGAGCACACACATGAACACACACACAGAGCATGAGCACACACATGGACACACACACAGAGCATGAGAACACACATGGACACAGACACACACAGTGCATGAGCCACACACACAGTGCATGAGCACACACATGGACACACACACAGAGCATGAGACACACACATGGACACACACACAGAGCATGAGCACACACATGGACACAGACACACACAGTGAATGAGCACACACACACAGAGCATGAGCACACACATGGACACACACACAGAGCATGAGAACACACATGGACACACACACAGTGCATGAGCACACACATGGACACAGACACACACAGTGAATGAGCACACACATGGACACACACACAGTGCATGAGCACACACATGGACACACACACAGAGCATGAGAACACACATGGACACAACACAGTGCATGAGCACACACATGGACACAGACACACACAGTGCATGGACACACACAGTGCATGAGCACACACATGGACACACACACAGAGCATGAGAACACACATGGACACACACACAGTGCATGAGCACACACATGAACACACACACAGAGCATGAGCACACACATGGACACACACACAGTGCATGAGCACACACATGAACACACACACAGAGCATGAGCACACACATGAACACACACAGAGCATGAGCCCACACATGAACACACACACAGAGCATGAGCACACACATGGACACACACACAGAGCATGAGAACACACATGGACACAGACACACACAGTGCATGGACACACACAGTGCATGGACACACACAGTGCATGAGCACACACATGGACACAGACACACCCAGTGCATGGACACACACAGAGCATGAGCACACACATGGACACAGACACACACAGTGAATGAGCACACACACACAGAGCATGAGCACACACATGGACACACACACAGAGCATGAGAACACACATGGACACACACACAGTGCATGAGCACACACATGGACACAGACACACACAGTGAATGAGCACACACAAGGACACACACACAGAGCATGAGCACACACATGGACACACACACAGAGCATGAGAACACACATGGACACACACACAGTGCATGAGCACACACATGGACACAGACACACACAGTGCATGGACACACACAGTGCATGAGCCCACACATGGACACACACACAGAGCATGAGCACACACATGAACACACACACAGAGCATGAGCACACACATGGACACACACACAGAGCATGAGAACACACATGAACACACACACAGAGCATGAGCACACACATGGACACACACACAGAGCATGAGAACACACATGGACACAGACACACACAGTGCATGGACACACACAGTGCATGGACACACACAGTGCATGAGCACACACATGGACACAGACACACCCAGTGCATGGACACACACAGAGCATGAGCACACACATGGACACAGACACACACAGTGAATGAGCACACACACACAGAGCATGAGCACACACATGGACACACACACAGAGCATGAGAACACACATGGACACACACACAGTGCATGAGCACACACATGGACACAGACACACACAGTGAATGAGCACACACAAGGACACACACACAGAGCATGAGCACACACATGGACACACACACAGAGCATGAGAACACACATGGACACACACACAGTGCATGAGCACACACATGGACACAGACACACACAGTGCATGGACACACACAGTGCATGAGCACACACATGGACACACACACAGAGCATGAGCACACACATGAACACACACACAGAGCATGAGCACACACATGGACACACACACAGAGCATGAGAACACACATGAACACACACACAGAGCATGAGCACACACATGGACACACACACAGAGCATAAGCACACACATGGACACACACACAGTGCATGAGCACACACATGGACACAGACACACACAGTGCATGGACACACACAGTGCATGAGCACACACATGGACACACACACAGAGCATGAGCACACACATGAACACACACACAGAGCATGAGCCCACACATGAACACACACAGAGCATGAGCCCACACATGTACACACACACAGAGCATGAGCACACACATGAACACACACACAGAGCATGAGCACACACATGGACACAGACACACACAGTGAATGAGCACACACACACAGAGCATGAGCACACACATGGACACACACACAGAGCATGAGAACACACATGGACACACACACAGTGCTTGAGCACACACATGGACACAGACACACACAGTGAATGAGCACACACATGGACACACACACAGAGCATGAGCACACACATGGACACACACACAGAGCATGAGAACACACATGGACACACACACAGTGCATGAGCACACACATGGACACACACACAGTGCATGAGCACACACATGAACACACACACAGAGCATGAGCCCACACATGAACACACACACAGAGCATGAGCCCACACATGGACACACACACAGAGCATGAGCACACACATGAACACACACACAGAGCATGAGCACACACATGGACACAGACACACACAGTGAATGAGCCCACACACACAGAGCATGAGCACACACATGGACACACACACAGAGCATGAGAACACACATGGACACACACACAGTGCATGAGCACACACATGGACACACACACAGAGCATGAGAACACACATGGACACACACACAGAGCATGAGCCCACACATGGACACACACACAGAGCATGAGCACACACATGTACACACACACAGAGCATGAGAACACACATGGGCACACACACAGTGCATGAGCACACACATGGACACAGACACACACAGTGCATGAGCACACACATGGACACACACACAGAGCATGAGAACACACATGGACACACACACAGTGCATGAGCACACACATGGACACACACAGTGCATGAGCACACACATGAACACACACACAGAGCATGAGCACACACATGAACACACACACAGAGCATGAGCCCACACATGAACACACACACAGAGCATGAGCCCACACATGGACACACACACAGAGCATGAGCACACACATGAACACACACACAGAGCATGAGCACACACATGTACACACACACAGAGCATGAGAACACACATGGGCACACACACAGTGCATGAGCACACACATGGACACAGACACACACAGTGCATGGACACACACAGTGCATGAGCACACACATGGACACACACACAGAGCATGAGAACACACATGGACACACACAGTGCATGAGCACACACATGGACACACACAGTGCATGAGCACACACATGGACACACACACAGAGCATGAGCACACACATGGACACACACACAGAGCATGAGAACACACATGGACACACACACAGTGCATGAGCACACACATGGACACACACACAGTGCATGAGCACACACATGAACACACACACAGAGCATGAGCCCACACATGAACACACACACAGAGCATGAGCCCACACATGTACACACACACAGAGCATGAGCACACACATGAACACACACACAGAGCATGAGCACACACATGGACACAGACACACACAGTGAATGAGCCCACACACACAGAGCATGAGCACACACATGGACACACACACAGAGCATGAGAACACACATGGACACACACACAGAGCATGAGCACACACATGGACACAGACACACACAGTGCATGAGCACACACATGGACACACACACAGAGCATGAGCACACACATGGACACACACACAGAGCATGAGAACACACTTGGACACACACACAGTGCATCAGCACACACATGAACACACACACAGAGCATGAGCACACACATGGACACACACACAGAGCATGAGCACACACATGGACACACACACAGAGCATGAGAACACACATGGACACACACACAGTGCATGAGCACACACATGGACACAGACACACACAGTGCATGGACACACAGTGCATGAGCACACACATGGACACACACACAGAGCATGAGAACACACATGGACACACACACAGTGCATGAGCACACACATGAACACACACACAGAGCATGAGCACACACATGAACACACACACAGAGCATGAGCACACACATGGACACACACACACAGAGCATGAGCACACACATGGACACACACACAGTGCATGAGAACACACATGGACACACACACAGTGCATGAGCACACACATGGACACACAGTGCATGAGCACACACATGGACACACACACACAGAGCATGAGCACATACATGGACACACACACAGTGCATGAGCACACACATGGACACACACAGAGCATGAGCACACACATGAACACACACACAGAGCATGAGCCCACACATGGACACACACACAGTGAATGAGCACACACATGGACACACACACAGAGCATGAGCACACACATGGACACACACACAGAGCATGAGCACACACATGGACACACACACAGAGCATGAGCACACACATGGACACACACACACAGAGCATGAGCCCACACATGGACACACACAGTGCATGAGCACACACATGGACACACACACAGAGCATGAGCACACACACGGAGACACACAGTGAGTGCATGAGCACACACACGGACACACACAGTGAGTGCATGAGCACACACATAGACAAACACAGTGCATGAGCACACACATGGACACGCACACACAGAGCATGAGCACACACATGGACACACACACAGTGCATGAGCACACACATGGACACACACAGAGCATGAGCACACACATGGACACACACACAGAGCATGAGCACACACACGGACACACACAGTGAGTGCATGAGCTCACACATGATCATACACAGTACATGAGAACACACATGGACACGGACACACACACATGCAAAGCAATGAGCCTTCACAGGTCTTCGAAGAAGACAAGAGTACACAGTGCGGGCCAGTCCTGGTGGCCTGGGCTTGCTTATGCTCCGAATGTTCGCAGTCTGGTCTCTGGTGCTTCTTCGCCCGCGTAACCAGATTTCACACCTGGTGAACACTTAGACCTGAATGTTTCATTGTATTTCACTCCACATTCTAAAATTAAAGTGAATTTTAATCATAAAATAATCATAATAAAATCACTTGTAGTGGCACAGTCCCTTCTGAAGCTGTAATGAACAAAGTTTTTCTTGTTAAGGAATGCCTAAGGCTTCTTTGTTTGCATTTTTAGGTGTGAATATTTGATAAGAATCAAAGGACAAGAGTTTGTGGGCCAAGTTCAAGCCGGCTACCCTCATCTACTTGAACAGGTAGGAAAGGCCTCTGTAATACATTTTTATTTATTTCTAAAGGGTTAGTTGTTTAACAAATTGTCTTTAAGAATTTGTTTGTAAAATAAGTCACGAAGTGAACATCTTAGTGAAAAGATGAACGTTGTTTTAGAACAGGAACCTCGTCTTTCCCCTCAAAGCTCAGTATCACCATTCCGGGAGCCATTCTTGTGAGAGAAAGAATTGTAATTATTAGCTGCATGAAAGACATTGTTTGTTGTAGTCCTCTTTAAGCATTTATCTAACCAACCACCAATGAATTAAACTCTGAAGCAAAAAGTAAATTAAATTTGAGGGAAAGTCTACCCAGTAAATTTTTTTTTAGAGATTTACTTATTTATTATGAGGACACCAGCTCTCGTTATAGATGGTTGTGAGCCACCATGTGATTGCTGGGAATTGAACTCAGGACCTCCGAAAGCACAAGCAGCCAGTGCTCTTAACCTCTGGGCTGTCTCTCCAACCCTGTAAATTTTTCTTAAATGACTTGAAAAAGCATTTGTTGCTGCTCCTCGGAAAAAGCAAATGAGAGCTTATATAAAATAAGCTGAAAAGAAGTGTCTTCTGGACGGCCAAGTGGGCTTGCAGTAGGCTCAGTGAAGCAGCTGTGTTGGTCGTGGTGGGGTGCAGTTTACACTTTAACACGTATGTTTTCCCCACAGCTGTTGTCTACCTCAGACGCCCCAGAAGACGAGAGCGCAGAGTCACCAAGTATGTATGATGGCCCAATGCATTCAAGTGAGCCAGCTTGTACTAAGAGCGAAGGTGGAGATGTGTGTGGTTGTAACAGGCCAGCATTGGGAGGTGACTGTGTGTTCAAGGCCCCGTTGAACTACTTAGACCCTGTCCTAAAAATAAACGGAAAGGATTGGAAGGTTATAATGGTAAATGCATGTTCACGTTGATCTACAATTTATAATTAATGCACCCTGTTACTGTCTGTCAAACATCAATGCACAGCAGGGTTGCTTGGAGAGCCAACAGTGTTCATGTCTAGTTTATGCTTCAGACCTCATAGACTGGATCAGTGTATGTAGTATGTGCAGTTGTTTGTGCTTTTGTTTTTGATGGTCCTGTTAACCTAGGGCCTGGGGCATGCCAATCACAGCCTCTTTCACTGAGCTGCACCCCGTAGCCCTGGGCATCTATACAGACTGCATACATCTAGCCTTGCCTTGTTGTTATGGGAACAGATACACTATGCCTTCAGCTGCTGGCAGACTCCTCCTGTCCACAGAGAGGGTGGAGCACAGTGTTTCATCCTTTCAGCGGGACCCCAAAGCCCAGATTGCCAGTGTGACTTGCATATTACTTAAACCCAAGAGGGTGGAGCAAGCATTTGAACAGATCTTGACTCTGCTTTTCAGTGTTCAAGGAAATACATTTTAATAGTTTATTTATTTTGGTTTTTAAGTGCATTGGAGTTTTACCTGCATGTGTGTCTGTGTGAGGGTGTCAGGCCTCCAGGAACTCGAGTTACAGACAGTTGTGAGCTGCCATGTGGGTGCTGGGAATTGAACCTGGTCCTCTGGGAGAGCAGCCAGTGCTCTTAACTGCTGAGCCATCTCTCCAGCCCCAATGCCATGGCAACCCCTCTTCCCCCATCTAAAACCCATAAAACAAGACGAAAAAATGACAGAGAAGACTGTCTGAAGGAGTACTTTTCTTAGCAGAGAGCCTGAGAGAACAGAAATCTGTTAGCTGACAGGGGAAAGCATAATCTGGGCAAAGAGGACACCAGAGGCCTAAGAGACATGGAACAGGGACTTTCAAAGAGCTGGGCAAACTTTGTCGGCAGGAAGGAGTAGCTGCAGGCAGGTAATCCTGTGGTGTTGACCTCAGACTGGGAGCTAACGGCTCAGATTGTGAGCTCTAGGGCCCGATGCAAGGGCAAATGCGTGAAGCTGCTTCTGGTGTGGGAACAGCAAGGGCTGAGGCTGTGGGCGGATCCGAATGTGTGAGCCACAGGTAGAGCTGCGATTATATCCTAAGGTTAGGGGGTTGAGTTTAAGGAGTGGGACCCCATCAGGTTTGTGTTTTTTAAAGTCGCTGGGTTGTAGTGTCGAGTAAGCTGGAAGGGGGCAGTACTCTAGGACACGGGGGTAATTGTACTGAATGGTGACAATGGCGTCTTTCAAAACTGTGAAAACGTACAGTCAAGTTATGGGTTGAGCCATAACTCACTGACAATGGATAAAGATAATGTACTGCATACCTGTGACCTCAGCATTTGAGAGGCTGAGGCAGGAACCTTAGCTCTATGCTAAGACTCTGTCTCCTGCACACAAAAGAAAACAGGGGGAAAAAAAGAAAATTATTCACCCATTAATTAAATGGGAAACCATGCCATTTGCAGGAAATGGAAAGAATTAGAAATATCAAATTACATGTTTATACATAAATATATATATATTATGATAAAAACATTGTATACAACTAATAAATGCCAACAAAACAAACAAATATGTAGAATATATATTTGATTTAGAAAGCTTATTCATTTATTCAATATAGAAAAAGAAGCCCCTTGATTCTGGTAGGATTGATTCCTGACATTCGGGCTCTCTCCTGCTCTTGAGGAAAAGTAGTCATAGGCTTATATCTAAAGCAATAGTATTCTATATTCTTAGTGTCGTGCCTATGTGCTTTTCAGAGAGTTTATGGTTTTGATATTGCAATAGCTTGCTATTTAAAAAGTCTATGAAGCCAGTCATTTTGTTTTGAGCCTGTAATCCTAGCACCTGGGAGGTTGAGGCAGGAGAATTGTCATTCATTTGAGATCAGCCTGGGCTACATAATAAGCTTGAGGCTCGACTGGGCTAGAAGAAATCTCAAAACAACAGCCACAACAAAAAGGTATACGGGCGCTGCTAATGTCTGTTAAATCTCCCTTTCCACACAGTTGTGCACTTCGGACCTGATGAAAGTTCAGAAGACGTGGTCATGATGAACACGCCTGTGGTTAAAGCAGCTTTGGAAATGGGCTTCAGTAGGAGCCTGGTAAGACAGACAGTTCAGCGTCAGATCCTGGCCACTGGCGAGAACTACAGGACGGTCAGCGACCTCGTGATAGGCTTACTGGATGCAGAAGACGAGATAAGGGAAGAGCAGAAGGAGCAGGCAGCCGAGGAAGCAGAGTCAGGTACAGTTCCCAAGGTCCTTCTCCGGAGAGATGGCATGTCACCCAGTGCAGGTTCTAAAAGATGCTCGTCTATCCAGCCTGGACCTCTCTCTCTCTCTCTCTCTCTCTCTCTCTCTCTCTCTCTCTCTCTCTCTCTCTCTCTCTCTCTATTTCTTTCTGGTTTTTCAAGACAGGGTTTCTCTGTTTTGCTTTGGAGGCTGTCCCGGAACTCGCTCTGTAGACCAGGCTGGTCTCTAACTCACAGAGATCCTCCTGCCTCTGCCTCCCGAGTGCTGCGATTAAAGGCGTGCACCACCAACGCCCGTCTGATTAACAGTATATCTTAGACTGCAATGTTTAATTAACTAAATTTAATTAGTTTTAAATATATGTGTGTTTGTGTGAGTTTTATGTGTACTGTGTGTGCAGGAGCCCTTGGAGGTTAGACCTGAGTTATAGGAGATTGTGGGTCAGCACGTGAGGGTCAGGCCTCTGCCAGAGCAGCCGGTGCTCTTACCCACTGACGCATCCCTCCAGCCTCGCCCCACTCCCACGCCTTTTTTTGAAACAGGGTCTCAGGTAGCTGGCCTTGAACTTGCTGTGTAGTTGGATCCTTATTTTCCTTCCTCACTCCCTAGGGCTGCGATGACAGGTATGGACCCCAGTGCCTGGGTTAACGAATGCACAGATTCATATTTAAGTCCCCTGCCTGCCCACACAAGAACTGTCTTCCCTCAGTGTCTTAGTTTATGGAGCCCTCCGATTCCGTTTCCCACTGGGTCAGGTTAGCTGTGTTTGCGACCCTGCTCTGTGCTCAGAGCCACCTTCCTCTGCGCATGCGCAGCGCTCCTCGCTCCGGTGTAGACCAAAGCCATGCTGATCTCTTTACCGGTGTTAACCAGAGCTGCCGCAGACCAGAAAGCACACTGTCACTCTTTTTCCTTTTAACGTTTGAGGCAGGGTCTTGCTATGTAGCCCAGGCTGGCCTTGAACTCATGACCTTCTGCATACCCGTTCCAGACTAGCCTGGGTTAGAGCAGAACGAGACCTTGTCTCAGACAGGGCTCATGATGTAGCTTAATTGGTAGAGTGCTTGCCGGGCATGTTGGACACCTGTGTTTAACATCTGCTGTGGCACACATGCGAATAATTCTAGCACCTTTGGATGGAGGCAGGAATTTAAGGTCATCCTCCACGATGAGTTTGACACTAGCCTGGGCTACATGAAAACACAAAACCAAACAGGAAACAAATGCACATGTATGACTGATTTTTTTTTAACTAAGCACCATTTCTTTTGTCCTGTTTTTTTTAAGAAACGATTTTATTTATGATGTATATAGTGTTGTGCTTGCATGTGCACTGCAGGCCAGCAGAGGGCACCAGATCTCATTCAAGGTGGTTGTGAGCCACCATGTGGTTGGTGGGAATTGAACTCAGGACCTGTAGTAGCCGGGGCTGTTAACCACTGAGCTACCTCTCCAGCCCCCATCTTTTGTCCTTCCTAACATGGTTCCACATGTGTCAGAACCCTAGTAATAGTATTCACCATTTTATGGACAGAGCTTTATAGTAGAAATAGAACGTTAACGACGAAGGCATACGTGTCAGGCTATGGACACAGCTTTACTGTCAGAGGACCTGCCTGGCATGCATAAACCCTGGGTTTGATCCCTAGCACGTCATCAACTGCACTCGGCGTCACACATCCGGAAAGCTGGCACTCGGGAGGTGGTGGCAGAAAAATCACAATTGTAACGCCACGGTGAATTGGAGGCCAACCTGAGATACAGGAGATCTTTAAGTAAATAAATGCATGTATGATTTCCTTCATGTGTTATGTAGGTAGAGAAAGAAGTTTGTGAGCGGAGTTTAAATCTCTCTCTCTCTCCATACAGATGATCTGACATTAATCCGGAGGAACAAGCTGGGGCTTTCTCAGTACTTGACGTGCGTGATGCCGATCCTGGACTGTCTCCTGAGCGCCAGGGCGATCACCGAACAGGAGTGGGAGGCGGTTAGACAGAAGCCACAGGCCCTGCAGGCAAGAACACTGATTGACACTGTATTGGCCAAAGGGAAGGCTGCAGCCGCCTCATTCAGAAACTCCCTTCAGGAGAGTGACCCTGTGCTATACAAAGATCTGTTTGGTAAGCGCTAGAAAATTATTTGGGGGAGTTTTCCGGGTCAGTTGGAAAACCGGAGATTATTGGAAGTAACTCAGCCCAACTTATACATTTTAATTGCGCAAAAGTTAAGGGTTTCGTGTTAATACTATGAGATTTTGTTCAAAGTGTTGAGTGTTTCAAAGCTGCTGGGAGGGGCAGCAGGATGGCTCGTCAGGTGAAGGCGCTTGCCCTTTGTTGCAGTTAGCGCTTCTGTTGCTCTTGCAGAGGAAACATTTAATGGGATAGCTCACAGTTCAAAGGCTCCGCTCATGGCCATCATGGTGTGGAGACAGACACCGTGCTGAAGCCGAGAGTCCTACATCGTGCACAGGCAGCGGGGAGTGGTCTGTCTCATTGGGAGTGGCTTGAGCATGTATGAGACCTCAGACCCCTCCTCCACAGTGACACACTTCCTCCAACAAGATCATACCTGCTCCGACAAGGCCACACCTCCTGAAAGTGCCACTCCCTTTGGGGGCCATTTTCTTTCAAATCACCACACTCCATAATCCCAGCATAAATCTGGTGACCTGAGTTTGACTCCCCAGAACCCACAGTGGAAGGAGAAAACTCCCAAAAGTAGTCCTCTGGCCTCATCATGCACACTGTGGCATCCTGGGTGAACATATTCTCTCTCTGTCTCTCTGTCTCTCTGTCTCTCTCTCTGTCTGTCTGCCCCCCTCCCTCTCTCTCACACACACTCATAAGTAACTAAATAAATTCACTGTTGGGCATAGTAATACACACCTGTAATCCCAGCAGTCAGGACGCTGAAGCAAGAAGATTATGAGTTCAATGCCAGCTTGGGTTATAGAATAATTGTGTGTCTCAAACATTAGTACTAGGTAAATAAACTTTTGTAGAATGTATTCTGGGCTGTGGATTTGACTCAGTGAAAGCCTGTTGGCCTAGCATGCATACATCAGGCCCTGGGTTTGAAGACCTTCATTCCAAAAATAAATAAACAAATCCTAGTGTATAGCTAGTGTATAGCCTTGGTTGCCATAGTAATGCTGTCCCCTTTCCGTCCCCAGTGCGGCAGGACATCAGGTGTCTTCCCACAGATGACATTGCAGGTAAGAGTACTACGTCTTTAAACCTGAGGAAGTCATTGTTTTATTTTCTTGGGGTTTCACTGGAGGAAAAGCAAATTGCTTTCCATTAAAAGTTATTTTTCTTACCTCACATGGCATCATACATGTGAGCAGCCAGCACTTGGAAATTGGAGGTGGGAGAACCAAAGTCTGAGGTCACTTGGGTTTCACAAGAGACCTGTGCTTAAAATAAAAATTGCCCCCTCTTCATAGCTCTACCGATGGAAGAACAGTTGCGGAAGCTACAGGAAGAAAGAACATGTAAAGTGTGTATGGACAGAGAGGTGTCCATCGTGTTCATTCCCTGTGGCCACCTGGTCGTGTGCAAAGACTGTGCTCCCTCTCTGAGAAAGTGCCCCATCTGCAGAGGCACCATCAAGGGCACGGTGCGCACGTTTCTCTCCTGAACTCGACGGATCCATGGCTGAGAGCCCAGCACACGGGAGGTGGAGCAGGAGGAGCAGAGGTCCAAGGTCATCCTCAGCTACCTATGGAACTTGAGGCAAGCCTGGACTGCATGAGACACTGCCTCCGAATAAATCAGGAAACACACGGACAAACGAAAAATGAGGGGAAAAGAAACATGCTGCCTAAACTCAAGAAAGAATGGATTAATTATGTAATATTTTTAACTCTTACACTGATTTGGAGTCCTAAAAAGTGCTATTTATTTCCAAGTCAGAAAGCTGTTTTCTGTACACGTATTTATGTAATACCTGCGTCTGAAGCGTATCTGTCTGTACATCCAGATGCCGAGAGGTGGGATTCTGTTCTTGGTCCTGAAAAGCAGATTGCCTACATTCCTGAAATTTTCAGAGGAGACTTATGATGCTGGCATTTGTGGTTCAGAATCTGAAATCTTTTGAGTTGCTTTAAGAACTGGGAACACAGAGTTTCAACTTCTTTTCTAAGTGTTTTATTTATTGAATGACATTTTAGGGATGTGGAGTTTTTATAAAGATTTTGCTAGGAAAAATTAATAAAGCAACAAAATGACCCTTGTTGTTAATTTATTTAGTGACACTGGCTGTTTAGTCACACGCAGACCCCTGCCACACTGTCTAAGAAAACTTAAGTAACAGGCATAGAGAGATGGTGAAATCAGTGAAGTACTAGACACAAAGCATGAGACCCGAGTTCAAATCCCCAGAGCCCCATAAAAGCCAGGTAGGGCAGCATGACATTAGTCTATGGGAATTAGCTCAATGCTTCCTTGACTGGAAATGCATAGAGAATGAAAAGGTGCTTTCGGTCTTGTGTTTGCCTCCTCCCTCCCTCCCTCCCTCCCTCCCTCTCTCTCTCTCTCTCTCTCTCTCTCTCTCTCTCTCTCTCTCTCTCTCTCTCTAACCTATTTATTATGTATAGTGTTCTGCATATATCCCTGAAGGCCAGAAGAGGGCACCAGATATCATTGTAGATGGTTGTGAGTCACCATGTGGTTGCTGAGAACTGAACTCATGACCTCTGGAAGAGCAGCCAGTGCTCTTAACCTCTGAGCCATCTCTCCAGCCCCGACACTGTTATTTCTTGCAATGATGTTTTCCCCTGTCATACATTAGTTTGTCATGGAAGGGGGGAGGGAACCCAGTTTTCACATTGTTGTCATACATAGATGAATCTGAAATAGATGTAAAGGAAACTTGGTGACAGTTTACTCAAGGAGAGAACTGACAGAGCAGGTAAGCTCTTACCCGAAGGCCACCCTTAAGTTCAAAGATCTGGGAGCTAATGAAAAAAAGTATGTGCTCACAAGCCGGCTGTTATAGCTTCAGCTGTCAAGTTGACACACCTGGGGGGATGGGTTCTCAATGGAAGAATGACCTCCTCCATCAGATTGGCCTCCAGGCATATCTGGAGCATCTCCTCAGTTGCTAATTAACGTGGGACTAGCCCAGTCCACAGTGGTGGTGCTCTCTTAGGCAGATGGGCCTGGGGTATCAGAAAGCAGGCTGAGCAAGCCCAGGAAGCAAGGCAGGCTGAGCAAGCCCAGGAAGCAAGGCAGTAAGCAGGGCTCCTCCCCGGCCTCTGCTACAGTTCTAGTCTCCAGGTGCGAGTGTTGCTTCCCCAATAACGCACTGTAACCTGGACACAAGGTAAGCGTTTCCTCCCCGGGCTAGCGGCATCACGGTTTTATCACAGCAGCAGAGATCTGGCTCTGGGTTGGGGATCTGCAGGGTTTTTGGTATCTTATTGAGAATGAAATTGGTTGCACACTGATTGCAAAGTATCGAGACTACTTTATTCAAAGTAGAGGAAGAGGACAGGCCAGCAAGAAAGTGTCAAGGGTGACAGTGAGCCAGAGTACTCAAGGCTTGTCTGGGGCTTGTGGGCTTCAAGAGAGGAAGGACCTTGGTTGCAAAGGGACATGGTGAGGGTCCCTGTTTTGACTGACAGGATTGGTTGTGGAGCCTTTGCTCACTGGGCATCTCCCTTCCAATGAGGCATCTGATTTTAACCACATGAACACCCATCATAAGATGATAAACGGGATTTTCCTTAAGAGCTCACTCAAAGGATACAGTGTGTCTTACTAGGCAGGAACCCCAAACCAGTTACTCACTTTCATGGTGTGTCTTGGGATATATTTGGATACAAATGGAGCTTTGTCAAGAGGTTGCTAAGGGGAGTTATTTTAGGCAGGTATCCGTGCAGCCTGATGCTAGAGTGGGTACCTAGGTTGCCATCAGGTTGGGAGGTACGGTGTCCATGGAGCAGAATGTACACAGCCCACACCGTGGAGTCCCAGGGTGCTAACACACTCCTGATGTTGTCTGCCTCAGAAGGGCAGTGGAAGCCTTTGGTGTCCCGAGCCAGCAGGGGGGAGATTTCTGGGTACTGAAGAGCAGGAAGGCTCTAAATGACTACACATATGGTTGGTAATCTGAGCAAAATGTACAAAACTTCAAGTCTGAGTTAGGTTGGTTCTGAGCTAAGGAGCCCAAGCCTGCTGTAAGTAGGGGAACGAATGGGGGCCCAGATGCAAGGGCTGAACACAAGATCCACCCTTCCAGCCATGATGGACATGCCCGTAGTCTGCAATCTTCTGCGGTCGGTGTGAGGAACACACCACCGTCTCTGCTCGATGTGGAAGTGAAGCCAAGGCCTGTCGCCCTGTACAGTGCTTTTCATTTCTTTCCTTAAATGACAGTGCCACACACATCTTAAGCTGGCTTCAGACTCTCTATGTGACCGGGGGTGACCTTGGACTCCTGATCCCCTGCTTGTAACTTCTAAGTCGGGGGGATCACAGGCAGAGAGGAGTCACCTCACAGCAGAGCTCACAGTCTTGCCATGAGTGTCTTGGGGAAGGTGTGCTAGTCTATTTTCAGGCACTTTGGAAAGTCTGGCAAGAGATATAAACCCTCCCGGGGTGGAGGGTTCCTTCTGTGTCATCCATACGCTTTGTTCTGAGTCATTTCCCTTTGCCTTCCCTGTTCTCCTCTCGCAGTCTCTGCTCTCCTTGAAGAAGCCACGTTCAGGTGGGGGAATGGCTCAGTGCCTAAGAGGGCTTGCTGCACAAGCTTTGAGGACCTGAGTTCAAATCCCGAGCACCTAAGCCAACGGTGGAGCATGGCTACTCTTGTGCCTGCGCCTCCAGTGTTGCCTAGCAGACGACAGGGTGGCGGGTGCTCTGGGCTCAGACACACACCCTGTATTGTCTCTCGGGTTGCAATCGCCAACATTCCCTCAGATGAATGTGTCCAGCAAAATATACATAATTTACACAAGATGCTAACAACAGCCCATTCCCAGCAAAACATTACAAAATAAGACATTTATCCCAACCTGTTAATTACAACTGTTTGTGGAAGGCTGGAGACCACCCAAATGCCTGTCAAAGGGAAAATAACTGAATATTCAATATTTTCTTAAGAAAATGCATTCTAGCATTTAACTTGTAATGTGAAGTTTGAAATTCATTGTCTCAAATGCTATACCACACACCCTCAGCCTAGAAACAACCCTTCAATTTTAAAAATAGACAATCTTTTGAATTTTGCATAATCCCTGAGCCAGGTCTATGGTAATACTTTTTCTCTTTGGCTAGAGGAACCTTAAACTTTTTTTTGTAGGAAAGAAAAGGTCACAGGGTGTGGTGGTGCACACCTATTCCCAGCACTTGGGAGGCATAGGTAAGATCTCTGTGAGTTCAAGGACAGCCTGGTTTTCAAGTAGGACAGGCAGTGCTGTTACACAGAAACCCTATCTCGAAAAGGAAAAGAAAAGAAAGAACAGCTCCTGGTCTACTGCTTTTGGCAGGCAGGAAAAGAGTTGGAGAGGCTCAAGTTCCGGCGGTCCCACTGTCCTCTTCAGTAACAGGCGTCTGTCTTGCCTGGGCGGTTCTGCTATCTGTAATTTGCATGGTTATTTGGGGGTGGGCGGAGTGGGCCCTGGTGGTCGTGAATGTTGGCGGCTGGCCGTGTGTGTCTTCCTTTATCATCACTGGAACACCATTGCGGCTCACTGGCTGGATGCTCTTTTGCGGTCCAGGGACCTACTAGCCCTCTGGAGCTTGCACATGCGCCCCCTGGCGGTACCTATTCTTTTACTGTAGCCGCAGACCCAAAAGTAACAAAGCTAGTTTGGAACTCACTGTGTTTGTAGGTCAGGCTGGCCTTGATCTCGCAGAGATACTCGGCCTGAGCCACTATCCCTGGCTCTTAACTGCTTTTTGAGTATACTGTGGTGTACTTATGCCGCATATCACCAGCACGTGTAACATTTGCCTCCATGTGCTACTACTGAGCAGACTCCGCAATTTTCTAAGTGGAGAAAGGCATACTACCAAGAAGTTGACATTTAACTTTTTTTATTTATGTATTTTATTTTATGTACATTTTGCCTGAATGTGCATTGCATCACTTGTATGCAATGCCCACGGAGGCCGGAGCAGGGCGTGGAATCCTTTGGAACTCTAGTTACAGAGATGTGGCCCACGATGGGGATTTTAGATGAACCAGGGTCCTCTGCAAGAGCTCTTAACTGTTATCTCTCCAGCCGCTGGTTTTATTATACAAACTTAAGTTCCAGAAGTCTTTTCAGTCTTATCTTTTCTTCAAAATTATCTTGAATTGTACATTTTTTGTATATAAAGATGAAATGTCATGATAACCAGCTCAAAATTATCAGCTCTACATGGATAATAGGGAAAGTATTAGTTGAATAAATGGTCAACAAAATAGATGATTGGGCTTTAGAAAGCAGTAAGTTCTGAAGCTTCTGGATTTTGGTGGTTGGGATTTTCCCACATACTTAAGTGGACTCACTGTCTTGTGTTTTGGTCAGGACAAGAACCGGGGAAGAGACATACTCTAGAATTCAATGTGCACAGTTCTTGCTAGAGTCCCACAAGTATTAGGAATTTTTCTTGTAACTTTGAGAGAAGTAATGATTTGAACTAGACACTGGCATTCATGTGAGTTTTTGGAAGGTAGTCATTGGGAACCATGCCATGTCTTTCCTGTGTCACAAACGGACAAATAATTTCTTTTTGCGGTCAGCAACGGGACAGAAGGCGGCCGGTTCTGTGACTGACCTACTGCAGGCAGAAAGACGGGGAGAGGGCTCGGCGCTCTGGAATTCCCCCGGCTGCCTAATCCAGTGGCCTCTTATTTCTAAATTTTTGAAATGTTTGCCCCCTGGAGTTCCCCGGAGAGATCTGACTTCATTGGCTAAGACTGTCTAGCCCAAGATAAATTAGATCGTAACCCTCCCTTCCCGCGTCCCGGCGTGCACTTCCAATCCCGGCACACAGGAGGCTGAAGAAGGATGCTAAATCCCGCGCCAGCCTGAGCCCCGTAGTAAAATCTTTTCTCAAACAAACAAACAAAAATCCGCAAAAGCAAACCCCAAACAACCAAGTAACAAGCACAACACATCCAAACAGGAGGGCAGGCGCGGAAAGTTCCCAGTGAGCCAGTGCTTTGTGTAGGAGGGGCGGCGGAGGGTGCGGGAGGGGCGTAAGTTTATTCTTCCATAGACTCATCACTGATTTACAACAACACACTTGGACCACGCTCTCCCCATTATCCATTAACGCTCCCACAGAGCCTTCCTCCAAACCAGACCCCGCTCTTTCCTTATCTGTTTGCGGCCTGCGTGTACGTAAAAAAAAAAAAATGTATAACCGCCTCCCCGCCCCAAAGGGTCTCACCAGCCGCGGTGTGCACGCCTCGATGTGTTAGACTTGGTGTGCAAGCCGCGGGGTGTAATATTCGGTGTGTTAGCTCGGTGTGCAAGCCTTGGTGTGCAAGCCTAGGTGTGCAAGCCTAGGTATGCTAGCCGCGGTAAGATTCGGTTTGTATGTCTCGGTGTTAGCTCGGTGTGCAAGCCGCGGCTGGGTTCACCTCCCGGGATGTGCGGTGTGCACCAGACGAGCCCACTCATCGGTGTAAAGCCTATCTTACAAAGAAGAGCAAGTTACACACGCCCTCGGGCGTCCCGAGGCCAGCTTTCGGCGTGCGAGCCGCCCTGGCGGCGAAGCCACGTTGGCCACGGCGCCTGTCTCCAGGACCCGGGCGGCGGGAGAGCTTCCCGCGCCCCGAACAGCGGCTCACGGTCGCCGCCCGTCAGGCCGCCACCGCGACTTAAAACACCTGGCGGAAGGAGAGCGCCAGCTCGCCCGGACGGGCGTTCGCGAAGGCCCAGCCCCGGTCGGGTCCCGGGCAGCGAGGCCCGGATGTTCGGCTTCTAAAACGTGAACGCGCAAGCGCCGGCGCCAGGGCAATCTCGCGCGACTCACTTAGCGTCCCCCCCCCCCCCCGCGTATAGCGCGGTGGGCGCGCGCCGTGCGACGTCACCGCGCCCGCGCCGTGCAGCCGGCCCGGGGGCTTTCGGGAAGGCGGAGGATGAGCGGTCCGGTGAGGCCGCTTCCGGAGTCCTGCGGCCCCGCGGTGAGTGCGGCTCCGGGCGGGAGGCTGGGCGGGCGGGCGCCTTCGGCTCCCCGGAGAAGCCCCGTCCTCGAGGCCGCCCACCACCGCCCGCTTCCCAGCCCGCGGGCTGGCACTGGCTCCCCGGCTCCGCTTTGTTTACCTTCCGGAGTCAGCCCCGGTCCGAGGGCGTGCAGCGCGCGGCGCTCCCCCTGCCTCCGTCTCCCGGGCGCCGGGGTCGCCGGCCCGCACCGCCGCGCCCACCTCGCGGGGTTTCAGGCTCGCCGGCGGCGACGTCGCTTCCCTGCCTGGAGAGCGACCCCGGCTGGGACCGGGGAGCGCGGCTCTGCCCTTCCCGCCCGCGTCGCCCCCGGCCGGCGCCCGGAGAGAGAGAGAGGGAGGGAGGTCGAGCAGGCGCTGGCTGGACACGGGACCCCGAGCCGCGCCTGCCGTCGCCGCCTTCTGCCCGCGCTCTGCCCGCTCCCGTGCTTTTTGCTTCGGCATTGCTGCGGAATGGTTGTCCTTAACGGAATGCGTTCGCGACCTCTTCCCAGTTGAGTCCCGACCAGGCCAACGCTCATTGAGTTCCTCCTTTCTTCTTTCTTTAGCGATTGCGATGAGTAAACCCCAGGGTCCCTTACCTGTCAGGCAGAAAAGCCCTAAGCTGCAGACTGTCTCTCCACTACCCACGGGCGCCCATTGCCTCCGACCGAGTGCCCCATCAAAAAGTCCCTAAATCAGAAAATGAAAGGAGCAGCGGTGTGGTCCTAGCGCTCGAGAGGCGACACAAGAGAATTCCGACAAGTTTTAAAACCAGCTTGAGTTACATTAGCTTTTAGCCAGCCTAGGCTACAGAGTGAGACACTGTCCCTGCCAAAACAAACAAACAAACAACTGAAAAAAAAAGCCATGAAGTGTGGTACATTTTGTGTAACAATAAATAAACAGTAAATAAAATCAGAAATGTGAAATCGGGGACCAATTTTTCTTCCTTGATGGAAATGTCCATCTGTCTTCAAGTTTCTACTTTTTATAAATGTACAAAGCTCTGGGCTCTAAAGAAAGGCACAGTTAGTGCTCTGGGAAGTCTTTTGCAAGCGTGTATTTTGATTTAGACCTTTTCTAAGTAGACTGGGTGAGAAACTGCTTTAGTTAGGATGTATTGTCTAGAATGAGTAATTTTTTAGATATTAGTGAATAAATTGAACAGGTCATAATTGGTATGCAATTAGTTTTCTAAAAATAATCTTTTTTTCCCTTCCAGATTTACAGCACTGAAGAGTCTCCATTTCCTTCCGTGTTTCCCTAGAAATAAACTGAGTCATGGAAATCTGAAAATTTTTATAAAAAATGCAGTTTAAATACTATGGAGTGTACTTTTGTGTATGAATAGTTATATAAATATTGAGTTCTCAAAAAAGGCTAGTTAGTATGGTACATTTGTTAACAGGAATGCTGTGGTAAAACAGGCTTGTTAGATACTTGTGGTAACAGAAGAGAGCTATGTCTTCATAAAGTGCTTCATGCTTATAACAGACTTAGTGAAGCTAAGTGGACTTTTAAAAATGCAGTCTACTCAAGTTTATGGACAAAATACTGTCTGTTGACCAGATATATTAAAATAATAGACACAGGAAGGATTAAGGTTGTGACATATAAGATTTAACAGGTGAGATTAATAACAGTTTAAGCTTTAAGCAAAGGTCATTCACCACATATACTGTAGTCTTAATAGGTGTGTTAACTTCCCCAGAAGGTAACTGAGATTAGTATAAACCACTTTAGGAAATACTGTGATGATGAGCTGTGTGAAATTAGCTTTTAGGAAATGTGGCCATGTGGAAAGTTTACTTATTTGTATTTGGTAGACAGTAGAGTAGGTTTGGACCTTGTGTTAAAGTCCTTATAAGGGGAAAAAGCTTGCATTTAATTTTTCCAATATAGTCAGCACTTGACAGTATATCTTTATTTCATAACTTTTAACGAAGGTAAATTATGGTTAAATAGCTCTTGGGTTACCTAGAAGAGTTCATGTGATCCTAGAGTCGTGAGTGCTTAGTGTGAGGTTGTGAGAGGCTTCACAAGTACAGTTTAAGCTGTCAGATAGTCTCACCACTCATGCACAAAGCTCTCTCCCAAAGAGTTGTCCGAGGTGCCTGACACCAAAACCCACAAGTATAATGGAAAGCAGCCCAGCCCTGCCAGACTGGACAAGAGAGAGCAAAGAAAAAATGAAGTACGACTTTTCATGTGAGCTGTACCGCTTGTCCACGTTCTCGGCTTTCCCCGCTGGGGTTCCTGTCTCGGAAAGGAGCCTGGCTCGCGCTGGCTTCTACTACACGGGCGTCAACGACAAGGTCAAGTGCTTCTGCTGCGGCCTGATGCTGGACAACTGGAAGCAAGGCGACAGTCCCGTGGAGAAGCACAGACAGCTGTACCCCAGCTGCAGCTTTGCCCGCACCCTGCTCTCTGCTAGTCTGCAGTCCCCATCCAAGGACACAGCCCCTGTGAGAAGTGGGCTTACACATTCGTTACCTGTTCCCGAACGAGCTGGCGCTCACTCCAGCCTGTCCTCAAACCCTCTTAATTCCAGAGCAGTGGAAGACTTGTCATCCAGGACAAATCCCTGCAGCTATGCCATGGTTACTGAAGAGGCCAGGTTTCTTACCTACAGTGCGTGGCCATTAAGCTTCCTGTCCCCGGCCGAGCTGGCCAGAGCTGGCTTCTATTACATAGGACCTGGAGACAGGGTGGCCTGCTTTGCCTGCGGTGGGAAACTGAGCAACTGGGAGCCAAAGGATGATGCCATGTCAGAGCATCGGAGACATTTCCCCAACTGTCCATTTCTGGAAAGTTCTTCAGAAACACAGAGGTTTAGTGTATCAAATCTGAGCATGCAGACACACACTGCCCGAATGAGGACGTTTCTGTGCTGGCCGTCCAGTGTTCCTATCCAGCCTGAGCAGCTTGCAAGTGCTGGCTTTTACTATGTGGGTAAGATGGTAGCAGAGACTAAAGTTTTCTCTACTTTGTTTATGGGAATATACTTGAGTCAGTTTCTCATTTTTTTTTCTTGTTTAGATCGCAACGATGATGTCAAGTGCTTTTGTTGTGATGGTGGTTTGAGATGTTGGGAGTCTGGAGATGACCCCTGGGTAGAACATGCCAAATGGTTTCCAAGGTAATTGGTTCTTTGTTCATTTTTTGTTGAGACAGGGATTTTCTGTGTAGCCCTGGCTGTCCTGAAACTAGCTCAGGCTAGCCTGGAACTACCTGCCTCTGCCTCCTGAATGCTGGGGTTAAAGGCGTGTGCTACCACCGCCCAACTTGTTATGGTTCTGTTTTTTTCTTTTTTTAATATTTTATTTATTTATTGTATATACAGTCTTCTGCCTGCATGCCAGCGGAGGACACCAGATCTCATTTAAAGTGGTTGTGAGCCACCATATGGTTGCCAGGAATTGAACTCAGGACCTCTGGAAGAGCAGTCAGTGCTCTTAACCACTGAGCCATCTCTCCAGCCCTTGGTAATGGTTCTTACAAACTAATTATTATGTGGAGGATTGAACCCAGGGCCTCACATCTGGTAGGCAAGTGCTCTACCACTGAGGTATATCCCTAACCTCTTAATTTTTATTACTGCTTAAAATAATTTAGGAGCACAGTTGTTAGTGAAATAGAAATTGTGTATTTAACCAATTAGCTCTGTGAACTTGAGCAGCACTTCTAAAATAAATGGTCTGTTAGGAGTTTTTATTTATTATGATAAAATACACATAAAGTATAGCAATTTAGCCTTCTAAAATGTATTCTTGTGTAGCATAAAGTACATGTGTGCTGTTTTACAGTCATTCAGAACCTTTTCATCTTCTCAGACTGAAAGTCTGTATCCCACACACTTGCAAGCATACCCCTGGCAACCAGCCTTTTGCTGTGTCTGAATTTTTTACTTTGGTACCACACGTAACTGGAATCCTACAATGAAGAAAGTTTGGACTTGCACATGCCTTCCGTAATGATGAATCTGTTGGACCTCCTTCAGAAAATTACAGGGACCTTTGGTCATTTTTCTGTGATATATGATGAACAGGAATTTGGAAGTAGCAATATTTATAGTGGATCAATACATTGTATATGACCACAGGCCTTTAATCTCAGCACTTGAGTGGCAGAGGCATGCAATCTCAGGACAGTTGTAACTGTAGTTTTAGCTACAGTTATTTCTTTAATAGGACAGTTGTCACTGTAGTTGTAGCTACAGTTATTTCTTTAATAGGACAGTTGTCACTGTAGTTGTAGCTACAGTTATTTCTAACAAAGTCTTTAAAACAGGACAGTTGTAACTGTAGTTGTAGCTACAGTTATTTCTAACAATGTCTTTAATAGGACACTTGTAACTGTAGCTGTAATTACAGTTGTTTTTAGCTCTGTGCTGGGCTGGGATAGTACTGAAGATTGATTCTGGGCTTTGTACCTAGTAGATAGGCACTTTACCTGAGTCCCAGTGTTGGTTTTTTTTTTACGTTTATGATAGAGTTGAATGATTTACCCTCTACAGTGTAGAGAAGTCTGAAGATGATTATGTATTTGTCTTCACCTGTAAATTTCATACTTTCCTGTGCTCTGGAGAAATGCTCTTTATTCTTTCATTATAGCTTGTGTATCTATCTTGTTCTCTTGAAACTCACCACACTCCCTGAAGATGAATATTACTTGCTTATCTGACAGCAGTTTGTAAACACCTTTGTCTTCCTTTTTTTGAGGTGGTTCTTGGAAAATTATTGTGTTCCTTTGTTGTTACGGTTTTTGTTTTGTTTTCTAATTGCTTGTCACCCTGCTTCTTAGATTTTGTGGCTGCTGAGCAAAGACCTTTAACCGTGGATGGGGTGTGAGGGCTTGGGCTTGTCGGGTATGGCAGGCTCAGACTCCTTGGGAAGTGCAGTGTCATAGTCTCCATGGAGCTTCTGTTAGCTGAAGTCCCTGTCAGTGAAGGGCTACAAATTCTCAGTGTCTGGGCAGCATCAGAGCTATGATCTCTTCAGTCATGGGAAGCATCCTGGCCAGTGGGACCCCTGTTCACACCTGTTCTGGCTTGTGAGTGTTCTCACAGTGGTGGGGCCAGTAGCACTGGTGTCTGTCTTGATGACTGAGAGCCTGAAGAGCAGCCACAGAGCATCTGTGTGGGTGTGGAGCAAGCACTGACTGCTGCTGGGCTGTGCTGATGATGACACTCACCTTGAGCAGTGGGGGAGATGTGGGGCACAGGTGTGTGCAGGGGGGACACAGGTGTGTGCAGAGCAGGGGAGGGGAGGGGGCACAGGTGTGTGCAGAGCAGGGGGTCACAGGTGTGTGCAGAGCGGGGGTCACAGGTGTGTGCAGAGCAGAGGGGGCACAGGTGTGTGCAGAGCAGGGGGCACAGGTGTGTGCAGAGCAGGGGGCACAGGTGTGTGCAGAGCAGGGGGCACAGGTGTGTGCAGAGCAGGGGGCACAGGTGTGTGCAGAGCAGGGGGGCACAGGTGTGTGCAGAGCAGGGGGCACAGGTGTGTGCAGAGCAGGGGGTCACAGGTGTGCAGAGCAGGGGGCACAGGTGTGTGCAGAGCAGGGGGCACAGGTGTGTGCAGAGCAGAGGGGGCACAGGTGTGTGCAGAGCAGGGGGCACAGGTGTGTGCAGAGCAGGGGGCACAGGTGTGTGCAGAGGGGACACAGGTGTGTGCAGAGCAGGGGGGCACAGGTGTGTGCAGAGCAGGGGGGCACAGGTGTGTGCAGAGCAGGGAGGGGCACAGGTGTGTGCAGAGCAGAGGGGGACACAGGTGTGTGCAGAGGGGACACAGGTGTGTGCAGAGGGGACACAGGTGTGTGCAGAGGGGACACAGGTGTGTGCAGAGCAGGGGGACACAGGTGTGTGCAGAGGGGGACACAGGTGTGTGCAGAGCAGAGGGGACACAGGTGTGTGCAGAGCAGGGGGCACAGGTGTGTGCAGAGCAGAGGGGGCACAGGTGTGTGCAGAGCAGGGGACACAGGTGTGTGCAGAGGGGACACAGGTGTGGGCACAGGTGTGCAGAGCAGGGGACACAGGTGTGTGCAGAGCAGGGGGACACAGGTGTGTGCAGAGCAGGGGGCACAGGTGTGTGCAGAGGGGACACAGGTGTGTGCAGAGCAGGGGGCACAGGTGTGTGCAGAGCAGGGGGACACAGGTGTGTGCAGAGCAGAGGGGGCACAGGTGTGTGCAGAGCAGAGGGGGCACAGGTGTGTGCAGAGCAGAGGGGGGCACAGGTGTGTGCAGAGCAGAGGGGGACACAGGTGTGTGCAGAGCAGGGGGACACAGGTGTGTGCAGAGGGGACACAGGTGTGTGCAGAGCAGAGGGGGTCACAGGTGTGTGCAGAGCAGGGGGCACAGGTGTGTGCAGAGCAGGGGGACACAGGTGTGTGCAGAGCAGGGGGACACAGGTGTGTGCAGAGCGGGGGGGCACAGGTGTGTGCAGAGGGGACACAGGTGTGTGCAGAGCAGGGGGGCACAGGTGTGTGCAGAGCAGGGGGGGCACAGGTGTGTGCAGAGCAGGGGGGCACAGGTGTGTGCAGAGGGGACACAGGTGTGTGCAGAGCAGGGGGTCACAGGTGTGTGCAGAGCAGGGGGTCACAGGTGTGTGCAGAGCGGGGGGACACAGGTGTGTGCAGAGCAGGGGGTCACAGGTGTGTGCAGAGCGGGGGGACACAGGTGTGTGCAGAGCAGAGGGGGGCACAGGTGTGTGCAGAGCAGAGGGGGCACAGGTGTGTGCAGAGCAGAGGGGGTCACAGGTGTGTGCAGAGCGGGGGGGACACAGGTGTGTGCAGAGCAGAGGGGGGCACAGGTGTGTGCAGAGCAGAGGGGGCACAGGTGTGTGCAGAGCAGGGGGACACAGGTGTGTGCAGAGCAGAGGGGGCACAGGTGTGTGCAGAGGGGGCACAGGTGTGTGCAGAGGGGACACAGGTGTGTGCAGAGGGGACACAGGTGTGTGCAGAGCAGGGGGACACAGGTGTGTGCAGAGCAGGGGGGACACAGGTGTGTGCAGAGCAGGGGGGCACAGGTGTGTGCAGAGCAGGGGGACACAGGTGTGTGCAGAGCAGAGGGGGGCACAGGTGTGTGCAGAGGGGACACAGGTGTGTGCAGAGCAGGGGGGCACAGGTGTGTGCAGAGGGGACACAGGTGTGTGCAGAGCAGGGGGGCACAGGTGTGTGCAGAGCAGGGGGGCACAGGTGTGTGCAGAGCAGGGGGTCACAGGTGTGTGCAGAGCAGGGGGGACACAGGTGTGTGCAGAGCAGAGGGGGGCACAGGTGTGTGCAGAGGGGACACAGGTGTGTGCAGAGCAGCTGCAGGGCTGGGGCTTGAGGACAGGCTCTGACTGAAGGCTGTTCTGCAGCACCGTGCTACAGAACATGAACACAGTTTTTTGTTTTGTTTTGTTTTTTGAGACAGGGTTTCTCTGTGGCTTTGGAGGCTGTCCTGGAACTAGCTCTTGTAGACCAGGCTGGTCTCGAACTCACAGAGATCCGCCTGCCTCTGCCTCCCGAGTGCTGGGATTAAAGGCGTGCGCCACCACCACCCGCCCGGCTCTCGTGAGCTCCTTTCTGCCTCCAGGGTTCCTTAGTAGTAGCGGTGGGAACTGGCTGCCCCATGGGAGAGGAGGTTCTGAATTCAGTGCCAGCACACACCAGAGAGCATTGCTGTGACACTTCAGGAGGTCAGTGGTTGTCTCAAGGTTGTTGATGACTCAATGGCAAAGGTTCTGGGTTTTTCCCCAAAGCAGGCCCCTAGGAGCCATGGGGGTGTCTGCCTGCCAGACTGCTGATACAGGCACTCCTGAGCTCTGAGCCCACCTGTTTCCAGATGTCTCTGCTAAGCCTGTCCTGTCCCTGCTCTCTCCATCCTATCTGTTCCCTTCCATCCCTTCCCCTCCTCCCCTTCCCCCCTCTCGTGATCCTGTTGGTTGAGCTGTAACTCAGTCTTAGCATACTATTCAAACACCCCACCACTGTCACAGCCTCTGTTTTCATTTTCTGTTAGTTGGGTTATTGAACCTCCCTGGGCTGTGTGTTCCAAGGACAGCTGTCTTCTTTAGTTGTGGTTTGTTACAGACACAATCAGACAAGATCCTTTTACTTTGTCATCCTGCTGATAACATTCTTGAAACTCTCCTTTAATCTGCGGGTTATATTTGTTAATCCCACTGAGTGAGAGGAAAGACTGTGACCAAATTCTTTGGTCAAATTAAGCAAGCTTAATTTTCTGTCAGTCATGCTATCTCCCTAAAGTGGAGTTTGAGAAAATAGCGTTGGACTCAGGAGAACGTCAGATTTATATAGTCACCAAACTGTATGCCTACAGGTTTTAAAGGGTTGGAGGATTTCCAGGGGAATTTTATTTATGTAGGAACTTGGCTGAACATTTTAAAATATTTGGCAGAATATCTGATCTCATCAGGGTACATTCAAGGTGTGAGTCAACTCTATAGGGTGAGGAGCATGGCAAATTCCAGAAACAGGTTAAAGCACTTTGGTTACCTTGGATTTTGTAGCAAAAGTAATGAACTTGTTCTGACCTTATAAAAAATGTCAACCAGGCAGTGGTGACACACACCTTTATCCCAGCACTTGGGAGGCAGAGGCAGGCGGATCTCTGTGTGTTCGAAGCCACAGAGAAACCCTGTCTTGGAAAACCAAAAAAAAAAAAAAAAAAAAAAGCCTCCATCCTTAGTCCTTAGGATGGAGTCAGACTGCTCCATCAGTATTTTCTCTTGTCTTTAATTTTTATTTACGTGTCTGTGTATGTGTCTGCATGCACAGCGCATGAATGCCATAGGATGGCATAAGAGCCTGTGGGGCCGGGGTCGCCGGCACCTGAGAGCCCTTTCACATAGGTGCTGGGTATCCTGGAGAGCAGCAGGTGCTCCTAACTGCTGATCCATCTCCAGCCCACTTTTTCTTTAGCAGAGTCTCTTGAAGAACCGATGTCTTTAATTTTGATGATGACATTAATCAGTTTTATCTTTTATGGATTGTTTTTCTGTCCTTATCTAAAAGTTCTGTTTTGAATATTGAATCCTGTGGACTTCTGCATGCTAAGCAGAGACTCTGGATCTGATATAGCTATATTACCAGACTTGTTTATTTTGTTTTAATTTATTGTTACCATATTTATGTGTGTGTGTTAGTTAGGGTTACTATTTCTGTGATGAAACACCATGACCTTTAGAGAGGAAAAGGTTTATTTGGTTTTTGCTTCTATATCTTTGGTCTTCATCAAAGGAAGTCAGGACAGGAACTCAAACAGGATGGGAACCTGGAGGCAGGAGCTGATGCAGAGGCCATGACAGAGTGCTGCTTACTGGTTTGCTCCTCGTGGTTTGCTCAGCCTGCACTCTTATGGATCCCAGGGCCTCAGCCCAGCGTGGTCCCACCCACCGCCAACTGGGCCCTCCCCCATCAACCACTGTTTATAAAATGCCTCACAGCTGCATCTTTGGAGGCATTTTCTCAGCTGAGGTGCCTCCTCTCAGATGGCCTTGACTTTGTCAAGCTGATGGAAAACTAGCGCAGTGTGTGACTGCCTGTGGCTATGTGCACTCGAGTGTACGTGCCCAAGAAGGCCAGAAGCGTTGGGTCCCCGGAACTAGAATTGTAGAAGGTTTGAACTTCCTGCCATGCGTGCTGAGGACTGAACTCTCGCTCTCTGTAGGAGCCGCTGGTGCTCTGAGTGCTGAGCTGTCTCCGTCTTCCTTCCCAGCTTCTTATGTGAGGAGTGCTGGCAGGAGGAAGTGCCAAAGGACTTTTCTTTCGTGGAAGGACATGGCTCCTCTTCAGTTTATTTTTGCACGAGCATGGGCAGAGGTCAAGAGTTTTTGTCTTTGTGCTTTTAAAAGAAATTTTCTTTTCTTTTTTTTTTTTTTTGTTTTTTTGAGACAGGGTTTCTCTGTATTGTTTTGGAGGCTGTCGGTCCAGCCCGGCCTCGAACTCACATATCCACCTGCCTTTGCCTCCCGAGTGCTGGGATTAAAGGCGTGTGCCACCAACGCCCGGCAAAAGAAATTTTCTTATGGACATCTAGTTGTTTAATGTTTGTTCAAAAAGGAGTTGGGTGGCAGTAATGTTATGTGAGCTTCTTTTGAGAAGCTTTAGTAGTGTACATATTTGAGAAGCACTGCTACAAAATGTGGGGATAAAGTACTTGATTGCGTGTTTCCTGGAGGGAGTGTGCTGGGTTGTGTTTCAAGATAGGAGAGTGAACTCTGGAGCAGGATTGACAGTTACTGTATTGTGAACAGTGAAAATTTCATAGATAATGAATAATAGTTTTTGAAATAGTGTTAATCATGAAAAAAATAATGTCTAACATTATTTTTCATAAGCCAGCTTTTTCCCCTTTTTTAAAAAGATTTATTTATATTTATTATGTATACAGTGTTCTGCCTGCATGTATGCCCACAGACCAGAAGAGGCACCAGATCTCATTACAGATGGTTCAGAGCCACCATGTGGTTGCTGGAAATTGAACTCAGGACCTCTGGAAGAACAGCCAGTGCTCTTAACCTCTGAGCCATCTCTTCAGCCCGCTTTTTCCCTTTCTAAGTCAGAATTTTTCCCTTTGTTGTGTGTAAAGAGGAGACAGAAAAATAATGGAATGCGCCAGCGCAGTAAGAGTGTGTGCTGGTGTGTGACAGTTCGGGCTCTCTTAGATGTAAATGCCTACGGGGTTGTGATGTAAATGTTTGCTGTGGCTATAATCAAGTAGATTTGAAAGTTACTTCTAGAATAACCAGCTTATTTTTGACACAAAAAATAATTTAGAATCGTTTTTGTTTCATGTTTTAGGTGTGAGTTCTTGATACGGATGAAGGGGCAGGAGTTTGTTGATGAAATTCAAGCTAGATATCCTCATCTTCTTGAACAGGTAAACTCATTCTTCAAATTAACCCGAGAGTTGGGGAGGTGACTGTTTGGTAAAGTACCTACTGGGCAGTATGAGGTCCTGAGTTCAGATCCCAGCCCTGTGTACAAAGCCGGGTGTGGCAGCATGCATCAGTAAACTTAGGTGTTGGAGATGAGAATCCCTGGAGCTCTCTGGCCAGGTGATGTAAGCATTCAGTGAGTTCCAGGTTGAACGAGACAGAGACCCTGTATTAGAAATAAGGTCTGGAGCTGCTAAGAAACACATCTGTGTCTGCCTTTGTCTCCCACATGTGTGCACGTGTGGTTGCTCACACCCATGGTAACAGGTACATGCACTCTCCCCATATACAAAGTGTAGCATTGGGCTATGCCATGTAATAGTGATTATAGAAACCTTAGAGTGATATTTATATCTGTTTCATTCTATTTACAAATTTTTTGGGACAAAATTGGGGTTTATTAACAAATTCTTTTTTGTTTGTTTGTTTGTTTTTGTTTTTGTTTTTGAAGACAGGGTTTCTCTGTATGGTTTTGGAGGCTGTCCTGGAACTCACTCTGTAGACCAGGCTGGCCTCAAACTCACAGAGATCCTCCTGCCTCTGCCTCCCGAGTGCTGGGATTAAAGGCGTGCACCACCAACGCCCGGCTATTAACAAATTCTTATAGTGATTTTAAGTGCTATAGTTAAGAAAAAAATGTGCTTAGGAAGATATAAAGAAATGTGCTTGCACACCCGAGGTTGTGAGTGTGTGCTTACACACCCAAGGATGTGAGTGTGTGCTTACACACCCGAGGATGAGTGTGTGCTTACACACCCGAGGATGTGAGTGTGTGCTTAGAAGAGCTGCGGAGTTCAAGTCACATGTCATGTAGCTATGATAATGGCATCCTTGATAGTTTTTTTGCTAGCTTGCTATTCAGGCTTCTTTTTAAATTTGTTATTTACTTTTGAAACTTTGAAAAATCTTATATCCTACCAGTGTACAGAATTTTTTCTTAAAAACAAAAACACAATGGGGTTGAAGAGTTGTTACCTTCTAAGAGTTACCCAAATGAAACATTGCTTTCCAAATGGAATGAGGAGCCACGGTTGCGTCTTTCTTTCTCTTAAATGGAAGACACACGAACTCTAACTTGAATGTCGATGAAGTATAAGCATAGTTGTATGATATTTATGGTAAGATAAGACCAAGTGTACTTAGGCGTTATTTGTTTCAGAGGTTTGAGATGTGCAGCTGAGGCAGGCCTTGAACTCCTCGTCTCCACACCTAAGTGCTGAGCTACACCTGGGTTACAGTGACGGGTCCGAATCACCCAGTTTCCAAAAGGGCGTGTGCATTTACTTCAGCTAACGGTTGCTGTTTGCTCGGGTGTGGCGGCTCACCCTGTCATCCCAGTGCTTGGAAAGCTGAGGCAAGAGGCTTGTCATGAGTTCTAGGCCAGCCTACAGCAAGGCAAATCCCTGACTGTGCTCTGTGGACTGTGTGAGGTTTCTGATTTTCCTGTCAAGTGTTCTCTTATTTCATAGCTGTTGTCCACTTCAGACACCCCAGGAGAAGAAAATGGCGACCCTCCAAGTAAGTAGGGAAACATTTAAAATACAGCTGTGAGTTTTTATAAGAATGTTAGGAATGAAGTTTATTAGAGGAAGCTATATGGGAAACTCTGGGCTGTTCACTAGAAAATGCGTCTACTAAGATTTGTGACATTTTAAATATTCTAAGACATTTATTGGTCTTTAAAGTGCTGACATTTCATATGAGGCAACAAGACACACACAGAAAAGAAGTAGCCTGAAGTCGTGTCAAATGAAAGCTTTCCCTCCAGGAGGAAAGGCTGCTTCCCAGTGTTAGAGAAGGCGGGTCACAGTTGGGTTACGATGGACAGGTGTTGGAGAAGTCGGATCACAGTTGACTTACGATGGACAGGGTTAGAGAAGGCGGGTCACAGTTGACTTATGATGGACAGGTGTTAGAGAAGGCAGGTCACAGTTGACTTATGATGGACAGGTGTTGGAAAAGGCGGGTCACAGTTGACTTACGATGGACAGGTGTTAGAGAAGGCGGGTCACAGTTGACTTACGATGGACAGGGTTGGAGAAGGCGGGTCACAGTTGACTTACGATGGACAGGTGTTAGAGAAGGCGGGTCACAGTTGACTTACGATGGACAGGTGTTAGAGAAGGCAGGTCACAGTTGACTTACAATGGACAGGGTTAGAGGCCAAGTTGACTGTACGATGGACAGGTGTTGAAAGGCGGTCACAGTTGACTTACGATGGACAGGGTTAGAGAAGGCGGGTCACAGTTGACTTACGATGGACAGGTGTTAGAGAAGGCGGGTCACAGTTGACTTACGATGGACAGGGTTAGAGAAGGCGGGTCACAGTTGACTTATGATGGACAGGTGTTGGAGAAGGCAGGTCACAGTTGACTTACGATGGACAGGTGTTGGAGAAGGCGGGTCACAGTTGACTTACGATGGACTGGTGTTAGAGAAGGCGGGTCACAGTTGACTTACGATGGACAGGTGTTAGAGAAGGAGGGTCACAGTTGGGTTACGATGGACAGGTGTTAGAGAAGGCGGGTCACAGTTGACTTACGATGGACAGGTGTTGGAGAAGGCGGGTCAACAGTTGACTTACGATGGACAGGTGTTAGAGAAGGAGGGTCACAGTTGACTTACGATGGACAGGTGTTGGAGAAGGCGGGTCACAGTTGACTTACGATGGACAGGGTTAGAGAAGGCGGGTCACAGTTGACTTACGATGGACAGGGTTAGAGAAGGCGGGTCACAGTTGACTTATGATGGACAGGTGTTGGAGAAGGCGGGTCACAGTTGACTTACGATGGACAGGTGTTGGAGAAGGCGGGTCACAGTTGACTTACGATGGACAGGTGTTAGAGAAGGCGGGTCACAGTTGACTTACGATGTACAGGGTTGGAGAAGGCGGGTCACAGTTGACTTACGATGGACAGGGTTGGAGAAGGCGGGTCACAGTTGACTTATGATGGACAGGTGTTAGGTGGAAAGGCAGGGACAAGTCAGGGTGTAGGGGCTCTGGACTGGAGCTGAATTTTAACCGTATCTTATGTATGTGATCTCCATGTATTATGATCCCCAAGATGGCTGAAATAGCTGTCACTTGATGTGCTAATCACATCCGAAGGGGAGTGCTGGCTTTGGCATACCATTTAAGAGAGGCCTTGGCAGCTTTGTGGCTAGAACAGAGAAGGAGGACCAAGACATAGAAAAGTCATAGAAACCATGGCTCGGTCATGGAAAGCGTGACTGCAGTGCGTAGGGGACTTGGTCAGGAAAGGAAGGCGTACCTAAGTGAAGCAGTGGGCAGTGGGCAGCTGTTTTTATTCAGGGTTTATTTAGGCTGGTGCTGAGGCTAGGACCCAGGGCCTTGCTACACGGTGCCACGCCGCTCTGTACTACACTACACCATGCCACGTACACCGCACCTCACCACACTGCCATGCTGCACCGTGGTACATTCCATCCTAAGATTTACATCTCACCTGCCCGTCTCCAGAATGACGGTTTTAATTTACAAAATCATAGAGAATGTGTGAGACCGTGTACATGTGCGTGTGGTGCATGTTTGGGCTTGCCTGTGCCACAGTGCACATGTGAGATCACAAGATCCCCAGGCAGTTTTCAGGAGTTGGTTCTCTGAGCTTTATGAGTTCTGGATCATTCTGGCTTGCCTGGCAGGCGCGTCCCTCAGCCATCCCGACAACACTCTACTCTTCCCACAGTTTCCTGGTTCATGTCCTTCACTGGGATGCTGCGGGATGTTTTACTCATCTGGCTTTTCTGAGGGGCCTGCCACCCAGCTCCCAAATACGTCATACGCAGAGGCTTGTGCCTCGCCTTGGCTTTGTTTCTTGCCAGCTTTTCTTAAATTATCCAACTACCTTTTGCTTTTGGGCTCTTTCCTTTTCTTACTTCCGGATATCTTCAAATGTTATTCTGTGGCTGTGTGATTGCCCCCTCTGCCCCAAAGAGTAAAAGAGAAAAACGTCACACAACAAAGAAAATAGAAGAATGAAAAGAGAACTCTTGTTTTCTCTTCAAAGCCACTTTTCTCTGTTCTTTGTTTATTTATTTCCCCTTTATTCACTCATTTTTGATACAGGGCCCAAACTGGCTTTGAACTTTGGATCCTCTGGCCTCAGCCTCTGAGTGCTCTAGTACAGGATGTCATCAAACTTGGCTTCATCCTCTGGATTATGTCCCCTGCTGCTAATTTAAAAACGTTGTCATGGTCACCAGAAACTGCTGTATTAGCAGATCTCCTACTCACCTGACCGCTGGCATTTGATAGAGTTGAATGCTGCCTTTGGAAGTGTGTTGTGCAGTACTCTTGGCTGCCCTAAACTGGAGATCCATAGGGCTTCCATCTTCCCAGTGCTAGGGTGACAAAGGCACTCCAGCACACGGGCTTTTGTCCTCAGCATACTCTTGGTGACTTCCCTGATGTCATTCTTTTGGGGTTTCCTGTTGTTCCGTTGATTCTGAGCAGTTTCCTTTGCTAGCTCTTTTCTTTGTTTGGTTCTGAGATAAGGTTTCTCTGTATAACAGAGGCCAGGCAGGCCACAAACTCGGAGATCCGCCTGCCTCTGCCTCCCGAGTGGCTGGGATTAAGTGTGCGTCACCACCACTTCTTTATATTTTTGAGTGAAGTGTTGTCTATGCTCGTCGGGTGGGTGCTAGGCTGCAATGTCCAGTTACCTGCTTAAGTTTCAAGTGCGTTCATTTCTGGCTTAAGTAGCCGTTTCAGTGAATAGGCCAAGCACGAGCTTCCTCTGATTTCTCCGAGGCTATGCCCTCACCCTCCCCACTTCAGTTCATAGCGGCCAGCCCCAGACCCAGCTGGACCTTCACACAGTGTGCACACACTCAGTGTCTGTCATCTTCACAGTGCACACACTCACTGTCCACCGCTGCCAGCCTTCTCCATGCTCTGTGATTATCCTTCCAGCTCCCCAGTCCGTGTCTGCAGCACTCCAGTCACCTAGGGAGTTCCCTGTGCTCAGTGCAGTCCTCGTGTATTCTGGCAGTCTTATGGTGAGGTAGACAAGCAGTCCTCACAAAGCGGTATGCCATTGCCTGCGGTCTGCCCGTCTACTGCCGTCTTCATTTCTTGACCATGCTGCCGTCTTCATTTCTTGACCATGCTAGTTCTAGTCCTGCTTAAGGCTGTTGTGCTTGTGTTCTCTCTCAGACAGTCCTGTCACTTACTTTATCACTTCAGCTGTAGGGTTTTATTTCATCACTCCTTTCTTATTTTCTGGAGGAGGTGTCCAGTCGGCTGGCTTGGCCACTTGGGACATGCTTTTGAGGAGGTAGCTCTGCACGTTTGGCATTGGCTGTTTGTGTGTTTGTTGCAGCAGTCTCCAGCAGAGGGCAGGACAGTGTCTTGGAAAGGCCCAGCTCTAATGGCACAGAGCTTGCACTGCCCTTAGCAGAAAAGCTTCCCAGACCCTCCCGACTCCCCCTCTCGTCACCTTACATTTCCAGCCTCATAACCGCTCCGGTCAGGCTCCCGTTACTTTGCTTATTTAGCTGTGTTTTCGTGCTGTCTTTGTGGGTCCCCTCCTTGTTCTTCCTGCCCACTTACGTACTGTTTAGACTTTATTTGTGATTTAACTCTGGTACATCTCCGTTGGTGTGAATGCCACCCAAGTGCTTAGTGTGCACTTAGCAAAAGCTCGCCACTCTGCGCAAGGCCCAGCCCTACACCCAACCCTTTACAGGGGAAGGGGCAGGTGCTTGCATGATTGTTAGAAATGGAATTTCAGCATGCCAGACAGGTCCTCTGCCTAGGCCACACCCCATTCCTTAGTTTTTTTATGTTCTTTTTACTGTGCTATCAACCAAATGCGAGAAAGCATTGTACTGAGGAGCTGTACCGCGTGTTCACACCGTGTCCCACTCTTGTGTCTGTCCATTTTGTTTTGTGAGGGGAGCTTGTTACATCTCGTTTCTGAGTGTCAGGAAAGGACCAGACGCTATGTCTGTGTGGGCATACGTCTAGATTCTTAATGGACTTCACAGTTTCCTTGATTCCCTGCCTGGAGGGTATTTCTATACACACACACACACACACACACACACACACACACACACACACACACACACACACACACACACACACACAGAGACACACACAGAGACACAGACAGGGTTACTTATTTCAGGAGTCATCCTGTGGGTTTTATGAATTGATAGGCTTGAGCAGAAAACATGTATACCATGAGCCATCTTGCCTGCTTGATTTTTGAAAAATTAAAAAAATACATATGTTATTGTGTATGTGTGGGTGCACATGCCACAGCATGTGTTAAGAGGACAGCTTTCAGGTCTGGAGAGATGGCTCGGTGATTCAGAGCACTTGGCTGCTCTTCCAGAGAACCCAGGTACAGTTCCCAGCATCCACATGGCAGCTCACAACTGTTTGTGGCTCCAGTTTCTGACACTCTTACATAGACATACATACAGGCAAAACACCAATACACATAAAAATAAACCTTAGTGTTTTAAAGAGGAAACTTTTGGGAGTGGTTCTGTCCTCCTACCTTGTGGGCCCTGTGAGTTGAACTTAAGGCTTTCGGGCTTGGCAGCAAGTGCCACCCAGCCATCTCACCACTTGGGGACATTCTTAGCAGTGCAGATTGCTGGGAGATTGTTTTCATTACGTGCGCCTAGATGCATGCGTGTAGGAAGTAGTTTTTAAATGCATAGTACACTAATTGTACTCTCATTTAACTATTATCAAGTTAAAATGTTATTGAAGTTAATTTTATTTAATTGGTGCCTATCAGGATATGAGATTAGAGGTGCTACAGTCATTATTTTCCATAGTTTTAACTTGGTGGAGTTTAATATTAGCAATTTGTCTGCAAACAGTTGTGCACTTCGGACCTGATGAAAGTTCAGAAGATGTGGTCATGATGAACACGCCTGTGGTTAAAGCGGCTTTGGAAATGGGCTTCAGTAGGAGCCTGGTAAGACAGACAGTTCAGCGTCAGATCCTGGCCACTGGCGAGAGCTACAGGACGGTCAGCGACCTCGTGTCAGCACTTCTTGATGCTGAGAGTGAAAGGAGAGAGGAGGAGGAGGAGAGACAGACTGAAGAAACCGCGTCAGGTATTGCAGTGCTGTGCCTACACGGTGTCCCAGTTACATGCTCCATGCCAGCCTCCTTGACCACACCCATGCAGTGCTGGAGACATCCTTCTTCCCCAGGGTTTCTAAATTGTCAAGCTCAGGCCGGCTTCAAATTCGGTCTCTAAGTAGTCCTGTCCTTGAACTACCCTGAGCTTCTGGTGCCCGATGCCAGAGTGCTGGCATTGCATATATATGCTGCCATACCCAGATTTACAATAACCCTTTTTTCTTGAGCTATATTGCATTTCTTCTTTCTACATAGCTAAAGTTTAAAAAGCATGATTTAAGGGGCTGGAGAGATGTCTCAGTGGCTAAGAGCTATTGCTGTCCTTGCAAAGAGCCTGAGTTTGGTTCCCATCATCTGCTTGGAATCTAGTGTCCTAAACCCTAGTTCCAGGGTATCTGACACCCACCTGTGACCTTTGCACACACCTGCTGCACACGCATACACTCAGCTCCATACAGGTACACATACAAGATTTAAAGCTGATTCAGAGCTGCTTGTGGTGGAACATTCCTAGACGGAGGCAGGAGCATGCTGAGTTCAGGGTCAGCTTAGGCGACACAGCAAGAGCCTCTTTTTCAAACATTGAAATATGTCTACTTCTTAAATACAGTTCTTCAAATCTGGGTTCTAATATGGTATTTTATTAGTAGGTATTTACTTGTTAGGTTATCCTTATACCAAAAAGTCAACTTAAGATGACATCCTGGCCATGATCCTTTGTCCAACACAGAGACAATATAAATGATTTTGATATTTGTGTAATTTGTTTTTACATCTTAGCCTCCCAGAACATGTCTTCTGAGTTGCTACATTTTCAACAACTATTTCATATGTTTAACCATGTCAGCAGCAGAGGTAAATAATGTGAAGGTGCTAGTTGTTCCCAAGGATCAGCTGGGAACACAGGGTTCAAAGACACAATCAGAGCTGGCAGACGCCTGCAAGACGGCTTAGTGGGAAAGGCTGCTTGCTGTCCCCGCTGACAGCCGGAGACAGGACGGGGAGAGAACCAGCTCCTACGGGGTGTCCTCTGACTGCTGTAGGCCTGCCATGATACTTGTGTACACACACACACTCCCCACACACACACCCCCCACACACACACACTCCCCCCCACACACAATACAAAAAACCTTAAAGAGTTATCAGAGAAGTAAAGGTGTATGTATAATGTAAATTGGGGTATTAGGTTAGAAAACACTTTTGTCCTCAAGTAAAGGTAGAAAAAGTTCAGGCCAATGAGGCACTTGCTACCAAGCCTGATGGCTGAGTATGATGCCCAGGACCCACATGGTGGCACCCCCACCCCCAAGGTAGAAAATGTTCTTGTTTTTTAAAGGACTAGTTCAAGACAGCATTATTGTATGACCATATAACAAAATGTTTAGAATTCTAACGTGTGGATTGAGACAGATTTGCATTAAGTCCTGGCCTGTTTTGGTTAGTAGGTAGGCAGCTCATTCTAGTCAGCTTCAGGTCTCTTACCTCTGAAGTGGGGTACTCTGTTAGGAGCAAGCTGGATTCAGTTTTCAAGCTGCACTATAATTTTAGATACAAGATGCACCAGGTGTTATGCTAAGTGGCTGTGTCCATTTTATTGGACTCTGTAAGGAAGGTGCTGTGGTTCCTACTTCAGATTGGCAGCTGAGGTGTGAAGGGGCTGCATTTGCTGCCTTTGAGCCAGCAAAGTCCATCTGTCGCTTCAGCTCTTGAGTGCTGTGTTCATAGGTGGTGTGAGTCTCAGTGGACATCAGCACTGTGTAAACCAGGCTCGGGACTTCATGCCTGGAATCCCAGCACATAGAAGGGACGCAGAGCCTGGATACAGAAGGTCCTGTCTAAGGAAATAACCAGACTCAGCTAGGTTAGGACTGATTTGGCAACTCATTTTGTGACCTTGGACAAGCCACTCATGCTGTTCTGAGGCTCCCTCTCTGGAAGATAGGTGGCTTATGTAATTAACATTGTGAATGACAATTTGTGTACCTGTGCTTATGACCAGTAAAGAGATACAATACAGAAGAAATAAATTACTTTTTAACTCCATTGTGGGGAAAGAGAAAGAAAAAGGGCCCATGTTTTACCACTCTCTCTAAAGATTTCTGATGTTCTCAACAATTGGAAGACGTGGGTCCAGTTCATCAGCGTTTAGACTTGAGAGTGTTTGTGCTGTGTGAGACATGTGAATTTAATCTGGAAGTTTACGATGGCAGTATGCTGGTGCAGACAAGTCATTTTCCTTCTCCTTCAAGCTCGGGTTAGGCCTAATTTGTGCATAGGGTTCATTGGGTATACTTGGGGCCTTTGACATTTAATGGAAGTTTTTCTTGCTTGTTTTTAACTGAAGGTGACTTGTCATTAATACGGAAGAATAGAATGGCCCTCTTTCAGCAGTTGACATGTGTCCTTCCTCTCCTGGACAGTCTTCTTGAGGCCAGTGTGATTACTAAACAGGAACATGATATTATTAGACAGAAAACACAGACACCCTTACAAGCAAGAGAGCTGATTGACACTGTTTTAGTCAAAGGAAATGCTGCAGCCAACATCTTCAAAAACTGTCTGAAGGAAATCGACTCCACATTATATGAAGACTTATTTGGTGAGTTTGTTAGGAAAATTATTTAGATACCCATAGGGTTTTGTTCATATCTGTTGAGCAAGTAGAATAAATCCAGTTAAACTGTAATCTTTACATTTTACCTGTTCCAAAAATAATGGTGTATTTTACTGCCTAGGTAGTATTCTTTGTAATATATAGCAAAAATCTGTATAAAAACAGTAGTTTAAAAAAGAGAATGATTTTTGTATGATTTCCTTTTTCAGTGGAAAAGAATATGAAGTATATTCCAACAGAAGATGTTTCAGGTAAAGTACAGTTAGTACTCAACAGTATTTCTAGTACTTTTTAGAAGCTGCATTTTACTAACGCTCTTTTTTTTTTTTAAAGATTTATTTATTATACATACAGTATTCTGCCTACATGTATGTCTGTAGGCCCAAAGAGGGCACCAGATCTCATTATAGGTGGCTGTGAGCCACCATGTGGTTGCTGGGAATTGAACTCAGGACCTTTGGAAGAGCAGTCAGTGCTCTTAACCTCTGAGCCATCTCTCCAGCCCACTAACGCTCTTTTTTGTCTTAGGCTTGTCACTGGAAGAGCAGTTGCGGAGATTGCAAGAAGAACGAACTTGCAAAGTGTGTATGGACAGAGAGGTTTCTGTTGTGTTCATTCCTTGTGGTCATCTGGTAGTCTGTCAGGAGTGTGCCCCTTCCTTGAGAAAGTGCCCCATCTGCCGGGGTACAATCAAGGGGACTGTGCGCACATTTCTCTCATAAGTGAAGAGTGGCTTTAAAGTATTGTTGGACACCAGAAGTCGTCTGCACAAATAGTGGATTACTGATTCAACCAATACATTCATGTTTGCTCTTCAGAATTAATGATCTTGCTTCGTGAAAGGTAGTGCTGTGTATTGACTCTTGATCTGTTTGCTTGGAAGGGAACGTCTGTGCCGATGAGCTAAGGGAGTATGTGTGTATAAGAATAGGAGTGGCAGTGCTGTGGCTTGCTGTGTCATTCACGAGTTACTGGATTTGGAGGTGGTGTGGAGCTCAGAAGTTCTGGAAAGCAGTAGTCCTGGCACTCAGCAGTTAGGGTGCCCCATGCTTCTTGGTGCTTTTCCTTTCTGGAAAATAAGGATTTTTCTGTTACTTGGTAAATAGGATTCCCCAGGTTGTGAGAAACATATTAATAAAGTGTTTTTTAAAGGCTTGCATCATCACAGTCTGTTTTCTCCTTGATTTAAAAGTAATTTTCATAAGACTCATTTGCTCTTAGGCTAAAAAAATGAATTCATAAAACAAATTATTAAAGTGTTTCTAATAATGTGATTCACAAGAATTCCTTTAGCTAACAAACTGTGTATGCTTTGCAAATAAAGCATTGGGTGAAGACTTCACCATCAAAAACTCAGATAACTCTACATGACAATTTACAAGACACAGTGTGCTTGCCTGTATGTGGGTGTTGATGAGATTGCGGGCTAGGACACAGGCAGTGATAAATAGTGCCTTCTTTGTGAACCAAATCATATATGGCCTGTCGTAGATGTAGATATGGTAGACTTGTGAAGATTTGAGATGTATTTAAAAAAAAGAAAACAAGCTGGGCATGGTGGTGCATGCTTTTAGTACCAGCACAGGAGGCAGAGGTAGGTAGATCTCTATGAGTTCGAGGCCAGCCTGGTCTACAAAGAGAGTTTGCAGGATAGCCAGTCTTACACAGAGAAACCCTGTCTAGAAAAACCAAACAGCATGATGGCACACACCTTCAGGCTCAGCCAAGGCAGGTGGGTTCTGTGGTTGTTGGTTTTTGACAACAAATTTAGACATCTGGGAAGATGGAATATTTTGCTTAAGATTGGCTTGTAGGCATGTCTGTGGGGCATTTTCTTGATTAGTGATTGATGTGGGAGGGCCAAGCCCATTGTAGGTAGTGCCACCCCTAGGCAGGTGGTCCTGGATAGTACAAGAACGAAAGCCAGTAAACAGTACACCTCCATGGCCTCTGCTTCATTGCAGCCCAGCGGAACTCTTAGACCTTTACATTCATTCAGGAGGCACAGGTGGTTGATCTGAGGGCACCTGGACATGCTTGATGGTCTTTGTGTCTCCAGATCCGTGGCCACTGTCGGGTCGTCCTGTAACAACGGCTAATTGATAGGAGTTTTAATGAGTTATTGGGAGAGGAGATTGATGAGCAGGGTGTAATTAGTAGAAAGAAACAGGAGAGCTCAGGTCAGCTTGAGGAGAGGGAGAAGGGTCAGGAAGGAAAACGTGGGGTTCCCAGTCCAGCACAGTGTGGTTGTAGGGCTGAAGCCTCATTCTTCTGAAATCGGGCACAAGGTAGTTGACCCCGTACTCTGGAGCTTAAGGGAGCAGGGTCCTGTTGCAGTTGCTGTATGTGGGGGGTGAGCTTCAGGTGGACAGCTAAAGGGTTTGAGGTGGGGTGAATGAATCCAGTGGGGAGGCCCTCACTCTTAGCAGCTGTTGGAATCACGAGAATTACCTTGAAGGGGCCCTGCCACTGAGGGGACAGGTGAGTGGTGTTGGTCTAGAGGAGAGAAAAGGACCTGGTCCCCGATGTTAATTGGGTGTGCACGAGGGTTGGTACATGGTTGGGGTCGGGAGTGGTCAGTAAGTCCTGCAGGAGGGAACGGAGATGATGGAGGAGGGGTGTAAGCAGGGGGTCAGGGAGAGGCGAGGGCTTAGGTGAGAGCAGGTGTTAGAGTTCAAAGGGTGAGATGGAAAGGGGGGTTTGGGGAGCCCTGAACCTGAGAAGAGTCAGGCAAGAGTTAACCAGTCAAGGTGAAGCTCCTGTGACGTTTTAACAAGAATGTTTTAAAGAACGGTTAGTTCACTCTGCCGTCCCTGAGGGCTGGGGGTGGTATGGAATATGAAAACGCCAAGAGATGTTGAGAGCTTTAGATAGGGCTTGGGAGATCTGAGAGGTGAACCCAGGACCATCGTCTGACTGAAGGGAGCCTGGAATTCCAATCGGGGAATAATTTCTCTGAGAAGGATGTCAGACACTGTCTTGGCTTTTTTTGTTAGTGGTTGGAAATGCTTCTGCCCACCCTGAAAAGGTATCGACTAATACCAGGAGATACTTGACTCGTCTGACTGTGGGCATGTGGGTAAAGTCAAGTTGCCAGTCAGTCTCTGGGAGAGAGCCCCTGGGCTGGTGGGTAGGAAAAGGGGGGCTGTGATACCTGGAGTTAGGGTCTGACATCTGACAGGTTTTACAAGAGGCAGTGATAGTTGTTAAGAAACGCAAGTCCTCAGGGGTGGACTGGAGGTGAGCCTTACAGAGCCCGGCTGTTGGGGTGAAAGAGCTGGTGTAGACAGGACAGGAATTGTCGAGTGTCAGGAGGTGACTGTGAGGATGTGTGTTGTAGTGTACGACTCCCTGTGGTGGGTGAGGTAGATCTGGGCCTGGGGGGGGGGCTGCGGCCCTAGCTGATTCATCAGCCCGGTTGTTGCCCCCAGAGATAATGGAGCTGTCACTCTGATGAGATGGCAGTGAATAATCCCTATGGCTTTGGGGAGGGGGGAGGCCTTTAGCTCGGCCATAATAGAACCTGAGTTAGTTATGGATCCTCCTGTTGTAGTAAGTAGTCCAAGCTCTTTCCAGATGGCAGCATGAGACAGGAGGATGTGAAAATCATACTTGGAGTCTGTGCAAACATTTGGGAATGCCCCTGTGCTAATTGGAAGGCACAGGTGAGAGCTACTAGTTCAGCCTGCTGGTTAGTAGTGTGGGTGGGGAATGCCCCTGCCTCCTCCACCCTGGTGTCTGACGCCGTGCTGTAGCCTGCTCTGCGGGTCCCCTCACATTAAAAGGAGTTGCCATCTGTGTACCAGCCCTGGGGTAGTGGGCCCTCGTGTGTGTGTGAAGGATGAGCAACAGTTCTAGGGTTTCAGTGCAGGAAGGAGATGGGGAATAGTATTAGGTTGAGGGAGAAGGTTTGAGATACTGGGGTGGGCAGGACTGGAAAGTAAGTGTGGCATCTTCCACTAGTGCCCCTTGGAGAGAAAGAACCTGGGAAGAAGGGAGACTTTGCAAGCCATTGTACGTTAAGAGATGGGACAGGCTGTGGAGGGAGAAGGTGGTGGTGGGTGACCCAAAGGTTGTTTCTTCGATTCACGAATGAGGAGCTCGGCAGCTGCCAAAGCGCGTGTGCAGGGTGTCCATCCTGGGGAGTTAGGTCTGGTTTCTGTGACAGCTGTGCTGAGGGTGCAAAGGAAGCTCCCAGCTGGTGACCTAGAGCTCCAAGGGCGTGTCCCTCCTTTTCTGTTACACAGAGGAGAAAGGACGAGTTAGGTCTGGAAGATGAAAGGCTGGGGCCTGGAGTTTCTGGATGGGCTTAGGGTTAAGGAGGGGCTCACATGGAGAGCCAAGAGCTGCCTCATATAGGGGACGAGCTAGGAGAGGGTAGGAGGGATTCAGGAGCGTAAGAAGCCAGCTATTCCTAGAAACGACAAAATCTCCTCTTTAGTAGAAGGAGCTGCAAGAGACTGCATTAGGTTTTTTCTGTTTAAGCTTTGTGAGTCAGGGTAATGGTTAGTCCCAAATAGGTGACCTGATGAGTGGACAGTTGAACCTTGGAAGGTGAGACTCTCCAGCCCCTGCTGGACAAGAAATTTAGAAGAGCAGAGGTATCAGTTTGGCTAACTTCTAAGGGCAGGCTGTAAAGTAAGATATCATCTACATATTGTATGAGTTTAGATTTGGGGAGAGACAGAAAGTAGGTCAGAAGCTAGAGTCTGGCCAAAAAGATGTGGGCTGTCCGAGAATCCCTGAGGTAATGTCCAGGTGAGCTGTGTTAAGCGTGAGTGTCAGGCCAGTCCAGGTGCAAGCAAATGCATTCTGAGACTGAGTGTTGAGAGGGGTAGAGAAAAAGGCATTCTTGAGACCCAAAACTGAGAAATGAGAGGTCCCTGAGGGGACAGAGGAGAGGAGTGTGTAAGGATTAGTACCACAGGACGGAGGGGACCACTGCAGAATTAATGAGCCGGAGGTCTTGAATTAGGCAGTAGGTCCCATTGGGTTTTTTAACCGCCATTATAGGGAGAGGATGTAGGATGAAGTAGCTTTTTCCCCCTTAGGAAGTCAGAGATGATGGTTTAAGTCCCCAAGGCTCTGGAGTGGGAGTGGTTACTGGACCTGAGTGACTGCTGTGAAGGGTTCTGTAACTGAATGACAATGGGGGAATGGTGTCTAGCCACAGAAGGGGTTTGCTTGTCCCAGACTTGGGGGTCCACCTGAGAGGCTGGCAAAGGAAATGGCATATTGGAGCCGGTAGGGTAGGTGGCTAAGGAGGAGGAGGAGAGGAGCCCCTGCGAGTCTGGGTTTAGGAGAATTGGGGGAGCAAAAGAAATAGAAGCTCCTACTTTGGCTAAAAGGTTCCTTCCCAGTAAGGGCACAGGACAGGTAGGCATAACCAGAAGTGGATGAGTAAGGGGAACTCCCCTGAAAGTGCAATTGAGTGGGGGGGGTCTGATGAGGTAGGTAAGGCTGTCCTACCCCAACAACAGGGAGACAAGGCGGAGAGGTGGGTCCCCAAAACTCCCTCGGGGCTGAGTGTGTGGCACTGACGTCCAAGAGGAAGGAGATGGATCACCCTGATACCTTGATGTCCACCCAGGGCTCCCTGTCAGAGATGACAGTGGTGGGGTCAGGAGATCCGGCGCCCCTTCACTCATCGTCATCATCCATGGCCAGGGCTAGGAAGTCATGTCTAATGTCCTCCTGCCACGAGGGACATGGGGACAGTCCACTGACCAGTGCCCCTCTTTCTGGCATTTTGGACACAGTTTAAGTGGCGCACGGGGATTTGGGCAAGCTCGAACCCAGTGCCCATACTGACCACATTTAAAACATGGACGCTGTGGTCCTCAAGCCTCAGAGATCCCGGGCAGACTCCGAGGCTGATCCGATGGCCTTGGCCAGCATTTGGTGTTTGTGTTTAAGGGCTTTCTCATCTCTCTCATGGTACACCTTAAAAACCACCCTCAAAACTTCTGCCTGTGGGGTTAGAGGTCCTCTCTCCAGACACCTAAGCTTAACCCTAATGTCGGGAGCTCCAGGAAAAAAATGTCATAAGGAGGTGTCTTCCCTCTGGGTTCTCAGGGTCTAGGTTAGTATTATGAAGCATTCTAGGAACTAAGAGGGATTATTCTGTTTGTTCCAACTATCTCCAATTTATCATAGTTTACTGGGTGAGGGCAGCCTTATGGAGACCAGCCATGAGGCAGTTTGTAAACTGATCTCTAGCTAGAATGCCCCCTGGAGTGTTGTAATCCCAAAGGGGCTACTGATGGAGGACAGTCTCTGCCCCAGCGGGAGGAGCTGCATTAGTCCTGTGAATTACATCTGCATGGCTCTGGCCAGCTCCCAAACTCATCTGCGTTCCTCAGGTGGTAGGTTGCTGGTCAAAATCATGTATATATCGTGAAAGGTGAGGCTGTAAGATTGGGTGATGTGCTGGAAGTCTTTTATCGTGAAAGGTGAGGCTGTAAGATTGGGTGATGTGCTGGAAGTCTTTTATGGAAGCAGTGGAGTCAGAGGTATAGGAACCCAGTTTCTTTTCTATCGGAGGAAGTTCTGATAGTGAGAAGGGGACATGGACTTTAACCAGACCATCCATTCTGACCACCTCTCAAAAGGGGAGAACCGTAGCCGGGTCAGCTTTGCTAGGCTGGGGGACATAGCACGAGAGTGGTTAACGGGGTGGGGGGTGGGGGTGAGAATAGGTGCAAGAATCGGGCACCTGGAGCGGCCACCTGCTGGGGGGGAGAAGCTGGAGGGGGAGAAGCTGGAGGGAGGGAGAAGCTGGAGGGAAGGGGGAGAAGCTGGAGGGGAGAAGCTGGAGGGGAGGGGGAGAAGCTGGAGGGGGAGAAGCTGGGGGGAGAAGCTGGAGGGGAGAAGCTGGGGGGAGAAGCTGGAGGGGAGAAGCTGGAGGGGAGGGGAGAAGCTGGGGGGGAGAAGCTGGGGGGGAGAAGCTGGGGGGAGGGGGAGAAGTTGGGGGGGAGAAGGGGCAGGAGGAGTAGGTGGATATTGAGGATGAAATGGTGGAGTTTGCGTCATCAGGATCCAAACCAGTGGAGGTTTCCTCTGGTTCAGCGCTCATAGCTAGAAGGACATGAGATGGAGAAGAGGAAGAGGAAAGAGAATGTTTAGCAGAGGTGTAGAAGAACACTTGGATGTATGGTAACCCCTTCCATTTACCTGTCTGCTGGCAGTAGTCGGGAAGGTCCCGTAGAATATCAGGATCCAAAGAGCCAATATCTCCATTATCCAGGGTGTATTTAGGCGGCTTCTTTGTATAGAGGTGAGTGAGTCTGGGTGCCTTCACAGACAGCTTTAAGTGAAGGGGCTTTAGATTTTCTAACAATCATCAGTGGAGTGGATGGGTTTATCTTCTTTGTGGGTTTACTTCCCACGGAGAGGCAGAGAGGAAAATAGTGGGCACAGGTCATCCTTGCAACTTGTCAGCCCAAGAACAATGGCCAAGGGCTAAGCCTTACAGGACACCGTTGTCCGAGAAAAGGCAGTAATCCGTAACCACAGAAGGGTGAAGCCGAAAGTCAAAGGCACTGCCTAGCCTGTGAGAAGTATACCACAGCGGGAGGGATCAGCTGTGGCCTTGAAGGCTGTGACTGGGGGTGCCCCCCGCCCCCGCTTCCAAGAACACAACAAAGGTGCTGGACAATCAGCAGTCACTCCCGCAGGTCCAAGGAAACATTTACGCTGGCTGGGAGACGGGATATCTTACCCAATCATAGCCAACATTGTGCGGGATCCCAGTGGACGGGTAGATGGAAAGTGGGCTGGACCAGGATCCCCAAGCGTCGCCAGTGGCCTGCTAGTGGGCTGCGGGAGACGTCACAGACAGAGCCTGAGCAGGTTTCACAGCACCAAAAATGTCCTTTGCTGCAGCTTTGGGCAATGAAACTCAATCCACCAAACTCAACAAGCCCACATGGAGTTTACTGGGAAAGGGAGCAAAGGGAGGGGTAGGTGTTAACTGATCGGTAGCAAAGAGAGAGAGTAGGCAGAAGGCTCTTGCTTATATGCGGAAAGGGGGGCCTGGGTTTAGAACGAGTCTCAGCAGTTGGGGCCATTGAAACTGGAGTCATGGAGCTGCCGTTGGCTCAGCTCTGTGCGGCCCCAGGTCCACGTGGTTTCTGCATGCAGAGTCCTTCTGCAGCCACCTAAGCATGCATGACACAGCCATGCAGCCTTTGACAGCTGTCAGTGGGGATGGATCCCAGTTAAAGATGGATCCCCGGGCAAGGGAAGGTAGCCCAGAGAAGACCAGTCCCTGGGTGGGGAGATAGCCTGAGAGTTAGAGAGGCCAGGTGACCATGAAAGGTTCCTGGAGAAGGCACAGGCCCAGGAGAGGCTGGCGTGGATTGACAGGCAGGTGCTGAGGAGAAACCACTGGAGAAGGAGAAGGAGAGGAGTCAGGAGCTGGAACAGGGCCAGGTTGCCCAGGACCCGGGGAGAGGAAGAGGCCAGGAAAGCATCAGACCACCTCTCTCTGCTGTTAGTAAATCCACTCCTTGCTGATTGGCAGTGGTGAGTCTGTTTGGCCCTGGAGTGTAAGGACGGTCTGAGCCACCCGCCGGATATCCTGCATGAATGTAGATGCAAACTGATGGTCAGCTGGGAAAGCAGTTGGTTCTGCTGCTTCAGGAGCAGTGCAGTGCTGTTATACCCAGGACAGAGAGAGAGGGCAGGACCTGAACCACTCCTCTGTCATGCCGCGGCCCTGCAACCCTGTGGTGGGAAGTGGCAAGCATTCTCCACCAGGTACCACTCCTGATTTTGGAAAACAGGAACACCGGGGCACCAGTCACCAGTGGGTAGGGTGGTAAAGCTGAGTGCTGCGGAGAACCAAGGCATGGGGACATTCAGACTTGAGGGCTGGCAGGCAGTGCTCAGAGTCAAGTGTTGTCACAGCCGGAGGGATCCAGGGTGCCCACATAAAGTGTGCTCCTGAGGAGTTAAAGACAGCCTGTGACACGGAAGAGAGAGTTGATGGGAGGTGGGAGAGTCTAGTCCAGTGGGTTGGGCTATGAATGATGGTTGTGAGTTCCACCTGGAGGGACATGCAGCCAGCACTCTCCAAATCGGCCAGTAGATGATACGCAATTAGGATGTCCCAGATTTGTCCCGTGGCATTTGCAGGGCCCGTACGGGTACCTCTTTACGTTTCTGACCACCTTTTATAGTAGTCTTCCTTTTGGCCACACAGAAAACAGGCCTGGGGTAGCCACGGTGAAGGAGAGATGGGTAAGGGAGCTGTAGGGAACTGAACTGACCTTTGCCAGCCTGCTTTAGAGCAACCACCCAACTTTATTAGAATGGGCTGTTAGTTAGAGGTGAGGGTCTCTTGGACGTTAAACACCCGTATGTAAGAGCTACCCTGGAAGAAATAGAGGAGGAGAGCTCCAGCTTAAATATCAAATCTACATCTTGAGTCAGTTTGAAATGTTGAGATGTGGGCATGGCTGAAAAGTACGACATCCTCTATCAATGCTACCTGAGGGGAGAGAACTCGGGAAGCGAGGAGTGTTTGGAGTCCTTGTATATATTAGGAGGTGGGACAGGTGGCGAGGAGAGAAGACAGTACTATAGGTGACCCCAAGGTTAACTTTTGATTCACATATAAGAAGTTTGGCCATGGCCAGAGGTACATTCTTGTGTGAATGCACGGAGGTTTAGCTTATTAAGCAAGCATTGTTTTTAAATCCTATCCTTCATAAACTGAATCCAGTGACCAGAAAGCCCAGAGATAAATTCTGAGCTCTGGCCATCAAAGCAGCCCCCGCAGGCAGTGTTAGCAGTGGCGGCTTGCAGCAGCAGAGAAAGCAAAGCAAAACCCATCAACAGGGAGCACAGAAAGCTCGCACGCTCAAAGAAGACCAGTCAGAAACAAAGCATGCCGCGGCCATCATCCATACTTTCAGCTCAGCCTGCCCCTTTCCATTTCCGCTTCGTGTTTACAATGAGATTTACAGACACACCAGAAAGCATAGACCCGTCTGCATACAGAAGATGACGAAACTTCCCAAACAACCAGAACCAGGCAGGCATGCTGGGCCTCCCCTGTCTCAAAAACAAAGCAAAAGATTTGTACTTTAGCAAAATTTTTAGAGAGTTAAACCCAAACCAAGAGTATGCGATGAGTCCCAACACTGGGAATATTCTGTCCGTTCATTTTGTCCCTCTCTCCTTTCTCTGTCAGTGACGTGGCTCGCCTGATAGGGGACAGAGATTTGGAGGAAACCGTTAAACAAGCATGCTTGGGTCTAGAGGAGGGTGAGCCACACCCCACACCCTAACTCCAGAGTCAGCTTTTAATTAAGTGCCACTCATACCTAAAAGACCTGAATCCCTGTAACAACTGAGTCTTGTAAGCTGAGAACAAAGAAGGCTTAGAGACAGAAAGTTTTTGAGTTTTGGATGTAGAGAGAGGGCACCGTGGGAGGGAGTTGAGAAGTGCACCAGCCCTCCTTGGAGAGAGAGAGACAGAGACAGAGACAAGAGACAGAGAGACAGACAGACAGACAGAGAGAGGGAGCACCATGGGAGGGAGTTGAGAAATGCACCAGTCCTTGGAAAGAGAGAGAGAGGAGAGGAGACAGAGAGAGACAGAGACAGAGAGACACAGAGACAGACAGAGACAGAGACAGACAGAGACAGACAGACAGAGAGAGAGAGAGAGAGAGAGTAGGGGGTGATTTGTGCCCTGCAGCTGGATCTACTCCTTTGCTTTCTCTCCCTCCTGCTAGGCCTCACTCCTGGTTCCCATTTTGCTACAAATTCTCAGCTCCATCAACGGTAACTTAAAGGAAAGGACATGTACACCGTGTAGAAGGCACAGAGAAGAGGAATAGGGATGGGGAATCTCTTTCCATTTCTCAGACTACTCTCAGTGTTTGCAAAAGCCCAGAAGTAATATTAGGATCTAGGGTGCCGTCAGGCAGACTTTTGGATTGATTATCTAAGGGGTATGGAGGCCAAAGTGTATTGCAAAGTGAACAAATTAAGGTCCTCAGGTGGGGTGCTAGGTGTAGAGACTGGAGGTTTCCTAAGAGGCACCCCAAAGGGGAGTGAGAGGGTGTGTAAGACACTGTTCCATGGGTGGGAGAGAATAAAAGTCCCTGCAGCCTGTAGTCATGGGCAACCCCAGCGGGACCATCACCACACTCAGGAGGGGTCAGGAGTTTAGCCTGCCTAAGCCAGAGAGACTTGGAGCCAGGTACCAGGGCTTTCGTGGAGGCCAGAAGGCAAGGACAAAAACGGAGCTCTAAGAAGGGGGTCTTAGCCACAGGACAGGGTGGAGAACAGAGTACAAAAGCCGGCCAAAGTGGAAGCTTACCTAACCGTTGCTGGTGGACGCGGTGCTGAGCAGACAGTGAGTCTGTTGTGGGTGGACTGGAGATGAGGGGTCGGGTCCCAGTGCAGCTTAGGCCCTGGAGGGGGAGCACAGGCACTAGGAGAGCTTACCCAAGTCATGGAGACAATGTGTTACAGCTCTGAGAGGGAAGGCAACTGGGCAGTCAGGAGCGAAAGAATGCCACAAACACAGCACACATAAACCTCACCCAAGAGATTTACTGGGAGAGAAAAACCAGGAGGGTGGCTGCCTCTGCTCGGGTGAGAACGGAGCAGAGAACAGAGCAGAAGGCAGGGCTTATGTGGAGTTTCTTCAGGGCAGGGTGTGGGGATGGACCTTTTCGGGTGAAGTGTTCCTGGGGGGGGTGGATTGTGGGATTTCAGGTCCAGAGCTTGGGCTCTTTAGTCTGTAGGGTGCAGCCATTAGGGACAGTTAGAAAGTTCTGTGGGTGGAACCTGACAATTGGGGGTCCTCGGGGAGGGGCCTGGCCACTCTGCCTCAAGGGGCTTCCACAGTCTGTATACCCTAATAAGTCTAGTGACGCCAGACAGTAATAACTACCACCCGTAAGACAAGGAGGGCACTGAAGCTCCCAACACCGTCAGCTTGGACGCAAGGACTGATGAGTCGCCCAGTCTGGGGAGCTCTGCCACGCCTGTTCTAGGTGCTCCGAGTGCACGAGCCCTAGGCGCTCAGCAGCCGCAGAGTGAGCACTGGCCACGGGCCTCAAACACGGCCTGGCTCCTTAGCTGCTTTCCTATCAACCAGCCCATTGAGCAAAGTGGTCCACGTCTGTAATCCTCATACTCAGGATAATGACTTCCAGGCCAGCCTGGCTACAAAAAGAGCAATACCCTCAGAAGAACAAAAAAACTGTGTGTGTGTGTGTGTGTGTGTGTGTGTGTGTGTGTGTGTGTGTGTGTGTGTGTGTGTGTGTGTACACAAAGGAACGCCACAGCACGCATGTGAAGGTCAGAAGCAGCTTCCTGGACTCAGTTCTCAGTTTGGGCGAGATGTCCCTCACAGTCTGGCATGTGGGTGCCTGGTCCCCGCTATGGTACTGCTTGCTAGGCTGAGGACGAGTGGTCTTGCAGGAGGGAGTCCGCCCCTGGGCGCAGCTTTAAGACTGCAAAGCCCCACTCCACTCTCTCTCCGCCCTCTCCACTTCCTGCTTGTGGTTGAAGATGTGGGTGCTCAGTTGTGGCGGCTGCCGTGCTGTCCGCTTCCAGGGTTCCCAACGGTGATGGCGACACACTCCTTATCCTCTGGACCCCTGAGTACAAATAAACCCTCCCTTCTGTAAGTTGCCTTGGTTGTGGTGTTTTGTCCCCGCGGTAGAAAAGTGACTGATCCTGACTGGTTTCTGACTGGTTTCTCAGATCCACTATTATATTCCTGGTCATCTTGATAAGCCCAGATCTAAGTTTCTTCTGTAAGTTTTAATATTTTATTGACTATTCTTGACCATATGCATAATATATAATTAATATATAATGTATTATGTAATTAATGTATATAAAATATACATTAAACTTAAACTTAAACTTAGGAAGAAGTTCTTAAAACTTTTGGTCACTTTTATTTTTATTTATTTATTTTGGTTCTTTGAGACAGGGTTTCTCTATGTAGCCCTGTCTGTCCTGGAACTCACTTTGTAGACCAGGCTGGCCTTGAACTCACAGAGATCTGCCTGCCTCTGCCTCTTTGGATAGAAAAAGCCAAAGAGCTGAGGGCAAATAGCAAAAACAAAACAGTAAAACCCTTTTCGAGTCCACGAGATGGCTCGGTGGCTAAAGGCACTTGGTGTCTTGCGTTCAATCCCACACAGTAGAAGGAGAGGACCAATCCCTGAAAGCTGTCCCTGCCCTCCATGCGTGCTGTGGACACATACTTCCACCCCAATAAATATCTCAAAACAGCTGGTTGAATAGTTCAAAATTCACTTAGAAAGTAAAACAAAAATTTTAAGTATCAATTCATTGAAATGATACAACCATTAGATCTCAAAACTGCTTTTCAAGAGTATAAGAAGACTTGGGAGTGGTAGTTCCTGTTAGCAAAGCTTTGCGTTTGCCTTAAAAGACAGCTGTGTTATTTTTGGTTTTGTTTTTCAAACTTTTAAAAATTTAAATTAGAAACAAGCTTGCCTCACTTGTCAATCTCAGCTCCCTCTCCCTCCCCTCCTCCCAGGCCCCCACCAACCACCAACTCCCCACCCCACCCTCCACTCCCCAGGAATGGTGAGGACCTCCATGGGGGATCTCCAAATTCTGTCATATCATTCAGGGCAGGGCCTAGGTCCTCCCCCATGTGTCCAGGATGAGAGAGCATCCCTCCATGTGGAATGGGCTCCCAAAGTCCATCTGTATGCCAGGGATAAATACTGATCTACTACCCAAGGCCCCATAGATTGCTGAGGCCTCCTCGCTGACACCCAAATTTAGGAGGTCTAGATCAATCCCATGCTGGCCTCTCAGCCATCAGTCTGGGGTCCATGAGTTCCCCCTTGTTCAGGTCAGCTGTTTCTGTGGGTTTCACCAGCCTGGTCTTGACCCCTCTGCAACTGGATTCCAGGAGTTCAGCTCAGTGTCTAGCTGTGGGTGTCTGCCTCTGCTTCCATCAGTCACTGGATGAAGGCTCTAGGATGGCATATAAGGAAGTCGTCAATCTCATTATCCTGGGAGGGCATTTAAGGTAGCTTCTCCACTATTGCTTAGATTGCCAGTTGGTATCATCCTTGTAGACCTCTGGAGATCTCACTAGTGCCAGATCTCTCCTCAAACCTATAATGACTCCATCTATTATGGTATTTCTCATCCTGCTCTCCTCTATTCTTGCCCCAACTTAACTGTCCTGCTCCCCCATGTCCTCCTCTCCCCTCCTCTTCTCTCTCTCTCCTTTTCCCAGCTCCCTCTCCCCTCCCCTCTTGCTCCCAATCCCCTCAGGAGATCCTGTCCCACTCCCCTTCTCTGGGGTACCATGCATGTCTCTCTTAGGGTCCTCCCTGATTCCCAGACTCTCTGGTGGTGGGATTGTAGTCTGGCACTCCCCTGATCCATGTCTAAAATCCATATATGAGTGAGTTCATACCATGTTAGTCTTTTTGTGACTGGGTTACCTCACTCAGAGTGGTTTCTTCTAGTGCCAGCCATTTGCCTGCAAATGTCAAGATTCTATTTTTTCCCCAGACAGCTGCATTCTTACCCACCTGCACAACACTGCCCATGGCATGCTTTGGCGTCAGCATGCAGAAGCACGTGCTATTCATGTGCACTCTTTGTGTCCCCAGACCTTCGGTAAGTGGCAGTTTCCTAAGGGCAGTGGGAGTGTGGAATAAAAGCACCAACACCATTTTGTGTTTATGGCGTGTGCTGAGGTGGTCAAGGGTACGTGAGTGGAGATTGGAGGACGGCTCTGTGGAGCTGCTGCTCCTTCCATTGCCCTGGGCTTCCAGCATCAAACGCGTCTCAGCCCCTCCCCTGACTCCAGGCCAGCTGAGTAGGGTTTGAACAGGGTCTCCAGGCGGAGGAGTGGGGGTGAGAAATGAGTGAAGAGATAGGAGGGAGTCAAGAGAGGGGTCGGGAGGCGGCAGGGGTGATGACCTGGGCCAGTGACTATATTAACCGCAAGTTTTGCTTTCATACCCTGGAACGGGGAAGCAGAACAGGAAGCAGAATCACAGGGAACTCAGAGTAAAGTTCCCTTTAGCAAGCTACGTTCTGGGATTGCAAACAAAGCGTTTCACATCCCAGTGTCTGGAACATGTAAGTGCCTACGTATGGCAGCAATGTCAAGTGGCAGCTCCCAGACTACAGTCCATGCTGGCCTTGCCTGGCACGACCCTGGCTAGGGGACCAGTGAAATGACCACACCCCATCATTACTGGAGTCTCCGGTCTATACCGCAACACCCAATGGCTTTCTTAGAAGAGACTTATTGTGTGTCTCATGTGTGTGTATGTGCACACCCGTGCAGAGGTGCTCAGCAGGCCAGAGGCACTGGGTCTCCTGGAGCAGGAGCTACAGAAAGTTGTGGTTCCATCGTCGTGACTGGGAACTGAACTTGGGTCATCTGCAAGAGCGGTGCATGTTCTTAACCACTGAGCCATCTTTCCAGCCCTGCTCAACAACCCTTTCAATAGATGCAAGAAGCCTTTTTAAAAGAGCTAATCTTGGCTGTCCACTTGACAATGAAGCACAAACTCCTGGGCACTCCTGAGAGGGATTTTCTCAGTCAGATAATTGGAAGCAGAAACTGCAGCTGCGCCTTCTGGCGGCTGCCTACACAAACAGGTCAAGGAAGAGAGAGACGCTTTTTTACTGCTTCCGCTCACTCTCCTGCTGAGTTCATGTGTGCTGTTGCTGCGGCATTCCTTCCCTGATATTAGAATTGCGCCGTCCACTGAAAACCAGCGGCTCTCCTCCAGGCCTCCAGCATCAGACGGGGACTGCTGAGACATCCGGCCCCGTGGGCCTGCAACCACCGACTGCGACTGCCGTTGTTAGCTCCTGAAGATCACATCCCATGGACCTCTCTGAGGGACCCCTCGTGGGTTTTCATCTGCCAGTTCTGATCCCTCAGAGGACCCCGACCACGAGCAGCTGATGCAGAAGGAAGTGGGGTGCAGTCTCCACACACCTCCTTTGACTGCGTCACCCCCTTCCCAGCGGGACTCCTTAGAGATTCGTGGCTACAGCTGCATGCCCTGACACAGTATCAACACACATCTTACCACGCTCATGTCATTTCTTCAGGCGCTGACCCAGCGCCGAGTGTGATAGCGTGCATGGTTCTTGTTTTCAGTTTTCGGAGGCACTTCTGTTTTCCACAGCAGCCACGCTGACAGACGAGCCTTACAAGGCTTCCTCCTCTGCGTCTCTGAACCTGTTCCAGGTAGTTTGCCCATTTTTAATATTTTCTTACTGTTGAGCTCCTTGTAAATTTGGACATTAAACTTTATCACATGCGTGGTTTGCACCTTTCCCCCTGTTTTGTATAGTGTCTTATGATTTTAGATCTTGATTTTTTAAATCCATAGGCACTACTATAGACTTTTAGGTGTGCTTTGTAACTGTAGGCTTTCTGGTCTGCTGTGTCGTTTCAGTCCCTTCTGACTTTCCATCTGATGCATTGTTGAGTGTGGCATTACCTATTATAGCACACATGTGTTTTACACACGGATCCCCTTGACAAACTGACCCATCTATCATACACTGACCTTCTTTACGTTTTTCTTAATTTTATTTAAATTAAAAATAATTTTATTTTACATACCAAACCCAATTCCCTCTCTCTCCTGTCCTCCCATGCCCCCACCAACCCCCCATCCCATTCCCTAGGGGGGGATGAGACCTCCCATGGGGGATCATCAAAGTCTGTCACGTCATTTGGGGCAGGACCTAGGCCCTCTCCCATGTATCCAGGCTGACAGAGTATTCCTCTGTGTGGAATGGGCTCCCAAAGACCATTCAAGCACTAGGGATAAATACGGGTTCCACTGTCAGAGGGTCCATAGACTGCCCAGGCCTCCTAACTGACACCCACGTTCAGGAGGCCTGGTTCAGTCCGATGCTGGTTCCTCAGTTGTCAGACTGGGGTCTGTAAACTTCTACTTGCTCATGTCAGCTTTTTCTGTGAGTTTCCCCAGCATGGTCTTGACTCCTTTGCTCATCCCTCATTCCTCTCTACAACTGGATTCCAGAAGTTCTGCTCAGGGCTTGGCTGTGAATCTCTGCTTCTGCTTCCATCAGCTACTGGATGAAGGCTCTATGATAGCATTTAGGGTAGTCATCAGTCTCATTATAGCGGAAGGGCATTTAATCTATTGCTTAGATTCTTAGTTGGGGTCATCCTTGTGGATTCCTGGGAATTTCCTTAGTGCCAGGTTTCTTGTTAAGCCCATAACAGCTCCCTGTATTCAGGTATTCCTTGCCCTCCTTCTCTGTTCTTCCCCCAACTCAACCTTCCTGATCCCTCATGTTCTCCTCCCCCCTCCTCTTTCTCCTGCCTCCCTCCCCCCACCCCCGTGCTCCCAATTTACTCAGGAGATCTTGTCCCTTTCCCCTTCTCCGGGGGTCCATGTCTGTCTCTCTTAGGGTCCTCCTTGCTTCCCAGTTTCTCTGGGGTTGTGGATTGTAGGCTGGTAATCCTTTGTTCTATGTCTAATATCCATATATGAGTGAGTACTAGCATGTTTGTCTTTCTGTGACTGGGTTTCCTCACTCAGAATGGTTTCTTATAGTTCCATCTATTTACCTGTGAACTTCAAGATTCCATTGTTTTTTCTGCTGAATAGTACTCCACTGTGTAAATGTACCACATTTTCTCTATCCACTCTTCAGTTGAGGGGCATCGAGGTTGCTTCCAGGTTCTGGCTATTACAAACAATGCTGCTATGAACATAGCTGAATAGATGTGCTTATGTTATGAATGTGCCTCTTTTGGGTATATGCCCAAGAGTGAAATTGCTGGATCTTGTGGTAGATTGATTCCCATTTTCCTGAGAAACAGCCATACTGATTTCCAAGGTGGCTGTGTAAGTTTGCACTCCCACCAGCAATGGAGGAGTGTTCCCTTTTCTCCACATCCTCTACAGCATAGTTTTTAACTCAGTTTAATTCATCTAAATGTAGCCTTTTTTTTCATACACAAGTATCGTTTTCCATGCCCACACTTGCAAACTTTGTCTTTAAGAGCGAAGTGAGCTGCTCACAGGTTGATGAAGCTGAGTATCGTTTGAAGGTGTGTATCAGTCTGCGCATGTGCATGTGAAGGTGGGAAGCTACTTTTGGGTGACCTCTACTACTCTCCCACTGAACCTAGAGCTCACCTCTTTGGGTAGACTGGCTGGCTAAGCTGCAGGGACCTCCTGTGTCTCTGGTCCCCAGCACTGGGGTTATGGGGTGCACACTGCTACCCCAGCTCTTATGTGGGGGCTGGGCATCAAACTCCAGTCCTGGTGCTTACACAAAGATCTGTGTACCCACTGAGCATCTCCCAGCCAGTCACTGATTTTGACTCGAGGTTTCAATCAACTTATATTTATTTATTAAATATATTCAAAGTTGCTCATCCTCATCTTTTTTTTTTTTTTTTTTTTTTTTTAAAGACGGGTCTCTGTGTCGCCTTGGCTGTCCTGGAACTCGCTCTGTAGACCAGGCTGGCCTTGAACTCATAGACCTGCCTGCCTCTGCCTCCTGAATGGTGGAATTAAAGGTGTGCTCCACCGCCGTCCTCCTATCTTCTCTGCTCTTAACACCTGAAATGCTTCAAAAATCTGAAACTCCCGGGTGATGACCTGATGATGTCATATTTCCATACCCGACCCCCTGTGTTCAGTCAAAATGAAGGCACACTAAAAATGCCACATAAATAACCTGTCGGCTAGTGGTTAAGATTCATATGCATATTTGCACAAACTAGACAGCTTCTGTCCCTAAGACACCTCGCTTGCACATGTAGGTACTCTGAGACACTTCTGTAGCATTTCAGGTCAGATACTGAACCTGTGTTCACAGGCAAGAATTGTGTTCTTATTTAGGTCCCGCAAATCCGCTGGCTATCTCCTGTGACTGGGCCATCTTCTATGCCAGCAATGGTAATGTACCCATTGGCCATTATATATTACATAACCCAGTGGTTATTTTTAGGAAATAACAACTTTGTGTAAACTACTCTGGACTTTTACCATACCCTTGCCATTTTTATTGCTCATCATAATTCATCCCCTGAAGTCATGCACCCACAAACAGTAGTGCAGAAGCTGTCACCATAAACGCCTCATCTTCCTATGCCCATGCTAAAGCCAGATGCCTCCCACAGCACTCCGCCAGCCGCCCCCCTTGAGCACCCGTGGTGTAATAATGGCCACCACCTACACGTGTGCAGAGGCAAGTCTCCATCTCTGTGGCTGAAGGACAGCTTTGCCCCTGAGCGCTGACAAGGTCACAGCACCCCACTAGCGTGTCAGGCTTCCACTGAAATCTTGATGGTGAAACTGGAACCTTTTGTGTGGTATTGCGCATCTTTTTCTTGTTGAGTTCAGGATCCTGTCAGTGTTTGGCGCCATTTGAGCCAGATTTGAGCCATTTCTTGCTGTTATTCCTTTAAGTAGTTTTTCTTACTTTAATACTGTATGCTGTATTTTCACTTGTGACACTGGCTCATAAGTGGTGTGGGATCGCATTTCGTAACATCTTTTTCCTCTGGTGACTGTGTACTTTGCTGTCCCTACCTGGGCTTAGCCCACAAGTGTTCGCATTGTACTAGGAAGGCATTGTAAGTACCCCAGTGATGATTTTAAGTGGATTTTGGTATCTTTTGGAGTCCTGGATCCAGTTGCCTGCAGATACCACAAAACAGTTTCCCCTGTGATGCCCTGCCCCACCATGGGACCAAAAGCAGGCAAGCAGCCAACCAATCACAGATGAACACTCCCCCAACTTAGGCAAGAAACACTTTTTATAGGCCGAATATCAAGCTATTTTATTACAGTAACGTAAAGCAGACTTACCACACCATTGTATTCCAATTTTCATTTTGTTCCTCATTTCATTTTGTTGAACTGTGTTATCTTCTGATGTTTAATTTTCCTTAAAATGATTGATCATCCAGAATTGTTTTTATATGTTAATAGTTCGGAGCTCTCGAGCTACTGGGATGTTGTTGGCTGGTGTTCGTGTCTCCTTGAGCTCTTATTTCTTGTTGATTTCTGTGCATTTAGTGGTACTGTCACTTTTAGGATGGCTTTGGGACAAAGGACTTACTTGGGGATGAAAAGGCACTGGTGAACACCCCTCTGCCATATACGGAAGTGATGGGGGAAGTTCTGTGTGTATGCCTGTCTTATTGATTGATAAAGCACTGTTAGCCAACAGCAAAGCAACACAGGCGCGACTAGGAGTCGAGGAGGATTCTGGGAAATGTAGGAAAAGGGATAGGGTCGCCATGTGAACCCAAGAAGAGAGGACGCATGAGGCTGGCGCCCCCGGTAAGATAAGACCTTTATTAGTTATGGGCTAATATTTAAGACAGAACTAGCCTATGAGATGCCCCGACGTTGGCCGGCAGCACTGTAACTAATCGAGTCTCTGCGTGTCATTTGGGGTTGACGCGGCTCTGGGGCCAGGCTGGCGGGAAGAATGCTCGCTACGCAGGAGCATACACTGAAGGATCAGAACGGTAGGGTAGGATGGCAAAGAGCAAGTGTCAGGACCCTGGCGTTTGGGAACACGAGGGGAACGGGCCGTGCAGGAAGACTAAGGCACAAGGGAATGCGACAGGGGACAGCTCAATGCTTGTGCTACAGGGCGCGGTGCTGCATCGTGCTCTTGAAGAATGAAAAGTGCTCCTATGGGTTTTCCCTCAAGATTTAGTGTCTGGCCACAAGGGCTGAGACCCTGCAGGAGGAAGTCTAAGAGGGCATCTGGCTGCGTTACTGAAACTTACGAGGACAGTGGGCATTTAGATTCCTGCTAAGCTTGTTTATTGCTTCAAGAGAAAAATGCTGTAACAACATTGATGACCACTTTCATCCCAGAATCAGGAACTCTGCCTTCAATATTGCATGGGTTAAACTATGATACAATTACAGAGTATACAAGGTGTAGCCTGTTTTCAATAAATGGGCAGCCATCCTGATTCACCCTCAAAAAAAAAGAAGGAAGGAAAAAAGAAAAGGCAGGCAGGCAGGCAGAGAGACAGACAGACAGACAGGCAGGCAGAGAGACAGACAGACAGACAGGCAGACAGTCAGAGACACAGGCAGACAGGCAGACAGGCAGGCAAACAGACAGACAGGCAGAGAGACAGACAGGCTGAGCAGACAGACAGACAGACAGACAGACAGACAGACAGGCAGAGAGACAGACAGGCAGGCAGAGAGACAGACAGACAGACAGGCAGAGAGACAGACAGACAGACAGACAGACAGGCAGGCAGAGAGACAGACAGACAGACAGACAGACAGGCAGGCAGAGAGACAGGCAGGCAGACAGGCAGGCAGGCAGGCAGGCAGGCAGAGAGACAGACAGACAGACAGGCAGACAGTCAGAGACACAGGCAGACAGGCAGACAGGCAGGCAAACAGACAGACAGGCAGAGAGACAGACAGACAGGCAGGCAGGCAGGCAGGCAGGCAGAGAGACAGACAGGCAGGCAGACAGACAGACAGACAGGCAGAGAGACAGACAGACAGGCAGGCAGGCAGAGAGACAGGCAGGCAGACAGGCAGACAGGCAGGCCGACAGACAGACAGGCAGAGAGACAGGCAGGCAGGCAGGCAGACAGAGAGACAGACAGACAGGCAGACAGAGAGACAGACAGGCAGGCAGGCAGAGAGACAGACAGACAGACAGGCAGGCAGAGAGACAGACAGACAGACAGGCAGGCAGGCAGGCAGACAGACAGACAGGCAGGCAGGCAGGCAGGCAGGCAGGCAGGCAGACAGACAGACAGGCAGGCAGAGAGAGACAGGCAGGCGCCGGTGAGAGGTATAGTGACTTGGCGCCAGGGAGGGACAGCTGGCAGCTGAGGTAGTTTTGGCGGGCACTGTAAGGTCCCCAGACCTCTGCACTGAGTAGCTCAGGGTTTTGTGGGTCTCCGCTTGTGATGTCTGCTGGAGTCATTGTGTAACTGGGTCCAGCTTGCAGGTGATATCACCATATCTGAAGGGTGCTTGTGCAGTCTATGGACCCAGAGACTGAAGCGTGGGTTCTCAGATGGGGCCCCGTGACACGTTCACGTGACAGGCACACGGCTACTATGTTCCCTCTGGTGACCACATGAGCTAGCATTAGTAAACAGGCAGGCTACACCATGGCCTTCTAATCGCAGTGCTCACGTTGCATGTCTAGGCCTAGAGTCAGGTTGGAAGCATGGCCTCGTCTCAGTGACAGCTGGGCTGGCACTTTAAATGCACACGTGGCTTGAGGGTCCCTGGGGACGTCTCCCATGTGGGAAGCACAGGTAGGCACGGTGCAGCCTCGGAGCTTAGGTCTGGAGTGTTGGGAGTTGGTGCAGGGCCGGGAGAGATGGTGTCTGGTTCCTGGAGTCAACTGTCTGCTTTGGGGTGTGTGACGAGGCCTGCAGTCTCTGGTGGGAATGGATGGGTGCTAATCTGCCGCATAAGAAACTGCACCCAAGAACATTGAGACCCCAGTGGCAAGCTTTCAAAGCCTGTGCCAAGAAGTAGACATTTTTGTTGTGAAACTAAACTGTTCAAGGTGTGGCCTAGGTGTAACACCAGGCTTTTACTGTACAAGAAACAGGGTTATATACCGAATAAATAAAACAGGAAACTTCTGTACACATTCAATAAAACACTAAAATCTTTGAATGGAGAACGAATTTTATTCTAAAAATACATCTTAGTAGCAACAAAATACCAAAACTGGTCATTATAGAAAAAAGGGTAACGAGAGTTTGCTAATCTTTCCCCTGAAGATACAAAATTATCACACCAGAAAATATGTCACCAACTCTCATTTCTCTACCTTTGACTTACTCCTTTTATGGAGTTACTGAATTATTAAAGTCAGAGTAGCATAGTCTGGGGTCTATCTGAACATCTAGGATGTGTTATCTTAATCCGCACACTCTATAGGAAAGCTAGCAAAGACAAGCATTCGCTTAAGCCAGTCTTGGAAGACGTGGTCAATTTGCGCAGATTAAAAAGAAATCCCTTCGCTAAAGGTCCTGGCATTTGAAAGTAAACAAATTAGAAAAGCCGTAACATTACTTTCAACCCCAGAAACTAAGAGGCACATAAAGACAGTGCTTTAACAAAGTGGTTTCTATCTTCAAAGTGCTAGAGACAGGCAGTAAAGGACATCTTCGGCTGGCACTGTGAGGACCAGGAACATAGCAAACAAAACCATGTGAAACTTACAGCCCTCACCACCCAAACTACATTCTGAAGACACGCGGCCAATGAGAAAGCACTGGTTTCCTCTACGTGAACCAAGACAGTTTTGTGGACTCACCCCTACAGTTTCCCATCAGGCCAGCTCTGAAACTGGTCTACCCCATGGTCCATTTCCCTTCTTTCTGCACTAATGGAGATCTGAGCAGTCCATGGTGGCCCTAATATACAGCAAGTAGAAATGATTCTTATTTATACAAAAAAATTCTTGCTAGTTTGCCCTTTTTGAAAACCAGAAGCAGATTCAAAAAGTTACACTTACATTTTTAACTGTAACAGGTGTGCACTCATTAGGACATTTTTGGCTTATTTATACACTTTCAGGAATTGCTGTAATTTGCTTTGGCCCTCCACAATAGAAATATTAGTATTTTGTAACTAAACACCTCCTTTGTTAAACGTGACCCTGAGTTTGACCTGGAATATAAACTATAGAACTAAATACCACATGGGCTGCTGGAGGACCGGAAGCTGCTTTTCCTGCAAACACCAGGATGCAGCTCCCTTTCCAAAGGGATAAGGAAGCTGGAATTTACTCCAAAACACAGCTTATCATAAAAAGTCATTTTCTCAAATCTGAGTACACTGACAGTGTAAAAAAAATACAGCATCTCCACCCTGTGGGTTTTGGGGGGGGTTCATAGTCCCTGCTTTAGATAACAGCACATTTTGCCATCAATATAGACTTCTAAACACTGATTTGGAAATCATATAATGGGAACTTAAAAAAGGAAAGGATTTTTACACTCTATTACAAATTTCTACCCATGGGAAGCAGCTCTAAAGTCTCTAAAAAACACTGACTACAACTCAAATTGGCAGGCGCGTGTGAACGGGGTTCAAGCGCAGTGACAGGTCTCACGGCAGCCGGCTGCGTGTCCTGCACTGCCAGGCCTGCCACCGCAGCTTTTGAGAAGCGTGTCAAGCACTGCAGCTCGTCTAAGTCATACAGAGCGGAGAGACATCTGAGCAGCTGGAAACAAGTGCTCAGTGAAGTCCACGCTCCACAGTGCTCTGGCGGCCTTTAACACGGTGTTCGAGGGCTGTGTCGAAGTGCAAGTCCTCTCCAGATCAACCCTGACGGGAAACCCTGAAACGCCAACTCTTCCTTAAGGTGAGCTGGTTAGCTAGGCTGTGGAGCCCGAGGCGTGAGTCAGGGCGCACCCAGCTCTGAATGACACAGGAAGTGCAGCGCTCCATGGGACCCTGACCCTCAGGGACAGGGCCACGCGCGTACTCCTAAAGACAGGACTCGCCTTGCTGTGGCTTTCTAAAGCGAATGTAATCACTGGATAATCATCCGTTAGTTCCAAATATTCACTGAACCATCCAGACCATACCCTTTACCTTTAGTAATGAAGGATTTCCAGATATTTATGGAAAACACTGTTCATTTTATAAATGGCTTGCTTATACTATTTCCAAGAAAATAATATTTTGAGCTAATAAAAACCAAACTAATCGATAAGGCTGCAGTCTCTTCTTTCTTTGGCCAAGGGAGTACTTTAAATGATGGCATCATGTTCGTCACTGTAAGATATAGAAATTTTTAATTACTGTAAAATTATTGTTTGTAAGGAAAGTAACACTACAACAATTTCCATTTTCAAAATCAAAATTAATTACTGCTGCTCAGCATTAAGTTTTATGCGTACCCAGTACACTGCAGTGGTCGACATTGCCAAAGAGGCCCACAGGCAAACCCCTGTGACTTTTCTTAGGGCACACGTCATTATCTGCTCATGTACACTCGAGGGAAAAATTAGCCCGTAAAGGGTAAAGTTGGGAAGTTAGGCAACTCTAGCAACTTTAAAGTCTATGATCAAGTCATGGAACACCACACATGGCTTACAGAGCTGTGCACAGTAACTATTGCCAGGGAAAATTAAACAGAGGAGTTTCTTTTGTATCTGTGTCTGTCATAAAAAATAAAGACCACGTTTTTACCAAAAATACTCTTTGGTACCACAGGCATATACAGGGCATGTGGACTAAGTCCCTAGGCTGATGAGACCCGGTATGTCATTTCTCATGACGCACAGTAAGACCTCAAAAGGCGTTTGCTACATGCGGGTAGAGCAGTGTTTGATGGCAGGCAGAGCAGAACCATGCTCCCAGGCGTGCTGTCCTTTGTAAGTCTGCACACGAGCACAGCAGAAGTCTGTCCCTGGGAGGACCTGGTCTGACCCTGGTACTGGTCATGAGAAAGCCATGGAGAACGGTCAAACTTACATGCTTCGGTACCGGATGCCTCTCCTCGAGTAATACATTTTGCATCCAATGTAGAGAACAGACAGAACTCCCAGTGTTAACACTATTCCTCCAACAAAGCTGCCGGTGTCAAACTTTGATCCTTTACTTTTGTCAGAATGAGTAGTTGCTGTTACTGAAAGGAAACAAAACAGATGTCTGCATTTTAAAACAGTACACGTTCTGAAGTCTCAATGTCTGTGTAAGAATGCTGAGGTGGAGACGAGGGGAAGTTTGGGCACATAAGCTTCTGTATTTTTGCAGAATGGAATGCTGGCTTTAGCGTGGCATTTAACAACTGATTTACAGCACAGAAGGAGGAAGTAATTTTAATACATACTCGTTATAGATGTCTTCAAACTACTGTGGCCTGTGGTCATCATGGATGCTGACGTCTGGGTTGAGTTTGGAGAAGCACTTGCTTTGGGTGTAGACTTTGAGACAGTGGAAGTCATGTGTGGTGAGACCTCTGGTGTTGATATTTTAGCAATAGCTGTGGGTGTCACAGTGACAGCTGTGACATTTCTCGGCAGTCCTGTAGTTACAGTGCTGTTGTTAACCTCATTGGTCTGGTTGGAAGCCACGGTGATATTCTCTGGAAAAAATGCCAAGAATTTAACTGTTAGAATCCAGAGTAAAAGATCTCACACACCGTTACTTGTCTAGTAAGGGCAGCAGCAGGACAGCTGTGCCAACAATGGCACCCAAACTGTCAACCAAACCAGGCCTGTTTTTATACAGCAAGGAAGTTCTATAAGGATATAAAAAAGATACCCTGTAAGACTGAGCTGTGTCTGAATCTGAGAGTTGCACCAAGCTTCCTATTACAATTGTTTTACTTTTTTGCTTGTTTTTTTGGAGCCAGGCTGGCTTTAGGCTTGCGGCAATCACTGCAGCCTTCCTGAGTGCTGGGATTACAGGTCTCCTTATAACCTGCAACAAATCATTCCTTGTCTAGAGCAATCATGAAAGTGAAATGGTTTTTAAGTTTAAGGTTCTCTGCTACATTGTTTCGAGGACTCCGAGGACAGCCAGTAGCTGCAGATGTCCAAGCCTCAGAAGGATAAGAGCAAGCAGAGTTGTTCTTTAAAGGGGAAAGAACTCCCCGTGTTGACTCTGAATGCAAGGCCACCAGAGTTAGGTGGTCATTTGTGATTGTGAGGCCCACAGTAGAAGGATGTGTCTCAAAGCCAGTTCCCGAGTGGTGGTTTACAGTGCAGTCCCTCAGCTCACGCCCAGTTCGTATTTTAATATGAAATATTGTGTGCATAAAGAAGGGACAGAGATGTCAGTGTCCTCAAGTGAAACTCCCAAGCACAAATGTCTCTGTATGTCTTACTCAGTAGGTGTTTCCCTAGAGGGAGTGAGAACACTCCATGTGACCAGGACCAAGTCCTTCCACACTAACGCCCAAATGCTACCACTGAAGTTCTTGAGCTGCACTGTTACAGTGCACACGCGCGTGTGTGGTGGAGACCTGTGATGAGCTGCACTGTTACAGTGCACATCTGTGTGTGTGTGTGTGTGTGTGGAGATCTGTGATGAGCTGCGCTGTTACAGTGCACACGTGTGTGTGTATGTGTGTGTGTGGAGATCTGTGATGAGCTGCGCTGTTACAGTGCACACCTGTGTGTGTGTGTGTGTGTGTAGACCTGTGATGAGCTGCACTGTTACAGTGCACACCTGTGTGTGTGTGTGTGTGTGTGTGTGGAGACCTGTGATGAGCTGCACTGTTACAGTGCACACGTGTGTGTGTGTGTGTGTGTGGAGATCTGTGATGAGCTGCACTGTTGTTACAGTGCACACGTGTGTGTGTGTGTGTGTGTGTGTGTGTGTGGTGGAGACCTGTGATGAGCTGCAGTGTTCTTACAGTGCACACATGTGTGTGGAGACCTGTGATGAGCTGCACTGTTGTTACAGTGCACACGCGTGTGTGTGTGGTGGAGACCTGTGATGAGCTGCACCGTTACAGTGCACACGTGTGCGTGTGTGACCTGTGATGAGCTGCACTGTTAAAGTGCACACGTATGTGTGTGTGTGTGTGTGTGTTGGAGACCTGTGATGAGCTGCACCGTTACAGTGCACACGTGTGTGGAGACCTGTGGTGAGCTGCACTGTTGTTACAGTGCACACGTGTGTGTGTGTGTGTGTGTGTGTGTGTGGAGACCTGTGATGAGCTGCAGTGTTCTTACAGTGCACACGTATGTGTGGAGACCTGTGATGAGCTGCACTGTTGTTACAGTGCACACGCGTGTGTGGAGACCTGTGATGCAGCTTTGACTGCAGAAGACGGTGTAGTTAATTTCTGTGGTGGCTCTCTATCCCTGTTGCCCATTTTCTCCTCATAAACAGTAAAGATGGAGAAAGTTCATCACTGGGCGGGGCTTCTTGCCCTGTCAGCACGAAGGTCATTATTCCTTCTGTTGCTGTTATAAAGAGAAATTATGACTCCACACGTCACCACCCTTCTTCCACAACTCGTCTTAAAAGACTTGAGTATGTCAAGCTTTACTGTACAGGCTGGTTTTACGGGCACTGCTTCTCCACGCCCAGTTCTTAAATCCTGGGGCACCTGCTGGCTCATGACCTCACAACCTGGCTTCTCTACTGTGCTCTCTCCATGGGGTAGTAGCTAAGTTTTCTTTTATTTAAATTAGAAAGTCTTATTTTACATATCAATTCCAGTGCCTTTCCCATCCTTCCCTCCCCTCCACAGCCCCCCCATCCCTCTTCTGCTCCCTAGGGAGCGTGAGGCCTTCCATGGGGGATCATCCAAGTCTGTCACATCATTTGGGGCAGGGCCAAGACCCTCCCGTGTGTGTCTAGGCTGAGAGAGTATCTCTCCATGGGGAATGGGCTCCCAAAGTCGAATCGTACACTAGGTATAAATACTGGTTCCACTGCCAGAGGCCCCATAGACTGCCCAGGACTCCTAACTGATACCCATGTTCAGGGATCCTGGTTCGGTCCTATGCTGGTTTCCCAGCTATCAGTCTGGGGTCCATGAGCTCTCTCTTGCTCAGGTCAGCTATTTTTTTTAAGATCAAGAGAACACTAATCATTATTCTAGGAGGTACCACTGTTGAGCTAACTTTTATTATTAACCCTGAATGTTATGCCATCTAATGACATTTTAAACTGCTGCATGAACTCTATTGTGTCGACACTAAATACAGTGAACGGCAGCCTTCACGTGCTGTCACTCAGCAGAACAAACAATAAACAGCAATGCTTTCTACCCACTGCACAGTAAGGCAGTCTTCAGACCTCTAAAGCCACACGGGCAAAAACGGTGACAGCAGTTCCCTACTCGGAAAAAACACTAAGTGGCTGGAAATGTCTAAAAACCGGTATACTCCAAGGACACACATGAGGGCTGGGGTGTAAGAATGCTCTCTGAGCTGGTGACTCAACTCCCTTGTCAAGCATAACTAAAGGTTCCGTGTTCCCCTTGGTGAACCACGACCGGTCTGGACAAGGAGGCGCACACGCGGAAGCAGATCTCAGGCGGCTGAAGCGGGTCTTGCTCGTCTGGGGCCAGCCGGTGTTATGAGGCAAGATCCTGCTTCAAAGAACAAAAAGCAAGGGGTGACTGGGCTAGGGAGAGGGCTCAGCGGTCGAGGTGCCGGCTGCCAAGCCTGAGGAGCTGAGTTTGATCCCTGCGAGCCTCATGAAGAAGCTCTAAGTTGTCCCAGCCTCAACACGTGTGCTATGTATGACACACACATGCATGTTCATATACTCACATTGAATAAAGTTTAATAAAATATTTGATATAAATGGTAACCATGTTAAGCCTGACTTCCCTCTTTTCACTGTTCAGGGACCGATGAGCACCTAAACACACCAGTTAACCAAGTTACGTGACAGCAATGTTAGGACAACAGGCCAGCCTGCCATCTGGCACTGTTGGGGAGAAACCCTGTCATCCACCAACCTTACGCTGTGTTCTATTCTAGTCTCTAAGCCAGTGGTCCTCAACCTTCCTAATGCCTCGACCCTTTAATACAGGTCCTCATGTGCTGACCCCCAGCACAACATACAATTATGCTCATTGCTATCCCTAGCTGGAACTTTGCTAGCTACTAACTGCAATGGAAGTATCTGCTGTGCAGGGTATCTGCTATGTGACCCCTAGGTGGGAACTGCTACTCTCAGGCAAGGTTGAAAAGGCAGGCTGGGGAGGTGTTATGGCCCAGTTATGGTTCAAAGTCAGTGTCAGAATGCACCCCTGATATTCAGGGTCTTTACCGAGGTCATCAAATTAAGGTAAGTTGTCGGGGTAGACTATGATCCACTGCGGTTTCTTTCGCGAAAGGAAGACTGCCACATGAGCACGAAGACAGAGAGGACGGGTGCTTTGGAAGGAGGACTCCCGCCACCAGCCCGATCACTCCCCGGGGCCATTCGGAAGGAGGACTCCCGCCACCAGCCCGATCACTCCCCGGGGCCATTCGGAAGGAGGACTCCCGCCACCAGCCCGATCACTCCCCGGGGCCATTCGGAAGGAGGACTCCCGCCACCGGCCCGACCGTTCCCCGGGATCACTCGGAAGGAGGACTCCCGCCACCGGCCCCATCGCTCCCCGGGATCACTCGGAAGGAGGACTCCCGCCACCGGCCCCATCGCTCCCCGGGGTCATTCCTCCCCAGCTGGGCTTGCCTCTTAAACTCTCCTCATGGCTACTCTCCCCACAGTCTCCTCAGATTCCAGGAGAAGGATTCATTTGTAAACACCGTGACAAGGGACGCAAACTACCCACAAGCAAGCCTAGGCCCAGCAGGCAGACTGCCCAACAGAGGCTGTCACCTCAAGGCAAGGCTGTCTCCTGGGCAGACGGGACCATCTCACGAGAACCAGACTCTCGGATGACAGTAACGACTTCTTTGAGCCACCCTGATCAAAGACCAACCAGACCTCAGTCTTGAGCAAGACAGCTTCATTATGTAAAATCTCTTGCCATCTCCCCACCCCAGTTCCTTCGGTGATGAGTCGTGAACTCTAAAGACACGGCTGGGGTCACCAGACCTTCTGCTCCTCCTAGCGCAGTAAGCAAACCCCTCACCCAACACCACTTTAAACATTAGGGTGGGATGGGTGGCCAACCCGGTCCTTTGTGACTCCCAGAGACGACACTTTTGCCCTAAAACTGCTCACACTTCAAATAGCCAAGAAGTTCTTGGCTGCCACCAGCGTGCCCAGGGAGGCTCCCTCTGGGTGGCCGACATGCTCATCTCCCTGCCATCCTCCACGCTGCGTTAGGCAGCCCTCGCAAGCTATAGCTCGGCTTCAGGGCCTCCTTCAGTGGTAAGAAACAGTCCCTGCAGCTTTGTAACTGGTACCGTGGCTGCGCTCACTGCTTCTACACATCTCTGCCGTCACAGGGAGATGAATTTGGTCCAATGTGAGCTCTCTGAACACATCACATCAAAGGCAAGGGAGCACTCCAGTAACAGCCCCATGTGCCCCCAGCAGCTGCAGCGTGAAGGGAAAGGGCAGACTCACAGTGCGCATGCTTGTGGTGGGGCCTCCACTGGTTTGATCAGAATTCACTCCTCTACCCAGTTAGTCCCAGCCACAGGCAGCAGAACTCAGAGCGGCTTAATGTCTCTGAGAGCCACCGTCCTGTGCCTGTCAAGTTCTGAACCGGGGCTGAGAGCGTTAGCTGAGGTGATACTAGCTCATCAAGCCTATGACAGACTGCACTTCCCTCCGTGAAGCCCGTCTCCCATTTGTCCCTCAGCTATGGCAAGCTTCAGCTACAGAAGCCACCGTCTGACACAGCCAGTGTTGCTCTGTGAACCAGCTGCCCCAGCTGACCTAAGCCTGGATAGCTCCTGCTGCCTCAGAGCAGGGGAGCTGCTGTGATGAGCAACTGTCCTTAAAGGACTGAAGAGGACAGGGCATCAAATGCACACTTAAAGCTAGCATCCAATTTTATATACATATATATATATTTATTTATTTTTAAATTTAAATTAGAAACAAGGTTGCTTCACGTGTCAATTCCAGGTCCCTCTCCGTTTCCCTCCCCTCCTCCCACACCCTCCCACCATACATCCAATTTTTAAAACTCAAATTATCTTAATGTGAGCAGTAGCTTTACATTTGTTACAGCTGTTAAAAACATTGTGCTATTTCCAACACAGTCAGAACGTTCTGGTGCCTGTGATACTCTGAGGAAGCATGGTTTGTAACTTGAAAACTTGAATAAAATTAGAATGTTCAGTTCCTAGAATTAAAAGAAAATGAAATCCCCGAGAATCATCACTCTTTAGAGTGCACCCTACCCTTACCCTGCCAAGAATCATCAGCAAGCCCAGACACCCCTTAAGAGCCGAAGGCCTTCTTACTGTTGAGTCCACAGACTCATTCTAGAAATTCTTCTCAATTCAAACTATTTGACAATGAGAACACAGAACTGAAAACCTGATACAAAACAAAACAAAACAAAAGACACACACAAACCCTAGACGAATCTGTACCAAAAATGGGTCTAGGTGAAAACTGGGTCTTTGAAGAGGCACACCATCATAAGGGGGTGTCTATTTCCTGAATATCAAATGTCTTATGATTATACTACCTGGTTAAATTGGCTGGTATAAACAGGGTGTAAAGACCCCAGGGCAGACCTTGCTCTCTGGTCTGCTGATGAATTCAGTGTGCAGGAGAGAGAGCCGCCACTCCCACACCGCATAGGAAACAGCGGCCTGGCTGTTCAGGGCAGTGAGGTTGCCCTGAAGACCCATTTAGCCAGGTCCCTTCATCAAGGGCCTGCCCATTCCATCCCACAACCATGTCCTACACCCACAGTTACCAAGTCTAGCTAGCTAAGAAGGTCCAAGTCAGCGAGAAGAGGGAAACGAGAATGGCAAGTCCCTCCAGACCTCAGCATCCCTCTCTGCTCTCCCTTCTCTGTGTAGCCAGGCTGTCCTGTACTCCCTCTGTAGCCCAGGCTGTCCTGTACTCCCTCTGTAGCCCAGGCTGGCCTTGAACTCAGAGATCCGCCTGCCTCTGCCTCCCTAGTCCTGGGATTAAAGACGTGCACCACCACACCAGACCCATCCTACTCTCTTCACACCCAAGTTAGCGCTGCCACAGCGGGGCTTTCTGCAAGGGCCCATACGGTGGACCTGACAGGAACAATACAGTTACAAGCCGGGCTAGGGTCAGGGCTAGCCTTCCACCCCTTGGGCATCTCCCTTTTAGTCAAATGCCTGGTTTTCAGTTTTTAAAGTTCTTAATTTTATTTGTTATTATTACTTTAGAAATGAATGTTTCTTGGGGTTTGAGGGTGCATGTACATAAATACACACACACACACACACACACACACATCCCATAACTAAAATTTTTTCTACCATGCTGGCAATGGCTTTTCTAGGTGAGACAGGAAGGAAGCAGCTTCTCCCTTTTTAGGCATTGGCATTCTAATGCTGGAAGCGCATTTTAAGCAGTTTTAACTTTCCATTTTACAAGATGAATCCAAATTCTTTCTGTAGGAAATTAGAAAACATACTGTAAGGCAATGGGAAGGATTCTTACATAGAAAGTGGTATAAATATGCACACTATATATAAACATGACCCGAGACCCACCCTGTCCCAGTGGCTCGGGGCCCTGAGTAGTGGTACTTGGGACTGCCGTGTGCCCTCAGGGGAAGTGTCACCGCCAGCGTGTTCTGACCCTCCTTCTATAGTGGTATGTTGAGCTAGCAAAACTGGAAGGCCAGTAATTTTTACTGAGCTGTGACCTGGCGAGAGCTGGCAAAGCTGAGGCCATGTCCTCTGTGTGAGGACTGTTCCACACATCTTAAAAACCTGGAACTTTCCTAGTTTCTGAGGCAGATGTGAGCCCATTTACAGATAAAGCAAAGGCATGCAGAGGGCCACAAGTGTGGAAGCCAGGCCACGAAGTTGGTCACAGGGACAGCAGTGCCAGAGTCAGAAAGCCTTGGTTGGAATGGGGGGGGGCATACCACTGCCCAGTGCAACCTTTAACATGCTCCTGACTGGGGGATGAAACCTGTGAACAGAATTTAGGATAAGGGGGCTGCAGAGATGGCTCATTGGTTAAGAGCACTGGCTGCTCCTCCAGAGGACCTGGGTTCAGTTCCCAGCACCCACATGGCAGCTCAAAACTTTAACTCCAGTTCCAGGGTTCTGACACCCTCATACAGACATATATGCAGGCAAAAGACCAGTTCACATAAAATAAAATATTACAACACAAACACGCTCAATTACTTCAGGTATCAACTTCAGCGAGGTTTGCACCGAGCACTCTGATGTTCCCTGAATCTGCATATAAGAAACACCACGAGTTGCCCCCATCAGGGAGCCCACACAGGCATTGCCAGTGACCTCTCTCATACCCGTGTCTCTGCAGGGCTAAGATGGGGGAGGCATCGTGCCTCAGACAACACTATTCACGCTCTACTAGAAATTTCATAGGCTACGCAGGTGGTGCTGCCACTCGCTTTCAGCAGATTACGGCCTAAACACAGAGCAGGCCTGTGCCAAGTGTGGCTGCCACAGAAGAATGTGATCGTCAAAAGCTCAGAGCACCACACAGAGAGCCAGTCAGCAAAACAGCATCAGCTCTAACATCAGCAAAGCCGCCCCTGGAGGCAACCACACACCGGGGCATCCTGGCAAACGGTTCCTGTTCACTGTGGACATCCCTCCCTCCCTCCCTCCCTCCCTCCCTCCCTCCCCTCCCCTCCCTCCCTTGTTATCTTAAAAAAGGTTATATCCACTTTACTATAAGTCAGTTTTACTTAATCAGGACTGTCCAACAAAAACATTAGTTAGCTATTCTGAATTTTGGTGTATGAATTAAATTATGGTACACATTAAAAGTCATGAGACAAATGTTTCACAATAAATAAGGCAGCAGAATTACTCATCAGTAGCTTTTTAAAGATAAACTATTAGGTCTGCCCTCTCTCCCTTCTTAATTCCAGCGAACATCACTTTTGTTCCAGGGATGTGCTTTGGGATTCTCCAAATGCTCCATCAGGGTATTCTCTCCCCCGGGTGATGTCTTTGTTCTTGCTGGCATCTGTGTGCGAGAATCCAGCAGCCTGGCCTGTCTTCCTCCGGAACAGACCATGGGGATGTGGTTCAGTCTTATGCTTGCCTCCCTTTCCAGTGTGGCACTGGGCACATTTCTGAACAAAAATCTTCTTGCTTTCTCAACACTGCCCATTTTTAATTTGATCAACACCACATTCGCTGCGATGTGAAGATGGATGTCCTGCTCTCTCGTTTTAGTTTTTTGAGACAGGGTCTTGCTATGTAGCTAAGGTTGGCTTGGAACTTTCTCAGGCTAGCCTCGAACTTAGAATCCTCTTGCTCCAGTCTCCTGAATACCCAGATTAGCATGGTCCCGTGCCCAGTTTTGATGCTAGCAATTGTTGTTTTAAAGATACGAGCCTTACTCTGTAGCCAGGGCTGACCTGAAGTACTATGTTAAGGGTAGCCTCGGACTCTCTGCAATCCTCCTGCCTCAGCCTTGGGAAGCCCGGGTTACAGGTGTAAGTCATCTGGGCTGACTTTGGCACTAGAAACTTTAATACTTACTGGCCAATACTTTCCCTGAAAGACAAAGGAAAATGAAACCTCAAGACACTAAAATACACACATGCTTAATTTTCTAGAAATACTGGATTGCAGACAGCAGCAGCCTAGGAGAGCCAGACGCCATGCAGATGGTCTTCATGGTTTCAAGTTTGTGTGATCTCTGTCACAGACCCAGAGGAGGGCAGCAGGATTTAGTCCTGCAAGCCTCGTGCCCATGCCGTTTAAACATCTAGTTCAGCATTGCGAGCCCACGCGCAGTGTGTACTCAGACACTGATTTCCCTTTGACAGCCCTCAAGGCACTATAGGCAGCATCGGTAAACACATGGGTACCTGCCACAACTACCGGAAGTAAGAAGCTCAGTGTCAAAGCACTCACGATTGTAGTGCTCGTCAGTCTGTGTTCTGGACACTTTTATGCCAACTTGAAACAAGCTAGACTTATCTGAGAGGAGGGAACCTCAATTATGAAAATGCTTGCGTAAGATGGGTTGTAGGCATGCCTGAAGGCATTTTTTTAAATCAGTGATTGATGGGGGAGGTCCCAGGCCAGGTGGGTGGTGCCATCCCCGGGCTGGTGGTTCTGGGTTCTATAAGAAAGCAGGCCAAGCAAGCTAAGAGGAACAAATCAGTAAGTAGCTCCCGTCCAGTCTCTGCATCAGCTCCTGTCTCCAGGTCCCTGTCCTTACTTCCTTCAGTGATGGACTGCAACGTGTCAGCCACATAAGCCCTTTCCTCTCCAAGTTACTTTGTTCATGGAGTCTTACCACAGCAATTGCAACCTAAGACAGTCTGTCAACAAAGGAGCCAAGGTGCAAGTGTACCCTAACCTGCTTCCCCTCAGGTCATGCACTGAGGGCTTCTTTACGGTATTTCACTCGGTAGGGTTTCTACGCCACACGTCTGCTCTCTGTGGTTTAACTTTAATGTCACTACTCCATGCATATGTCTTCCAGCATCTCTTTGCATTCAATATAATTGGTTTCTTAAAATATTTACACCTTTTTTTCTAAGAGCTGCACTGTCTCATAGGTTTAAACACATTCATGCTTTTTTTTGTTATATGAAATCCGGTCCCTGAAACTCGCACTGTACATTGAGAATCTAGGCTGTGTTCTGACCTTCACGCATGAACTGTAAAGTGTACAGATTCTTTGATATACCCCATTCCAAAAGCTGAGGTCTGCATTTACACCCCGTCTGGAGACTGTCTTCTGCGAAAGGGACTGTGGTGTAGGGGAAGCCTCCTGACCTGAGGTGGTCTTCCACAGCTCTCTTCAGGAGAGGGCTGTTGGGGAAGCTAGCCACTTGAGGCCTATGGACAGCCTTGAGGGGAAGAACTGAGACCCCTTGCCCACAGGACGCTCATGTCAGCACCCGAGAGCTGTGTCCTACTTGATCACACCAGTAATGACTGCAATATAAAATCAGCCATACCGAGTCACTGCCTAACCCTGACATGCATGACACTACATAAGAGAAACATTGTAAACTCCCGCTAAGCTTGGAGCTCTAACCTGCAGTTGGTGCAAGAGACAAAGCCAACAATGAGAATATATCTCTCTGTTACTCACCGGAGTGAACAATGAGGGCGTGTCTCTCAATTACTCATGGGAGTGAACAATGTGGGCGTGCCTCTCAATTACTCATGGGAGTGAACAATGAGGGCGTGTCTCTCAATTACTCATGGGAGTGAACAATGTGGGCGTGTCTCAATTACTCATGGGAGTGAACAATGTGGGTGTGTCTCTCAATTACTCATGGGAGTGCACAATGAGGGCGTGTCTCTCTGTTACTCACAGTAGTAAACAATATGGGGATGTCTCCATTACTCCTGGGAGTTACTAGAAGGAGAGGTAGGAGGTCAGGACCCTTTCAAGCTTTTGCTTCAGACACTAAAGCATCAGCTCAAAGACTAAATTAGCATGCACGCTAATGGCCACAGTTTTCCAGAGGCCTGTAAAGATTTTAAACAAGTCACACCCTTCAGGGTGCAGAGGAATCCTGAGTCAATGTGTGCTGACACGCTGAGCCATGTCAATGACCACATAGCCTCAGACTCAGAAGGATGGCAAAGCCTTGCTTGGGACCGAATGCTGACAGAGTGCAGGAATGTTCACCATAGCTTTCTCCCTCTGCCTCATATTTGTAGCCTGAAGATCCGCCCCCACCCCCGCCCCATGCTACTGAGACCAGCTAACCCTGCCTGCCTGCTTGTCTAATGGTATGCAATGGTCTATTTCTCTATAAACACCAGAACCTCACGGATGTATTTTCTCCAGCTGAGAAGCAGACCACCGAGCCCAGCTTTCTGTGTTATCTGACTTTTCTTCATTCCACCCCAGCCAGGTCTGTTCCTGGGGGTGTGTCTTCCTAAAACAACTGAATTGCAACTCTTGTAAAAGAAAGAACAAACTTAATTTTAGACACACTGGAACAAGTTCCTGGCTGACTGCTGATAAAAAGAGGCAAACTGAGGGTGGAGTGGGCAGTCAGAGGGAGGAATAATGCCGGTGCAAGACAGACAGACGACTGTCAGAGAACACAGACAGAGCTGACTAACCTAAGCTATCTGAAGCTTCTGGAATGAGGAACCAAGAGGCCTAGGATCTGGAAGGCTCTGAGGCTTGAACCGCCTAGTGGCTGAGACTGGGAGACTTCGTCCAAGGAGAAACTGCTGAGGAGGCGGGGAGACATGCAGGGTTCACCCGAGCACAGCTGGGGAAGGGGGCACTGACGTCCCACAGACCGGGAGTGGGCATGGGGAGGGGTGCGGCAGGCATGGAAGACTGGATTCCTTTCTGAGAGTTCAAGCTTCACCTACGGAGACTTCACTGGCTTCCCGACTTTGTAAAGGGCGAGGCAAAGTCTGAGGTGGTTCCTCGAGACAGAAATGAGAATGAGCTCACCTCCACATCCAACCACATGCTCACCGGGCAGAAACAAGGAAAAGTCACGCTCACCTCAGTGTTGAGAAACACCAAGAAGGCAGCCATCTTTGTAAAGATGCAGATGAGGATGAAGAATGTGCCCGTTTGTATCAGTCCTCATGGTCAAGACTGGCAGGACACAGAGCCCTTATGCATCAGTCAGCCGTGCGACAGTCTCCACGGCCAGGCACATCAGGAACAGACGAGCCTCAAATGGATGGGACTAGAAAAAACCATCCTGAGTGAGGTAACCCAGATGGACAGAGACAAGCATGGTCTGTACTCACTCGTAAGTGGCTATTAGCTGTAAAATAAAGGCTACCGATGCTATAATCCACAGACCCAGAGGACTAGGCAACAAGAAGAGTTCTTGGGGGACACTGAGATCTCCCTGGGAAGGGGAAAGAGAGAGATTTTGAGAGTGGACTGAGGGGGACTGCTTCCGGAGGCATTCTGGGGTCGGTTGGAAGCCTGGCACAGGGAATCTCCCAGGAGTCTATGGGGAGTACTCAAGCTTAGACTCCCAGCAATAGTAGAACTGGCTGACTCCTGTGGCCAGATTGGTGCCTGACCCAATTGTTATCAGAGGTGTCATCTAGTAACCGATGGAGGCAGAAGCAGAGACCAAAGCCAAACATTAGGAGAAAAGAGTGTAGGGGTCAGAGGGATCAAGGACACCACAGAAAGGCTCACAGAATCAGCTAACTGGGTTCACAGGGGCTCACAGAGACTGAACTTGACAACCAGGGAGCCTGCTGGGACTGACCTAGGCCCTCTGTGTATATGTGACAGTAGTGTAGCATGGTCCTTTTGTGGGACTCCTAACAGCGGAAGCAGGGGCTGTCCCTGACTCAACACAAGGGGAGGTGCTTAGTCTTACTGCAACTTGATATGCCGTGTTTTCTTGATACTCTTAGGAGACCTACCCTTTTCTGAATGGAGATGGAAGAGGGGAGGGTTGTGGGGGGGACTGGGGAGAGGGACGGGAAGGGGAGGATGGGGTGCTGTGGTCAGGATGTAATATAAACAGATGAATGACCCACACTGAGCCGCAGTCCTGGCCCCTTTCTGTGTAAGAAAGGCACGCGCTGCACCGAATGCAGACACAGGCGAGGCACTTGTGCCGTGCCTGGTAGCCCGGTTTGCCACAGTCACCGCTGCTGCTACCACTGCACACAGCACAGGGAGCACAGGTTAGACCAGTCTGGGCCTTGGGAGCACAGCCTGGCTGGCTTCCCCTCCTTAAGATTTTCTTCTGGGTTTTTTTTTTTCTTAAGACTTTAAAGATGTGTTTATCTCATATGAATGTGTGTTTTGCTTGGACATATACAGGTGCACCATGTGCATGCTTGGTGTCCACAGTGGCCAGAGAAGGTGTTGGACAAGCGGTTGTGAGCCACCATGTAGGTGCTGGGAATCGAACCTGGGGCCTCGGCATAAACAAGTACTCTTTAACTGCTGAGTCATCTTTCCAGCTCCAAGATTTTCTTTCTTGAAAGTCATCTCTTCCTCATCTTTTCACTGTATCTTTAGTACTATTTTGTTCTTACAACTTTCCAAGTCAGTTGAGACATCCTAACAGGTGTTACCTAAGGCCAACTAAGTCTCCGCACCTCCTGGTACCTGGCACACTGTCCGACGTCATTTGGGACACACAAAGTACAGAGTGAACATTTGTTGAGTGCCCATGGCAGAGGGATATCTGGTACAAAAGCAGAATTGTCAGCACACAGAGTTTGGTAGCTTTCAGGGTCTAAGTGACAATGGTATCCTAACCAGACCTGGCTTCTCCACTCCTGAACACTGGACTCAGTCCTAACACTGGGACAGGTACAGACTGCCAGCTCGTGCAGGCTGCTCGAAACACTCTGCCTGTCCCAACTCGAATCCCTGTAAACCCACGGAGCATTCCAAGAAGGAAACTGACACAAAGACCAGACCTCCTGACAATACGAATAAAAGTGCTACTCTAGGCTGGATGCCTTGGTTAGCGGTGTGAGGCTGGGCAGAGGGTGGGGGTGGGGAGGCACATCTAGTAAATACCATATCCAGGTAAGAACCAAAGGGACTCCATTAACCCTTGAAGTGCCGTCTGCTGTTCACAGCCACTCAGATGCTCTGCCTCCTTGAACTTTACGAAATCCCTGTGCTCAGCACCTGTTCAAGCTTCTCTCCATTCTCAAGCACACTGACGTGGTTTCTCAGGTTTCCACCACCTAGAGCTGTGGTGTTCTGGGCCAGCAATGTCCTCACAGGCCTTTGTACTGGAACACCTGGTCCCCAATGTAGCACTTCAGGAGACAGAGCCTTGATTAAGGAAGTCTGTTACTAGGTCAGGCTCTGAGGGTTTACAGCCTGGTTCTACTTCCTGTTCTGTCTTTCTGCTTCCTGTGTGCAGATACAGTATGACCAGTCTGTTTCCTGACTGCTGGGCTAGTTTCATGCACCTGCAGGTGTGTGCCCCCCCCACGGGAACTGTGGGCCAAAATAAACCCTTCCTCCCTTTAGCTGAATTTGCCAGGGTATTGTATCACAGCAACTGAAAGGAACTAATGCAATACTCACCAGCAACTCCAACTATCTGAACTTTCATTACTTACCTCTAACAAGCCAGCAAAAGCCTCCGGGCCCACTGGCACGCTCTCCCTGCCTCGGGATTTTCAGCTAAAACAAGGATGGCTGGGCACAAAAGTCAGGGGCAGAGTACCAGGGCCGGATCCCTGACCCCCTCTGGTGGTTTGAATAACAATGCCGCCCCCCAAGTCCATTAGGAGGCACCACTAGGAGGCATGATCTTGGAGGAAGTGTGTCACTGGAGGTGGGCTTTGAGGTTTCAGACGCTCAAGCCAGGCCTAGTGGCTCACTGTCTCTTCCTGCTGCCTGCTGATCCAGATGCAGAGCTCCCAGCTCCTGTCCAACACCACGTCTGCCCGTGTGCCGCCATGCTTTCTGCCGTGATGACACTCAACTGTAAGTCAGCTCCAATTAAATGTGTCCTTTCTAAGAACTGCATGGTCACGGTGTCTCTTCAAGCAACAGAAACCCTAACTAAGACAGAGTTGGTACCAGGAACTGGGGAACTGCTGTGAGAGGTCAGATCATGTTCTTACAGAATGTGGACTCTGGATTAGAAAAGCATCTGAATTCTGCTAAGTGAGCCTCCATGGACAATGTTAGTGAACCATGGAAGACTGGTGCTGAGTGTGATTTGAACTGTGGGGGCCTGGCTCAACAGGCTTTAGAGGAGAAGGATGTTAGCATGATATTCGAGGAGGGATGTGGCTGCTTTCTGCCGCCCCCCAGCTAAAAATCTGCCTGAGGCTAAAGTGAAGGGTTCTGGGTTAACAGCCTTAGCTGAGGCAATTTCAAAATAGTCAGATATTGACTGTGTGGCATGGTTATTAGTGGCCAGTCTTACGCAGATTTGTAATGAAAAGGAGTAAGCTGAGCAAGGAAAAATACAACATGAAGATAGAGAGTTTCAAAGGAAAAGCTAATGCTAAATGGAATAAAGAGAATAGTGACCTCAGACTAAGACCCCGCCCAGCTAAGCTTCCAACCTGTGAAAAGGAATGAAAGAAAGCTTAGGACCCAGTGTGGTGGCGTACATCGTTAATCCAGAGGCAGGCAGATTTCAGAGTTTAAGGCTAGTCTGGTTTACAGAGTGAGTTCAAGGACAGCCACGTTTAGGCAATGAAGAAAACCATTATAAAAGAAAACCAAGGCGATGTATTTAAACAACGGGGCATGCTCCAGCCCCAGCAAGCAGCAGAACTTGGCAACTTTGGTCACATGGTTCTGAGTGTAGAGTCAAGGATACAAGAAAGGGGGTATGGAATCTCACTCCGAGGCTAAGGAAAGCAGCCGAGGCCAGGCACGTGTCAGCGGTGTCCCTACATGGAGGCCCAGAAAGGCCACTGGGAGAAACTGTGAAGGTGAAGCCTGGATTGCCTTGGAGACCCCAAGATATGGTGACACTAGACAGAGCCATGGGATGCCTGCCGAGGAAAGCTGCTAGCAGGGTGGTCCCACCCCAACAGGAAGAAGTGTGTTGCAGCCAACAAAGCTGGAAGGCGTTGGAGATCTGAAGAGTGTTTTCACATCAGACATGGAGATGCAGTTTGGAGTTTGCCCAGCTGGTTTCCAGTCTTGCTTTGGTCCATCCTCCCTTTTGGAATGGTAATGTGCATCCTGTGCCGTTGCATGTTGGAAGTATGTGATGTGCATCCTGTGCCGTTGCATGTTGGAAGTATGTGATGTGCATCCTGTGCCGTTGCATGTTGGAAGTATGTGATGTGCATCCTGTGCCGTTGCATGTTGGAAGTATGTGATGTGCATCCTGCTGCCGTTGCATGTTGGAAGTATGTGATGTGTATCCTCTGCCGTTGCATGTTGGAAGTATGTGATGTGTATCCTGTGCCGTTGTATGTTGGAAGTATGTGATCTGCTTTTTGATTTTGATTTTACACTGGGTCACAGTTAAGAGAGTACATGAATCTCAGAAGAGACTTTAAAACAGGGTTGACGCTGACAGACTCTGGGGACTCCTGAGGTGGACTGATGGCATTTCTGCTCCGAGTGCAGACGTTGGGGCTGTGCACTGAACACTGAATGCCCTGCACCCTCACCCTGCTTTTTTCTGAAGGAAGATAGAGAGCTTGTTGCATAATGTTTAAAAAAGTGGTCTTCCCAGCAAGATGGCAGCTGAGTAAGAGCCTTGGTGACAGTCTCCTGTAGCATGATAAATGAAAGACCCAGAGACAGATCCTGGGGTTTAAGCTTCAAGCTGAAGATCAGAGAAGCAAAGCAGCTGACCACTAGGTTCTTACCTCTGCCTCAGACTGAAATGCGATCCTGGTTCCACCAAACCTCAGACTGCAATCCCAGACTGCTGTGCTCTCCTCATCATGGCTGGAGAGTCCTGAGACTCAGTGTCTTCCTATCCTCAATGAAGCTGGAGAGTGAATGCCAGCTCTGAGACCCTGCTCCCGTCTTAAATACCTCTCATGAGTCCTGGGATTAAAGGCGTGTGATCCCAAGTGCTGAGATCATCTCTGTGTGAGCTGTTTCTCTTTAGGACTGGATCAATTTCATGTAGCTCAGCGTGGCCTTGAACTAACAGAGACCCATCTACCTCTTAATCTGAGTCCTAGGATTAAAGGTGTGTACCACCACTGCCTGATCTCTATAGCTGGAGGCTGACTTTGCTTTCTGAATCCTCAGAAAAGCTTTAGTAAATCATAAATAATATATCACTATAGTCTCCTACTGGCACACCAGTGAACAGCTATTCCTGTGCCTGAGTGCTAAGGAAATCAGTGGGCTAGTTTTGAAACAGTAATTACAATCAAGGTTTGTTTCTTTCGAGCTTTTGGGTGTGAAGAAAACCCATAAATCAAGACTAGTAGGTAAACCCAAAAGTAGTAAACAAGGACCAGAGCATACTACCACACGACTATAAGAGAGGAAATACAACAAAACTAGGAAATCACTTGCAAAACAGTTAGACTCAGACCCTGCCTATCAATAGTAACCTTGCATGTAAATACATCAAGTCCCCCAATGAAAAGGCTGTGACTAAATGTGGACAGAACCCCAAATCTCCATCAAGCTAAATGGTCTTTACAAAACACTAAGTTCAAGTGTGTGTGTACATGTAAACGTGAAGTAAAGGAAGACAGCATCCCCTGAAAATGGGATCTAAACGAGAGGGTAACCTCACAGGTAAAACATGTGTTGAGACAAAAGCAGTACAAATAAATGTGACCACTTCACAATGACGGGAGATTCGGTCCAGCAAGAGGAAGAAACAGTTCCCAGTACACTCGCACTCAACAGGGGAGCGCCCCTTTCCCCCCCACAGCAGAGGAAAATGCTAGGAGGCCTTGTGGAGGTAAAATTTCAACAACAGCAGTTGACAACTTTAGCATTCTGTCAGCAACAGACAGGTCACTAGTGTCTGGGTCTCAATCCAGAGGAAAGAAAGCACACATATCAAAGAGCGGCTCACAATCACCAGAAATGCAGACAACTAACAATACAGCCGCTAATGACAAAGTCAACGTGGTGTGTACCCAAACCAGAATGACAACCACCGATCATAAAAAAGACACCCTGACCATCCCGTGACACAGACGGACTGAGGATCGTGCCACCTGATATAAACCAGAAGCCACAAGAGAGGCACCACAGACGCGCGCACAAAATCTGAAGTTTGCCCTTAAAGCCAGGCCAGGTGGTGAACAGCAGCAGCTCAGCTACTCCCGAGGTACGGGAACACGATTAGGAAAAACAGGCAGACTCTGTAGCAAAAGGAGAAGGAAAACAAAACAGGTTGCAGCTCTGGCCGAGGACTGGGTTTGGGCTCAGAGCACCCACTGGGGTGGCTCACAACCACCAGCGACTCCAGACTTTGATCCCTTTGAGGATCGACACCCTCTTCTGGCCTCCATGGGCATCTGCACCAAGTAAACCATAATAAAATCAACTGACTTTTAACATGTGGATGCTGTGGTCCTTGACAGAGGGTGGAAGGGTTCAGGGAAAGGGGAGGGCATTTAGACACGGTTAGAACAGTCAGAAGTTTGCTGTTCTCACGGGAGCTCGACCATGGAGAGAGAGGAAAAAGAAAAATGCTCAGTAGGATGACTCGGTGGGCAAAGGGCTTGTCAAATTTTGCTTTCTTTTTCTTTTTTTGCAGAGTATGTTTATGAAAAATTATTCAGAGAACAATAATTAGAGAAGAATGTTAGTGTGTGGCCTAGAGACAGCCATCTAAAACATGACTTGATATTTTTAAACTATCAGCATGACATTACCGTATGGTTTTGAAAAGTCTTCATGTATATTTACAAAACCCACAAAAATCTAGGTGTCCACCTTCACAGGAATCTCTCAAAGGGCCAAGTTTTAAGCCATGTACCCTGGAACAAGGCATAAATGATTCAAATTCCTATTACTTCTCTCCACTCCTCCGCTTACACCGTCACGAAGGACTACTGGGGATGGGCTGGCTTTGAAGTGTCAGGACATTTCACGGCTGGGCCTGGGATGGACCACGAGAACACGAGTGTTACACTGATCTAAGCAGCGGATCTCCACTACTCTCTGTAACTTCCAGGTTCAGTTCTGGAACTTCAGGGAAGCTTTCTTTCCCCACGGGCTTTCCCCTTATTCTCTTGACAGCTGATGGACTGACTATCAGACGGACAGGTTAGCCGGAAAGGCGAACCCCACCACACTAATCTATAGCTGCCGTCACTGCTCGCACGCCTCAGTGGGTGGGGCGCCAGGCCTGTTTTCAGAAGGCTTCCACGCAGCGGCCATCGCCAGGCAACATACCCTACAGCCCAGCAAGGAAACAAATCCCCTGTTCGCCGAACCCGCTGTGCTCTCCTCACGTGTCCAGTTACGACCACCACGCTGAGCACGGACCTGTGCAAGGAGCTCCCAGGAGGGGACGGCCCCTCCGATGCTCTCCCACTGCAGCTGCTCAGTGGGTGTCTCAATGCTTCCTCCCGCTCCGAAACACTGGCACCAGCGTCAGCGTTTCTAAGCCTGGGCGGCTGCTCTAAAGATGATAGCCTGACATGGGCTGCAGAGAAGACTCAGGAGTCCAGGCTGCTGTGGTGGTCGGAATGGGAATGGCCCCCAAAGGCCATATATCTGAACGCTTGGTCACCAGGGAGGGGCAGTGTGTCTCTAGGGGTGGAGGTTCCAGAAGATCTCAGCTGGCTCGTCATGGATCTCTCCTCCACCCCTCCCCCCTACATATCCAGCACCTCTCCTGCCCACCGCCATGCTCCCTACACCATGATAATGGACTGAGCCTCTGGAACTGTAAGCCACCCCCAACAAATAGATTCACCTCGGTGTCTCTTCATTGCAAAATAGTGGTTAGTAAGACAAGCTCACTGTTCTTTCAGAGAACCCAAGTTCAGTTCCCAAGTCCCACACTGGATGGCTCACAGCCACCTGGGGCAGAGCTCCCGAGGGAGGATCTGACTCCCTCTCTGGCCTCTGAGGGTAACTGCATTCACGTGGCACAGACTCAGACACACAGGTAAGCAAAGCCTGCAGCGAGCTACGAAGTTCAGGTTACAAGTTAAAAAGCGATGAGCAGCCTGACTGCCAGACAATCTCCAGGGTTCAAGGATGCACACGAACCCTTCTTATAAGTGGCTGGCTGAGGAAGCGAGACCTGCCTGCTCCAACGCTGCCACTGCCCAGTCAGCTCTGCCTCACAGACAACGGAGCACAAGAGGAGGGAGTCCCTCCCCTAGCCCAATTCTTTCTCCCCTCACACAGCTCTGCCTGGTGGGTCTCTCGTCTGCTGTGAACGCCAGTGTTCAGTCTTAAATTTCTCCCTTTGAAATCATCTCCAAATGTGGAGGCTGTGTCTGATGCTGACCCAGACAATAAAACTTCTGCGCTCAGAACACCAGCCTGTGCTCCTGCCCCCACCTGCTATCCCTATCCGTCAGCAGACGGCCTGTGCGGGCTCCCACCACAGCTGCCTGCACTCACTCAATAGTTCTAATCACCAACCTTGCTCTTTGAAATGCCAATCAGATCATGGGACTGCCCGCCACCGCCTTTGAGTGGCTTCTGACTGCACTCCAATCAATCTCAAACTGCAGGGAGACTTCAGCAACTCTCTAGGACAGAGAGTTGTCCCCCTCAGGACAGCCTTCCCCTCTGGCCTTTTCTACCTTCTCACAGATCAGCACAGGACAGAGATGTCCTGCCAAGAGGCTGCTGGGTGCCCAGCATCACCTGTGGAGGCTTCACCCAGAGTGCTGTGCAGCAGGACAGTCTGACCTTGGGAAGAAGCAAGACTCAGGGCTGCTTCTTCACAGAATCTAATCATGGCAACTGCAGAAACACAAGCGCTCTGTGCTCTCTGACTGCACCCCGGTGACTCCTGGCACAGGGCTAGGAGAGCGTGCACACTTCTTCCACTCAGAACACTTGGTTACAGCTCACTGTTCCTAAAGAACTCGGTGCCAGGTCCCGCACGGGCCCTGGGATGCAGTGGTGACTGAAATCAGTACCGCCCCCTCCGGCACTGGCTTTGTAGCTGGAGTAAAGGGAGAGAGCACCTCGTGGACACAGACCAGTACAGCGCTGAAGATCAAGGACTGTTCGCTAAGGAGCGAGGCCTGAGCGTCATGTTCAGCACTCATGGGCGAATGGCGGGCAGGAAAGGCGGAGACAGGAGGGGACTGCGCTTTAGGTACCAACGACAGTCTGCCCAGAGACCCTGAGAGGGAGCCGGAGAGACTGGAGGAGGAAGAAGAGAAATAGAACCATCTGAGCTCCTGCTTTGCCAGTGCTCAGCGCTGGGGGCTGCACATGCCAACGGCCCCGTGAGACCTGTGCTGCCTCATGAGAGGGGAGACTCAGAGCGACTCCATGCCACACATACCCAACCCGCAGCCAAAGCATCCCTCCCTCTTTGTAAGTCCTCTGAAAGACAACATGGGTAGACACTAGAACCAGTGGGGACAGCGAGCAGCCCAAACAGTTCCCCAGAGCCCTGAGACCAGCCTCAGCACCCAGCACAGCCTGTTAATGTTCTTCCTTCTTTCATTCTTTCCCCGTCCTTCCTTCCCTCTCTCCCCTTCTTGGCAAAGTAGCAAAGAAACTATTCAAAGCAAAGATGCTAAAATGCATTCTCCAGTAAGGAGGGGGGTGGGGCTGTGAGCTGAAAAAACTGTATGAAAATTTTTTCCAACAACAAGAAAAAATAAAACGAAACAAAAAGAACTGCCCACTGGATCCCCCTTAGTGAGCGCTTCTGCTCCCTTAACTCCGTCAAAGGAAGTCCCAGACGATAGCTGGGGTTCCTAAGCACTCTGCACATGGCCCGGTATCAGTCCTGGCTGGCTGGCCCACTCTGACCTGCGCTATGTTTCTGCTCTGGATAAAGTCACTTTGCTTCTTTTGTAAAAAGAAACAAAACCAAGAGAGAGAGAGAGAGAGAAGGAAAGAGGGACAACGGCCACATGAGTGAGCAACTACGTTAGACGCACAGGGCCATGGGGGCTGAATTCCCAGTTTTCAAACACCGTGCCTACAGATTTCAGCTGAAAACACCAGACCAAAACAGAGAACTTTAAAATCGTGTATATATTTTGGTGTACTACATGTTTTGATCCATTGTGGAATGGCTAAATCAAGCCCCACACCTCACACATTATTCTGGTGAGCCTCACAATCTATTCTTAACAATTTTCAAGTATGAAACATTGTTATTGGGCTGGCAAGATGGCTCAGTAGGTAACGGTGTTTGCTGCCAAGTCTGACATGCCAATAATCTTTGGAGGAAGAGGCTCACTCCTGCCTCAGAGTACCTGCAAGTGGCGCTTATGCTAGTGGTTTCTCCTGCCCGGAAGGAAGGCGCTCTCCTCTGGTGTGGATAGGGCTGGCTCTCCTGTCTTCCAATCTCACCTTGACTCAGCTCACAGGTCTACCCACCCCAAAGAACCTGACCTCATGGTCAGTCTCTACCACTCACCTACTTATGTATTTTAACAGTTTATCTCTTACCACCATCTAAACCATGCAGTTCATTACTCTCTTATACTTCCTCCCCCTCCCTGATGGAACATTCATGAGGGCAAACTCAGATGTTTTATTTACTAAATGTCTCGTGCATGAAATAGCACCAAGCCAAGTGGGTAATCCAAATATTCATCTGGTGCAGTAAGTGGGCATACAGTGTATGATTATTCCACTCCACGATCTGTGAGGAGAAACCTAGGGACATTACACATTATCAGCAATCTTCAAATGCAAGCACGTGAACATGAGTGTAATTAATGCCACGAAGAACTGCACAGGTCCAGTCTGAACCGGCTTCGTAGCAGTTACAGAAACTCTTCCCATAACACTCTCTATGTAATTCCCCGCCCCTTTTAAAGTTCCGCTCTTTTACTTAAAAAAAATTTAGTTGTGTGTGTATGGGGGGGGGAGCGTGTGTGCGTACACTCACACACACACTCACACACACACTCACACACACACACACTCACACACACACACAGAGGAGAACAGGTGCCTGCTGAGGCCAAGGGCATTGTATTCTCTGGATTTGGTGACAGCTGGGTATGAGTCACCTGGTGTGGTACTGGGAATTGAACTCAGGCTCTTCCTTGATAGGAGCAACAAAAGCTTTTAACTGCTAAGCCATCTCCTATAAATAAATAAAATAAACATAAAAATAATACAGATGGAGAGTGAGGAAGGAAGAGACCTGAGGACAACCACTGGGCTCCATAGGACACAGACTCAAATGATGAATATGCCTTTAACACACACACACACACACACATACACACACACTCACACAATACACACCTACACACACACTCACACAATACACACCTACACACACTCACACAATACACACCTACACACACACTCACACAATACACACCTACACACACACATACACATACACACACTCACACAATACACACCTACACACACACTCACACAATACACACCTACACACACACTCACACAATACACACCTACACACACGCACACACATATACACCTATGCACCTATACACACCTACACACTCACACACACCTATACACCTACACACACACCTACACACACACACACACACACAATTTTCTTTCCCCCAAAAATAAGCCAACAGGAAAAAACATCCACCTAACAGTCTAATAACATATATGTAAAACATTCAACTCCTCAGTAGTAATTACTACTATACTTGCTGATAATTTATCACCCAGTTGATAAATACTAGTAAACATGGGGGCATCTTTCTAGGCCTTTTCTCCCCCATGAAAAGTTTTCTATAATTTTGCTGCATAAGCTGAAATTCAGCACAGTCATTACTATGATCACCTGACATCAGCAGGAAAGTCAGAGCTAATGAGAGCAAATCACACAAGTTTGAGATGAACCACACAGGATTCTGTGACCAGGTGGGTGGTGTCAGTCTCCAACTCCAGTACCCACGAGGCTGAGGCAGGAGGATCTTAAGTTCAAGATCAGCCTGCATCACACAGTGGACTCAGGGGAAACCTAAACCCCACTATATGACATGGTTAGACAAGGAAAAAATAACAAGACCACTCCATGAAGTAGCGCAATGACGTTAGTGCACGTAATGGCAGTAACCATGAGACTATTAAACATAAAACACTTCCGGAGTCAAGACTCAGTGTGTCGGTAAGAGCACAACATGTGTGACTGTTTCCAGTTTCTGACTAAGTCAGCACTGGGAATGAGACAGTGTCAAGATGCCCGATTATGCCACGATACCACCTTCAAGCTAGCGAGTGCAGAGCCCCAAGAAGGGCTCATGTCCCCAACTAGCGGTGTGAGGGAAGGGGCTCACTAACGGTCTCTCTGAGAAACAAGACGGCGGGCTGAACAGTCACATCCAGAGCCAGCACGGGCAGTTCAGGGGCCTTCGTTTGTTAGTGGGCCTGCAGACTCACAACGTCACAAGCCACATGCTTTCCCTCAGTGCTGAAATCCCGGTAGGTTTTTGCTTTGCTTGAGATGAAGACTGTGCCGGTCGACGAGACACAGGGTCAGCCCTCTGGGAGGAGGGGAGCCTCAACTGAGAAGACATCTCAGTCAGCCTGGCCTACAGGCAAGTCTGCAGGAAACTGTTCTTGATTAATGGTCGATGTGGAGGGCACCGCCCACTGTGGGCGCCACCCCAGGCAGGTGGTCCTGGGCCACCCCAGGCAGGTGGTTCTGGGCTGTGTAAGAAAGCAGGCTGAACAAGCCAGGAGAAGCAAGCCATTCAACAGCATTCCCCCTTGGGCTGGGCTTCAGTTCTTAACTCTTGAGTTCCTGCCCTGAGTGATGGAATGTGGCCTGAGAGCTGTAAGATGAACTAAACTGTTTCCTTGCCATGTTTTTTTGGTCATGGAATTTTATCACAGCAACTGAAAGCAAATTAGAACAGGCTTCTCACGCATTCTGGGCTGCCTTGATGTCCCTATGTGGCCGAGGACAACCCTGAACTCCTAATCTTCCTGCACGCACCTCTCAAGCGCTGGGATTACAGGCACCCAGCCTCCTGTACTTTTTTTCTCTGTTATCCACCTTTTTCCTAGACCAACAGCAACAGTCAAGTGCTAATGTCTATAGTGGGCAATACTTTACACAGGCTATGGGATTCCTGAGAGGAGCCTGGGGTTCAGGCAGGTCCTGCACCAGCCTGAATACATACACTAGTACTAGGCCAGCAGGGCTATAGCCTACACGGAAGGAAACCCGAACTTAAAACTTACCTGTCACATTAGCACTGGAGGTCAGCAGAGGCAGAGAGTCGTTTCCCCTTGGAGAGCCTACAGAAATAGAGAGATGCATTAGGAAGGCGCACTGAGGATTTGACTTGGAACACAGCATGAGCCCCTGCCCTTCAGTGAGGGGTTTGCACACTGAAGCCAACTGAGAAGTCAGAGAGGCGCCACACCATGGAAAGACAGCTTGGCCAGGGCCCTGAGGAAGAATGCGGAATGTTTCCCTTACACATGCCACCAGGCTGATGAGCAGCCCATTGTACATGCTCACAGTCAGGCCGTCTCTGCTTCCTGAGCTGCAGGGGGAGGGGAGAGAGGCTTGCATTTTTTGAAGAAGTAACTGAGCTTGAAGAAAACGAGGCCCATTTACCTCAAGCGTATCCACCATCTATCTGTGTCTGGCCGAGACCTTGAGCCTTTAAGCCCGGGGCTTGTATGCAGATGAGAGGGAGGGGAGCTCACAGCTGCAGATGGCAAGGCCTGAGCATGCCAACGGCAGGAGGAGGGGAGACAATGTCACAGGAAATTCTGCTTGTACCACTGTTGCTATGAAACATCCTGGAGCTGTCAGTGAGTTTGAGGCTGCATTGTTAGGTCTTTCACACACAACACAGGGAGCTTCCGTGACAAGCACGTGCACAGTGCTGACTATGGGCCACTCTCTGGTGACAACACAGCTTTGTCAAGGTGCCTGCAGAGACTCTGCCCCGGGAAGTGGGGACCATCCTGGAAAGGCTCTTTGTTGGCGGATGCCTCCTGATCATCTACTCACCACAAGCACCCCTAGTTTCACTCAGTAGGTCTCTCATTTTTCAGTGAAAATTACGTCTTCTAACTTTTATGCTAGTACCTTAAGGCGGGGGTGGGGGGGTTGGGAGGATCCTATGCTTCGGGTAAGCAACTTTTTAGTGATTTTTTTTTAATCCATATACAGACTACAACCCACGAGGGGCAGGAGCTCAGGTAATACTGTTAATTTTCCTGTCACAGAGACCAGCCCTAGTGAGGTGAGGCCGAGAGCCCGGCTCTAAGACACTCCTGGTGTAAAGAGAAACAAAGGTGTTTATGTTTCTGACAACCCACTTCCAACAAACTCCCTCACTCAAAGCAAACAGAAATCCAAACCAAACCTTTAAAACACAACGGAAAGTCGGCAACAACAGCTTTGCAATATTTGCTGTTAAATCTACTCCCTGTGCAAATGTCTTCCTCTGGATGGGACTATCAGTGACTGTGAGACGGAACTCAGGCAGGTCCTCGTCAATTCAGATGTGCTTGGCAGGTATGGAGTAAAGGCCAAGGACAGTAAGTGCTTATGGGGGTGGGTTCCCTTTACTTCGGCCTCCTGGACATTCTGTGGCAGGAGAACTGTTTTTGCAGTGGCAGAGTCTGAGGCCCAGAGAAAGCCACTCAGCTGTTAATGAGTCTGGGCTTGGATCGGGCTGATTTTAATCCAAAGCCTTCATAGATCTATGTCTCTCCTCTCAACATCTTCCTGACGTTACGTCACTAGCTGCTCCTTCCTCTACCAAGCCATCCTTTGGGTCCTCCCTCTTCTGGCTTCACTGTGCATTTATTAATTAATCAGTGATCTGTCCCACTGCCCAAGACACTGGGCACATCTCTGTCACGGAGGTCAGCCTCTGTACAATTGCTGCATAAGCATCAGTCACTGTCACTCCCGAGGCAGCATTTCACGGCAAGGTTTTTGATTGTTTGAACAGACATGTCCATGCTAACAGCTTCTCATCCTGCCTCCTGAGTGCTGGGATTAAAGGTGTGTGCCACCACACCCGGCAGCGTCATCATCACTATGAATTACTACTATTTTGTTTTCCTCAGGCCCTATACAGTCCTGGCTGTCCTGGCGCTATTTAGATCAAGTTGGCCTGGAACTCACAGAGCTCAACCTGCTTTTGTCTCTTGAGAGCTGGGATTAAAGGTATGTGCCACCATGCCAGGCAGAATAATATTTGAAAACCAGAAGCTCCATGGCATTATTTTCTTTCTTCCACAATATTCCCGGCAGCGCTGTGGAATGAAAACAGTGAGAGCTAACATCAGCTGATGTGACTCCGTGATGAAACGGCTGAGTCTGGGTTCCGATCTGCGGCCAAACAAGTATCACTTGTTTTAATGGAAGTAGGTTAGCTTCCTGCAAGTCTCAGATTTCTCAACTGATGGAGATGGTATATGAGGATCCCAGGAGTGATTCACAGAGCTTAATTTAGCATAGTTGTGGTGGTGGTGGGGAACACGGCAGAAAATGTACCCAGAAAATATTAGCCATGTTTCAGTATGGCTGCTAAAATCACCATGTATTGCAATGTTGCTTATACTAATTACATGTTGCATACAAAGGCTTCTAAGACAGTTACCTGTTTTTGTTTTTGGTTTGTTTTATAATTTTTAGCCAATGCTGGTCTTAAACTGAATCATCCTGCCTTGCTGGTTCCTCTTAAGTCCAGGGATTACCAGGGGGCCTGGTCCTGTTGATTACTCACTTAGGAAAACCTTTTAGCACAGTTTGAAGGTGACAGTCTATAGAACCGAACTCATTGGTTCTACCAGTTCTTGGCACTGGGGCATCCGAGCATTTCAAGTTTTTCAAACAGCACTGACCTCTCTAGCGAGACATTCACAAACAAGGTGGAGTGAAAAGTTGGACAACACAAAGTGTTATGAGAGCAAAAGCCAGAAAGGGGCCCTCCATTTTCTTCTCTGGTCAGTCAGCGACAGAAAGGGGCACTCCACTTTCCTCTCTGGCCAGTCAGCAACAGAAAGGGGCACTCCACTTTCCTCTCTGGCCAGTCAGCGACAGAAAGGGGCACTCCACTTTCCTCTCTGGCCAGTCAGCAACAGAAAGGGGCACTCCACTTTCCTCTCTGGTCAGCGAATCGTGAGAGGAAACCGATTTATTGGTACACACAAGCAGGCAGTTGGGAGAATGAAGGCCTCCTTCCATAAACATTAGCATAATATTTGCTCTAAGGCAGAACACTGGCACAATTTCACTTTTTGTTCTTTCTTTAGCCTGTCTCAGAATTAGGTCTGCAGTTACAGCTTGCCACAGGTACAAGTCAAAAGTGCAAACATAAAATGTTAGCGATTGAGGTCATGAAAACCTGTAAGCCCTGGATTTGGGAAGTAGAGCTAGAAGTTTAGCAGTTCAAGGTCATCTTCAGTTATGTAGGGAGTTCAAAGCCAGCTTGGGCTTCGGGGTTACTGGATCCTGCCTCAACAAAACAGATTGAAATTCGGCCCAACAAACAAACAAAGTTTTTTAGTTCACCAGGATTATTCCGGCAAAAGCAGGTGCTGGGCCCAAACCAAACCAAACCATCTGCTTAAGTAAACTGACATGGGCCCAAACCAAACCATCTGCTTAAGTAAACTAACAGGTTATCTCTCCATAGATGAGAACACACACACACACACTCACTCACACCGCACACCCTGATGTACAGAACTGAAAACCACAAAGCCTTTGGTCACTTAAAGCTGCTTATCCTAGTTTACTACTTCTGTAGCGACTGGACTCCAGGAGGTGATAAGGGAAAACAGAATTCTAACAAACCCAGGGTTCTTCTCAAAGTGTCCAAAAGGTCAAGGTCCCGAAGGGAAACAAAATCCCCTACACAGAAGGCTGCCAGCATCATTTTGTTCCGACCTTAGTGACGTCGTGGGCTCCGGACCACGGAGCCCCGACGGTTGCCGCGCAGGTGGCTCACAGCCCCAGCGGCCTCGGCCCGGGCAAGCGCCTCACCTGCGCGGAGGACCGCGGCGCGCGCACCCAAGGCCCCCACCCAGCCTCACCGGCCCTGGAATCAAACTTGTAGCAGCTGGAGGCAGCGCGGGTATCCGAAAACCAGAATGGTTTCCGCACCCGTCAGCGGACACGTTTCCATCCACGGCTCTTTCTTCCAGCCGCAGAACTCCGGGGGAGGGCTGGGGAGCAGGAGGGCCACCCGGGGGAACTCAACAGGCTACCGGAGGCTCGACCGGCAGGTGGCCCCGCGGGGGGGGGCCGGGAGGAACCCGCCCCCACCTCGGTTCCCGACGCCCGCGGAGCCCACGGCAGACGCCGGACGTGGAGACGCAGGCCGCCCCGGCGCGCTCCCTCCCGGCCCGCGCACTCACCCTGGAGGTCCGCACCGTCCGCCGCGGCCCCCGGCAGCGCCAGCACCTGCAGCGCGCCCAGCAGCAGCGGCAGCGGCAGCAGCAGCGCGCCCCGCGGGCCCAGCGCCATTGTTCCCCGGGGCCCCTGAGCGCCCGCGGCCACCGCTCCGCACCTGGAGCTGCCCCCCGCGCACGCGACCGCTCCGCGTCCCCTTCCGCCGCGTCCCGCTCCCCAGTAGCCGCCTCCGCCGCCGCCGGTGCCCCCACTGGCCGAATACGGCGAGGGCCCGGCAGCGATGGGGCGGGGCCGGGGCGGGGCCCGCAGAGTCAGGAGGGGCGTGGCCCACAGGAGGAGGGGCCGGGAAAGCGGCCGAACCTGAGGGGGCGTGGCTCTGAGAAGAAGGGGCGCGCCCGAGAGAGGGCGTGGTCAAAGGAGGCGGGGAGGAGCGTGACTCTTGGAATGAGGCCGAGCCTAGAAGGGGCGGGGCACTTGGAGGCGGGTGGGGGCGTGGCTTTTCTTTGCCCTCGGGCTGGCGGTTTTGTGTAGAAGTTTTTGAGTGGGGTGGAGATTCCGGTGGGGTTTGGGTGCGTGTGGTGAGCAGCGAGAAAGGGAGTCACAGGCTGGATGACTGCAGAGGAGTATGGGAAGGTCAGACTCTGTGTAAGAGCCGACACACGCAAGTTCATCACGATCTTCGTACTCCAGTCGCGCCTCCTTTTTTCCACTCGTGTGCGGAAGCAACTCCGAGAGCAGGGTGGTGCGGCGCGCAGAACTGTTGGAAACTTTCCACCTATCACCTAGGCCCCTCTCTGCACCGAGTCCGCTGACCTAGCTCAGGACAGCCTGTTGCAATCTAGTTTTTTTGTTTTGTTTTTGTTGGCATTTCGGTCAGATGGGGATGGGTCGGGTATTCTGGCATTAGGGAGTCACAGAATACTGAGTGTTACACAGCTCAGGTGGAAAGGTATCCTGGAGCTCGGGAGCCAAGGACCACCACAGGTTGTAGTAAACTTAGCTGCTTACAGCCCAGCCTCGGGGAAAGGCTCCGGCAGGACAGGGTCTTCCAGCTGGGCATGTTTGCCCAGTGTAGCAGTTTTGCTAGGCAGGAGGTTTCTCTGGGCGAAGTTGCTACAGTTCAGCTTTGCTCCGGGAGAGCCGGGAGCGGAGTGTGACAACTAGGCTCTGCCAAGGGAAGGTTTCCTCAGGGCAAGTGTTACAGCCCTGCTCTCTCTGCTCTGCTCTGTCCAGGGTGGACTCTGCTCCATTCGCCACTGCAAAAGATCTTCACCCAAAGCTCATTGAAAGGGTTTATCCATTGAAAGGGAAGAATCCAGGAGAGTGGCTGCCCTCTGCCAGAGTGGCAGAGGACAGCCTGGTAGCTCAAACAGACACAAGCTGAACAGACACATGGTTTATATAGGGCTTCCGGGGTGGGGTTGGTCAGATTTTAGTGCTGAGCTCAGATTGGCTAGAGCTCTGCTCAAGGATTGGTTAGTTTTCTGCACAGGATTAAGGTCAGATTTGGCTCTGGTTTCAGGGCCAAAGTGTGTTACTTTCTCTGGTCCTTTTTAGCCTTTTGGCTCCAATTTTAGGACCAGGGTGCATTTCTTTCACTGACTCTGATTCCAGGGACAAAGTGTGTTCTTTTGGCACTGGTTTTGGGGTCAGGGTGCATTTCTTTAGTTCTGGTTGCAGGGCCAAAGTGTGTTTCTTTGGCTCTGCTCAGGGTGTGTTTCTTTGACTGGTCCCTTTTCCCTACAGTTTTGTTTTTTGGCAAAAAAATCCCTCTTAAGCCCTTCGGGCCAGTGTTCCCAAAGACTGTATTTTGATTCCACTCAGAATTCTAAAATGGTATGTGACTGGTGCAGACCCTTCAACTAATGTCAAAGACAGATTCAGGGCACTGTTGCTCTCTCACGCCGGATGGTCGATTCTGCTCTACATTTATAAGACTTACATCCGAGGTTGCAGTCAGCCAACCCGAAAATACAGGTATCTACCACAGGCTTTATAAAAAACCAGTTGTGTGTTTAGGATTTGGTGGTTCTGTTTCTGAAGAATCTGGCCATGGGAATAACAAGTGCTTCCAGACATGGTTCTGTAGCATGAATGCTTGCCCCAGCTCCAAGTATTGAAACCCAGTGCCCAGGGTGGTGATATAAATTGGTGGTGGTTAGGTCAGGAGAGCAGAGCTCTCAACTATGAAATTAGTGCCTCACGAAAGTGACCCAAGGGAAACTTCCACTCTGCCGTCCCCCACCCCATCTCCAAAAACAGTCTGTGAGACCAAGGACCCTGAACACACTCTAAATTAGTTGCTGGCATTTCCTTGGACTTTCCAGCCTCCAGAACTGTGCCAAATTTCTGCTACTTCTAATCAGTCTAAGGTACTTAGCAGCAGAGAGAGTGGATGGAGACAGTATGAAGACATTTATTGACAATTGTTCTCAGGCCTGACCTTGATGGAGGCTCCCCCAGAATGTCTGCTGCCTGATTCTCATTCCGTCATACAATGGATGATTTGCTTCATTTTCAGGCAGGGTCTCTCTATGTAGCCCACGATGTCTTCCGATTCATGGCAATTCTCCTGCCTCAGCCTCCTAGGTGATGGGATTGCAGGCGTGCACCACCATGCTAGGTGCTTGCTTTGTTTAGTGATAGCCCTGTGACCCAAGCAGTAAATGTTCTCTAGACATGCCAGTGTGTCTACAGGCTCTATCTCTGCTCATCTTCATATAATAGAAATGTAAAGATCGCCAGTGTTGTATCCAGGCAAACCTGGCCTCGCCCCTTGGGAGCCTGGCACAGAGTCACCCCTCTGCACATGACATGTGTACCCTGACCCTTTAAGAGGAAAACGCCACCCCTTCTCCTTTCTCTTCTCTCTTTCCTCTGAGGAGGCAGCCCTGTCTCTCTGTCTTTTTTCTGTCTCTGTGTCTCTATCTCTTCCCTTCCCCCAGTAAACCTTCCACACAATTCCCATCTGCAGGTCTCTGTCCATACTCCACCCGATGTCTGTCCCTCACCTGCTGCAGGATATGCCATGGTCCCACCTCGAGCCATATTTCCCTCGAGCCGTATTAGAACTCAAAATGGAGTCACGCTAACCCCACGAAAAATTAAATCTGAGAAGTTACAAAGAAAAAGTGTGTATACCAAGGAATTACTTGATCGAAACCATCACAAAAGATTACCAGGACCACAAGCTTACCCAGAAGCCACCAGAATCTCATCAACAGTGCTCTCTACAGCACGTCTGCCTACCTCCACCCCAGGTTGACGCCACGTCGCTGTTGTGTCAGAGAAGAAATGTTTTAAGAGTACTGACACAATCTGCCCTTATGTCTTTAAGCAGTACCCCTTGCTGGAGGAGCAGCACATGCCAGTAATCCCAGTGCTTAGGAGACAGATTGTTGCAAGTTCAAGGCCAATCTAAGCTATATAGTGAGTTCCGGCCAGGCTGAGCTGGAGATACATACATACATACATACATACATACATACATACATACATAAAGAGACCCTGTCTCAACCAAACCAGCCAGGAATGGAGGCACAGTCTTCTAATCCTATCACTGGCATTTTGAGGCCAGCCTGGACTACATCAGATCCTAACCCAATAAACCAACCAAACAAAAAGTCCATAATGAAGAAAATAAAACATAAAACTCCTTGTTGTAACTTCTATGAATTTTCCTAGTTTGCTATGACACACATTCCCATAGCAATGCCATTCTCAGCATTATTCTTTGGGGACTCAGTGACTTCTTTTAAACAGAAGTTGACACTTCTTTTATACAAGATACCTACTGACCTTTTCTTCTGTACAGTTTTTACTGCTCTCTCCAGATTCCCTTCACATGTCATCTTCAACCATCTGGGCAGGGCACAGTGCTCTGCTCCTCCTCCTCCTCCTCCTCCTCCTCCTCCTCCTCACAGCTGACTGCTTCTGCTGTGAGTCTTCTCAAGACGGTTTACAAACTCCTTACTGAATGTTTGGCGTATGTATGATGGATATAGCATATGGCGTTTATAGTCTAGTGGCAAGATAAATCCTGATGGACCCCAATGAGGGGGTTCGAAGTGAGCTGGGGCTAGGGAGATGGCCCAGTCAGTGACGTGTCTGCTGTGCAAGCGTGAGGACCCAAATTCAATGCTCAACATTCATGTGAAAACTGGGCGTAGTGACAGGTGCCTATGGCTCTCTAATGCTAGCAGGGCAGAGACAGGTGACTCCCCACAGCTTGTTGACTGGATAACCAGTACGTCTCTAGGTCAGGGGGACACTGTCTCAAAACAACTAACTGCCAGTAGAGATTGGTAGAGGAAGGTGCTGGACATCTGGCCTGCACACACATGGTCATATGTACTTCCACACGCACACAAACACATGTACACCATTTGTACATAGAGTGACTTAGTTTCCTTTTATAAAGAAGGTGGAAAGGGAACCTAGTAAATTCATTTCCTTCACACCTACATTATGATTTACCTTATAACCATTATGATTTAACCATTGATAAATGTAGAAATACAGGCTACTGTGGTGATGCATTGTTTATGATCTAAAAGCCACTGGGGACCAAAATACAAAACTAGCCACAGCCATAGAGGCCAGGCAGTGGTGGAGCACGCCTTTAACCCCAGGACTCAAGAGACAGGCAGTGGTGGCGTACGCCTTTAACCCCAGGACTCAGGAGACAGGCAGGTGGATGTCTGTGAGTTCAAGGCCACTCAGGGTTACACAAGAGTGAACCAGTCTAAAAGAGAAACAGAGCTCATGCCTTTAATCCCAGCACTAGGGAGGTATAAAAGGAAGAAACAAAGGGACTCATGTGAGATTTAGTTTCCAGACAGGGAGAGCATTTGTCTCTGGGGATTCGTGGAGACAGAACTTCTATTTGAGCTTGGTAGAGGTAAGAACTAATGGCTGGCTGCTTTGCTTTGCTGATCTTCAGCTTGAACCCCAAGATCTGTCTCTGGGTTTATGTTATTCATGGTACACAGGAGCTCAGCGTCTCTTTCAGGTACTCAGCATTCAGTTTCCAGTCACAGTGAGGACAGGATGGACTCAGTTGAGGTAGAGGTAAGAGCTAGTGACAGGCTGTTTTGCTTCTCTGATCTTCAGCTTGAACCCCAATATCTGGGTTTTTATTATCCAAACTACAGGACAGTCTCAAAAATAATGATTCCATATACTTTACATTCTTGACATTTTTAATTAGTGAAATGTTTCATTGTTTTCAGTAAGCATGTTACTGGGAATAAACGGGTATAAATTTGTTCTAAAATTTAAATATAGAAGAGAGGCCAGGCAGTAGTTGGCACATGCCTTTAATCTCAGCTCTACACAGCTGTCCTCCGCCTGCATGTGTGCCCCCGATCATAAATTGAAATTACAATAAATACTAACATAGCCCTGAAGGGCCAGGCATGAATTGCTTTCCACACAGGAACAGCAGAGGCTGCTCTTGTGAGGACTGTGCAAAAGACACAAAGATTTCATGTTTTCTCAGAAAAAACTTGCTGTCTTCGTTGCTTGTCTCGTACTGAATGAAAGCAACTTAAAGAAAACTGTACTTTGGCTCATAGTTTGAGGGGCCTGGTCTATCGTGTAGGTAAGGCAGCTGGTCACCTCTCCTCAGTCAGAAAGCAGAAAGGTGAAGATTGGCCTATTTTAACTTTATTCAGTCCAGGATGGTACCACACCTCAGGATGAGTCTACCTTCTTCATTGAAACCCTCAGGAAACAACCTCAGTAGACATACCTAGAGGTATGTCCTAAGTCCAGTTGGCAGTAAGACTAACTATCATACTGGCTTGAAACTTCACCACAATAAGTTTTTATTTAAAAAGAAACGGGCGCTGGGTTTGGGTCTGCATGCCTGTAACCGCTGCACTCAGGAGGGTCAGGCACCAGAGGCTACCCTCGGCTATATATACTTTGAGGATAGCCAGCCTACACCAGAGAAAATAACGGAGCAGATGCCAGAGAAGGGCCCGTCTGGTCTGCATTCTATGAATAGTTATCTCACAGCAATGAGCCAATAGGACTTTTTGATAAACTAATATTTGCATGATGAAAGAATCAGGCCGCCTGGCTTTGAGACTGTGATGGCTAGTAATTAGGCAAAGCTGTGGAAAGCTGTAACAAAAGACTGTAAATTGGCCTGGGTCCGTTTCCACGTCTCTGCCAAGTGCCTGGCAGCTCCCATTTTAGCAGACTGAGTGATGGCTTCCATAAACTGTTACTGAGTCTACAATGAAAGCCCACTCACCCATTTCTTCCCTCTGCATTCTAAAATCCCAGGTTTCCTTATACGTTCTCCTCTAATCTTTTAGTTCAGTCTTCCTCAGAGTAAAAATTGCCGCCAATGTGCATATAGTTAATTAATCAAAAAGAATCGCATATCATTTTTGTTTGACATTGCATAAGATTTTAGACAGAAGGAATAAAAGGGAAGTAAAACAAGCTAAAAACAAAGACAAAACAAAACAAAAAAAGAAGCCTACACTGTTGGACTTTCCACTTCTAATGCAGAGGTCAGGAAAGAATTCTAGGAGCCACACATAGTGGTGCTGACTGCAAATCCAGTTACATGAATGAATGAAATTCAGTTACATGAATGAAGATGGCTGCAGATCTGAGACCAGTGGGTCACATAGCAAGTCCCAGGCCAGCCAGGGATGCTTAGCAAGACCCTGTTTCAAAAACACAAAAATAAAAAAGTTCTGAGTGGACTGAAGTTCTGAAGGGACGGCCTCTGAAAGAGGGAGGGACTGTGGTGCTCTGCGCGGGGTAGTGCTATAGGGCTCCTAGGTCCTCTAACCCCCACTTCTTAAAAGGAGACAGAGAGCAAATGGATCAAGGAAAACGCAAGGACGCTCTAGAGACTCGGAGGTTTAGAGACTCGCTGTGCAATCGTGAAGACTAGGGCTGGGATCCCGGAACCTGCACTGACAGGCACACACATCCCGAGTGGAGCATGTGCGCGCACGCGCACACACACACACACACTCCAATTAAAAAGGAGGATGGATTTACTTATACTCGGGCCAGGTCACAGCAAAGGAGAATCCGGCTGTCTGCTGCATCCTCTGTAGCAATATTAACAATGTTCTGGAAAAGACACTTGCTCATTTAAGCAATCAAATCGGCGTGAGGTCTCTCTGGGGGGAGGCAAGGTCCTCCTTTGCTGTCACCCAGGTTCCTGTCCTTCCCTCGCCCCAGCGTGAGACTCTGGAGGATGTTTTCATTCTCTGGGCACTTTCAACAGCCTGGCAGACGATCGGAGGGGCACAAGCGTCCAGGCAAAGGCAGCTACAGCCGCATTCACCTAGTGTGGCCCCCCTTCCTCCCCTTCCTGTCGCTGTGATTGAGCACAGGCGGCTCCACAGAAACAGACCTTGCTTTTGCTCACGGTTTCAGGTTACAATCTACACTGGCAGAGGAAGTCACAGCAGAAGGGATGTGACCAGGCTGGTCACACTGCATCTGCAGGACAAGAAGAGAGACAAATGTAGTGAATTCTTGCACTCAGTTCTGCATGCGATATGATTATACAGTCCGGGATCCCTGCCCAGGGAATTGTCCCACCCACAATTAAGATGGGTTTTCCCTGGGACTGGAGATATTGTTCAGTGGTTAAGGGCACTGACTACTTCTCAAGGGGACACGGGTTCGATCTCCAGCACCCGTATGTCAGTCAGTACACAAGTGTCTGAACTCCAGTCCCAGGGGATCTGATGGCTCAGGGAGCACCAGGCATACTTGCAGATGAGACACCCATACACACAAAATGTTTAAAATATGGGACGTCCCACCACCGCTTATAATCTCCCGCAGGCACGCCCATAGGTCCGTCTCCTAGATCATCGCCTTGACACGGACACTAACCATTGTATTTAGATGCTAGATTTGGTCTCTGGCACTGGAACAGAAAAATATGGGGAATCTGTGTCTGAAAGCTGAGAATTTACTGCCTGGAAGGTCACTCTGGGGGTGTTTCCAGGATGTTTCTGGTCAGAATGAAGTTGTCTTAGCAGAGGAAGAGACTTCCAAGTGTTGGGTGGTTTTGGGAAAAGCCCCAGGGACTTTCTGCTGTTAAGTCCCTGGTTATTACCTCTCCCTTTCTTCTTTGTAGGAGGTAAAAGGAACCAGCCCAGTTTTCCATCTTGCTATCTTTCTAGTCTGTCCTTAGAGATTCTTGTTTCTTCAACTCTATGTGTGGAGTTAACCAGAAGCCCTTGTGTCATTCTGTCAGTGAGGGACACAGAGGTAGCTTCATGCTACCAGCTGCCAGCACCCTCCCTGGTAGCCTGCGCCCCCTCATCTTAGGCCAAACCAGGATTTGTGGCTTTGTATAGAAAAGGATTTCAGATCTAGTCAGTGAGATGAAAGAAGTTGGAGGTTTTATGGAGGCTCAGAGGAGGAGAGACACTTAGGAAAAGAGCAAGATGTAACCAAGTGTGGGTACAGGCTCCTTACGGGACAGTCACAATGAATTGTTTCAGCATTATCCATTTCAGTGACTCCAGAATTGCACTTGGGAGGCAGAGGCAGGATCTCTGTGAGTTCGAGGCCAGCCTGCTCTACAAGTGAGTTCCAGGACAGCCAAGGCTACACAGAGAAACTTGGAAAAACAAAGCAAAAAGAACCCATGTTTTATTGCATTTTGTTTAGTTATGTGTGTTCGTATTTCTGTATGTGGGCACAAACACACCACAGCCCAACTGTGGTGGTCAGGAATAGAGAACCTGAGGGAGTCACTTATTTCCTTCCGCCATGTAGGTCCTGGGGACCATCCCGTTAGCAACAAGTGCCTTGGTCGCTGAATCACATCCCCAGGCCTCTTTTCCATCTCTCTTGATAACTGAGCAGCTCCAGAGATGCCTTAGGACAAAGTGAGTGAAGCAGGGTCCACCGGTTTTGCATAACGGTTCAAAAGTGTCCTTTCTCCATGGTGGAGTGTGGTGAGGTCCAGCAGAGAGCCTGGACACAGGTTTAACCCAGCGGAAAGTTTTCCTAACTGGCCAGCAACGACACCTCGTGTTTGGGACCCCAGCGTAGCCCCAAGCCTTTCTCGGGGTAACCTTTTAAGCACAAAGCCATGTCCAGGGAAGACATACTTCAGTTTACAAGAACAGTTAGCCAAAGTGGAACCCCAGAAGCCAAAGGCAAGGGTGGTAAATGGAGACCCCCAGCACGGTGGCTTTTGATGGAGTAGGCCTTTGCTTTTGTTTTGGCAGGCAGTACTATCTATGTGACGAGTTTTACAGCCTGATTGGCATGGAGGCGGTTGTGCTAAGTCTGGGGGCCCGTGACAGGAGTTTCTGGTGAGAGTCCCAGGGACTGCAGTGGGATGGAGGATGGAGCTCGTTAGTTGTGCTGGAGTTGCTGTTTCTCTGCCCCTAAGAGGTTTTGCTTGGCTCCCCGGGTCAGGGCCTGCTTTTCCTTCTCATGTCTGGTATTCTCTTTTCCTGCTACAGTTCTTCATGGCATGAACATTTTTCACAGCCAGGGCTTCAGAACCAAATGTTTCAGGTGGCAGAAAAAGATGAAATACCTATTGGGGAAGTTTTTAAAAGAGGAAATGAAGCTGATCGAGATTTCGTTCCTGCTTAGCTTAGTATCTCATGCTCTCATCTGGGCCACAGACAGTGAGTAGGGCTCACTATTTGCTCCACGAATGTCCAAGCAGCTGAAGATAAGCATGCACACACACACACACACACACACACACACACTCTAAAAAGAGCAGCCATGGTGTGTTGGGGAAGTGTTAGGGACTTTAGAATAAATGGTTAGGGACTTCTGCTCTCGGAGGGCCGAGCCCTTGAAAGAAGCCCGTGTCACTACAGTGCCAGCTGTGTGGGAGGGACAGGACGAGAGCCCGCATGTCTGGGGCTTACTGAGCCTTGGGTTAGGCTGTGAGAGTCTTCACATGAGGAACTGAAACATTTACAAAAATAATATGGGGGCTGGAAGTGTGGCTCTATGGTTGGAGCCTGCTTAGCAATGTTGGAGCTCATGGACCAAGACCACTACAAACATTTAAAAAGAAGTGATGGGCCGTGATAGCACACACCTTCAGTCAGGAGGCAAAGGCAGGCAGATCTCTGTGAGTTTGAGGCCAGCCTGGTCTACAGAGCGAGTTTCAGGACAGCCAAGGCTACACAGAGAAACTATCAACCCCTCCCCTTTGCAAAAACAACAACAAAACATGCCAAGTGATTCAAGAATTGGTGAGGTTATAACTTGTTATTATTTAGTTTTATTTCATTCTGCTTAAAACAAAGCAAAACAAAGCAAAGAAAAACAACAGGGTCTGGCTCCATACTCTGGGAGGTTTGGTACTCTCTGTGCAGCCCAGGCTGGCCTCAGACCCATGCAACTCTCCTGATTACCTTGGGATTATAGGCGTGTACCACCATGCCCGGCCTGTGCAGTGACAAAGAGGTGGACTGCTTACTTTTCTCATTGTTGGGACAAAAATCACTGACAGAAGCAACTTCATGAAGGAAGGATTTATGGCTCACAGCTTGAGGATTCCGTCATCACAGCAGGGAAGTCATGGTTGTATGGCTCAGATGGCAAGGGATTCTGGTGCTCAGGAGCCAAAGAATACTAAGTGTTACAGCTCCAATGGAAAAGTATTCTGGCAATCGGGAGCCAAGGAATACCACAGGTCACAATAAGAGTAGTTAGCGCTGATCCAGGGAAAGCCTTGCCCAATGTAGCAGCTCTGCTCCTGCAGGGGAGGGCAGTTAACTGTAAGTGGTTACAGTTCGGCTCTGGTCCTCAGTAGTGTAACAGCTCTGCTTTCCTACGGGAAGGTTTCCCTAGTGAAAGCATTATAACCCTGCTCTGCTCTGCTCTGCTCGGCTGTGCCCAGGCTCCATCTCTGCTCCGGGGAAAGAAGGTCTTCACCCAAACCTCATTCAAGAGTTTTACTGGGAGGGAAGAATCTAGGAGAGAGGCTGCCTCTGCCAGGGTGGAAGGAGACAGCAGCAAACTGGACAGCACAGGGCTTCTTAGGGGTGGAGGTTTTTTTTCAGGGAGATTTCCAAGGTGGGGATTGGTCAGATTTCAGTCCCGGCTAGATCTCATGCTCAGGGACTGGTTGGTTTTCTGCTCCGGGACTTGTTGGTTGGTTTTCCCTGCTCGGGGACTAGTTGGTTTTCTGCTTAGTTGGTCAGGGGCAGATTTGACTCTGTGTTTCTTTCACTGGCTCTTTTTAGACTTTTGGCTCTAATTTCAGGGCCAGGGTGTATTTCTTTCACTGGCTCTGATTCTAGGGTCAAAGTGTGTTTCTCTTGGCTGTGGTTGCCAGGCCAAAGTGTGTTTCTTTGGCAGGCCCCTTTTCTCCACAGTGGTCACAGGTGCTTGAGTCAGCTGGGCACACGGCATCACAGCAGACAACACAGCTAGAACATGTGGGTGTGCAGCTTATATTCAGTCTGGTGCCCAAGCTCAAGAACGGGGAAACCCACACTCAGAGAGGGCCTTCCCTCTCTGGAAAACCCTCACATGTGTGGCAAGGGTGATTCTAAGTGCAGGGAACTGGACAGTGAAAACGAGCCTTCACAGGAGGAGGTGTGGGGACTGAACTACGGTGGAAGCAGTGAAAATGGCAGAAATGTTTTTAGGGTGTGTGTCGAGAGTGAATTCAGTTTGGGTGTGGTGGCTGAGGGAGAGAATTTCAGAGGCCTCTTAGTGCTTGGATATCCTAGTGTTAGCTCCAGACTCCATGTCCTAAAGTAGTCACACTTTTGAAATCCCACCTTGGACATTTCTGGGTCTGTTGTAAAGCCCCCATTACGTGCATGCAGAGATGTCTGTACTGCCCCGAGGGAACCAGGTTCCCTCTTTGGGCGCTTAGACGTAGGAAGATAATAACTTAGAACTGTGCTCAGGGCCAATTTTCTTATTGCTGTGGATAAACTCTTTGGGTGCTAGACTTAGGAAGATAATAACTTAGAACTGTGCTCAGGGCCAATTTTCTTATTGCTGTGGATAAAAACTACAGGGAGGCTCCAATTTTGTTAGTACCCACATGGCCTAGCTCACAACTGCCGGATACTGTAGCCCTGGAGGCAATAATGTCTTCCAGCCTCCACAGGCACCACATTCATGTGCACACACACATAATTGAAAATAGCATCCTTAAAAAATAAGAAAGCCAGAAATAGGGAAAGATGAAAAGTAACTGAGTAACCCAGAAAAGCAGACAGGACACAGTGCTGTGATGAGTTCAGTCAGTATTACAGAGACAGTCACAGTGCTGTGATGAGTTCAGTCAGTGTGCTTCAGGAGACAGTCACAGTGTGGTAGAATAGTATCTTCAGGTGTGTGACTTTCGTTTATGTTGCATTTGTGTTTAACCCTGTGGAGCTGTGTAACTGTGCTTGTCTAAAACACCTGGTGGTTCTAATAGAGATCTGAACAGCCAATAGCGAGGCAGGAACAAGAATCGATGGAGCTGGCAGGCAGGGAGTGTAAATAGAGGGAGAAACTGAGAGAAAAATGTGGACTTTAGGGCCAGACACCCGGCCATCCACGGCATCAGAAGGAAAGTAAGATATGCAGAAGTAAGATAAAAGAGGGAAAAGGTAGATGGGATGATGGAAGGTAAGAGAAGCTATCTAGAAACAAGCTGAGCTAATGCAGGACATTCATAACTAAGAATAAGTGTCCACGTGATTCATTTGGAAGCTGGGAGGCTGGCCCCCAAAAGAGAGAAAAAAATCTTACTATATTACAGTTCGTGGCAGAAGCTCTGCCAGGGTTGCCCAGGAGAGGGGTTTCTAGGAAGGATCTGTGCACTATCTTATTAAGGGGATAATTATTCCTCCCCATCTGCTTATCATGGTTTTAGGTGAATCTTCTGTCCAAGAGAGTGGTAGGTCCCAGAAAGAGTGACTCTTACAGGAACAAAAACTAGCTTGTAATGCTCTCTCTCACCTTGGAGCAGGTTACGTGTGATGGCAGCTTCTACTTCCTTCACCAGGAAATCGTGCTCCCTGAGTGGGAGTCTGTCTTCAAGTGCTACTGTACTGAGCAGCTCCAAAGCTACTGTGACCACACCACCTTCTGAGATGTAATCGTTATTCACACCTTTAAGCATCAAGGGAGAATAAGGAGCAGCAGCTGGGCCCCAAGTTTACTATGAGCCAGCAATAAAGAGTGGGTGTTGCCTGAACTGAGAGATGGGAAAAATAAGAAATAGTGAGAAAAAGGAACCTGGGTTTGGAGGGTCGCCACTCATGCTGAAAAGCGTTGGCTCCCCAGGCCCACAAGGACAGTAAGAAGGATGAGTGTCCTGCATCTCAGTTTTGACTCTGAATCTGTCTTCTTGACTTTGGTCAGATGTCCCTGAACTCTGCATGGGCATGCGAACCACTCAACAGTGTCTGTTTACCCAGCTTTTCCCTTTCAAGGCTGAAAGCACACACATAAAGCCGTCATCCTGAGTCTGCAGTTCCCTGGATTCCAGGGAGAGCAAAGCCTTCGAGAACAAAGCCTTTCTCCAGTGACAGCAATTATCCGGAGGGGACACTCCACAAGGTCAGAAGTCACCATCTTGTAAGGGGTCGGATTGGACCCTTGGCAATGTGACAGTGATGAACAGATTAATGATTTATCATACTCTAGCAGATGGAAACTCAGGTAATGATGAGTTGATGATGGATGGACCATACCTTCAGTAGGAACTCACTCTCTGGTCTGCTGAGATGCTAAGGAGGTAAGGAATGGGTGTGGCTCTCTCCTTCTCTGAACCCAAGCATGCAAAGTAAAACTTAATATCTCTGTCTCATGTCAGAAGAGCCATCTGATATGGAACAGAAGGAAAAAATATTTAGGACTATTGTATTGCTGCTAATCTCATAATTTTTTGTCATGATATAAATGGTCATATAGAGTACTAACCAATTCTAGAAAAAGGTTTTGTCTGCCTTCATGCGCATGGTTTCTGATTTGAGTCTCTATCAGTTTTCTACAGTGAACCATGACCACACCTAACAGCAACATCTGAAGTCCCCAAAAGAGTAATGGGGCACCACAAGGACAATTTCTCTAGGACAATGACAACACCATTATGCTGAACAACATCAACTAAAGATCAGCTTTAGACTACAAAATGCTCAGAACAATTTCGAGGTGGCTAGCTGAGGTGATGTAGCCTCACAGGCTACTTTAACCAGGACTTGAGACAAGCCCTGCACTTGCCCATTATGCAGAGACTGGACAACAAATACACAGCTTGACAGTTAACCAGAATTTTCTTTTCAGGATCCCCTAGAGATGCCATCACCCCCAGACAGCAGGAACTAACTTTAAGAACATGACTCCCACATTCCCAAGAGGTGGGGTGGGTGGCTTTTGGTCACTCATTGGGTTATGAATATTTGTCATTGTTTAGGGGGATTGGTTGCAAAATGTTGTGGCTTACCATCAGAAAGAAAGTTGAATAAACAGGATTATATTCAAAGTTCTTGTTTTGAAAAAAAAGGAAATCCAGATATGATAGGATAAAAAGGGTAGGTTATTGAATCTACTCTAAAAATGCAGCTACTAGCTTTAAATATTTTACACTGGATTGGACTTCTGTATATTGTATACAAATGTTGTATATTGGTACAAATTTGAGATTAATTTTGCTAAAACATACTGTACATAGGTTTCTAATATTGTTCAAGATATTGTATCCATACAGCTCATTTAACAATGCAGTACTAATTTCTAGTTCTTGAAAGTTATTATTATCAACTATATGGGATAATAAAAAATGTAGTTTAGTAAATTAGTCAACTATTATAATCAAACTTTGTAGTCACTTTAGGTATGTTTACAAGGACAAACAGACATTTTAGAAAGACAGGCAAAGACTTCAGAGATCTACAGAACATGGCACTTACCATGTTTTAATAACATAGGCTCTTTTTTATGACAACCAGACATGTCTGCTCCTGGTAACACCAATCTACATCAGAGATGATGATGGGTCTTGAAGAAACTCCACATGGAGTTTAAGTTCTTTGTGGCAAAGGTAAGCCACTGGGCAAGAAAGTGCCCTTGTCTCAACTGCTGAGACACCAAAAAGAGTGACTGCAAACCTTGCCAAGACAAGGCAGTTCAGTCCTTCAGATCATCCTGGTTCACACAAATGTCTGTTAGATAGTTAGGCCTATAGGCTGAAGATGGGTGACCCAACATTGCAGAGCATCCTTGAGTGACTGTCCAGGCAGCCTGCTGTTTCTGTCATTTCTCACATTTTTTAGAAGCTACTTACTCAGTTAATATTATTTCCTTTTTGGGTCTCTGATAGTATAGTTATAGTTTTCCCTTTTTTTTTTTTACCTGATTCAGTAAAGAAACGCACTAAAGTTGTGTTAAATGTAATAGGTTTGAGAGACATTTGAAATTATTTGATAATGCAAATTAGAACAGAAAGTAAATTAGGTACAAGACTTTGGACTCATCAAGAAAAAATAGATAATGGAGTAGTTTCTCTGAATTTTTCAAATGATAATGGACTAGACATTGTTGATGTATTTATTGCCTGTATAAATTGTATATAGTTATTTACTTATTGTATATAGTTTTTTGTGTATTAGTTATAACTGTTTTTAAAAAGTTTAGACAAAAAGGGGAGATATGGTGATATCTTGCTTGTACAATTAAAGCCTTTTTGAAGGTCAGAGAATGGAGCGTGCCACTAGTTAATCATAGAGGTCTGGAGGTCTGTACAGACAGACAGGAAGTGAGGTAGCTGGGCAGAAACAGGATTTAGGCAGGGAGAAACAGGAACTCGCTTGATGTCTGCTGAGACACTAAGGAGGTGAGGTGTGGCTGTGGCTTGCTCCTTCTCTCTGATCTCTCAGCATTTTCCTCTCTATCTGACTCTGGGTTTTTATTACTCAGACCAGTTAAGAACTGCATTTATACACACCCCTGTCCTGTCCTCTCTTCTCTGCCTGTGGAGAGTATGTAAAGGTCTCAGATGCTGACCCAGGGCCTGTCTGCATGCTGACATGCTCTCCACCATGATAATAGAGTTAGCCTCAGTTAAATGCTTCCTTTTCTAAGAGTTGCTTGGTAATGGTTTCTTTTCACAAGAACAGAACAGAGACTAAGACAGTAAGGACAAATAAAGGTACAATTTTTAAAATTATTATTATTCCAATCTTAATTACTAATACCAACTCTCAGATTGCACTCTGTATACTACACAGTGTGTTTATTACGTATAATCTTAGTTTCTTTTCCATTTACTGTCATAAGATACCCTGGCAAAAGCCACGTGAAGCAGTTGGTACCAGCACACTCACAGCCTTGAGGAAGAGGGATGAAGGCAGGCGTTTGCTCCCTTAACGTCCTGCATGTATATAGCCCAGGGCTGCAGCCACCACTCAGTGCCACAAGGGAGTGGGTGGGCTTACTACCTCAGTCAGTGGGCCCCCAGCACACCCACCTGCAGAGCTGAATTCAGCTCGGTGCGCGTCCTTAACCCCCAAGCTACTTCTCAGACCTCCAACGACTTCCTAAAGATTTGTTTTTATGTTTTCTTGTGTATGTGTGTTGGTCTTTGTGTGTGTGCCAGGTGTGTGTAGGTGTCTGTAGAGGCCGGAAGAGGATATGAGATATCCTGGAGGTGGAGTTACAGGTGGTCGTGAGCCACCTCATGTGGGAGCTGGGAACGGAACTATGGTCCTTGGAACAGCAATACCTGTTCCTAACTGCTGAGCCATCTCTCGAGACCCTCAGATGACTTTTAAGTTGTGTTTTATTTCAAACCTAGTTTCTTTAATAAAATAGAGTATGTGAATGTGTGTGCATGTGTGTACACATATGTATACGTAGGTTTGAGTCCAAAACCATACCTGTGTGAAAGTCAGAGGACAACTTTCCAGTTCTGCCTGTCTCACTGTAGGTGCTGGGCTTACAAAAGTGTGCACTGTGCCAAGCTGTTTACACAGGTTATGAGGTGGAGCTCAGGCTAGCGGGCTTGCACAGCTAGTGATTTGAATCACCGAGGATGTCTCCCTGGCCCTGAAGCCGTCCTGAGATCCAGTCCCCCAGACTCTGTGGCATGGAGTCAGGAAAACGATCTGGAAGTTCTTTGCTGAGCCCTTACTGCCTATGTTTGTTTGTCAGTGTGACACAAATTAGACTCACCAGGGAAGAGGGAATCTCAACTGAGAGAATGCCTCCATCAGACTGCTTTCTAGGCAAGCCCCCTTCCCCCCAGGTGGAGAGGGGCGTGTCTTGATTAGTGATTCAGGTGGTGGAGCCCAGCCCACAATGGGTGGTGTCTGGGCAGTGGGCCTGGCCTGTATAAGGAAGCAGACTGAGGGATGGCTCACTGTGGTAGAGAACACCGTTAATCCCAGCACTCGGGAGGCAGACGCAGGCTAACTCTGAGAGTTCGAGGCCAGCATGGTGAATTCCAGGACAGAAAGACCCTGTCTGTGAGTGGGTTGTCTGTCTGTCTGGTATGCTAACAGACACCACAGTCAGCATTTGACCCCATCATTTGACAAAGGTAGTTGGAGTCTGTTGTTTGTTGCATCATTGACCATCTGGGGATAAGGTCCAACTGTGTAACTGGAGTCCCTCTTGGTTTATTCATTTTAAAAACAAGGAATTGCCAGGCATGGTGGCTCATTCCTGTAATCCCAGCACTTAGGTGATGGGGTAGGAGAATCAGACGTCTAAATCTAGCCTAGATACATTGTGAGAGCCAAAGTTATGTTTTAATTATTATGCCTAAGAGAATGAAACAAAAATGCCTCTGACATATAAGCCCTTGCCCAAGGACAAATACTTCCTGAAATTCTGGTGGCTAGTGTTTATGGGAGATAACAAGCCACATGTTTTCACTTTCAGCTACACCAGATGTACTTGGTCACATGTAGGCGGGGGTAAGTAGGCAGGAAATGTGTCAGGATGTATGCTTGCCCCTGATTGGACCTGATGGAAAATGCAGCGAATTGGGTGTTTTGTCTTTTTAATCCCCCTGTCTCACCACCCCTGGTAAGCCCATGACTTAGGGTCATTTCCCTGGGAACCTGGTTATGGACCTGGTCAGAGTCCATCAACCTGGCCAGTATTTAATTAAAGCTTGCTTCAGATTTGACATTAAATTGTGGTAGTGGTCTTATTCTTGACCAGTAGAATTAACAACATGAGGCACTGTCTTAAGAAAACAACAAATAAAAAGCAAAAATAAGAAGACCTGTTTGCACACATTGCTGACATGAATGTGAAATGGTGCAGTCACCATGGAAACTGGTTTGGTTGTTAAGTACACAATTATCATGCTGTCCGATAATTCCACTTCTAGACATGTACTCAAAAGAATAAAAAACGAGGACCAGAGACATAAAATGACTAAATTGCAAATGTCCTCAGCTTCACTTGCAATATCCAAACAGTGGAGAAAACTCACGTCTACCAACAAGTGAATGAACAGACACAAGGCGGTGCTCACACACGGAGCACTCAGTTGTAAACAAGAATGGGAGTTCTTATGTACGCTCAAGAATAACCCTTGCCAGTATTATCTAAGTGAAGTAAGCCACACACGCAAAAGAAACAAGTTAAACCACTCTTCACTCTGTTTATCGAAGGTGTCCGAAGTGCACAAGCCAGAGACAAACGGGAGTTTAGATGTTTGTGGCCTGCATTATATTGGTGATGTTTTCATACTGTTTGAGCTCACTGCAAGTGGTCTCCGGGTATGCTTACTTCAAGTGCCCCCCAAAGGGCCCTTTCCTGGGCCAGGCCAGTTGGCTAACTGCCAGAGAGAAAGGAAAATAACCAAGAGTTAAAGGCATTAAAATAGTGTGTCTTCAAGAACAGGAAGAGGGCAAACTGTCACCAACAGTGGTTACTAATGTTTACTTTACCATCTAAAAATGTCTGTGGTGGAGTGCTAGGGAGACACTCAGTGGGTAAAGCTCCTGCATGAAAGCTTGCTGACCTGAGTTTGATCCTCAGAACCCATGGAAGGAGACAGATGAGAACTGACTCCATAAAGTTGCTCTCTGACCTTCACACACATGCTGTGTCACGTGTGTGTACTTATACACACACACTCACAGAGAGACATACACACAGAGACAGACACACATACCAAGAGAGACAGACAGACAGACAGATAGACACACACACACACACAGAGACAGACACACACACACCAAGAGAGACAGACAGACAGATAGACACACACTCACACAGAGAAACAGACACATACAGAGAGACAGACACACATACACCAGGAGAGATAGATAGAGACACACACACACACTCACACAGAGAGACAGACACACACACACCAAGAGAGACTGACAGACAGACACACACACACATTCACAGAGACAGACACACACAAAGATAGACACATACCACCACACACACACCAAGACAGACAGACAGAAGACAGACAGACAGACAGACAGACACACACACACACACACACACACACAGAAAGATTGAGTTGGAGAATACTTGCAGTGGGAATGAAAACCCAGGAGTAGTTGAAGGAGTCGCCCTTAAGGGTCTCTTCCCCAGCTATTCCTGCAGGCTGTTGCTAGGACACATTTGATGCCATCTTCCTTTCCTCACCACGTGAGCCACTCCACCCCCCACATACATAATAAACTTAATGTACAGCTATGGCAGGTCCTTCTAGACTGTACAGAACAACATTACAAGGACTTGGGGGTGGGAAAGGATTGCATGTTAAAACCTAGCAGGTAGAGAGCCTTTGTTGGAGCCATGGAAGTTTTTTGGGAATAGAGTTATTGGTGATGATCAAACACACCGTGACTGCAATTAATTCATTGAATTAAAATTGGCTAAAATGGCAAAAATATTCTAACATTTCAAAGCAATAAATTGAATAGATTTAATTAGGTACTAAGATATTCTCGGATATCATGGGCAAAGGGAGAATGAACATTATTGAGGAAGTAGGCAGACAGACCCCGTGCACCATCTGTCTGTTTCCCGGACACCACGTGGACACAACATGTTGATCATGTCCAGCACAGAGAGCCAGCAATGCTCCCGTGTAGACGGCGTGGGAGGTGACTGGTCACACCGTGTACAGGCTGCACAGTCAGTAGTCAAGATGAGAAACTCGGCTCTACATGGGACCAGGCTCGGCATCTCTGTGAGAGGACCTCCTTTGCTAGAGACGAAGTTGTGCTTTACACGAGTAAGCACAGAGCCCACAGCGAAAAATAAGTGGGGCTCACCTGGGCACAGAGCAAGGGCATGCACGGCACAGCTGCCCCTGTGAGATATGCACTCACACACGCGTGTACACCCTTCCCTTCCCTTCACCGCTGACCCCGCTGTAGTTATTTATTTATTCATTCATTCGTTCATTCTTTATATGGCCTGTAGTGGTAGATCTCGGAAAATGTCCTACCTCCATCCCAAGTGCTGGGATTACAAGGGTGAGCCACCATTGCTGACTTCAAGTCCCTTGTTTGTCTGTTTTTAGGCAGGCATTGTACCAACTGAGATGCGTCCCCAGGCCATGTGTCTGGGCTCCGTGAGAGCCTGTCTAAACAAATCAAAAACAGAAAATTCTTTTGTTTAGGAGACCAAGAACCTGTAAAGGGGGCCCAGTGTCATGCTGGCCAAAGGCTAATGCATGCATGGGAGCTAGTCCAGGTTTGAAGCTTGTGTTAGTATCTCTGCTCAAACTGTGTAAAGACCCAGAGATGCTCCATTTGGCTTTGTAGCATTCGTAAGTACAGCAGTTAGGATGTTGAAAAGCTAGTTGGAATATTAATTCAGAAGTCCAAATGTCAGCTTCTTTCGAAATATTAAAAGATTAGACGGTAACGGGACTTTGGCACAAGGCTGTGTGCGAGCGTGTGTGTGTGTGTGTGTGTGTGTCTCTGTGTGTGTGTGTGTCTCTGTGTGTGTGTGTGTCTCTGTGTGTGTGTGTGTTTCTTATGCAGTACTGGGGATGGAAGTGAGCCTCATACTGCCATTCAGGTGCTTTTTTTTTTTTTCTGAGACAGACTTTTATAGTGTGCCTTGGTTGTCCTGGAACTCACTCAGTAGACCAGGTTGGCCTGGAACTCGGAGAGATCCTCTTGCCCCTCCCTCCTGAAAGCTGGGATTAAAGGTGTGCAGCAGCACTGCCCAGCCTCTCTTTACTTGTTGAAAATGTAGCATTTTATGTTTACTCCTTGAGAATTTTATACATACATACAGTGTGTGTATATACCTCCCTACCCTCCAGCTCTTCCTAGATTCCCCTTAATGTCCTCCTCCCAGCTTTGTGGGCTGGTTTTTTGTTTTGTTTTGTTTTGTTTTTTTGTAGCTCACTGAGTCCAATTAATGCTGCCCATATAATGCATTTGGTGGAGCATGGGCAGCTCTCATGGACTATGCCTCTAAGGAAAACTGATGATTGACTTACTCTCAGCTACCTCATCCATTTCTGGAAGTTGAGTTTGAATTTGTGAACCCTGTATAGAACTGTGACAGGTAGCTTGCTCCCAAAAGCTCCACGCCTGGCTTCTCAATCGCTTTAAGGAGCCTACCACCCCACCCCCAGCGGTCCTTTCTTACCTCATTATAACATGAAAATAACTGTTGCTGCACGGGGCACCAGGGTTCTGAGATTTCTGAGTAACTGGCACGGACACGTGCGAGCAATTTTGTGAGCCGGATGTTCTGAGGAATACTTAGAGATCCTTCATGCATGCAGTTTCTGAAGACTGCTCCCCATTTCCTGTGCTCTGTATATATACATCTAGAGCTACTTCAATCTTCTCATTCCAAAGGAGTTGAAACTATTAAGTTAGTGTTAAAATATAAATATGATACAGAAATATGCAATGCTCTGGGATGTCCCTTCTGTACACTGTGAATATGTATTCCTCCCATGGGTTAATAATAAAAGCTGTTCGACCAGTAGCCAGGCAGGATAAGATTAGGTAGAACAGCCAAACTGAGGACCCAGATGAGGAAGGAGGGGGGGACATGAGCCAGTTGCCCAAGAAGCAAGACGCCAGATGACTCGTAAAGCCACAGCCATGAGGCAATGCATAGATTAATAGAAATGGATTAATGTAATGTAGGAGCAAGTTAGCAGTAGGTCTGAGTTATCGGCCAATATTTATAGTTAACATAAGCCTCTGTGTGGTATTTTGGGAAGCGGCTGCTGGGAATTTGGAAAAGGCACGTGGGAGATAAGGCTCCATTTACAGGCTCATAGGACAGAGAAAACTCTGTTTGCATTGTGAAATTAAAATTTGAAACGTGTTTTGTTTTTCCTCATCACAGTTAGCACTTGGGTGGTTTTCTTGGCAGACCTTTCTGCTCTATGTCCCTGTGTGTACAGTGTTGTAGGAAGTTGACACTGAAGCCCACAGATGCTTGCGTGGGTTAACACAAGGTCCCAGGTCAACCCCAGCATTTTCTTTGAAATGATTGTGAATATAGAATCATATACACACATCTTCTTCCCCAACATAGAAATTTATCCACCCTTACTACCTGAAAAACCCTAAAAAACAGAACATCTCGGGCTGGAGAGATGGTTCGGTGGTTAAGAGCACTGGCTGTTCTTCTGAAGGACTCAGGATCAAGTCTCAGCACCCACAAGGCAGCTTACAAACATTTGTAACTCCAGTTCCAGGGCACCCAACACCCTCTTCTGGCCTCTGCGGGCAGTATACACACGTGGTACACAGACATACAATTTCTGGCAATTTCACACATGTAAATGGTGCATCTTGATCATACATACCCCAACTCCCCAGGAAACATGACTCTCCCCTCCTAAAGCCCCCAGGCACTCCCAATCCCCTCTGATCACATACTCTCAGTCAATAATCCACTGAATCCAGTTAGTGCTGCCTGTTGGAATGCTGATTGATGGAGTTGACTTGACCCCGGGCCGGTAACCATAGCTACAGTGAGTGGAGTGTGATGACCATATTCCAAAGACAGCATCTCCCAGCTCCCTCCCCATCTTCTGCCTCTCACATTCTGCCTTGGGGAAGGGCGGAGTGGCTGCAGATGTCCCATTTTGGGCTGAGCACTCACAAGGCTGTAACACTTTAGCTAGCTGCTAGTCTCTGGCTTTAACTGCTTACCGCAGCAGAGAGGAGCTTCTCTGGTCAAGGTTGAGGCCAGAACTCCTCTGTGGGGTAAGCATAACTATTTGGCAACACATGGTTTAGCAAAACAAAGAACGTTTGTCAGCTGTGGGCTTTTGACCAAATAGTATCAGGCCTGCATTCCTTCTCGTGGAGTAATTGTCAAACCCGAGGAGAAAGCAGCGGGGTCACCCCTATACTGTTATGCCACAATTGAACCAGTGTGCATATCTACACCTTACAGACTTTTATGGGGGAAAGATATCACAGCCATTTTCTGTGTTTTGCAGATATATTTTTTTCATTGTTATTCTTATCCAGCATTAACAGTGTAGATGCAATGGACTTAGAATTCCTATTTTTGGCAACTGCTTAGGTTATCCCTAATTTCTACAAATATAAATTGAATAGCATGGTAGACATACGAGAGTCAGTGCTCAAGCTGGTGTCTAAGGCACTCTGCTGAAGGAAAGGGGCAGTTCAGTCCAGGAGCCCATGCTTTCCTGTCTGATTCATCTAGGTGTGACGGCTCACACCTGGAACCCTGACATGGGCCGGCTGCCACTAGCTCAGGTCAATCTGGGCTATAGAGTGAGCTACAGGATGGCCTCGGCTACAGAATGAGAACCTGTCTCAATAAAAAAGGGTTTGGACCCATGTAACACAGCGTCTGTTAAAATTAGTACTCTCCCTCTTGCTGTCCACGACCAGAGTCTGTCTGCTCCTGCCATGCTGACTGCGATGTCTTGTCTAGCAGCATCTCCCTTCTTCTTAACTGCGATGACATGTTCTGCCTGTATCTCCTTTTCCTTTATATTCTCAGTTGTTTTAACTCCCACACTTACCCGGACATGACAGTATGTGGTCAGGAGAGCTGTGTGGTTCTCCCTCCTGTGTTGGAGGGCATGGCTTTGCCCCTCCTGTAGGAGTTTCCTCTTCTTCATGCCATACAATCACTGTAACAGCAGCGGATGGACTTAAGCTTCCTATGGTCCCTCTCCATGAGTTCTGGGATTTGGGGCATCACCATGCGGCGCTGGGACTCAGGCTTGTGCATGCTAGGAAGGCACTATCCAATGTGCTACACTCCCAGACCTTGTAAGGTTCCTCTTTTGTGGCTCGCAGACATCCCAGCCATCAGACTGTTGGGGGCTCTCACGCAGTCGGTGCTAGCCTCTCCCTTGCAGCGCAGCTGAGGATGAATGTAGCGAATGTAGCAGCTGAGGATGAATGTAGCGAATGTAGCAGCTGAGGATGAATGTAGCGAATGTTCGGGGCAGAACACTTTTCAATGATACAGATGAGGGCGGGTGAGGGTCGGAGGATTTAAATGAAGACAAAAGACAGCGGTTCATTCTTGCAAGGAGAATGGCATTTATTGTAACAAGAATAGAGCACTAAAGACCAGTAAGCAGGCACAGTAGAAAACTACCGAGGTCAGGAGCTCAAGTTCCCAGGGAGATGAGGGATAGCAGGAACTTGAATTTAGACAATAAGGATGGACAGAAAACAGGAACTTGCATACAGGTCTGATTGGAAGGAGGGGAACAGGATATGCTCGCTCCTCGTCACAATCTGGTCAGCAGTCCCTATGGGGGAAGGGTCCAACAGATGAACTTGAATTTCTGATTGTTCTGCTTCTGTGCTACCTCCTGAACCTGGGGTTACAGGCGTGTGTTACCAGGACCTGGGTCTGTGGTGCTGGGCTTGGACCTAGGGCTCAATGCATCCCAGGCATGTTAGAAAGGACTTGCTGGTGGTGGCATCACATCAAGACCTAATGAGACACCTTATTTAATTGGATTTTGTCTTGGGGTTACGATCACTGTGATAAAACACCATGGCCAAAGCAACTTGGGAAGGAAGGGTTTTATTTGGCTAATGCTTCCTCATCTCTGAAGGAAGTCAGGACAGGAACTCTCACATAGCAGGATCCTGGAGGCAGGAGCTGATTCGGAGGCCATAGAGAATGAAGCTTACTGGCTTGCTCAACCTGCTTTCTTACAGAATTCGGGAGCACCAGCCCAGGGATGGCTCCACCCACCATGGGTGGGCCCTCCCCCATCAGTCACCAATTGAGAAAATGCCTTACAGCTGGATCTTGTGGAGGCGTTTCCTCAGCTGAGGCTCCTTGCTCTCTGGCTCACTCTGGCTCGTGTCTCGTGTCAAGTCGACATGAACCCAGCCAGCCTAGCTTTCTTTTGTGTTATCTTGCTTTCCTGCTTCTTACAGACTGCAAATGTAGCAACAATGAATTGGCCTTGGAGAGAATACTTTTCAACTTGCTGGACTTCTGTGGATAAAGCCATAGTTTGCCCATGTCAGTGAACTGAGTTTTCTTAGAAAGTACAGACCAGACATCTGACTTTAGGGCTGGGAAGTACACAGTGGGAGAGTGCTCATATCTGTGCACAGCATTTTTCAGGTCCAGGGTTCAAGTCCCCAGAAAACAAACCAAAGGTGGGCAGGTGAGAACCAGCTGTACAGAGTTCTCCTCTGACCACCACATGTGTGCTGCGGCACAATGCCCCTCCCCCATCATCCACACACAGGTGTGACTCACACACAAACCAATAGTAAATACAGTGCTAAAGTCTCCAAATCCAAAGCCACCCGACTGCAGGACGAAGGAAGCTGGGAAGCCCAGTGGTTAAGCATTATTGGTAAGGGCTGAAAGGGAGGGTGTCTGGTCTCATTTCTTCCCCTTCTGTTTGTGAGGCCCAAACCACACACGTAAGAGCTCCAGTGTTCTCTGAGCAGCACAGGAGGCTTCATTCATGCCCCAGGAAACTTCCCCAAATAGTGACAGCAACCCCAGAGCCAGCTCAGGAGACACGGTACGCACCCCAGGGACGCATGACCGCCCACCTTCCTGTAGACGCTCTCACTGCTGCCGCACAGGCTGACTGAATCTGTAAGTCTAAGTAAGCCGTCTGACTTCTTAGAGATTCCATTCCACCAGCTGGACGGTGAAGGCTATAATGGTTCCTAGGCTGCAGGGATTCCTGGCTGGCATAGCAAGCATCCGGTAAACAGCAGCCCACTTGGTTTTGTTTCTTGAGATCAGGGCTGGCCTAGCTGAGGCTGTTCCTGAAATCACAGCCATTGCCCCGCCTCAGTCTCCCAAGTGTTAGGAATGGATTGCAAGTATGAGCCCCTACACCTTAAGAGCTTAATGTGAGTTCTTTAAACACACTTCCTAGGGCTTAATGTGAGTTCTTTAAACACACTTCCTAGGTCTAGTTTCCCTCAGGTTCATGGCTTTCACAGTTTCCCCAGGTAGAAACCAAGGTTTCCACAACTCCCTTATCATTACGATGTTAATTATGTGAACTCGATATCACTCTTACCTTGGAGAGGCATGTTCTTAATGTACTGTAAAATATTTATTGCGAAGGAGTAGCAGTGTAGATGAGGAAGGTCAAGGCATAGGACACATGGATAGTAACTGACCATCAGTGCTTGAACCCAGGCAGCATGCACCCCCAAATTTGGGCTCCTAACTATTCTGCCTTATTAAATAACTTTGTTTTTGTTTTTGTTTGTGGCTGTGGGTGTGTGGTGTGTACATTTGTAAGGATGTGAGTGCAGATGTGTGCACCCACACATGAATTTCAAAAATCACCTCTGGTGTCTTTCCTTGAATGCCCCACCTTTATGTTTTAAGACAAGATCTCTCACAGAACCCGAGGCTCACCCAGTGGGCCAGGCTGTTGATCAACGAGCTTCAGGAGCCCGGCTGTCTCCACTCCTGTCTCACCCCTCAAGGCTGTGGTTGTGTGTGTGATGGTGTGTGCAGTTGCGTCTCACCCCTCAAGGCTGTGGTTGTGTGTGTGGTGGTGTGTGCAGTTGCGTCTCACCCCTCAAGGCTGTGGTTGTGTGTGTGGTGGTGTGTGCAGTTGCGTCTCACTCCTCAAGGCTGCGGTTGCTGGCACACACCACCCAGCTTTTGTCTTGGGTTCTAGGGATCCTAACTTAGTTCTCACGTTTCTGTAGCAGGTACTTTAGCCCCTGCCCATCTCTTGTAAGACTTGCATATGTTTCTGAGTTTCTGAGTATGTACTTAACCAGAGCTTTGAGCATTTGAAGACCTTTGAAACTTTAGAACAGTAATCATAAGACTTAAGAAAAATCAGATGAACAAATACAGCTAGATATTTTACAAAGGCTGAACGGTAGAGCATTTGTCTAGCAAGCAAGAGGTCCTGAGTTCAACTCCCAGTAGTCTTCCGCCCCCAATAAGAATAGAGAGAAAACATTAAATAAAGAACAGCTTAAAATCACACTGAAAGGGGACAGTCAGCTACCGACACACGCTGGCAGCCCCAGCCCTGGTAAGCATGCTCTGTGAGCAGGGAAAACCCAGAGAAGATGGTGGGAGAACAGAGGCCATCGGGTAGTAAGGCGTCCAGAAAATTGGTGAGGAAGTTGGGATTTTTAGAGGTAAGTGAAAGCAGAAATAAAAAATGTCAGTAAAGTTGACTTTCATCATGGGGATATTTGGTGACAAATCAGCCTTTGGCTTTCATAGTCTTTGTTTTTGTCATGTTTGTTTTTTTGAGAGTTTTGGGTGGTTCAGGATGGTCTTAAACTTGAAATGAAGCCAAGGATGAGTTTAAATTTCTAAGGGATATTTATTTGTCATTTAAAAAATTCTTGAAATGGCTTACTTGTTAGATCCTAGCCAAGAGACATTTTGCTTACTTTTACATTGACATTCTTTTGAATTTTTATTTATTTTTAATTCTTCTCTTTACATTACACCCTGACCAAAATTTCCACTCCTCCCAGCCCCTGCCCTTATCTCCCCTCCTCCCCCAATCCACTCCTTCTCCATTTCTCTTCAGAAAAGAGCAGGCCTCCCAGAGATATCAACTCAAACATAGCATAGCAAGTTACAATGTAACTGTGTACAAACTCTCCCATCAAAACTGGACAAGGAAACCCAGTAGGATGATAAGAACCCCAAGAGTAGGCGAAAGAGTCAGAGACAACCCCACTCCCACTGTTAGGGGTTACAAGAACAGCAAGCTACACAGACATAGCACATACGCAGACATAACACACACAGAGACATAACATATAGGCAGACATAGCATATACATAGGCATAGCATATACGCAGACAGCATATACACAGACATAGCATATACACAGGCATAGCATATACACAGACATAGCATATACACAGGCATAGCACATACACAGACATAGCATATACACAGGAATAGCATATACACAGACATAGCATATACACAGGCATAGCATATACGCAGACATAGCATATACACAGATGTAACATGTACACTGACATAGCATATACACAGACATAGCATATACGCAGACATAGCATATACACAGATATAGCATATACACAGACATAGCATATACACAGACATAGCATATACACAGATATATCATGCACACAGACATAGCATATACACAGACATAGCATATACACAGATATATCATGCACACAGACATAGCATATACACAGATATATCATGCACACAGATATAGCATATACACAAACAGCATATATGCAGAGGGCTAGGCCAGGCCCTTGCAGGTTCAGCAATTGTTGCCTCAGTCTCTGAGAGTTCCTGTGGGCCCTGCTTAGTTGATTCTTGTGGTGTCCTTGACCCCTCTGGCTCCTACAATCCTTTTCCCCTTCTTCCACCATGGTTCCCCAAGCTCTGCTTAACAATTGGGTGTGGGTCTCTGCATCTGTTCCCGTAAGTTGGTAGATGAAGCCTGATAATGACTGGACCAGGCTCCAGTGTGAGTGTAGCAGAGCATCATTAGGAATCATTTCCTTCCTCTTCCTCTTCCTCTTCCTCTTCCTCTTCCTCTTCCTCTTCCTCTTCCTCTTCCTCCTCCTCCTCCTCCTCTTCCTCCTCCTCTTCCTCTTCCTCTTCCTCTTCCTCTTCCTCTTCCTCTTCCTCTTCCTCTTCCTCTTCCTCTTCCTCTTCCTCTTCCTCTTCCTCTTCCTCTTCCTCTTCCTCTTCCTCTTCCTCTTCTTCTTCTTCTTCTTCTTCTTCTTCTTCTTCTTCTTCTTCTTCTTCTTCTTCTTCTTCTTCTTCTTCTTCTTCTTCTTCTTCTTCTTCTTCTTCTTCTTCTTCTTCTTCTTCTTCTTCTTCTTCTTCTTCTTCTTCGGTCATATTTGGTTCTAACCCCTGGTTCCTGGCCATCCAAGCAGTGTCTGTCATGGGCTCCCTCCTGTGGCATGGGCCTCAGGTCAGACCAGTCATTGGTTGGACACTTGCACAACCTCTCAGCCACCATTGCCCCAATCTTGTGGGCAGGGCAAATTATAGGTTGGAGGTTTTGTGGCTGGGTTGATGTCCCAGTCCCATCATTGAAAGCCTTGCCTTGTTGTACAAGGTGGCTGGTTCAGGCTCCCTATTCCCCATTACCAGAAGTCCTTGCTAGGGTCAACCTCATACATTTTATGGAGTTACCACTGCACTAAGTTTCCACACCAACCTCTAAATGCCCGCAGTTCCAGTTATCTCTCCCAGAATGATCTGCCTCCATCCCACAACCTTGCTTTATCCCTTCTGTTTCCATCCCTACCTCCCCCAGTCCACCCTTGAAATCTATTCTATTTTCCCTTCCCAGGAAGATCCAAGCACCTTCCTTTGGAACTTCCTTGTTACTTAGTCTCTCTGGATCTGTGGACTGTAGCATGATTGTCTTTGACTTTGCAGTTAATATCCACTTATAAGTGAGTACATATCATGTTTGTCTTTTTGGGTCTGGATTACCTCAATCAGGGTTATTTTTTCCTAATACTGTCCATTTGCCTGCAAATTTCATGATGTCATTATTTTAAAATATCTGAGTAATACTCCATCGTATAAATGCACCCTAGTTTCTTTATCCACTACTCAACTGAGGGGCATCTGGGTTGTTCCCAGCTTCTGGCTATTATGAATAAAGCTGCTGCGAACATAGTTGAACAAGTGTCCTTGTGGTCGGATGGAGCATCCTTTGGGTATATGATATGCCCACGAGTGGTATAGCCGGGTCTTTAGGTAGATTGAGTCCCAGTTTCTGAGAAACTGCCATACTGATTTCCAATGTGACTGTAGAAGTTTGCACTCCCTCCAGCGGTGAAGGGGTGCTCCCCTTTCTTCACATCCTGCCAGCATGAGTGTCACTTGTGTTTTTTACTTTAGCAATTCTGACAGGTGTAAGATGGAATCTCAAAGGAGTTTTGATTTGCATTTCCCTGATGGCTAAGGATGTTGAACATTTTAAGTGTTTCTCTGCCATTTGAGATTCCTCTATTGAGAATTCTCTGTTTAGATCTGTACCCCATTTTAAAACTGAATTATTTGGCTTGTTGATGTTTTTGTTGATGTCTCTTGAGGTTTTTTAAAAATATATTTTGGATATTAGCCCTCTGTCAGATGTGGGGTTGGTGAGAAAATCCTTTCCCATTCTGTTTTTGTCCTATTGACAGTGTTCTTTGCCTTATGGAAGCTTCTCCATTTCATTAGGTCTCATTTATTAGTTGTTGATCTTAGTGCCTGTGCTATTGGTTCAGGAAGTTGTCTTCTGTGTCAATTCTGTGCTCAAGGCTATTCCCTACTTCCTCTTCCATTATACTCAGTGTAGGTAGTTGGTGAGGCCTTTGATCCACTTGGACTTGAGTTTTGGGCATGGTGATAGATATGGATCTACCTGCATTCTTCTACGTGCTGACTTGATGTTGTACCAGCACCATTTGTTGATGATGCTTTCTTTTTTCATTGTATAATTTTTGTTTCTTTATAAAAAAATCAGATGTCTATAGGTGTATGGATTTATGTCTGGGTCTTTGATTCAATTCCGTTGATTAACCTGTTTGTTTGTATACCAATATCATACAGAGTTTTTACTACAGTTCTGTAATACAGCTTGAAATTAGGGATGGTGATACCCCAGAAGTTTTTCTATTGTACAGGATTGTTTTAGCTATTCTGGTATTTTGTTTTTCCATATGAAGTTGAGTATTGTCTGTAAAGAATTGTGTTGGAATTTTGATTGGAATTGCATTGAATCTGTAGATTGCTTTTGGTAAAATGTCAATTTTTATAGTGTTGATCCTACTTGTGCAAGAACATGGGAGATATTTACATTTTCTGATATCTTCTTCAATTTCTTCCTTTAAAGATTTGAAGTTCTCGTCATAAAGGTCTTTCACTTGCTTGGGTAGAATTACACCAAGATATTTTATGTTATTTGTGGCTATTGTGAAGGGTGTTGTTTCCCTTTCTCAGCCCATTTGTCATTTGTATTTATTTATTTATTTTGGTTTTTACGAGACAGGGTTTCTCTGTATTGTTTTGGAGGCTGTCGGTCCAGCCTGGCCTCGAACTCACAGAGATCCGCCTGCCTCTGCCTCCCGAGCGCTGGGATTAAAGGCGTGTGCCACCACCACCCGGCCCATTTGTCATTTGTATATAGGAGGGTTACGGATTATTTTTGAGTTAATCTTGTATCCTGCCACTTTGTGAAAGTGTTTATCAGCTGTAGGAGTTGTTCCCTGGTAGAATTTAGGGGGTTATTTATGTGTACTATCATCTCATCTCCAAATAGTGATACTTTGACTTCTTCCTTCCCAATTTGTATTCTCTTGATCTCTTTTAGTTGTCATATTGTTCTAATTAAAATTTCAAGTACTGGGGGCTGGAGAGATGCCTGCTCTTCCAGAGGTCCTGGGTTCAATTCCCAGCAACCACATGGTGGTTCACAACCATCTGTAATGAGATCTGGTGCCCCCCTCTGGCCTGTGGGCATACAGACATATGCTGTATACATAATAAATAAATAAATGTTTAAAAAAACAATAGTCAAACAGAAAGCTCTTGGATGAAAGGTGTGTGTTAAGGCTGAACCACACCACAACTAGAAGCAGGTCTTTTTTTTAAAAAAATCATGTACTATACTGAATAGATATGGAAAGAGTGGACAGCCTAGTCTTGTTCCTGATTTTAGTGGGCTTGCTTTGCACTTCTCTCCATTTAATTTGATGTTGGCTATAGGCTTGCTGTATATTCTCTTTATTATGTTCCTTGCATCCCTGATCTCTCCAATACTTTTATCATGAAAGGGTGTTCATTGATTCTTTGTATTGTTCTCTTGTTTCTATTTTATTGATTTCAGCTCTCAGTTTGATTATTTCTTGGATGCTCTTGGATGTGTTAGCTTCTTTTTGTTCTAGAACTTTCAGGTGTACTGTTAAGTTGCTAGCATGAGATTGCTCCAAATTCTTTATGAAGGCACTTAATACTATGGACAATCTTCTTAGCACTGTTTTCATTGTATCTCATAAGTTTGGTTTTGTTGTGCATTCATTTTCACTGAATTTTAGGAAGTCTTTATTTTTTCTTTATGTCTTCCTTGACTCTGGTAATTCAGTAGAGAGTTATTCATTTTCCATGAGTTTGTAGGCTTTGCATTATTCCTGTTGTTGAAATTCAGCTTTAATTCATGGTGGTCTGATAGAATGCAGTGGGTTATTTCAGTTTTCTTGTATCTGTTGAGACTCGCTTTGTGATGAAGTATGTGGTTAATTTTGGAGAAAGTTCCATGAGATGCTGAGAAGAAGATGTATTCTTTTGTGTTTGGGTAAAATGTTTTATAGATATCTATTAGGGACATTTGGTTTATAATGTCTGTTAGCTCCATTATTTCTCTGTTTAGTTTTTGCTGGATGACCTGTCCATTGGTGACAGTGGGGGTGTTGAAGTCTCCTGCTATCAATGTGTTAGGGTCAGTATGTGATTTAAACTTTAGTAATGCTTCTTTTATAAATGCGAGTGCTCTTGCACTTGGAGCATATATGATAAGAACTGAATGTCATCTTGGTGAATTTTTCCTTTGATGAGTATGAAGTGTCCTTCCCCATCTCTTTTGATTAATTTTGGTTTGAAGTCTGTTTTGTCAGATATTGGAATCATACTCCAGCTTACTTCTTAGCTCCATTTGCTTGGAAAACCTTTTTCCAACCCTTACTCTGAGGTATCGTCTGTCTTTGATGTTGAGATGTGTTCTATGCAGCAAAGGATAGATCCTGTGTTTTAATCCATTATATTAGTCTGTACTTTTTATTGGGGAATTAAGTCCATTGATATTGAGAGATATCAATGACCAATGATGGTTAATTCCCATTATTTTGTTGTTGGTGGTAGTAATGGCATGTATGTGTACTTCCCTTCTTTTGGTTTTGCTGGAATGAAATTGTTTATTTCTTGTGTTTTCATGGGTGTAGTTAACCTCCTGGGGTTGGCGTTTTCTTTTTAGTATCTCTGTAGGGCTAGGTTTATAGATAGATATTGTTTGAATTTGACTTTATCATAGAATATCTTGTTTTCTTCATGTTTTGTTGGGTATAGTAATCTGGGCTGTCATCTGTGTTCTATTAGAGTCTGCAGGGCATCTGATAAGGCCCTTCTGGCTTTTAGAGCTTCTATTGAGAAGTTGGGTATAATTCAATGCCTTTATATGTTACTTGCCCTTTTTCCTTTGCAGCTTTTTAGTATTGTTCCTTTGGTCTGTGCCTTTAATATTTTAGTTATTATGTGGTGAGGGGCCTTTCTTTTCTGATCCAATCTATTTGGTGTTCTGTAAGTCTCTTGTACCATTATAGGTAGTTCCTTCTTTAGGTTAGGAAAATTTTCTTCTATGATTTTGTTGAAAATATTTTCTAGGCCTTTCAACTGGAGTTCTTCTCCTTCATCTATTTCTATTATTCTTAGGTTTGGTCTTTTCGTAATGTCCTAGATGTCCTGGATGTTTTGTGTCAGGAATTTTTATATTTAATATTTTCTTTGGCCAACGTATCTATTTTTTTCTGTTATATCTTCAATGCCTGAGAGTCTCTCTTCTAACTCTTGTATTCTGTTGGTGATGCTTGTGTCTGTAGATCCTGTTTACTTGCCTAGATTTTCAATTTTCAGAATACCCTCAGTTTGTGTTTTCTTTATTGCTTCTATTTCCATTTTTAGGTCTTGAACAGTTTTATCAGTTTTCTTCATCTGTTTTTTTTTCTTGGCTCTCTTGAAGGGATTTATTATTTTCTCCATTTTTGTCTTCCCTCACTTTCTCTAAAGTATTTATTCTCTTTTTCTTTAAGGACCTCTGTCATATTCATAAAGTTGATTTTAAGGTCTTTTTCAGTGGAATATTCACGTCTTATTGTAGTAGGATAGCTGGGCTCTGGTGGTGACATATTACCCTGGCTCTGTTGATCACATTGTTACTCTGCCATCTAGGCGTCTGGGTTTGGGATTATTATAGGTCTAGGTGACAACTTCTGAGTTTGTTTTTGTTGGGTGGTGTTTGTTTCTTGTTTTCTGTTTGCTCTCTGGTTTTCTGGTTTGTGTGGTCTATCCGAGTTGGGGGGTTGAACTTCTGGTGGCTAGCATGGCCTCTGGTCCAGTAGGGAGTATGCATCTGAGTTGGGGGCTGGGAGCTGGGACAAGGTGATGAGGAGGGGGAGGGGATCAGGGATAGAGGGGACACACTGAGGGAGTGGGGTACATCTTTGAACTGGTGGCCTGTCTGAAGTTCTGTCAGCTTGTGGTGGCCTCTGGTCCAGCAGTGAATATCCACCTGCGTTTGCCACCTTTTCTTCCAGCTGGTGTGGCTGCACTTGAGCAGGTGATGTCTACCTGAGTTGGGGGTGGAGACAAGGCAGTGGGGGACTGGGGTGGAGGAGTGGTGGAGGATTGTGTCCTTGGGAACTGTTGGAATGGGAGAGCTCTGCAGGCAGGTGGTCTGCCTACCTGTTTTTCTGGCTGGCATGGCCTGACTTTTGTTGTTGTTGTTATTTTTAAAGGTTTGTTTTTTTCAGTGTATATATGTGGGTTTGTTGTGCCCCTGGAGGCCAGAAGAGGATGTCAGATCCCCTAGAGCTGGAGCTAGAGGCAGTTATAGGTGATGGGAACCCAGGTTCCCTGGAAGAACAGCATATGTGCTCAGTCTGAGTCATCTCTCCAGTCCCGATATTTATTTATTTCTTAAACTTCATTTGTGTGTGTTGTGAGGGGAGACACACCAGCACACGTGTGCCATGCACACTCATGGAGGTCAGAAGACAATCTCTGTTGGTCCTTTCCCTCCACTATGGGTTTTGGACTCCATGCTCTGATCTCAACTCCCTATTCTCCTGTCTCCACTTCCCAACCACTGGGATCATCATGCTCAGTTTATCCAGTGCTGGGGTAATAACCCTGGCTTGGTGCATGCTGGGCAGGTACTCTGCCAACTAAGCTATAGCCCCAGCCTCCATTTTTTTTTTCAAATGCTTGAGGGTTCCAGGGACCACGATGCCAGGCTCACTCTAGACGAAGGGCTGAAGAGCAGAGTCCCATCAAATCTTCTTAGAGGTGATTTCCTCCTCTGTAAGCCGATTATTTACCACGACCCACTTGTTTTCCATGTAACCGTGGTTCAGGGTTGTAACTCTTGAGCTCGCGACTTTGTCATTAGTGGTCCATAGCAGCTTGAGTTTCCCAGCAGGGTGAAAGCTCTTCCTCCACCAGTGACTCCCAGTCTCGCCATGTCCTCTGCTGTGGGCTCTCCTCTCTGTCTCCCTCTGTGGTTTTAGGTGATGGACTCATCTGCGTCTCTTGGACTGAGCATCTGCTGCGTCTGACTGTGATGGCCACAATACTCCCCACACCCTTCCTCAGTGGGCCAACTAGAGTCAAGCGATAGAGAAAAGCAGAGAAGGGTAACTGGCATGTGAAGCTGAAGAGTCCTTCCTGGTCCAAGTGTGAGTCTGTTTGTCTGTCCTGCAAGGTGAGCTGACCAGAGGGAAGGGACTGAGGTCACTTCCTGTCTCCTGCAAGGTGAGCTGACCAGTGAGAAGGGTGTGAGGCCACTTCCTGTCTGTCCTAAGGTGAGCTGACCAGTGGGAAGGGAGTGAGGTCACTTCCTGTCTGTTCTGTAAGGTTTGCTGACCAGTGAGAAGGGAGTGAGGTCACTTCCTGTCTGTCCTGCAAGATGAGCTGACCAGTGAGAAGGGTGTGAGGTCACTTCCTGTCTCCTGCAAGGTGAGCTGACCAGAGGGAAGGGAGTGAGGTCACTTCCTGTCTGTCCTGCAAGGTGAGCTGACTAGTGGGCAGGGAGTGAGGTCACTTCCTGTCTCCTGCAAGATGAGCTGACCAGAGAGAAGGGAGTGAGGTCACTTCCTGTCTGTCCTAAGGTGAGCTGACCAGTGAGAAGGGAGTGAGGTCACTTCCTGTCTGTCCTGCAAGATGAGCTGACCAGAGAGAAGGGAGTGAGGTCACTTCCTGTTTGTCCTGCAAGGTGAGCTGACCAGAGAGAAGGGAGTGAGGTCACTTCCTGTCTCCTGCAAGGTGAGCTGACCAGTGAGAAGGGTGTGAGGTCACTTCCTGTCTGTCCTAAGGTGAGCTGACCAGAGAGAAGGGAGTGAGGTCACTTCCTGTCTCCTGCAAGGTGGGCTGACCAGAGAGAAGGGAGTGAGGTCACTTCCTGTCTCCTGCAAGGGAGCTGACCAGAGAGAAGGGAGTGAGGTCACTTCCTGTTTGTCCTAAGGTGAGCTGACCAGTGGGAAGGGAGTGAGGTCACTTCCTGTCTGTCCTGCAAGGGAGCTGACCAGAGAGAAGGGAGTGAGGTCACTTCCTGTCTGTCCTGCAAGGGAGCTGACCAGAGAGAAGGGAGTGAGGTCACTTCCCGGCAGACGAGTTCCTCCTCTGGCTGGTGTCATACAGTGGACAGACAATGGCTAGTGAGTGAACTCTCTTCCCATGAAGAACAAAGAACTCTGCCACCCACCTACTGTGTGCTGCAGTCCATACCACTCACTGTTCCACCACAGCAAGAAGAGAGCAGGCGGAAGAAAGGGCCGATTCCCAGCCAGCCTTGAGGTGGACAGAACTTCTCTGCCTCAGATCTCAACCGGGGGCTGTAGGCAGGAAGATCTTTCAGAGAACAGGAGATGTGGCTGGAGAGTGGGTAGGAGGTTGTTGCCCACAACTGTTAAATGCTGGGGAAATACTGGGGAGACATTTCATGCCCTCCTCACACTTGATTGTTTTAGCCCATTTCCAAAGAGTCCGTGACGCTGAGAGGGTGGGTGATCACCAGTCACAACACCACTAGGTGCAGAGTCTGCTTCTGTCTTCGGCCCTTGCTGGACCACTCCACAACGTTTAGTCAATACTTGCATCAGCTTTTGGGTTGCCTGGGATGGAAAAGGAATTCCAGTGTGGTCACAGAAGGGTTAATGAGAAGTCCCTGCATGGTGGTAAAATTACCCAAAGAACAAGTGTTTAGTGCCATACCCTTGTATCAGTACTTACTAAGAAGATCACACCCCAATTTTCAATTACTAGCTTGAGCACAGACATATATGCAGTCTAACATTTCATACACATTAAACAAATCTTTAAAATAACACATCTCAGAGCGAGTACATCAAGGCGGGGCAGGAAACCCGCCCCGGTCCCTTCTCCAGCACGTACTGTCTACTAGAACTAAGTCCCACACGTCTTAGTCATCTACTGCTGTGATGAAAGACCGTGCCCAAGAACAACTTGTGGAGGAGAGGGCTCATTTGACTTACACATCGTAGTCCGTTTCTGAAGGATGCTGTTGCAGGAACGCACCCAGGGCAGGAACCTGGAGGCAGAGGCCGGGGAGCAGTGCTGCCTACTGGCTTGCTCAGCCTGCTTTCTTACAGAGCCCAGGGCCACCAGCCCAGGGACTGCTCCACCCAAAACTGATGGCTGGACCCTCTGCCATCAATGCCTAATTGAGAACATGCCTTACATCAGGATCTTATGGAGACATTTTCTAAGTTAAGTTTCTCTCCTTTTAGATAACTCTAGTTCGTGTGTCAAGTTGACCTAAGACTAGCCGGCACACCAAGCTAGTAATCTACTGTGCTATAGCAGGTTTGGTTTTTTGTTTGTTTGTTTTTGCTTTTGGTGTCTGCGTATTTGTTAAGGATGTGTACACATATGTGTTTGTACATATAGAGGAATCATGCATGTTCCCAAGAAGCCACCCTTCTTGCTGTTTTGAGGAAGGGTCTCTCATTGGCCAGTAGCTCTCCCATTAGGTCAGGCTGGCTGGCTAGGGAGTCCCCAGGAGCCGTCTGTCTCCGGATCCTCCACACCGGGAGCACAAACAGGAGCCACCAGCTCAGCCCTTGTACTAGGATTCTGAAGACCAAACTCGTGTCTTCATGCTTTCCCGTCAAGCTCGTTAATGACCGAACCACTTCTCCAGCTCAAGCCTGCCGGAGACCTGGCTTCTCTCTGTCACCATCCACCTCAGTTTGACTTCTTCTTGCCGATCTACTGGGCTGGGAGACATGACTGCAAACGTTTTGACAGCTCCAAGGCCCCACCCTAGTCACAAGCTCTGCCTGCACTAGGATGCTGCCCTTATCACATTCTTAGTCATCTCTCCACCCAGCGACTGCTGACCTTCCCAATGCCTGAACTGCACCATCCAGCCAGTTTGGCAGCTCACAGAAGTTTCCATGACCCATTTAGTACACACCCAGTGCCCAGGGCGCTGTAGCTTAGATGACCCAAGTCCCTCTGTCTGAAGTCTTACTGAGTGCCAGGGAAGTGTGGGGAGCAGAGCCTGGCTCCCTCCCTTGTCTAGACTCTCAGATCTTGTCCCCTACACCTGCAGAGTCCTCTAGTCTGGGCAAGCATTTCTTCCTCTTGATCTTTCACCCCATGTTTTCCTGGGTTCCTCAGATCCATAACCTGAAAGACACGTTCTTCCTTGCTCCAGGGAAGGGAGGAAAAAGTCCTCAAAGAGGAGGGAAGACATTTGCATTTCATTTTCCAGCTCATCAAAGAAAGGAGATGAAATGGAAGCTTTGATTGCCTGCTGAAATGGAGTGAGGACTGTGCCCTGCTCCACAGTGCTGGAGAGGAAGGTCAGCAAGAGGCTTAAAGAACCAGGGTCCTAGGACAGGCAGTGGAGGTGAGCAGTGGCCGAAGGTGGCATCGTTGGGCTTGGGCTTCCCAGATTTTCCATGTAGAGCTTGGAGTCCAAAATACCTCCAGTTGCCTTGCAGACAGAATGGACGCAGGTCTGGCTGCCTGGGGATGAAAGGCCCTGGGCATGGCCAAGAATGAGACACCAAGTTTGATGTGTATTCGGGGGACGCACTTGGCCTCCAAGCACTGAAGTGTACTTGATTTGCATGACTGTGGAGACTGCTGTCCTCACTGGGACTCTGGTGGCCCTGGGTGTTGAGGAGCAGTGGTCCAGCTGCAACATCTTCTCTTCTTAGGGCCAGTGCTGCCATCGTCAAGGCTGGCACTCCAGCGTATGCCTGGAGGGTGAGACAGATGACAAGGACCTGTGACACACTGAGCAGATGTTCCACTTCAAAGATGAACCCCTCAATATGACTCCGGAGGATGGCGGTGACCTGCTAACCTCATCCACACCAAATACCCACAGACACTGTCAGATATCCAAGGCATCTCTGAGAAGACCTTGGGATCTACAACCTCTGCAAGATGGTGGCCAATGGGACACTAAGGTGCCGGCCATCGAGCCATCAGTGTCAATGATTCTGTCACCAAGAGCAAGTTTGACAGCATCTATGGCTGCTGGGAATCTCTCACTGATGACATCAAATGGGTCGCAAATGGGATAATTTCAGGGAAGGTGGTGGTGGTAGCAGGCTGTGGTGAAGTGGGCAATGGCTGTGCCCAGCCCCGGGGGGTTTCAGGGCCTTCAGACTGTGCAGGACACTGGGTCTAGCACGTGGTATGCGGGGGTATTCGGAAGAATTCCCTGCAGGGCAGGGTCGCCCACACAGAACCCCAATCTGGCTTTTTGCACCACAGCCTAGCTCAGTTGGGTTGCCAGGTCCCCCTCGGGACCTCATATTCTGAGCCTGCTTCTCTGGTCTTCTCTCTGATTCTGGGAATTCCCTGGTACATTTTCTAAGAAATTTCACTTCTTCATTAGGGTTAGAATCTGCTACCATGTCTTGCAATCAACTGGGAGAACTGGGGATGGAGTTGGGGGAGCATTTGTCTAACAGGTACAGAACCTGGGGCCCATCTCTAGTGTCTCACAAACCAGGTGCATGCTGGGGGTAGGAGAAAGAGGGCCAGGAACTCATTTCACAGTGAGTTTGAGGCCAGCCTGGGCCGCATGAGACACTGCTTCAGTGCACAGCAGAAACTTGGTGTTCCCCACCAGCAATCCCTGGGATGATGAATCTTCCCTCACCAAATGGAAACTGACTAATCCTTGTGATGGTGACTTGGTAAAGGACACCAGATTTTAAAAGACTATTGTAAACCAGGTGTGGTGGTGTAAGCCTTTAATTAATCCCAGCATTGTAGAGAGAAGCCTTTTCCTTGCCAGCCGCTTTGGTTTTTCCTCCCCAGTCACCTGGGCTCTGCAGCGTTGTAGTCCCCAAATAACACACAAGACGCTGTATTAATTATGAAGCTGTTGGCCTTGCTTGTTTCTTACTGGCTTGCTCTGACTTAAGTATTTATCCCATAACTGTTAATCTAAGTATTTCTCTTACCGGAGAAAAGTTCCAGACATCTTACTTCTCTGGCGGGCTACATCATGACTCCCTGTGTTTCTCCTACTCAGAGTCCTCCTGGACTCCTAGTCCCACCTATCTTGCTTCCCTATTGGCCAACAGTACTTTATTGACATATACACAGGTCTTCCCCATCACAGCACTTGGAAGGCAGTTTGGTCAAACCCGGTGACTTGAGTATGGTAGGTGGTCTGTCAGCAAGCCACAAGCCTAGCTGTGTGGTTCCTTTAGCACTTAACGCATCAGTTAATAATTATTAACTTTTCCGTGCTGGGAATCAAACTCATGGCCTCACACCGTCAGGTTCACCCTGGGGACCCTTACAGAGCAAGGAGCGGGGACAGGCAGGAGCTCGGTGTGGAAGATCTGCACCCAGCGTGGACGTTGACTCCCCCACACTGAGGTGGACGCAGCCCCGTGCCCCAGTGCTTTCTCCCTCCCTGAGACCATGCGCAATCAGGGTAGAATTACACACAGCCGGTGGGGAGGGACGGATGGATTCTCGGGCGAGGGTCCCGTGATCCTTTCTGCGAGGGAATTGTGAACAGTCCACCTGGCTGTGATGGTTGCTTTAGAGGAGGCACACCTGAACTCCTGGAGATGGCGGCAGTTTGGCTGGGAGAATAGTCCTACCCACAGCAGCCCATCACTTCCATGTCTCTTTCTCAGCAATTGAACTTCAGAAGGCACCAAGCAGATCGTTGCTGACCCTTAGATGGAGGCCAGGCCAGAGTGCCGGTCTCCCTCGTCCCCATGCTTGCTGGTACCCAGAGGAGTTGCCCTTTCACACACTCCAAGTGATCGGCGAATCCGCGGCCAGGGGCTGTGTCTTAAAACCGCGTTCTGCACTTGCAGAGCAATAGGAAATGCACCACCGACAAAACCGTGCTGTCTCCCTTCATAAGGGTTGTGGCCTAGAGACTTAGCAGGACATTCTCATCAGCGCCAAGTCCCTGTCCTTTTCTGGCATTGGCGGCTGGACCGCAATGACAAATCAAGGCACAAATGTCTGTTGAAGCCAGCATGCTTTGGGTTAGAATTAATCTCTTGGTTTAGAAAATGCCTCTTGGTTTAAATGGCAGGCGTTTTCATAAGTGGAAGGGTGACCCCGTGTGGCTGTTCAGAGCATCGCTGAGAATGGATGCGTCTGCTGTTCTAACTGGAGTGTGGACCACCTCCTTTCGATTCCGGACATGTCTGCTGCTTCTGTTGCCATCAGAGTATGGCAGAGGTGGTGCTGTGTGAAGGCAAAGGCACATCCAAAGAGATACTAAAATTAAACCCTGATGGCGGGGGGCTGGAGAGATAGTTTAGTGGTTAGAGCACAGGCTGCTCTTGCAGAGGACCTAGATTCAATTAGTAGCACTCACGAGCTGGCTCACAGCCGTCTCCCATTCCATGTGATCTGATGCCCTCTGCTTCCATAGACATCAGGAACACGTGTGGTGTGTAAACACATCTGCAGGCCAAACATCCATACATGTTAAATACATATTAAATAAACAAACAAGCAAATACATATTTAAAAAATTCTCGCATGCCAGAGATGCCACACACGGGCACTGCGGTTGACAGTCCCAGTTGAGCCCAGCTTTGCAGTTTCCTGCTGGCAGAGCAGACAGGAGAGTGAGGCTCAGGAATCTTCCATAGCGAGCCATCTGCTGATCTGACCAGGACCAGCAGGACCACCCCCGGGCCTGAGCTCCCAAGCCTCAGAACTGCTCAGATGGAATTCATGGCTGTTCTCAGGAGCCGCTCTTGAGAGTCGTTTTCATCCAATAGCAGAAAACTGGGCACTTCTGGTGTCAGCTCTGGTCTTCCAACACAGACACCAGGAGAGGGTTAGACCCGGGAGAGGCTGACAAGACCTGGCAGAAGCAGATACTCCTGCTCCAAGCCTGATGGCCAGGACTCTCTGCTCACTCAGCTTTCCTCCTTTCTGAGGTACCTGGCTCCAAATCTCTCCAAAGTGTGTGTGTGTGTGTGTGTGAGTGTGTGTGTGAGTGTGAGTGTGTGAGTGTGTGCATGTGTGTGTGTGTATGTGTGTGTGTGTGTTTGTGAGAGAGAGAGAGGGAGGGAGGGAGGGAGAGGGAGAGAGAGAGGGAGAGCGAGAGAGGGAGGGAGGGAGAGAATGCCTGCAGTGGTCAGAGGACAGCTTTCAGTCAAGTCTCTCCTTCTACTAAAAAGAGGTCCAGGGGAATCGCACTTAGGTTGGAAGACTTGGTGACAGCCTCTTCTAACTGCCAGACCACATTTTATGATTAATAATTGGTCATCAAATTTTGGAAGTGGAAGGACCACAAATTCTACTTTATAAAATGAGGGAATTATAACATAGGATGGGTGCTGCGTCTGTAGCTCAGTGGTAACCTGCTTGCCTGGCATGCCTCAGACCCTGGGTTCAACCAACCCCTAGCACTGGCGGTGGGGGCAGTGGGGAGGGTAAGCAGGTCATGGTGGTGCAAATCTAAGCCTTCAGCAAGCAGGCAGGAGGACGTTGAGCCTGAGGCCAGCATGGACTGCCTAAGGGTTCAGGATGAGTCTGGGACGCACAGCAGGACCTTCTCTCAAACAACAACATAAAACAAGTGACAAAACTGAAAATGGCGATCCGTTCAAAGAGAACTCGGGGAGTTCTAGGTCTTCCTTGGGGAGTAGAACACGGGCAGTATTCACCCAGAAGTTAAGACACAATCGTTTTCTTTCTCTTCCATACGTTACTATCGCATTAATAACAGCACCACAAGGGTAGCGGTGGTCAGCGTCACACTGGGCACGGGGTGGGGGTGGCGATGGACCCACTGTGCGTCACCTCAACCGCTTGATCTGGTCTTCCTTGTTCTGTATTCTTGGGCTCTATTCTTCTGGAAGGTTTCAAGACAAGAATGGTACAGGAAGCTAGCGAGGAGATGAAGACATGATGTCTTCATCACACCTAAAGGATCACCTAGGAGACACATCTCTGGCTATCTCTAGAGAGCTTTAACTAGGTGGGAAGGCCCTTAAAGTGGTGGTATTTTCCGACGGGCAGCTCTGACACAAGGGCCAGCCAGGCACCTTCAGAGGTCCGAGGAAAGAGCCGAGTGGGCCTACCCACCCTCGCAACCTCTCTAAGAGTGAGCATGTCCCTCGCTCCCGCCACTGCCCTCCCTGGCTGAGAGCAACTCTCTTTGGCCTTCCAACTTAGACTGCACAGCAGTGACTCTCCAGCAATCCAGCAGCCTCCAGCAATGGACTGGGCCAGCGGGGTCATCCAGCTTCAGAGGCCCAGGCGTGCGGACGGCCACTGTTGGACCACCCCGCCTTTATTGGTTCTATTGCTCCAGAGAACACTGCCCAATGTGGCCTTTTCTTTTATAGGAGAAGCCATGTCCTAGAGTAGCCCAAAGGGAAGTATTGAGAGACACGATTGCCTCTTAGGAAATCCAAATGACACTGAGAAAGATGACTGGGCAGGGGAAGCCCACTGTACTTCTGGGGTCCCAGCAGCCACCAACAAAAGGACCTGTGGCGTTCCCATGCCACCCCCGCTGTGGATGTTCCCATGCCACCCCCGCTGTGGATGCATGGTGAGCCAGCCCATGGGCTCTCTCTAGGCCTGCCTCTTCAGTGTCTGTGGTAAGTTTCTCTGCTCCATGCGCACATATTTCTTGTTCGGGACCACATCCTCAAGGCTAAAACAGTGCCTGTAGCATGGAAACAACACACACTGAATAAGTGAGTAGAAATTTGTGTTTCCCCAATGAAGGTGCCTGGCTGGCCCTGCCTGGGGCAGGTGTCTGTTCCTTTTCAAGTGACTATAGCAGGAGGTAGGATAGGACATACTTGGCCACCAAGGTCTCCTGCAGGTCAGGGGTACTTCTCTGAGAAGAAAGACGTGAAGAGAAGGGGCTGACCACCCCAAAGGGAGAGGCGGCTGACTGGTTTTGCCGGAGAACTGACATTTAAAACTGGATCACCGTGTCGAGTTCGGGCTCCTCCACGCTGTGTCTAGTGTTCTGGTCAGTATGCATGAGTGGGTTGGGATGCCATCTGCTGAGGGAGGGAGTGACGGTGGATACCTGACACTGTTCCTGGGGACATGAGCTGAGGTCAGTTGCGGTCAGAGGCTCGGAACTCAGTCTCCGCTTCCAGCGCCCTGCTACCCCGAAACCAGGCCTGCACAGCAAGGCGTCTGCAGACTTGCACGCTTGGCAGTCGCTACCATGAGTCCTGGATTTTCAGGCCGCGGCTGATGCGGTTCAGTCACTGGAGAGATGCCTTCAGTCCTTCCTTGCCTACTGCAGGCTTCCTCCCTTTCTAGTCTGCTTCCCCCTTGCTATGAAGATGGAATGTCCCAAGGGAGGGCAAGGGACGTGCTCAGACCTTTTCTTTCCTCTCAGCTCCCAGCCTCCCTCTTCTTCCCCTCTTCTCCACTGGCCAAGTGCCTCAACTTCCCAAGTGTTCCAGGAACATGCACGTCAGGGGTATGCATTATAGGACCAGGTTCTCCGAAATCTTCTTAAATCACAGTTTGCTTACTTGAAGAAGTTGTGCCAGTAGCAGAGGATGAGGAGAAAGGGAAGGAAAGCGTGCACACACACACTCACACACACTCACATGCTCACACACTCACATGCTCACACACACACACACACACACACACTCATACACACTCACAACACACTCACTCACACACACACACTCACACAAAAACAAGTCTTGAGAAATCCATATCTTGGCATTGGAATACAGGTTACTTTATTCCCTAAAATGCAACATATTTCTCCAATGAGCTTCAAAAATGGCCAATGTTACATTAACTGTATACTGGTTTTCCTGTCCCACGGGACGGTATAGGATTAGAGACTGGCAGGGTCCTTGTCCTTGCTGTGATGAAACACCATGGCCAAAAGCAACTTGGGGAGGAGAGGGTTTATTTCTCTCTCAGTTCCATACAACAGTTCATCATCAAAAGCCGTCAGGACAGGAACTCAAGCAGGGCAGGAACCTGGAGACAGGCGCGGACGCCTGAGGCAGAGGCCACTGAGGGTGCTGCTAACTGGCTTGCTCATCTGGGCTTGCTCAGCCTGCTTTCTAATAGAATGCAGGACCACCAGCCCAGGGATGGCCCTGCCCACAATGGGCGGGTCCTCCCCATCAATCACTGATTGAGACTATGCCTACAGACGTGCCTGAAGCTGGATCTTTTTTTTTTTTTTTGGGTTTTTCGAGACAGGGTTTCTCTGTGGCTTTGGAGACTGTCCTGGAACTCGCTCTGTAGACCAGGCTGGCCTTGAACTCACAGAGATCCTCCTGCCTCTGCTTCCCGAGTGCTGGGATTAAAGGCGTGCGCCACCAATGCCCGGCTGCAGCTGGATCTTATGGAGACATTTTCCTAATTGAGGCTCCCATTTTTCAGATGATTTTAGCCAGCGTCAGTTGTCATGGACTAGCCAGCACAGCCCTTGAGAAAGACGCAAGGGGCACAACATGAAAGGCAGTAAGAATCGCCTTTGTGGTTCTTTTAGTGATTAAAAAATCAGTGGTTCTTAAACGGGGGGGGGGGTTGCTTCTCCCTTTAGGGGACATTGGGCAATGTCAGAGCATTTCTGACAGCCACAGCTGAGGGTACTCTAGTGGCATGTAGTGAGGTCGGAGGTTACTGCTGAACAAATGACAACACATGGTCAAAGACGCCCACGGAGGGACTGGAGACATGGCTCAGAGGCTGAGAGCACCGTTGTTCTCGAAGAAGACTGAGGTTCGGTTCTCAGCACCCACACGGTAGCTCAGAACTGTCTATAACTCAGTTTATGGGATCTGATGTCCTTTTCAGACCTCTGGGGACACTGCATGCACTTACATACATGCAGGCAAGCCACTCATACACTGTGAAATAGAAATATTTAAATGTTTAGGAAATGCCAACCGTGCTGAGGTCAGGGAGCTTGTTTCTGCTGGGACTGAGGCTCAGTTACCAAGATGTTTGCCCAGCATGCAACCCTTCCTGGGTTCTAGCACCAACACTGTATGACCAGGCACGGTGGCACACGCATGTCCATCACTGGGGAGGTAGGTGCAGGAGGAGCAGAGGCTAAAAGTCAGTCTTGGATACATAGAGAGTCTAGAGTAGCCTGAGATACAGAAACCCTATCTCAAAAAATATTTTTAAGTGAACAATGTAAATATATTCAATAGTACGAAACTGTGTGCTTACAGGTAACATGGAAGCTATCATGTGATGTGCCTTTAATCACAGTTAAAACAGAATCCAGGTCTAGAGCTAGGGTATCAGTCAGCAAACCCCAGCCATCGCCCCTTACCAACACTTGCTCTTTTATCGGGTTGTAGCTGAAAAGAGGAAGGTGACAATGACATCTGGATTGGTGACATCTGGTATGGCAGAGGGCCGTGGAGAGGAATCTGGAATGCAGCTGCACCAGGAGGGATATGGGGGCAGGAACTCAGAGCGGGCAGGAAGCAGGAAGCTGTTACCACATGCCTCAGGAACTCGGGCGTTCTGTGGGAAGAACGTGCCTTCACAGCAGACTCGGAGTGAGCCACAAGGATAAGGGAGTGTCGTAACTTGGGGCCATACCAAAGACTAACAAGATGTGGCATGTCTGCCTGCTCCATTTGGTGAAGATGCACCTGAAGAACCTCCAGTAACACAGCCGAATTCGTTTTTGACATTGTCTTTGATTTATCATCCTTTGTCACTGCAAAGCTTTCTCAAGGATGAGTAATTTCACCACGGAATAGCAATGGGGTTATGTGTGCATGTGACATTTATTGGTGTCTGTCAATTCAGTGTCACTTGGGACTAGTCTGATCATCCAGTAGAGGTGACCCTCAGAGGGATATGCAAAACCCACCCACAGTTCATGAAAGAATGAAGCAAGAGTCACAATCTGTTCAGAAAGGTGTCTGCTCATTCTGATTGGGGAATGCGACAGAACCCAATGAATGCACAGTCTCCCTGGAGTGTCTATATCTTCCAAAAATCATTCCTCTTTCCTGTTAAGGAAGAAAATAAGAACATTAAGATGTGTCATAAATCACACAGGAAAAGTCTACATCCGTACAAACACAGGCAGTGTCCCAGGTTCAATTCCCAGCATCAAACAAAACAAAACAACCCCCCCCAAAGCCCTCTGTATTAGCTGGGTGAGGTGCGTGGGGCATATGCTTCTAATTCCAGCAACAGAGAAACAGAGGGGTGGGATCACTGCACATTCGAGGCCAACCTGGTCTACGTAGCAAGTTCAGGACAGCAAGAGCAACACAGACAGAACCTATCTCAAAAACTATTACGGTGTGTGCTCAGCACTCTTTAGGACGTGCTGCCGCTGCCGTAGCTTCCTCTGCAAACTGCTGTCCAAGGAGCACATTTTGGGAAATGTTGACCTACAGTGAATTCTAGGTTCAGCAGATGCTTGCGTCCATTTCTTTTCCTGTAGGAATAATTTGCCCTGAGTACATCTCTCTCTTTTGATCATTCAAAGACTGTGATCCTGTATTCTCGTTCTTTATTTATGTGTGAAGTAGGTTTTGATGAGTATGTAATTCTGGATTGTTGGGTCTGTGCTGCTTTAAGAAGGTGAAGATGCAGAAACACATAACAACCCCTGAGGACAAGAGACCAGATTTGGCACCTGGAATCCACACATCCCTCTGTACAAGTCACTTCTCCTTGAACCGTCTTTTCCTTATCTTGGAATGTAATCCCAAGAGAGACTGGGATCCACGACATTTAGAAGTATCATGGGCAGTGGTTTCTATAGCTGTTACTATCTGTGGATGGCCACTTTCCCTACAAGTTTATGCAAACAGGGAAACATTTCATGGCATCTTTCTTTCAAGTCTGACATTCTCCTCTTGAAAGCCATAATCTTACCATATAACTTCTGAATGCCTTCAATGTCATCCTCTGTGAGTCTGAAGTCCTGTGGGTTGCCTTTTTCATAGGTAGGGTACATCACAGCGCTGGGGACAGAGGAGTGACCCAGGCCCAGAGAGTGGCCAAACTCGTGGGTGGCAGCACGCAGGAAGTTCACTCCTACAGCCGGGGAAGTGTGTTCGGCAAGCGTTAAGACAGCTGTGGAAAGCCCTGTGCTATATCACGTCCTGAAGGAACAGTAGCCACCCCCGCCTCCCTCAGCGACTTGCTTCTACTCCTTCAAAAGTGAGGTGGGCTGGAAGGAGACTGCACCACTGACCTCTCTGTTGCTGTGATGAAACATCATGCCCAAAAGCAACTTAAGGAAGAAAGGGTTTATTTTGGCTGCTGGTTCCAGAGGGATAAAAGCCCATAGTGCCAGGGAAGTAATGGAAACAGAGGGTGACAGGAAAAGGAATCTGCAGATCAGATTTCATCAATACACAGGAAGCATGCGCATGCACGCACACACACACACATACAGACAACACACACACATACACACAGAGGGACAGAGAGAGAGTAAACACACACACACACCGAGAGAGAGAGAGAGAGAGAGAGAGAGAGAGAGAGAGAGAGAGAGAGAGAGAGAGAGAGAGAGAGAACGCAAACGTAAGGTGGCTGGTGTAAGCCATCAAAGCCCAGTGACATGCTTCCCTCATAGAGGGTCTAGAACCTTCCTAAACAGTGCCACTTACTGAGAACAAGTGTTCAAATACAGCTGCTCACGGGACATTTCACACTCAGAATAGTAAGACCCTTGGTTCTTCAGTGCAGTGACCTAGGGTTAAGAACACCTCTAGGGACTGGAGAGGTGGCTCCGAGGTTAGGAGCACTGAATGCTCTTCCAGAGGACCCTGGTTCAATTCCCAGCACCCACACGGCAGCTCACAGCTGTCTGTAACTTCAGTTCAAGGGGATCTGGCCTGCTCACACAGACACATATGCAAACAAAACACCAAAGCACATAAAATGAAAATAAATAAAGAACACCTCTAAACCAACCTCCCAGATAAGAAGCCAAAAGGAGAGCAGAAGAAAGTCGACAGCAGTTTATCAAGGACGCCACAATGCTTTGCTGGGAAGCAAGGCGAGGGACCTGGAGAAGACCAAAGACCCAGTCCCTGCCAAAACTCGTGTGTGGGAGCTTTTGTGGAGAAAGGCCTGACAAGCACGTTCTCCGAGCTTTGGGTGTGGGCGCTGCGTCCACCTCCTTGGGCTACTAAGGAATGCATCATTAATCCGCTGCATATTATTACTGTTGGGTTTAATTTTATAGTCGTTTAGAAGCTGTTCCATGTAGACCCAAACGCCAAGATAGCTGATTTCATTGTTATCATGAGTTTATCTTTTAGCTCCTGTTAGCTTTGGGCCAGGAAAGTGCAGCTAATTGGTCTAACTGCCCTCAGTTTACCCTTCAGGCTTGTGACCAGTTTGGTGCCCAAACCCTCCTCTGGTTCATTTTTTGTTGTCTTATTTATTTATTTATTTATTTATTCTTACTTGGTGAGTGTGTATGTGTGTGTGCCCGTGCGTGTGCCACAGTACATGTATGTCGGTCAAAGGCCAACTTGTGAGAGTCTGTCATCTCATACCATGTGGATTTCCACATACGCCACACACACGATGTTTTAAAAAGAAGATATTAAATGAGATAAAATATTTACAGCATCCACCGCAGTAGTTGACACTTAATGAATATCTAATTGTTATAATTAAAGGGATGATCAAATCAAAAGTTGGTGTGAGTCTGGGGTTTCTAAAAAGATACGCTGTAGGAGAGACATAGGACACTCCACCTGTGTCGGTACCATCAGTCCAGTATTCATCGTTGTCAAAGTGAGCGTCTCCTCCTAGGCCTGGCCCTGGTGCAAAGGCATGACCCAGAGTGTTTCCTGGTCCATCGAATGGGAAGCTGTCTCCATGATCTGCAAGACAATACCGTGATTTCTGTTAATTTCTCAGTTTTTCTCCAGTCATCTCGTCTCTCCCAGTCATACGGCTGTGAAGATGGAGAGAGAAGCCAATGCAGTCAGTTGACCTGATACCAACAGACAATTCCCCACACACAGGATGAGATATGGATCCGGTCCAGGCATCTGTGTGTCATTAGATCTACTGCTCAGCACTGGTGACCACCATGTGTGGAAGGCTCACTGGAGTCAAGACCTTGAGACAGCGTGTGTGTGTGTGTGTGTGTGTGTGTGTCTGTATGTGTGTGTGTGAGTGAGTGTGTGTATGTGTGTGTGTGAGAGATGCTGAGAATTGAAACCAAGGCCTCTCATGTTAAACATGTGTTTCATCAATAAGGGCCCTCTGTAGTGCTCATAGGAGGGTTTAATTTTTGGAAGGAGACACTGATACAAATAGCAAACAGATAAAGCAGCACGCTGGATTAGACTGCAGTAGCTATTAGGACACGTGGGGACCTTGGCAGACTCCATGGCGGGCGAGGGTGACCAAAGCAGGGGACAAACATGTCAGGTAGACAGAGCTTGAGTGAGAAATTTTATTAGAAAGGGGAGGGAGGGGGAAGGAAAGAGAAAAGAGGTAAGGAGACATGGAGGGAGGACAGAAGAGAAGAGGGAGACAGGAAAAGTCATGTTTGCCCCAGGGGAACAGCAGGAGGCAGGAGAGAGAGCTGGAAAGAGAGAGCAGAAAGAGTTTGTAAGTGGACTGGGGTCTTTCTTTTAAAGGGGTCCTTTGCACCTGCGTGGCGACTGCGCAACCATGGAGCTGGGCAGACCAGGGCATTGCCTGAGTGCATTCTGCCGGGTGACGGGCAGGCCAGCATAATGCCTGAATCCTTACAGCAGCCGTCCTTACCTCCCCGCGCGAAGTCAATCATAATGTCCGCAGTCCCCCACCGCACCCTTATGAAGTTCAGTGGGATATGCTCGCTCCACATTCTCAGAGCTTTCTCCACGATGCGATCCACCACGGGCTTTGGTAAGTCTGTCGTATAGGACACGATTCTGACAATACACAGGAAGACAGGGTTTGGATTCTCAGGAAAAGGGCTTCATTGCCTCCGTCAGAAGGAGCCAAAGCAAGCCTCACCTGTAGGTGACATTTCTGGAATGCCATTTTGGACTGTTTGGCATTAGTGAGTATTTTGCAACATCTGGCACTCCACATCTGGGTTTCTGCATTATTTCCACGATTCGGGGGGATATCTCTCCAGTCACAGGCAGGCCAAAGAACTTCTGCATCTCTTTGAGACTGACCACTAAACTGTTGGCCTCCTTTGTTTTAGAGTCACGAAGGTAAAATTTCCTAAGATAATTCTGGTAGACAGAGAGTAAAGAATCTTTTATTTGAGAAACTGCATCTCTTTTACCTGCTGTTGTTGTAGATTGTTCGAAGACAGCATTGTTATTATGGCATTAAATAAGTATTTTCTGGTTAGGGGAAATGGAATATTGACAAGGAAGTACTGACCTGCTGTTGCATAGGATGAAGAGAAGAATCCCTTAGGATCAGTGTACTCTCAATACATACTTTGAGGACAAACGCACCACCCTCTTTCTAGAGTTTGAGATTATTGTTAGAGCAGCAGGAAGTGCCACTTTCTCTTCAGGAGCACAGCAAAGGCTGGGGAAAAGGCTCGATCAGAGAAGAGCTTGCCTCAAAAATGTGAGGGCTTGAGTTTGATACCCAGATCATGTGAAAAACTGTGTGTTTCTGTAACGCCAATGCTAGGAAGAGACAGGAAGGTCACTAAAGACTCCCAATATCAACCTCTGGCCTACACACACACACACACACACACACACACACACACACACAGAGAGAGAGAGAGAGAGAGAGAGAGAGAGAGAGAGAGAGAAAGAGAGAGTCACTCTTACAGCATGCACAGATACACACATATACATACACATGAATATACAAACACAGACAGACAGACAGACAGACACAGGGAGGGAGAGAGAGACAGAGAGAGACAGAGAGAGAGAGCACACACTTGAGCACCTAGTAAGACTGTTGGGCATCACAGACCCTATGGGGAGATCTGAGGCCCATTAGCCGTGTAAGTGCTGCTGCGATCTGGCTGTTTACAGGGGAAGAAGAAATCAGCTAATTGTTAGGTTAACTGGTCCAAATTAGTCATCCAGGAAGAAAGTACAGCTGACAGCATCCAAATGCTTTCGTTATGGTCACAAGCTGAGCCGGTGGCGGGCCTGGTCTGGATTCTCCTTATCATCTTCCTACCCTCGGTGCTTTCTGTGGTTAGCATACCCGTGAGGAGGTGGCAGAATAAAACAGATCCCTCCCAGATCTTCCCATGTGTAACTGGATGTCTGAAAGTCTCCAGGTGTCTTGGGATGCAGTGGGGGACCATCAGTCAGCATGTGGAAAGTCAGGTCACAAAGGCACTGGACACCCTTCCTCGGGCCAGGCACACATTTACTCCACATTTATTCCAATGAAACGTTATAGCCACCCTGTAAGGCGGGGATGGGGCTGTCACCTCTGTTTTACATAAAGATACCTGACTTAGGGGGGTGAAGCAGCTGGAACAGATCACACAGGTATTTGTGATCCACTTCCAAAGAAGCTTCCTTAGGAAAAGCTGGAGGCTGGGGAGTGTGCAGCTGGAGGCTGGGGAGTGAGCAGCTGGAGGATTGGGAGTGAGCAGCTGGAGGCTGGGGAGTGAGCAGCTGGAGGCTGGGGAGTGAGCAGCTGGAGGATTGGGAGTGAGCAGCTGGAGGCTGGGGAGTGAGCAGCTGGAGGCTGGGGAGTGTGCAGCTGGAGGCTGGGGAGTGAGCAGCTGGAGGCTGGGGAGTGAGCAGCTGGAGGCTGGGGAGTGAGCAGCTGGAGGCTGGGGAGTGAGCAGCTGGAGGCTGGGGAGTGAGCAGCTGGAGGCTGGGGAGTGAGCAGCTGGAGGCTGGGGAGTGAGCAGCTGGAGGCTGGGGAGTGAGCAGCTGGAGGCTGGGAGTGAGCAGCTGGAGGCTGGGGAGTGAGCAGCTGGAGGCTGGGGAGTGAGCAGCTGGGGAGTGAGCAGCTGGAGGCTGGGGAGTGAGCAGCTGGAGGCTGGGGAGTGTGCAGCTGGAGGCTGGGGAGTGAGCAGCTGGAGGCTGGAGAGTGAGCAGCTGGAGGCTGGAGAGTGAGCAGCTGGAGGCTGGGGAGTGAGCAGCTGGAGGCTGGGGAGTGAGCAGCTGAGGCTGGGGAGTGAGCAGCTGGAGGCTGGGAGTGAGCAGCTGGAGGATTGGAGTGAGCAGCTGGAGGCTGGGAGTGAGCAGCTGGAGGCTGGGGAGTGAGCAGCTGGAGGCTGGGGAGTGAGCAGCTGGAGGATTGGAGTGAGCAGCTGGAGGCTGGGGAGTGAGCAGCTGGAGGCTGGGGAGTGAGCAGCTGGAGGCTGGGGAGTGAGCAGCTGGAGGCTGGGGAGTGTGCAGCTGGAGGCTGGGGAGTGAGCAGCTGGAGGATTGGGGTGAGCAGCTGGAGGCTGGGGAGTGAGCAGCTGGAGGCTGGGGAGTGAGCAGCTGGAGGCTGGGGAGTGAGCAGCTGGAGGATTGGGAGTGTGCAGCTGGAGGCTGGGGAGTGAGCAGCTGGAGGATTGGGAGTGAGCAGCTGGAGGCTGGGGAGTGAGCAGCTGGAGGATTGGGAGTGAGCAGCTGGAGGCTGGGAGTGAGCAGCTGGAGGCTGGGGAGTGAGCAGCTGGAGGCTGGGGAGGCAGCTGGAGGCTGGGAGTGAGCAGCTGGAGGCTGGGGAGTGAGCAGCTGGAGGCTGGGGAGTGAGCAGCTGGAGGCTGGGGAGTGTGCAGCTGGAGGCTGGGGAGTGAGCAGCTGGAGGCTGGGGAGTGAGCAGCTGGAGGCTGGGGAGTGTGCAGCTGGAGGCTGGGGAGTGAGCAGCTGGAGGCTGGGGAGTGAGCAGCTGGAGGCTGGGGAGTGAGCAGCTGGAGGATTGGAGTGAGCAGCTGGAGGCTGGGGAGTGAGCAGCTGGAGACTGGGGAGTGAGCAGCTGGAGGCTGGGAGTGAGCAGCTGGAGGATTGGGTGAGCAGCTGAGGCTGGGAGTGAGCAGCTGGAGGCTGGGGAGTGAGCAGCTGGAGGATTGGGAGTGAGCAGCTGGAGGCTGGGAGTGTGCAGCTGGAGGCTGGGGAGTGTGCAGCTGGAGGCTGGGAGTGAGCAGCTGGAGGCTGGGGAGTGTGCAGCTGGAGGCTGGGGAGTGAGCAGCTGGAGGCTGGGAGTGTGCAGCTGGAGGCTGGGAGTGGCAGCTGGAGGCTGGGAGTGAGCAGCTGGAGGCTGGGGAGTGAGCAGCTGGAGGATTGGGAGTGTGCAGCTGGAGGCTGGGGAGTGAGCAGCTGGAGGCTGGGGAGTGAGCAGCTGGAGGCTGGGAGTGAGCAGCTGGAGGCTGGGGAGTGAGCAGCTGGAGGATTGGGAGTGAGCAGCTGGAGGCTGGGGAGTGAGCAGCTGGAGGCTGGGGAGTGAGCAGCTGGAGGATTGGAGTGAGCAGCTGGAGGCTGGGGAGTGAGCAGCTGGAGGATTGGAGTGAGCAGCTGGAGGCTGGGGAGTGAGCAGCTGGAGGCTGGGGAGTGAGCAGCTGGAGGATTGGAGTGAGCAGCTGGAGGATTGGAGTGAGCAGCTGGAGGATTGGGTGAGCAGCTGGAGACTGGGAGTGAGCAGCTGGAGGCTGGGGAGTGAGCAGCTGGAGGCTGGGGAGTGCAGCTGAGGCTGGGTGAGCAGCTGGGGGAGTGAGCAGCTGGAGGCTGGGGAGTGTGCAGCTGGAGGATTGGGAGTGTGCAGCTGGAGGCTGGGGAGTGAGCAGCTGGAGGCTGGGGAGTGAGCAGCTGGAGGCTGGGGAGTGTGCAGCTGGAGGCTGGGGAGTGTGCAGCTGGAGGATTGGAGTGAGCAGCTGGAGGCTGGGGAGTGAGCAGCTGGAGGATTGGAGTGAGCAGCTGGAGGATTGGGATGTGCAGCTGGAGGATTGGAGTGAGCAGCTGGAGGCTGGGGAGTGATGCAGCTGGAGGATTGGGAGTGTGCAGCTGGAGGCTGGGGAGTGAGCAGCTGGAGGATTGGGAGTGAGCAGCTGGAGGCTGGGGAGTGAGCAGCTGGAGGCTGGGGAGTGAGCAGCTGGAGGATTGGAGTGAGCAGCTGGAGGCTGGGGAGTGTGCAGCTGGAGGCTGGGAGTGAGCAGCTGGAGGATTGGAGTGAGCAGCTGGAGGATTGGAGTGAGCAGCTGGAGGCTGGGGAGTGAGCAGCTGGAGGCTGGGGAGTGTGCAGCTGGAGGCTGGGGAGTGAGCAGCTGGAGGCTGGGGAGTGAGCAGCTGGAGGCTGGGGAGTGAGCAGCTGGAGGCTGGGGAGTGAGCAGCTGGAGGCTGGGGAGTGAGCAGCTGGAGGCTGGGGAGTGTGCAGCTGGAGGCTGGGGAGTGAGCAGCTGGAGGATTGGAGTGAGCAGCTGGAGGCTGGGGAGTGAGCAGCTGGAGGCTGGGGAGTGAGCAGCTGGAGGCTGGGGAGTGAGCAGCTGGAGGATTGGAGTGAGCAGCTGGAGGCTGGGGAGTGAGCAGCTGGAGGATTGGGAGTGTGCAGCTGGAGGCTGGGGAGTGTGCAGCTGGAGGCTGGGGAGTGTGCAGCTGGAGGCTGGGGAGTGTGCAGCTGGAGGCTGGGAGTGTGCAGCTGGAGGCTGGGGAGTGTGCAGCTGGAGGCTGGGGAGTGTGCAGCTGGAGGCTGGGGAGTGAGCAGCTGGAGGCTGGGGAGTGAGCAGCTGGAGGCTGGGGAGTGAGCAGCTGGAGGCTGGGGAGTGTGCAGCTGGAGGCTGGGGAGTGTGCAGCTGGAGGCTGGGGAGTGAGCAGCTGGAGGATTGGAGTGAGCAGCTGGAGGCTGGGAGTGAGCAGCTGGAGGATTGGGAGTGTGCAGCTGGAGGCTGGGGAGTGAGCAGCTGGAGGCTGGGGAGTGAGCAGCTGGAGGCTGGGGAGTGAGCAGCTGGAGGCTGGGGAGTGAGCAGCTGGAGGATTGGGAGTGAGCAGCTGGAGGCTGGGGAGTGAGCAGCTGGAGGATTGGAGTGAGCAGCTGGAGGCTGGGGAGTGTGCAGCTGGAGGCTGAGGGAACGTGATTTGTGGTCAGAGCTCCTGGCAGTGGATATCTGTCTGAAAACCTCCCAGGACTATGCATTTACCAAAGTAAATTGGCCAACGTTATACCCTCCTACTTGTTGAACGTGAGTTATTTCATTGAACACAACAAATTCCTATTGCTCACTCATAATGATCATGAATCAATTCTTTCCTTAAAATAAATAACAGACATTGTATTTCTTCCGGAGCTGTGGACTTCATGGGGACATCTCTGGAAGACATGTCTTCATTCTTTTGTCTGCTTCTACTTTTGGTCTGAGATAGAATCTTGCTCTATAGTACAGGCTATCCCAGAATTCACTATGTGGCTCAGACCGGCGTCAAATACATAAGTACCTCCTTTTATTAAATAATCTGTGTGCTAAGCAAAGGGTCTTGTAAGAGCACCATGAAATAAAACTGGAACAAAACTCCTAAAAATGCTATTTGGTAAGGTAAAAACCAGTTAAACATTGGTGATTCCTTGTGGTTAAATCTGGTTTGTCATCGGATCTTTAAAAAGTCAAAGCTGAATGCGAAGTATACTTCTATTTTTCTCATGCTTAAAGCTTGTCAGTCATTATCAGATTTACCAAATAACATTTTATGCTTATTAATTATTATACATATCAGCAATATACTCAAAGAAACACAATTTCTGGGCTAGAAAATCTTGTCCTTGTGCCTGTCTCTATTGGCAACAAGACTGTGAATCAAGATGACAGTTCCCAGGATAGAGGTAGTGATCAAACGGCAGACTATATATGAGTTATTTATGCTTTGCAACCACTGCACGCATGCGCGTTTCTATCGTCTTGCTTTTTGTCTGCTAGACTAACCCTGTGGGCAGAGCACAGATGGTGTTAAAGCTTCTTTCTATTGACACTCAAGGAAGTCACACCTTTTCCTAGTGCTTTCTGACTGTAGGTCGTCTCTTCACCGTGAGGCCTCAGCCCGAGTGGTACAGTCCAGTACAGCTTACGAAAAGAATGCCAAGTTACAACAAATAATAATAGCAACCCTTCCATTCCCTGAGCACGAGTAGTATTTCAAGTATATTAGCTCCACTTGTGGGCGTCATACTATACTTCTCCAGTTTCTGAATTGGAAAATTTAAGGTCAGAAGTGGAATGACATTCTCAAGCCCACCCAGGCGGCTGATGGAGGAAGTGGCACTCAGTCAGCGTTCTGGAAGGCCCCAGAAGCCAGGTTGCAGGGCTCTTCATGGAGTGTGCTCTGCTTCCCCAGCCAGGAACGTTACACAGAACATGCACTGTCACACTGACACCGGCGGACAGATCATTCAGAAACACACTTGTAATGCTGGTGAGGCCAGAGAACCCCGGGGAGAGGACTGATACCTGAGCCTGTTCCCACTGCAAGGTGCTCACATCTCCAGCCTCCGGGAACAGTGGCAGGGCCAGGTGGCCTGGCAGCAGACACGCAATCCAGAACAGGGTGAGTTGCATAGCTGCTTCAAAAGCGATTGTTCTCAGACCTACCGGCTGCTTTGATGTTTTCTGATAGCGGTTGGAGAAATTTATATGACTTCACAGCCCCAAATGTGGAAATAGGTGACCTCATTTGCATGCTTTCTTTCTTTTTAGAATGCATGTGTCATTTTCCTTTAGCAACAACAAGGAAGTATTATGCCCTTATGTTGGCAGGAGGAAAACGTGGCATTTTATCGTTTAGAGAAACTTACCTCCCTCCACCCCCCCTCCCCCGTGTGCTGAATCCACAAGAAAACTCATTTATTTGTTAGAATCAAATTGACAAAGTAGTTCTGGATCTCTCATTGTATTCTGTATCTTACAAGGATTTTTCTAAAAATTTGTAATATGTGGAACAGTGTGCAACTTACAAATAACATCACCGAGCAGGTACTGCAACAAAACCAATGCCAAGAAAGAATGTTACACTGAGGATGATGAAGCACGCCTGGAATCCAGAATCCAGGAGGCCGCCTGGGCAGGAGGATTGCAGGTTTGAGCCCACATAGTGGTTATATAGCTAGACCATTGGCAACCTAGCAAGACAATGATTAAACTAAGAAAGAAGGAAGGAAGGAAGGAAGGAGGGAGAGAGGGAAGGAAGGAAGGAAGAAGGGAAGGAGGGAGAGAGGGAGGGAGGGAGGAGAAACTGGGGTATTGCTGGTATCCCATAATCCTTTGTGAAGGCCGAGACAGGTGCAGTTGTGGGCATGGGTTCTGTGTCAGTGGCTGCTGTAAAGCTAGTCTCTAGCCTTCCCTCTCACAGCTGGGCATCTCAGTGAGAAGCCCTCTAGTCACTGGATTCTTTTCTTAATGCTATTCCTAATTTCCTTCAGCTGAGCACCCCCACCAGAGCTCCAGGGAGAGCCACGTGTAACTTACATGTGTGATACATGAATGCTTGTAGACGTGACCTATACCAGGTGACCACAATGCTATGAGGTGTTCGCTGATGTGTATTGATGTTCTGGAATAAAATCATAGCTCTTTTCTTATCGCAGAGAACAAGACAAGCCACAGACTGGAGAAAATATTGCAAAAAACATGTCCAATGAAGGACTATTCACTAAATTATACAAAGAACTCTTAAAACCTAACAGCAAGAACACAAATAATCCGATTTTAAAAAAATGTACCAATGACCCAAACAGATAATTCACCAAAAGAGACAGACAAGTGCTAAGTAAACATGAAAAGATATTTCCCATTGCAGTTACCAGGGAAATGTGAATTAAAATAACAACAAGGCAGCCTGGAGAGATGGCTTAGGGGTTAAGAGCCCTGGCTGCTCTTCCAGAGGACCCAGGTTCAATTCCCAGCACCCACTTGTCAGCTCACAACTGTCTGTAATTCCAGTTCCCGGGGCAAAACATCAGTGTACATAAAAAATAACAACAAGCCAATAAAACCCATTAAATGATTGAAACAGTACGCGGGCAAGGCTAAGGCAGGCCATGCTGGGGTACAAAGGTACAGACACTGAGGACGTGTCCCAGACTAACCTCCTCTTACCACATGATCCAGCAAGTGTGCTCTCTCCTAGCCACAGAAGAAATGAAAAGCTTTGCCCACGTAAAACAGCAAGTACATGCTTAAAGCACTGCCATTCATACTGTTCAAAACTTGTGAACACCCACGATGTCTTTCAGTGGGGAAAATGGCTGAATAGACTGTGGTAAGCCACATAAAGGAATATTACTTGGCACCGAAAACAGAAGAGCTATAAATGATGAAAAGACATGAAGGCGCCTTAAATGGAACCAACAGGAAAGGGTTAAGTCTGTGATTCCCGCTAGATGCCATTCAATAAAAGAGGAGGGCATGCAGGTCAGTGGTTACAGGTTTGGGAAAGGGTGAAATCGCGAGGACACAGGGCTCTTAAAATGGTAAAGTGCTCCAGTATTGTGATGATGAATGCATGTCATCACACATTTGTGAAAACCTTAGACTGTGCAATGCCAAGCGTGAGGCTGTGGATGGGGAGGGGTGTGCAGGCAGCGTGTGTGTGTGACGAGGCAGTGAGTCTAGGAAGCTGGCTGGAGGAGCGTCTCCCCGTCAGCCTTCGGGGGAAGGATGGAAGGAGCATCACCCCGTCAGCCTCGGGTGGAAGGATGGAAGGAGCGTCACCCCATCAGCCTCGGGTGGAAGCAGTGTCACCCCGTCAGCCTCGGGTGGAAGGAGCCTGGGTTCATCCTAAGGGGCACAGAGAAATGCTTGAAAGGAGAAAGGATTGCGACTGGAATGGAAGCCTGAGAAAATGCTAGCACTTGTTCTGAGGGGTCGTGGAAGCTGGCAAAGCTCAGACTCAGAGGCTGCCACAAATGCCTTGAAACCCAGGGTGAGTATTTGCTTTGCGGGTCCTGACCCCGTCATGCCTGATCCACCTAAACAGCCGCAGAACCAGTTTAATTCAAGTGGTTTGTTACAGGAGTTGGCTGCGTATTGTGGCAGGGGACTTCCAGAATACCCCCTTTCCCAGGAAGGAGGACCTGCCCGTAGACCACACCAGTTTGCAGGATAGATTCATTAATGAAAACTGGAAAGGGAGACTTAGAAAACAAACAAACAAATGAACAACAGCAACATGACCCAAGAGACACTGCTGAGAAATTCCTAGCCAAATTTAGTGAGATTCCTCCAGAGAACCACTTTTCTCTAACAAATGTTGCGGGATATTCCTTAGTCTGAACCTTGACATTCCTTGAAGAAGTAATTTCCCCTGGTAAAAAGAGCAGTTGACTGAAAAGCTGCATCCCCAGTCCTCTGAACACAACTACATCAGGCTGCTTAGTGAGATTGCCAAGGAGCAAGTTTTTAAAATTAATTTAAAAATTATTTATTTATTTATTTATATATCATTATACAAAGTTCTATCTGCATGTTTCCCTATAGGTCAGAAGAGGGCACCAGATCTCATTACAGATGGTTGTGAGCCATCGTGTGGTTGCTGGGAATTGAACCCAGGGCCACTGGAAGAGCAGCTAAGGTTCTTAACCCCAGAGCCATCTCTCTAGCCCCCAAGGAACAAGGCTTTAACATAACGTATTCAGATGCAGAAGGTCTGAGTGCCAATGGACAGTGTCAGTGTCTCACAGAACTGGTCCTAACTCCATGTGTCATGGCTCAGGCATCTCCTGTAGCAGTGCATAGAGTGACACTACCCACAATGCTCTGCAGGATTTGGAGATAATCCCTGAAAGAAAGTAGGCTTGGAGCCGCTTAGGGAGCCCTTCTCCCCTTTCTGGAGTAAACATTTACTGAAACGTGTGTGTGTGTGTGTGTGTGTGTGTGTGTATCCAAGTCTCTTTAGATTCTGTCAGTTCTCCAAATGTAATTGTCTCCTGGTGGCAGTTATTAAGCTCTTTCTAATGGTTTCAGCTTTGTACTGGTAAATTATATTTATAAACTTTGTAGCGCCCACTTTCTAGGATAGGCAGGATATCCTATAGTAAGAGGAACTTGCATATTTGACTATGACAATGAAGAAATAAAACCACTGCCAGTAACAGTCTTACTGGTGCTTAAAACTCCTTTTTAAAAAAAATTATTTATTTATTTTTGAGCAAGGCTTTAATGAAGAGAATTCTGTTGTTTGCCTTTTTGTTGCTGATTTGTAGGATGTCTAGACTTCCATACACGCTCTAGATACTGTGCTTTTAGATTTATTTATAATTATTTATTTTTAAGTTTAAATTTAGATTAGAAACAAGGTTGCTTCACAAGTCAGTTCCATGCATAAGTGTGTGTGTGTGCCTGTGTGTATGTCTACAAGGGTATTGGGGCCCTTGGAGCTGGGTAAACTTTATCAGATGTGTGGCTTGAGAATGTTCACTCCTGTTCTGTAGAATGTTATTTTGCTTCTTCCAAAATGTCCTTTGATGTGTAAAAGTTTCTCATTTTCATGGTGGCTTTTTTATTTATTTCTCTTTGGTTGCTGTTGCTGTCACTGTCAGGTCTAAGAACCAACTGCGTATTCAGAGCTATGAAGATATGCCTTCCATTTTCTCTGGTGAGTTTCATGACATCAGCTGTTTATTTTTGGATCATTGACCCATTTGTTCTGTGTTTGCTATTCCCCCCCCCCTTTCTTTGTATGTGCGTGTTTGTGGTGCATGTCTTCATGTGTGTACATGCTCATGCTTGTACTTGTGGAGGGTGGAAGCCAATGTCAAGTGTCTCCCGTATCCCCTGTCTACCTTAAGTTTTTCCAGACTGGGTCTCTCTCAAAACTTGGAATTCACAGACTGATTAGGCTGACTGGTGTTAATTCCACTGGTAGAGAATAAGACCACTACCGTAGTTTAAAGCAAAATTTAAAGCAAGCTGTAATTAAATCTGGCCCAGCGGATGGGCTCTGGCCAGTCCATACCTAGGTTCCTAGGATTTGGCCCTGAGCCACAGTTTACAGGGGCTTAAAAAGGCAAAACGTACAAGTAACCACATTTCCCATCAGGTTCAATCCGGGGCAAGCATCATACTGATGTATTTCCTGCCTGTGAACCTCCCGCCCACGTGTGATCAAGCACACCCTGTGCAGATGGCCAAACTAACTTGTTTAAGGGAATGGTAACAGGAGGCTCCTTGTCTCCTATAAACAGTAGCCTCCAGCATTTCAGGAACTATCTGTCCTTGGGCAAGGGGCTTACAGATCCGAGGCATGTCTGCTTCATGGATCTCTTAGGCATGGCAATTAAAATTTAAAATCTAACTTTGGCTCTTACACTGACTAGTGACCTCCAGGGACTGGTCTCCCCAGACTGGGAGCACAAGTGTGTGTCTGTCTGTTTACAGAGTTGTGGGCATCTGAATTTACACCTTCAGTCTCAGGCATTAAGTAAGCCCTTGACAACTTCTCAGCCATGGTGTCTTTTTGTACCTTGGGCTTTCTTTTGTCTTAGTGTGAATTTCTTCTTTGTTAAACAGCCAGATTCATCTGGTTATTACCTTAAAGGGGAGCTAGTCACTTTCCTTCTGTTTTATAGTGACACAATGTTTGTTTAACCTTTCTGAAGTGTAGATGCCTTATCTGAAAAGTTAAAGTAGTTCTTTGAAGTCTATAAAAGACTGAGTAGCGTTCTGGGGACCTAGTAGAAGGCAAGTACATGCTAGCCAGTGCCAATGTTGTTATTATTCTGGGAGTGTGTGTGTGTGTGTGTGTCTGTGTGCGTGTGTGTCTGAGTGTGTGTGTGCATGTGTATGTGTGTTTATGAGTGTGTGCATGTGTATGTGTGTGTTTATGAGTGTGTGCATGTGTATGGTGTATGTATGTATGTGTGTGTATGTGTATATATGTGAGTGCATGTTGTATGTGTGTGGTGTGAGTGTGCATATGAGTGTGTGTGTGTGTATGAGTGTTTTGCCAGCATTCATATCTGTGCACCACTTGAATACAGTATCCTCAAAGGCCAGAAGAGAGGGTGCTTGGTCCCCTGGGACTGGAGTAACAGATGACTATGAGTTACTATGTGGGTACTGGGAATTGAACCCAGGTCTTTGGGAGAGTAACCAGTACTCTTAACTGTGAGTCATCTCCCCTGTTCTGGGAGCTATGTGTTGTAGTTTTCTGTTTCTTTCACTTCTTTGAAACTAGTGTGGAAATCTGATAAATACAGAGGAAAAAATAAAAGGTTGAAATGGCTGTGTCCCAATAATCTTTATTGAAATCGTTAATGCTGATGTTCTCTGAGACATCAGGAAGTAACTGCTTTAACTATTAGTGTGGTGTGTAATGACAGTCAGCAAAGGAGTCTCCAGTCTATCCCCTCTGTAAGCAAGGAGAAGACTGTGTCAGGAAGATGTCTGGGTACAGTGTGAACAGCAGAACAGGGAGGACAACAAGAAGATTGAAACCAGGCAAGACAGATGTTAGGACAAGTCACCCAAGCCAAGTTCTAAGTGTCTAGAAATGTCCCACATCACAAGGTTGAGGAAGGGCAGAAGAGCAGTAGGATTCTTCTGGAGTCAGTGGCCCTTCCACTGTTTTGGGGTGAGAGACACTGGACAAAGTGTCAACACAGAAGCTCCTTGCAAAAGAGATGTGAGCTGTTCCATTTACATTGCCCCATCACTGTCCCCAAGGCTCATGGCTCAGCCACCACTGTCCCCGAGGCTCATGGCACTGCCACCACTGTCCCCGAGGCTCATGGCTCAGCCACCACTGTCCCTGAGGCTCATGGCTCAGCCACCACTGTCCCCGAGGCTCATGGCACTGCCACCACTGTCCCTGAGGCTCATGGTGCAGTCACCAGTGTCCCCGAGGTTCATGGTGCAATCACCACTGTCCCCCAGGCTCATGGCTCAGCCACCACTGTCCCCGAGGCGAGGCTTGAGGCTAATGCATCAGCAGATGGTAAATTCCAGAATGGGAAAGTGCAGGAGAGAAAGGAACGGAAAGGGGAATTGAGAGGAAACTGAGGGGAAGTGTGGCTTGCGTGTTCATAGCCCCAGCTCAGAATCCCTCTGCTGAGGGATTTTTCCAGAGGAAGAAAGCAAAACAATGCTGCCAAAAACTCTACCCCTCTTCCCACCCAACACTAGCCTGCCAAGAAGTTGGGCCTTTTATAACCAAGCATATTTCCATGCAAGGGGGAGGGCAGGGCAGCATGCTAACCGTTTGCCCTGCCAGTTCATGGTTTCTAGATTGTCCTCCGGGAAGAAAGGGAAATGACTGTCCTTGTCCCATTCCAAACTGTGAAACGGGACATAACTTGGTGCGTCTGGCCTCATCCACAAGAACTCACAAGGAGTAGCCGTGTAGGACAGTATGGATTTTACTGGAGACTAGTGAGCACTGGCATGTAGGCTACAGCCCCATGTGATAACAATTTAAAAATTCATAGTCAATGCTCGATTCTAAGTAAGTAAACATTTCAATAATTAGAATCTCATCCTGCCTTGTTGCTTGGATTTTCCTATTTCTGTTTGCTTACAGCCTTTAATCCCAGCACTCAGGAAGCAGAGGCAGGCAGATCTCTGTGAGTTTGAGTTCAGCCTGGTCTGGTCTACAGAGTGAACAGAGAAACCCTGTCTTGGGTGGGGGGAAGCTAAGTAGAGGCCAACTCAGGCTTTCAGTCATGTCTTTTAACCAGACCTGAAGGGAGCTACAACCACTCAGACTCCCTCACTATGGGAGCAAATGAAAGCCTCCATGTCTCTTTTTTTTGTTTTAGCTGAGCTAATACTGACTGGGCTTGAGGACACTTCAGCTAACTAAGTCCTGTGTGATATTGGAAGGTGTTGTTTCATCTTCCAAAGTCCAGTGGCTGGGATTTGAACCCAGGCTGGTTATCTGTGATTCCCTTTCATGTTTCCCACTGTCAGTCACTCATTGATTAGATAGCTCATTCAGTGACTCTGCAATCATGTATGGTGTGTGCTATGCCAGCCATGACGCTAGACAGACATGTGGCAGACTTCCGATGCTCTTTTATTTCTTATTGTTTGCTATTGTAGTGCTCATAGGCATGGGAATGGATGGATAATTGTATAGTTTCATCAGCACCATTACTGCCTGTTCCAATTTTTCCTGTAACTAGAGTCCAGTAGGTTGGTCACCGACTCTTGTTTGCTGTGACCCAGCATACCATGGGGGACAAAGGCCAGGAGAGTATAGGAAGCAACTGCCTCTGTTCAACTGATCTTCTTAACGTCCCCCCCCCCCAGTGTCTACATGGCTTTTAGATTCAGTCACATACTGACCAAATATCCATAGAGCACATGCCGGGTCTTCCGGTCCTATAGAAAGAAGGTCTGGGGTACATGAAGAGTAAGACATGGTGTATCACGATAAATAAATGATCCATACACAGATATTGGGGTTCAGCCTTCAAGCTGAAGATCAGAAAAGCAAAGCAGCCAGCCGCTAGCTCCTACCTCTACCTCAGCTCAGACCAAAGGGGTGATCCTCAGACTGCTCCCAACTTCACTGCTCCTCAGATTCACTCAGACTGCTGTGCTCTCCTCAGTGTGGGTAGAGACTACTCCCAGACTGAATGTCTCTACCTTTTTATACCTCTCAAACCCTGGGATTAGAGGTGTGAGCTCCAATTCACTCTCCGGCAGCCCAGGGTGATCTTGGACTCAGAGATCTGGCGACCTCTTAATCCTGAGTCCGGGGATTAAAGGTGTGTACCACCGCCTCCTGATCTCTATAGCTTGAGGCTGGCTTTGCTTTCTGAATCCTCAGGCAGCTTTAATAAATCATAAATAATATGTCACCGCAACATGGACTCTTTCCCCAGCAGCTAGAGTTTGTGGCTGGAGAGATGGCTCTGTGGTTAAGAGTGACCGCTGGCCTTCCAGAGGAGTTGGGCTCCCTGCACCCTTGTAGATGGTTCACAACCATTTATAACTCTGGCTCCTGCTCCAAGAGATCCACTGTCCTGTTCTGGCCTCTGAGGGCACCCACAGGCACATTCACTCTCTCTCTCTCTCTCTCTCTCTCTCTCTCTCTCTCTCTCTCTCTCTCTCTCTCTCTCTCTCACACACACACACACACACACACTAAACAAATCTTGAAGCAGCAGCTGTGAGTTTGGCTGAAACGGACACAGAATGAGAATACAATGTAGTCTGTGTAAGGGAGTTTCAGGTGAAGGCTGCAACATGAGGCTCAGCGCTGACTCTCTGAGGGCAGAGAAAGCAAAGCCGCCTTTAGGAAGCCTGTCAGTCCTAAGCGGCATGAATGTCTTCCCCAGAGAGAGCTGATTTGGTGCTCTTGATGGATGGTGTTTTGTTTGAGGTTTTAGGGCTGACAGATGAGATCATCATGGCTACCACCACCACCGCTGTATCATCAGGTGGGTCAGCTGTGTCGTCAGTGGATACATTGTGTTCAGCCGGGAGGTCAGAGGATTGCTACCCCAGGGCTCCGCCCTCAGCCGCTGTTCTGGATGCACTCAGGTGAGGCAGGCAGGAAGATCGATCTGCACATCATGGGCTTCCTTCTCTAAGTTTACTCAGCGTCACTTTCCCAGAAGTCTTTGTGTGTGATTTCATGACCTGCTTACCTTCCAGGCGGCGTGCGGAGCTTGCAACTCCCGGGGATCTGTGTGCGTTCTTCCCTGGGACCCCTTCATTTCCCCTCTGCACCAGGGTGGTGGCTGCTCAGGGTTAGGAGCACCAGGTGCTGCCAATGCTCTGCCTTCCTGAAGCCTCCTTCACTCCTCTGGCCTGTCAGAGTGTGCCCCACGTGAGGCTACAGAGCAGCAGGTCTGTTGTTAGAGACCATGCAGGTGTGGATTCTTTCCCCTGTGGCCGAAAGGGTAGCAGAGTCACCATGCTCTTTGCCTTCATAGCAGACTGTGTTCATCTCCATCATTATGCTAGAGATGAGGGAGATGAAAGTAACCAGTAGTCTGAAACCAAAGTGTGTGTGTGTGTGTGTGTGTGTGTGTGTGTGTACATGTTTCTGTGTGGGGCACACATGTGCGTACCCAGGCACCTAGTGGGCAGAGGTCAATGTCTGGTGTCTTTCTCAATCACTCTCCACCTTACCTTTTGAGATAAGGCCTCTCACTGAACGTGGAGTTAACTGATTCAGCGGGACTGAGTGCCCCAGGGATCCTCTCCTCTGCCTTCCAAGGATTGGGATTGCTGTGGCTGGCTTTTACGGTGGGTGCTGGGGTCTGAACCCACATCCTTATGCTTGTACACGTAACACTTTACCCACTGAACTATCTCCTCAGCCCCCAAGCCTAGGTTCTTAATTATCCAGGCTACTTTCTCATCTCTCTGGCATTACTAAACATTTAGGTATATATGTACGTGAAAATTACAGTTTTAGGGGTATAACATCCCCAAATATGGCTGTGGGAGACCAGAAGATGCCACCTAATTTGATATCACTAGCATATGGATTAATTTGAGCTTATGATTTAGGGAAGCAGTAGACTCTTAAGAAACCACAAGTGAGAAGTTACCCATCATTGGCCGGTGTCTGTCTTTAGAAGAAATCTTTATCTGTAAAGATGGTCCTGTGTCTGCACCAGGAAGGGAAGGATCTTTCCATCACGGAAAATTCTTGTCAGTGGGGAAGACGGACAGACCTACTGCGTGGTCCTCTCCCTTCTAACATGCTCTGCCAGGACCCCCCCACCATGGCCCCACCCAGTACAAAGCCACCCGTCATTAGAGAAGGGACAGACATGCATAGTCCTCACTCTTCTATGGCTCTGCCAGGACCTCTCCCCCACCATGGCCCCACCCTTATCAGCCACAGCACAAAGCCAAGACTGATGCATTTAGTCCCCCTGCTGTCTGCACGAGATCTACTGTAGTTACCCTTGTTTGTGTTTTCTCTAATTAATATATCTTTTGCTAAGTGGGTCTACCCCTGGAAGCACTGGGAAACGTACGAGCACTTATATGCTTTTGAGAAATTAAAAAAGGTGTGACTAAGAAGCATGAAATAAAAAGAACCAATTTTCTACAATGAAGAGATTTTCAACTGCAAAATGTGTCATTTTCAAGAGAGCCTAGTAGATATTAAAGCTGTTTTCATAAAATAAATTTATTGAAATATATTTAACACCACAGACATCCATTAGCAATTGGGTTTTGTATGTTTTTATGACTTTTTTTTTGAAATAGGGTCTTTCTATATAGACATGGCTGTCCTGGAAATTACTATGTAGACCAGGCTGGTCTCAAACTCACAGAGACTTGTTTGCCTCTGTCTCCTGAGTGCTGGGATTAAAGGAGTGCCCCAGCATGCCACGAGTCTTTGTGGCTTTTGAGACAGGCTGGCCTTGTACCTGCTATGTAGCTGGGAACCTTGAATTTCTGATTTTTCTGCCATCAATTCCTAAAGGCTAGGATTGTAGGTGTACCACCATAGCTAGCTACTTATTTTATTTTACTCACACACACACACACACACACACACACACACACACAGAGAGAGACAGAGAGACAGAGAGACAGAGAGAGACAGGAGAGACAGAGAGGGAGGGTATGGTATATGTGTATATAATTCTGCCATCAATTCCTAAAGGCTAGGATTGTAGATGTACTACCATGGCCAATTATTTGGTTTATTTTACACACACAGAGATGTATGGTGTGTATGTGTATATGTTTATATACTTGAAATCAGGGTCTCATACATGCTTGGAAAGTGTTCTACCAATGAGCTACATCCCTAGGCCCCAGTTAATTAAAAAAAAGTTTAGAGTTTGGCTTTAACACATAAAAGTCTTCAGATTCACTATGACATTTATCTTGTCAAATTGTTTGGTTCAGTGAAACTCACCTATAGCTACTAAATCCCCTTTTAGAGGAGAAGGCCTTGAGAGAGCAAAGTCAGGCATGTGAGAAGTCCCCTGCCTACCCTTGAATGTAATAGCTGGTGGTTTTTGGCAATTCCCAATTGGTTTCTTTTGGCCTTTAAAAATGTATGTGTGTGTTTCTGCGTGTGTATACCACGTGAGCGTAGGTGCCTGGGGAGGCCAGAAGAGGTTGGAAGAACTGGGGTTTCAGGTGGCGAGATGCCTGATGTGGCACTGGGAAACTTAGGTACCCTTGAAGAGCGATTAGCATGTAACCACTGAGCCGCCTCTCTGACTCCATACTCTTGGCCTTCCCCCTCCTGAGGTAAATTATCGTTACATTAGTCAGCACCACCTCAAATGGTTGGAGTGTGTGTCTGTTAAACAGCAGACTCAACCCTTTGGCTATTAGGATTCTCTCTCCCCCCTTTCTCCTCCTCCCCTCCTCTTCTCTTCCTCCTCCTTGGCATGCTGGCCTTGTCACTGCTCTCCTCCAGCCCTTCAACTGTAGGTGTTACACCACCGTACAGGGCTTCTTTATCTCCCCCTCTACTTGTTTGATTTGAAGAAATGGCACTCAGCTGTAAAGGAAGAACACTCTCCAGCTTATCCACTCCCCCGGTGGAGTCACAGAACCGAGTCTTGCTCTAGTCATTCTAGCCTGAGGATTTTCCACAGCACTTTGCACAGTCAGCGGCGTTCGCTCTGGTGACTGTGAAACTGCTGTTTCTTCTCTCCTGATAAGCACCCTGCTGCCTGGACTTCCCCACCCCGGGGTTCTACCCTCCTCCACGATGGCCTGAAATGACGTCACGGATCTGTACGTCAGCAAGGCTAATTGTGTAGGCACAGAATTTTTCTTTGGGGCTTGAGTTTGGTGACTGCTTAGGGGAAGACAGACCCAAGTTTCTCAAGGGAATGCCCAGATCTAACCTTAGCTTGTGCTCTTAACCCAGCTCTACAAGATCGATGTTATCTGAAGGACTGTGTGTGGCATGATCATGTTGGAACTGGGAACTACTTTGGGTTTTGCTGTGTCCAGCTGTTGGCTGGCATGTAGGGAGACGTAGCATGACCATGGACTTGGGTTCCAATCTTACTTTTGCCACATGGGCAGGTCTCGCTTCTAAATCAGGTTAATACAGAAGTGCTTGGACTTCCCTGTCTCAGGCCACTGGATACAGGCCTGCCCTGCCCCCACCAAGGGACGGACAGTTTAGCTGTCTCAGTGTTAAATTGACATGTTCCAGCCTTTGTCTCACGGCTTTCTATACATTGCTTTCTGTAAACAGTAAGATGGCCATAGGCACGGTGGACAGGAAGCTAGATGTCTATCCCATTTGTCCAAACTGTAAATATCTGTTCCACAATTTATAAATTTCAAAATATAGGGAGTTTATACCATAGCTTAACGTGTCCATGTGCTTGGTAACACTTGGTGTGTGCCTATAGTAAGCTGTTACACCATGGCAGGGATGAATGGGAGAGGAAACCACTCGCACCATAAGCCGGGAAGCAGAGAGGATGAGAAGAGGGTCCTATAAACTACCTGGAGAAGTGTCCATCTAATGTGCAAGGCTGGGGTACTCCTTGAATCTAAGACAGCGGTAAAACCACCTGACTACATCTCCCGTTCCTCCTTCAAGGGGGTCAAGAGTCTACGCAGGGGGAAATGTGGGTGACCTGTGCCCTGGAACGTTCTAGCTGTGCATTGTGGAAAGTTGCCTCAGAGTCTCAGGGCATTCTGCCCAGGTGTATCTTAACGCTTGCAGACAAGGCTCATTAAAGAGACTGTTGGCATTTTAAGAGGAATTCCCATCAGTGTGGTGACCTCAGCAGGAGCAAGCGGAAGGGGGGAAAGAGACAGAAAATCCCCACCCAAGAACAAAGGCTGGAGGGTCAGGGTAAATACCTGAGGAGCAGCGCCCAGGGGAAGGTTAGGGTGTCAGGCACTGGGGTCTGTCTGCATGCTTCTCAGACAGTTCTAGAGGAACCAGGTGACTCTGGCAAAGTCGTCACCTGAATCAGGTACCGATGCTGAGGGCAGGGTGGGGGCAGGCTCTTGGCTCCTCTGAGCATCCCTTCCTCACGGCTTAGCCTTGCCTCACCAGTCCCCCGCCCCCACCCCATGCCTCTCCCCATAGCAGGCCCATCTGGGAGCTCCGGGTCCATTCACCCCCTCGGCAGGCTCCAGCACAGAGCAGAGCCTCGCTCTCCCTTTAGCTCCCTATGAAGACATCTGCCACATGGGTCTTCCCTGAGTCTAAGGGAACTCATGTGGCCTCTCTAAGAGCGTTGGACTTAGGCTCCGCTCCCAACTGTCTCTTCTTTAGCTAAGTTCACTTAGCTTGAAAATGGAGAAAGGTAACACTCATGTCACTTGACGGGAAGATTAAAGACCTGCATAGCTCAACAGTGTCTGGCGCACAAGGTGTGCTCTATAGAAAGGATCGTTTAAAAAAACTCAGTGAAAATGCTCACACATTATGGGTGGAAATGTACAATAGTATAATTACAGTCACCTTGAAAATGATTAGGTGGCACATATGAAAACTCAATCCATGCACAGATTTATGACTCAACAATTCCATTCTTAGGTATGCTCCCAGATAAATATTCTCTCAGAGGCGTAAGTGCTGGCTGCCTCTGAATGTACACATAGAAATGTGTCCATAATTTGACCTTAGGCTAATGTTATCATTATATTACTAATGCTTATCATTGTATTATTGCCTTGAGATATTCCAAAAATAAGCAAGTTGTTATTTCACACCACCCCATGGTTCCCTACTGTGAACACTGGAGAAGGATTTCCATGTTCTGTGTTCTCCTGTGATTTTCTCTGGGTTCCTGTTCTTCTGTCTCTTGATCTCTCCTCCAACTCTTGCTGGAACAACTACGTTGTGCAAGAAAAGTTTAGTTTTATTCTCAAACATGTTAAATGTCATATTGGATTAGAGGAAGGAAGAAGACTGAGATTGAGAACAGATTACAGCGAAGTTATGCACCCTTGAAAACAGGCTAATTTGTTCTCAAAAGTCATTTTCTAACCTCAATTGCAAGAGTCTAGGTAGTGAGAACAGAGCTGGTGTTATGGAGGTTGGGGGTCAGAAGGCTGCCTTGTGGTTTGAGCACATTATGAAGTCACATTGAGGGGGGACCAACACTAACAATGGGCACTCGTGGCCGGTGAGAAACAGCTTCAGGATGCTGTGTTTGTCCAGGCCTGTTGGGGGAAATGCAGACCTCTCCCCATAGACCCTTCTTGTGCCTGTACTGGGAGCCACTGGGCAGTACTATACACTCAAATGGTACTTCTGTGGATAGCTTAATTGGAAATATTCACAAAGACCCTTCGGTACCACTTTTGAAAATGACGAAAACAGAAATAAGGACAAAACGCGGATGTGTCTAAATAAAAACATCCTGGAGACCTTCTGAGAACTCAGAAACACATGTTCAGAATTCTGAATAAAACCCTGAAAAGCTGGTTTAGCTTTGTGACATAGAAACCTGTGTGGCCTCCCGATGCTTCCCTGGCTAACTCAGGGCTGCCATTTTGGATGGGGTTAAGCGGAAGACCGCCTGACTCCAGTCACAGAACCTTTTGTATCATCAAAGGGAGCAGCTGGGGAGGCGCTCCTGGGAGGATCTGCACATCTTCCAGTGGGCTTTCTGATGCTTGCAGAGGGCTCTGCCCACAGTCTCCGCGGAGGTCAGCAGAGACTGGGCTGTGATGGCTGTGACGGGATGGCCGTCTTCCACTTAGTTTCCCTGAAGCTAAGCGAGAGCGGTGTCTCTTGGTTTTCAGAGATTGGATGCTGACTCCACGGATAACAATGTCTAGGAATGCACAGGTTCCTCCTGTAAAAGGTAAGCTGGACGCATGCTCACATATAGTTTAGTCATCTGTTGCTTATAATATGTAGTGGAATATAGATGATATGTAGATGGCAGAATGGTATCATTTCAACAAATAAAAATACATATACTCAGTATATAGACACTGTTTGTCACCCTGTTTTATCCCTGTTTGGTAAACATGCGGGTAAGAAGCCCTCAGAAATGGAAATCTCACTGTGTATGTTATAAGTTATTTCTTCAGTACTATCGCGTCTAATAGGGCAAGTGTCATTACTAATGACACAGAAGCTGTCTGTTGTGCTCCAGAGTCCCCATCTTCCCAAAGTGTACGTAAGTTACAGCTGAGAGCCAGGATGCCTCTGACTCAACAACCAATGGGAACCATTTGAGAGACTTTGGGGGGCCATGGAGCTACCACAGTCAGTATATTCTTCTAGTTTTTGATTGAATCTGAAATTTAGAAAGGAAAAATCCTGGTTACCAGGTCATGTGCTGTTACAGGTCGCCAGATCTTGTGAGAGCTCAAGAGAGGGCTGAATTCTCCACAATATCTCAGAACAAAATTAGCTAATCATCTTAAGAACAACAACTAGTAAGCCCTTCAGACTTCAAGGAACTGCTCTCAGAACTTTGTATAATCTGAGTCGTAGTTTAAGTCTCTAACTGTCCCCAGGAGGTCAAGAGCTATTCTTATCTGCCGTGCAAAGGAGGAAGTCATGAAGAGATCAGAGAGCAGTGCCGCATAGCTGAAAGCAAGTCCTGGGCTTCTGAGTGCAGCCAGTCTGTCCCCAGAGTGCACTCTTTATGGCTTCCCTGACAACCCTCTGCACAGTGCAACACCTTTAGTCTTCCCTCTCCTGGGAAGTGCTGGACTCAAAGAAGGGAACCATCTGGTTGCTCAGTACCAGATGTCTTCAGTACAGTGCTGCATTGCTCTGTGCAGGAATTCCATGGCTCGCCACATCACTAATTTATGTTTCTAATAACAACTTTATCAAGGCAGAATTTATAAATACACAATTCACTCATTTAGATTGTACAGTTGGGCAGCTTTTGTATCATCACAGAGTTGTACAAGCATCACCACCACTAGTTCTAGAATATCTCCAATTACCCATTGAGAAACTCTATGCCTGTCCCCTGCTCCTTGGCTCCCTGATGCCTGACAAGCACTCGCATTTCTGTCTCTATGTGTTTTTCTGTTGTCAACATTTCATATAAATAGAATCATACAACACATGATCGTTTGTGCCTGCCTTCTTATTTAGTATAATTTTCCAAACTTCATCTATATTATAGCATGTCTCAGCACCTCATTTCTTTTATGGTTTTCTAAACATTCCATTGTCTGAGTCTACCACATTTTATTCACACCTGCATCATGTGATGGACATATTCCCACTTGAGGCTATTGTGAATAATGCTGCTGCGAACACCCGTGTCCAAGTTTTTGTGTTTTAATTTCTCATAGGCGTATACACAGTAGTGCAGTTCCTCGGCTTCCGTTTAACATTGTGAGGGCTTGCCACACTACTTTGATTTTTTTTCTTGTTTTTTAAACAATTTGCTTATTTTTATTTTTGTGTATTGTGTCTGTGTGCACATGTGTGTTCAGGTGCACAAGGGGGCCACAGAGAGGATCAGCTCCCGGAAACTAACATATGCTTGAAAGTTGTCCACATGGGTGCTACAGGTTGAACTCGGGTCTTCTACAAGGACAGCAAGCATTCCCAGTCTCTGAGCCCTCTAGCCTCTGGGTTTGTTTATTTGTTTTTGTTTATTGAGAGAAGATGTTTCCCACCTGCCATAAAGAAGAAACGGCTCTGCTTCTTAATAGGAGCACCTAGCCTTAGCAAAGACACCAGATGTGGTCTTCAACAGTCAGCATCTGGTTGGGTATGCACTATTACTTTCAGTAATTGAACCCCAGGGGAATGCTTGTAGTGACTGTATTGTCTTCTAATGAATCCATGAAGCAAATTTTTTTTTTTGGTTTTACAAGACAGGGTTTCTCTGTATTATTTTGGAGGCTGTCGGTCCAGCCTGGCCTCGAACTCACAGAGATCCGCCTGCCTCTGCCTCCCAAGTGCTGGGATTAAAGGCGTGCGCCACCACCGCCCGGCCCATGAAGCAAATTTAATAAGCGACACTAACAATGACAGCTTGTAGATGTTATAACTGTAGCTCTTCTAAGCAGCCTATGAAGTAAAATATTATCAATTTCATAACTCCTAAAATGTTGTAGGGTTTCTCTAGACTGGCTCTAGAATTCTCTAGGCTAGAGTTTTAAAAACTAAGACTGATAGCCATAATTATATCTGTGCTGTTAACTGGATAGAGCTGGGAAGAAAAGTTTAGTTTGAATAAAAAACAACAAACAAACAAACAAAAAACCTCTAAAACAACAAAAACTTCCCTAATAGAAAACTGCTCAGAGGAAACCGAGGTGGAGCAAAGATGTCTTTCTGGGGCTGCCACCAGGAAGAAGGAAATAGATCAGACTGCGCTAGCTTTCCTGCCTCTGTGTACCTACGATACTATTGTTTAAGTTTCTACAGGTACAAAGAATTTGTTGCCAAATAAAGCATGATAAGGGCTAGTAAATATTAACAGGAAAGAGAAATGAGGAAGTGTTCTAACACAACATTTTTTATTGGGTTTTGTTGAAGGTTCCCTGTTGCAGTGTCCAGCTGCTGGTGAGCACGAAAGTTAATTTGAATGTTTGTCTACCAACACACTTCAGAGACCAGTGAGGGACACAGAGAACAACCCAAACCTAGAAACAGACCTGGTGTTGCATTTCATTCATGATACATCCAAAACATAAGTCGGGACATGTATACTCATCATGGTAAATGACGGCCGTTGTTTTTAAAGGATAATTGTAATTTGTAAGGTAATGAATGACCTTTCTTAATGAAAGAACTGTGAGTGCATGTGCACGTATACAGTCTTTTTTCTATAAATAGAAACCAAACTGATCAATTTGCTTTAGTATAGTAGGTTAAAAGAAAGAATGTTTAACCAAAGGGCATTATATGATTCTGAGTAAAGGTGGCTTAATTTCTTATTTGGATTAAAACTATGAATGGATAATTAGAAAAATCAATGGAGTTATTATTATTTTCAGTGAACTTTAAATCACCCTTAGGGTTGAAGGCCGGGTGAGAGTGTCCTGGGCTCTGCTTAGTTCATAATGTCCAGTCATCAGCTGCTCACATGGTCTTCATCTCTGTGGAGATGCTGACCCTGTGAGCTTAGCAACCAACCCAGGAGCTGGATTTTACCACACTAACCACGTCTTCCTTCTCTGTGTCATACTTGAAGGTTTTGGGTCCTGAAAAGAAGTAAATGTAGCCTAGAAGAGATAAAGTTGAAGTTGTGGTTACTGGAGATGACTTGTGACTCTCTAAGTGGGCGGGGGTTTCTAAGTGCAGCTTTCTGAGGTGGTGCTGGGGAGGAACTGGGCTCTGTCAGGGGGTGGCAAGCTTGTCTTCTGCAAGCCCCAACAGCCTGACACCCCCAGCTTCTCATCCTGTCCTTTGCTCCAGCAGGGTAAGGGCTTCACTCTGGGTCATGTGAAAAGGCTTTATGGTTTTGTTTAGTCCTTCTGCCTTTTTTGTAAAATGTCTAACTGGCCTTCAGCTAATGTCTCATCGTGATATAGGCAACTGCCATGTTTGGCCCGGCTGTCTCAGATTACTTCTTGAAGTCATTGTGAAGCCTTTACCACCAGAGCACAGGCCTCTTGTCTCCAGTAGTTTCATCTGAGTCAGGTAGGCATTTCCCAGGGATGCTCAACATCCCATGAGACTAGAGGCCACGTATGGAATCTCCTTTGCATATTTCTCAGCACTGTCCGTCTCTGTGCTACATACTCAGTAAGAACATGGTTGGAAGGAAGCAATTAAGTTGATTTGACTTGTATATAATCCTCACGTCTCCTACCCTCTTGGCCATGTGTTAGATTTCAGGAGTTGGGTGATGGAAGGGGAAAGGATACTGGGAAGCTTGAGACTGCTGCTGGGTTGAGGTTACATTGTGGTATTGTTCATTTTTGAGAAAGGGTCTCACTACGTAGCCCAGGTTGACCTCAAGCTCTTCATCTACCTGGTTCAGCCTCCTGAATGCCGGGGTTATAGGCCAGAGCTACACTTCTTGTATGTTCATTTGAGAAATGGACTCACACATCCTAGGCTGTCCTTGGACTTGCTATGTATCCGAGGATGACTTTGAACTTCCCTTTCCCAAGTGCTGGAATTATGAGCCACATGTCTTGCTTATTTTGTTCTGGGACTTGAACCCAGGGCTGTGCACAATAGCTAGGTCAGGGTCAGGGTCAGCTATACTCCCAACCTGAATCTATACATTTAAACCTATCTACTAGTAAAGGAAGAACCACCATTTTATTTTTATTTACTTATTTTTTAACAAAGGATTTTTAAAATAATTCCTCTTTCTCATATGTAGCCTGGCTATTTAAATGTATGAAACCAAAATAAGAACCCATGACTCCCACCAAAACCCATTTTCTGTCAATCTAAAGCAGAGCCCGGATCTCTTCAGTTTCCTAGGGAAGGCTTCCTGGGGAGACACTCACCATTTAACTCCACAGCAGCATCCACATGGCCACTCACTCCTGAAAATTCCTCTTCGGTATTTTTTGGATAGTCTTTTTCCATTTTCTTTTTTCTTTCATCATAGCTGGAGGAAATATTATTCAATAAATAAGTTACTGTTGATTGCAGGTGACATTAGGGTGGTCAGGAATATTTTAGCCAGCCCTGATTTTGAACATACATGAGAAAGTCCCTTCTTCAGGAGTCCAGAGCCCAAGCCGGGGCATTCCCATGTGTACACCTCACCAGTAAGTCAGGTAATTTTCTCCCTTGGGTTACTGGGTAGTTTCCTATGGCAAATTATGCCCACCATTCCCTGAAATGTGCCTCTGCCTCCGTGGGACAGGAGAAAGCAGCTGCTGAGGAGAGACAGAGCCTTCACAAGGAATGTTCAGATTGGCGGGACTGAGCCGTGCTGTTCTCTAGAGTTCTATGGGCAGGGGAGAGGCTAACGAACGCCCCACCGTATCAACATCAACTAGGATGTATTAATATTCCACTGAGACCTTTGATGTAGACGTAGGACCAGGGTGCTGTTTGTTCTGCAGAGTAAGGACATTATCATTAAGTTGCCTGGTTACTGCCTGTTTCTGCCACCATTTCAGGAAAAGGGAAGCTAGCTATCACTAAGAAAGGCAGGAAGGTATAAGCTAGGGATAAAAGACGGTTCTTGACAAGGACCTTCCCAGTACTGACACCCTCCCGCTCCATGGCACGGTGCTGTTCTTATTGTGTTGTGAAAACTTGGTGATAGTCTTGCCCTTTGTGGACAGATACTTGGGAATTTCAGCAACAGATCAGAGAGCATCATTTCTGTAGGGTTTGGCTTTTTGACTCCTAAGGTGTAATCAAGGGAATATGAGAATATGCTTGGAGCTGTGAGCCTTCACTTGGAAAAGAGCCACCACGAGGATATGACAACTCACACATGCACAGACACAGTCCCATATGCCACCTTCCCTTGCCTCAGGTGGGAGCCAAGACAAGCTCCAGCCATAGACGTTGTGGTTTATTTTGATGCCAAGAACTATCGACTCTGACTTCTTAGTGTGAGGTCTAGCAGACCCTGAAGTTGGATCTGGGGTCCTAAGTCATCGACGAACTTACTTCTTAATTTCTTTCATCTTTCCTTTTTCTTTTGTCCCATGTGTAGCTTTCAGCCTTTAAAACGATGTCAGCAGATCACATTTTGCACTAGGCACGGGTAAACGAGGAGGATGGAGGGTGGGAGATGGTGGTGTTGCTCCTGAGAGCCAGGCCAGGCAAGGGTGAGAACCTTTGTGCCGAGGTCCTTGCCAACGGGGCTGCGGAAGAGGATCTTAGGTGCTGTGGCACGAGACTCACGGGCTTCCTTTCCCAACAAATAAGCGGTGAAACAAACTGAAGAATGGGTCTGTCTGGCAGACAAAGAGGCCATTGCGTGCATGATATAGCTTCCAACGGACCACTTCCTAGCCATGTTAACATTTGCATGTAAGATGTCCCCTTGCCACCCCCAAGCATAAAGAAAATGCTTTATCATACTTTTTTGTGGTGTCCTTTGTGCAGAAAACTTCTCAATTTAATGAGATCCAGTTTGTCTGATGTCTGTGTGTGTGTGTGTGTGTGTGTGTGTGTGTGTGTGTGTGTATCTAACTTTCTCTAAAAGTTTTTCTTATTTTAGCATTTACATGTAAGGTATTTAGCCACTTTTGACGTTAATTTTATTCATGCTGTGAAGAGTCCTGTCCCATGCTTTTGTGTGTGGCTTGTCACTTGTACCAACAGAGTTTGCTGAGAAGTGTTGCCACCCCACTGAATGTCCTCAGCAGAGTGTGAGCCAACTTACCATAGCCATATGGGTCAAATTCTAGGCTCCGAATTTTATTCCGTTGATCTATACGTCTGCCCTTATGATGGCCACACTTCTCTCTTTGTTGCTCTTCGTAGTGAGTTTTGAAATCAGGAAGAATGTACTGCTTATATAACTTCTCCTCATCCCTTCTACCCCAATGTTTTAGTTATTTGAGGGACTACGAATTTCCAGGTGAAGCTGAAGTTCAGCCTGTCACTTTCTACAAAGCAGAAAGTGACACTATGATATTGTTCTCAAGCTGCAGATCAATTTGGGCAGTACTTACTGATGTCTTTAAACTGAGGGTTTGCAGACCATGTCCATTTAGAGCTCATGTGTAACCTCTTACAGCAATAGTTCAGTATTCAGACAGCATGTTTTTAAATTTCTTCTTAGCTTTTTATTTTTATTTTTATTTTGGTTTTTCGAGACGGGGTTTCTCTGTATTGTTTTGGAGGCTGTCCTGGAACTCACTCTGTAGACTCACAGAGATCCTCCTGCCTCTGCTTCCCGAGTGCTGGGATTAAAGGCGTGCACCACTAATGCCCCGCTCTTCTTAGTTTTTTAAAAAAAATATTTTCATCTCTTTGATGCTATATTATGTAGTTTAGTTTATTTCCCTTTCATCCCTGAAAACTTGTTAGTTTATTTTCCTTTCATCCTTGCAAACTTGTTGAATGCATTTGTTAGCTCTAGTAGTTTTGAGTCTTACTTATGTTTTTCTATTAAAAGATTATGTCAAGCACAAAAAGAAATAGTTTGACTTTCTCCTCTGGATGCCTTTCATTTGCTCATTCTTGCTTAATTGTTCTGCTTGGCACTTCCCATAAACACTTGACAGGAGTGGGAGACAGGCTGGGGATTCTGTTTTGTCCCTGGTCTTATGGGGACAGCCATCAGTTGTCACTGCTGAGTCACAAGCCAGTGGTGATTCTCTTTTCCAGTTCAGGAAGTTTCTATTTTACTGTTTCTATTACTGTCATGCTTTCTTTTTATCATAAAGTGTGTGTGTGTGTGTGTGTGTGTGTGTGTGTGTGTGTGTGTGTATGCATTTGTGTGCATTATAGGTACCAAGGAGCGTCGTTAGGGACAGCTGATCGCCACAAAAACTGTCGATTTTTTTTATAAGGTTAAAAAAACTTGGCCAAACACAGGTGCTGGCAGTGTGTCCAAATGTGCACTCTCTCACAGATCTTCTGTGGCGGCCACCACCAGGCAGGATGAGTGACCTCTGAAGACGCCAGAGTTGGAAAAGTGAGCAGACCATAGGTAGTGAGAAGCCGCCAAGCAGGACAGCAGATTCAAAATTATTAGTAATTCAAAAACATGCACAGGCTTGCTATAGTTGCTTTCAACTAAATGTTTTCTTATTAAAAAGTACTGGGCACAGTGGCAATGCTTGTATTCCTAGCACTTTGGAGGCTGAGGCAGGAGGATTGCTGAGTGTCTGAGGCTAGTGTGATTTGCATAGAGAGATATTATCTAAAAAAAGCACCACCTCCTGTGAACAAAAACCAAATACTGTGTCCATAAGCCACTGATCAGAAAATAAAGCTATGAAAAGATTGATATTAATGAGTATAAAACACTGTGTCCATAAGCCACTGATCAGAAAATAAAGCTATGAAGAGATTGATATTAATGAATATAAAAACACTGTGTCCATAAACCACTTATCAGAAAATAAAGCTATGAAAAGATTGATATTAATGAGTATAAGGACGGCAGGCATGTGTTGATAGAACAGTTTAAGGACAGAGCAATAAAAACCATTTACCCCCGAAGTAGGAACAAATCATAGTGTTAATGGCTCACGCCATCAGTTGGATGTATCTGTGTTGTAATCATTACACAGCCGCTGTAATAAGAAGCAGTGGTTGATAGCATGGATTGTAACACTTCTGGGAGAAGCAGAGGACAGACCACCTGAATGGGAACTGTTTAAACCTAACTCCAATCATGGGATGCCTTCTCTGGTGTCCCCTTGAGGTATTGAAGGTTGAACCCCAGGCCTTACATGCTAGGCAAATATTCTCCCACTGAGCTACACCCCAGCACAAAATGTCCTTTCTTATAGGACATTATCTGCAAGGCTTGAGCTGTAAGGCAAGTTGAAATCAATGTACAGTGATTGAAATGATACAAAACCTTGTCTTAGATAGGACCAGAAAAACTCTCTCCATATTTGGAAATATACTTGAGTAACTTCTGAATAACCGTAGTAGTGAAAATTTCCTAATAAATGAAGCATATTTCCCTTGACACTCTATGGGACACAGCGCTGGTATCTAGCAGGACCTATTCCCAGCCATCTCTGGATGGTGGAGTCCAAAGGTTGAATAGTATGCTAGAAGTCAAAATTAAAAATGAAGCAAAACTTTATATAACTTTTGAGTTAGACTAACAGTTGACACATACTGTGGTACTCTTTAGGTAATACAAAGGAACATGGGGCTAGAGAGACGGATCAGCAGTTAAGAGCTCTGGCTTCCCATCCAGAGGACCTGAGTTCCATTCCCGGCTCAGTTTCCTGTAACTCCAGTCCCAGGGGATTCAAGGCCCTCTTCTGACCTCCACAGACACTGCACACGTGGTACAGACACACATCAGGAGAGAAGACCACATACATAACATAAGAACAAATCTTACAAAGAGAAGGGAGTGGCTGGGAGTAGGGGCGAATGTTGGCAATGCGGTCTCCATCAAGAGGCTCAGCCGGGCAAGGCCCTCGCCGCCAGCTGACAGGCTGAGCTCCATCCCCAGGACCCACGAGTGGGAGAAGACAGCTCCCTCCTACAAGCTGTCCTGTGACCTGAACGTGCACACGATGGCGTGAAAGCCCTCCCCACACAACTAAATGGATAAGAATAAACACAAACACATGAATGACTCTGCCGCTGGTAGACCTCATGTAACTGGGTCTTATTTAGTTTTAAATCTAACTTGATAGTCGCTGCTATGCTATTGATGGAGCTAGACTCATGCCTGCTATCTCATCTTTTGATTTCCTTTGTATAGTGAAAATTTTCTAAAGTAACATTTTAATATTTTCTTAATTTACTAAAATATGAATTTCTTATTTTATTTCATTAGTGGTTACTCCCAGGCTTACCATGCCTTTTGTCATCGAGTTTGTTTTTTAACAGAGTCTCACGTAGGCCAGGCTGGCCTCATCCTGTTATGCAGGTGGCCTTAAACACTGGTCCTCTTGCCCCCACTTTCTGAGTGCTGGGATCACGGGCACACGGTATGTCATGCCTCATTCCATACGTGTCTTCACTTCAAAAACTCAGGCCTGAGGAGGAGGCTCAGCTGGTGGAATGCTTGCCTGGCAAGCCTGGACACGCAAGTTCACTGCACAGCACACATCCGGAAGCCTGGTCGGTGGGGCATGCTCTTTACCCCAGTGCTGGGAAGGCGGAGACAGAAGGCTCCCCGGGCCTCACTGGCCCACAAACCTGACCAACTTAGCAATCCCAGGCCAGTAAGACATAAGAAAAGAAACAGACGTGCACGTATACATCTGTGTCCCTGTACTGAAACAAATGCACACGCACGTAAACACATGCACTCAAAACAAGGCAAGACTCAAACAGAGCGTCAAATGTATAGTGTCCTAATTCCAGTAAGACAGAAATTTACTTTCTGCGACTTTGTAACATACATTACAAGCTGTAAATATTTTTATAGCTATAATTTTATATAATTGCTAGTTTTGTAACAATGCTGAGGGGAAATGCAAGTATTTATCTGCATTTTCTTGTTACATCAGCCTTCTTGTTGAATTACAGTATCTGTGAATGTGAGTTATCATTTGGTGTCACTTCCGTAGCTCAACACAGTTTTAATCCCACACCAGCAGTGGTGATTATATATGTGTATCAATGTCATAGCCCATGATATGAGTATTTGCATGTGTATGTCAGTTAAATTGATTTTCTAGTCAGTTGAGAAGACAGGAGAGGAATCACATCTATGTTATTCTGTTACTACATGATTACATTTTCTCAAGTCGTGTGACTGTGTGCACATGTGAGTATGTATGTGTGTATTACTTAGGATCACTTGCCTTCAGCATAAATAACCTCATTATTTCTTGTATGGCAAGCCAGCAAACCACAAATTTTCTCAGATTTTGTTTCCTTGACAATGCCCCGTTTCTCTTTATCTATTTATCTACCCCCCATCCCCTATCTCTTTTAAAGAGACTCTCACCATGGAGCTCTCGCTGGCCTGGAGCCTGTTATGTAAACCAAGCTGACCTTGAGCTCACAGAAATCTTTCTGCCTGTGCCTCCCAAAGCTGAGACTAAAGGCATGACCATCTTTGTGTTTAAGTGATAACTTTGTGACGTTGAGCATATTTGGTTGGGAGTTACTTCTTTGAACACTTGAATAGACTTTCTGCGGTTTGTGGTTTCACTCCCATGACTTCCAGTCATTCACATTGTTGACAGATTGATATTTCTATGTCACAAAACACGCCCAGTTAATGTCTTACTTAAGATACCTAACAATGCCCCCTTTCTACAGAGTTGACAGGGGCCTTCGTAGGCAGCCGTGGGTCCTCCCCATCTATTCTCCCTGCTTGTGTCGGACCCATCTCTCCTCACGTCGAATGACTCACAGCCCAGTCTTGCCTGGGTGCTTACCTCAACAGCTCACTCTGCCTGGAAGCCACTGGCCCCACCCACTCCTGCCTGGGAAACTCCCACGCAGCTCTCACAGAGGGCTGGGTGTGGTCTTCACTTCTGCTGGGGACTCTTTCCTGATAGCTTTGTCAGACCACCTGTTCCCTCTTTGATCTGGCTCCCTGAAAGCCCTGCTGTCTCCCACGAGGGCGCTCTTGCCCTTGAACCTCTGCTAGTCATTTATCTACGGATCTGTAGGATGATTTATGAGTGTGTATTGGGTGACAGAATCACGCTTCTTTTCCCTTTCAGTTTGGTAACTCTGTGAAGTGAGTACAGTTTCTGCCTCTATTTTGCAGGTAAAGAAATGGAGCGGTTGCCTGATGGTTGCTGGTCAACTTGAGGTAAACTCTAGGGCTCCCTCGCTGCTGCTCACACGTCTTGTTTGCCTGGTGTATGCTACACTGGGGACTGAACTCCGGGTCTCTCGCGTGCCGTCGGAGTGCAGAGGGCTGAACTCAGGGCTCACACTAGGCGAGGTGGTGCACCACGTCTCAGCCATGACCTCAGTCATGCTACACACGCTTAGCTGGAAATGGCACCTTCTTCGGAGTTCCAGGATTCCCATGGCAATCCTAGGATGAACTCATATCCAGTAACTCGGTCTAATGAAGTGATTTCTTAATGAGTTGTTTTATTTTAAGACGATCACAAGTAACTTTAATTTTACTTTACTATTCCTACTTTTTCCACTTACTATTTATCTCTCTACAGCAACTAACCATAACATCTTTAAGTGAGAATGTTTCCCAGTAGTGCGGGGGCATCCAGACTGGGAAATGTGTCCTTTACACCCCCAGCCTACCATGTAGACAGCCTGTGTCCTCACTGCCAGTGCGAAGGAAAGGGGGCTGGGATATGCAAATCAGTCAAAAAATTTAGCCACCAACACCCAGCTAAATTTTTCTTTTTAGAAGAATGAAGTATTGAATAAATTCCCGCCAGCCATCTCAAATCCTGAGGCAACCACAATAATGAAAGCCTCATGTTAAGAATGTGGATGGCAGCTGGGCTGTGGTGACACACGCCTTTAATCCCAGCACTCGGGAGGCAGAGGCTGGCGGATCTCTGTGAGTTCGAGACCAGCCTGGTGTACAAGAGTTAGTTCCAGGACAGCCTCTAAAGTCACAGAGAAACCCTGTCTCAAAAAACCAAAAAACCAAAAACCAAACCAAAACAAAGGCACGTAGATGACTCGGTGTGTAAGGGCACTTGCTGCTGCTCCTGGCACCCTGAGTGGAGTCTCCAGGACCCCTCCGTGGAAAGGACTGATCTCCACAGACTGCCCTCTGACCTCCCTGTGTGCGCTGCAGTGTGCACCTACCCTCTGTAGAAAATAAATAAAAGTGAAACAAAACATATGGGGACAAAATGTTTGAAGAAACTTGGATCCTAGTGACCATAGAGTCACCATGCAGCTGGAGTTCGCTCCAGCTGTTTGATGTACATGAAAAAAAAGCATTAGGTGGTCCTAGGGTGGGGGCTGGGTGGGTATCCCTGTTACCTGCAACTGACCATGCTTTCCAAGCAGCGTACGGGTGGGTTAGTATGACAGTTGCCATGCGTGCGTAAGGCTTTGGACAGTTTTACTAACAGGGCTGGCAATAGTTATTGTGTTCATCCTGAACTTTTCAGTTGTAGGTCAGTTTTTTTATTTAACTCTTTAGTACACATGGCATAGCATAAGTCAGCAGGTTCCCGTCACGCATACCTGTGTCTATGCTTTGGCAACTGCAGTAATTTCAGCTAATGCCAGGCTTCCAACAGTTTAGAAGGAAGTCCCTTTCATCTGCTCTTTGACGTCTTTGCTGCCCAGAGGGATACCGAGGTTAAATTAATCATTTTTATTTTGTTTTGTTTCCCTGTGTAGCCCTGGCTGTCCTGGAACTCATTCTGTGGGCCAGGCTGTCCTGGAACTCACCTTACTCTGCCTCCTGAGTAAGTTTAAAGGTGGTGCCACCACCGCCTGGCAAATTAATCATGTGTTAATGACCACAGATTTAAAAGTAGCTACTTGTCAGTTATGCTGTTTGTTTGTTTTTTAATCGATGAAGACTGTCACTTTCGGAGCTCTAGCCCCTATGCTGGGTGTCTGAACTCATCATCCACCTAACACCCTGGAAGATGGTTTCTTTCCCTAATGTTAAATTTAAATTAGTGTCCCAGATCAACTGGTAAGGGATTCTCCTAATGCAGATTACTGAAGACTCTTCCCTGGGCTGGCAGAAGGCTCAGCAGACAGAAGCCCCGCTTAACACTAGAGTTAAATCCCTGGGACTCCCATGTTGGAAGGGGACTAGTGGACTTGAGCTGTCCTCTGACCTCTACATGGTGCCGCGGCATGTGCAAGTCCCAATAAATATAAATAATAAACAGACAAGCAATGCTCTTCCCTCATAGATAGTCATGGAGATCCAGCCCCTACCGACCGAGTAGCTCTCCTTCCCTAATCTCCAGCTCAGAGAGGATTAGAGACCTCTGCCCTCACCCAACCTCCATTCACGTGCTTTTCAAAGCATGGCGGTGAGTCACGGGCTAACAGGAAGAGAGACTGTGGTACTGCAGTAATCGCTCCAATGACACCAGGCCCCGAACACTGAGAAACAGGTTGAACAACCATCCTCACGTGTACTCCCCCACCCCTGCTCATACAGGCACCTCTCCCCCTGGTGCACGGAAGATCCGCCATGGAAATCGGGTTACTTGCCCACTGGCCTTGCCAGCAGAGTGCTGGTCTTAGAGGAAACCTGCAGACATACTCTGACCTGAAGATACTGATGTGGCCTTCGATAGATTTCAGGAGCGTGTTTCAGATAAAAAGTTCCTAGAGAAAAGGAGCTGGAATAGTGGCGTAGGCTGGGCCTGCAGTCACTGTTCTCTCAGGAGCTACAGTTCTTAGAGTAGTGCGTCCAGGTCTCCCCATGCTGACAGGAGTCAGCGGGGCCATAAATTAATAATAATAAATCCTCATGAAGGATGTGTGTGCTCTAATTGCGTTTCTTTTGTTCAGATTGAAAGGGAAAGTATCAGTCAGGTGAGGAAAGAGAAGAAAGGGGTATGTTGTTGTTGTTTTTGTCAATTTCTTTTGCAAATGATTATTAAGAGAGACAACATAAAATGATGCCAGGGGTAGAGGCACACACCTTTAATCACAGTACTTGAGAGGTGGAGGCAGGAGGATCACTGAGTTGGAGGCCATCCTGGTCTACAGAATGAGTTCCAGGGCAGCCAGGGCTACACACATAGACATTCTGTCTCTAAAGACCAAAGCAAGCTAAACGAGAGATGGACAGATAGGTGATAGATGACAGATAGATGACAGATGACAGATACAGAGATAGGTTAGAGGACAGATGACATAAAGTGAAACAGAAGCTCTCTCTACAAAGCTGGGCTCTGCTGCCCTGATTTCCCTCAGGGCCTCACGGTGTTTGTCACAACCACCTGCTTAGAACCTGCTTTTGCTTCTTGTCTGGTGTTCATGGAAATGAGCAGCAACACATGGAGAGTGGGAGCAGGGGTGGTGGTGTGGGTTAGGGTGGTCTTTGAGGGTGCTTGGTGGAGACTCTCAATCAGTTCTGCCAATCAATTAAAGGCAGAGCTGTAGTAGGCAGCTGTGGTGCGGCCCCATGTGCAGTGGCTGCATGCTAGGTCAGGCCTTACCCAGATCTGCTCATTTTAGACCCTGCAGGACAGCCATGGGATTATACACAGTTCCCTCCTCTGTGACCACCTCCACGGTGGCCACCTCCTCTGTGACCACCTCCACGGTGGCCACCTCCTCTGTGACCACCTCCACGGTGGCCACCTCCTCTGTGACCACCTCCACGGTGGCCACCTCCTCTGTGACCACCTCCTCTGTGACCACCTCCACGGTGGCCACCTCCTCTGTGACTACCTCCTCTGTGACCACCTCCACGGTGGCCACCTCCTCTGTGACCACCTCCTCTGTTATCACCTCCACGGTGGCCACCTCCTCTGTGACCACCTCCTCTGTGACCACCTCCTCTGTGACCACCTCCTCTGTGGCCACCTCCTCTGTGACCACCTCCTCTGTTATCACCTCCACGGTGGCCACCTCCTCTGTGGCCACCTCCTCTGTGACCACCTCCTCTGTTATCACCTCCACGGTGGCCACCTCCTCTGTGGCCACCTCCTCTGTGACCACCTCCTCTGTGACCACCTCCTCTGTGACCACCTCCTCTGTTATCACCTCCACGGTGGCCACCTCCTCTGTGACCACCTCCTCTGTTATCACCTCCACGGTGGCCACCTCCTCTGTGACCACCTCCTCTGTGACCACGTCCTCTGTGACCACCTCCACGGTGGCCACCTCCTCTGTGACTACCTCCTCTGTGACCACCTCCTCTGTTATCACCTCCACGGTGACCACCTCCTCTGTGGCCACCTCCTCTGTGACCACCTCCTCTGTGGCCACCTCCTCTGTGACCACCTCCTCTGTGACCACCTCCATGGTGGCCACTTCCATTTTTGCCTCAAATCACAAAGATTTCTATGATCACTTGTGATGAAGGAATCTGTTCCCCCTCAGGCATTTCTGTATGGTGGCGATGAACCTAGAGACAGCATCTCCACTGGGGCAAAGTTAGTGAATTCACAGAAATATTAGGATGCTGGTCCTAGAAACAACCAGATGGTTGACTGCAGCTCTGTGTCTTCAAGACCGCCCTGAGGTCAAGAAGCCAGCAGACGGCTGTCAAGTCGCCCGTCCTACATTTTGCAGAAGATTTTTTTTCCTCCCCATCAGTCATATGGGGAAAATTAAGGCATAAGACCTCACCTGTAGTATTCGTCTCCCACAAAGAAAAGGGTCTTTTGAGGCTTCCTGAGGTAGACCGCAGCGTCTATTCGCTGCACATGCCTTGGGAACCCGAAGTCGTAAATTATCCGGGGAGGGCCTTGCATCTGGAATCCTCGTGTGATCCAGTAGTGGGGACCTAGAAACAAAGGATAGAGTCTACAGCCATTCGGTAACACTCACCAAGTGGCTTCACTCACGAAGACACTATTCTGGATGTAAACGGGGCTACTACATGTGGATTTAAATATCTAGTTACTCAATTTGAATAGTAGTGGATTTCAAACTTCCCTGGAGGCAAGGCTACATTTATGCCCTGAGAAAGCAGTAATATCGATACATTTGTTTCTTGTTACACTTCACACCTTTATGTTTGCAACATAATTTTTATCTATAATTTCCCCTCACCTTCATATAAGCACAAGGAGAGGAGACAAGTGACATCTAATGACGTTTTTTCCCTTAACAACAGTTTTATATATCAGCGAGGCTTAGCAGTCCGTGTGTTCCAGGTAGCTTTGCTTGGCTGTCTATTGCTGAGACATGCACTTAAGACTGGTGCTATTCCAATCACCTTGCAGATGAGAAATGAAATCTCATGGCCGTTGGAAATGTCTCAGCGTTATTTAAATAGTGAATGACTGAAGCCACAGATTGGATTCCTGTGGGTTTGTCTCCTGAAAACACAGGAGTTTGTGTCCCACCGGCTGCTCTAAGCATGACTTTGTAGTAAAGATTTCAATTAATGTTAAAGGATCTCATTAGAGTGTGCCATGCTGTTCTTAACAGAGAGGCTTCCTAGCCCTGGCCGTGTAACATAGTGCCTACTAAACTCCAAGGCTGGTCCTGGGGACAGCTGTAGCTACTGCCATTCCTTCCATGGCTACAAGAATGTGGGGTGACATCTAGTACCCAACCTGAGGAGGAGCAAGTGATACTGCCCAAAACCACCACGTGACACAGGTGTGGCGCCGAGGCCCTGGCGTGTCTCTCTTTGAGGGATCTGCAGATACCTTTGAAGAAGAAAGCAATGCCCCGCTCGGCCACTTCATAAGCCGCATCCACATTGGACATGAGCTGTGGGAAGGAGCTGGTGATGGTGTTGGGTCGAATCCCTGCTGCCAAGTGCACCTGCCTTCTCCAGAAAATCCTATTGGGTGGGGCAGAAGAAATCAACGTCAAGGATTGGTTGAGATCTTAGATTGCAGAGACTAAGGCAATACTATGAGCCACATGGCAGAGGACACTGTGAAATCCCCAATGCCTGTTGCTGTGTTTTAGGGAGTAACACATTGCACTACTACTACTACTATCTCTATTATTATTAGTTTTGAGACAGTCTCATGAATTCCCGGCTGGCCGCAAGCTCATTAAGGATGGCTTTAAATATCTGATGCTCGGGTGTCCCCCTCCTGTGTGCTGGGCTCCAGGGGTGTGCTGTCATGTTTGGTTTTCACCCTATAACCTTAGAAACATTCCTTCTTTCTCATTGTGTTGGCACCTCTGAGACTTCACCTATGATCACGACGTAGACCGCAGAGCAGTGGGCTATTCCTTAAACACACACCCTCACTCCCAGAGATCACTACAAACAGATTTCTTAAACACACACCCTCACTCCCAGAGATCATTACAAACAGATTTCTCCTTTGTTTATTCTGATATTTCCAGAGCTAAAATTCCAAAAGGACTAGGCAAAAATGAAAGTCTGCTTGTCCTCTGAAGGACACATATGGATAACTGTCGTGCACAGCAGGGCAGGGTAAGGAGGGCAGACAGCCAGGGTGTGGCTTTGGAGCTTTCCCTAGGCGTTAGATCTTAATTCTCATATCCAGTCAGTCTTGATTTAAGCTATTCCAGACATTGGGAGGGCTAACCTGAAGCAGAGTAGTCAGTCATTCTAATGCAAATATCTGTGCCTCAGGGAACACAAATTTTGATGATATGTGGTTACAATGCCGGTTGTCATAGCTGAGGCCTGGAAGTGCTCTCAGACACTTAGAGTGGCTCACAACATCAGTAACTGTTTTAAAGAGTCCTGTTACAATGTGCATATTCCATGCAGTGCTATGCTCTATATGGTGCTATTATGTAAATTGTCACAAAAACTTTTCATAAGCTAGTGGGTGAAGAAAACTTATGCTTGGAAGATAATAAGACAACAGAACGTTGATTCAGCGTATTAAAGCAAAAGACAAATTAAAGTTGAACCACAATTTAAATGGAACTTCCTCCAATCTAGAGACTTGTTGGCTGAGACAGGTTAGGATGTGCAGGAACTGTACCAGATGGATGTCAACAGTCCGTAATCTAATCTCCGATAAGGATGGGAAAGCAGTAGGATCTGATGTCACCTGCCAGCTGATATTTACTGCCACTATTTGTCTTCGTGTACCTGATAGCGATCATAATCAAGATTCAATAAACATTTGTCAGCTGATACCAGAGGGTTGAACAGAACACATTAGATCAATGAATTTCAGAGTTCACCAAGGGTGCACTTCCTGTTACCAGAACTCTAACTAATGCAGTAAACTTGAGATTAGCTTGCTGATAGCCTCCCTGGAGCAGGCAGGATCATGCCTTACTATATCCTGGTGCATCTGACCCACGCTGGTTGACCTCTGTTCCTTTTTATTGTTTGCTTTTCCTGGGAATTCAATTCTGGATCTTGCTAAATCATAGAGCTGCCCCCCGGGCTGAATGTTTTCTCTTAAAAATTTCCCCCATGTGTGACTGTTTTACTTCTGAGAAAGATTTAAGATACCCAGGTATACAGGTATATGGGCATATAGAATACCTATACAAATTAAACATTCACTGAAGATAAATCACAAAGATTCTATCTTAATTTTCAATTTGTTTGGCATGCACCTAATTTTTTTTAACTGCTTACTAATGATGAAAGCAAATCTGCCCTCCAAAGAGATGCTCAGACTGTCTAACGAAGGACGGTCCAAAGATACATTGATTTGCTACTTCCATGGGAGGGATGACTCTAGGAACATATTACATAGCATTGTTTTCCATGAACTATTATGAGATCATAAAACGCTGTGTGTACCACAACAACAGAAATTCAACAGTCTCAAATCTGAGTGAAGGCACCAGGCCAGGCCAGGTCCATCAGCATCCCATGCTGAGATGCCAGGCCCACTGTAAGGTGTTCATGTTGTTTGTCCAGAATCAAGGATGTACTGAAATTACTCAATATAACATGGGTGAGGGTTGCCGGACACATGTGGGATTCAGTACATGTTTGGTTTTTAACTAAATTCTTGGTCACTGCCTGTTGAGAAACTTTTCACTGTCGACAAGCTGCCTCTACATTCATCCGTATGGTCATACCTCTCAGCTCAGAGCATTGTGACCGTCTCTGTCCCGATCCTGCCCAGGCGTGTTCACGTCCTCCCTTTCAGGAGTCGTCTTCTCCGTGTCTCACAGACTGTCACTGCAGTCCCACTCAGGAGCCCTTGTCCTCCACCCGTAACAGCCCCACACCCACCCGAGCCTGCCTCTCTGGTACCCTTCCCTATGTTCAGGAGGAAGAGGTGTCTCTCTCCTCTTTTGGAGGCTCCTAGTTGCTGACTGTCCTTTTGGGGTCAGAAAGTGTGGTACAAAGAGAGAAACAGGACACAGAAGACATGCAGACACGGGCTGCATCCAGGGAATAAACCAGGAGAAGTTAGGTAAGGCTATCAGAGGAGGCGGGCCATGGCGGGAAACCTCGTTTCAGTAACAAAGGGAAACAAGGACCTTAGCTGAGCAGTAGCAGGGGTGGGGGTGGGGGAATGGGTGGACGTTTCAGACTGTACCCTGGGGCATGGCCATACTCAGGGGAGCTCTCACATTCCAGTCGCTTGCTGGACTGCAACCATGGCTTAAGAGCTTTGGAAATCTGCACTGTACTTCCAGTAATGGACACTTCAAAGGGCAGAGACAAGGAGAAGGGAGTTTAAAGTTGCCCACCGGCGGAGGAAGGGGAGGGGATGGGGAAACCCTCTCGCCTTGGCATTCAGCCAGAGCCGTTGAGTGACACCATTTTCAAATGGTGGCCTGGCCACCCTAGAGGAAACAGACCCTGCTGGAACCACATACGTCCGTAGGACCCAGAGCAACTGCGTGGCCAGCCGCATGCCTCTAGACAACCAGGAAGAAAGCTTTGAGTGTGAGCATACCGTATTCAGTGAGGAGGTCTGATCACAGCTCAGGTGACCAGACTCTCAGCCCATCGAGGGAAGGCGTGGCGAGGTGTGGGGTCAGAATGGTCAGCCAGGCTCGTGAAAGGCTGCCCAGGGCACGGGCAGCATCTGCCATCGGACCCGGGTAAACAGAGCTGGGACGATTTTAGGGAACCCGGTTATATTTCTGTACCTGTTTACCATTCCAGCCCTAGCCGGCAGCCTCATCTTCCCTGACCTTGCCTTGTTCCCCCCCTGCCCCTTCTCTGCCACCTGGGCACTAACCACCCCCTCACCCGCCGTTTCCCTACCAACTCTCTAATTTCTCAGGGCACACAGTATTTTTGGTCTCCTTTCCTTCCTAAAGTGGCTGACCGTGACGGAGCGACTGCATTGTAATTGACCTTTACTGCATTTCCAAAGCCAGGTTCCCGTGATAATGATTGTTTTGCAGCTAGAGCAGTGCTGCGGTTGAGCCTGGTGTGCGGAGCGCACGGGCTGAAGGTCTAGCTACGGAGAGAAGCGGTAACTTAACTCTATTACAGCTGGTGCCTCTGGGACATTGCCAGCACGTCCCCTAAAAGAATGGGGGGGGGTATAAAAGAAAGTGCTCCATAAACCCTGACAGGCACGTACGATTATTTGTATGAACATTTAAAAGACGTTTGATTCTACCAAGTTATTAATCGATGCCATGTAAAATTGAAAAGATTTACATGATCTCAAGAGAGCAGAGTGTGACTATGTAAGCTTTTAACACGGTGTTTACCAGGACAGGTAAGGCTCCTTCGAAACTTGTTTCTGAAAACTGTGAATTACGTACCATCACATCCGTGGGTGAGAAGGCATTCATTCTGGGGTTCACTAATCACATTGCTTCAGAGGCCGGAAAATCAACCATACATTGTCTAGTTCCCTGAAGCCATGAAAGTGGAGCTTATAATTCCCAGTGTGGGGAGTGGTGTGGGTTAAAATAGTCTAGAGTATAAATCAGAGCTCCAACAGTTTCCAGCCGTGTGAGGAGCAAGGGGACAAATCCTTCATTGGCCCCGACCCATGAGGACACGGCAGGGCTCATCCTCACGTAGAAGAGAGCTCCACAGTGACAGTCAGCGGTCTTGGAGCACCATCTGTCTTTTTGTCTGGGTTCTTATATACACGAAAACTAGTCTAAGCTAGCGCCCTGCCACGGCCTGCTTTCCTCCATCCCTCACCCCTGCACTCAGCTCTGCCTCCTGAACTCGTCCTCACCCCTCCACACCTCACCCCTGCGCACAGCTCTGCCTCCTGAACACGTCCTCACCCCTGCACTCAGCTCTACCTCCTGAACATATCCTCACCCCTGCACACAGCTCTGCCTCCTGAACACGTCCTCACCCCTGCACTCAGCTCTACCTCCTGAACATATCCTCACCCCTGCACACAGCTCTGCCTCCTGAACACGTCCTCACCCCTGCACACCTCACCCCTGCACACCTCACCCCTGCGCACAGCTCTGCCTCCTGAACACGTCCTCACCCCTGCGCACAGCTCTGCCTCCTGAACAGTCCTCACCCCTGCACACAGCTCTGCCTCCTGAACACGTCCTTACCCCTGCACACCTCACCCCTGCGCACAGCTCTGCCTCCTGAACACGTCCTCACCCCTGCACACAGCTCTGCCTCCTGAGCTTCTGCCTTGCAATGACGAAGAAAATCGCGACAGTTTCCAGTAGCCTGGCTCACCTCAAAACTCATTATATAGTCAAGTACATCCTTGACTTTCTGACCCTCCTGACACTACTTCCTAGGGCTGGGGTTGTAGATGTGGACCACCCTGCCCCGTTTACAAGGTCCTGGGAATTAAACCCAGGGCCTCGTGCATGGCAGGCAAACACTCTACAGCCGAGCTGCAGCACCCTTGCCCTGGAAATGCTTTTTGAACGATTTCTCTCACGAGGTGTGCCAAGGAGATCTGCTTCTGAAACTTTTGAGAGTATGTGGACTCATTAGACACTTTGAGTACCTTTTCCAATGAAGAAAAAAGTTACACACGTATTCCTGGGATCCTCTGTCTATTCCGGTACTATTAAAGTTCCTCTTCAGTAAAGGAGAGAATACGGGTGAATGTTGCCATGTTTGTTTTCCTCCGTGGAGTCATGGAGGTATCATGAAGATGACTGTGAGACTCTTTCAGAAGCCAGAGTATGGGGACAGAAGATATCTATGATGACAGCTGACTGACACTGAAATACCTGGAGGCCTTGAAAATGGGTTTAGAGAGGGCTTTTCCTTAGAATTACCTGTCTATGCATGTGTCCATTTGATCACCCATCTACTCATCTATTTATTCATCCATCCACCCACCCATCATCTTTCCATTCATGCATGCATTCACCCATCCGCTCATTTGTTCACTAGCTAATTGTCATTCATCAAACACTGACTGAACCTTCTACTGTTCCTCTCACTAGGCACATAACAACAAACAGTAACCCAATACACGTGGGCTGATGCCTAGGGGGACCAAGTTGCTACCTTTCAGCTACTTTCTTTAACAGTACCCTGGGGGTTCTAACCCTGCCAGGACAAATACTGCAGCTGTTAGCAAAGCACCCAGACCCCATGCACAGTTGTTCGCACGGTTGTGCGTCTCCCAAGACCACACGTCTACCCTGCTTCCACCCAAGGTAGCATTTCTGCAGCGTCCTCAGCCATGGAGACTGATGCTGGGTGGCTTGGTAGGCCTGGGCATCTCGGGCTCACCTGCCCTTGAAGAGCAGAAGCTCCTTTCCCAGCATGGTCACCGCATCAAAGGATGAGCTGGTGTCGCAGAGGTCGGGGAAGGACGGCTTGTGAGGTGGGATATGGGGCACGGTCGGCTTTCCTGGGAACGTCTTCCTGGGTCCTAGGTGTAAAATGATGCCGGCAGTTCAGAGCACGCACACTTGTACTTTTGAGCACCCTAGAAGTCTGCACACATTCCCACTGCAGGCGGCAATGCCTTCCTTCAGGAAATGGCTATCGATGGCAGGCAGATCTGGGTTTGAATCTCAGTGTCTCTAGCTGTTATTTGTGTGGTATAAGACAAGTAATTTAACTGATGCTTGGCTGCGTCAGTTGTACTAGTAAGATCTACCTGAGAATATTGTGTGAAATTTAATAGCCAAAAACCACTGTTAGAGTTGATGACTACTAGAAAGTCAGTTTTGTGTGGGTGTGGACTTCAGTGGGTCAAATGTGCTCCAGTATATGCAGTACAATTTGGACTTGGTGGGTTGTGAAAAAAGATGGCATGGAGTTAGGAGGAGGCTTTGGAGCCCCAGTGAATATGGGAGGAGATAGGGGGGGTGTGGGAAGCAAATATAATCAAAAGGCATTGTAAACATATGTGAAATTCTCCAAGAATTAATAGAAATATTATTTAAGAAGTGCTTGATATTTATTTACTGTTACACATAACCAATTTGGTAACTAAAGATGTCTTAGGATCCTATTGCTTTTAACCTTCAAAACTCAGTTATGAGTTCATACAACCATGTCATGAAAAGGACATGTATGACAAGTGTAAGATGGTGTCATAAGTAGCAGATTGTCTGTATGGTCGAGTGGTAGAGTTACTAACATCCTTATTGCTGTTTTTAGGGCACTAAGACCACTTATCTGTAAGTGTGTGTGTACTATAAATTATAATCCCTGTCTTCATCTTCCAATGCATAATTTTTCATCTGCTTTGGAAAATTAGACAAATGGACCATTTTCCTTGACTTTTCAGGGCCAGAATGCTCTGAAGGAAAGAAAACATGGCAGTGCTTTCAGCTGGTGTATGCTCTTCCCAGGGAGGTGTGGCTCTAGCTTCCTCTCCCTAAGCAGCTAACTCTTGGGAAAATGCACTTTCTGTAACCTGGAGGCGGAATGCCTGTCCCTCTCGGGGTCAGAGAGAGTGGAGAGCTCATACCGTATAATGCTTGAATTCCTTTCACATCATCTTTGGGGAGATGAAACCTGTAGGGGTTCTGGTACTTGTAAGTTGGGTACATAAGTGCTGATGGATCTGTGGAGTGGCCCAGGCCCAGAGCATGGCCAAATTCATGAGCAGCGACGGTGAATAAGTTGAACCCTAGACAACATGGAGAAAAAGCATCAACACGGTTTTGTTTCCATCATTTTGTCACACAGGAGAATTTGTGCCTGTAGCACAGTCCTCTCTCGGTTTCATAACTGGATTCAAAGGTTGGTAGGTTAGCCTGGCACTTGGCTTTCTGTCTCCCATTGTCAGCGATGAGTGGCAGAGGGATAACAAAGGGTCTTGTAGCCAGTAGTGGCGAAAATTTATAGTAATGCATAGCTTTGGATCCTAAGTACTTGAATCACTTCCTGCTATTACAGCTTACTCCCCCTTCATATTATACATTTTTAATGATAAAAAGTCACTGAATAGAAATTGAACATAGTACAATGCAGCCAAACTATCTTCTGTTCTACGCAAATTAAGGGCTTACACATAAAGCTGAATTCAGTTACAAGAAGGTTAGCTCACTGCTTTAAAATAAACCTGTTTTCATACAACTCAGTGTTATACACATTTAATATTCTAATCAATGCTGTGGGGAAACCAGGTTCAGAGAGCTGAAATAACTCACCCATGGTTACAGTTAACAATGGGTGGACCCAGGAATTGAGATTTTAATTTAACTGACATCAAAGTTGGAATTCTAACGACTATACCTAACTGCGTGTGGTGTACCAGCTTCCTCTTTCATTCATGTCTCACCCTTCCAGATGACCCATGTGCCATTCTGGGAACTTTACACCTTCCCCCATCATAGTCCTCGGGAGAGTGCTAATTCATTTCCTGGGGTCATCTTTAAATATAGTCCATTTCCACATACAGGCGGGAAGCCATGAATCTTGTACACCTGAATGAGAGGTAAGCTCTCATTGGGCTGGGACAGGTTCTGTAGATTAGATGCCAAGAAGCAGGGAGCCTGCTAGTCTACAGCATCAGCGTGGTAGGGAGGGGCGTCCCCTATGTGTTCCCTTCTGGATTTTTGGCTTACTTGTTTTTCCTAGCCAGCCCCCCTAATTAAAGGGCGGCTTGGGACGTTGAACCTCAAGGTGTCATGATGGAGGCCCAGAAGAAGGTACAATAGTTTCCAGGCTATGGTGAATTGTGCATATATACCATTCATCCCCATAGTCCACTTCTCAGCGTTGTCGAAGTGTGTGTCTCCTCCCAGGCCTTCTCCAGGTGCAAATGCATGGGCCAGAGTCCCTCGAGGCCCATCAAACGGGTAGGAATCCCCGTGATCTAAGCAGGAAGTATCAATCAGATTAAGGCGTAATAATTCTGGGGGGAGGGGGTCACAGGAGGTCTCAACAGCCTTGACCCTTAAATGCACTTTCAACATTCATCTTTTAAAGATCTATTTTTAATATGAGTGTGTGTGTGTGTGTGTGTGTGTGTGTGTGTGTGTCTCCCTGAAAGGTTATGTGCACATGAGTGCAGTGCCCAAGGAGGCCAGAAGAGGGCGTCAGGTCTCCCTGGAGCTGGAGTTACAGCACAGATGCTCTTACCTGCCAAGACATGTCTCTAGCACTAATATTCAGTCTAACTACATATAAGGTCATAGGCCAAGGAACTGAAAAATAAAAATATTATTTTATACTTCAAAGAGGCGTTGCAAACAGTTAAGCATCGTTGTAGTTTTTTTTTTTTAATCACAACACGCAGTATATGGTAAGCACAGCTGATAGAAGAAGAAAGTTCTGAGGGACATTTGGTAGCAACCAGGCTCCCTGACAATATGAACCTGTAGGCAGAAAGAACTTTCAATGTTTGATTCCTCTGGGGGGGGTTTAGTAAACTGAATGTGTCCTTTCTGTTTGCATTACACCATGATTAAAGGGCCCAAGTATCTAAAGGAAATGTCGTTGTAATTTTGATACCTGGACATGTAAAGCTTACGGAAGTAGCGGTGGTCAGGAAAATCCTGGCCCCCAGAGCCTTCGGCCCTGGCACTCTGTCCTGTCACCTGCAGTGAAGGGTGTGTGGACTCCACGGAAGAGGAAGCGTCTGGGCACTCGGGTTCTCAGAGTTTTAGTGTATTTCGTTTTATTAATTGACTCACTGATTTTAAGCTTACTTAAGCTTTTGTGTGCATGTGAGCGGCCACACTCCCTGTGACGTCGGGGTCAAAGGACAACGCGCAGGAGCTGATCTCTGCTTCCACCACACGGGCTTCTGGGGTCCACCCGGGGCTGTCTGGTTGGCTGCGTCACCTCACTGGCCCTGCCTATTTTAAAGCCAGCACCCACAAAGTCAGCAAACTATTTCTCAGCTCTCAGGTGATGCAGCTTAATGAGGCCTGTGTGTTCTGAGATGCTGATGGCTGCCTGGTCTCTGGTCAGTGCTAGGGGCAGAGTACCAGCTTGAAAGATAGTGTCACCAAACAGTTCCATGTCCCCGAACCTACCTGAGTTACACTGTCCTGCCTTTTCCCCAAGTGCCCTTGGATGCCTGGCAGGGACAGGACCTGCCGGTGGCCAGATCCCACTCAAGGCCATTTCATGACTCTCTTTACCTCCTCTCCCCTACCTCCTCGGCACATTCCCCACACCGACGCCACTGGAATAAACCCAGGGCTCAGAACGTCTCGGGCACGGAGCAACATTAGCTGGGCAGAGGGAGAGTCAGTGACATCCAACTTCACTGTTGGACGTTGAGGAAGGGGGAGTTTCAGGGGCTTCTTGCTTCATCTATTTTCTGCGTGCGTTTCTCTGCAAAGGGCTCAGAGCTTTACCAATCGTGTTCAAAGTCATGTTCTACTCTAGCAGGCTGTGTGAGAGATGGAGAAGCAGGCAGATAGAGGCAAGCTTCACAAGTACTTCCCAAAAGTAGTGTTCAAGCATGGGTAGGGCCTGAATGCTCCGTCTGTAGCTATCATTGGAGTCTGGGCTACCACAGTGTCCCTGGGGAACTGACTTCCTCAGCGAGACTCTATGTGGGAGAATCTTGGTCAGTATGGAGCCGGTGATAGAGGTGAACATTGTTATGGGAGTCTGGAGTCATCGGGTCCCCTAGCCAGTGGGAAAGCTAAGGCTGACAGAACCTGCCCTCTCCTGGGGCTGAGCCACAGTGAAAGTGCACCTCAGGGCGTCTGTCCGTTCCGCCTTCTGGAAACATGCTCATCTTTGCTACGGTCTTGGCTCTGCTCATCTCAATGCTGTACGATGGAACCCCATGCTAACCACTCCGTAAGTCTGCCAAAGGAGCCAGTTTGGGGTAAGTCTCCTTGTCGTTACAGACAGAATGTAACTGAAATAGTACAATACCTCCGGTTTCAAAAGATATCATGATATCTGCTTCCCCAGAGTTTATCCTAACGAAGTTCAGAGGGACAGCGGTACTCCAGGCACGCAGGGCCATCTCTACAGCCTTGTCCACCTCAGCAGGACTCATGGAAGGCGTATACTTAGAGACTCTGGACAAAGGAAAACAGATGTGTGTGCTTTAGTGACGGCTCCCAAACAGACACAGGGATGGAAAACCCAGGCTGCTCACCGGTGCAGGCCCGGGTCTCCATGGCACAGTTCTTTTCCTGAATCAGTAGTTGGTACTCTGCTTTGGAACATCTTGAATTGTCTAATGTCCAACAGAACAATATGGAGAGACCCAGAAGGCAGAGACAGCCCTGGGCTTCTGAAAGTTTAGTTTTCTTTGTTATTCGAAGGTTTGCCCCCTCAGTTTTTATCAAAGACCAGTGAGATTTCCCCGGGGTTGGGGATTGGCCTATGAGTGAGTGTGTGTGTGTGTATGTGAGAGAGAGAGTTTCTTTTAAAATTTACTTTTAAAAGGTTTACTTTTATGAGTATTGATGTTTTGTCTGTGCATAATGTGTGCAAAGCTGGAGGAATCCAGAAGAGAGCATCCATCCCTCTGGACCTGGAGTTGCAGATGGTTATGAGCTGCCTTGTGGGTACTGACAAGTGAACCTGGGTCTTCTGCAAAAGCCGCAGGTGCGCTGTGTTGCTTTCCTTGAAGAGGATGGGCTAGCCTAGAGCAGAAGGCTCACTGGGGTGAGAAGAGGGATGAGCACTCCAGGGAGCCCCGAGTGACAATGCACGAGAGCCTAGTGGTTTTGGACACGGGTGTGTGGACACAGAGTTGGTGGGTCCGGGTTCCTTGTGATCTGCAGCACAGAGGTTGGGGTTCTGCTGGCAGGAAAAGAAGGGCAGGGAGAGAGTTCCGCCCGGGACTCTGCGCCGGGCTGGAGTACCAGCTACGGAATGGGAGGCAGGTGTTGAGCAGCCAGCTTTGGAGGCAGATCCACACTCCCTTCCCTCTAGCCTGGGCTCCAGCGTCTTAAACAGTCGAGGTGCTTGGCAAATGGGAGAACAAAGGCTGTGGTGCAAGCGTCACTCCGGGACTTCAAGATCCACAACTGTCTAGCAAGCTCGTTGAGTGTGCTGGTTTAGTCCTGAAGTCTGTATTGTATTGTCGCAAGTACCTTAGATTATTCTCATGCAGGTGATATGATTTGAACCAGCATGCAAGACCCAAATCCTAGGACACCCAAAAGAAGGACCAAAAGAGAGGATGGAAAAATCACTCAGGTCTGGGCTATTTAATGATTTGTCATGACGACCTATGACGTAGGATCAGGTTAGATGGCACCTCGTTATTCCCTCTTGCTATAGGCAGAGCGGATGCATCCTGGAGTTGATGGTGTACCAAGGTGAGGCAGCCAAGATAAGAAGGATGGAGAAAAGAATAACGCCAGAGAAGAGAAAGTGGAAAAATCCTGACGCAGGGTCAAGATGGAAAACACATGAGCTGTTGGGAAACATTGGCAATGTTCTCTGAAGGCGTGCTCTGTTTGAGACAGGGCTCTAAGCACTGTTGTTTAATGTGGTGTGTTATCTAGCCCTCACAGTCCCGAGGCAGCCTGTAAGGATGGTAATCAAGGCTTGCAGCTTGGGGTTAGCAGGAGCCTCGTCCTGCTCTGCCTGCCTCCAAAGTTTGTGCGCCATCGTCTGTGTGTTTCCATTTTTAATCATCTGGCACTTGTTACAAGATGCTATTCCGACCTCCAGAAACTGTGAAGTACCAGGGCAGCTTCTAGGGGCTTGGAGAGGAGGCATCTTGCCAGGGAGCTTGTCTTGAAGTAAGGTTGCCTGGGTATTGAGAGCTATTTATCACCGAATGGTACACATCTCCAAGTGTGTGCAGTCACAGCCTCAAATTCTAGGACACGGGTGAAGACAATTATGAGAAGAGGTCATGAATCTGCTTTTTTGTTTTATGAAGGTCTTAAACTCTAGTTGTTTCTCAGTCTGTGCTTAATGTCTCACAGATGCCCCGTTGTTTTGATTTCTTTGTTCCGAGCGGCACCTTGTGGACCGGGAGTCTAATAGCAGTTAACAGAAGTCTCCCCCAAGTTCTCCATTCCTGTCTCTGATCACAGGGTCTGTCACAACGGTTTGACAGCCTACTTCACTAGGGAACACGACACTCCGCCTGCCTGGCTTGCTGGGTTCTGTATTGTAAATAGCGACTTCCTGTCAGGGAAGCCATATTGGCAACAGCCAAGAGGCCATTGTAGTGTGCAGAAACTAGTCAGCTAAACTTGTGAATCTAGGTGATGGCAACATTGGAAAAAGAGGAAGTAATATGTTTAGTCTATCTCTGTTTTAAAACACAATTTAATTGTAAAGTAAATCATTGGATATAGTCATTTCTTAGCACACAAAGCTCTTGGAACCATAACGACGGACCCCAGAATTCCAGCTCCTGGTATGGTAAGGAAGCTGTTCTGCTACAACCCTCTGCAGTCTGCAGCGGCCCAGCCTTCCTCATGTCCAGGTGTAATCCAGGTGGGCTGATCCCGGGACTGTAACCCGATCCGGGTCCTGGCCTTCCCAAGAACTAGCAAGTTCTCACTGCGCACACTGCCTGGGTTCCCACCACTCTCTTGCAGTTTCAGTAGGGCACTTGGGTATTGGGACTGAAGTGTCACTCAACATGACAGCCCATGTCACTCAGCTTGCTTGGCGGGTTTCTGCTTGGAAATGGCCCAGGTTCTACAAAACTCTGGTGTAGAACCACCCGACGCCACACACACACTAGGCCGATGTGAGACGCATGCACGGCAGCATCACCAACCTTCAAACTCCCTGAGGCTGAGGAGTGGGCACCTTGGCTGATGCTCTTTAGACTGGGCTAACCCTGAATAAGCTCTGAAGTAGATCAAGGAAGCCAGAGTGGGAAATTTGCTCACCATGCCCAGAGCCCAAGAAGAAGGGACAAAAGCTCCTGTTGGGCAGGTCTCCTCAGCCTAAACAGGAAGATGCCAGACGATGGGTCAATGCCGGGCCTGCACCTGGGTGAATGGGGCCAAGTGTCACTTCTGTGTGGTTGGTGAACTTGGTGGCTCCCCGCACTGCTGCCCTGAGAGCCTACGGAGACCTATGAGGACAAACCTTTCCCCTGTCCATGTCTGTCTCCCCTTTAAGATGAAGAGAAAGATGAACCATTTGCCTTTATATTTCATAGACTGAGTGACCATAGTAGCCAAAAGTCGTCAGCAAATTATTTGTGGAGTCAACGAATGACTCTTATTAGCGAGTCTTTTTGCAGTGTGTGGGGTGGATGGGGGCAGAGGCCGACCCTCAGTGTTGTTTCTCATGTGGCTCCATCTTGTGTTTTGGAGGTGGTCTCTCTTTTGCCTTCAAGTCTTTCGTTTGACTAATTAGCCCAGCTGGCCAGCTTAAAGGGTTACCGATCCTACCACGGGTTACTTAACTGTAAACCGTTACTGAGTTGTTCCTAGCTGGTCAGGTTGGTAACGGGGAGGGTGGACAGTTACCCTGAGATTATAGTTTTCAAACAAACAGCTGCCCAGTCTCCCCCCTTTCTTATGGCTGCTTCGGATTCTGCCTTTCCTACAGATCAGAAGCAAGAGGCTTGGAAAGGTAAGGAGAGGGCCAGGTGTGTCTTTCTCTTTGAATCGGGAAAGGCGCAATCTCATTACCTGTATGTCAAAATATTTTTTTTCCATTTGGGTTCACCTGGGAAGAGGCGGTAGTTGGCCACATCGGGAACTCCACAGCGAGGCCTCTTGATCACGTTCATCGTGTTCTGGTCCAACTTCCCAGTGACTTGGAGGCCAAAGAAAGATTGTAGCTCCTTAATCTTCCTGATCATGGGGTTATCTTCTCTTGCCACCATCTCACCAGCCTGGAGGCCTCCTTTCTGTGAGTAATACTTGTCAAGATATTCCTGAAATGGAGAGACAGGCTGACACATCCATGGTGTGGTTGGAGCTCATACTCAGCTAAGATAGGGGACAATATTCTTGATATAAAAATAGGGTATACATTCTTATTTTTAAAACAGTAGACATATTTGCATAGGTGAAACAAAATTATTAATGATTACCTGTGAGTACTGAAGTTTGTAGACTGTTATTCCACACGCCCTACAGTTTTGGAGTATGTGTGCGGTATACACGTGTGTGTGTGTGCAGGTGCACTTGCTTATGTGGGCTCCTGTGGAGACCACAGGTTGATGTTTGTAGGTCATTTTGGTCGCATAATGAAGAACGCATAATGTGTAATGTGAAATAAGTATTTTTTTTCTTCAGGAGGACTTAAATGCTTCAACCTCTCACTAGACAAAGAGGCCAATGTGTGGCCTGAAGATCTTAAGTAGGCTTGGTAGGTTGTGGGTGACCTTTGTTTTCAGAGGATGAATTTCCTGAAATATGTCCAATAACCAGTGAGGCAAAGAAAACAAGTCATAAATGATTAGGCTTTTTGCATATGAGGCTCAGGGACATTTGGAACATGGGGTGGAAAGCCTGGAAGAGAGAGAGTCCGAGGAGGAGTTGGGTGAAACAGTGTCCTTTGGATACAACAGGACCATTGCCTGTGACAGTTGCAACTACACAAAATCAAGCCGGGACACACTGCAGCATGGATGCAGGAGGATCGTGTGAGCCCTTCCCTAGCTGAGGTACTGACCAGGGATGGCTGCTGAGGGAGGAAGGGTCATTTTCTTTAGAGGTGTGAGGTGTGCCTCCTTGCGGGCTGACCCGTACGTCTGTGCATAGGAGTAGCACCAATTAGGTGCAGATGGTTAAGAGAGAGAGAGAGAGACAGAGAGAGACAGAGAAAGACAGAGACAGAGACACACACAGAGAGAGACAGAGACAGAGAGACAGAGACAGAGAGAAACACAGAGAGAGAGAGAGAGAGAGCAGACAGACAGACAGACAGACAGACAGACAGACAGACAGACAGACAGAGGAGGACATGAAGTTGGGAGTGAGACCGGGCAGGAATCCAGGAGGAGTCGGAAGGAGCAGTGGGAAATGAATATGGTCAGAATAGATTGCACACGTCTATGAAATCCTCAAAGAATAAAGACAATACTAACCCCTGCCCGACATGATCAAGTTTCACCTTCACATCTGACTTCAAACCCCTTAGGATACCTTGATCAGCACTGCTGTGGACGTTCCATTGGGATTAGGGAGACCTGAACTGCTCGGGGCTGCACAAATGCAGGGTTGAGGCCACGTTTGGTCCAGGAATTTCCCCCTGTTCAATGCAGCTACATAAGATTTAGATATCTTATGTTTAGTTTAGTTGATGAATTATTGTATGTCATTTTTATAAATATTTTATAGATTTATAAATGAAACATCTCTACATCAACCATAGATTTAATTATCCATAAATTATGCCTATTATGCTAATATGTTATATAAACAATTCATTTTAAATGTTGGAAGCAAGCTTAATGTTTTACAAATGGGGTTATGTTTGTTTTAGTGCTGGGGAGTGGACCTGGAGACTCTGGTTTGCTGTGCAAGTACTTTGCGGCTGGGCTACGTCCCACCAACACCCTTCAGAATTAGAGTGCGCGCAGTAAACCATGAAGGGAGGAAGGGATGCCTGAGTCTCAGTGTTGGTTGTCTGTGGGTGGCAACTGATACTCCGCCTTTCATGCTGTCTTATACCCACGTCTTCTGTGGTGAACCTGGCTGTTGTTATTGTTCAGGCTCTATTTCCTCATCTGCATCCTGTCTCTAAGAGCAGGTAACTATTTTTTTTTTTTTTTGGTTTTTATGAGACAAGGTTTCTCTGTATTGTTTTGGAGGTTGTCAGTCACAGAGATCCGCCTGCCTTTGCCTCCCGAGTGCTGGGATTAAAGGCGTGCACCACCACCGCCCGGCTAAGAGCAGGTAACTTTGCTGGTAATTGCGACCTCCGGAGGGGATCCCCGACCTGCGGGGATGAGGTGATGAGGGTGGCTACTAATTTGGTGGGTCTTCACGAGCAGATCCGATCTTAAAAGTAAACTTCAAGAGGTTAAGGAAAGCAGGCTCAAGACAACGTTCGCTGATCAAGAGCGTTTATTTTTGGGGTGAGATGGTTCTTATAGGAAGAGAATCTCAGGGGGCGGTACAAGCATGACAATCAAGTCTCAACTCAAATATACACCAAATAAGGTAAAGACGAAGCTGTAATTTTCCATCAGTTGCATTCCACAAATGCTTGTCAGCATAAGTCAGGTGCAAGAATTAGGGAGGGGTAAAAGGTATTCAAAGGAACACTTTAACCTTTTGTTAACAAAGACAATTGCTCTATAAGGGTTACTTCTGCCTATCATTGTGGTAAAAGCATCCAAAGGAACACATTAACCCTTTGCCAACAAAGGCAATTGTTCTATAAGGGTTACTTCCCCCTGGCTAGGCGGGTGGGCTGCCCTGTGTAAATTTAACTTTTGTGGTTAACTTTTTCCTTTGTCTCAAGGGCATGTGTGCCCGTAGTCACGAAGGCAGAAGGCCAAGAAATGGCTGACAGACTCCATTTTGTTCAAGGTTCTTGCAGTCCCCAACAGGTAATCGCCCCTTCAGAAGTTTAGCTCAGGAGCTAGAGGGTTGGTCCGGCAGGTAAGAGTGCTTTTTGCTCTTCCAGAGGACCTGAGTTTGGTTCCCAGCACCCAGGTTGGGTGGTTCACAACCACCTATAACACCAGCTCCTGGAGATCTGACTCCCTTTGTGAGCACACTCATACAAACACATACATGTAAGTAAAAATGGATCTGAAACAGCTTTTTCAAAAGTTTAGGCGTTTCAGCTTGGATGAGGAGCTCCGACACTGGGCCTTTCAGCTTGGATGAGGAGCTCCGACACTGGGCCTTTCAGCTTGGATGAGGAGCTCCGACCCTCGGCGACTCTGAGCCAGACTCCACCCCCATCTGTGACAGGGTTTTTATTTTTGCTTTTCTTCTTTCTTTCTTCTTGAGAAGGAGGCTGCATCGAGGGCTTCTGGTTTGTGTGCAAGCAGATGCTGTGGCAGCTTGAAGTGATGTCTGAACTATGCTCCCTGGAGAAGAGAGAACCGCGCCTGAGGCCGGACGCTCTGAATTCCTGAGATGGTCTCAGTTTCAAGTATTTTTCCCCCTTGTTTGAGAATGTTCTGTACTTGGCGTTCTGATATCTGCCATAGATGTGACCATAGAAGGGGGTATTTACGATAAAATAGGCAAATCGCGCGTTTACTGCTACTGCTAAAGTGACACAGCCACAAACAAGGACACAGGGAAGCCAGTGAGAGGTTATTAAAGACTCAGCTAGCAAGAGCACTAACGCATTTGTACAAACCCCTAAAACCATGCAAAAAAGTCCTAAAAATCCTCAGAATTTTACATACTGACGGGATCATATGGGGGAGGAGTAAACACTGGCCTGAGGCCCCCACCCTTGGCATACAAGGGGAGTCAATGCTCTCAGTGGTGCAGTCCCTGGTAGGTTGGCCTTGCTTCCTGGACAGCACCACACCTGTGAGTGTATGGACGGCACCACACCTGTGAGTGTATGGACGGCACCACACCTGTGAGTGTATGGACGGCGTCACACCTGTGAGTGTATGGACGGCGTCACACCTGTGAGTGTATGGACGGCACCACACCTGTGAGTGTATGGACGGCACCACACCTGTGAGTGTATGGGCAGCACTGAGTGACTTAGAAATGTGAACCTGGGGTGGGGGGTGTTGACAGGATGGGGGAGGATGTGGTTGAAATATATTGTTTTGCATGTATGAAATTCTCAAAGAATAAATAGAAACTTAGAAAAAGCAAACCTCAAATGAAAGGCAGGCCCTTGCTTGCCTTGTCCAAAGCCTCACCCCGAGTTAACGGGAGTTGATTTGAAAGCTACAGACCAAAGAATTAACAGTGTCTACAACCTGATGATGGGACTCAGAGCATTTCTTTTTTGATTATAGTTTTTACAAGTTTTCTCCTATGAGTCTACACAATGTTTATGTTTTTTCTTTTCCTTTAAAATATGCTTGGGTTGCCAAACCTTTAATGAAATAAACTCAGAAGTTCCTCATACTTAATAAAAGAAGAAAACCTTGCCAGTGAAACGGCACCAAGGAGGTGATTTGGTGATTTCCTTGGGCAAAGTACGAAGCGCTGCTTTGGAGGACTGTCATATATGAAGTCAGGCGGAGTCTGCCGCAGAGTCTGGGCACGTTCTTGCCAGAGCTGTTCACAAGGCCTTGGCACCCTTTCTGGAGCCAAGATGTTCCCTTTGACACCTAGAGGTACGCTTAGAACTGTCCTGTTTCATAGGCCACACTTTGATGTTGTCCCTTGGCCACAGGGCTCCAGTTTCAATGCCCCTCCCCACACCTCCCGGCTAGTCACATCACTAAGTTTTAGCATCCTCTACCCTCGTCCAGTGTTTAGCGGATAAAAGCAACAGAGGCTAAGAGGGCCTGTTTCTGCTGGCTGGTGGTCCAGTCTCCCTGCCAACATCTTAGGACATTTAGAGATAGTGCCACCCGCCTCCCCCCGAGCGGAATGGCCAGGGTATGCTTTCTTCAACACTCAAGCTAAGAGCCATCGAGAGAGATCTGTAAGGACTTTGGTACTGTCTGAATGCAGGCAGTACACAAACAGGCCAGGGCAAGTCTTTGGATTTCTCTTACTTTAGTTTGCTTGCCAGCTCCAGCCTTCCCAACTGCCTTACCTACTGAGCACACCAGTGTGAGGGTAACACTCTGTGTCTTTAACTAAAGAAAATGCACAGGGAAGTGGTAACTTACCTATGCTCAAGAGGTTTGTTACTTTTTTGATAATTAAAATGTTTTTTTTTTTTTTTTTTTACGAGACAGGGTTTCTCTGTATTGTTTCGGGAGAGATCCGCCTGCCTCTGCCTCCCGAGTGCTGGGATTAAAGGCGTGCACCACCACCGCCCGGCCCGATAATTAAAATGTTTTAAATGTATTTCTGTTTTATGTGTATGTGTGTGTCCCTGAGTGAACTTAAGTGCAGGCAGGTGCCTGTAGAGGCTGGAAGAGGCCATCAGATGCTCTGGACTGGAGCTACAAGGCAGTTGTGAGTGACCGTGTGGATGCTGATTGAGAGCTGAGCTCTGAGCCATCTCTTTAGTCCCCATTTATAACTCTTTTAAAATAAAGTTAGGGAAATAGCATAAAAGCCAAAATGCTTTTATGGTATAATATTCGGTGAGAAAAGTAGAGGCCAAAATTTAAACATAATAACAATTAAAAACCATTTATCATAGAAAAGAAAATGGTACCAATGGTTCCATAATCTGGGAGTTTCTTTTGGATGGTTTAACTTTCATAATCGTGTGGTAAATGAGAATTTATACTATTTTTAGAGACACTTTAGAGGCTTGTTTTAAATACTGTCAATAGCAGCAGGCTGAGTTAAGGAGCTTTGACTTTACGGCGGTGTGAGAGTGATGTCCTCTGAGTGCAAACCACACTTCAGAATTTCCCTCTTGGTCTTTTCCTAGGCGGGCAGTGTGTGGTGAGGCACTCCGTCTGGATCCTGTGCCTCAGCCGTGATCACAGCTCCCAGCCACACAGTAGCAAGCTAGATACCAGCTGGGACACGGTTGGCTCTGCGGCCAAACAATGGTTCTTGGTAAGCTGCTGGACTCATGTATTTTGAATCTATGATGAGGTTATCAAGATACAACACAACCATGGACAAAGAAACATCTGCACTACTTTAAAAAGCAAATAGTTATTATTCCACCCCACCCCTCGCCCGTGTGTATTGCTGAGGATTGAAGGAAGGACCTCAGGCGTGTTAGGCAAATGCTCTACTTCTGGGCTGTATCCCCAGCTCCACTTATATTAAATCTACAGCCCCATTCTACCATGTCAAAGCCCTAACGCAGATCAACAAACCAGGATTTCAGGACACAACTGGACATCAAATAAATCAAGAACTGTTTAAGCTCCCCAGTGCAGATGTTTATGTCTGTGGGTTTGGGGGTGCAGACGTCTGCAGTTGTTATTTCTTGGCTAGCGATTTAGAAAGATCAGAGCAGTGTGAAAGATGCTTCCTGGTTGCCCATGATCTAGTGACCTCTTCCACACAGTGATCACACCCCACTCTCCTCTCTCTGTGCTGGAACGTGAGAATACTCTTGTCAGCCTGCCCTGTCTCCAGGATTTTCCAGGGCAAGCTCACTGAGGCTCATTCCAGACGTGGCTGTCTCTGAGAGGCTTCCCCGGACGGCCCGCTGCCATCAATCTGTTTCTGATCTCTCTTCCCACTTTTGGAAACAGGCTGTGCTCTTGAGTGACAGGTCTGCCTCCTCACTGACCCTCCTGTCAGTACCACGCATGCTCCTCACCCGTGCTTTGTGGCATGTATCGTCCAGAGGCAATCGGTAACAGTACAAGCTGCTAGCTTGCATTTGTGATCCTGTAAGCTCACAAGGCCGGTGGATATTTCTGTAAGCTACAAGGTGGCACATAAAATCATTTCTAGTTTCTGGGCTTAGCATGAGAGGTCTGTCCTCATCTTTGTGGCCGGCCTCCTAAAGAAAACGCTCTTCCCAGAGCGGATGATCTGTGTGCCAGGTGACAAGGTATGGGCGAGTTTACATGACCCCAAGGGCACAACAGAGACTTACAGAGAGAGAATGAAATAAGGGTGTCTTCACAGCCCCGGCACCCCAGTTACACCATTCTTTTGAAATGTGCCCCTACCCCACAGCTGGTGAGAGCAGCCAGGATGGCTCCACCAAAACTTTCTGACCTTAGTCCCATTTAGAGTGGGACCATCTTATTCCCTCTGTAAAGGGCGGTGGTCAATGGTTTTGATTCTGCAGACAGTAGTAGACACTGTAGCACAAGAGCCTGTAGTCTAATGGTCTGGCCAGGATGTCAGGTAGAATGACATTTGTCCAAACCCTGGCTCAGAGCTGTTCTGGCTGAACACCACCTGCTGGGTGAGCACCAGGAAGTGGATATGTGTGGCAAAAGCTTTATAGTTTCTGAATTACAGATGCATGAATCTGGAGGGGAACTACAGTTGGAGGGAAAGGACCCACAAAGAGTACAAGTAAAACACAATTTATAATCTTAGTACCTGGAGCTACTTTGAATTGATTTTGTCTACACATGGGCTCTAGTTAAAAAAAATTCAACTCAAGTGGGCATCTACTATTGATGTGGACATCTACTATGGATGTGGGCATCTACTTTGGATGTGGGCATCTACTGTTGATGTGGGCATCTGCTGTTGATGTGGACATCTACTATGGATGTGGGCATCTACTGTTGATGTGGACATCTACTATTGATGTGGACATCTACTGTTGATGTGGACATCTACTATTGATGTGGACATCTACTGTTGATGTGGGCATCTACTGTTGATGTGGGCATCTACTGTTGACGTGGGCATCTGCTGTTGACGTGGGCATCTACTTTGGATGTGGACATCTACTGTTGATGTGGGCATCTACTGTTGATGTGGACATCTACTGTTGATGTGGGCATCTACTGTTGACGTGGGCATCTACTGTTGACGTGGGCATCTGCTGTTGACGTGGGCATCTACTTTGGATGTGGACATCTGCTGTTGACGTGGGCATCTACTTTGGATGTGGACATCTGCTGTTGACGTGGGCATCTACTTTGGATGTGGACATCTACTGTTGATGTGGACATCTACTTTGGATGTGGACATCTACTTTGGATGTGGGCATCTACTGTTGATGTGGGCATCTACTGTTGATGTGGATATCTACTATGGATGTGGATATCTACTATGGATGTGGACATCTGCTGTTGATGTGGGCATCTACTTTGGATGTGGGCATCTACTGTTGATGTGGGCATCTACTGTTGACGTGGGCATCTGCCGTGGAAGTGGACATCTACGTTGAGCTGATCTTGCTTATTTATATTCACAGCAAATGCTCCCTGAATTCTCTTGTGTTATAAGAGAAACTGACCAGCTGCAATAAGTAAGTGGAAAAACAATTGGTAGGGATAGTCCAGGGAACATAGGTGACAGATCGCTATCCCTTAGGCCCAAGCTGGCTACGTGTGCATCTGGACAGGACAGTAGCCCCCAGGCAGAGATGGAGTCACACACACGCTGCAGTTTCATCGGACTCCCACGAGAGACCCAGGTGGGACATCTACAAATAGCTTATATTATAGCTAGCCATTCTGGCTCTAGAAATCTGTTCCTACAGGCTACGATTCACTGTTCTCCTTTAACCAACTTCTCTGTATTAGGATGATTTTCAGCCACAAAATCTTCACAAAATTCTAACGTAATTGGCTGTGCCAGATCCTTCACACCTCAGTCAGTTCTTTCGGATCCCAGTCAGGTGCAAGAAGCCACGAGAGGGAAAGGGAAGTTGAAGTAAGGTTGTGGAGAAACACAGCTTAGGGAGGAAAGACCTCTGATGAGAAGAAAGCTTGGCCTGTCTTAAATTCTGACCATGGTGGCCTTTAGCACAAAAGCCGTTTTTCACAATGTGAACCCAAGAAGCTTTCTGCTTGTGGCTGCGGAGCAGCCAGCCCAGAATTCACAGCCTGCCCCGAGCACCCAGCCTAGAATTCACAGCCTGCCCCGAGCACCCCACCTAGAATTCGCAGCCTGCCCCAGACTTTACATTTCCCAACTTGTTTTTCTTCAAATGCTCGTTTTTTGAATTTTGCATGTTGTATCATTCCACTCTTCTGTATAATGAGATACACCTATGCAGATAATTATTCAGCCATTAATTCATCCACGCAACTAACACGTGTACCTAATAAGCACCAAGCACAGATCTTACATGGTGCAGTTGTTCAGGCTTCTGTGGAGTTAAAGTGATTTTTAAGAAGAATAGGTTTTTGTTGGGGGCTCTGGGTTAGGAGTAGGATAAGGGAACAGGACAGGGTCACAAACCTGTGCGATGTGGTAGCTGCTCCTGGAGGTCCTAGGGGCGGCTGCAAATAGTGTAGGGGCTGCAGTGGCAAACTTTAGAGCTGCAACAAGGACAGCAAGGCCAGAGGCTGGTAGCACCTTCATCTCCCCTCGGTCGCTCGGTAACTGTGTCAGCCCGGGGAACGGCAGGCAGTGCACTTCTGCACCTGGACCTGAGCTCCTTTTATAGAATCACACAGGGCTGGCCCCTGCAAGTGATGATTCATGTCTCAAATGGTAATTACACAGCTCGATTCTCTCCCTGATGATGGGGTAACAGCCATGCACAGGGATCAGGGAAAGCTTCATTCTTTGTGACTGACCAAGTCAAAAAGAAGAGAAACGGTCACTTCTAATGAAACTTGTTAGCTATGTACACTAATTGGGGTGAGCTTGATTGATTTGACTCCCACCCAACTGAAACATCTGATTGGTCCTATTTTTGGACCCCTCTTCAATTCTTATTACAGAAAAAGTAGGGGCCAGTGACTCTTTCCTGAGCCTTTCCTTGCACCTGCCGTCAGGCTTGATGACCTGGGTCTCTGGGACCCACATGGTGGAAGGGGAGGATGAGTCTTCCAAGTGGGCCTCTGAGTTCTACATGCATGCCACAGCACCTTCTGCATGTCCCCCCATGAGCACACGAATAAACAAATACAATTTTAAAAATGAAAAAATTAAATGGTTAAAGCAGTTGAGCTATCTACACATTCAGGCCATCCTGTGTCTGCATCTCCCATGATGCTTCTCAGGAGAGGGTGCTGCTGCAGCAGCTCCTGCTGCTGTTGGTGCTTCTAAGACACACAAAGTCTCGAGTCATCAAGGCAACTCTATGTGACACCATGCCAGTGAGGGTGGAAAGCCAAACATAACTGCCAGAAGACTTTTCGATGAAATAACACCAGAGTGATGTGGAATGTTAATTTATGTTACAGTCATTTATGCTGTGGAATGTTTGTTTAATGATGCAAAGCTGCATGCTTTTGTGTTGCATTTGTTTAACTCTGTGAAGCTGTGCTGCTTTGCCTGCCAAAAACACCTGATTGGTCTAATAAAGAGCTGAGAGGTCAGTAGTGAGGCAGGAGAAAGGATAGGCAGGGAGAGAATAAATAGAAGGAGAAATCTGGGAAGGGAAGGTCATGGAACGAGAAAAGGAGGAGCGAGGACGTCAGGGACCAGCCACCCAGCTACACAGCAAACCAGGGAGTAAGAAGTAAAGGAAGGTATACAGAATAGAGAAAGATAAAAGCCCAGAGGCAGAAGGTAGATGGATAATTGAAGTGAAGAAAAGCTGGATAGAAACAAGCCAAGCTAAGGCCAGACATTCATAAGCAAAAATAAGTCTCTGTGTATTTATTTGGGAGCTGGGTGGTGGGCCCCCCGAAAGTCAAAGAGTAAAAACCAAACAACTACCTCAGATTTATGTTTGTTAACCAGAACATTAGACAAGATTTCCTATTTTCAGAGCATCCTGGTTAGCTGAAGTCATATTTGTGTGTGTCTTCCTGTTTGGAGCCCAGAAGACAATGTGTTTTAAACAAAGTTTCTCACTGTTACAGAGCTTGTAAACAAGCCAGGGTGGGCTCACCCTGGGCTCTGGGATGCCAATGCATGCCACCTTGCTTAGATTTTTGTTTGTTTGTTTTGGGGGATTAAAAACACTTACTTCATTCAGAGGCTTGGCTAAGGACTGCAGAGGGCTGTGTGATCATTGAGGCCTCCCTGTCACTAAGGGCCATGCCTGGCTTTTTAACATGGATTCTGTGGTGGTCCCAGGTCCTTATGCTTGCAGGCAAGTGTGTCACTCTTTGAGCCATCTCCTGAGTCCCTGGGGTCATATTCTTTGGTCTGATTCTGACTTTGAATCAATGGTAACACTGGGAAAGGTTTGTGGGCCGTAAAGACTGGGGCTAAATTGCAAAGTGTTTCTTAGCAGCTTGAGTTTGAACAAATTATTTAATGTCTAGGAGCATTAGTTATTTGTTTTACATCTTCAGAGACTGACAGTGCTTGTGACAAGTGTAAGCTCGTCAGTGTTACAGGCAGCACTGGCTATCAAGCGGTATCTGCCAGTGCCACTTTGATTCTAGTACCCCAGGTCTGAGGAATGGATGGAGTCACTGTCGTTGGATGCAGAGAAAATGAAAAGCCAGGAAAACACGAGGGCGAGAAACTGGTATTTTATTGGTGATGAGAAGAGACAATGGGACAATGGGCACCTCAAACATAAAGGAGACAAACACTGAGTCCTCCCCAGCATGTCCTCCACACTGCACTGACTCCTCCCCAGCATGTCCTCCACACTGCACTGAGTCCTCCCCAGCATGTCCTCCACACTGCACTGAGTCCTCCTCACGTGATTCAAGGCGTCACCCATTCAGAGAAGTCTGTCCTGAGCATCCCACCACAGGAAAGCACCAGCTCTGGCCCTGGGTGACCCAAACCAATCCATTCTGCACCAAGCACCTTGTGCATTCTTCTCCTTTTATTCCAAACAAAAACCTCTTACCTCTGCCTCCCTCTCTGGTGCAGCACACTCCTGTGGCTTGCCCTGGCATGTACTCTGGACTGTGGCCCCTCCTCAACCCTGTACAGATTGTTTTTGCTTGTAGATACTTTTCACCCAGAGCAATTACTTGTTTTTGTTTTTTTCTTATTTATGCTCTTTTAAAGCTTTGCCAGTTCAGATCGCAATTCTGACTCATATGCATGTGATCTATCGGGTTGATTTATCTCCTTTGTCTGTGATATTTTCATATTTCAAATAGGGAAGGATGCCAACCTGTAAAGACTCATGTCACTGTAGAGTTAGTTCTTAGCCTAGTGCGGGCAAAGCGTTAGTGCACGTGAAGTCGGCTCTGCTGCCTTCTCTTTTGGTGCCTGGAGCCTGACTGGTGTTTAACAAACATGTTGGTGAGAGAATGGATAGAGCCCTGGGTCTCTCATCCTCAAGGTGTGGTTCCTGGATCCACGGCATCACCATCACCCGAGAACTTTTAAACTTGTAGTACGTACTCTCTGATCACTTCACACAGGAACACCACGTACTTAGATTAAATCCACCCTTCCCCAATTCAGCTCCTCTCAGATCCCCACCAGCGTGGTGTCCTCCCAACTTCATGTCCTCTACATTCTTTTGTTTTATAATGCACTGAGAGCAACAGGTGTTGTCTGTGTGCATGTGGATATAATCTTTAAAATTACATTTTAAGGTGCGTGCGTGCGTGCGTGTGTGTGTGTGTGTGTGTGTGTGTGTAGAGGTCATGTGCTTGTGTAGTCAGAGAACAATGTGTAGGAATCAGTGTCCTCTCTTTCTGTCATGTGGGTTCCAGGGATCAAACTCAGGTCATCAGACTTAGCTTAGCCACAAGCTTGCTTTACCCACTGACCCATCTAGCCAACCTCACTGTGCTCTTAACAAGCTCGCCAGGTAATTCTGATGCATGGTAGCATTGGAGAACCATTGCACTGGCTGGGTGACTACAATCATGGGGTCTGAGGTAAAGAAATAGGAATAAAATGTAAAAAAGATTAAGAACATGTCAGTCACAAGAAGTGTTGAATACTGTCTTTGCCTCTGGGCCTGCACGTTTTATTGTGAGAGCTGACATTTGAAAGTTGTTTGCACAGTCTTTTGTAAATAACTTATCACACTACCTCTTAGGGCACAGTGTGTGTCAAAGGCTTACTCTTGACGAATTCAAGGCTACACTCACGGTGTTACACACTCTGTTCCTTCTGCTGTCCTCTCCTGAATGGACGAGAGGGCACTGGAGCTACATCAGGCCTGTAAGGTCTGGAGAACAGCCGGTTTCTCAGGTGCGGACTTCATTTGATTTGTGTACCCTGGGATGAGCAAGACCCATCTCAAAAGGATAAAGAAAGAATACAGATTGAATAGCCTCCCTTGGCTAACTAAATTATAAGCTTCTTGATTGTTTGACAGTGAAAACAAACCACTTATGTTTGTTTAATATATGAATGAACATACAGAGTAATTATCACCTTTTGGTTTTGGAAGGTAAAAGACATTACAACAATCATTCAAAATTTGCAAGCCCTGGTGCCCTCTGCAGCCCTCCCGATGTACCTTCATAGTAGCTGCTGAATACGAACAAGGGGACAGTCTTGACATTTCCTTACATTGTCCTCTTATTTCCTCTCCAAGACGACCCCAGCAGAAAGGAACGCAGAGAGGCCAGGGGTCTTAGTTTGCTTTTTGTTGCCATGAAAACAACAGACCAAAATCAATTTAGGGGAGGGAAGGATTTGTTTGGCTTACTGCTTACAGCTCCATTGGACCTAAGGCTTGAGCTCAAAGCTGGGACTCCAGGCAGGAGATTATGGTGATATTTATGATTGATTAAAGCTTGACTGAGGATTCAGAAAAACAAAGTCAGACTCAAGCTATAGAGATCAGGTAGTGGTGATACACACCTTTAATCCCAGCAGCCAGAAGCTAAGAGGTGGTGATACACACCTTTAATCCTAGGACTCAGGATTAAGAGGTAGATGGATCTCTGTGAGTCCAAGGCCACCCAGATCTACACAAGACTGAATTAGTTTAAAAGAGACTTATAGTTCACACCTTTAATCCCAGGACTCACTATATGCATATATATATATATATATATATATATATGTCAGTATCAGGATTCAGCAGGAGGCATTTATTCTCCAGCACTCTGAGGAGAGGTTACAGTCTGAGGCTTGGTGAGAGCTCGTGCAGACAGGACCAGCTCATTCAGCTCAAGGTAGAGGTGAGAGCTAGTGGCAGCTGCTTTGCTTCCCGGATCTTCAGCTTGAACCCCAATGCCTGCTCCGGGTCATTTATTAATTCATCTTACAGCAGATGACAGAGCTAAGGGGCTTATACTTCATGGCCTCTCTGTTTCCTTTCTTATACAGCCCACAGGCTTGAGAGTAGGCCATTCTAGTAGACGACTCACATCAATCATTGATGAAGAAAATGTTTCACAGACATGCCCATAGGCCAGTCTGATGGAGCACTACTCAGTGGAGATCCCGTCATCCCAAGTGACTCTAGCTTGTGTCAAGCTGACAAAAGTCAGTCAGTACACGAGGATGTGGAGGGTGGTGTTCTGAACTTCCAAGAACAAGAGAGAGAAAAATCATTCTCATCTCTAACATGTGAGAAAGTAGTGAGTTCCAGTTTGGAGGAAAAAGTTGAGTAAGGAAAGTGATCTAGACACTATTAGAAGGTTCTGATATCCACTATTCTACCTCTTGGTATGTACGATTCATGTATACATGTGTGTGTGAGGCATGTGTGCTTCAACATTGCAGTGTCTGAATATACGCCTGCCATGTGTTGGGTCCACGGGAAGGCATGGAGGTGACGGTTGTCCTCCTTAAACGAAGGACAAAGGTTTGTTATTTAGATAATCCCAGAACTCAACAACCATCAACCATTTTCTGGATTAGTTATCAGTGAGTGTTTTTAAATCGCATGCTGTGTAAACCATATTTGGCTTATGTAAGTGAATCTGTGGTTTTTGGGTGACTCAGAGAATTGCCAAAGAGTTAGAGCCCCAGTCTGGGAGAATCAGCAACAAGAAGAACAGTGGGGACCAGACTCACAGTGTTATCTGGTGGGACCCTCGTCTTCTATGGTGGGCGGTGTGTCCAGACTCTCACGGTGTTATCTGGTGGGACCCTCGTCTTCTTTGGTGGGTGGTGTGTCCAGACTCACAGTGTTATCTGGTGGGACCCTCATCTTCTATGGTGGGCGGTGTGTCCAGACTCTGACTGTGTGATCTGGTGAGACCCTCGTCTTCTTTGGTGGACAGTCCAGGAGCACAGCTTCTGCTAAGGTCTTGTTTGTCTGTGACCTTCTTACCCTCTAAAGCCCCACAAGTGACAGTTGTTGGTTGGCCCTGGGTTGAACGTCCTTTCCTTGATTCACAGACTGGGAGGAAGACCACCCTTGTCGTTGGCTTGGCCTCTACCTTAGAGGAAGGACACCTGCTGTGGAAACCGTGTTTTTTAAATGGGCAAGTGAATGCCCCACAAAGAAAAACAAATCAGAATCTACAAAACCGAAGCTAGAGAATATTCTGTGACTCCCCAGTCTTTCTGTTTCCTAGATCTTCCTGCACACTAGGATTCTGGGAGTACTGACATGACTAATGGATGTTAATGCTGATGATTGTATATGTTTCAGAATGCTTTTTGCCATGATTTGAAAACATTTCTTAGAAATGTTGGGATTGGTTTGATAAAAATGAGCACAAGATATTTTCTTCTAAGGCACCTCTGGTCATTGAGCCAACCATTGATGGAATAAGAACTGTGGGGGAAAAAGGAAACATTGCATTATGAATTGTTTAAGCTGAGGTAAATCACATTGGTAAATTTTCGTGTGTGTTTAAGCTTGCTGAAAGCAGAATGCCCAGTCTTCTTCCATCCCTCAGTGCTGGGTCAGGCTGGTTCCTGGGCTTCCTATGGGGGAAGAGGAGAGCATCAGGCAGATGAGGGTGTTAGAGGAGCTTGCATCCTTGAGAAACTGGTCCCAGCAGACAATGCTCCTTATTTGCACTGTACTGGGGAGGAAGCCAGGAACTGATCCTCAGGGACAGCTCAGAGGCAACTCTCCTGACTAAGCATCCCTGCCAGCTCTCATGGACTACTCACCACTGAAATAGACCAATGAAATAGAATTGAAAACCCTGATATTAACCCACACACATACGAACACCTGATTTTTGGCAAAGAAGCTAAAATTATACAATGGAATAAAGAAAGCATCTTCAACAAATGGTGCTGGCATAACTGGATGCTGCATGTAGAAGACTACAGATAGATCCATGTCTATTGTCATGCACAATACTTAAGTCCAAATGAATCAAAGACCTCAACATAAATCCAGCCACACTGAACCTCTTAGAAGAGAAAGTAGGTGGTACCCTCAAACGAATTAGTGCAGGAGACTGCTTCCTGAATGTAACACCAGTAGCACAGACACTGAAATGGACAAGAAATAAATGGGACCTCCTAAAACTGAGAAGTTTCTGCAAGGCAAAAGACACAGTCAACAAGACAAAACTGCCCACAGAATGGGAAAAGATATTCATTAACCCCCCCATCTGACAGAGGGCTGATATCCAAATTTTACAAAGAACTCAAGAAGCTAGTCTCCAAAACAAATAATCCAATTAAAAAGTGGGGTGCAGAACTAAATATGGAATTCTCAATAGAGGAGTCTAAAATGGCTGAGAGACACTTAAGAAAGTGCTCAACATCCTCAGCCATTAGGGAAATGTAACTCAAAACAACTCTGAGATATCATCTTACTCCTGTCAGAATGCCTAAAATCAAAAACACCAATGACAGCTTATGCTGGAGAGGATGTGGAGAAAGGGGAACACTCCTCCACTGCTGGTGGGAGTGCCAAATTGTACAGCCACCTTGGAAATCAGTATGGAGATTCCTCAGGAAAATGGGAATTAGTCTACCACACCACTCAGCAATTCCACTCTTAGGCATATACCCAAAAGATGCACATTCATACAACAAGGACATCTGTTCCACTGTGTTCATAGCACATTATTTGTAATAGCCAGAACCTGGAAGCAACCTAGATGCCCCTCAACTGAAAAGTGGATAGAGAAAATGTGGTACATTTACACAATGGAGTACTACTTGGCGGGGGGGGGGGGCAATGGAATCTTGAAATTCACAGGCAAATGGATGGCACTAGAAGAAACCATTCTGAATGAGGTAACCCAGTCACAAGAAGACAAACATGGTATGTACTCACTCATATGTGGATTTTAGAGGTAGAGCAAAGGATTACCAGCCTACAGTCTACACTGTCAGAGAAGCTAGGAAACAAGGAGGACCCTAATAGAGACATACATGGTCCCCCAGAGAAGGAGAAAGGGACAGAATCCCCTGAGGTAATTGGGACCATGGGGAGAGGGAGTTAGGAGAAAGAGAAGGGGAGGAAAGGAGGGAAGAGGAGGACATGAGGGAGCAGGAAGGTTGAGTCAGGGGAAGAATAGAGGAGAGCAAGAAAAGGACACCTTAATAGAGGGAGCCATTATAGATTTAAAGAGAAATCTGGCACTAAGGAAATGTCCAGAGAGCTGCAAGGATGACCCCAACTAACAATCTAAGCAATAGTAGAGAGGCTACCTTAAATGCCCTTCCCTGATAATGAGAGTGATGACTGCCTTATATGCCTACATCCAGTAGCTGATGGAGGCAGAAACAGACACCCACAGGTAAACACTGAGCTGAACTCCTGGAATACAGGTGCAGAGAGGGAGGAGTGATGAGTAAAAGGGTCAAGACCAGGCTGGAGAAACCCACAGAAACAGCTGACCTGAACAAGTGGTTGCTCATGGACCCCAGACTGATAGCTGGGAAACCAGCATAGGACTGATCCAGCCCCCAGGAATGAGGATGCCAGTTTGGAGATCTGGCTAATCTCTGGGGCTTCTGGTAGTGAATCAGTATTCATCCCTAGTACTTGAATGGACTTTGGGAGACCACTGCAGATAGAGGGATACTCTCTCAGCCTAGACACAAGGGGGAGGGCCTAGGCCCTACTCTAAATGATGTGACAGACTTTGAAGATCTCCCATGGAAGGCCTCACCCTCCTAGGGGAGCAGAAAGGGGATGGGATGGGGGTTGGTGGGGGCAGGGGAAGAGGGGAGGGAGAAGGAGCTGGGATTGGCATGTAAAACAAGCTTGTTTCCAATTTAAATAAAAAAGGAAAAAAAGTTCAGATGGAGAGCCTTTGAAAGAAACAGAGCGATGACAACTCTGGGTGAGGGTGTTAGGGTCTCATACCTGACACTTTGGTGGTTTCCGTTAGGACCATCTACATATTTTTGAAAGACAGTGAGTTTTCGGGAGGCTGTAGGAGTGAATGTTCCATGCTTCTTATTAGAAAACAAAAAGAAAGAAAAGGAAACAAGAAAGGGTGATTTTAAACAGACCCCGTGGCATAACTGGTTGTTTTCCCACGCCTGATCCATTTACTGTGTCGGAGACTCTTTCCTGTATTCTGTCTGCCAGCACCAGGTTCAGTGTGGGGAAAAGATAATCGAGTCTGTCCCTCCCATGGCCACTTTTGTCCAGGGAGAGAGATACTTGGATGTGAGCTTGAGGCAGTCGACAGTGTGGTTAATTCAATGTCAGTGTCATTTGAAGGTCCAAATGGAGGCGGGTGAGGGAAAGCTGTGCAGGCGGGGGTGGGGGAGGGTGGGAAGGAGAAAGGAGGGGTGGGGGTGGGAAGGAGAAAGGAGGAGTGAGGGTGGGAAGGAGAAAGGAGGAGTGGGGGTGGGTTATCCAGAAGATGGAAAGGACACCTGGGAGGTGGCTGCAGGAAGCGAGAAAGGAGGAGTTTCAAGATGAGAAGATTATGGAGTGAGGCAATGTTCACAATCATCTGTTCTTCAGGAGCCCAAGTTATTTCCACAGTCAAGGTTGCGGGGGTGACCAGCAGCAGGCGAGGGGTGAGGGAGGAGGGCAGAGACCTGTTGGGGGCATCGCTCACCCGCAGATCCAGTGCCTGCACCTGGCAGGAAGAGGCCAGGGACTATTTGCTTGCTAGGTGAGCTCTGACCAAAGGCAAAAGCAAGGAGGGAAAGCTCTAAGCAAAGAAGGCAGCCTGTGGGCGGCATAGCAGGGGGCAAGCCTGGGGCAGCCATGGCAGCAGCAAGGGTTCATTTAACGACCTAGGAGGGATGGACCGAGCAGTACCGCGGCAGCGTTGTGTTCCCAGAACTGATGGCCTGTGATGGGAAGCCATGGGTTCACAGAAAGAGTGCTGAGAGGAGCCTGCAGCCTGGCATGGAGGAGAATAGGATGAAGGCCAGGGACCACTGAGTGGTGGGGCGAAGGGGAGAGGGCCGGTCAGGTGGCTAGCAGTCACGAATGGAGGGACCCAGGAGGCTGGGTATAGTTAGCATTTTGTTTGTCCTGGCGGAAGCCTTGGCCTGTGATCACCTGTGTGGTTGCTGTTGGGTAGGAAGCACACTGAGAACTGCCTGCACAGAGTGCACCATGTCAGAAGTCTGATGAGAGTGTATTCCCCACTGCCCAAACATTTAGTGAGTCAGCTCAAATTACAGACCGATTTTGGTACGAGAATCAGCAACTTCTGGAAGTCGGTGGTTTGCTCTTCAGCTTCTTTTGAGAGAGTCCCCAGCCCCCGATGTGAAGCATCTGCTATACCTTCGGTGTGGTGGTGAGTGTGTCCCTCTGTAATTCCCATGCTGAAACTCTAACTCCCAGGCTGATACTGTCAGGGTGTAGGGACTTTGACAGTTGATTTGGTCATGAGGGCAGAGCCATTGTGAGTGGTATTACAGACCTTATAAAAAGCCCCAGAGAGAAGCTTTTCCTCCTCTCCCATGGGAGGACGTATTGGAAAGCGGCAGTCTATCAGTCAAGGTACAGACTGAGAAGTGATAAATCACCCAGATTGTGGTATTTTGTTACAGCATCCTGAATAGACAGACCAACCTGGTTGATCTGATGATGCCAGGTGGGCAGAGGGGCGCTTAAAGAACGATAAAGGCATGTCTAATGTGTTGGGGAAGTCCTGTGTATATGTCAATAAAGCACTGCTGGCCAATAGGGAATCAAGATAGGTGGGACTAGCAGTCCAGGAGGACTCTGGGAAAAAGAAACATGGGGAGTCAAGATGTAACGCCATGGGGTAGGAAGCCCCGAACTATTCTCCAGTAAGAGAAATACTTAGATTAGCACTTATGGGGTAATTACTTAAGTCAGAGCTAGCCAGTAAGAAACAAGCAAGGCCAACAGCTTCATAATTAATATAGCCTCCTGTGTGTTTATTTGGGACTGATGTGGCTCTGGAACCAGGCTGGTAGGAAGGCTTCTCTCAAGGAAAAGGCTTCCCTTTAACTAATGAGCTCACACAAACTCACCAGAGCTCCCTCTGCTCCTGCCTGGGCACTTTGAGCACCAACACATATAATAATATAGGGCTGCAGCTCACTGAATAAAATATTAACTTATGTCAGTTACAGACAGACAAATGGCAATGGAGATAAGAGAACCTCGAAGACAGCAGAAATCCAGTGAGTGAATATTTGCAGAAAATGATGGTCTTAGAAAACAAGGATTAAGAAACCATCTTTCTAGCCGCTGAGTCAGAGAAATGCCAAAAACAGCAGGTAAAAGTGGGAAAAAGGGATTCACACAGCTACAAAGTATATAATTCCACAGACATATGAGTTACTAGGTGGATCACCTTAAGGAATAAATAGTCTGTGTGGCACCCAATGTGTTGGAAGGAGGAAACAGAGGCTTTTTTTTCACATTCTGTAAAAAGTGTGAAGGCCATGATTAATCCCGAGATTATGGCACACAAATTCAAATCAAGGAACATTCTACAGAATAACTGGGCTATGGTTTTAAGATTATCAAGGTCAAGAATGAAGAATGGGGAGTTGTTCGAGCTTGCAGATTCTCAGGAAAAAATACAATAATCAGAAATACAGTATTACTGTAGATGTCATTTAGGTCTGGGATGTTAAATAATGGGTCTGCTGCTATGTGGATTATTGGATATCTAAAAATGTTAGCATTAGGTAATAAAAACAAACAAGGGATGAGGATGTTTAAAAATTTAGTATGTGGGTACACATTTGTGTGCAGACTTGTGTGAACATGCTTGTGTGTGTGTGTGTGTGTGTGTGTGTGTGTGTGTGTGTGTTTGGGATAACTCTTCTAGTGTGAGGTGGCAGCATCCAGATATTATACCACAGTGTTGACTCCATCTACCACAAGATCCAGCAATTCCACCCATAGGCATATACCCAAAAGATGAACATTCATACAACAAGGATCTGTTCAACCATGTTCATAGCAGCATTATTTGTAGTAGCCAGAATCTGGAATCAACCTAGATGCCCCTCAACTAAAGAATGGATAAAGAAAATGTGGTATATTAATCAGTGGGGGAAAGACATTGGAAACTTGAAATTCACAGGCAAATGGTTGGAACTAGTAGGAACCATCCTGAGGGAGGCAACCTAGACACAGAAAGACAAACATGGTATGTACTCACTCATATATGGGTATTAGACATAGAGCAAAGGATTACCAGCCTACAATCCATACCACCAGAGAAGCTAGGAAACAAGGAGGACCATAAGAGAGACATACATGGTTCCCCAGAGAAAGGGAAAGGGACTAGATCTCCTGATTAAATTTGGAGCATGGGGGAGGGGAGAAGGAGCTAAGAGAAAGAGAAGGGGAGAAGAGGAGTACAGGAAGGTTGAGTTGGAGGAAGAATAGACGAGAGCAAGATAAGAGATACCATAATAGAGGGATTCATTATAGATTTAAAGAGAAATCCGGCACTAGGGAAATGTCCAGAGATCTACAAGGGTGACACCAACTAACAATCTAAGCAATAGTGGAAAGGCTACCTTAAATGCCCTTCTCCAATAATGAGATTGATGACTTCCTTATATGACATCCTAGAGCCTTCATCCAGTAGCTGATGGAAGCAGAGGCAGACACCCACAGCTAAACACTGAGCTGAACTCCTGCAATCCAGTTGCAGAGAGGAAGAAGTGATGAGCAAAGGGGTCAAGCCCAGGCTGGGGAAACCCAGAGACACAGCTGACCTGAACAAGGGGTTGCTCATGGACTTCAGACTGATAGTTGGGAAACCAGAATAGGACTGTTACAGACCCCCTGAAGGAGGATGTTAGTTTGGAGGTCTGGTTAATCCATGGCGCCTCTGGTAGTGGATGAGTATTTATCCCTAGTACACGAATGGACTTGGGGAGCCCACTCCACACAGAGGCATACTCTCTCAGCCTAGATACATGGGGGAGGGCCTAGGCCCTGTACAAAAGGGTATGACAGACTTTGAAGATCCCCCATGGAAGGCCTCACCCTCCCTGGGGAGCAGAAAGGGGATGGGATAGGAGGTCGATGGTGAGCATGGGAGGAGGGGAGAAAGAGGGAACTGGGATTGACATGTAAAACAAGCTTGTTTCTAATTTAAATTTAAAAAGTAGGAAAAAAAGTCTATGATCTAGGTGCCTGGGACTCTATTAACACTGGGTAGGAGAGAAGGTTCATTTCCCAAGACTCCTCCAGGCTCCTGAAGGTTAGAAGGAAACTCACAGGAAGCCAAGGAGGCACACCCAGCCCTTCCACGGAGCTCCAGGCAAGCACAAAAATAGTAGCACAATCCCACCATGGGCAATCAGCTGTGCAGAGCTGTCTTCTCTTTGAGAGCAGCCTGGAGGGAGAGTACCAGGAGCTACCCATGGAGTTAAAGAAAAGCCAGTTGGGCAAGAGCATTGTGAGTGGGCAGAAGCGAGTAGGGTCAAGAGATGTTTTCTGTGAGGGAGACCAGAACTCCCTGCGGTACACGCGGTGAGCACCAGAACTCATGCAGTACATGCTGTGAGCACCAGAATCCCTGCAGTACACACTGTGAGCATCAGAACTCCCTGCAGTACACGCGGTGAGCACCAGAACTCCCTGCGGTACATGCGGTGAGCACCAGAACTCCTTGCAGTATACGCTGTGAGCACCAGAACTCCTTGCAGTATACGCTGTGAGCACCAGAACTCCATACAGTACATGCTGTGAGCACCAGAACTCCATACAGTACACGCTGTGAGCACCAGAACTCCATACAGTACACGCTGTGAGCACCAGAACTCCATACAGTACACGCTGTGAGCACCAGAACTCCCTGCGGTACACGCTGTGAGCAGAGCTGAGTGAAAACACAAGGGGCTGAGATGTGTCCAGTTGGCAGAGGGCTGTGTGGCACCCGTGAGACCACACAATCCACCCTAGCACTGAGTATCCCGGGCATGGTGGAGCGCCTGCTCTCTCAGCGCTTGGGAAGCGGAGGTAGGAGAAGTTCAGGGTCACCCTCCCCTTTACAGCAAGGCCAGACTGGGTTCCATGAGGTCAGCCAATCAACCAACCAACACAAATACAATTCTTGAGATAACTTGGGACTCACTTTTTAGTTTCATTGATTGTTCATTAATGCCCATGATCACATTTGCTGCTTCTGATCAGAAAAGTAAAACACAGATTTTTCAAAACTGAATTCCGAGAAAGCAGTATTTCAAAAATCTTAAAATTCAGATATTGGATTTCAATAGAACTGAGGATCCAGTGTGGTGGTGTAGACTTTTAGCTCTATCTCTTGGGAGATGGAAGCCAGAGGATCAAGAGTTCAAAGCCAATGAGTTCAAGGCCATTCTGGGCTACGTGAGACCCCCATCTCAGACAACAGAAAGTCGGGCAACATAGGTATTTGAATTTCTGAGTAGATGTATTCTGATGGCAAATAAAGTGCGGTGTGGGTAGTAATGGTTTAAAGGGAGTGTATTTAACCAAACCTAGTTGCTCCTACCACATAATCATAGCCATTCATGAACACATGATGATTTAACTGAGGAAATTCCTACCCATTGTTCCAAGCAAACAAACATGTGTTGGCTATTCATCAAGTTTCTTACACAATTTTAATTTTTATGAAGGTAGAATCATATATCTCCCCAGTCTATAATCAGAAAGTAATCATGTCAGTAAGTCTCAAGATGCGAATAATGGGTAGCTAAACAGTTTTGCATTGTAAACTGTTCTTTTCTGATAACTCAGAACAAATTTAAAGAAAACAATCCACTACAATCAAGCTAGGGTAATATTCCAATTGGAATAGAAATTATCAGTGTGTGCTTGAGGTGTAAGTGATGTTTTTATAACAATGGTCTCCGCAACCTCTTTCTAGAGGATGTGTGTCACGATTTAAGTAGACCTAGTTACCAATCTCTTGAATTACTTATATCCACAAGAGAAACAGACACCATAGCCGTGCAATCTCAGGGAGGTTGTCTGGCCTTTCTAAACTTTACAAGGATGCTGAAATCTACTCTACCGAGTCATATCAATTGCATGAGAATGTGTGTGCAGATGCTTAGCATACAGTCCGGAACATGGAAAGTAATGGAGAGAGTATTGTGATTATTGTATGAAATTACGTTCCTATAACACAAAATTATGGTTTCACATCACATTAATTATCACTACCACAAGGTGTGCGTCATCCACGAAGCTTTTCAAAGCCTCTCCCTCTTGACCTGAGTCCGCCCAACAGGCTGAGACCCTAGTAGAAGTGTGTGGTTCTCTGCATGCCTCCAACAGTGCGCTCTGCCTCTCCTACCCTTCGTTGGTGTACACTTATCTCCTCCCAGGACCCAGCTATCCTCATCCAAAGGGCTGCCGGGGTCTCCTCCCTCCCTCCAGCCTTCCTTCCTTCTGTTCCATCTCTCCTTCTGCCTCCCTTCTTCTTGGTTAACTTACATCTACAAGAGAAGCGGACACCATGCCCATGCATGTTTACTTACGTTTCACTAGTTCAGACTCCTCACAAAATAATATAAACCGCAGCGAGCAATGAGCGAATATTCATTCTAGTAAAGAAACGACAGCAGTAGTAAAAATACTGGCCTTGAAGCAAAATCATATTTTGCAATCATAAGTATTTGCTGGCCCCCCCTCCCCCACCAGAAAAAATAACCCTAGGATTTTTTGGAAAATGCTAGTTTGCAGCCTCAAGCTGTTTAGGTGAAGAATGCAAGCAGCATCAGCGAAAGAGACAAAGCAGGCAGTTTAGAGATGATAATTACACGTGAGGCGGCTTTCATTACAGCCCTGCAGGTCTAATCACGCTCTCGGGTCCACAAAATGTCATAGAATCAGGACTGGAAAGGGCTCAGATGCCCTTCAGTCACGGCGTCTAAGGAGGCGAGAGTCAGGGCTCCTGCAAATGCGCCCACCCTGTAGTTTTCTTTTAAAATACCCAAGACAGGAAGGACACATACGGGTCCACACGGGTTTTCTTTTTAAATCAAAACAGCTGTACGCCTGTTTGTGGTTATGGCTCAATAATCTAGTGTGTCTTTTTTCCTTTTCTTTCTCTTTAGGACTTTTTTTCCTCTCCAGTCTCTCTAAAAACAAAAAACAAACAAACAAAACGGAACTTCAGACTGTTTATCTTTGTATTAGGCCAAGCAATTCAGAGACCCATCCCTGTGTGTGTGAGTGTGCAATGCATGTGTGTGTAGGTATGTTTATGTTTATGTGCTTGCATATGTGTAGGTGTGGATACATGTGTGTGGAGGCTGTAACTTCAGCTTATTCCCCAGGAACCATTCACCTTGAGTTTTTTGTTTGTTTGTGTAAGAAAACAATTTATTAAGTATATTCCACCAGCAGGTTGGGTAGTCATTATAGTAATGTTTTCAGACTACCTTACTTTTTTTTTTTTGAGATAGGTACTCACTGTACAGTTTTGGCTGTGTAGATCAGGCTGGCCTCAAGCTCACCGTTAATCACCTGCCTCTGTTTTCAGGGTGCTGAGGTTAAAGGCGTGTGCCACCACATCCTGCTGGTCTACTTGGGTATTTTTTGAAACACGAGCTTGCTGGGGCTCCCAGTCCTACTAGGCTGTCTATATTGAGACCTTGCAGTCCTCAACTCTGTCCAGTGCTGGGATCACAGGTTTAAGCCAGCATGCGTGGCTTCCACGGGGGGGGGACGGGACGTTGCTGACCTTTGACCCCGAGTGCTCATGCTTATACAGCACACCCTGAGCTTGCTAACCCTGCATTTGAGCATGCACTTGTAGGAGGCGGGCCAGTCTCCGTCTTGACTAGAATATTAGCAAGGGTGATGCTTTGTCCCTAGTCAGAGGGTGAGATCCTCACGACTACACACACTCTTGGAGAGTAATAACTCCAGTTTTCACTTCTTCCACCGTAGCGAGCATTTTTCCAGAAACATAATCCGAACAGTGCTTTCTCTCTCTCTAGTCCTCTGTTCAGGCCAGCACCTGTCATGTAAGGTAAGACCCAGAGTTGATTATAGAGTTCTAGAAAAAGTAAGGCGCGTTCACGGACGTGGGGAGTGCTGCTGGCTCGGTCCCCAGACCTGCCAGGTACCACAGTTTGCTGTGTGAGCTGCGTTTGTCACTGTGGAGCAGCCACCAGTATTGTCTCCCAACGCCGTCTTCCTTCCTTCATAGGTTTAGATTTCTGCCTCAGCCATTTTGTTCTGCTTGGAGCTGATCTTTTATTCTTGACTCTTCAAGGCTGGAGGATTCTGGGACTTAAGAGTTGTAGTGTCCATGGTGACTATCTCCCTAGTTTCTCATTGGTCAGACCAATTCTGATCATTTGGGGTGGGTTTCCACCTTCGGTCACCATGAGGACTTTTGGTAATTGTGACAGAGGTGAGTGGAGAGACTTTGTATGCTAGTTATTATTATTGTTCCTGTGTTGTAACAAAATAACTGAAAAAACAAAACCGCCTGAGGGAGGAAAGGTTTCTTTTGACTCAGTGCTTGAGGACTCCGTCCATGTCGTGGACAAGGAGTGGAAGCAGGAATGTGAGGTAGCTGGCCACGCCACATCCGGTCAAGCAGCAGAAGGAAGAGAAGGCTTGTGTACGTGCAGAGGACCTGGTGCTGGCCCTGCCCGTGCTGCTCCGGTCTCCGTGAGTTCGAATCTCGAGGGCCTTGTTCTCCGGGTTTGCTCCACCTCCTCTGGCTCTTATATGCACTCTTTCTGCCTCCTCTTCTACCGGGTTCCTAGAGCTCTGAGGGGAGGGATCTGATGGAGACGACCCATCTAGAACTGTGTTCTGGAGTCTCTCCCTCTGTGCTGTAATGTCTGGCTGTGGGTTCCTGTCTGCAGAGGAGGAAGCTTCTCTGATGATGGCTACACAGGGTGCTGATCTAGGAGTATAGCAGCGTGCCATTAGGCGTCATTGTTGCCTTTTTAAAGTCCCTGCGCTACCTAGTCTCTGCTTTTGGTCACCAAACATTGTCAGGTATGGGTGAGGAGTGGACTTAAGTCAGATCACACTCAGGTTGGCTACTCCCACAAGGCCTGTGTGACTATTGCCCTGGCATATTATGCAGGCAGAACACCACTGTAGATCAGAGGTCTTGTGGTTGTGTTGGTGTTTATGTTTTTCTTTTGATAGCTTTCATCAGGGATTTCTAATGTTCCCAGTTCTAACTCTCTTCATGGTGTGTGTGTGTGGTGTCTGTGTTTCCTTTATGTGTGTGTGTGAGTGTGTAATGTTGGTGTTTCTCTATGTGTCTCTGTGTGTCTGTATGTACATGTGTGTGTCTGTGTGTATATGTGTATATTTGTGTGTCTGTGTCTCTCTCAGTGTGTGCAATATACACTTCCTTTTAGTCCATGAAAACCATCTAAGTATTTTTTGTGTGGAGTTTAGTGATAGAAGGTCAATTATTTTTCTTACAAGACTGTTCTGTAACTCTTAGGAAAACCTGGGCCTATATGTAACTGAAATATAAATTCCCAGCACCTATTTTGCTGATACCCTTGGAATATAAGTAAAGGGTGTATAGATTCCTAACCTTACATTAACTGGGAGTCAAGGCGAACAGGCATGCCGACAGCCTCTCTTCAGCCTTCGGGACGGCATCTGTGCCTTGCTAGCTCCAAGACACTCGAGTCTTAGCTCGCAAGGTATATTTTAAAATGGAAACATGGTTATTATATCTCATTTTCTGTCTCTCTCACTCCAGGCCCTCTAGTTAAAGTTAGGGTTCAGGCACTTACTTCTATTGAAACTGTAAATTCCAATTCTTTTTTCCCCTTTCTTAGTTTCTGCAAATAGAACCTATTACAATATACTACAGTTGTCGTATTTTTTCCCAGAGTACCTAGATATCAGAAGCAGCTATCTTTGAATGATCACTATCATTTTTCCTTGTGCTTTTCCATATTTTGTAACTAGGATGATCTCTCCGAGGCCAGACCGTTTGAAATGGCGATGGATGAAATGGCGCATGTGCCAAGTCACACGTCAATCTTTAATAGTACCATGCGAACAGAGGCACACAAAGCAGAAAGCCGGAGGCAGAGAACGTGTGTGCAGGGCTGCTGAGATGGCCCAGCACAGCAGTGTTTGCTGCAGAGCCTGGAGAACTGAGTTCCATCCCAGGGACCATGCCGTGGTGCGAGCGTGGACATCACACACACATAGATAAATGTGAACAATCTTAAGAGATTAAAACACCATGGCCTTGAGGGCAGCTAGATGGTGAGTCACTTCCAGGGGAGTTACTGCTGTCTACCCCGTGAAATAAAATGCCTGCAGCAGGACCAGGACTCTCAATCAGAAACTCCAGCTGTGTCTACTTCACAGCCAGTTTCTGCGGGCGTTTCGTGCCTGGTGGGTGCTTTGCTGTTGATGTGCTGCTTGGTACTACGGGAAGCCTCACCTGGAGGACATTCCACTCTGCATCAACTCCCAGTTGGGATCTGCAGCTGACTTCTAGGAGATGCTTGCCTGGTCCTGATTTGACGCTGTGACTTTTTCTTTGATCTCTCGGTGGGATATCCGGGCATCTCTGCTGGCTTGATGGTGCTTGCTATCTGCCTCTCTATTTATGCTTCTACCCGCTGCTTTTCTGGGCTTAAAAACTCACTAAAAACTGAGAACACAGCTATTGTTGCAGCAAGGGGGAAGGCACGCTGGGCCAGCCCTCCTGACGAAAAGATGCAAGTATCCAGAGTTCCAACCCTGCTGTGGTCACACAGGATGTCTGTCAACCAGCCATGGGCTGAAATGACACACAGGACTGATGATGGTCAGGGAGCTCAATAGAGACTCAATATCTAGGATTTGTTTTCCTCCTTTTTGATAGAGTCTGGAGAGACGCTCTGTGTGCCAGCCCCTGCCTGGCACATACCCACGTCCCAGGGTTCCAGAAAGAAAGCAAGAGTTCAGAGCAAACTGTGTTGTTTACATAGTAGGCACAGTGAGTCATTCTTAGCCGCTAGCGGTGGGAACCATTCGGATTCTGGGTTTCTGGAGGTCAGCTGAAGTCCCATTTTATAAGCAGGGATTTCTTTATTTTAAAGAGGATCCGCTTTTATTTTAAATTGTGTGTGTGTTTGAGGAGGCACATGCACGTGCGTACGTGCGTGAGTGTGTGTGTGTGTGTGTGTGTGTGTGTGTGTGAACAGATGCAGAGTCCAGAGGAGGAACCGGAGTCACAGGTAGCTGTGAGCTTCCCAGCGTGGGTCCTGAACTGGGTCCTCTGTGATCAGAGTCACACTTCCAGCCCCAAGCCACCTCTCCAGACCCTGTAAGACCTTCCTACCGTAGCCAGCCCCTCGTGGCCACCTGTGGCTTCTTCCCTGTGTGTGGCCCTTTGGAACTTGCTGCAAAGGGGCTGGTCTAGCCCGTGGAGGAAGGCCCCTTTGGCTGCTTTTGGAGAGAGCCTAACTGTCCTAGAAAGACCATTCTGTCTAACCCTGGAAGGACAGGGAGAGCCACAGAGGAAGAATCCATAGTTACAGTCAACTAAAAGCAATTCTTCAAATAGGCCAAATGAGAATCTTGTCCACAGGGGCACCACAACTTGACCCAAGTAAATGTGCATAAAGGATCCTTCGCCACAACCCTCTGTCTGCCTTGGCTGCATGTTGGAACAGGAAAATATGCTCGTGCGCGGCCTGGGTCCACACGCAGAAGATCCTGCCCAAGTGCTGACCTCAGGTTTAATGCGTAGTTATCACATCAAACAGTGTGTGCTTGCCAGGTCTTCGTGGGTCTGGCTCTTAGGCAAGCTGCGGTTTCCCGCCTCCTCACCCGGATGCCCTAGCCAGCAAATGGCCTGTCAGCCTTTGAGCTGTGTCGCTGAGACCTCTGACTCTAAGTGGGAAGTCCTCCAGGAAACCCTGTGAAACTCATGCCAACATCTTTCTCCAGCGACGAAAGTAAGACGGCAACTATGCAAGCGGAGGTTGGCAGTGTAAGGTGCAGGCATCTAGAGCCTTTGATGCTAACTTAGGAGCCCTGAGCATTCTGTAATTTCCGTTGGTGAGCGGCAGGTGTGTGTAGTTCCTGGGTAAGCATGCGGGGTGAATGCAGACACAGCTTCAGCTTTCCTGACGCTTACATCCTGAGGCAGGTAGCTGAACTCATAAAGAATTGAGCTACGCAACTGTTCAGAGGAAAGGGGTCCTGAAAGAAGTGACCACGTTAAGTACAAAGGTTTTATGACAGTTGCAAACTTGGCTACATGAGCTACAGCCTTGATCTTCTGAGCACTCGCTTTCCCACATGCCCTTGAATTGCATACGGGACCCCCCCTCCCCAATTTCTGAGATACTACCTAAAGAACCTTTGCAGGATCCCGCAACGCTTGGGGAGCTCTGGCCCGGGAGATTTTAGGACCTGCCTTAGTTCAAATGTCAGGGTGTGAGTGCCATCTAGTGGGGAAGTGAGGGAACACACTTTGTAGTCTGAGAAAGATTGCAGGTGTTTCTCAGCTCAATCTTCCTTCCTCAGTGTGGTAAGTACCGGCATTCCCTCTGGCCTGTGCAGCTTGGGCTACAGTAAGAGAAACTGAGACACCCTGTGTATTGTTTGTGGTTTTGGTAATCTTAGGTCTAACCACTGAGAGCTTGATCATAAATGTCTTTGGGCAGACTTGGTTACATTAAGTTTGGCTGGTGACCTTTGACCCTCTCCGTATAAACGTTTGTATCTTTCTCAATGCTTGGGATGCTTTCTGCTATTGGAATTATCTTCCAGCCTCTTTGGCTTCCTCACCTTGGACCCTAATAACGTGAATACCTATCCTTTTAAAGCATTTACTTTATTTTCAATCATGTGTGCTGCTCTGTGCCCACAAGGGTTGGTACCCGTGGATGCCCGAAGAAGGCATCACAGCCCTCTAGAGCTGCAGCGACAGGGAGTTTGAGATGTCCCATGTGGGTGCTGGGAGCTGAGCTCAGGTCTTGTGAAAGACTGGGCATGCTTTTAACTCTGAACATTTATTCTTTTCACACCGTTCCAAAGTTACTGAAATCCCTGCTCCTCCACCTGCCCAGTGCTGGCTTCCGCCACCATGCCTGGCTCTGAGTTCACCAACAGGTTCTTCTGTTTAGCCTATCCCGTTGTAGGTGTTTTCTATCAAGTTTTAATTTAATATGTTTCTCTTCCTTAACAATTTCTATTCTTACTATTTGATGACTTCATGTGTTTCTTCCAGCAGTTAAGTCTCCACGTTTAAAAGGAAACATGCAAGTCTCTGCTCGGTGGTGTTTGTATTCTCTGCAAAGTTTCATCCTATCTCCTGTACCTCTGCTTGTGTGCTGTTTCCCTCGTGAAGAGTCAGAGCCGAGAGGCCAAAAGGAATGACACCCTAACTATTTGTCACAAGAGCATACTAAGGAGAGCCCCCCTCTTACCCTCTCCCCTGCTCCCTTCACCCTTTCTCCGCTGCCTCTCTTCCTCTCCCCTGCCTGGCCAGCAGTGGCGCTGTCCCTTTATGGGCAGGCAGAAAGGAATCAGCCGCAGGTGAGCACAGCAGAGTCCACTAGGCTGCCTCTCTGTCTGCTCAGGATTTCCTCATAATAAGCTCTTCCCACTGCGGCTCGGGATGCTTTAGCCGGGAGACAGGCATCCGTCGTGATGAGGGGAAGGAAGGACAGAGTTGCCCAGGCCACGCCTTGTAAACTTTGGCATTGTGGTGCTCACCTGATGGTTCCTTCCAGTGTTCGCCCTGCACCGCACACCTGGCCTGGTGAACCCCACCTTCCTGGACTGCGAGGCGGGTGCTCCCCACGGCATGGTAGTTCCCGTGTGCTGTAAGATGTCTCTGCTATGTGCTTCTTCACAAGTTTGATGAGCTCACACTATTTTATATAAGATTTCAGTAGAAGGATAATGTAAATATCAGCCCACTGTTACCATAAGCCTTTTTCTGCACAAGTAGATGAAAATCTAAATGAGAGAAGGGCGTTGGCAATAATTGGCATCTGTTGAGCACTAATTACCAGTGACCTAAACTCTAGGTTTCCCAGTTTGGTGGCTTTGTTCATGTCTTTCCTCTCTGCCATTATTAGTTCTGACCTCTTTAATCTTTAGAAATGTCCTCTACTCTAGGTTCCCCCAGTCTGTCCTCCAGGAACCACTTAAGAATCTCTATAGATGGATGAGGATAATGTGCTGTCAGCTGCAGAGCCTGCATGGAACAGAACTAAGCCCTCTGCTTGTGGGAGACAGTTACATGGCTGGGTCTGTTGTCAGGGGGTGGGGGCAGCTGGCAATGGGGCCAGGACTTATTCCGGGTGCATGAACTGTCTTCTTAGAGCTGATTCCCTATGGTGGGACACCTTGCTCAGCCTTGATACAAGGGGGAGGAGCTTGGTCCTGCTTTAACTTGATATGCCAGACTTTGTTGATGCCCCAAGGGAGGTCTCACCCCTTCTGAGGAGTGAACAGGGAGGTAGGGTGGGGGGGAGAGGAGGGAGGGACAAGAGGAGGGAGGGGGAACTGGGGTTGGTGTGTCAAATGAAAAAAATTAAATACAAGAAAAAACAATGGCTGTCAACTTGACAGGGTATTGGTTGAGCCAGGAGGCACATCTGAGAGAGGGAGTTTCTAGATTTGGCCAATTGAAGTGGGAGGACCCAACCTTCATGTGAGCATCCCCCACCCACACCTGTGCAGCACCCTTGTGTGGGTGGGCTAGGGTCCCAGACTGAATACAGCAGAGCAGGCAGACATCCGTTATGCAGGCCCAGCGTGCACCCTTTCCGTTTCCTGGCTGCAGCTGTCATGTGATTAGCTGCCCCAAGCTCCAGTTGCCATTATAGGAAGAGTCTTTGATCTACCATCCTACACAAACCCTCCCTTCCTTCGGTCGTTTTGTTTTGTATTGTGTAAAGCTACCACAAAGCCTCTGGCTTAATTTCCTCCCCCTCCCCCTTTCCCTTCCCCCTTCCTCTTCCATCTTTTCTTCCTCAACCCCTGTCTGTCGCAGAGGTCCCGCCATCCTTCTCAGCCCCAAATGAGCACACAGACGCTATATTAATTATAAAAGTGTTGGCCGATGTCTAGGGTTTCTTATTGACTAGCCCTGTCTTAGTTATCAATCCATTTCTATAAATCTATGTATTCCCACATGGTCTTATCTTGCTGGAGAACGCCTGGTGTGTCCTTTCTTCCCGGTCCTTACACGGTGACTGTTTGTCTGTCTTCCCCTGCCCACCTTTCCCAGAATTCTCCTCGTCCCCTTGTCCCTCCTATCTTCCTGCCTCATTGGTCACGCAGTGATTTATTCATCAACCAATAAGAGAAGCATATACACAGAAGGACGTCCCCCTCAATGCTGGCACACTCTCCCTAACACTGGTCCTGCTCTCTGGGCGCCTGCTTGCTGACCTCGAGGACAGACTTTCTCTTCAGCTCTCTCCTCCAGGGAGCTACTGAAATCTACCGTTTGCCCCTCATGGAGGGTTCTCTTTTAAACTCCAACACAATTGTCCTCAAGTGTTAAACAAATCTTTACAACAGCTAATGAGATATCCCAGCAGGTACAGCTGGTAGCTAATTTGTGTGTGTGTGTGTGTGTGTTCAAGTATATCTTTAGTATCAATTTCCAGAAGCGATATGAAGTAGATCGCATGTCTCTGACAGTGATATCTCCAGAGATCTACAAGGATAACACCAACTGGCAAGCTAAGCAATAGTGGAGAGATTACATTAATAATCCCTCCCTGATGATAAGGTTGGTGACTACCTTATGTGACATCCTAGAGCCTTCATCCAGTGACTGATGGAAGCAGAGACAGATACAACTAAACACTGAACTGACCCCCTGGAACCCAGTGACAGAGATGGAGGAGTGATGAGCAGAGGGGTCAAGACCATGTTGGTGGATCCCACAAAGACAGCTAACCAGACAAGGGGGAGCTCTTGGACCACAGACTGATGGTGGAGAGGCCAGAAGGGGACTGATCCAGACTCCCTGAATGTAGTGTCAGTGAGGAGGCCTCAGTAATCTCTGGGGCCTTGGGTAGTAGGTCAGTGTTAACCATGGCATAGAAATGAACTTTGGAAGCCCATTCCACATAGAGGGATGCTCTTTCAGCCTGGACACATGGGGAAGGGCCTAGGTCCTGCCCTAGATGAAATGACAGACTCTGGAGATCCCCCCCAAGGAGGGCCTCACCCTCTCTGGGGAATGATGTGGGGATTGGGTTGGGAGGCTGTGGGGGGCTGGTGGAGGGACAAGGGGGGAGGGGTGGGAGAGGGAGCTGGGATTGACATGTGAAGCATTCATATTTCTAAGTTAAATAAAACATATATTGAAGGAAAGAAGTCGTGTCTCTGTTAATTGCCCATCACCACACTTCATGTCTGTGTTAGTAGGGTGCAGGTGTGTGTGCGGGTGTGTGAGTGTGTGTGAGTGTGCGCGGGTGTGTGTGAGTGTGTGTGTGTCTTCAGTCTTTCTTATACTCTCCTCTTCACTAAACAAATGAGTTGTTGGTGCTCAATGCCCTTCTTCAATTCTCCACCACTGAAAAACCAAAATCCCAAACCTCAACAGCCATAAACATTCCTGTGAGAATAAAAAGAAGCTTAACACGTTTGTAAGACTTGCTTCTTGAATGCTGAGTGAAGCTGATGCTTTCTTCCGGCTCCCGTCCACGGGACTGTTGGTTTTATTGGCTTGATGGTCATTTTCTTGCTGATACTAAAAGACCTTTCAACATTGAAGATGAAAAAAATCCCTTCCCATAAGAAATTTAACTCTTTGGTCTTTGTAGGCTTTTTTTCTTTGCCTTGTAAAAATTTCAGTTTTATTTGGTCAAATTCATCTGCTTTTTCATGGTTTATGGGTTTTCGACTCAGACAGGAAAGAAAAAGACACAGTTTAAGAGTCCCTCCTGTGTCTTCTTTTATCATTTTAACACTGTAACCTCTAATCCTGTTCAGATCTTTTTACTCCAAGTACCCTCTGCGGGGTAGAAGTGTGAGCATATTTGCAGAGTCCCAGCCCCGCCCTAGCCCTGGAGAAAGTCCCAGCCCCTGTTTCTGTCCTAGTCCCTGTCCCCATTCTTTTCCCGTGTCTCCCTAGGTCCCATCTTGTCAGGGCGCGTGGACAAAGCAACAGGAAACTAGCAATGTCTTCCTTTGCGAGACTCCAAACCTGAAACAGGGAAAGTGATCAGCGGAGCCCTTCTTGTGTAAGAAGCACAAACAAATTATCTCACAACCCCAGGCATCGTGATGGTAAGATGCTGTCTGCCCTTGTACTATCATAATAAACTCTTTCCAAGTTGTTTATCAAATTGATTTAATGAGGGTCCACAAACTTCGACTAGATCCTGAGCTCTTGGGGTTCAGCTGGGTGTTGGCCCTTCTGGAAAAGATGTTTCACAATTGGCTATCACTCTGCTTGCCGGTGTCAGCACCAGCCAAGACTCCAACCCTAACTGCCCGCTGTCGGTAGGGACATCGTGGCTGTTTGTGAAGGAGCCAGGCTGGCTTCCACTTCACACACACGTGACGTTTAAGCAGGAAATTTGGATGGGACACTGCCTGGGTGGAAGGCAGCTGCTTCATCTAGATCCTCAAGTGAAGTTGACGATGAGACCCAAGGACCGAGTGTCAGTGATCTGGGGGCTCCCCGCCTGCTTCCTGGCTCTCGGGGTTTTACCACCGTAGCCACTGTGGAGCTAGAGGGATGGAAGGGGCCAGTATGGGTGGGCTAGGAAGGCACCAACCATAGAGTCCGCTGAGTCTGATCTCCAAGAGCATGTTGCCAAAGATGAGGGTTGCTTCTGCTAGAACCCGTCTCTTTAAAAGGACACACACACACACACACACAGAGGGGGGAGAGAGAAAGAGAGAGAGAGAGAGAGAGAGAGAGAGAGAGAGAGAGAGAGAGAGAGAGGGAGGTTACGTACCGGGCTTACACTGGGCTTGCAGATACATCTGACTTGGGTTGGGAGCAAGCCTTTGCCTCCTAAGCTCCTGAGCACTTTAGGGGAAATTCAGAGTTCAAATAATTCTATCTGGGAACCTGTTAGACATGCAGGTTCTGGAGCTCACTTAAGACTGACCGACTAGAAAATCTAGCCACAGGGTGAGCCATGCTTGTTGTAAACAATCCCTCTAGGTCATTTTGACACACGCTAACATTTGCAAATGGTCATTTCAGAAGTGAGAGCCGTTGAAAGAAAGCGAAAGGGGGAATCAGCACTTTTGAAAACTTGCTAGAGACGTCTCAGGCCCCACCCTCCCGAGACTGACTCAGTTGCTCAATGATCGGTCCATTCTTACTGCATCAGGGATTAAGAACCTCTGCTTGAAGACCCTTAGCGCCAGGAGAAAGATGCACCCTACTCACAGAGAGAGCAGGCTCGAAGCGTTTTCCTTTGCACTGAGGTTTAGCTGGTACAGCTTGGTCAGCACACTGTTTTGCATAGAAGGGATAGTTCAGCATCAGCAATTGGTGAAAACTAGGGGAAATCGAGGCAGATGTGGTAAGAGTGGCGTTAGGTAAGCTTACTTCACGCTTCTCTCATGCAGAGAAATGAAGCAAGAAACGTCAAGGTCAAGTTACCTCCTTTGTGAGGTGAAGGCCAGGAGCAGCTGAGCTGTGGATTGAGAGAAGGGCCAGGAGCCCCGGGCAGCCGAGGGGCGACAGCTTCAACCAAGAGGAGGCTGTGTTTGCCTCAGCTTAAAGGCATGGGCACACAGGCTAGGCTCCACCTGAGGCGCCCGCACCAGCCCCGGTCAGCGCAGCAAAGCCTTGGCTCTCACTGTGACCACTGGGTGGCAGCACTGAGCTCCACTTCTCCTGCAAGCATGAGCCGTCTGCACAGCCAGCTTCTGCTGTCTGGTGCCAGCTCTGGCATTCAGGGTCTCACAGTCCTTGGAATGCCCCTCAAGGCAGCTTTGCCTTTTGGTATTGAAGCTTATAAGCACCGAGTGTCCTCTTTTTCCGACTGCATAAGGAAGTCGGTTGTTATTTTAACATTCCCAATCACCACTGATGCTGTGGGCCTTTGCTGATCCGAATAAACACGGGGAGCATAAAGACGCAGTCAGGGCGGTGGAGTTACTCGTTTCACTCCAACAAGTGCTCATCTTAATCCACACACTCCTGAGGCCCCCTCGGTCTTGGCCAGTGCCCTGGTCTCCTCTCTGTTGCTGTGATAAATCTTCTGACCAGAAACTACCTTCCCAATGCCGCAACCCTTTAATACAGTGTTGTGGTGACCGCCAATCAAAATTATTTCGTTGCTACTTCGTAACTGTAATTTTGCTCTGTTATGAATCATAATGTGAATATGTGATACGCAGGATATCTGATATTTGACCCACAGGCCGAGAACCGCTTGGTTAAATAAACATTTCCATCCATGTCCAGCATACCGAGCAGGTTGATATGTCACCTACAGGAGCATGGGGAGGGGTCACCTACAGGAGCAGGGGGAGGGGTCACCTACAGGAGCATGGGGAGGGGTCACCTACAGGAGCAGGGGGAGGGGTCACCTACAGGAGCAGGGGGAGGGGTCACCTACAGGAGCAGGGGGAGGGGTCACCTACAGGAGCAGGGGGAGGGGTCACCTACAGGAGCAGGGGGAGGGGTCACCTACAGGAGCATGGGGAGGGGTCACCTACAGGAGCATGGGGAGGGGTCACCTACAGGAGCATGGGGAGGGGTCACCTACAGGAGCATGGGGAGGGGTCACCTACAGGAGCAGGGGGAGGGGTCACCTACAGGAGCATGGGGAGGGGTCACCTACAGGAGCAGGGGGAGGGGTCACCTACAGGAGCAGGGGGAGGGGTCACCTACAGGAGCATGGGGAGGGGTCACCTACAGGAGCAGGGGGAGGGGTCACCTACAGGAGCAGGGGGAGGCATTATTTATAGAGACACGGACGACCCCAAACGGGCATCACTGAAAAGTCCTGCCAGAGCACAGAGGAAGCCCTCTTACAGAGTGTGTTAGTGGAGCCCGCCCCTGTCCACTTAGCGTTCCAGTTTCTGTATAACCCCAGAAGCCAGGTGCATCTATGGCAGGATTGTTTGCAGCTGCTGAAGGGGCTGGCATAGGAGACACTGATGGACTGCAACATTAGGGAGGGTTGTTAGCTTCCCCACAGACTTCTACAGGGACTTGCTCATTGTGGGCTGCATCTTGTGAGGCTGTGGAGGCTGTGTGTGTGTGTGTGTGTGTGTGTGTGTGTGTGTGTGTGTGTGTGTGTGTGTGTGTGTAGGCGGGCAAACAGCTGTGCTGACTGCAAGATAACGGCTTGAGAGCTGAGTTCGGGTCCTCCCGAGCTTGTCTGCTGATTGCAGGAAGGTCTTCATGAATGGACCTTGGCATTGGGGTCAGTGTTGTCTGGGTTACCCTGTTACCCTGCACAGCATTGCAGGATTGCTTAAAGGGGGGTGTGTGTGCTTCTTTTTTCTTTACACGTGCCGAGAAAGGAAACCACAGCAATGGTGAAATCAGAACCGTGGTGAAACACGGTTTCACCAGAAGAGCAGGAAACTCATCGCAATGGAGCCTGCTGGGTAAACAGGAAAGTCATCTCCTCGGGGGAAGCTGATTGGTGAGTGGAGGGCTCCTGTCCTGCCTGCGGTGGTGGAGAGTGCAGGCTACGGTGCTGCAAGAGGCCCCGGGTTCCGGAAGACCATGGGACACGACACACTTGGTTTCCAACACGACATTTGGCTCCCTAAGTGCCACCTCTTCGTTTTAAAGCAATAACTCACACGCTGGGGACACAGTTGTCAGTCAGTAAGGGGCTTGCCTTGAGCTTGAGCTCTGCAGAGCCAGGCGTGGGGGCGTCACATGAGTGTAGCTCTAGAGCTGCAGAGTTAGAAACGGGGAGACCTTGGGCAGTTTCCAGGGACCCAGACCAGTGAGAGAGCCGCAAGAGCGACAATCCCTCTTAACCACTTAGTCTTCTCCAGTCCCTGACCTTAGTCTTTTTAATTCATAATTTTAATTTGTATTGAAACTATATTTTTCCATACAGTATAGTCTGATCATGGTTCCCCTCCCCAAACTCCTTCCAGATCCTCCTCATCTCCCCACTTATCCAAATCCACACCCTTCCTTTCTCTCTTTCCTTCAAAAAACAAATAGGTATCTAAAAATAATAAAATAAAACACAATAAAATAAAAATAAACCAGAATAGGACAAGAAAGCAAACACCCAGAAAAAAAAAATGAAAGAAAAAAGCACTAGTCTACTAGGGTTTATTGGTCTGTTTAAATTGCTCATCTTATCTTGATTTAACTCTGGTAGATGGAATGATTCAAGGAATTTATTCACTTATTTTAAGTTTTCCAATTTGGTGGAGCACAGATTTTCAAAGCATGTCATCCTGATCTCTGGATTTCCTTGGTGTCTGTGGTTATTCACCTTTTCACCTCTAACTTTGCTAATTTGCATTTTCTGTCTCCACCTTTTAGTTAATTCAGCTAAGGGGTTGTTAATCTTATTGTTTTTCTCAAGGAATCAACTCTTTGTTTTTTTTTTTGAGTCTTTGTATTGTTATTTATTTATTTTTTGTTTCTTTCTATCTTATTAATTTCAGCCCTGAGTTTGGTTATTTCTTGTCATCTATTCCTTTTGGGTATGATTTCTTCATTTTGTTCTAGATCTTTCAGATGTGATGTTAAGTCGTTAGTATGAAATTGCTCTGTGTGGGGAGAGCATTTATGCTATGAACTCTCCTCTTAGAACTGTCTTCACTGTGTGCTATAGGTTTGGGTATGTTGTATTTTCAATTTCATTCAATTCTAAAGAGTTTTAAATTTCTTTTTAAATTTCTGTATTGATTCATTCGGTCGAGAGCTGTTCAGTTTCCATGAGTTTTTAGACTCTCTGTTGTTGTTAAAATCCAGCTTTAATCGTGGTGGTCAGATCTGATACAGGGTATTATTTCAATTTTCTTATGTCTGTAGAGACTTTCTTTGTGTCCAGATATGTGGTCAATTTTGGAGAAAGTTCCATGAGCTTCTGAGAAGAATGCGTGTTCTTTTTTGTTTGGGTGATACATTCTGTAAATACCTGTTAGGTCCATCTGGTTTATAACGCCAGTTAACTCCAGCATTTTTCTGTTTAGCTTTTGTCTGGATGACCCGTGCATTATGAGGGTCAATACGTGATTTAAACTGTAACAGTGTTTCTTTTACGATCTCGTGTGCCCTTGTGTCTAGTGCATAGATATTGAGAATTGCAATGTTCCCTTGGATTTTTTCCTTTGAGGAATATGGAATGTCCTTCCCTATCTCTTCTGATTAGTTTGGTTTGAAGTCTGTTTGTCAGATATTAAAACACTACAGCGTCTTGCTTCTGGGGCCTGTTTTTTCATTCTTTTACTGTGAGGTGATTGATGCCCATCTTCAATGTTCAGGTATGTTTTTTAGATGCAACAGAAGGATGGGTCCTGTTTTAAATCTCATCTGTTAGTCTGTATCTTTTTATTGGGGAATTGAGACCACTAATATTGAGAGCTATCAATGAGCGGTGTTTGTTGATGCCTTTTTCCCTGTGTAATAGTGTGAGCTTTCCCCCTCCTTTGACTTGCTGGTCTAGGATGACTCATTCCTTTTGTTTTCTAGGATGTGGTAACCCCGAACAGATTGAAGCTTTTCTCCTCACTCCTTCTGTAGAGCTGGGTTTGTAGTTAGATACTGATTATATTTGGTTTTATTTTGAAATGTCTTTCTTTCTTCATCTATTGTGATTAAAAATGTTGCTGGGTATAGTAGCCTAGGCTGGCATCTGTGGTCTCTCGGAGTCTGCAGCACACCTGTCCAGGTCCTTGTGACTTTTAGTCTCCACTGAGAAGTCAGGTGTAATTCTAATAGGTCTGCCTTTATATGTTACTTGATCTTTGTCTCTTCAGCTTTTAATTTTCTTTCTTTGTTACGTGCATTTAATGTTTTGATTATTATGTGCTGAGGGTAGTTTTTTTTTTATTCTGGCCCAGTCTACTTGCTCTTCTGTAAGCTTCTTGTATCTTGATAGGTATCTCCTTCTTCAGGTTAGGGACATTTTCTTCTATGGTGCTGTGAAAATATTTTCTGTGTCTTTGACCTAAATTCCCTCTCCTTCCTCTATTACTGTTCATAGATTTGGTCTTTGCATAGTGTTCTAGATAGCCTGAATGTTTTGTGCCTGGGTTTTGTTGTTTAGATTTAATATTTTCTTTGACTGAAGTATCGATTTCTTCTATCTTGTCTTAAGTGCCTGAGATTCTCTCTTCTGTGTGGTATAGTCTGTTGCTGAGACTGGCCGGGTTTTTGTTTGACTTTCCAACATTTTCATTTCCAGTTTTGTCTCAGCTTTGGTCTTCTTAAGTGACCTATTTCTACTTTCATATCACTTACTGTTTTTATTATTTTATTCTACTACCTGACTGTATTTTCATAGACTTCATTAAGGGATTTATTCATATCCTCGTTAAGGGCCTTGCGCATACTTATATTAGCTATTTTGAAGTCTTTGTCTTGTACTTCGACTATATTATATGTTTAGGGCCAATGCAGTGGTTTGCTGTGTTGTGGCACAGACGCCTTGTCTGGGGCGTTTGTGATTGTGCACTGGTGTCTAGGCATCTGGGTTTAGGGTGATTGTGACTCTGGGTGTTGATACATGGTCTTGTCTTTGCTGGTTGGGTGTTTCTGGATTTCTGTTGCCCTCTCTGGATCTTGGGAAAGTGTGGTGGCTATGGGCTGTCTGGTAGGGAGTGCTTCTGAGTTACTGCTAGGTGTGGCCACTGGGGTTCCTGGGTAGAATGTGTTTCTAGGAATGGGGGCCAACAGGAAGGAATGGAGACGGGCTAGAAGAGGGGGACTGAGACGATCCCCAGGAAGCAGGAAGGTAGGATCTGGATCTCTAAGGCATAGTAATTAAAACTTAGAATATTACTTTGGCCCTCACAGGTACATTCTCAATATATCAGCCTATCAGAATCAACTTTAACAGGTAATCTTCCAACTTTGGGGTAAGGATATTTATTAAGAGGACAGAAAGATAAAGCCCAGTTTTCAGAGTTCACAAACTTGGCAAATGCTTGATGAAAGCAAGAGGAAATGAACTTTGTGTCTGCAGGCCCCGGTGATGCCCACATGTGGAGCACTTATGAGATTAACGTGCGCAAAACTCCATTTCATACTATGTAAGAAATTAGGCAATGTATTGAAGGATTAGGGGGATTTCTTTCCTGCTCTACCTAGTTCCTTAATTGTTAAGGACTTGCTTCGAGTGCGTTCATCTTACCCAGGTGATCACCCTACTTATGGGAGGCAAAATGGCTTATTTGATGGGTGAGAATGAGGGATGCCATTTATTGGGCCTTTGAACTGGCCCCTGAGGGCCAAACAAAATGGAATGCTAAAGATTGGATTAAGAATCATGTTTAGGGTTTAGTTTTAAGACATTTTGCTTTTCCACATCTACAAAGCATCGAAATAGCTTTAAATAAATCAGAGCTTTTGTTCACATTTAAACCCCACTGTTAGAAGAAGCTGATATTCCAACTGGCTATGGAGTCTTTTCCCAGCGGTTTAGTGGCTCAATTTGCTGTTAAAGCGGCTCAATTTTCTTCCATTTTCATTTTATTTTATGTGTATAGGTGTTTTACCTGCATGTATGTCTGCGCACCACACCATGTGTGGGCCGGGCCCTTGAGGCCAGAGTGGGCCTGGAGTTACAGACAGTTGTGGACTGCCATGTGGGTGCCTAGAACACTCTGGAACCTCTGGCAGAGCAGCCGTGCTCTTAACCACCGAGTCATCCATCTCTCCTGCTCTCGAGTCTTTTTGAGGCAGAGTGCAGGTTAAAATATTTCTTTGTGGCGTTTATTGTTAACTGTACATTTTTGTCAGCACATGAACAATACTGAGGATGAATAAGCTTACACTTTTATGATGTAATATCACTGCTCCGATTGAATGTGCTCTTTCTTTGATGTCCACACTGAAGGATGAGTTCAATGGTTCTTTACACCGGAACCAAGTATTGGTTCTCATCACTCGGGTGATATTCTTTGTCTTGATGTCATACTCAAATTGCCTTGACCCACGGAAGAAGTAGAAGAAGCCTAGAATTGGAGAGGCATGGTTAGTCACCTTGCACAGTGCAAACTGCTCCGCTGTGTTTTAATTTTATCAATGCAGAGTCCAATAGCATTGTAAAGAAAAATGTCACTGTGGAATCACAGAGCTGTGTTGTACTTTTACCCCACTCCATGCAAATTACAGACAAGGAAGCCTAGCACAAGTTTCAAAGGGTTTCTGAGTGTGGTAGCCAGACCCCGGCTAGATAGATTTCAACAAGGCATCTATCTCACTGAGGGGAAGAGAGGGGCCCTCTGGGTTTGTGAGTGGACCGTACCCTCATTTCTACAGATCTATTTCAGGCTTTGAGGTTCTGGTTTGATGCCAAGGAGATAACAAATTGTGGAATCAAATGTTTTAAAAAATATTATTATTATCATTGTAACTGTGTGTGTGTGTACATGTGCATGCCATAGTATATGTGTGGGGGTCAGAGGACAATTTTGTGGATTTTATTTTCTCCACCTTCCTTAACATGAGATCTGGTGATTACATTTGGGTCATCAAGCATCTAGCATCTGTGTCTACCGAGCCATCTCACTGGTCCTCAAACAATTTTTTGGACTCTCCGTTGTTTCAGCCCTGAGCCATTGTATCTGAGAACGCAGGGTGTGAACTTTGCGCCTGAAATTGCCTAAGGTTCTGGACTGAGGGTGTAGCTCCGTGGCGGAACATTTACCTGGTCCACGTGAGGCTCTCAGCTCAGTCTTCAGTACATCGAAGAACTGCAAGCTCAGCCAAACAAACCCAACCAAGCAACCAACAAGACAGGCAGCAGGATGAGACCTCAGACATATAGTTTTCTCATACACGCATTCCAAGCTGTGTATCTTAAACTGTGTGTGTGTGTGTGTGTGTGTGTGTGTGTGTGTGTGTACACCTATATGTATGTTTGAGAATCATTGTTCATCTTGTGAGTTTAGTCATCTTTCACACATTGGGGACTCTTTTATGGAGTATCTCAGGTCAGCAGGAACTAAAACTGATTTTTGGTTCTCTTTACTTAGATGTGAAGTAGCATCTCGGAATTCAGCATTCCTGGTTCAGTTTGACAGTGTCTATGGGTGTGATGCTCATCAGCTGGTGCTGAGAACGGTAGACTTACACTAGAATAAAAGCTTTCTTCTTTTGTAGTCTCCCCGGCACCCACACAGTGGAGGCACTGGCACTCACCTTTGTGCTGGAAGGCGGAGTCCACACGGAGACCGATTCCTGGAAAGCGTTTCACTATCCTCTGTGGGAACCCTTTGTCCATGGCTCGCGCCACCTCATCATACCTGCACGAAAGGATTTCAAAGGCTTCTGCTTGATGTCTGTTTGGTGAACTTCATCTTTCTACTGCCCGGTTCAGAGTCAAGCGGGGTTATGGGAACTGAGAAGGCATAGCAGAGGGAATCATCTCATAGGACCAATGATAAAAACATGGCAAAGACTGTGTCTGGCTGAATCATTTATGTGTGTGTGTGCATGTGTGAACGCACGCACACACACACATGTGCACATGATTGTATGTAAATGTACATGCACATATACTACTGTATCCAGCTTTTGACGCAAGTTCTTGGAATTGAATTAGGTTCTCACATCTGTAGACTGAGCCATCTCACCATCTCTTAAAAACAATAATGACAATGCTAAGGGCTGCAGCTATAGCTTCGTGGACAAGGACTTTAAACCACCACCATCACCAACAAAGTCGTCTAGGAAAAGGGCCACCTGTCAGAGCAGTTCTCCCTGAGGAATTGTTACAGCAAGTGGAGGCTCACTTTGTACCTCTTCTAGATTCTGACTGGCTATGCTTCTGCCATGGAAAATCTGGATAGTGTTGATAGATTTATTTTTTCTTATTTTTATTTAAATTGGCGGGAGATAAGCATCCAAGCATCTTAGTTTGACAAATGCCATACACGACCCACGGGGAGACTACAGACTCATTTTGGTTTTGTCTACGTGGGTTACGATGCTGTGGTAGGTGATGCTCTCCCTAGTCAACCGAAGGGGTCAGTTGTCAGAGTTACCTCCAGCACCAGATGCCCACAAAAAAGAAGGTTTTCCTTGTGTTGTGGTCACAGACAGCTGCATCAATTTTCTTCACTCGTCTTGGAAACCCAAGTGTGTGGATGGATTTGGGGTAACCAGACAAGATGGCGTATCCCCTGATCACCCAGAAATTCTCATCTAGAGAGAGAAAGGAGTAGCTTTAAATGTCTTCTGCTTCATGTCTTACAGGGAGAAAGAGATGACTTGGGAAGTGTGAAAACATCTGGGTACCCAGTTCCTCAGCTCCAAGGCCAGGTATCACTTCTCTATTCTTTTTTTCTTGTTCTATTTATTTTATTTGCTAAATACGACAATACTATAAAAAGGGAACATACAATTGAGATAGATTGTCTTCTTTACTTGGAAGAAAAAGAATAGACTTCCATAGTTTTTAAAAAAATATTTATTTTTATGTATGGGAAGTTTGTCTGCATGAGTATCTCTAGACAATGTGTGTGTGTGTGTGTGTGTGTGTGTGTGTGTGTGTGTGCGTGTGTGTGTGTATGGTATGTGGTATCCATTGTCTTAGTTATGGCTTCTATCGCTGTAAAGAGACACCATGATCATGGCAACTCTTATAAGGAAGACAGTTTCAGAGATTTAGTCCATTTACATCACGGCGAGGCATGCAGGCAGGCATGGTGCTGGAGAAGGGGCTGAGAGTTCTGTATCTTGATCCACAGGCAACAGGGCATGAACTGTCTGCCACGCTGAGAGCAGCTTGAGCGAAAGAGACCTCACCCCCACAGTGACACACTTCCTCCAAAAAAGTCACACCTACTCAAACAAAGCCACACCTCCTAACAGAGCCACTCTCTTTGGGGGCCATTTTCTTTCAAACCACCACACCCATGGAGGCCAAAAGATGTCTTTGGGTCCCCTAGGACTGTCGTGAGCTGCCATATGGATGCTGGAAATCTAACTCGTCACCTATGGAAGAGCAGTCAGCACTCTTAACTGCTGACCAGCTCTTGACTTTTATAGTTTTTGTCATATATATTTCTCTTAGTGAATTTGGGGTGAGAGCCTAGCTCATTGTTACTTGTGACAGGAGTATAAATTAGGGGAAAGGTTCTATCATTCAGCTCATGATGAAGATTGCATTTGACTGAAATACCCATTGCCCTGTTTGGGAAAGAGGAGGAAGAGCAGGCAAGCTTACCTTTGAAAACAAGGATCTGGTCTCTGGGGCTTTCATAGGCAGCTTGAAGGTCAGCTGGCAGAGATGGCCAGAAGGAAGCAATGAGTTCAAATTCAACATCAGCAATATCAGTGTAGGTCCTCCATAAGTGCCTGGTTAAACACAAAACACTTCGTGGATGTTGTTTGGGTGTCCAAGTCCTTCAGCATGTTGTAATCTTTGTTTGTCTTTTTTGTGGTATGTGTATGCATGTCTGGACTGCATATGTGCATGCATCTTATATATGTGGGGCACACACGTGAATGTGTGTGTGTGTGCATGTGTGTGTGTGTGTGGAGGCTTCAGGTTGCATCTGGGTGTCTTTTTCGACTGTCTCCACTTCATTTATTGAAGAAGAATCTCTTGCTGTGGTGTGCCGATAAACACTCAGCGGGGGCTCTCCAGGTGGGTGGAAGACATGTGTGTCAGTGGATGCAGATTTCCAGCGTATGACTAACATGACCAGTCCCAAGCCGATGTGGACTGATGCGCAAAGCTCCCCAAAGTTTAACAGGCCCCTGAAGTCAGCTGGACGTTGACTTTGAGACGCTCTACAGATTAGTCTGCATCAAGAAGACACCGAACATAGACTTTATATTATAATATCTACTAAGTTAAATTTGCTTAAAATTTTTCAAATTAATTTACCAAGTGAGTATGAGATGTATGCACATAGAAAACCATTTTAATAGTATGTGCATTGTAAAATGTGAAGTACATGTGTTCTTACAGTGACCAGGACTTCCGGGTTGCCCCCAGTTCCTTAGGAAAGAAAATCTTCATATGGAGGTGGAGTGTCAAGGGTTTACCTGCCTTTAAAGAACATGACTTCTCTGCGGAAGGTAGTGATAGCATCCATAGCCAGGCCAGGGTCTGTACAGGCGTGGGGCTCAGGGCTTGCCTTCGGTTTGGCGGGTGCCTTGCGTGGACTTCCTTTGGGGAGAAAAGGAAGGGACAGGAACTGTGTCTATACCAGGATCTTACCTAAGCATAGGTTTACTTCATGATAATATTTCAGGAAGCAACCATGTCAATTTCCTCTCTGAAAAGCTTTCTGTTTAGTTACATACATTCGGTTGCACAATGCTGCTCACCATAGATGGACTGGATCCCATCAATATCATCCTGAGAAAGTGGGTATTTGCTAGGATCCAGGGAGACATAATTGGGGAACATCAAAGCTGTTTGATCACTGGAGTGAGAGAGCCCCAGAGAGTGGCCAAATTCATGAGCAGCCACGAGAAACAAGTTGAACCCTTGATGAAAACAGAACACATGTCCATGTGAGTTCATGAAGAAACTTAACTCAGCAGGCAGATAGCTTGAGACCACTTACTCAGAAATGCGTAGTATTACTTAACTGGCAGGACAGTGTACACTTTTATTTCCAGGATCCGGGGGGCAGAAGTAGGCAGATCTCTTTGAGTTCAAGGCCAGCCTTGTCTACATGTGTTCCAGGCCAGCCAAGTTTACACGGTGAGATGCTGTCTCAGAAACAAACAAAACAGAACAAACCAAGTGGATAGCATTATTTCAAGAAATGGAGCAGCCACTTTTGACTTCATCTGATCATCCTTATGTTCTTCTGTGGTCCTCTATCAACCAGCCTAGAAGGTTTCCTCCCTTAGCCCTTGGCAATCTAGCCCTTGCCCTTTTCCATCCACAGACACAGCTGCACAGCCCTCTGGTCTTTCTTCCCTGTCTCACGTTCATTTCTCATCTGTACTAAGTTCTTTTTCTTGTTTTCTCAGATGGAGTCTCATGTTTACCTGGCTGTCCTTGAACTCACTGTGTAGCTGAGGATGGTCTTCAGCTCCTAACCCTCCAACCTCTGCCTCCCAGGTGGTAGGATTGCAGACGTGCACTACCACACCCCGTTGATTTTGTCCTGGGGTTGAACTCAGTCTTGGGCATGCTAGTCAAAGCTCTTCCAACTGAGCTCCATCCCCAGCCCTGTGCATTCCTGTCTCCCGCTCGGCCAGTGTGTCCTGGCTCCTACTCTCTTCCTCTCCAGAGGGATGCAGCACAACTGGCAGATCACAACTCCTCCCGGCCCATGCGGAGCCTCTTCCTTAGAAAAATCAGCCTTTCTAAACTTGGACCACAACCCTGCCTTTTTGATAGTTCACCTCACACATCCTCTTCGGCAGACGGCTGGAAGTAATGTGCAATGCAGCAGTTAGCACTAATCATTTGTTAGGGATACTCAGCTAACACTAGCCATTGGTTAAGGATAGTCGGATGGTGAAATCGTCTACTTCTGGAAGTGAAGCCTGCTGGAGGAAGGTTGCCAGTTCTCAGTTTGGCAAGTGCTCAGGCCATTTCTTATAACTGGTGGAGCACATGTACTCTGGCTTTGGACCAAGATAAAATGCAAAGAAGTAGTGGTTGCTGCTCAGTAGAAGATACACAACAGAAATGTTCACTCTGTCTTTCAGTGTCGAGTACAATGTTCCTCCTCCGTCCCCTTCTCTGCGATGCTAACTCACGTGGCAGTGGTCATACCTCACCCCAGATTCCTTCTGATGCCTGGAGCTCAGCTAGTGCTGACTTCTCCGTCTGTCTCAGCAGCACTGGAAGGTAATAACTCCATGTTCCCAGTGGAGAGAGTGGTCAGTGTTTGTTTGTAGAAAATAAAACACAAGCAGAGCATTTGGGCTCTCGGAGTCAGGGATGCTCATGAGGAAGGTCATGACACTCACTTCCCTGGGGTCAGATCCCAGACCCCAAACTGATGAGTCACTGATAGGGATAAAAGGATGGTGAGAACCAGAAGTTCTGTGGAGCCTGCTCCTTTACAGTGTCACCACGGGGAGGTTTGGGTGCTCTGTTTTAATATATGACAGTACACTGGGGCTGCAGAGACCAGTCAGTGGTAACGAGCACCGGTGCTCTTCCAAAGGACCCGGGTTCAATTCCCCAGACCCACAAACTCCTATTCCAGGGGATCTGATGTCCTCTGAAGGAATCATGCACGCGTGTGGTATAAGCATATGTGTAAGCAAAATACTAATACATAGCACAAAACATGTCCAGTGCTAGTCACGCCCTTCAAAGAAATGAAATCAACTTACTTGCCTTACAGGAAATAGCAAATGTAAGAGCAGGGGTCCAGTCCTTTTGCAGATGGCGAGGTGGGTAGCATGCTTTCGGATTGTCTCTTTATGGGCCACACCTCAGGCTTGAAAGCACCAGCCCTCTTAGGTTTTGTCCCAGTCTTCAAGCTACAGATGACTGCAACCATTGGCTCGGTGTGCAGCCTGGTGGTAAGCACCGGTTTAAAGCTTCACACATCACACAGGAGCACCAGCATCTGCAAGGCTGGACCTTTTGAGCTCACCTCTGGGGTTCATATAACACACCTTGGGTAGCTTTATGTTCACAGTGGAGCAGCAGGCACTGTGAGCGTTCAGGGCTATGCTAAAGAGTGCATGGCTAAATGGCCAACGCTGTTCTTACATCAGGACTAGGAACGCTGTGAGAGCCTCTGTTGGGACAAGACTACGCAAGTACAACTATTATTAATGGTTGTTGATCGCTTTACTGATGTGATCTGAGATACAGAAAATTATGAGAGGAAATAGATTTGGACTCAGGCAGCTAACAGCACAGAGAGTCTTTAGATTGATGCAGTTTTTTCCTAGTGAAACTTAGACTCACCTTCTCCATCCTTGGCGGTCCAGTTTTCATCTTCATCAAAGTGAGTGTCACCACCTAGACCCAGCCCTGGAGGAAAGGCGTGGCCAAGGACTCCCAAGGGACCATCAAAATAACGAGGACACCAGCCGTGGACTGAGAGAGTCAGTGGGGAGAAAAGTCAGCTTCCTGAGATCTTGGAAACTGCCACACCCACCCCATCGCGGGCCTCACCTCTAGTCCTGAAGGCTATCATGATGTCTGCCACACCCTTGGAAATCTTGGTGAACATGAGTGGAGTGACCTTGCTCCAAACTTCTAGAGCTTTCTCAATGGCCTCATCCACATCAGCTCGTGTCATATCTGGAGTGTAGTTCATTATTCTGTAAAGTAGGCAAATCACAGCAATTGCAGATATATGTACATGTATGTCATCTAGTATGTGTGTTCTATATATCAAGCGATCTGTCCATAATCTATTTATACCAGTTTACTTTATTAGTCACAGACTGTAGTAACATATGCTTTTGCTGTCATCTAACATTCGCTGCCACTTTATTTAAATAAGCAGTTTTACATAACCTAACTCAGAGGTCCCCGCTCTTGCTGAAATAGAACACTTTGACCAAATGCAGCTTGCAGGAGAAAAGGGTTGGTTTGGCTTACACTTCCTGGTCACAGTTCATCACTGAGGGACTCAGACAGGAGCCCGAAGCACCATGGGAGAGCACTGCTTGTTAGCTCACTCCCGGCTCAGGCTTGGCTGCTCTCTTTTTCTTCTATTTATTTATTTGTTTGCTTGCTTATGTGGCATGCGTGCGTGCGTGCGTGTGTGTGTGTGCGTGTGTGCGTGCGTATGTGTGTGTGCGTGCATATGTGTGTGTGCATGTGTGTGTGCCTTAGTTTTTACATGCACTACATGTGTGCAGGGGCCTGCAGAGCTCAGAAGAGGGTATCGGATCCCTTTGAACTGGAGTCTCATTCGGTTGTGAGCTGTCATGTGGATACTGGGAATCGAACCTGGGTCCTCAGCTAGAGCATAACAGCTCTTAACTTATTAATCATTTCTCTAGCCTCTTAGCTAGCTTTCTTTCTCTTCTTCATTCAATCTCTTGGTGCCCCTTATTCTTAGATGGCTGAGGGAAAAAGCCTTTTTAAACTGGGACTCATCCAAGATTTGAGATTTGACAGTTTTAGAACACACACACGTATCACAGACACACACACCACACACACATCACAAACACACACTCAGATAACATACAACATGCACAGATGATGCACCACACACACATCACAAACACACACTCAGATAACACACAACATGCACACACACGCATGTGCGCACACACACCCTTCCTATCTTTCTGTACAACCTCATCACGCCTCCATGCGCCACAGCAGAGGTCGATTCTTCCCATCCTGTACTCGCATTGGGAAGGAAAGCCTAGAGAGTAGAGCCTCTCTGTCTAAGCCGGTGTCCTCTGCAACACCAGCTACAGGCAGCAGACTTTGGATTTCGTTTCTCCGTGGGTAAGGTGTCAGAAACAACACTGCCCACAGCATAGGTCTAAAGTGGAGACAGGATTCATGGAACCCCGTAGAGTGACGTGCACTTGTGAGGTGTCGGTTAGATAAGCCGTAATTAAGGTTGCTTCTTGGAGGTTAATTGTTTGGATTATTAATGTAAGTTGGTAGGGACATTACCTGTATGTGAGGTTGTGTTTTCTCCACCCAGGGAGGGTGTAGCCATACTGCCCCACATCGGGCACCCCACACCTGGGCACCTTCATGATCTCGAGGGTGTCTGAGTCCAGCTTTCCTGTCACCGCCAATCCAAAAAATGCCTGCATTTCCCGCAGTTTGCTGTCCAAGAGACTCCTGTTCCTGCTTTGGACAAGATGACTCCCTTCCACTTCAAGAGAGTAGAACTGGTTGAGATACGCCTGACCAAAAGAAAAAAAGACAAGAAGAGAAGGCAGAGCAAATATTCTCCTCAAATGAATCAAAGTGGCCTGAGAGCCCCCTTGGCAGCAGGGAAGATAAACAGGAAATAAGCAGCAGGGGGAAGAAGGGGGAAGACTTATCAGTCTTCCAGGGCCATGAATCCTTGATTTGTGAGTGACTAGAGCCAGCCAAACCACACAGTCCATGCAGCTCGGGTCCTCCGTCTACGGGTGACCACTCAGCTTGTTCAGTGCTGACACAGAGTATGCAGCTTTGCTGTCTCTTTTATCTTGTAAACTTCAGGAGATCTTATGGGTGATTATCTGCTTTACACACTTATATGATTTAACCAAAATATGAAAAACTAACCGACTTTCAGAAGGAATTGCCAAAGCCGCAAACTTTTTACATATACATTTATATATGCATGTATAAGTATATGCATATGTACACATCTATACGTAAACATACATTGGTGTATCTCTCTGTATATGTACATACACAAACACATAGAGTGTATGCACTAAAGGCTTCTAGACTATAGTTTTGTGTGGTTGGTTGTCTTGAAATGTATTTGTACAGATTTCTATCCTCTTGAGCTGTTCCTTTCTTCGCCCATTTTGGCCCCTTGGTGACCACTGTTTAAAGGTGTAGTAAATTCAGTCTCCTCTCAGATGTCCCTTCCCTCACCTCATACCCAGTTCATGTCTTTAGAGTTAGACACATGGAAGGGACCTCATTCTTCTGGGGACCTCTGAGTGCTGCAGAAATTTGCTGTCTTGGAAGGTCCGAGTAAAGCTAGAGAGAAGCTAGACAAGGAACATTTTATTGCTAGTTGCTGATGCATGCATTGAGATCCTACCTGGACCAGCTGGTCGTTCCCCCCATCTTTGTCCTTCCGGTCGGGAGGAAACGCAGAAGAAAATGTTATAAAGTTAAACAGCAGGGGCAGAAGACACCTCATCCCTGCCTCTTCAGATAAAGCTGCTTCCTGTTTGCAAGGGATTTAGAGAGTTCACAACGAGACGTGGCACCAAGTGTTCATGTAATTAATAACAGCAGGGGACACTTGCCATGAGTGTCCCGTGACTCCCCCGCCCTAGAGAGACTGGAGTTTTGCAGCCAGAGCCTGCGGTAGTTTATCCAGCATATTGCTCACTTGTGAATTGAGTGAATTACACAGCAAGGCCCCAATTAGCTTTCTCTTTTCAAAATTGGTAGTTTCCAACACGAATTTCGAAATATTTTTCTGCTAGGAAGTACTAGCATGTCTTGGCATTTGATGTACAAAGACAACTGGTTTAGGAATGAGGTGCTAAGGTCCCGGCTTCTACAAGAGTTCTGGAGACCCTAGCTTATCTCTTCCACGTGTCCAGCAAATGCTCCCACTCACCGAGCATCTGCCTGGCTCTGTGTCGTTAATTGTAAGGAGTATTGTCTAGTGATCCACCTGTGTGTTTATTTTTATGTATTGTGATTGGTACTTGGATGTTTTCTCTTTCTGATGGTGGTGATGTTAAGCATTGTTTATTTTGACTTTTTTTTTTTTTTTGAACCAGGATTGTCTCTCATTTCTCAGGCTTTCTTGTTTGGTCTCCGTTTTTCACATTGCAAACCTTCTTCAAATGTTTGGAGGGTCTGTGATGTACGGTATGTTTGGACTGTGGGGAAAGAAAGCCTTCCGGGGGCTGCTGTGTTCGAGGATGGCCTGGGAGTGGGGAAGCTTCCTGGAAGGAAGGGGTGGCTGTGTCTCAGGCCTTCCACGGATCGATCAGGGTGGGGTTTCGTTGAACACAGCAGAAAAAAATCTCAACAGTAGATGGGCAATAATACCAAAATCTGAGTTTTCCTCATGTAAGAACAGCCTAGATTTGGTATCTGTGGCTTCTAGGATGACTCCGTGCAACCAGGATCTGAGTGGTTTCTCAAGATGGAGCATTGCAGGCAGGCAGCTCGAGGAAGGAAGGAAGGAGACAGGCAGTTCTTAACACCCTTTGAGAAACGATTTTTAGCTTACACATTTTGGGTAAGAATTAGGCACACGCCACACCTATCTGTAGGGGAGGCTGTGAGGTCTTGGCTGTAAGCAACGGTAACACGGGCTTGCAAAAGGAGTGGAGAATGTCAGCCGGGGCAGCCATGCAGGGCTTCCGTCCGGGCCAGCATCTGTAGATCTGCCTTTCTCAGACTGCTGAGTTTCTCAGAACAGACTCCCCCAATACTGTGCCATCACTGTCTCCTAGCAGCAAATTCTCAGAAGACATCTTTGATGCCCTCCCCGGGTCACTTCCCCTCCGCACACCTCTGCTTTGCAAAACTCACCTTCCTGTGACAAACTATGTGTCTTTCTGCCCGTGCGGTGACATGGGGTCGCCACATCAGTTTGAAATACAGCATAGAAGTGTAGGAATCAAACACTCCCAGGAATAACCCTCTCCCAGTCAGAGCTGGGAAATGCCTCCAGTATAAAGTATCCTGTGGGATTCTTGGTAGGGCCTGGGGAACCAGAGCCGATGCTCACAGTAGAAATCTTCATGACACGCTGTACTCTATCTCCGTTCCCACCTCATGCTCAGGCTGCTCCCCCTTTCCTTCTGGAATCATGACACTCTCCCAAAATAATTGCACCAGAGTCTTCACTTAGGGTTTGCTTTTGAATAAACTCAAAATAAATGCGGAAGAACCTCATAATGTAAAATCTAAGCTTAGCTTCATGTGTCTCTTGTGTTCTGCGACTCTAAAATGTGGATAGTAAAACAGCAGGAACTGCGTTCTCATCTCAAAATGTAGAAGTGATGTTTGGGCCAGCAATCTGTCAAGACCAGCCCACAGAAGTAGCAGATGTGAGGGAAAATGTCCCTCTTGCTTTTATATCTTTAAGAACTGTCATGTCAGGAAGTTTTGGAAATAGGGCACCTGCCACTGTGGTTGACAGAGGAACAGACGACTCGTGGGCGCCTGACACTGACTGTGATTGACAGGGGAAGAGACAGTTTATATGTTTTCTGCTGTTTCTGGTTTGGCTTCTTAGAGAGCAGAGAGATGTGGGGAGGGAGTGGGCCTGTCCTTCTGTCTCTGCACTGGGAAGCCACCTCAGAGTCCTCAGCAGGGTGTGACTGAACCTTCTCCATTGATTTTTTTCTTAACTGATGAGTCAATGCACCTGAACTTGATGGTGCATTCTCATTTTTGTTATTGCTGTGTTTTGCTTTTAATCCTGCTAGCAGGAATTGAACCTGGGGCCTCATGCATTCTGGTCAAGTATTCTACCACTCAGCAACGTGCCCCAGTGGTCTTAAGTGCTCATGTACTGTGTTGGTTTTCCAGGGCTTCTCTAACAAAGGAACACATATCAGGTAGAGTAGAAAATAATTTTTTTCCACAGAAGACAGAATCCCCAAATCAGTAAGTGTCTCAGAACCAGGATCTGCTTGCTGAAGGGAATGGTCCTCCTTGGTCCCTTCCTGCCTGGCATTGGCTGGGGAAGTATGGGCAAACAGCCTTACTGATGCACCATACCTGCCTTTGTTCGCTTTGCTTGGTCTCTTCCAACGCGTGGCACTGCCTCTGGTGGTTCTTCTCCAGCCCCCTCAGAACCAAACAGGTCAGGCAAATGCTTTACCTCTGAGTTATTCGTGCACCCTCTCCCTTTTCTATAAGGACACACATGTGGGTTCACCCTTAGCCCTATAAAGCCATCTTTTCCCTTACATACAACCAATTCTATTGGCAAAGACTCCAGGTTCAGATAAACATCTGGGGTTAAGATTTCAGTATGGTTTCATTTATTTATTTTTTTCTTGGCATGAAGAAGGGCATGACTCAACTCGAAAAATATATTCTCACAAGGGAGGAACTAACAGCACTTTTTTTGTAAAGACTCAGGGGTGGATAATCTTTATGTGTTTATAATCCTATGTGTAATCAAAATTCATTGCTAGATTTTGAAGAGATTTAGGAATACCAGGAGTCAGATAAGCAAGTAGTAAAGCACCAGGTTTAAGAGGCAGAAGGCAGAAAGGTAGATGATGAAACAGCCTGGGTGGAGCTGACAAGCGACTTGCTGTCTCCTTGTGTTCACTAGCCAGGCATGGGATGCACAGAAGGAATCAGCCAAGAACGAGAGATTGCAAACGCCGATTCTTCCAGGACCGCTGCAGAGTTAGTCACGGTCGAGGAGAGCGTAAGCAGGACACATGGCATGAATGTGTGGGTTGAGCTTCCCTTTTGTACTCAATAGATTAGATACAAGGACATTTGACTTTACTTCAACTCAATGGACAGTTAAGCCACAAATTGCTTCTTGCTCTTCTAGTGACCGTGCGAGTGGCGAGATTAAACGCAAAATACTGTGGTCCCCCGAAGAAGAGGAAGAAGGCTGTAAGAAAGAGACGAATGCCAAGTGAGCTTAGGGATCTCGGGCATCCGGGTGAGCGTCCCACCAAGTAGACGGAACAGCGTACAGGTGCAACCGTGCTGTTTTACAGACGTGAACAATTGCTAACTTCTCTCCTACTCACAATCCTGCAGGAAAACTGCATCGACTCTGAAGTTCACTCCTGGGAAGGCACTTGATATGCTTCTGGGATAACCTGGGTCCATGGATCCTCTTCTGTTGTCATATCTAACGAGAGCAAAGCATCACACGACTTAGAAGCAGGACACACACAGCAGCTTCCTTTTAATTTCTGCACATTACAAGGTACTCGCCTACACGTTTTCACATTAAGTCTTCACTGTGCCCCCTTCGCTGAGGGTAAGAAAGCTTAGCTTCTCTGCCTAATATTTTGTTTGTAAAACACACAGGAGTCACCAACTCTGATCACTAACTAGGGGTTATTTTCCCAAACTACAGGCTATATTTTCTAAGTATTTTGCTTACTTGGTAAATCAAGCATAATTGTGTGTACTTATATGCATGTGTATATAATGTACATGTTGTTTTATTAATATTTTTCTTAGCATGCAAAACAATGGGCCTGATTATGAGCCTCCCACACTTATTCACCGTTGGTCATCCGCATTGATGTCTCCATCGTCCTCCTTTTAGCCCCTCCCACCTGTCCTCTTCCTCCCCACAGAGCATCTCTCTTCTGCTTTCTTTTAATAACTTCCTCTTGTGCACCCAATCCTGCCATTCAAAACATTCATTTGAGGACATCAGAACTCAACTCATAGTAAGAATCAGTCTTCTGCCTTTATGCCCCACCCTCAAGCTTTACGGGGGCGTGAACTTTTCATGATACAGAATCCTCAATACATTTGTGTAGGCATCTTAACGTGATAAAAATGAAAAATCCAAAGTCTGTGTAACATCATCTTGTGTTAAGACCGTGTCCTCACCAAGTCTATCAAAGATCTTGTATATTAAAATGTCTCTGGATGTCCACGTTGATAGCTTGTACCAGGGAAGAGAAACAAGATTTCAACTTTAATGGAAAAACTTGTTCATCTCACCTCCAAAATTGGTTGTTTACAAAGAAGTACGTCTTCCCACTATAGGAAACAGCTGCATCAATGGCTTGGACGCTGCTTGGAAATCCGTAGTTGGAAATATCCCTGGGGTAACCTCGCTGAATGTCATAGCCCCTTAGAGCCCAGTACTGTCTGCCTGTCAACAATGCAGGAAACATCTTTAACAAGCTCTTTTTTTCTAGAATATAAAGTATAGCACTTTGTGACCCCCCACAGTAATGAAAATGGAGCAGATAGTCTGTAAACAAGAGAGTGTCAAAGAGGAGTTCCCAAGTGCGATGGCAGCCCTAATGGTTCCTCTCTCAAGCTGTAACACAGCAAACATTTCAACCTGCCATTCAAGGCCCCCAAGTCAGATGTCTTGTTTGGTGTGACTTCTGTACAGAAACTAAACCACAGCCTTGAGTCATCGTAGAAAATAATATCTAGGATGAGGGCAGAGCAACAGAGGACAGTGCAAGACCTAATGAGGGTCCAGCTTGTGTAAATTCCTTCAGTTGTTTGTGACCATGATGGGCCTAAGCCTGGAGTCTTGACAAGGGTCTGGCCGACAGCATGCTCTTCCCGGATTGTCCTCTCTGACAGTGTGGAGCAAAGGCGAGTTCTGCCCCACCTGTCAGGAAGAACAGAAGGAAGAGGATATAGTAGGAGGTTACCTTTGAATAGGAAAACCATATCTCTGTCAAAATCCTCATAGGCAGCCTGAAGACCACTGGGTAGGAATGGCCAGAACAGAGAGATGAAATTGAGTTCGACTTCTCGAAGCTGAGGGTGCCGCCTCCAGAAGTACCTACAGGAGCAGAAGGACTGGTGTGGGCGTGGGGAGGGAGACAGAGTCACCTTCTGTGATGCGTGGCTACAACTGATCCTTGTGTGGCTTACACAGTATACAGATGTATAACACAAGCATGATTTATGCTATTGATGTTCATCTGGTGACCCCTTGACAGATGCTGGAGGTCACAAACATGCTCTTATTTGACCCTGACAAACCTAACTTGGATAGGGCCTCTCAGTGTTTAATAGGTCTTGTAGCAGGAAACAGTGTTCCACCATTAGCCATGTGACTTATTAGAAGCGCATACAGATGAGGTAATAAAAGGGCGGTTTGCCACACCGCTAAACACACCCACTTTAGGCATGACTAAAGACATATACATGGCTAGGGGCATAGTTCACCGCCTACATCCATATACATCTTTAGTCATGCCTAAAGTGGGTGTGGTTAGTGGTGTGGTAAACCTCCCTTTCATTACCTTATCTGTATGCACCTCTAATAAGTCACATGGTTAATGGCGGAACACTGTTTCCTCCTACAAGGTCTAATACTGAAAGAGCCTAACCATATTAGAAATGCTTGTGGATGTTTGATGTTTTAGTTCCCCCCCACCTCTGCATGTCTCATGATACCCAGAGAACACTAAGAATTTCAAGAAGATGCCTATGTGTTGGGTCAAAAGGAAAGCCGAGTGACATGATTCATTAGAACCTTTTAAGATCTGAGAGAGAGAGAGAGAGAGAGAGAGAGAGAGAGAGAGAGAGAGAGAGAGAGAGAGGAGATGTGAAGAAGGGACAGCTCAATTTTATACTTGTCTTTAAAGAAGTAAATCTCCCCTCGGAGTGTGGTAATAGCATCAAATCTCAGGCGGGGGTCACAGGCTGTGGGTGTGCTGGGCCCTGTAGGTTGGATAGGGCTGTTTGAAGGTCCTGGGGAATGAAGACATTTAGTGTGAGCACGGGCTGCTTTCAGTGCTTTTCAAATACTGAGGAAGGTAGAGTGTCTCTTCATGAGGAAAAAGCCACCAGTCATTCCACGAGACACAGCAGACTGTACATGCGACACTTGTAAAGACTTGGTCTGTTAGCAAGAGTAACGTGACTCCTGTATAAGCTGGGAAGTCATTGGAGATCTATACTTCCTCAGGTTCTGACCCCTCCTTCTCCCTCCTGTTTCCTCTTTCTGCCTGTTTGTCACTGAGAACACACTCCCTTGTTCCTCACCAAAATCCAAACACAAAGGCAGATCTCATATTAGTCTTTTACCCTATAGAATAAATATAACTCAGGTTTTTTTTGTATAAAAATTTGCATCTTGGCTGGACATGGTAGCTGTGGTGGTTTGTAAGAAAATGGCCCCCAAAGGGAGTGGCACTGCTGGGAGGTGTGGCCTTGTTGGAGTGGGTGTGACCTTGTTGGGGGAGGTGTGTCACTGTAGAGGCAAGCTCTGAGGTCTCACACACTCAAGCCATGCCCAATGAGACTGACCATTTCCTGTTGCCTTCAAGTCAAGATGTAGGATACTTGGCTGTTTCTCCAGCATCTTACTGGCTGGCCTACATGCCCCCATGCTGCACCATGACATTAACGGACTAAGCCTCTGAACTGTAAGCGAGCCACCACAATTAAATATTTTTCCTTGGTAAGAGTCATCATGGTCATGGTGTCTCTTCACAGCAATAGAAACCCTAAGACAGTATCACAGGCTTTCTAATCCTCTCACTGTGGATACTGAGGCAGGGGGATTGTAGGTTTGAGACTAGTTTGGACACAGAATGAGACAATATCTCAAAATATTAAGTAAATACATAATAACTTATATCTTACTGAATTTTCTCATTGAGGAGTTAAGGGTTGTACTTTCCACTAAGAAATACTAGATTACCAAGAGAATTGAAAACATTGACAAGCAAAGTAAGTGACTGTTAGCATGTGTTGGGGGGTTTGGGTCAAGTTCCTTGTTCTTAGAAATTCTGCAGTGATGAGAAAATTCTCTGACGTGATGCTATAGGGCAATCCCACCACAAGAGGAGAGAGCATTTTCTCCGTCCCACTGCCTCCCACATTCTCCCTCTGGGTCCTCCGCCACAAGCCACACTTCACTGAACGTTCTTGACAGGCCTCAACCATGTCCACTCTGGGATCTATGTGAGGATTTCTTCAACAGATGATTCTGGGAGGAGAGTTGCTGTATGAAAATGGGTAATCACATTTTTTCATAATTTATAAAATTGGAAAGCATAAAAATGGAGGAAGAAAATGCCTCTTCCATTTAGAGATAATTATGGAAAAGTACTTCTACACATTTCTCCAAGTCTTTCCCCTCTCTCTCTCCCTACCCTTCCTTCCTCCCCTCCCTCCCTCCCTTCCTTCCTTCCCCTTTTTCCTCCCCTCCTTTCCCTGACTTCCCTTTCTCTCTTCCCTCCCTCTTTTCTTCCTTTTCCCCATTTTTTGTCTTGAGACCAACTATCACCATGTAATCCAAGTTGGCCTCAAATTCCTGATTCTCCTGCCTCAGGCTCCCGAGTGCTAATATTGCAGATATGGGCCCACAGGCCTGTTCTCCAACCTTCCCTTTAAGGCCATAATAACTAAAAGCCAAGCTGCAGAGAAATCACATCCGAGGCTCAGTGTGGTGATATCTTGCTTATACGATTAAAGCCTCTTTTGCCAATACTACCTTGCTGGTGACTTTCAGAGATCAATTTGGGTTTCCCTTGTGCATAGCATCCAGAGAGTCCAAAGGAGAGATGCTTGGATGGATGCTGGACCTGTTGGGATGGATTCCCAAGTCCTGCTGTGTCCGGCCATGTTTTCACATGTCTTACCGTAGAGTGTCTGAATGCCATTAATGTCATCTTGAGGTAGTGAGTAGGTGCTGGGTTCACTGTAAGCGTAGTTGGGATACATCAAGGCACCGGGATCAGAGGAGTGGGAGAGTCCTAAGGAATGGCCAAATTCATGAGCAGCCACGAGAAACAGGTTGTAATCTGAAATGCAAGAAAATACGATGAATGGTCTAACTGGCTCCATGGATGGTGGAAAATATGATCTCAAAGACTATGAGCTTAAGGCTGAAACTGCCTAGGAAGGACACTTGCATAAGTTCATCTTTTTCTTTTTCTCTTCAGGTGCCTAAAGAAAGGCAATTAAGAGACATCAGGGTAGACACCAAAAGCTTCTCATCAAGTCTCAGAGCTGATGAAATCTGCCTTTGTGGAAGACTGGTGTCAGGGCTGTGGTTCTCGGGATGGTGAGAATCTTTCTCTTGCACTCAGCACCCTCTGGCCCTCAGGCTCATTAGCAGAGTCTCAAGGAGAAGACAGGAAAGAGCCTGCCTCTTGACTGCAGGACCCCACTACACTGCCCTCAGGTAAGGAGATGTCCTGTTCACAGACACACACTGCTGAGAAGGGAGGGACCACGGGAGCGACAGGAAGAGAGAGCGTGGCTGCTCTTTGAACAGGCTAACTTTTCAAATGAATCCTGTGCTTCAACATTTTCAAAGATGCGAAGGACAGGCCTTTTCAAACATTAAACTCAGACTATTAGAGAGGGAGGGGGGAGAGGGAAAAGGAGAGAGGAAAGGAGGAAGGGAGGGAGGGAGAGAGAGAGAGAGAGAGAGAGAGAGGAAGAGAGGGAGAGAGGGAGAGAGGGAGGGAGGGAGGACGGAGGGAGAGAACTAAAGCAGAGTGGTTAGCAAACTTTTTTTACCTTGGGAGCTAAGAAGCCCCTGTCTCAACTACTTGACTTGGCCACCAGAGTGAAAGCTCTCACAGATGAGTGAGTGAGCGTGGTCTCCCTCAGCTCTGCCTTGTATGCACACCCAGGGCCTGGACAGGGCTTGGCTGTGGTTTGCAATGCTAGATTCCCTTCCCTGCCTATGACTTGTGAGGCTTCTTTCACAGATCACGAGTCACAAAGAGAAACAACGCTAGCTGGTGACCCTGATGGGAATGGTCTGGAGTGACGCTGCTGTGAGAAGAGCTGGTGGCTTCAGCTTCATTGACTCGGTTTTCCCTGTCCTTCTGCCATGTGAGGATGCATTAACAGGAACCCCAGCCCTGGGCTTCCCAGTGCCTTAACACCGGGAGACAGGCTTCTCTCATTCGTCAGTTAACTCCATTTATCCCAGACAGTGACACACACAGACCTCAGCACTGTGTGGGAAATAGCTTCTGATATTTTGCTTTGTTTTTTGAGACAGGGTTTCTCTGTGCAGCCCTGGCTGTCAGAGAACTTACTCAATAGACCAGGCTGGCCTTGAACTCAGAGATCCCCTGCCTCTTTCCCAACAAGTGCCGAGATTAAAGACACGCACCACCACAGCCTGGCTTGAATTTTTTTAGCTCTAAGTTGATTTATCTTTAAGTAACAAAAAATGTAAATGATTGATTTGTGTTTGAAATATTATAGTAATGCAAGTGGATGTGTATTTGTGAACACGTCTTGATATTGATGTGGGAAAGGTGAGTGTAGAAGCTACGTGTGACCCTGACAATGATCCACTTACTTCTGGAATCTTCAGTCCATGTTTCTTCTGAATCAAAATGGGTGTCTCCTCCAATCCCCTGACCTGGCTGAAAGGCATGGGCGAGGATCCCATTGGGTCCATCAAATGGAGAGTTGTCACCGTGCTCTGAAATGAGATGGCTTACGGTTAAGCCTCTGCCTGTAGTCTCGGGTTAGCTAGGGAAAGCAAAATGCCTTGGGGCTACCTCTTGGGACGAAAGCAATTTTGATGTCTGGGTCTCCCTTTGAGAGCTCGGTGAAGGTCAGGGGCGATGCTACACTCCACACCCGAAAGGCTTTCTCAATCGCTGCTTTCACTGCAGCCTTCGACAGCTGTGGGGTACAGTTTATGATCCTTGAAAGTGAAGAGCGAGAATGCCTTGTTATTATGAGCGATGCCTTTGAACTACACAGTCAGTGAGTCACTCCATTTGGACTAAGCTGCTGCTTCAGTATGCTCCCACTTGGACAGAGCATCGGTGCTCACACTCGTAAGATGAGTACCGTACTTTAAAATCCCTCTCACAGGTGGCCGAGGGAGCATTAGTTAGTGGCTTGACAAATAGTACTCCACAGATACTATTATTATTGCTGTTACCAAAACATACAAAGAGGGTCCCAGGCACTCTCCTGCTGCCACAGTCTCTTTAGATGGCTGAGGGCAGACAGTGCAGTAAGCTTTGTGGGCGAAAGACCCAGGGTCTCCTGATTCTTGTCCTTCCCCTAACTCCCATTTCACACTCTACTCACTGCCCCACTCCCTCAGAATCTGCCAGGGAAGGGTGTTTGCCCGTTTGTCTCCAGGAGTTCTGCAACAGACGTCTGAGCTTTCACCGGCTCTCATCACTAGCTGGGCGGATGGATCCGAGGACTCTGGGAGTGTTACCTGTAGGTCAGATTAGTGTGTGGCCACTTGGGGCTCCCTGGGGTCAGCATGAAGTCACCAGAGTCGGGCACTCCACATCGAGGCTTTCTCATCATCTCCAGAGTAGCGGCATCTGCCTTCCCCGTCTCGGCCAAGCCAAAGAAGCGCTGCATTTCCTTAAGCTTCTCTGTAACTGCTGTGCTGTTCCTCCTTGCAGTCCGAAATTGATTGCTTGGTAAGTGGTAGAATTTTTGTAGGTATCTCTGATCAAAATGAAACAAGAGTTTTTTTGCTGTGAAATGGCCTTTAGTGCTCTGGACATCCTTTCTAAGTCACTACATAATGCCAAACAGGACCTGAGATTTCAGAGGCTCAGTGGGTAAAAGCACTTACTGCCTCGCCCGCCAAGCCACCATCAGTCCTCAGCACCCACACGGTAAAAGGTGAGAGCTGGCTCTTACAAGTTGTGCTCTGACTACCACACATGTGTTGTGGCATGCAATACCTTCCACATATAAATAAATACACTTGACTAAAATGAGGAAATTCTAGATTGGCTTTGAAAAAACAATGCCCATAGAGCATCCTCTCCATTCATTGATCTGACTACCTTATATTGTATTGTTTGTTTGTTTGTTTGAGGCAGGGTTTCTCTGTGTAGCCCTGGCTGCCCTGGAACTCTCTTTGTAGACCAGGCTGGTCTTGAACTCACAGGTTCATCTGCCTCCGCTTCCTGAGTGCTGGGATTAAAGGTATGCGCTACAACCACCTTGCAAGAATCTAACTACTTCTTAGCACAAACATTAAAATCTTACAACAGGGGAGGAATGAATTCAAACCACACACAAATGGCTTGCCTTATTATTATAGAAAAATTAGCAGTAGTTTTTTGTTTTCACATCTGTTGAGGTGTTATTCTCATCCAACTCTCCCTCTTCGAGTCCTCTGACTCAAGGCCGCCAGACCCTTCCTGCCACCAAACCCCGCAAAGGGACCTGGAGGCAGAAAAAGCAGCCAGAATCATTGGCCCATTGGCCGCTGTTCTAGTCTTGCCCCTCTACCCTCCAGGATAGGGGAGAGAGAGAGAGAGAGAGAGAGAGAGAGAGAGAGAGAGAGAGAGAGAGAGAGAGAGAGAGAAGAGGATAGAGCCTTGAACCCATACTCACTGGAAGAAGACATGGAAAGACAACAGTATAAGAACACATTCAACAAAAGAAAGACTTACATGACACCAACAGAGTCTAGGGACTCTACACCAGTAACATTCCCTTTTAAAAATCACTAATGGAGAGAGTTCAGTCATCCCCACAGAGAAATGGAGGTACCAAGAAGCAAGTGACACTTTAGGTCCTAGTTCAACTCTCAATGAGGACTGATGGTTTCAAAAGATGTGTGTGGTAACAGTAGCATTTTATTCACTAAGACACTGTCCTGGAAGGGGCCAGCTCTCACTCAGAAGTACTGTTCACGAGGGCTGTAACATGCCAATCAACAGTAAGGGTTCTTCACCTTAACGCATGTAGCCTATGTGTACGTACTATGTGCCCTGTGTACATGTGACCTCCTGGTAGTCAGGAGGTGACAGAAGGCAGAGCTCTCATTTTGAGATCTGACAGCTTTAAACAAATCCTAATATCCCTGACATGGAAAAAATAAGCTTTCTGCTACAGGTTATTAAGATACGCTTAGAGGCCCAGCCTCTACAGAATAAACTTAACCCACTCTGAGTATGAATTTAGGGGTTACTGTGCCAGTCACAGAAAAATCACCAAGAAAAGAAAGAACAAGAATGACACATCCCAGAAATTTCAACGCTAAGAAAATTATGCACAGGAAACTTGTGATCACATTCCCTTGCATAAAAACAAAAAGCAAGCAAATGAAAACAACTGGCCTCACTACACAGTGTGCTAACTCTAATTCCTTATAACCCACCCCAATCTCTACTCTGTCTTCACACATGATAGTTTTTTTAGCTGCAAAGAAGTATCCACAGAGGAAACAGTAGGCAGGTCATAACCGGATGGCCCTGCACCAGGACGGCCCCGCACCATTGTTTTCCTGTGTGGAGACACTTGCAAGCGTCCTATTAGTCTAGCACTGGCCAATAGAACACCTGGATTACAGGGTTACCGGAAGAGAAGAACGTTAGGTAAAAACTTCAGTTCATTATAAATAAACACACTCTCTCTGAAAGGGTGCAGCCGCAGCAGCCTCGGCCTTCAAAGCATCGGCTGTTTTCCCATCTAGATTTCCGAGGGCCTGGCCTTGTCAGCTTGGCGTCCTCCAAGCCCCAGAAGGAGATGCTGACCCTCTGACAAGGCGGCCAGAAAGTCTCTGGCTGTTCAGACCAAGAAGGGGAAGCCACCCTCTGAAGCCTGCAGCAGTCAGCAATTCACCCACAAAAGAGTTCCTTTACCTCAACAGTTTTTGCATTTTCCTCTTCCAGGTCTTCAGGAGATACCGGAAAGGCCTTGGCAAGCTGAGTGTGGAGTAAGAAGAGAAAGGGAAGCATCTTCAGGCAAAGCATGGCCCTTCTGTCCGAGACAGCCTGTCCGGCCTTCCTCTGCCCGTCCAGCAAGCGCCCCGAAGCTCCCAGCATCCCTTGCCAATCATGGCTCTTGTCTGGTCCCTTATAAAGCTGCATCTTGAGCAACAGCTGTCTCCGCAGAGTGAAGCAACATAGTTAACCAGACCCAGGCAGTTCTGCAATGTTCGAATGTGATTTGGAACCCGAGAGTGGGGCCGTCCTTCAACAGGAGAAAAGAGTGGAGGTTGCTCTGCCAGCTGCCAGGACGCGGTTCCAGGCTTCCACTCTCTCGCGGTGTGTGATGTGGAGGCTGTACTAGTTAATATTCACAGATCACCCCAGAACACACTGCACACCTGGCAGCCCCCTGGGTCTAATCCACCACTGCTGCCTGCGAGTCTGTGTCACAAAGTAGTCTGTGTGGGGACCACAGGCAGCATCCAGAGATGGCTCAGCGTTTGCCACACAAGCACACCTGGGTTCCACTCAGAAGGCAGGTAAAAAGTTGGGTGTAGCAGCACATGAGTGTGATCCGGATACTGTGTGTGCGTGTGTGTGTGTGTGTGTGTGTGCGTGTGTGCGCGCATGCGTGTGTGTGCATGTGTGTGTTGGGGTGGGGTTTCTATGGCTAGTTGGCCAGCCAGCCTAGTCTACTTGGTATGTTCCCCGTTAGTGGCACAAAAACAAAACTCACATGGCAGCGTTTAAGGAGCGGTGCTCAAGGCTGTCCCCTGGCCTCCACACACACACTCGTGCAGACACGCGCACACAACAGTAGGCAAGTTTAAATGCACACATACGCACACAGTGGCTGCCTTAGGGCGTGGCTTTGTCATAACATACTAAAACATTCACTATCTGTAAGGAGGGTTTTTTTTCCAGAGAAAGGACAAAGATTGGGATATTTATGATACAAACTAACATTTGTTAATATTTACAGTGTTTCACACATGTTCACGTCACCTAAATTCCCCGTCTCCTCTCCCAAGGCTATTATTGTAACTGGGAGGAAGGAGCAGAGGTTGGAAGACACAGAGGAGTCACAAGCTCAGTTTATGGAAGACTCAACCCCAAGGGGGCTGAGAGAGAGAGAGAGAGAGAGAGAGAGAGAGAGAGAGAGAGAGAGAGAGAGAGAGAGAGAGAGAGAGAGAGAGAGAGAGAGAACATCCTGTACCAGGCTCTGGTTCACCAAGCCCGTTTGAATTCCAGGCTGGACCACCAGTGCCTGCTGAAAACTGGCCTGGATTTATGGATGAGAGGACAAGGGAAAGCGTGACATGTGTCCTAGGGAGAGCGTGACATGGATGTCCTAGGGAGAGCGTGACATGGATGTCCTAGGGAGAGCGTGACATGGATGTCCTAGGGAGAGCCTGACATGGATGTCTAGGGAGAGCCTGACATGGATGTCTAGGGAGAGCCTGACATGGATGTCTAGGGAGAGCCTGACATGGATGTCTAGGGAGAGCGTGACATGGATGTCTTACATCGTCCCAGAGCGATAGGAGGGTCAGTGGGGTGGGGATTCTGGACAGTGCGGCCTCACAGGTCACCGCACTGCTCTCTCCGCCACCTGGCCGTCTCCACCTGGGTCCTGGGATCTAACTCATGTCTTCATCTTTGCAAGACAAGAAGCGCTCCACAGATTATGCTCTCTTCTCAGCCCCTAACCTGAACTTCTATTTTGCAGAGGTGTCTAGAACATAATCATTCAGTACTATTTTCAGTCTGTGACGAACATGGCAAAGGGGAACCGGAGGCCCCGCTTGGAAGCCTGAGTTCAAAGGAAGCGGTCAGCCCCCTGTGTCTGCTCCACTCCGAATGGACTCCACTGTTTTCCTCTTCCTGCTACACATGGTGCAATTCCAGAGTTGGGAACAGAGGTGAGGGTGCCACTACCTGAGTGTCTGCACCTCACCTCTGTTCCCCCTCCTTCCTCTCCCCCAGCTCCCACATCTCCCCTCCGTGCTCCCTTCCCGTGCTCCCTCCACCCTCTCCTCCCCCATTTCTATTCGGAGGCCAGGCCTCCCTGAGTCCCTGCAAGCGGTTTATTTGATTTCTGGCTATTGGGCGACCCCTGCTGGCCACAGGGAGTATCGTCACCCCCTCTTCTTCATTCCCCTCCTTTCTCTGATGGTCTCTTCTCTTGTAACCCTTCCCCTCCTATCCTCCTTTCTCCTTCCATTTCTTTAACCCCCCTCTCTACCTCTTCCTCCTTTATTGGACTGTCATGAAGGATTTCACAAAAGTTACAGGTGAAGGGGCACAGACACAGGAGTAGGAGAAGGCACATGGCTCTCTTATGCCTAATGCGTGCTGAGGCTTCTGTCTTCTCTCTCTCTCTTTCCTTCTTTCTCTCTCTCTCTCTCTCTCTCTCTCTCTCTCTCTCTCTCTCTCTCTCTCTCTCTCTCTCTCTCTCTCTCTAAATGAAAGGAAAGCCTTTTTTTTTTGGCCAGGCTTTGAAACAATGGTTCTCTCCCAGAGGTCCCAATTTAGTATAAAATTAGAAGAATCTTTCTGTAGAACCGGGTAGAAAATATGTAGACATATTATGTTTTTCTTTCAGTATGAGCTGCAGTGACACTCAGACATTTAGAGAGAGGTTACTCAAGGTTGTGTTGTGTATTCTGTTGTGGCTGTCATTTAGTGCAGCGATGGGCAGACACAGATTGTTGATAATCCTTTCTATTTCTCAGTGGAAAACACGACCTGTCAGGGTTTGAAGGGCAATCCATTAGGAAACAAGCACACATCTCGAGTTTGCTTTGCAAATTAAGTGAGATGCATTCGTGGAGATATCTCTTGCATGGTGGGGACCGTAACAGGTACACGCCATTTAACCACCGTTGTCCTTCTTCCCGTACTTAATTTGAAAACCTCGTGTCTTTCATAGCTTCAGAACAATGCTCACATCTGCATGTTCAGCTGAACTTGGGATGTAGCCTGTCCACCTTGTATTTGGTCCAAATCCAGTCCTTAAGATTACTGCTGTATGTTCAATTTCATTAACAGACTCTCAACAACTGTTTTGTGCAATCATCTTAAGACTCCTATTCCCATTTTGTGACTCTCCCCAACCTCACGTGAGACTGTCTTTGTGGTATTACCTGGAGACTCTATCGTCTCTTTGGGGCAGGATTTTGCAGGGGCGAATTTCTCCCCTCCCCCACTCTTGGTGTCTGACCCTCCTTCAGCAGAAACCCTACCACGTTTCTTCATATGCACGGTATGAAATTTGGCCAGAAACTTGGTTTCCCACACACCGACACCCACAGTGTTTCTTGGGTACAACTCCCCCCACCCCAGCATTTGGTGTTCAGAGTGAAGCCCAGGCTGCGTCTAATAGTACATCTCTTTTTTTCCCTGCTGAAATACTCCTTGAATAAAACCTGTCTTTTTCTATCTACTGTTCAGTCCTGGTTCTCTCTCTTCCTCTACGTCCCCTCCTGTTTTTTACTTAATGTTGCCTCTCATTGTGACATCCTCATAGTCTGCTCCCTCACTACCATCCGCTGGTTCTCCTAACAAAGGAGAGGTTTCTGCCAAAGCCCACAATCCCACAGCGTGGTGGAGATGGTTGGGCTGCTGGCTTCTAGAATCCCAGAATCCTAGTATTGCGTGCACCAGTGAGTTCCCACGGGAATAAACCGTCACAGCCCAGACTAGACAGACCCAAAGCACCGCCTTTCTCTGCGCCCTCTGCTTTTCAGCTACAGTGTAACCCACGCTCTCCTCTCTCACGGGGGGGGGGAGCTTCTCTGACAAATTCACCTAGAGTAAAACGTTCATGCTTCGCATTTGTCCCCCATTTCCACGTGGGGTGCCCCCACGACACCCGGGAGGCGAGCGGCTTAGCCCTGGCTATGACAGGCGGCATTGCAGGCAGCTTTGCGGCTGTGGCTTCCTTGCTATGCTGCTGCACTCTATCTGGGTCCTTGTTTCTTACTGAGTTGTGACAAAATACCGGAGAAAACCGCCGTGGAAGGCAAGAAGTGTTGACCCTGACTGACAGTTCCAGGAACGCACTCTTCGCGGCAGCAGGAGGTGGCTGGTCCCATTGCCTCCACAGCCCGGAGGAGAGCTATGGATGAAGCTCACCTTCTCCTTTCCATTCTGTCCAGGATCCCGGCTGACGCACTGGTTTGTCCATGCTAAGGTGGCTTTCCACCCGCTCGCACTCAAGCCAAGCTCATTAATAGTCTCTCACGACTTGGTTTCCGAAGCGATTCTAAACCGCATCTGCTTTGCAGCCGAGACTAACCACCACATCTGGTAATTTCACTTCTTCGTGTATGTTAGTCCTTTTCAGTGGGAACTGTCTCTCTGTCCACCCCTTTAGCCCCGAAAGACCCGCTACAGCAGTGGTTCTCAACCTGCGGGTCACCCTCCCCCTTGGCAAACCTCTATATCTAAAAATATTGCATCACAACTAATGACAGTAGCAAAATTACAGTCATGAAGTGGCCATGAAATAATTTTATGGCTGGGGTCACACAGCGCGAGGAACTGTAGCGTTAGGAAGGTTGGGGACCACTGCTTTAGTGTATCTTAGTCCTTCAAGTTCTAGAGAGATGCGTTGCCTCCTTATGTGCTTTAGGGACAATTTATACTCTCCCTTCCATTTCCTGCGTGGCACTCATGAGATAACTCATAGCGGTGACAAAGTGGATGCATGGAGGGATGAGTACCACATCAGAGCAGCAGCTGAACCTCAGATACTCGTCTCTTGTTGAGTGAGGAATTCCTTCAATTAGGACAGTTGAGAGTGTAGGCAGAAAGTGAGTGGAGGGGCTGGAGAGATGGCTCAGCTGGTAAGAGCACTGGCTGCTCTTCCAGAGGTCATGAGTTCAATTCCCAGCTACCACATGGTGGCTCACATATCTATAGGGGGATCTGATGCCCTCCTCTGGCATGAACACATACATGCAGTTAGAACACTCACACACAAAATTAAAAAAAAAACAACTCAGAAAAGCCTATAAAATTTTTTGAATGAAACATCCGCAATTAGGGATTAGGCCAACCTGCTAAAATCATTTCACCTTAACTTTGTTCTATCCAGTTTACTTACCAATATGTCCTTTCTTGCATAATTGATGAAACAGTTCATGGCGCACCATTAACACACAAGGAACACGACTTTCATATAGATAAGTGCCTCTTGTATAGTTACTTTTCTTTTTTAACCTTATTTGTCTTTTATATTTATTCTTAGGAGTTCATTTCTTTTTTTAAAGATTATTATATGAACTTTTATTTAGTGTTTATCCTTTGAGAATTTCATACTTACAATATATTCTGATCATATTCATTTTCTTACTTCTCACAATTCTTCCCAGATTCTTGGCCCTCACAACCAACCCTCTCCCAACTTTATGTTATCTCTCCTTAAAACAAACACACACACACAAACAAACAAACATATGCATAGGCATGAGACCATCTACTGGAGCACAGTGAACTTAAAGAAAACCAATTCTGTTCATTTCTAATAACCATCACAAAGTCCTGTCACTCAATACAGCCCTTGACCCAACTTACAAACTTAATCAATGTGGTGAACAGATAGTATCTACATACATACTTTTGTGTTTACTTAGTATTCACATGTATATATTGTGATGCTTTGACATTATGAAAATCTGGCAAGGGACAGCTGTGGAGAATACATGAAATAAAATTGTGCTGATAATATATAAGACAATACCAGTCCAACATTCAGTATGTATATTAAAACAAGTTTCAAGTAAATATAGGAAGTTACTTTATTTATTTTATTTTTATTCATTTTACATACTACCCACAGTTCCCCTCCCTGTCCCTTCCACTCCCCCACCTCCCCCATCCACTCCTCAGAGAGCCTGGCATGTCAAGTTGAGGCAGGACCAGGTCCCTGCCCCCTGAATCAAGGCTGAGCAAGGTGTGCCATCATAGGAAGTGTGCTCTAAAAGGCCAGCTCACGCACTAGGCATAGGTCCTGGTCCCACTGCCAGGGGCCCACCAACATACCAAGCCACACAGCTGTCACCCACATTCTAAAGGTCTAGTTCAGTTCCATGCAGGTTTCCCCGCTGTCAGTCCGGAGTCCGTGAGCTCCCACCAGCTCAGGCAACTGCCTCCGTAGGTTTCCCATTGTGATCTTGACCCCCCCCCCATGCTCACATCATCCCTCCTCCTGGACTCCTAGAGCTCAGCTTGCTGCTTGGCTGTGGAGCTCTGCATCTGCTTCCATCAGTTATGGGATGAAGGTTCTATAATGATAGTTAGGTTTGTCTCCAATCTGATACAGGGAAAGGCCAGTTCAGGCACCACTATTGCTAGGAGTCTTAGCTGGAGTCATCCTTGAGGGTTCCTGGGAATTCCCCTAGCACCAGTTACTCCCTAACCCCATAATGGCTCTCTCTGTCAAGGTATCTCTCATTGCTCTCCCTCTCCACCCCTCCCCCTACCTGACCATCCCGTTCCCTCATGTTCTGATCCCTCATGGCCTCCCCTGCTCCCTTCTACCCACAAGTTACTCAGGAGAACTTATATATTTCCCCTCTTAGGGTCCTCCTTGTTACCTAGCTTCTCTGTGGCTGTGGATTGTAGCATGGTTATCCTTTGTTTTACATCAAGTATCCACTTATGAGTGAGTACATACCATGTTTGTCTTTTTGGGTTTGGGTTGCCTCACTCAGGATGCGTTTCTTCTATTGTCCATCAATTTGCCTGAAAATTTCATGATGTCTATTGTTTTTTTATAGCTAAGTAGTACTCCATTATGTAAATGTATCACATTTTCTTTATTCAATCTTCAGTTGAGTGGCATCTAGGTTGTTTCCAGGTTCTGGCTATTGTGAATAATTCTGCTATGAACATAGTTGAGCAAATGTCCTTGTGGTGTGAGTGTGGGTACATGCCCAAAAGTGGTATTGCAGAGTCTTCAGGTAGACTGATTCCCATTTTCCTGAGAAACCACCATACTGATTTCCACAGCAGCTGTACAAGTCTGCACTCCCACCAGCAATGGAGGAGTGTTCCCTTCACTGGACATGCCCTCCAGCATAAGCTGTCCTCCGGGGTTTTTGATCTTAGCTATTCTGACAGGTATAAGATGGTATCTCAGAGTTGTTTTGAGTTGCATTTCCCCGATGATTAAGGATGTTGAGCAATTCCTTAAATGCCTTTTGACCATTTGAGATTCTTCTGTTGTGAATTGTATTTAGATCTGTACCCCATTTGTTTGCTTTATATTTAAATTAGAAACAATGTTATTTTTGTATCAATCCCAGTTCCCTCTCCCTATCGCTCTCCCTTGCCCTCATAAACCCCCATCCCATCCCTCTTCTGCTTCATAGAAAGAGTGAGGCCTTCCATGGGGATCTTCAAAGTCTGTCACATCATTTGGAGCAGGGCCTAGGCCCTCCCTTGTGTGTCTAGGCTGACAGAGTATCCCTCTATGGGGAATGGGCTTCCAAAGTCCAGTTGTATACTAGGAATAAATTCTGTTCTACTACCACAGGCCCCATAGATTAACCAGACCTCCAAACTGACACCCACGTTCAGGTGGTCTGGGTTGGTCCTATGCTGGTTTCCCCGCTATCAGCCTTGGGTTCATCAGCTCCCCATTGTTCAGGTCAGCTGTTTCTGTGGTTTTCTCCAGCATGGTCTTGACCCCTTTGCTCATCCCTCCTCCCTCTCTGCAACTTGGTTCCAGGAGTTCAGCTCAGTGTTTAGCCATGGTTGCCTGCTTCTGCTTCCATCAGCTACTGGATGAAGGCTCTAGGATGTCATATAAGGAAGTCATCAATCTCATTATCAGGGAAGGGCATTTAAGGTAGCCTTTCCACTATTGCTTAGATTGTTAGTGGGGGCCAACCTTGTAGATCTCTGGACATTTCCCTAGTGCCAGATTTATCTTTAAACCTATTATGGTTCCCTCTATTATGGTATCTCTCATCCTGCTCTCCTCTATTCTTCCCTCAACATAATCCTCCTGCTCCCTCATGTCCTCCTCTCCCCTCTTCTTCTCCCCTTATCTTTCTCCTAACTCCCTCTCCCCAACCCCCATGCTCCCAATTAGCTCAGAAGATCTTGTCCCTTTCCCTTCTCCAGGGGACCATGTATGTCTCTCTTAGGGTCCTCTTTGTTTCCTAGCTTCTCTGGAGGTGTGGATTGTAGGCTGGTAGTCCTTTGCTCTATGTCTAAAATCCATATATGAGTGAGTTCATACCATGTTTGTCTTTTTCTGACTGGGTTACCTCACTCGGGATGGTTTCTTCTTGAAATTACATTGCTTTTGTCTACTGATTAGTGTAAATGTACCACATTTTCTCTATCCACTCTTCAGTTGAGGGACATTTAGGTTGCTTCCAGGTTCTGGATATTACAAATAATGCTCCTATGAACATAGTTGAACAGATGTCTTTTTTGTATGAATGTGCATCTTTTGGGTCTATGCCTAAGAATGGAATTGCTGGACCTTGTGGTAGGCTAATTCCCATTTTCCTGAGGAACCACCATACTGATTTCCAAAGAGGCTGTATGAGTTGGCACTCCCACCAGCTGTGGAGGAGTGTTCCCCTTTCTCCACATCCTCTCCAGCATAAACTGTCATTCCCTCATTGGTGTTTTTGAGTTTAGGCATTCTGACAGGAGTAAGATGCTATCTCAGAGTTGTTTTGCTTTGTATTTCCCTGATGGCTAAGGATGTTGAGCACTTTCTTAAGTGTCTTTCAGCCATTTTAGATTACTCTATAGAGAATTCTCTATTTAGTTCTGTAGCCCACTTTTTAATTGGATCCTTTGGTGTTTTGGTGACTAGCTTCTTGAGTTCTTTGTTTATTTTGGAAATCAGACCTCTGTGAGATGTGGGATTGGTAAAGATCTTTTCCCATTCTGTGGGCTGTTGTTTTGTCTTGTTGACTGTGCCCTTTGCCTTACAGAAGTTTCTCAGTTTCAGGAGGTCCCATTTATTAATTGTTGATTTCAGTGTCCATGTTACTGGTGCTATGTTCAGGAAGTGGTCTCCTGTACCTATTCTTTCAAGGGTACCTCTCACTTTCTCTTCTAAGAGGTTCAGTGTGACTGGATTTATGTTGAGGTCTTTGATCTATTTGGACTTCAGTTTTTTACATAGCAATAGATGTGGACTTATCTGCAATCTTCTACATGTCCGCATCTAGTTATGTCAGCACCATTTGTTGAAGATGACTTCTTTTTTCTATTGTATGATTTTAACTTCTTTGTCAACAAAAATCATATGTTCATAGATGTGTGGGTTAGTATCAGGGTTTTCAATTCGATTCCATTGGTCTGTCTATGTTTGTGCCAATACCAAGCTGTTTTCAGGACTATAGTAGAGCTTGAAGTCAGGGATGGTGATACCTCTGGAAGTTCCTTTATTGTACATGGTTGTTTGGCTATCCTGGGTTTTTTGTTTTTTCATTTCCTGCAATTTGTATTGTTGTATTCTGACTTTAAGCCATGATGATCTGATAAGATGGGGGTCGGGCGTGTTTCATTCTTTTATGTCTGTTGAGATTTGCCTTGTGACTAAGTATGTGGTCAGTTTTAGAGATAGTCCCATGGATTTTTCCTGTGGTGAATATGAAACGTCTATCTCATCTCTTTTGATTATTTTAGTTTGTAGTCTATAGATATTAGATATTAGGATAGCTACACCAGCTTGTTTCTTAGGTCCATTTGATTGGAAAATCTTTTTCCAACCCTTTACTCTGAGTTAATGTCTGTCTTTGTAGTTAAGATGTGTTTCTAGTGTACAGTAGAAGGACAGGTCCTGTTTTTGTATTCACTCTGTTAGCCTGTGTCTTTTCTAGAACCAAATTCAATGATATTAAGGGATTTTAATGACCAGTGGTTGTTAATTGCTGTTATATTTTGGTTTTGTTTGTTGTGGTGGTAGGATGTGTGTGTTTCCCTTCTTTGGGTTTTGCTGGTGGGAGATTATCCATTGCCTGTGTTTTCATGGGTGCAGCTAACTTCCTTGGGTTGAAGTTTTCCTTCTAGTAATTTCTATAGGGCTGGATTTGTGAATAGGTATTGTTTAAATTTTGTTTTGTCATGGAATATCTTATTTTCTCTGTGTATGGTGATTGAAAGTTTTTCTGGGTAGTCTGAGCTGGTATTTGTGTTCTGGTAGTGTCTGCAAAAGTCTGTCCTGGACCTTCTCGCTTTCACAGTCTCCGATGAGAAGTTGGGTGCTATTCTGATAGGTCTGCCTTTTATATGTTGCTTTACCTTTTTCCTTTGCAGCTCCTAATATTCTTTATTTATTCTGTATGTTTAGTGTTTTGATTATTATGTGGGGAGGGAACTTTTATGTATTTATTTGTTTGTTTGTTTTTGGTCCAGCCTATTTGGTGTTCTTTAAGCTTTTTTTTTTTTAACCTTCATAGGCATATCCTTCTTTAGGTTCGGAAAGTTTTCTTCAATGGTTATGTTGAATTTATTTTCTGTGCCTTTGAGCTGGTATTCTTCTATCCCTATTATTCTTAGGTTTGCTCTTTTCATGGTGTCCCAGATTTCCTGGATGTTTTGTATTAAGACTTTGTGGATTTTATATTTTCTTTGATGAATCTAATTTCTCTATAATATCTTCAATACTGAGATTCTCTTTTTCATCTCTTGCATTCTGTTGGTTATGCTTGCATCTGTAGTCCCTGCTCATTTACCCAGATTTTCTATTTCCAGAATTCCCTTGGTTTGTGGGATTTTGTATTTATTGCCTCTATTTCAATTTTCAAATCTTGAACTGTTTCCTTCACTTGTTTATTTTTTTATCGGCCTTCTTGGCTTTCTTTAAGGGATTTACTGAGTTTTTGCATCTTTTTGCTTGTCTCTTTAGGGGAGCTTTTCTTTTCCCCTGTAATGGCCTGTATCATCTTCATGACATTATTTTTAGGGCCATTCTCTTCTGCTTCATCCGTGTTGGGATGTTCAGGTCTTGCTGCTGTAGAACCACTAGGTTCTGGTGGTGCTCCTTCTGTTGTTGAATGTGTTCTTACGCTGCTGTGTACCCATGTGGGTTTGGGGTAATTAAAGGGGCAGGTGTTGATTCTTCCTCCAGTCACGGGTGGAGCCTGTGCCTCCGGGGCCTCGGATGCTGCCGGGGATGGTTGGCTGGGTGGGCTGGGGAAGTGGGTGGCATTGTGGTGAAGCAGTCTGCCTGCAGGAGTCTTACCTGCTGACTGCTTGCTGGGGTTGTAATGGGTGGGAGAGGGGCACCGGGTGTGCCCTGGGGTATAGGACCTAGAGACCAGTCACTTACCCTTGTATATTTACTTTTCTACTGAAGAGACACAATGACCAAGACAATTTATGGAAGAAAAAAATGTATTAGTGACTGACAGAGTTAGTCTATGATCGTTATGGAGGGTGGCTGACAGAGAGTTAGTCTATGACTGTTATGGAAGGTGGCTGACAGAGAGTTAGTCTATGACCGTTATGGAGGGTGACTGACAGAGAGTTAGTCTATGACCGTTATGGAGGGTGACTGACAGAGAGTTAGTCTATGACCGTTATGGAGGGTGACTGACAGAGAGTTAGTCTATGACCGTTATGGAAGGTGACTGACAGAGAGTTAGTCTATGACCGTTATGGAGGGTGACTGACAGAGAGTTAATCTATGACCGTTATGGAGGGTGACTGACAGAGAGTTAGTCTATGACCGTTATGGAGGGTGGCTGACAGAGAGTTAGTCTATGACCGTTATGGAGGGTGGCTGACAGAGAGTTAGTCTATGACTGTTATGGAGGGTGGCTGACAGAGAGTTAGTCTATGACCGTTATGGAGGGTGGCTGACAGAGAGTTAGTCTATGACCGTTATGGAGGGTGGAGCATGGAAGCAGCAGAAGGCACGGTGCTGGAGCAGTAGTTGAGAGCTCACATCTTGAGACAACAGCTATGAGAGAGAGAGAGACAGAGACAGAGACAGAGACGGAGACAGAGAGACAGAGAGACAGACAGACAGACACACACACACACACACACTGAGAGAGAGAGAGAGAGAGAGAGAGAGAGAGAGAGAGGTGTTCATTGGGTATTTAACTGAAGAAAAGGGTAAAATAGGCCAAATTATTTGATGTAATAATTTATTCAATATGTTTTCTGCCTTTGTATCCATTTTCTGGGTGACATTATTTACTTGAAATCATTCTGTCTTGGTTAGCATTAGCTAACAGCATAATACAGCTTAGAACTTTGTGAAATGGAAGTCTTAGCAAGAGGGAACCAGAAAGCAGCATTTCTCCATGGTTCCTGCCTTGAGTTACTGTCCTAACACCCTTGTTGATGGTCTGTAACCCAGGAATATAAACCAAAGGAAGCCTTCCCTCCCCTAAGCAGTCTTTAGCTATGACATTCTTACAGCAGAATGAAGCTAGAGAACACAATTTGTCCCTTCTCTGGCCTCCTAATGTGACGGTTAGTGATATATCCCACTTGCCCTTCATCTTTCTGTCCCCAATACCAGTATAACTCCCAGAGATTCACTGCTTACAAACTCTGCAGCCACAGACACTTTAAAGTAATATCAGCTCCACGAGAGACAGAGAGAACTGTGAACTCCCGTTTGCTATTTCACGCAGAGTTAAGTATCCCAGCCCACAAAAGTTTAGTTTTCTTTTCTAGAAAATGCATTGAAAGCTTTCAAGATGATTTCTGGGATGTCTAGATGACGTTGAGTGAACTATATTCCACACTGAAGGACATTCAATGAAGCTGGTTTTTCTTAGGGTGGACAAACATCCTTTTCCCCTGGAAAATACCTTTTTTAAAAAACCAGCTAAAATCCCTCTCATGTGAGATGATAAAAATGAAATTCAGAACGTTAAGTTGTTTTATTTCTTAGAAAAGTATGTGGCACTTCCACTGACAGAGAGTCTAGGAAACAGGAAAGAACCTAAGAGATATGCATGCTACCCAAGAGAAGAGGAATGAGGCAAGATCTTCTGAACAGATGGGGAACACGGCGAGGGGTGTGGGGGGGGAGTGGAAGCTGGGAAGAAGAGAGGGGAACAAGAGGAAGAGAGAGTAGGTCATGGGGGAACAGGAAGGTTGAGTTGGGGGTAGAATAGGGGGAAGAGGGAATCATAGGTTAGAAGACAGATCAGGCACCAGTGTGACCTCTAATGATCTAAAGGGATGACACCAATTGGCAAGCTAAGCAATAGTGGAGAGACCACCTCAAATGCCCATTCCTGATAATGAACTTGATGTCTATAACCATCCTGGAGCCTTCATCCAGTGACTGATGGAAGAAGAGGCAAACACACACAATTAATCACTGAACTGAACCCAAGGAACCCAGTGACACAGAGAGAGGAGTGATGAGCAAATTGGCAAAGAATGGGCTGGCAAAACCAGCAGAGACAGGTGATCTGAACAGGGGAGAGCTCTTGGACCCCAGACTGACAGTGGGGAGGCCAGCATGGGACTGATCCAGACCCCCTGAATGTGAGAGTCAATGAGGAGGCCTGGGCAACCTATGGGACCCTGAGCAGTGGATCAGTGTTTATCCCTGGCATACAAACAGACATCATGTATCCATAACACAAAGAGGGATGCTCTCTCAGCCTGGACTCTTAGGGGAGTGCCTGGACCCTACCCTGAGTGAAATGACAGACTCTAGATATCCCCTATGTGGAAGGAATTGGCAATAGGGTGGGAGGCTAGGGGGGATGGTGGGGGATGAGGGAGGAGGGGAGGGAAAGGGAACTATGATTAACATGTAAAACAAGCTATTTAAAATTAAAATAATAAAAAATCTTAAAAATAAATTATTTGAGAAACCGAGTGAGGTCATTTGAAGTGGGTTCCAACCTCTTAAAGTAAATTTCCTGAGGAAACAGTTTCTTGATGGTTGCATGAATTTAAATGAAAATATCTTTTAGCTGAATCAACATTATGAACCACAGAACACATCATCTCCTGTGTAAATTTTGGAGTCTGTTTAGGGAGAGAGTCACATGACCAGAAATTCCCACACCATCGTCATTGCCATGAGTTGAATATTGAGTCTAAGAAAGTCATAGTTCCAAAACAAAAACTCCCCAGCCCTGATCCCAAACATCTACAGCTGAGCTTTGTGTGAGTATGTGACAGTTCTATGCCATCCCATCTATCTCTATCAATCCAATCACCACAGATGAACTTCTGGGGACTCAATGCCGTGTCTGTGGCTGAGGGACAATACTCCACATGGGTCAGCTTTCTACTGGCTGCTCAGGGGTCAAGTTTGCACCAGTCATTAGATAGCTATAGTAAAATGATTTAGAATGCACTCAAATCCTATCTCCCCTCATTTGGGTGGAATCTCCAAGTGCTTTGGCTACAAGAGTAAGCAAAAGCAAGGCAGCGCCTGAGAGGCTGGGCCTCGTACAGGTTGCTTGGGAATGTTTGTGTCCGTGGGAGAAGGCAGGCTTATTCGAAGTCACACACCATGAGCAAGTCCAGCTGTAAGGAGTGAGGCAGCTGCAGCTGCAGCCTTTCCAGTGAGTGCCAGACATGAGAGCGAAGAAGCCGGAGATGAGTCCAATCCCACTAGCCATCGGACTGCGACCACACAGCTGGAGCCAGCACAGCTGGAAACCACCAACCACATAAGCGTGGGTGACTGCAGCTGTCAGCCGTGAAGTTGGAGGGCATTATTATTTTTTCTTTATGCACATATATTTTTTCTTTTTTTCCTCTTACTTAAATTTAAAGCAATCTTATTCTACATACCAATCCCAGTTCCCTTTCCCTCCCCGTGCCCTGCCACCAACATCCCCCAAGTCCCAGCCTCCCCTGCACTCCCCAGACTCCCCAGGGAGGGTGAGAACTCCAATAAGGGATCCTCAAAGTCTGTCATCATTTGGGGCAGGACCTAGACCCTCCCCATGTACCTGGGCTGAGAGAGCATCCCTCCATGGGGAATGCACCAGGAGCACAGAGACTTGCTCTGCATCCATTTGCTGCTTAGGTTGCAGAAAGCCAGGTCTAGAAGTCTGAGTGCTTGGTACAGTAGAATCTGCACCACGCCTGCTACTAGGAAAGAAGTATTTCTTTTAGAGACAGAGGGATTCCAGCAGCTGGAACCAGGAGAGCTTGAAATACTTGGAATCGGGTAAGGTGCTGACATTTCTTCGTAGCAGCAGAAGCAGACACCCACATCAAAACACTGAACTGAATTCCTGGAATCCAGTTGCAGAGAGGGAGGAGTGATGAACAAAGGGGTCAAGACTAGGCTGAGGAAACCCACAGAAACAGGTGACTTGAACAAGGGGAGCTCATAGTCCCCAGACTGACAGCTGAGGAACCAGCATAGGATGGAACCAGGATCCCTGAACATGGGTGTCAGTTAGGAGGCCTGGGCAGTCTATGGGGCCTCTGGTAGTGGATGAGTATTTATCCCTAGTACACGAATGGACTTGGGGAGCCCTTTCCACATAGAGGGATGCTCTCTCAGCCTAGACACATGGGGGAGGGCCTAGGCCCTGTACCAAATGATGTGACAGACTTTGATGATCCCCCATGGAAGGCCTCACCCTCCCTGGGGAGCAGAAAGGGGATGGGATGGGGAGCTGGTGGGGGACATGGGAGGAGGGGAGGGAAAGAGAACTGGGATTGATATATAAAATAAGATTTTTTTCTAATCTAAATAGAAAAACTAGAGAAGAAAGCAGGGCTAGGGACATAGTTTAGTTGGTAGAGTTCTTGCCTAGCAAGCACGAGGTCTCAAGTTCTCTACCCCATAGGATGTAACAGGGTTGGGGCGCTCACTGGTAATCCCAGCACCCAGGAGGCAGAGGTAGGAAAACAAGAGCTTCAGTGTCATCCCCAGCTATGCAGTGAGTTCAAGGCCGGCTTGGGGCACATGAAACACTGTACAGAACAGGCCTACGTGACATTCTTAGTGTCTTCGCAATTTCGTTTTCTTACTAATTTCTCATCTTTGTTATTTTACAGAAGTCTTTACTCTGCAACCTATTGGATTAAAAATTTTTTTTTTTTTTTGGTTTTTACGAGACAGGGTTTCTCTGTATTGTTTAGGAGGCTATCGGTCCAGCCCGGCCTCGAACTCACAGGGATCCGCCTGCCTCTGCCTCCCGAGTGCTGGGATTAAAGGTGTGCGCCACCACCGCCCGGCTTCTGCGACCTATTGGAAATGTGAAGCTTGCAGCCCTTCACCAAAGATGGTTTGAGAAATGCTGGCAGACACTAGACCTGAACATTCTCTGCTCTTCCTGTTTCCTGGAGCACCAGCTTTCCCCCCTTCCCCTCCTGTGTCAGGTCCCAAAGAAACCAAGGATAAGGCTCACTCGGTATCTGTGGCTCTTCCCAGAACTTCTTACCCTATCCCTGCCCTAAACCTCTCCAGCTTCACTTCCTCTCTCTCAGCTTCTAATTCCTACAGAGCCTCAGGCACTTTGGCCACGTGCTCTCTTGGTGGTTTCTTCATTTTCTGCTGTTGGTCTCGGTTCCCATGCCCTCTCTTGGTCCCCTCTCTTCTCTTCCTCTTTGACTCTCACTAGCTCTCTGGTGACGCTCAGTCTGGACTCTTCCAGGTGACTCTGGCTGTTCTCTCCCTCATAACTAAATTAAAGCCCACTCCTCAGTCACACCTAGGAGAGGTCAGGTCCCCCTTCTCATTCACTGTGCTTTCCTGAGGAATTTCTGTGACTTGCCAATATGAGATGGTGAGGATGAAGCCCTTTCTGAGTGGGTCCACGCCTCTGTGTGAGTCTCCAATGTGGCTGCAGCCACGGTGTGTGAATTTCGTACAATTTCACAGAGCCCCACATCAGGACTAGACCAGCGTTCGTGACAAATCGATGAGAATTCTTAGAGAGGGGCAAGGTGGGTGTTTCCATGCTTCTGCTTCTGCCTGGTTCCAGCTCAAGGATTTGTGAGCCTGCACCTGCAGGAGGCCAGCCAGCGGCTTAAGCTTTAGGAGACAGAGGGATACTGAGAGGGACGTCTGTGGCTGGGGTTTGCTAACCAATAGCCATCAACAGTGACAAGGAAAAGAAAGCAAACATATGTCCACCCTGAGTGAGTCTGAAGTTAATTTTCCAAGGTAAAACTTCTAGATGAGAAAGGAAACCTACAGGAAGCCCTGAGGCAGACACTCAGAGGAGGCGGCTGAGTCATGCCCCTGCCTACAGAAGCAATGTTCTCATCTGTGGAAGTTGTGGTAACATTTCATTAGCAATGGACTTTTAAGGAGAGGCGTGATCTCCTTAAGTGGAATCACGCTTACAGAGCAATTATCCACAAAATCAAACTCTAACCCAGTTCTGCTTAACATCTGGAGGCAGGACAATGCCATTGGCTTTGAACCTTACAGTCTGCTGGTAACGTTCTTAGTATATAATTGTGTCCAAGGTGGCCACTAAGACAAATTGGGAAAATTAGCCTTTTTGGAATGTTCTGGTACTAGGATGATCTTCTGTTCTAATGTTTAGCCTCTGTCCTATTTCCTGAGATAAGGTAAATGAATGTTTTATTTTAGTATCTGGTCTTTGGCTGTGATTCCTGACACACATCTGCCACACCCTTGGAATTTCCTGCATGATAGGAGCTTCTTTTGTTTTTGTCAGGTGGCTTTTTGTGGGATCCTGGGCAGGGTTGCTCATCAGAAAGATCAAATTGTGGTTAGAAGCTTGCAGTACCGTCTTCTACAGAGGGAGATTATGCTAGCAACCGATCATGCCTGTGTGAGGAAGCTGTGGTAGAAATTCCTCAGGTGGGGACTGGAGAGATTCCTGGGCAGTGAACAGAGCACACTGACATCTGAGAGGACCTTTGGGGGAGAGTACGGGCTCTGTGCCTCTCTTACACCTTCCCAGGATGCCTCTCTATCCGTATCCTTTCTGATGCTCTTTGACAACAGTAAGGCTTCCCTGGGCTCTGTGAGCCATTCTAGCAAATTATTCCACATAAAGAGAGATAACAGGAAGTCCTGGTCAGGGTCCGGTCTCCAGAGACCCAGGAGGCCCAGCTATGCTCTTGGGATCTGCAGTGAAAAGCAGTGTTATGTGGCTGCCTACGCGCTAGGCAGCGGTGCCATACTTAAACTGTAGGATACACAGCTGACGTTGGGACACCCAGAGAACTGGTTAGTGTGGTAGAACGCCCCCACCTGTCTGGTGGCAGCGTGTGGAGAATACGGAAGAGAAAGCAGTTCGGTTTTCCCACACAGATCCAAGTCTGTTCAAATTCCTTGACTGAATCTCAAAGCGCCCGGAGCCTGCATAGTGTGCTTCCACACATCTTCCCGTTGTCCGCAGACTCTCGTTTGTACTAGGTCAGCTGCGGCTCGTCAAATAAGTGCTCAGCTGTACGCTCTCCGCCTCCCTCCTTTAGCAGCCTCGTGACCCGTGGCGTCTGGCCTTTCCAGGGCTGGGCTCCACCGGTCTCCCTACACAGCTTACCTTGGGTCGTGTCAGATTGCTCTCAGTGGCCCTCTCACAACCTGGGAGCTTCACTTCATCGCCAAACCTCACCTGTTCCAGTCAACTGAGATCGGAGCCCGACCTTAACCTCACCCGCTTCTCTGGCGGTGTCTCCCTCTGTAGCCCAGGCTATCCCCAAAGTCGCCGCCTTCAGGCCTTGACCTAAATGACGGCTGAGACGGGCACCACATGCCTGGCCTTTCACCCAGTTTGTGTGTTTGCCCACTGGGCTGCGACTTCGTGTCAGCACCCGGGCTGTTTTCAACGCAGGCTCAACTACATTCTGTTCCAAACAGACTTAACGTGTGTGCTCAGGAATTTGTCATGCCAAAATTGATTCCAAGACTTAATAGGTACCTTGGGGTTCAGTTTCATCTGGCTATCACGGGCAACGTGGGAAGGGAGCCACGTTCTGTAGGAGGGTGAGCTTTCTGTAGGCGAAGCGGCTTGACTTGGAGGAAGACTGTTGCTAAGGGTGAGTAGCAGCCCTGTAGTCTCTGCCGTTTTTACAGTGCATCCCTTAACGCCCCCGCCCACCCCCGGACAGAGGTGGAGTGCATCGGCTGTGGTAAACCGTAGAATGTGGTCTGTGAGCAAGGAGAAGACGGGGTTTCAGGACAGAAGCAGGTTGCGCTGCTGTTACTAATCCTGGGATCATGGGAGAAGGAGTCGCTCTGCAGAAGAGCAGACTGGTGGAGGACTCAGAGCTTTTCAGTTTTCAGTCCATGAAGGACGCCCTCTGATAGCACGGAGTCTAAATCAGCAAACACAGGAAAAGGCACAGCTGCAGTGCCCCGCTAGAGCCCCGAGGGTGAACTCTGAGTGGCATCTGAACATGTCTTAGTGCTAAGGGTCCTCATGGTTTTCATGCGTGGAGGGCTGTAAATTCAGAAGCTCTGTAATGGAGGCAACTCAGCCTTCCTACAGGACCAGAATCACTAAAGGTCTGCAATCTAAAAATGCAAAGGCATTGACTAGAGAGCAGTAACGACAGAGCTAAGCTCAGTTAACTCACTTTCTGTTTACCTGGCTTGCGAATGGCGAGCCCTTGGAAGGCAGAGTTCTGGGGCTGAGTATTGCTTCTGTGTGGCTGATTGAGGTCTGGAGCTCTGCTATAAAAAAGTCTTTTCCAGAGTCACCATTAGGGATAAGTAAATCACATTTTTTAAAGAGCCAATACATTTCTTTCTTTCTTTCTTTCTTTCTTTCTTTCTTTCTTTCTTTCTTTCTTTTGTTTTTTTGAGACAGGGTTTGAGATCTGCCTGCCTCTGCCTCCTGAGTGCTGGGATTAAAGGCGTGCGCCACCAACACCCAGCCATTTGTTTCTTTTAATCATCACCACAACAAACTAAAGGCACACACACAAACATCACACACACACACACACAGACAGGCATATACGTATCACACACATGCCACACACATATACACACCAGACACAGACACATAAACATACCACAGATATACATCACACACACACACATATATGCACCATGGACACACACACCACATACATATACAGACAGTACACACAGACATGCACATACACACACCACACATAATACATACATATACACACAGAGAGACACACAACACAGACACATACACACCACACACACACACAACACATACATACACAGACAACACACCACACACACATGTACATACACACATATACACACCCCACATACATGCACATACACACACACCACACACAACACCTACATATACACATACACACCACACACACACACACACACACACACACACACACACACACGCACGCACATATTAAACCCATCTGTTTTCTGAGTGTGGGTTATTTAGTATGATGACTTCCAGGTGCATCTGTTCTCTTGCAGATGTCCTGAGTCCGTTCCTCCAAGGTTAAGCACTTCCGTTGTGCAAGTGTGTTCCTTCGTCTTTCCCCTTCATCTGTTGACGGCCATCCAGGCAGGCCGTTTTCTAGCCACATGGACAGTGCAGCTGTTAACCGGGGTGTGCACGTATGTTGTCATATGGCTCTGGGTAGATCCCGGTATCGGCACAGCTGGGCCATATGGAAACTCTGTTTTCAGTTTGTTTGTTTGAGGAACCTCGGCACAAGTTTATGCTTTGAGCTCTCCTTTCTCTACATTCTGGCCAGCATTGTTCTCATCTGTTTTCTTGATAATACCTATTCTGACACAGGTAAGATAAAACTATAACATGCATTTTTATGATAGCTGGTAGCTAAGGATGTCAAACATTTTTTAAAATGTATTTATTGGCCATTTGTAGAGAAATAGAATTTTGGCGGGGGTGGAGGAAAGCCCCAGACACATGACTGGTTATTGCTTCCCTATCTCCTTTGTTAGAAGAAGAGATGCAAGTTCCTTTGTCAAAAAAAATGTGGACAAGTCATGTTTGTTGTGTCCACAGGATCTTTAAGAGGCAGTATGATGTTTACCAAAGCTCCTTGCCCTGCATAGAGAAGGGCAAGGCCAAAACAGTTCCATTAGACAAGGTCTTACGTTAGGCCACTTGGAGTAGAGACCCCGGTGGCATATCTTGATACGTTTTGGTGGTGGGCCACTAGAATTCAAGAGCTGTTTGTCCACAGCGTGTCCTTATGTCTGGACAGTTCATGTGACGAGGTTTCATTCTGAAATATCACCTCTTTTCTCTCTAGTTAATCTATAACTGTGTGTTCAGTGGGCTGAGTGGATACCACCAAATCTCCCATTTTGAGTTTCATGTTTTGTTATTAAACAGATTATTGATATCTTCATGTGGTTACCTCTTAGGAGTCTATACATGAGATTAAAAATGAGATTATTCCCCTGGGTTATTGTCTGGTCTTCCCTGGACAAATGAAACTACTACCCTCCAAGAAGTTTCTCAGACCACACATCTAGGATTGCTTCTTTTACTTTTGTCCTCTTCCTGGGAACTCTCTTGTCTCTCTATTATAAAACATGAATGCTATAAAATATAGCTTGAATCTAGAGTTCTCATGCAGTCTTCTCCAAGCATCTCTGTCCTTAGTATCCAGCTCTGTTATCTACACAGCCCTTTATTTTTTCTTTTGAAAACTCTTTCATTGAAAAAATTTCATGCAACATATTTTGATCATGTTTTTTCCCTTCCCCGATTCCTCCCTACCTTCCTACCCACCCAATTTGTGTTCTTTTTCTTTTTCTCTCCTAAAAAAAGAGAAAAATGAAACACATACAAAAAACACTCCACAAAAACACAAAATGGAAATCAAAACAACAAGAAAAAGATCAGTAAGCAAAAAAATTCAAACAAAGCAAAATAAGACAAAAAAATCTGCAAAAATACCATTGAGTTTGTGTTGTGTTGGCCAACTGCCCTTGATCATGGGGCCTGCCTGGAATTGTGGTTAGCACACTCAGTAAGACCCCATTTGGGAAGACTGGCTTTTCCTTTGCCTTCAGGTATCAATTGCAGAGAGCATCTTGGGGTGGATTAGAGGGTCTACAAAGCTCTTTTGTCTGTGTTCCAACTTTTATCATTGCTTCCCTCCCCTGCCTGTTCTTCTCAGGTAGAGTAATTATTCACTGTACAGCAGACCATGTCACTTCTCTGTTTAAATTTTCTTCCACGCATAGTAGGTAAGTTATGCTTCTATGGATATCTAGATAGCCTGGATGACCTGTTCTGCTTACCTAATGTCTTCCACATCTCCTTCCCAACACTCTTGTGAACCACTCGTATCTACTTTTTAGTTTCATTGGTTAGAAAGCTTTCTCCAGCACAATAATGGAAAAATGCATCTGTCCAAGAGATGGATCCATGCCAAGAAAACATAACACTACTATTGAAGACTCACAAATTTTAAAAAATCTTGTCATGTTCAAGGAACTGAAAGAGTGGATACTTTAATAATATCTATAATTTGCAGTTATACAATCATTCATTTATGGGAGTCAGCGATAATGTACCTTGTATGGAATAAGATACATCTTAGTGGTGTCAATGATGCCATACAACTGAGATGTGCGTGCAAAGCCCTATGATCCAGGAACACCTAGAAACTAAGCTCTAACGAGACTGTTTTGATGATGAAGTGAAGCTGTTACAAGAAATCCAGTCTCCGTGACAGTTAGGAATACCAGTGAAGAAATGAAGGTCTGACTAAACCTCCAAATTAATTCTGTTTGCCTACATGTAAAGGCATGAAGTGGACTAATTCATAACCTCTGTTTGTAGGCTTCAGTATTCTAGAAAGCTCTTTCCCCAGTCTACCGATGTATCTCCTTCCTCTTTAGATACATCAATAATACAATGTGTATGGGGCAAAAGTCAAGCTTTGGTTGGTAGACAGGATAGGAGAGGGGTACGTGATAGCCATGTGGCCCCACACGTGGGGTGTGACTCCATTAACCCTGATGCACACTTTCAGATGTTCAGTACATAGCACGTTAACACTCTGAACAGGGATTACTCTAGGAAGCAAGGAATGGTCCAAAAATAAAGCTCTTTATTAAACAATAGGAGATGCGCGGAGACACACCCTGTCACTGCTGAGATGAGAGGTTTTCACTTCTGTGCAACACGACTCAAGAGAAGTACAGGGTCCAGGAAATGCTCACGAGAAAGACTCCTGGACTCGTCTTCCTGAGCCACACAGCATACAGGAATAGTTAGTCATTGTGACATGCAATAAATTAAGTGAGAAATGAGGGACGCATTTTCCAGTGTTTGTGTATCTTCTGTGACAGTCAGCAGAGAAGCCAGCTGTTACTCTTCAGGGTGTGTGTCACCGTCCTGGCATTGGGGTCAAACTCATACTGGGATGATCCACGGAAGAAATAAAAAAACCCTGTAAACACAGATGAGAAAGATGATGACACTTCCTTAAGTAAGTGGAGTTTATGATATGAATAACTGAGACAGAACACGAGCTGATGTCTGTCTGGCACCAAGCCGAATGATTTGCATGAGTTTTAAGTCACTGATGAATCCTTACCAAAAATGTCTGCCACACCAAACGAGGACAAACTGAAAATTAGGAAAGCGCTAGCATTTTCCCAATGAGCAGCAGAGTGAGGATTCCACCTCATTCCTCTGGCTCTGAGGCCAGCAGGCTAAAGCAATATACTACTACTAAACAGAGAATCCTAAGGGATTTTAATATTCAAGGGTTTCTTCCTTTCTTTCCAACCTCCCTTGCCCAATGAGCTCTTAAATCACGGTGTGGTAGGCAATGGGCGTAAGGGAATGAGATAAACGATGAAATTCATCAGAGGCTCATTTTCTTCTTGTGTATATTATGGGCAAGTTGTTTCAATAACGTCATCAGTGGTCTCATGATTGTCATGACTAAAGTTCAGGAAGATACCCTAGATATGTCTTCAGAGGGAGCAAGGAAATGTTTTGTTTTCCTATAAGCCCATTACCAGCAATCAAAGTTCGTCTTTTGAGCACGTGAAAGGACGGTATTATTTATTTTCTAGTGAACAATGTAAATAATTTCAGACTGCTCCAGGAGCCCAGGCACAGTAGATGGGATAGGAGAGATAGGAGATGAGGGCTGGTGGGGAATGGAACCAGCTTCCAGCCCACCTGGCTCGCACTTGGCTGTGTCTTATATGACACAGAGGTGTGGAAGATCACTCTGAGGATGTCCCAGTGTTATGGAATAGAATCTTGGCAATTGTTAAGCAAAAACAGAATTTTAGACCCAGTTTGTATCAGTTACCAGTTAACATTTCAAGAATTTAAGTAAAAAAGACATAAGGCAAACGATTTGAAAGCTTTTCGATTGATTTCTCCCTTCATTATTGTCATTTTAACAACCTTATCAAGTCTTGACATCACATAAAAACAACCAACCTTAGTAAGTTCCAGTAATATTATTTAGAAATTTGTAGGCAAATGTTTATTGCAACATTTTTTATAGAAAGCTATGAATTAAACCAGCCCCACATACACTTAACTGTGATGCCATAAAATGCGCAAATGCCCCCATTGTCAATGACATGAAGTTTTTCCTACCAAATGCCTGCAACACAGCATCAACCTGTGGCTCGATTCCTGGAAAGTCGTCTTTTATCAGCCTGGGGAAGCCTTTATCCATAAGACGTCTCTTCTCATCAAATCTACAGCAAGTAAAAGGAGTTCAGATCCACATCACGACAAGTTCCATCACACACACACACACACACACACACACACACACACACACACACAGTGTGACACGGTGCAATCAGTCCAGTGCAGGGCCCTAGGACAACTTTTCAAACTGTGTAGTGGAGGTATGATAACATGTAAACTACCTGGGTGTGTTAGCATCTCCTGTTCAATAATGATGCCTTGAAACAGGATTACCATGCTATAGTCTATAGAAATTCCATATTTGTACTGAAGGTCAATTTTCTAACCCTGAACACACAAAACCTGATAATCTACCTGTCATAAATACATAAAATTTATATAAACAGAAGATGGAAGCTAAGTTAAAGCCAACTGGTGAAAAACAAGCTTGCTGTTTACCACAGCAGGCCTGGGAGACAGCACAGTGTGTTAGACCTGGCTTTGCCTGGCAGTCAATGGTGAGTGACAGTGAAGAGAGAAGGCAATGTGCTTGTGGCCTCAGGTTCACCGCCCCCATGTCCTTTGGTGTCTGGATGCATGCCCAGTAACGCACACCGTAAAAGCCCTTTGTGTTTGCAAAACCGAACCACCATGTTCTTTTTTGCTTAATCTGAAAACTTGAGGTTTGGGAACGTTAGAGGGTGGACAGGTATCCTGAAAGAAAGAAAACTAACTTCTGTAATTAGGCTTTAAGCAAGTTTCCCACCGTAGCTCACCTCCAGTATTTGTCCTCAACAAAGAAGTACGTGGTCTTCCTCTCCTTGTCACTAACAGCTGCGTCGATTTTCTTCACGGTGGGAGGGAAGCCGAGAGTGTGGAGCGCTTTTGGATAACCTGCTTGGACCTCATTTCCTCGGACTGCCCAGAACTGGTTTCCTGTTGAAATATTTCCCAAGAAATTTTGTCTGAGTGAAACCAATTGGTTTTAGAAATGAGAATAAGTGAATTGTTTGATAAAAATGAAAGGTGAAACCTTGGTTTTCTTTCAAACCCCTAACTCCATGCTTAGCCTACAGCTGGTATTTTAAAAATTGTTTCCTGGCTGGCTGTGGTGATGAACACCTTTAATCCTAGCCCTGGGGATTCAGAGATAGGGGAATCTTTGTGAGTCTGAGGCCAGCTTGGACTACACAGTGAATATGAAATCAGCCAGAGCTACATAGTGAGACCTTGTTTCAAAAATAGTACTTTCTGAACAAGGAAAAATGGTGAATGAACAAATAGGCAAGCAGATACATTGCCCTTTCTGTGTTCATTTTTCTGTATTCCTATCTTCATTTATTGTCTGATACAGTAACCAGCCCTAGTCCTTCCCTCTAGCTGCCTCTTGGTCTACATGAGTTACAGTAACCAGCTCTGGCTGTTTCTTCTAATTGCCTCCTGGTCTACATGAGTTACAGTAACCAGCTCTGGCTGTTTCTTCTAATGGCCTCCTGGTCTATGCTTCTTAGACTAAGGTTCCCTTGGTAGGTCAGACGTTTAAAATGCTTATTCACGGTCACCAATTCTGGTCTGCTCATCTTCCCATAAAACATCTAAAGTGTAGCAAATGGAGAAAACTCTTACTTCCAAGGTTTTACAGTAAGCGTTATCTCAGCAGAGTAAAAAATTGGTACAGTTCTTACCTTTAAAAATGAAAACTCTGTCTTTGCTGTGAGCTTCATAGGCCGCATCTAAGTGTGAAGGAAGAGAGGGCCAAAATGCCGAAATCAAATGGACTTCAGGCTCGGGATTCCAGCGGGACATGCGCCAAAAGTACCTGTGATATATGATAACTGCAACAGTCTTTCCTTCTTAAAATAGTAAACACAGAAGGACACAGTCTTCTCCTCCACGGTGAGTCACCTGCCCACAGCAGTGTACTGCATTGTCCCACAGGTGATTAAGGTGATGGAGACAGCCAGGGTGACAGGGATTAGTCAGCACCCTAGGAGCACCCTGTTCCAGCTCAGTTCCATTCATAGGCATGTAAAAATAGTATATATTTTATGAATCTGTTAGCATTTTTAAAATGTTATATACCTTTCAGATGTGACCACCTTGGTAAAGTGGCACAAAGAAAATTGGTGGCAGCAGGCACGCACAGGCAGGGACACGGGACAGAGGGAATGGAAGGACTTCTGCCTTTTGTGCTATTCAAGAATTGTGCATGAGTATGCATCCCCTTTGCTAAAGTGAGTTCGTTCAAATAACAGTGCTTCCTAGCAAGGGTAAAGACACTTGTCTGGTCCTAAAGATGGCTGGAACTTTTAGAAGTTCCATGACTTATGATACATAAAGACTGAAAAGTAAAAATAAGAGAGGAAGTTCCCTGATTTTATGGATCTTATAGTCTACTGACCAAAAATCATCTTCTGGGAGCCTAGAAAGAAATTCTGGACAAATCCAATGAGATCTTTAAAAAAATATATACCAGAGATTTTAAAATATGCCAGACATATGCTATAATCACATTACAGTATGTTTTGTATATAAATACATTACATATAACCCTAAGTTTATTTTCCTTTCTGAGCATTGAAGCAAAAGAATAGCTAGGGAAACAATGTTGTGTTCTAACCTGTCTTTAAAGAACAGCAGTTCCCCTCTTAGGGTGCTGACTGCATCAAAGGACAGAGCAGGATCACACTTGGCTGGGATCTCAGGTCTCGGAGAGACAGAGGACATGGGTACCACTGTGGCATCCGAGAAGGGCTGTGGTCCTGAAGGGAACAGGTTAGGGGAAACGAATGTTAGAAGACCAGGGATGTGTCTAACAATTTACACACTGTCCAAACTTCTCCGCCGCTGAGTGGACACAGAGAGCACAGTAGGAGCCGCCTTATCAGGTACACCCCAAGCATTGCCTTCCGGCCATGTGAACCTCTGCCTTTCACACCCAAAGCCACCCCTAACAGTTCACCCACACCCCACAGCTCTTTGTAAATGCCCGATTGCCCCAGCCTTAGAAGGACTTATTTTTTTCTTAAAATATAAGTTAGAAACAATCTTATTTTACATATTGATTCCAGTTCCCTCTCCTTCCCACCCTCCCATGTCCCCCACTGACCACCCCTGCCCCCTCCCATCTCACCCCCACCCACTCCCCAGGGAGAATGAAGCCTTCCACGGGGGATCATCAAAGTCTGTCACATCATTTGGGGCAGGGTATAGGCCCTCCCTGTGTGTCTAGTATCCCTCCTTAAGGGAATGGGCTCCCAAAGCCCATGCATGCATTAGGGCCAAAAGCTATTTCCACCACCAGAGACTGCCCAGGCCTCCTAGCTGTCGGCCACGTTCAGGGGGCCTGGTTCGGTCCTATGCTGTTTCCCCAGCCGTCTGGCTGGGGTCCTTGAGCTCCCATATGCTCAGGTCAACTGCTTCTGTGGGTTTCTTCTGGGGAACTCCTGACAACCTGGATGCCATCTGGAGTCACCATCACTCCAGGTCCCTAACAGGGTTTTACAGACATCAGGGAAGCAGAATGTCATCCGGTTCAGACAAGTCCATCTTCATGCCTGCAAGCCCCTCTTCTCTCCTCACAGAGGCTTAAACTCCAGCAGGGCACACCGGCATGTCCTTGTGGGCCCCACTGCTGCCTACTCACCACGTTGGAGACATGCTTCATCTGTGGCCTTGGCCAGTAGCTGGCCGATCCCTAAAGACCTGTGTGGCCAGTTTCCCTCCTGGCCATTTTTAGGACTCTCCCTTATTTTGATGGATTTTGTGCTTGGAAACTTCTTTAAGCACCAAGCCTGTGTTAGTTCCTGATGCTGTCAGTTTTATATTTCTTCAGGGTCTTCGGGGGCTGAGGTAAAGACGAACTTAGGATCAGCCATTCACACTGTAGGGCTATTAAAGACATGTGCAGCGCTCTAAAAGAACACTGAAGAGAAAACAGACAAACAAAGAACGCTCTAGGCCTTTTTTCTCCGTGCTCACCATACAGGGACTGAATGCCATCTACATCATCCTGAGACAGCTGGAACTGGGCCGAGCCGGTGGAGAACTTGTAGACAGGGTACATCAGAGCTTCTTTTGTCCGAGTGGAAGAGACCCAGGGAGTGGCCAAGCTCGTGAGCGGCAACCAGGAATAGGTCGGTCCCTGTTTGAGAGAGCACAGAGCTTAGGGTCTAACAGGCACCATCCCACAGGCACGTGCATACTTTCCTGCAACCGCACGGGGCACCCTTGCGGTCACACACCGCCTGCTCCTCATTGTCGGCTCACTGATTGGCAAACTCCGTCACGTGCCTTTCATGGTTGACTTGAAGTCAGTGTCTGAGGCAGTTTCTCACTAGCTAGCAGCCTCCTTACTCAGAATACTAGCTTCCTCTTCCCGTACTAACGGTGGCAAGTCCTGTTTCCAAAAGAGATTTCTTTGGCAGGCCCAAGATGAATCCCATGCCAATAAAAATAAATCTTTATTCTCTAGAAATCAGAAACCATTGTTAAGATTTAGTAACAAACTGGTTTTAACCACACTTTAAGTCAACCACAAGCTATTTATATAGCCTTCAACCTCTTAAGTAACAAAACTACTGGGGATTTCATCACTATTGTCAACTTTTTATTGTTATAAAAAAAAGTTCCCATGAGGTTAATGGGAATAAATATATTCGCAGTGCATCACATATATTTGTGAAACCATCAAAAACTAACTTTTGGAGAAAGTCCACTTCCCAGCCCTGGGTGCCGCACGAAGGGTATAAACAGAAGCATGCCCACTGCCTGTTTCTGTGGTGAACACAGCGAGACTCAGCTACTTCACACTGCGGAAAGATCTGTAGGTGCTGGCCATTGGAGCAGAGGTTCAGGCAGTTAAAGGGAGTAAATCCTGGTCGTGTCCTGCGGCCCTGCGGCAGACATGCTTCCTGTTAATGGTCCCACCACACTTAGAAACCCAGAACTCGTGATTGTTTCAACAGTCTGTGTCCAAACTTCAAATGCCGTTTACAAATTTCAACTAAAGTGCTTAGACTCAGTACAGTTTTTCAGAAAGAGTCTGGGGAGGAGAAAGGCTTCCAAGCTAGCAAACGTGGCGTGTTTATCTAAACAGAGCATCTTCCTTTAGTTTCTGGCATTTTCTCCAAACCGTTGCATTTAAAAGGAAAGGGTGCAGATGAGAATTCAAAGGGCAGCTTTTGCGATCTTAACTTACTCAGTGGCATCCATTCAACACTACTCTTATTACTGGGGTGGTAAACAGTATTAACTTACAACACGCTTAGCCCTGTACAAGACCCTGAGTTGTGGAAATGACAGCTAATGGCAATTACTCTTTTGTACTTGGTGGGGGCAAAGAAAGAAGCGGCTTACACAGTTTGTTAGTATTAGATGGATAAGGCTTCAGGTTGCCACACAGATAATCAGAAATGGAAGGTAACAGAACATCCCGTTTGAGGCTTGCTCTAGACAAGTTATTCTTGGAAAACTCATCCTACCTGATGGTCCCAGCGTCCATTTCTCGTCATCATCGAAGTGAACATCTCCATAAAATCCAGGCCCCGGTGGGTAGGCATGAGCCAGACTCTGTCCTGGTCCATCAAAGGGGTAAAAGTCTCCATGCTCTGGTGGGAAACACATTTATAGAAACATAAGACAGCACAGGAACTGTGTGGTCTGAAAGCTGCTGTCTCTCAAAGTTCTCATGTGGAAGCATAATCTGCAATGTGACAGGACCACGAGGAGCTCCTGTAGAGATGCTCAGGGTGTGACACACTGCGATGGTTAGTGCCCCTGTGAATGAAGCTGAGGGAGTCTCTTGGTGCTACCTAAGAACAGACCCTCAACAAACTGAGTCTGCAGCCCTTTTATTGTGTATTTCTAATTTTTTTTGGCACTCCAAGCAATACCTTTCTGTGGTTTACAAATTTCCCAGTGTGAGGCTTTTTGTTTTAGTAGCCTGAACAACTCGAACACCAGATGAGTGACCGTACACTGCATTACCTCCTGCTGCGAAGGAGACCATTATGTCAGCCTCTCCTTCAGAGAGCCTGGAGAACGTGAGTGGGGTCACCGCCTCCCAGACTTTCAACGCTTTCTCAATGGCAGCGTCTACACTCTCTTTCGGTAAATCTGGCGTATAATTCACAATCCTGCCGAGAGAAGGGGAGAAGGCAGTGTGTGATGCCTCTGACACAGCGCTAACACTGTGTGAAAACCTTGGGCCCGCTCGTTACCTGTAGGTGAGGTGGTTCTTCCTCCACTTGGGCGAATCTGGGAAGGTGCTGAAGCCACCAACATCGGGGACGCCACACCTGGGCTTGAGCATCATGTCCATGGTGGGGGAGTCCAGCTTCCCTGTCATCTCCAGCCCCAGGAACTTCTGCATCTCTTGGATCTTTGTGACAACAGGACTGCTGTCCTTTCTTCTAAACGCTTGCTTCTCATTTTTCCCAAAGTTGTAGTACTTTTCTAGATATTGCTAGTGGAGTGACAGTACAGTTTTAAAGCCGTGGCTGTGAATTTTAAACCATTTATACAGACCTCAAAATCTATTTTAATTATTCCCAGCTTACTGAAACAAAAGTAGGCATCATACCTAATTTTATTTTTTTCACTAAGACTCCCCATTTTATTATTTCATTGCAATTTAATATGCTACCAATGTAAGGAGGCTGGCATAAGTGTGTGAGGGCGCTAAATGAATGAATCTAAGTTTTCCCCTCTCCATTATTAACAGAACTGTTAATACTGGATGGTGTTAGATCAATTCATCTGTGCACAAGAAAAATTAGAGTGTGCATTGTTTCTTTAAGTCGCAGCAGATGAATAATTCTGAAGGAGGAGAGACTTCATCTATCCCCATTGTCCCTTCTTAACTTGTGCCATTGCCACTGTTAGCTACCTGTCCTTGCCTCTCTCTCCCTCTCTGTAGGGTGGAGTTTCTACCCCTCACTCTCTCATGTCTTCCAACAACAAGTCGTCTACTCCTGTTGGAAGACCAAGGAGGTACAGGTGTCCTTCCGCTTGAGGTGGGCCCCTCCCTTGTTGCTTACCTGAGCAAGATCCACGCTTGGGTGGTCTTCTTGCCTCACTGCTCCGTGCAGAGGGTACGCTGAAGAGACTGGCAGGCATGCCAGCAGCAGGATGGCCAGAGGCTCCATCCAGACAGGTTTCACTGTAAAATGCGGCTCCATCCAGACAGCCTTCACTGCAAAATGCACTCCTTCTCTAGCTCCTGACTTGTGTATCTTCGTTCTAGTGGCCACTCATTTATAGGGAGTCGGTGTTTAGGCCACTAAGGGCATGACTCACATGTGTGTTGTTTTTAATCTGAATGACGATGTGCTCATTCACAAACACTCAGCATTAAGACGGAATGGATTCCATCAGTGAATCCCTCGACCTACTAAACTTGAAAGAATGCTGAATCTCAAGGAAGTGGCTTCTGTGTTTGTAGAGGAAAAGGAACTGACCGGAGAACTGATGTTTGTAGAATATTTAGATATTTTGAAAACAGTGGTTTTTTTTTTAACAGCAGGCATGAGGCTCAAATACATACAGGCAAGGGGGTAAACAGATTAATGGAAAAAGATTCCAAATGTAACTGTGGGGATGGCTATCTAGGAAGGTACAATGACAGAAATTTTTTAAGTCCTTGCGTGTAACAGGCATCACTGGTTTTCAGATGGGCTCACTGGCCCTTGGGAGAGGCGGGCGTACTGTGAGAGGCAGCCAACATGGAGGTGGCAGGTCCCAGAGGTGAAGCTCAGGCGTCCACCCAGGCTCCCATTCCTGATGATGTCATCAGTCTCTGCTTCAAGACGATGGCCCCACGAAGACTTGTCTAATGGAAGTCGGGTGATTTCATATTAGGGGAAGATGCTACCACATCCCTTCCTTGTCTCTGCTTTCCAGTTTTTATCCTTTCCCTCCTTCCGAAGCACAAATGATCAGGGTTCACAATGGAATTTCCAGTCCCTTCTCTTCACCTAACATTACCCATTAAAAGTATTTTCATTCCTTCCCTTGGCCAAGCTGAGTGCTCTTCAAACACGGAAAGGCTGCAGTAGCTGTTAAGCCAAAATTATCTCTTTAAAGGAATATGTACGTGTTTCTCTGTGTATATGCCATGTGTGTTCAGGTGCCCTCAGAGGCTGGAAGCGGGAGTCAGATCCCTTGGAGTGGAGTCACAGGTAGTTGTGAGCTGCCCTGTGGGTGCTGGGGACTTGAACAGGTCCCCTGGAGGAACAGCCAGTGCTCTTAGCTACAGAATTGTCTCTCCAGCCTCACAAGCTTGCTTTTTAATACAGAGGCTGGAGGGTGCCAAAATGTTTGAAGTACATTTTTCTTCCAGTGAAAGGAAAGCCATCCTACCACATCTAAAGTATGAAATTCAAGTTAGTGGGCTAGAGACAAGTAAATACGGGAGTGACCTTTTCAGTACCATCTACCTCCTTACCACAGGGAGGCGTGTCAGCAGAGACTTCCAGAAACAGCCAAGTCAGCTTGTGACTTAGTATAGGTGCTACACAGAGAATAAACACACCTGAAAATCAGAGGCAAAGTTGACTCTAAGCAGACTCAGACAAGGTCAGCTAGACTTGAGCTAGTATACAATATCACCACCTATCACTTTTCCTGTGGTGTGGAAAACATCACTCAAGGTGTTAGTTTGTGTATGTGCTCCATGCTGGCAACAAGCCCCTTCTCATTTTATTTCCGTGCCTTTAGCAGACAGAGCTGTTGGCTGGGCAGATTCCTAACAGCCCCAACGTGCTGGCTTGACAGGTTCTCAGTTGCCTTTTGTTCACTGAGTCATACCTTTGTTGGTGTTGGCACACCCTGCCAACCTGATGGTTCCTGTGTGCCCGAGAGCTATGGTTGTGACTGTAGTTGACTAACCATGAGAGGACATGCCTCCCAGGAGGGATTTTGTTGGATAAGCCACCACACCTGTAGAGATTAATGATTTAGGGCTAAGGAGTCCTGATTGTTATTTATTAAATTCATTGAATATTTATGCAGTAAAGCAAGCGGGCATATTCGGTTCATCAAGGAAAGGTTCAACTCAATCCTCAGAGCAGAGGCTCCTACATGTGAGATTTCAAGCATGCTCTCTTCCTAATCTGCATAAGAGCCCAAGAAGGTTGAGACTAGAATCATAAAAACAGGAATGCACTCAAGGTCAACTAGCTAACCACAACTAACATGAAAATAAAGGGTGGTTGTGACTGCAATTCCAGCACGGGGGAGGGGTGGAGGCCGTAGGGAATCTCTGAATGTCGCTGACCAGCCTGCTCAGACAATCCAGGGAGTTCCAGGCCACTGAGAGATGCTCTCACAAGAAAGAAAGAAGAGGAAGAAAAAATAAGGAAGAAAAAAAGAAAGGTGGACGGCATGTAAAGAATGAAAACTGAGGTTTCTGTCTGTGGTGGTCTGAATAGGAATGGCCCCAACAAACTCATTCGTGTGGATGCTCAGCCCATAGGGAGAGGCACTATTAGGAGGTGTGGCCTTGTTGGAGGCAGTGTGTCACTGTGGAGGCAGGCTTTGGGGTCTTACAAGCTCAAGTCTAGTCAATGTGACACCGTTTCCTTCTGCTGCCTGCAGATTAAGATGTGGATCTCTCTGCTTCTTCTCCGGCACCAGGTCTGCCTGCGTGCAGCTATGTCCCGTCATGACGATAATGGACTACACCTTGGAAACTGTAAGCCACCCCCAGTGGAACATTATCCCTTTAGGAGAGTTGCAGTGGTCATGGTGTGCCTTCATAGCAGCAGAAACCCTAAGACACTGTTTGACCTCCACAATATGGACACGCTCAGACACCGATGTGTCCCTTTTCTAATACATACCTTATAGTCTTAGGGGAAACTGCCCTCTGGGCCTTCCTCAGGCCCAGAGTCTTGTGCAGGGCGCTTCATTTCCGTGTAATAAAGCTCCCGTCTCCCTGCACCTTCCGGCTGCTAACTCAACACTGTGAGACAGAAGTTTTGGTCTTTCCACCGTATACTGTGGGACGTCACGTGTGCACGATGTGAGACGCCAGGTGAACAGCACTTGGGGACAGCTCCTGGATTCCTTTTGGAATACCTAGTCCCAAGTTACAGGTGCCCATTTCAATAACTCCTTTCTTGTCCAGCCTCGTAGTCCTGTGGGGTACATCATGGCCCAGTGTTTGGCACCCACTCTGAGCCTTCGTACCTGATGAGACTTAAGAAGGACTAGGTGCCATGATGCCTGTGCTTATGTGAGGCACACCTGCTGTAGACGAGCTCCACAAAAGTGTAGAAATTCGAAAAATTTGGATAGACTAATTTTCTCATGAGTAGGTTTCATATTGTTTTCCATTTCAAATTTGAAAGAAATAGCATTTATAAGTGAGGCTTTATAATCAGGTAGCGACAGCATAATGAAACAGAAGGCTTATAAAGCAGTAGAGACAAAAGTAGCTTTGTTTTAAGTATCAAATCTTTATTTTGTACAAGTAAACTCTTAGCTGGGCATGACAGGCACGCTCGTAACCCAGCATTTGGGTGTCAGCGTTAGAAGAGGTGTGAGTACAATGCCAGCCGGGGCTGTAAGATGTTTTAAAAAAACAGACCCAAAGCACCAATGGCTTTTTCTCATGTAGAGTGATTCATGTGTTCAAGAACCGCTTTTCTTCTGGGAGAGTTTGTCTGCTGACCCTCCTCTCTTGAAAGGAGAGGCCTAGGGGTAATGTCAGAGACACACACAAACAGCCTCCTTCAATGACTCGATCTTTTTGGGCTGTCAATTGTGGCACTAAACTGTTTTAGTTCATAACTATTGTCAGCCAAAATATGCAAGATGAGATATAAAATATATAAAATATGAGCTATAAGATATGCAAGGCAAAATATAAATACAAGTGTACCAACAATTCTAGAAGATAAATAAATATAAAAATGCTTGACTCTTCAGAAAAATATCTTCTTTTACATCATGAGAAATGCATTTTCATTGACTGGGAACAGGCCACTAGAATCTTTGGCAGTTGAACCAGGTGTTAGAATCCCGGATAGCATCAACCCTTTTTGTTTGAAGGTTAAATCTGTATTGAGTTGTTTCACGAAAGAAATAGAAATACCCTAGAAATGCAATGAAATATATTTATTATATTATACATGTAGTTTCCAGATTTTAACTAAAACCTGAGTACTGCATGACTTCAGTATATATATTTTTAACATTTGTATTTTAATTTACATTTATTTTTTGTGTTTTTTTTTGAGACAGGCTTTCTCTGTCTTGGTTATCCTAGAACAATACTATTACTTTTAGTATTGTCACAAATGAAGAAAATACATTTATACACTTACCATTTTTCTCGAAAACATCATCAACTTTATTGCCAACTCCAGGGAAGCCCTCTGATATTAATTTTGGATAACCTGGATCCATGGACCGTCTACGTTCATCATACCTGATCAAAAAGTGGTTAGAACTATCAGGACCTTTGACCAAACATTCAGATTGCTTACACTATTTATGGAAAACACATCAGCATGGATTGCATACAAATTTTTAATTCTTGAAATTAGAGAAGAGTGAATTGGGTGAGGGAAGGAAAGTTGAATGTTGGGTGTGTCAAAACATGCATAAGGTCCTTCTGAAATCCAGTGAACTACACAGATACTCTCTTAAGGTAAAATGCTATGTGAATGGTTAAGTTTAGGCCAAAGCAGTTTAAGAAGTTGGATGCCCTTACTGTCTTACCTTTTCACAGCCCCAAACAGTGTCATAAACTCACTGGATTCCCTGTCAGCCCACAGACTAATGAATGGTCAGTGACTACAACCATTCACAAAAAAGGCAATTGGCCAAGACCATGTCTGTATTCAAACAACTGTCACCCTAACATTATTTGGATTTCAGTCTTTACCTCCAGTACATGTCATCAACAAAGAAGTATGTCTTTTCACTGTATTCCTCACTGACAGCCGCATCAATGTGTGTCACACTGCTGGGGAAGCCAAAGAAGCTCTGGATGTCCACTGGGAATCCTCTCAGGACACTCTGCGTACGGACAGCCCACACCCTATTGCCTGCCAATCAAAAGCCACAGATGAACTTCTTTGTCTACATTTCCAGCTAAGCCTCACAGGCTAGAGTGGTACCCTAGCTACAGACTGCAACCATCCAGGGAAAATGTTCTGTGTTAAATGCTAATACTGGGATCCAATTTCAAACTGATTAAATTAGTTTATTTTTTGTTTGTTTGATTGATTCTTGTGTTTTTGAGACAGAATCTCACACTATAATGTAGTCTGGTCTAGAATTCACTATGAAACTATGCTTGACCTCCAATTTGCAGCAATCCTCCTGCCTTAGCCTTTTAAATGATAGGAATAAAGGTATGAGCCACCAAGCCTGGTTTATCTGTTTTTTTTTCTTTCTAGGTCATTCTATTCTGTAACAAGCTTTGAAAGTTATCTTTTCCACCCTATTTCATTTGAAGTTCCTTTCCAAAGCCAGATACTCAAACAATTAGAAGTTCTAGGTTACCTCAATGGTAACAAAGTTCAATGGCATTTTTAAAAAGTATATCATAGAAAATTGATCTGTTTTGAAGGCAAGATCACTCTTGTTCACAAACATGCTTATTTTAGCCCACTTGAAATGGTGTCTTGAAATGCTGTGTATGTGAACTTCTATTTAATTTCACATAATAAAGGCTGGAGACGTGTTGTTCCAGTCTGAACTGCATTCTCTCCTTTGTGTGAGTGTGCAACTGTACCACGCGTCTCCATGGTTACACTATACCAAACATGGTGGTAAAAGCACATGTGTCTGACATGGTCTTCAAGTCAGAAGTGCTAGACTCTTTGAACTCATTGAGTCACACAGACTCACTGGATTCCATCCACAGTGACTTTGATTTTCTCATACATTCATCTATGAGTTGCCTGGAAAACTTGGTAAAATTTACAGTCTCTCAAGGAAGGTTTGCAGTGAGACTTGAGAATCCCTTTTGTTTTTTGAGGCAAGATGTCATCAGGACAAGGGTACTGGGAACACAACTGATTTCATTCACCACCATGCAGCCTGGTGTTGAGAAAAGAGCCTTGGGATGAGAGTCAGAGGAATATGGTATATCTTTCCAGGAGAAACCAAGTCAGCAGTGCCTTGTCTGCCTCTCTTTCAAGGGGATGGCTCACATTAAAACGGGGTCTAGGAAACTGCATACACAAAAGTGTTCTGTGTCACCCTTTCTAGGACTGACTCATGTCTCTCAGCTTTATTTCTGACCACTCCCAGTGATATGAAGGAAGTTTAAAACACAGTGATTGTTTGCAAGCCTAAAGAGTTATATCTGCAGTCATTTACTTTTTAATTAAAATGATGCTAAATATATAATACAACTTTTAACTAAGCCAGTGGGCTCCTATTAACTTACTTCATGAAACTTAGATTTTCAGAAGCACGCTCAGTGAATACAGCTAACCATTTTATCTAACTCCAAGCTAGATGAAAATTTCATTTATAAAACAGAGAAACAATCAGAAACATTACCTTTGAAAAAGCGGACTTCATCTATTATACTAGCTTCATAAGCAGCATCAAGTTTACCTGGCAGATTTGGCCAGAGTATACCTATCAAATTGAGCTCAGGTTCTGGCAAGAATCGGGCTACACGAATGTAGAACCTGATTTGAAAGGAAGAGAGAGCACAGTTGTCAGTGAGTCTCCCAGCAGTCTCTGCTCCATTTTCACTGGAGTGCTGCTGTCAGCAAATGTCTACCATCTATCCAAAAGAGCCTGGGCATGAAGGTTTCTGTTCAATATGCTTGTCTCTTGACAGAAATATTTATGCTGCGGCAAATCTTAAAATTGAAAGTAGTATATCATCTGGACACAATATAAGGAATAAAAGGCAGTGAAGACAGGACTGGGGATACAGCTCAGTGGTAGCTCTGGTCTGACATGTGTAAAGCCCTGGGTTTGAGCCTCGGTATCAACAAATTTCAGTGAAGATGATGACAAACAATAGTTGATTTCTATTATTGTCGGTTCTAGTACAGTTTGATTTTTGTCTTGACTGTGATTAACAATATTGTATAAGCCTTCAAAATGCAATAGCTTTGGTGACCTATGAGGACCTGTCTGTGGCATGTGACCAAATGCAGCACAGTATCCTGTACTGAGTGGTGGTTGTCATCCCCGAGTATCTCTTCTCTCTCACCTGCTCTGGCCACATCAGATTTAGAACTGTCAAACGATGCTCACATTCCCAGACCCTGTTGAAAATATACCAACCATAGAAAATGACAGCTCAAACCTACATCTTCTCTTCAAAAGCTACCAGTCCTGTAGAAATGTTTGATAGTAAGAATATCCCAGATTAACCCGAAGGCACAGAATTTAAAAGAACAATCATAACTTCATTGAAGAATAAAAGAAGTTTAAAGAAGTTACAAAGAAATGACTCAATTAAATCAAAGATAAAGAGCTTAAAGAGAATAAATGCCTGAGTGATACCCCGGAAAATACAAACATAAAGTTGATGGAAAAGGCAAAGACAATCCAAGACTTAATAATGGGATTCAATAAGGTGATAAAAATATTGAAAGGAACTCAAGCTGAAATGAAGATGGAATTGAAAATCCAAACTCAACTAGAAAATGCAAAGGAAGGCCTGACAATTTTAATGAATCAAGCAGAAGCTAGGGTATGAGGACTCAGAGATAAAGGAGAAGATCTAGAACAAATAAGCAATGAATATGACACATTACAAAAATACACCTAGGAAAGGAACACTCAGGAAATGTGGGGCACCATGAAAAACAGCAAGCCTTCAAATAAATCACAGGCCTAGATAGGAAGGAGAACCCCAAGTCAACAGCATAGACTAGATCTTCAACAAGATCACAGAAGAAAACGTTCCCAAACCAAAGAAAAACCTGCCCATGCAGATACAAAAAGACCAGAAAAAGAAAATACCCACAGTATGTCATAGTTAAAACGCTAAGTGCACATATCAAAGAAAGTGTGCTGAAAGTTGCAAGAGAAAAAGGACAAGTCACATGTAAAGGGAACCCATTAGATAATAGATTTCTCAGTGGAAACTTTCAAAGCCACAAGAGCCTGAAGCAATGCATTCCGAATTCTAAAAACCATGACAGCTAGTGCAGACTAATATACCCAACAGAACTACCCATCATAACTGAAGGAGCAAGAAAATCTGTCCACAATATTAACAACCTAATTTTTTTCTATTCAACAGGTCAAATCTAAAGAAAATACAGTAAACAATATTTAGAACTGAAGAGAGACTACAGAAAAAATATGATGCCATAATTACTAATGCACACAGTATCATTGAGAACACAGCAACAACAACAAGAATTAACATCATAAGCACCATTAACACACATATTTCAATAATAGCTCTAAATATCAGTGACCCTAGTTTCTCAATCAAAAGACATGGGCTGACTGAATGGATCAAAAAAAACCAAAATCCATCTGCTGTCTACAAGAAATACTTCTTAGCTTTAAAGATAAGCATCTTTGTAGAGTAAAATGATGGATAAAAATACTCCTATCAAATGGGCCAGGAAGCAAGCAGGTGTGAGTATCCTAATGCCTGACAAAATAGACTTCAAACTAAAACTAATCAGAAGATACAAAGAGAGACACTTTACTCTAATCAAGAGACTATCTAACCAAGAAGACGCTTCAATTCTAAGAATTTACGCAGGAATTCTGGTTTACCCAATTTCATTTTTTTAAATGTAAAACTTGATTTAAAGACACAAAGTAAAATCTATCCATTAATAGATGGTTTCAAAATGCTGTTTTATCCAATAGACAGGTCATCTGGACCAAAAATAAAACAGAAACATCATAATTAATTTCTATCATGTGTCAAATGGACTTAACAGGTATCTACAAAATGTTCCATCCAAAGATCAAGGAATACAAGACATACTCAGTAGTACATGGGAGCTATTCTGAAATAGACCACATCCTGGAGCACAGAAAATCTTCACAATTAAAAAAGATTTAAACAACTCCTTGCATCCTATTTGATCATAGAGCAATAAAACTTCAAAATGACAGCACACAAATACTAGGAAGTACACAGACTCATGGAGATTAAATAACTCATTGTTGAATGATGAATGAGTCAAAGAAGAACTCAAGGAAGACATAAAAAATCCCTGGAACTAAAGAAAGCAGAACCAAACACAACAGTAGCTCTGCAACATGCTGGAAGCAGTCTTAAAGGGAAAAATTTATAGCTCAAAATGCCTATATTAAGATTAAAAATCAGAAAGAGTGCAGATAAATGATGCAACTCAAAAACTTGGGAAAACATAAGCAAACTAAATACAAATCTAGTTGACGGCAAAATATAATAAAATCAGATCATAAATCAATGAAATAGAAACAAAATAATATAAAGAATCAAGGAATCTAAGAGTTGCGTCTATGAGAAGATAGACAAGAGTGGTAGCCTCTTGGCCCAACTAAAGTAAGAGAAGACCTAAATTAAAGGAACCAGAATAGAACAGAAAACATTACCATAGATAGTAAAGAAATTCAGAATATTAAAAGGGAATATTTTTAAAATGCACTCTATTAAGCTAAAAAGAAAAACCTAAAAGAACTGGATTAATTTCTAGATCCAGTCAAATCACCAAAATTAAACCTAGAAGACGTCAGGTATCTAAACAGATTCATGACAAATGAGGAGACAACGTAGTAATAAAAAGCCTCCAAGCAGGAAAATTAAAAAAAGAAAGTCCAGGGCCAGTTGGATTCACATCAGAATTCTATCAGACATTCAGAGAATATCTACAGCCAATCCTTTTAAAACTATTAACAAAAGCAGAAGGAACCGACCCACATTCCTTCTATGAAGCCATTACTATTCTCTAATACCCAACCCAGGTAAGACATACACACAAAAAAAAATTATAGACCAATACCCCTGATGAACATAGACTCAAAAATCCTTGATGAAATACTTAAAAACAGAATGTAGGTATAATTACAAATGATAACCCTCATTCACTGTTTGTCGGAACTGCAAACTGGCAAAGCCACTAGGGAAATCGGTGTGAAGAATTCTGAAACAAATAAATATAAACCTGCCGTATCACTCCTTGGCATATGCCCATAGATACTTGCTCATCCATGTTCATTGCTGTTTTGTTAAGAAATGGAAGCAACCTAAATGTCCTTCAACTGAAGGAATGGATATTGAATATACATATATATGCATATATATGAGTATTTTATATATACATATATATGAGTATTCTTATCTGTAAAGAAAAATGAAGTTGTGAACTTTGCAGATAAATAGATGGAACTAGAAACATCATATTGAGTGAAGAATCCCAGACCCAGGACGACAACCAGCACACATTCTCTGTCATTGGAGGCTCCTAGCTCCAAATCATCAGAGGAGAGTAAACATCGTGGAGTAACTACAGAAACTAGTAAAATAAAAAGGGACCATTAGTAGGGTAGAAGAGTTGGGGAGCAATAAAGAGAAGAATGGTAGGGGACAAGTGATTTGATCAGAAAAAGAGTGGGTAAAGGGTAGCTCTAATTAGGGAGATAAATACAGAAGAAAGAAGGAGAACGGTAAAAAAAAGTAGGGGTGTCTGAAAATGTAACAAGGATTCAGACCACCTAACTAAAAAAAAACCAAAAAACCCAACACCAGGTATGAGAATCCTTCTTCTGAGTTCTTCTGAGTCTCAGACAACCCTGACATTATAGGCTATTGCCATTATCCTCAGTTGCCCCCAGAGGTGGAAGATAATATCCCTATTGCTGAAGACACCATGCACTTCACACACACTAACCTGAAAGCCTTCTCCCTGAGCTATCATGATTCCAGAAAATGCCGTGCAAGCTCCCAAAGGTGAGAGGCTGACAGGAGTTCTATCCAGCTGTGGCATTTATGAACCCACAGTAACGACCAGCATGGCACTATACCCTTAAGGGTGCAGTAGTGACCAACAGCTCTCTAATTGTACTTCAGACCTGCTCTTTTAGAGGCGAACTGTGCCAGGCATAGTGGTGTCATGGATCTTGGAGGAAAATCTATAATAACCACTTTACTAGACTATCATAATCCCTAACTTCATTCTAAATATTTGTCTTTATGGCCACAGATAAGTGTAGTGTTTAGCCCTCAACAAGGAAACTTCTTCTTGCAACATACAGAGCCCGCTACAGAGAACCACATCCAATGAAAATGTAAGGTTGTGGAGTTCAGTACCAGTGGATACATCAACAGAACACTCCCATACCTGAGGCTCAGGGAGCATTGAGCGAGTGGGATAGAGATGAGTGGGAGTTTGCCGCGGCACTGTGTCTCCTAGTAATGTTGGAAGTACACCTGAAACGTCTCAACTTGACTGCCTAAACACCAGCTGAGTAAGGACAGCAACAGAGCTTCCGAAGTGGGTTAGGAAAGCCCACAAGGCCTCAGTCCTACACAAAGAGCTACAGGCAACTAAGAAATGCCAAGAACAAGAGGAATAGTCTTCCCCAAGGAAGAGCACACCAATTGATTATCCAGTACTGAATGATCAGCCCTAAAAATACATACAAGTAACAAGATACAGAGCGAGCAGATTATATTTAGGGGTTTACATATGTATACACATAGATGCACGTAAAAACGGCTAATGAAGGAAGAGGCTATGAATTTGAAAGAGAGCAAGGAGGGGGTGTGGGGAGGTATTGGGGAGGAAAGGGAATGGCAAAAGGATGCAATTATGTTATAATCTCAAACATAAAAATAATACATATGTCTATGAACATCTTGTTATGCTTCGAATCATATAAATAATGCTCATCAGCGCACAGACTGGGAGCTCAGAAAGAGCTCTGGATAAGGGCTAGGAGACTGGTATCTGCTCTGTGTCCCCAGAGGGCCTCTCTTTCCTTCCCTGCCTGATTTTCAGATCCATAAAATGACACTAGATTAATGTGTTTTCACTACAGTGGTGATTTTACTCAGTCAACTGACCTAATCCGTGTGGAGCTAGTCATTATAAGTTGTAGAAAGAAAAGAAACATAATCAATCGTTACCACATAATTACAAACACTTGTAGGTTAATGCATGAGCCATGTTGGTGGCCTGCAACAGTGAATATAAAGCCCAGTGAAAACCAAAGATCTTACCTGCCTTTAAAGAACATCACCTCTCCCCGAAATGTAGTTATAGCATCAAAGGTTAGATCACTATCACACGGTTGTGGGGTTGTTGCACCTGTGGGCTGGACGGGATTTGGGGAAGGTCCTGAAGAATATCAGAGACATGGAGTTAGTTCCTTCGGTTCCAGAAGCCTACCTGAAGAATGAAAGCGCCTTCTACAGCTAGTGGCGGCTTCACTCACCATATAAAGCCTGGATGCGATTAATATCGTCCTGGTTTAGCACAAAGTCATCAGTGTACCATGTATAGCTGGGGAACATTAGTGCCCCTATATCGGAAGAATGAGTGAGGCCAAGGGAGTGACCCAATTCATGAGTTGCAACATAGAACAAGTTGAAATCTGGAAGGACAAAGATCAGTTTCTAATTACTAAAAATTATATTGTTTAGTAAGGAAATAATCTTCCAGGATGAATATTATATCCTCTTAGTCCCTTTTGAAATACACACACACACACACACACACACACACATATATATATATATATACAGCCTTTTTCTGATGGTCGGAGCATGCACACACAGTCAAGCCTACACTCTAGAATTATACTGGTACAATAGAAATCTCACTGATCTAAAGCCCAGCTCACATGAGTTCGTGTTAACAATGAGCTGGGATGAGTTCCTTTGCAGAGGGGCAATGAGGCTCTAACAGTTTGCATAATAGTTCATACAAAGATGCACACTTTCTGGGAAAGTACTCTCAAGCTCATCAACGCACAGATTTTTTTATTTCCAAATCTGGTAAATGATTAGTGCTGGAAAAATTGGAAAACACAGACTATTTTTTTCTTCATTCAGTTTTCCAAGTTCAATACCAAATTTGTTAAGTTTGTTACCTCTACTTGTAAAAAAATATTCCAGGTACATAAGTAAAACGTTAAAGCCTTCAACATTTTCTTTCTTCTTCAAAGAAAGGTTGTTTACATTTACTTATTGTGTGTGTGTGTGTGTGTGTGTATGTGCGTGCATGCATGCGTGTGCATGTGTGTGTGTGCATGCATCGCTCATGTGCAAGCACAGAGTACACAGAGGATGCCTGTGTGAAAGGCAGAGAACAACTCAGAGGATACAGTTTCTCCTTCCAAGGAATCAAACTCTGAATTTCAGGAGCTGCATCTCACCAGCCCTCAGAGTTTCTTGTGAAGTTTTAGAGTGACCTTTCTGCCACCAGGGAGACGATACATGATCAGAAATCACTCCTGTTTCTCGCTTCTCCGTGCGCCACTGGTTCTCTGAGTGATAATAGGCCACCTACTTCTGCTAATGCATTCTAGCCATCAGATCGATCAGCACGCAATGAGCTAGGAAGGGAATCGAGAGGAGCAGCATCAGAAGACTTACTCTCACTGGTGTCGGTCCACCTTTCATCAAGATCGAAATGAACATCGCCCCCAATCCTTGGGCCTGGCTGGAAAGCGTGAGCAAGGCTGTAGTTAGGTCCGTCAAAGGGGTTATTGTCGTCATGGTCTGCAAGAAACAAAATTCAATAAAAGGCTCATTTGGCTCTGTTGTTGGTTAGCTCAGAACTTTGCTGAGCAGTCAACAGACTTCCATGCAATGTGATGTTATTTGACTCCACCACCCATAAACTGAATAACTCTCTTCAGCAAGCACCTGCCCTGCAAAACAGAGGAGGGTGAGGGGCAGGTGAGGATAAAGAGCTTACCTCCTCTGTAGAAAGCCAGCTCGATGTCCCCCTCCTCGTCATAGACCCTGGAGAACGTTAGTGGTGTCACACTACTCCAGACTTGGAAGGCCTTCTCGATGGACTCTTCCACAACTGCTCTTGACAAATACGGTGTGTAGTTTAAAATGCTAAGGAAAAAGTAAGATGGAGACACGTTGGGTCTTGCTTCCTTCTACTCAAATGGCGGAGGATGACCCCGTTTTGATTCTGACGCGGGTCTCGTTACCTGTATGTCAGATTCGTTTTTGTCCAGCGTGGGTTGTCGTAAGTAATAGCGTATGGTGTCGCATCAGGTACCCCACACCTGGGTTTCCTCATCGCTCTGAGGGTTTCAGGGTCTGACTTTCCAGTCACCTTCAGCCCAAATATTTGCTGCATTTGCTTCAGCTTTCTAGCCATCAACTCCTTAACACTTGGGTCACTAGCTGCTGTCTCTTTGTTCAAGTTGTAGTAGTTTTCCAGGTATTTCTGAAAAACATAAAATTAATGAACCACTAGGTCTGGAGACATGGCTCAGCAGTTAAGCGCATTTGCTGCCTGCAGAGAACCCAGGCTCAGGAGGTCTGAAGACCAGTGTTGACCTCTACCTGAGGTTGGCGGAGACATGGCACACTCATACATTTCATTAAAACACGTAAATAGTTAAAGTTACTGAAGCACTAAATGGAAACCGGTTCTCCTTTAAAAAAAACTGACATCCTGAAGTTTCAGCCAAACTAGAGAATTACTTTCACTGCCCTCACTTCCTTCATTACTGCTGAGCAGAGATCTCCCACCATTGAGCACTGAGAATACGGAAGCCTGTGGTAGAACAAGATTTGTAGGTGAGGTTTGCACTCTTTTGAAATGCACATTTTAGAGGGATCTGCCTCTCCTTCCTTGGGTTCCCTCCCCTCCAACCAGAAAGGAGTATCTAGACTTTTTGAGAAGGTCCCGTTTCTGATGAACACCATATCTCGTAGGAGAAAATCCACCCATAACTGCCATCACTCTAGAACAGAAGGACGAAGAGACTTGAATTCCTGCCGCACCCATTTACCCAGGCAGTCTCCACATCTTGCCGCTGTCCGTCTTGAAACACAGGGAAGGCATAAGAGCTGGTGCCCCAAAGAAGCAACAGCAAAGGAAGGCTAGGCATGGTGTCCCTGTCCGCTGGGCAGCCCACAGTGCTCCCTCCCTGCTGCTTCAGTAACCCATGCAGGAAACTCCATCTTTTTATAGGGACTTCTCACACTTCTAGAAAGCCAGAGGCTGTGTGACTCATGACTCACGGCCTCCTCTTCATCCGCAGTGAAGAGACTGGGAAATCAGAAACTATGACCCCTAGCAAATTGTTTGGGCTGGCTTGGTGCGATAATCCCAGTAATCCATCGAAGAGGACATTTGTGAAAGAGATAACCTTCACCATTAAATGGTTGTTTTCGCCAATTCATATCCATCTTATTTTAGAAAAGGCCAAGCCTGTTAAACACATAGGCACAGCATGCTCCAACAGCATACTCCAAGGTCCTGCGTGTGCGTGTGTGTGTGTGTGTGTACATGTGTGTGTGCACGTGTGTGTATGTGTGTGTGTGGTGTGTGGTCTGTGTGTATGGTGTGTGTATAGTGTGTTATATGTGGTGGGTGGGTGTGGTGTGTGTTATATGTGTATTGTGTAGTATGTGTAATATGTGTATATGGTATATGTACCATGTGTATGTATGATGTGTGGTATGTGTGTGTATGGCATGTGTGGTGTGTGGTGTGTGGTATGTGTGTGTATGGTGTGTATGTATTGTGTGTGTGGTAGGTATGGTATGTGTGTGGTATATGTGTATGTATGTGGTGTGTGTGATGTGTGTGTATGGTATGTGTTGTGTGTGTGCTATGTGTGGTATGTGTGTGTATGGTGTATGTGGTATGTGTGTGTATGGTCCGTGTGTGGTATGTATGTGGTATGTGTGTATGTGTGTGGTGTGTGTAATGTGTGTGTATGGTATGTGTGTGGTGAGTATATACCTGTGTATGTGTGCATAATTTAGCGGGAGACATGTGTTTACACTACATACACACACACATTCATGCACAAATTTATGTGTTCATCCATTGAGAAAGTCACAGAGCCTTTCTTGCATGACTAAATACACGTATCACTGCACACTGAAAGGCATGCACTCAAAGACTCACATTCCATACAAAATTGAAGTGGGTGCTGACTCTGGCATGTGTCCCCATCACAGAGACAAGGTGGTCTGCCTCTGTAGGTGCCTCTACTCCCGAGTGTACTTGGAGAAGCACTGACCTCCCCTCCCTTACTTCAGCCCGCACGGCGTCACCCACCTTCCCTTGGTTCCAGAGTCAGAGTACTCAGGACAGCCTCACCGTGTGCATGTCTGTTCTCTCTGCACAGCGAATATCTTATTCATAAGCACAGCTTTGGTAGATCTCGTGCTGATGTGAAGCATTCATTTCCTCTCTGGTCATTTATCCAGAGCCCCCTCATCTCAGAGGAGTGATATGGGAGTCAAGCCTCAGGGGATGGAGCTGGGAAGAAGTCTCCCACAGACAGAGACCTCCTGTGGGCAGCAGATGGAGGGCAGGTGGGCATGGAAAGACTTCCGCAGAGCGACTGTAGCCTCGGCAAGGAAGGCAGTGAACACAGACATCAGAAGAGAGGTGCAGAGTACACTGCAGAAGTTCCGGGGGCCGGCACTCCGCGAATGCTTTTTTATTTTACAGTCTATGTAAAACAGTTATTTTCATACCATATATTCTGAACATGGGTTCTTGTTTTCCCCACCACCCCAGCCTTCCAACTCCAACTCTCTTTCTTCGTCTCTTAAAATAACAGACAGAAAACGAAAAGACAAACACGGATGAAACAAAATGAGCAAACTAACAAACAAGAAGAAAGAAAAAGAAATAGCAAGAGACATCACACACACATACACACACACATACACACACTCACATACACATACACATACATACACACACATACCACACACATGCACACACATACACACACGCACACCATAAAAATATAAAAGCGGAGACCATAATACGTATAAGCAGAAGACCAGGAAGGTACTATCGAGTTCCTTTTGTGTTTGTCATCTACTGCTGGGCATGGGACCTGCCCTTAAGTGTGGTTTGTGCTCCCAGCGAGACTTCCTTGGAGAAACTAGCTTTTCCTTCTGGAGCAGTTATCAACTGGATGTAGTTTCTTGGTTGGTGACGAGAGCTTGTGTCTACTTCTCCATGCCATCACTGGACCCCATCTGTTTTGGACCTGTGAAGGTCCTGAGCGTGCTATCAGTCCCTGTGAGTCCATGCGTGCGTCAGTCCTGCTGTGACCGGAGGACATTGTTTCCTCGGTGTCATCCATCCCCTCTGGCCTCCACAGTCTTTCTGCTTCCTCTTCCGCATAGTCCCCTGAGCCTTGAGGGGAGGGATTTGATGGCGCCATCCCAGTTAGAACTACGTGTTTCAAAGCCTCTCATCCTCTGCATTTTGTCCGTTTTATCCATCTCTGCATTTGGTCCTATCTACTGAGAGGTAAAGTTTCTCCGATGATGACCGAACCAGACACCGACCTATGGAAATAGCAGAGTATCATTAGGAATTTTACTGCTTTGCTCCTTTGGCAGAACAGTAGTATTTGGTTTTCCCCTAGGTCCATGGCCTATTTAGTCCCACGAGCAGTGTCAGGCATGGGTTCCAGCTCTTGGAGCTGGCACTAAACCCAATCAGATAGTTACTGGCTACCCCACAGTGTTTGTGCACTATTATACCAGCCTATCATGCAAACAGGCCATGACTGTGGACCACAGGGCTTGCAGCTGGGTTGGTGTTTACCTTTCTCCTCTGGTAGTACGCAGGGTACCTTCTAGCACCATGAACACCAGTCAGTAGGAGTGAAGGCTCTCGGAAGGCTCAGCATCTCTGTGTTTAGTGAGTTGTGTAGGTATTGTCTTCAGCAATAGGGCCTAAACATCAGCGTGTAGAGAGCAACCAATAGCCTTGGTAACAGACTGAGTTGTTGTTGGGGGGGGGGTTATGGGACACCTTTGACAACAACTCAGTTGGATGCAACCCATTCTTGACACTCATTGGAGGTTTCATTTGAATTCGAGTGATGTCTACTTGAGGCTTTGACTTTGTCATTATTTGGTGTTTCCATTCAGATTTCTTTCACACACATATATACTTTAAGAGGCTTCTGACGCGGTAGGTTTTTGTGTGACTCCTCAAACATCCTGTTGTTTGCAGTTCCTCCCCCTCGAAGTTTAATCCTCCCAATCCAGCATCCCTTCTGCTTATCTCTAACTGTATGTTCTATCCCCTTCCTTGGGAGATCCTTCCTTCTCCAGTAGTTCCTTACTCTATACCTAACCTCTGCAGTTATTCAAATAGTGTTAAAAGATAACATCCACATATAAGCCAATACCTGCCATATTTGTCTTTTGGGGTCTGGGCTATCTCACTCAGGATGACTTTTTTCTGACTCTATCCATTTACCATTGAATTCCGTAATTTTTTAACAACTGGATAATATTCCTTGAATGAATATGCTATATCAGTTCATCTGTTGATGGGCAGCTAAGCTATGTCCAGTTCCTGGCTATTATGAAGAGAACAGCAATGAACATGGATGAGCAGGTGTCTCTGCAGTGGGTGTGGAGACCTCTGGGTGTGTGCCCCAGAGCTGGATTTTGAGGTAGAATATGAAGTCTTAACAACCAAGGACCTAGAAAATAGGGCTACTAAACTCACTTGAGAGAGGATAATATGACCATCAGGGTTTAGGGAGGCAACAGTTGCATACAGGGTGGTCCTCAAAGAGGTTCAGAAAATCTTTGATCTTGCAAGAATCTATGTGTTATGTAGTTTAGAAGCTTTTAAACATTTATAAACTATTATCCTTTACTTGAAAAAAGAACTGAAATGAGTTTTAGAAAATGTACTTACTTGTACATGGTATGGTGGCACCATGCCTTTAATCCCAGAGCTCTGAGGTAGAAGTAGGGGGATCTCTGTGAGCTAGAGGCCAGCCTGGTCTACAGAGTGAGTTCCAGGACATCCAGGGCTGTTACACAGAAAAACCCTGTCTTTAAAAGCAAAAAAAGAAAAAGAAAGAAAGGAAGGAAGAAAGAATGAAAGGAAGGAAGGAAGAAAGTGTTTTTACTATTGTTTATGTGTGAAGCATGGCTTACATGTGTGGCCAGATGTCATCCTGTGGGGAAGGCTCTCTCCTTCCACCTTTTCATGGGGGTCAAACTGAGGTCACATGGCCCACACAGGAAGTGCCTTTGCCCACCAAGCCATCTCCCTGTCCCCTGATAGAAATGGAAGCTCTCTGATGTGCCTTGCCCGTGGCCTCTAAGACCCACCTTCTTCAGCAAGGTCACCATTGTTTCCTGGTCCAATCCCAGAACCATTAACATAAACCTGAAGATGTTTCATGATCTGTCCAGGTGCAGACAGGGGTTGGAAACTGGAAGCTTAAAGCAACATTTTATTCAATTGCTTCCCAAAGCAATGAAAGAATTGTGAATGAAGTTTGGTAAGTAACCAGTCTCAGCTAGCTATTCATGGCAGAGCTTTTATGTCCACAGGTAAGCTGTGGACCGGTGTGTGATTACTGGAGAACAATAATTAATAAACTGAGGGATTCAATTAAATGACGTTTAGCAATGTCTAGAATTGACATGGTTTACAGGAAGATGAAAGTAAGTTAAAACCCTATGTGTATTTCTAGCGGCATTAGCTTCTCTTCTTCTAGGATAATCTTCCCCCAGTCCCTATATAATTTCATGGCTATTACCCCTTCAGTCTGTTGCCCCTGAGGAGAATGGCGTGCCTAACTGTGCCATCTGACTCCCAGCTCTTTCTACACAGGCAAATGAGTCTGTGATTTTCTTGGTCGTTTCATGCTGGGTGCCTTGTGAGAGGCCTCAAAAGTGTTTGTGTTTTCCATAGTAAATCCAGTCTTTGAATTTCAACTTGTGTCTTATTTTTTTATACTTAGGGAGCCAGCCTTTTGAGCTGCTTCTTCTCTTCCTTCTGTATTTTCTACTACATGTGCTGAAGTAACTTTTAAATATTGATGAATTCATATAGTGTTTTGTTAGGGAGTGGCATGTAGGAAAAGATAGTTCTACTCTGTTGATCTATCTATCATCCATCTATCCATCCCCATATATGGTCACATAAGGTTTCCTTTTAGGTATAAATGGCCCACTGACCCTAAGTGCTAGGTCACAGCAGGTAAGGGGCAGAGTCATTTGAACATAAGTATTTGTGGTGGCAGTGCAAGCGTGTGCCTGCTCTGGGCATAGAAATTGGATTTTCAAACAGAAATAGGGTCTGAAGACTTTAGGTGTCCCATAAACTTCTTCAAGCTTCCATGTCACCATCCTGGCCCTCTGGCCTGAAGAGTCTTCCCTACTTTCCTGGAAGCTATGCTCTAATTGCTGTTATTTCCTTACAGAAGGTCCTCAAATTGCCACTGGGACTTTTTGCATCAACTTCCTAGATTTTTACAAATAATCATTGAATAATCTAATGTATAAGGAATGAGTAAATACTTAAATGATACTTAAATTGAAGGGATATTTCCTACTAGACGTGGTTGTCTGAAAAGGGCCTTGTGCTTGCGATTGTTTTTGTTTGTTTACTTTTCTAAGACCAAATGACCAAAATGACCCTAAGTGTGGCTTTATCTGCTTGCTAGATAGTGTCTACAGCCCTGGATGCAGCTTATGAGAGGACAACACTAACTTAACTCACTTGTTTATGATGCAATTATGGAGAAAGCGCAGGGAGTTTTCTAACACTTAAGAGATTCCCTGCAATGAGGTCCTGGTCAACAGAGCCAAGTCAACAGAGGGACTCCCAGCCTAAATCCATTTTCTTGTCTATAGGTTTTCTTGTCTTGTAGTGTTTTCTTGAGCTATTAAGAGACTGATTTCTAGAATATTAACCAGAACACGGGACGTATTTCAAATTTTCTGTATTTCTACTGGCTGAAGTCCCATGTGTCCTAGTTGTATATACAGAAACAGGCTACAGAGCCAGGAGTGGTATTCTGGTGTGAAAATGATGACTCTGGGGGCCGCTTAGGTGCAGTCTGAGTTCACAGCTTTTCGTAGTCTTAGTCACACCAGCCTCTTTAATTCTTATGGTTTGTAGCTGAGGTGTAATCCACAGCCTCACAGTTTGAACAACTCTAGGATCACTGGGCCTACCTCTTAACTCAACTAGCTTCGGAGGACCAACCACTTCCTCTGTCTTTCTCTAGCTCTGGCTTACCTCTGTCAGCCTCTTCTTATTCTACCAGCTTTGTTGTTAATCACTTCTCCAGATTAGCCACTGTCAGCTAAAGTAGGCAAGCATCAGAGTGGGAAGCACACACGCACGCGCGCACACACACACACACACATGCGTGCTCACACACACACACACACGCGTGCTCACACACAGATTAGTCACTGTCAGCTAAAGTAGGCAAGCATCAGAGTGGGAAGCACACACACACACACACACACACGCGCGCGTGCTCACACACACACACATATGTATATATTTCCTTTCTCTGTTAAAATAGAAATAGTCCTGTATGCCAAACTTTTGCTTGAAGTTTCTCATGTCCATTCGGGGCTGTATTTTTGCACACTTCTTGATAGTTTTTCGTTATCATAATTTCCTGAAAGTCAATGCTGAAGTGTTCTCAAGGCATCAAGTTCGGCCAGGTATGACAGTGAACATTGTCATGTCAGCACTTGTTTGGAAGGCAGAAGCAAGAGGATTGTCTTAAGTGCATGGTCAGCCTGGTCCACACGGTGAACTTCAGGCCAGCAAGTGCTACATTGTGAGATCTTGTCTCAAAACTAATAAGGTCTATGTTCATTTCTAGCCATGTCATTCTGCTTCTTACGTGGCATACTTACATAAACATAAGTGCCATCTCTCGCACTGATTTTTAACATTTAATGGATTAACATAGTTAAATATAAAGTATTACCAATTACTTGAATTGCATTAAAATAACTACCTGAATTATATTAAAAGTGACATTTAATCAGTATTCATATCACAATAGTGAATTCAATGTGGATGAGTTTTCAAATAGTGCAAATTTTTTATGTAGACAGACTTAAAGCCCAGTAGTATTTCTAAACACTTAAACAATTCCCATTAATCGAATTAATCAAAAATTGAATTTCTTAAGTCAGTTCTCATGTACTTTTCAAGCACTGTGAAACAGAAAAAACACAATGTTCAGGACAGGGGGCTGTATACCAAGTATAATGACTAATCAACACTATTTAAAAAGCCTCAATATTGAATTCATCCCTTCTCTTGAGGTGTGTGTGTGTGTGTGTAACTGTGTGTGTCAGTGTGAGTGTGTGTGTGACTGTGTGTCAGTGTGAGTGTGTATGTGACTGTGTGTCAGTGTGAGTGTGTGTGTGACTGTGTGTCAGTGTGAGTGTGTGTCAGTGTATTGTGAGTGTGTGAATGTGTGTTGTGTGTGTCAGTGTGTGTGTCAGTGTGTGAGTGTGTGTCAGTGTGTTGAGTGTGTGTGAGTGTGTCTGTGTCAGTGTGTTGTTGAGTGTGTGTGAGTGTGTGTCAGTGTGTGTGTCAGTGTGTGTTGAGTGTGTGTTGAGTGTGTGTCAGTGTGTGTGTCAGTGTGTGTTGAGTGTGTGTGTGTCAGTGTGTTGTTGAGTGTGTGAGTGTCTGTGTCAGTGTGTTGTTGAGTGTGTGTGTGAGTGTGTGTGAGTGTGTATGAGTGTGTGTATCAGTGTGTGTGTGTAACTGACTGTGAGATGCTGGGTCCCCATCTTCTCACCTATGTCCATCACCTCTTCTGTTGATTTATCCCTCATTCCTCCCCAGATCCCTAGCATCTGCTTTCCTTCCTCCTACCCTGGGGCTCAAACACCTCTCTTCCTGTAAACATGGAATACTGAACTTTCCAGGACCAAACACTCCCAAGGCAATAGGCACTAAGTCATTCTGGAGCCTTTCAGGGTCAGCCTGAAGGTAAAATCTACAGAGTGGAGTCAAGATAGGGAGTGAATGCGAAGGGGCCAGGAACCAGGTCACACCAAGTCCTAAAGTCTTCCTTGATGCCGACTGTCTCTGTAGAGCACTGCTTAGAATTCTCTTCCGCCTGTGATCAAGGCCCTCTTCTCACTTACCAACAGTCTGGTTCTGCTTTTGGGGTTCCACCAGCATCAAATATCTTCCTGAAAGTGCACAGCTCCGAGAAGAGCTCCGAGAAGTAGACACAAAAGAGTGTTTTCTTTTATAACATTGTAAGTTTCTTTTATAACATTGTAAGTGCTTCTTCATATTTGGGATGACTTACATATCTTTGTTGGATTTTAATGACAATTATAATAACCCCAGTGAAGTCAGGAGCTGTGTGCATATTTTCAGGTTTCTGTGTCTCCAGTCCAGCACAACCCTGGCCACACAGAACATGATTAACAAATTATTTTCTGTGGGTGGATAGTCTAAAGGTGAGTGAGCGTCCACTGCATACTCGGGCACTGAGCTTCAAGTGCTGCTGAGGGATGAGGAAACTGTTTTAGAATTGTCCTTTGTAAAGGGACATTCACCTCACGGCACACACAGATATAAAGTGAGCACAAGATGATATTTTCATGTGTGTACACGGCACATTTGAGGGAAGTTGATGGCTGAGGCAGGGATAGGTTTGATTCCCTCACCTGTGAAACGGGCCATTCAGACTACTGGATTGTTTACTTGGGTGTAGGATTCATTGCAGCTATTACAAGCCAGCCCTATAATGAGACTCACCCCTAGTTTTTTCTATTAGGTATGACAAAGGCATATGAAGTCTAGGTGGGGCTTGTAGGGTGTGTTGGGTGAGCGAGTGGTACATTTTCTTCATGAATAATCTCAGTGGTGGAGACAGTGATCATCTACCTCCAGTGGCCCAGCATCTCAAGCTGAGCATTGCCCAGTCCATCTGTGCCCAGGACGCTGAGTACTTGTTCCGGAAATCAGCACACAAAAAAGTCCATGATTAAATAAGTGACGCACCGTCTTTATTAAATAAAAGCAAATCATCTACATAGATACAGTCACTTGCCCGTTGCCCAGCAGTCACCTCACTTTCTCCATGTGACAACGTACAAGCTAAGCGGTGCTTCACAATGCCCTGTGACAACTCGGGCTCGCTGGTGAAATCCGCAGCGTCCGTCTGTTTCTGCCATAGCACGTCCTGGGGGCGACTAGCCACCTCAGTTCACAAAGAGGAAGAGCCTGCCCAGCAACTTCAGTTAAAACTCGCCAGGCCTTCCTCAAACCTCTTCTAACAATTAAACCAACTGTTACTCTGCAACACGTGGGTCACCTTCTTTGCATTTGGGTCAAACTCCAGCTGCGAAGATCCACTGAAGAAATAGAAAAACCCTGCATGCAGACAAGAGAGAAAAGTGAGCTACTTTCTTCTAAGGAAAAATTTGGGGAGATAAACAACTCAGTAAGAGGTAAGTGGAGAATAGAATCAGGGATGTGACTTCAGTGGTAGGGTATTTGCCTAGAGTGTTCAAAGTCCTGAGTTCAAACCCTTGCCTAGAGTGTTTAAAGTCCTGAGTTCAAACCCTTGCCTAGAGTGTTCAAATCCTTGCTCGTATGAGAAAACAACAACAAAACAATAGAGTGTCTCTGTAGTTTTTAGTCTGTGCCAGGAACAATGTTAAGCATTTAACAAAACTACTGTTTTAAAACCTTGGTTGGGAAACAGCTCCATGAAGCAAATCTACCTAATTCCATCTTTCTGGTAAGCCAGCTGAAGTTTAGAATATTTGTCTCAGTGTATTTGCTAGGGAGGGAAGGAGACAGCACTGAGCCTGTGTTTCCAGTCAGAAAAACATCCCTGCTTGTTTGAAACTGTGATTTCTTTTCTTTCCCCCCCAGCCCTCCTGCTCCCCTTCATCATCCTCTCGTCCAAGGGCTATTTCTGGCCCTAGGGAAACTGATTTTTAATCACCACACCCTCTCCCTCTCTGCAGATGTGGCACTTGCTGTCCATAAGATCACCAGCTTACTCTTGCATAGGAAAAAAATTCTTTTAAGCTTCGGTGCATGGGCAGATGTGTATTTACAAGGAACCAGTGTTGTCAGTCATTAACCGAGTCAGGAAAGACAGAGAAAGTCTGCAGCTGAGTAGTGGAGACTAGGGTGGAGAAGGCCAATCGGCCTTAAACCGGATGCCACCACCGAGGGCAGCTTTGTGCCAGCGTGGATCAAGAAAGGCAAGCGCTCACAGCGTGAGGGTGCCGTGCCAGAACTTCGCTCTTCCGCTTGTGCGAGCAACAGAAGAGTCCGTGTTCGTCAGCGTCGTAAGCCATACGGCTCCCCTGAAGGAGAACCCTGATTGCCACAAAAGCAAAAGAGATGAAGCTCTTGGGAGAGCAGAGAGTACTGATTTTTAAAACTTTGTTACTAGAAATCTTCTCACACTACAGAGCATTTCAAGGCTCGCAACCAACAGAGTAAGTGTCCCCTTACCAAAGGCCTCAAAGACCGCATCCACCTTCGAGTCCACGCCTGGGAAGTCCACAGCTATCTCCCTGGGAAATCCGGGCTCCATGGATTGTTTCTTCTCGTCAAATCTGCACCAAATAAAAGGAGCGCAGCTCAGCAGTGCATGGAGGGCACGGTCCCCAAGCGTGTGAGCTTGTGGAACTCTGGTGACCCTTCCAAGTTCCGTGCACAAATGTCAAGCTTACTTATCACCATGTGTTTCCAATAAGGTAAAACTTAGCTCTTAAAACCATGGCTGCCCTGGGGACGCAACAACTCCTACTACAGCAATGCTGTTACTGTTTGTTCTTCTGAAGCCTGGACAAGAGAACCTTCATCTTCCTTCGGCCACAAGGGCACGAGCTTGTGTGTGTGTGTGTGTGTGTGTGTGTGTGTGTGTGTGTGTGTGTGTGTGTGTGTGTACACATATGCATATAAGTGCACAAACATGCCTATGTGTGGATTGAGATGCTGGTCAGAAATACGATGACCATCACTAGTGTCACCAGGACGTTTGCTCATCTTCCCTGTGACCCGAGCTTGTCTCACCATCCACAGTCAGGTGACTTCCAACTGCCTGTAACTCCAGCATTGGAGGATCTGTGGTCTCCTCCCCTGGCTGCCGTGGGCACCTGCATGCCTATGTACACATTCTCACACAGACATTCCCTCATAAAAAGAAATGGAATATTTGGGGCTGGAGTGATGGTTCAGCTGCTAAGAGTACTGTCTGCTTTTACAAAGGCCCGGGGTTAGGACTCCCAGCACTCACATGGTGACTCACAACCATCTGTAACTCCAGTTCTAGTGGAATTCTGTGTGTATTTCTACCTCCAAGATATACACGTGAGCCCACACACACACACACACACACACACACACACACACATACACAAACACACAGCTCATATACATAAAATAATAAAACAAAATTTAAGAGTTGAATATAAAAAATGAAAAACACACTTTCCAGTTCACCACCGTAAGTAGGCTGTCTGCCTTTCCCTACCCTGTACATTGAAGTTTTCTGTGGAAGCCCCCTAAGAAAAGGGACTGAATGAGAAGCAGAGTATAGTTAAGTGTGGTTTTGACCAATGCCCGCACGCTGGATGGTTGGTCTGCCTCAATGTCCCAGCATCTGGACTGATAGCCTGCGAGGAGTCATGAGTGCAAACCAAGAAACTGGTAGGCTATTGTGCATCATTTCTAGCCGGGCAGAGGTTATCCTGAGCTCAGCCGAAGTCCTTGGGAGGGAGGCAAGGTCCATATACGGAGACAATGAGAGCTCCTGGGAAAGGAGCAATAAACCGAGGCGTGGGCTCCTTGTCAGGACATAAAGGCCAGTTGGACTTGAAGTTCAGAAAGAAAGACTTCATGAGGGTGGAGGGAACTGAGCCTGATCCTGAAGTGTATTTGGGATTGAGCAGGTAGAGATGAGAAGGCAGCTCTACATGAGGTGTGGGGGTGGGGTGGGGGGATGGCATGCTCTAAACAGGAACCCTTACGAAACGCCTGTGTTTCCAAGCCCTCCCCACAGTTGTCAAAACCCCTGTCCTCGTCCAGAAAGGAGAGCCAGGTGGAGGTGTTTCTGAGAGAGAAAGCAATTGTCAAGTCGGTCTCTTCACAAGACCATCCTCACAGCACCTCACCTCCAGTATTTGTCATCTACAAAGAAGTAAGTCTTCTTCTTCTCCTTATCAGAAACGGCAGCATCAATCCTCTCAACAGTTGCAGGGAGGCCCAAAGTCTGGATGCTTTTAGGGTAGCCTGCTTGTTCCTCGTGCCCTCGGACAGCCCAGAACTGATTCCCTGTGCAAAAACAAGGCAGTAACAGAAACAGCAGTCATGTTAAAAGTCCATTAAGGATGTCGTGCGATTTTAGAAATTCAATCTTAGCACTGTGTCTTCTTGTGGTGAATAGATTTAGGCCTTAGCTCTACGATGGCCGGGGGCAGTGAGCAACAGTCAAATGAGGGGCTTTTCAGCCCAGTCAAATCAAGTATTGGTTTTAGGTGTTTCTTTATTATCTTTGGCTATTCCTTGGTTGCACAGAATTCGACACACTAAAGTAAAATTCTGCTCGGCTTTCCTGCCAGAAGGCTTGTTTCACTAAGCCAAAGCAATGTTGTAGGATAATCACCTTTAAATATGAAAACAGTGTCTCTGCTAGTAACCTCATATGCAGCATCCATGCTGGAAGGGAGGGAGGGCCAAAATGAAGAGATCAGATAAAAGCCAGGCTCGGGGGTCCTCAAAGATTTTCGCCAAAAGTGCCTAAAAAATAGATGTAAAAGAAAAAAACAGCATTTGAGAAACAGCCTTTTATCTTTAGCGTATTATTCCCCTGCGGCAGAGCCAATTCCTGTATGCCCTCTCATCCTCTAGCGAGCTCTCTCTCTCCCTCCCTCCCTCCCCCCTCCTTCTCTCCTTCTCCCCGCCCCAAGGAAGACTGCAACAGACCTCCTGCCACAGATTTCCAGAGCAATATCTGTGAAAGCAGAGTTCTCCACCATGTCAACTAACTAGTTCAGCATAAGCTTTAAGTACATGTAACACGCATGAAACTGTGTAATTAGTAATTAAAGTATCACCCACACTTCCCAAAAGGATGGACAGTGAGAGGTGTGTGTGTGTGCATGGGTGTGGTGTATAAATATATCCTTGTACATTCACAGAAAAATCTAGGGTACTCAAGAGATCTTGAAGTCGGGGAATGGTGGCGCAGCCTCTAATCCCAGCTCTTGGGAAGAGGCAGGAGCCTGACAGCTTCCAGCCAGTCTGGGCCTCTCAGAATATCCAGACGGCTTATGTGTGGAGAGACCTGGGGAAAACGTCTCCGCTCACTTTCATGCAGATTCTCCCAGCATACTTATTGAGGAGTGTGTGAACCGATAACTTGATACTTCTCCTAGTGTCGGTTTGAAAGAAAGTAAAGATAAAACTCTGCCTCTGAGGACCGTTTCTACCCTCTAAACAGCAGCCTGTGCCTAGAACATCGGGAGACAAAACCTCAGCGACAAGAATCAAATTATCCGGCTTCAAAACCAAACTTGACAATTTTGGAAACATGTGGGGAAGGTCAATGGCAGATCTGAGAGATTCCAGACTCCAGAGTTTGTCTTTAAAATGCTTATATCGATTGTTTTCCTGATTATTGCCCTTTCTAAGCGTTTTTTGTCAAAAATGCATAGAAATTTAGGGTTCCTTGATCTGACCTGTCTTTAAAGAACAAGAATTCTCCCCGAAGGGTGCTGACTGCATCAAAGGACAAAGCAGGACTGCACATCAGTGACGAGTCAGGTTCCAGAGAGTTAGATTTGGTGGGTATCACGGGGACATCAGGGGATGCTGGGGGAGGTCCTAAAGGGAACAGGTTAAAGGGGGCACAGTTAGGAGAAATGTGGCCTGCCTGTCAATTCTGCACTTCCCAAACACCCTCAAGGACTGAATCTTGTCCCGGAGGCTTATGTAGCCACACAGCACCTCAGGGACCCCTTTGTGCAGTCACTCACCGTATAGAGACTGAATGCCATCCACATCGTCTTGAGAGAGATGAAAGCTGGCCAGGTCTCTGGGGGACTTGTAGACAGGGTACATCAACGCTTCAGGCTTGGCTGAGTGGAAGAGACCCAGGGAGTGGCCAAGTTCGTGAGCAGCAACCAGGAATAAGTTGGTGCCTACGGGAGAAACCATACATAGTAGTTGCTAACCCTGAGCTGCATCTACGTCACGTGGGCCAGCTGACACAGCATGTATTTGCTCCCTGAAAACACACAGACTTGTACTCACCTTGGTTGCTGTCTCAGTGGGCAGTAGACTGACCCTCCACTTGGCAACAAGTATATTTTAAAACTTGTGCTTGAGATCAATCTGAAGTCCTCAGACTCACCCAGTGTCCCCTCTCTGGCCTCAAACTGTCTGAACAGCAGGTCTCGCTCATTGTTGTTAGAAATGGAGACTATTACTTATTGATCAGCATATCAGAGCTCTTTTCTTTTGTCCAGGAAAAGTTAAAACTATTCCAGCATGGGGTTAGCATTTGACAATTTCAGTATCTGCTAGCTAATCTCAGGGTGGTATTCATCTCAATTCTAAGACTCTTAAATAATCCAAACCCTGTTTTTCTATTGGATTTTGCCTACATCATTTTACATCTTCATCCTTTTACATACCAAGTGCCAAAAGATGACTAAGGATGGAGATACCACAGAGTTTGTAAAATTGGTTTTAAACATAACATTCCTAAGTGTTTGTCAAAAATAAGATCTTGGACTCGAACTGTATCCACGGTCTTCTTATTAGAGTTGTGTGAAATAATGCCTTCAGTGCTGAGATCGGGATGGGAGAGGTGATTAGGACTGGCAGAACTTTCCCAAATGTTCTCTGTGAATGTTGTGGGCCAGAGGGCATGCTCATTTTGAATGCTAATTCTATAAAACATGAATTTTATTTAGCGAAAAAGCTGGATTTCTATTTTCAGCAGATATCAGTTTATGTGTTAATTGTGAATCCAGCTCAGTCTCAAAAGCAATACAATTTATTTCAGCCACGTTTGTGAAAACGTAGTCAATCCCCAAAGATAAGAAATTAAGAAGTCTTCTGCCTAGACTGTTCGGTCATTGTACTTCAGGGATAGTTCTTCTCTTTCAGAAACTGATAAAAAGTCAATTAAGCAGAAGTCACAACAAGGTGAGCTTAATAAGACTGACCACACAAAACAAACAGAAATCTCAGAATTCTGAGGTTTAATTTTGGTTTCAGGTTTGAAAAGTAAAAGGGAAACAATGGGAGTTGATAAAGTTCCCCATTGTACTGCCTGAATATCTACAATTTGATACCACTAGGCAGTGTAGTAATAGTAGCCTGTAGATCACACAAGATGCACAACTGTTAAAAATTCAGTGTTTTTCCCTTCATTGAGAACAGATTCTTTTCTCATACAGCATGCTCTGATTAGAGTTTCCATGCCCTCTGCTTCTCCCAGCTCCTCTTCAACTCCCATCACATCCAGACACACTCCCTTTCTGTCTCTCACTGGGAAAGAGCAGGTTTCTAAGGGATAACAACAACACGTAGGCTAAAACAAAAGCCATCACATCGAAGTTGGACAGGTCAAGCATTTAGTGATATATTTTATGCTGATTATTAGGAAAATAAATGCTTTTTAGTCTCTGAAAGCACACTAAGCCATGATTTTTTAAAAAATGTATTCCACTGGAATCCAGAACACATTCTAGCATTAGTATGGCTGATTGTGAAAATTTCCCCAAATATGAAAAGAAATGAAACTAGGTCACTCTGTGAGGCAGAGCACTCACCTGCTGTGCCCTCTGTCCACTGTTCGTCATCGTCAAAGTGAGCGTCTCCATTGACCCCTGGCCCGGGTGCGTATGCATGAGCCAAGACCTCTCCAGGCCCGTCAAAAGGGATGAAGTCTCCATGTTCTAAAGGGAGAAGACATATACATATACATATATATATATATATATATATACACACACACACACACACACACACACACACACACACACACATGGCAATTGGGGCCTCTTTGTAACATTTTCAGTAGAACACCACTGGGCAATGTGTGTTTCAGGCAGTTCTTGCGTTTTTTTACCTCCTGCTGCGAAGGAGACCATTATGTCAGCCTCTCCTTCAGAGAGCCTGGAGAAGGTGAGTGGGGTCACCGCCTCCCAGACTTTCAACGCTTTCTCAATGGCAGCGTCCACACTCTCTTTCGGTAAATCTGGCGTATAATTCACAATCCTGCCGAGAGAAGGGGAGAAGGCAGTGTGTGGTGTGTGATGCCTCTGACACAGCGCTAACACTGTGTGAAAACCTTGGGCCCGCTCGTTACCTGTAGGTGAGGTGGTTCTTCCTCCACTTGGGCGAACCTGGGAAGGTGGTAAAGCCACCAACATCGGGGACACCACACCTGGGCTTGAGCATCATGTCCATGGTGGGGGAGTCCAGCTTCCCTGTCATCTCCAGCCCCAGGAACTTCTGCATCTCTTGGATCTTTGTGACAACAGGACTGCTGTCCTTTTTCTTAACGAACTGCTTCACATCTTTTGCAAGGCCGTAGTAGTTTTCTAAGTATTTCTAATGGGATCAATGTCACTCTTAAGTCACAACTCTGATTCCTTTTAGCTATTACTATTAATAGTAAATGTGTGTAGTCATTTCATTCGTTCACTCGTTCATTCCAGGATCTCACTATCTAACCAAGGAACTCCTTGAATTCATGATCTTCCTGCGTCTGGCTCCTGAGCCCTGTGATTCCAGGCTTGGACCACCAAGCCAGGCAGAGGCTTTACTTTTCTTAGTCTCTTTGACCTGCTTGTCTCGTTCACTGAAGTCATAAGCAGAGTGCGTCATTTAACTGGTCAGTGACAGCTCCTTCCTTGCTCCATTTTTGAAACACAATGTCTCTGTTTGCCATTAAAGCAACAAAAGTGGGGGGGGGATTCATAAGTATTTAGTGCAGGAATAAATAAGCATTTATGAGAACGTTTGTCTGCTTGGGGCCATTTTATTTCATTTCCCCAATTTTCCACTTTTCACAGGATGTGGCCTGCTAGGGAACAGTAAGGCAAGGCTCTCACGTGCTAACACTACTACTATCTTTTTCTAGTAATGGACTCAAACTCTAAAGGACAGTCCAAAGCAAGGCTTGGTTCATGCTCTGTTCCCTCGTCATGCCTGCACCTCCAGCGCTGGTGCTGCTACTGCTGCCACACTGTGTGACCTTGCCACACTGTGCGACCTTCACAATGTGGCCCACTGCCTGTGGCCTTCGTTTCTTCCCATACAAAAGGAAGGACCATGTGATACTGAGACCCAATAGCCTCTCAGGCTCTCCACTGTGGAATCTCTCACATGCAGGCAGTCGGAACCAATCTGCAGAATGCAGAGCTGTGCCCTGCCAAGGAGCCTGGAGGCCGACTTACCCGAAGAAGCTCCATGCCGGTGTCCTCGTCCCTTGTACCCCCGTGCAGTGGGTAAGAAGAGCAAACCACCACACACAGCCACAGCAGGACGGGGAGAGCCTTCATCTCCGCTGCTTCCTGGGCTCCGTGCTGCCTTCGATGTGTTCCCTGCCTGCCTGCCTCCTACACCCACCCTCCCGAGCTTTATAGAGTGACAGTGCCTGCAGGGATCACCCGCAGACTGACTCATCGTTGCGTCCACCCAAATGGGACTGTTTCCAAAGACCAAAAATCAAAGTAGGGTGTTACAACCTTCTTTACCAACTTCTCTGAACCTTCTGAATTTTGCAAGGCAAAACAGTGATTAATCTTCAGGAAATGCTTCCTGCCTGGCAGGAGAGAAAACTGTGCCATTTTTTTTTAATTTGGAAAACTTAATTATAGTTCAGACACAGTAATGTTTGTGACTCGGACAGAGGTGGAATAACTTGGTAAAAAAAAGAAAAGTCCAAGTTGTGCAGAACTTCTAGAAGCCAAAGCTAAATACAGTGAGATGTTGGTAAGGGAAGTGCACACCTATATAGCTACATCCCACACTATATGTCACCACAGCCCATACTATTTGATGTCACCACACACACAGGATGGAGAATCCAGAAGGAAACCTGAAGGGGAAAAAAATCACCTTTTTAAAAAGGTTTTTAAAAGCACCACCACTGATTTCTTTCATTTACTGACTGATTAGGACAGAGTCTCACTGGGTAGCCCTGACCTGAACTCACTATGGAGACCAGGCTGGCCTTGAACTCACAGGGATCCATCCACCTCTCCCTTCCAAGTACTAGAATTAAAGGCGAGCGCCAGCCATGCCGGGCCCCACATTTGATGGTTTGTAAGAGGAAGCTCATGGGAAGGGAAGAACAAGGAGGATCTATGAGACAGAAGCTAACCATTTGGGGGTTTGCGCCCCATGTGTTAAACAAGGAACCCATAACTGCTTTTCCTCAGAGACTCTTAGAACTGAAATTATTTACTAGACTGAAACACCTTTTCTTGTTGTTCTCCTCAGATTCAGATTAGCAGGTGATCCTAAGCGGGAAAGAACCCGATTCCTTGCCTGTGCTTCTCTTCAGTGTGTCCCCTGCTCCCTCTTTCCAGTCCCTCCTTCTCTCCATTGCCCCCCCCGTTTCCTCTCCCCCCTCTTCCTCTCCCCTCCTCTCCTTTCCAAGTAGAGCCCTGCCTGCACTGTTGGTATGTGATGTATGACCGCACTGAAGACCTTAAGCATTTTTTCTTTTTTATTATTTATTTTTAAATTTAAATTAGAAACAAGGTTGCTTCACAAGTCAGTTCCAGGTCCCTCTCCATTTCCCTCCTCTCCTCCTGTGCCCTTCCCCCTACCCCCCCCCCAGTATCCCTGGGAATCCAGCATGGGACTGATCAAGACCCCCTGAATCTGGGTGTCAGTGAGGAGGCCTAGGTAATCTATTGAGCCTTGGGCAGCAGATCAGTACCCATCCCAAGTATACACATGGACTTTGGACTCCCATAGAACAATGTGAGGTGCACTCTCACCCTGAACTCTTGGGGGAAGGTCTAGGCCCTGCCCTGGATGAAATGACAGACTATGGACACCCCCATGGAGGGCCTCAGCCTCCCTGGGGAAATGAGACCTTAAGCATTTTACAGACGTGTTTGTTACACCTACTGCCCTGGCCCATTTCCTGTCTTCCCTGGTCTTCCCATCACGGCATGTTGCCTGCTTTTCATTTGCTTGCCTGCAGGCCGCTTGCTTGCTAAGGCTCGCACTGCTCTGGCGATGAGATCGGGGATCACGGGAACTGCGCACAGAGAGGCTTTTCGTGAGCATAGCCTTTGCGGCTGCCCTCCCTCTGTACGCCTTTCACGTGTACTTTCCGCATGACTTATTTTTCCGGTTGGGAAAACGGTAAAAGGCGGGGGACCGCTCCTCTGAGAACTAGATTGCCAACGCCTGAGACACCGCCAAATACACATCTGACAGCCGGTTGGCAGGAGGCCCCACATCACGCCGCACAAGGCGCCCAGTTCTACTCCTAGGTGAATGGTTTTTGGTTTTGCTTCATACTTTTTTCTCTGACGTTATCACTAGTACAGATGTTAGTATATTTGAAGTCTAGAGAGAGGTCTGAAATATACATGCTTGTATTCTGTCTTGTACAAATGTGATTGGCAAAACAGTCATGTCATTCCTGAAATTAAAAAAAAAAAAACAGGTGATATGCAATGCGGGTGAATTTTCTGTCCTGCCAGCCATCTTCCAAAATAACCATATGCAGACTTCTTATTAACGGTGAAAATGTGGTCAATAGCTTAGGCTTGTTTCTAACTAGCTCTTATGACTTAAACAACATTTCTTCTGGTTTATGTTCTGCCTCTGGCTTTACTCTCTACTGCCCACTCCAATTGCTTTCCTGCTTCCGCCAAGCCTGGCTGACAACTCAGCTTTCTTCCCACGGCCTCTCTGCCTCAAAAATCCTGACCAGCTATTGGCTGCTCGGCTCCTTATTAAACCAGTCAGAGTGTAACGGAATGCTCTTACCTGTATGAACAACTTGAGACTTCTTTGAGAAGTCTTTCCAGGTACCGACCACCATGCCTCACTCCTCAGGGGCGCCTAGGTCTGCTTCTGTTGGTGCATTTTTCAAATCCACTGTGGTGCAATGGTTTTACGCATCTGTCCACCGTAATTTACACTAAGTTTCTTGATTCATTTGATTCTGTATTCCTAGTACTTAGTATAGCACTTGACATGTAATACACACCTAAAATATTGCTTAGACAGTCAATCAATATATTAATTGTGAATGAAAGGCACATAGAAAAACAAAATGTATAATGCAGACAATTCTGAATTCTCAGATCCTATAAATAATCAAGTGGCCAATTTTTAAGTCTTTCTAAAGATTAGTTAATTTATTGTGTGTTTCCTTGTGTTCCCGTAGGTACTTCTGGAGGTTTGCACCATGGCATGTGTGCAGAGATCAGAGAACAACTTTTAGGAGTCAATCCTTTCCTTTCACCATGTGGATCCCAGGGGTGAAACTCAGCACCTTCACCCCGTACGCCACCCCACTGACCTTCCAATAACTGAATTTTTGAAAGCTTTATTTCCACTGGAAAAGGTCAAGCATATATTTGTGTGTCTTCTGACGATTCAAACTAAAATCGTAGACCAGCTACTTTTCTTCCAATAAAAGAGACAATCAGGGTTTACTCTGCTGCTTGAATGTACAAATATATTTCATTGCTGAAAAGGAATAGATAAAATAAGCTAAGTGGAAGGAGGGGAGGGGGTGAAAGGGAAGTCAGGGAGGGGGAGGGAGGGAAAGAGAAGACAGTGAGTGGAGGGAAAGGGAAGTCAGGAAGGAAGGGGAAGAGAAGACAGTGAGGGGGAGGGAAAGGGAAGTCAGGAAGGAAGGGGAAGAGAAGACAGTGAGTGGAGGGAAAGGGAAGTCAGGAAGGAAGGGGAAGAGAAGACAGCGAGGGGGAGGGAAAGGGAAGTCAGGAAGGAAGGGGAAGAGAAGACAGTGAGTGGAGGGAAAGGGAAGTCAGGAAGGAAGGGGAAGAGAAGACAGTGAGGGGAGGGAAAGGGAAGTCAGGAAGGAAGGGGAAGAGAAGACAGTGAGTGGAGGGAAAGGGAAGTCAGGAAGGAAGGGGAAGAGAAGACAGTGAGGGGGAGGGAAAGGGAAGTCAGGAAGGAAGGGGAAGAGAAGACAGTGAGGGGAGGGAAAGGGAAGTCAGGAAGGAAGGGGAAGAGAAGACAGTGAGGGGAGGCAAAGGGAAGTCAGGAAGGAAGGGGAAGAGAAGACAGTGAGGGGAGGGAAAGGAAGTCAGGAAGGAAGGGAGAGAAGACAGTGAGGGAGGGAAAGGGAAGTCAGGAAGGAAGGGAAGAGAAGAAAGGAGGAGGGAAAGGGAAGTCAGGAGGGAAGAGAAGAAAGGAGGGAGGGAAGGGAAGTCAGGGAGGGAGGGGAGAGAAGACAGTCAGGGAGGGAAAGGGAAGTCAGGAAGGAAGGGAAGAGAAGACAGTGAGGGGAGGGAAAGGGAAGTCAGGAAGCAAGGGGAAGAGAAGACAGCGAGGGGAGGGAAAGGAAGTCAGGAAGGAAGGGAAGAGAAGACAGTGAGGGGAGAGAAAGGGAAGTCAGGAAGGAGGGGAAGAGAAGACAGTGAGGGGAGGGAAAGGGAAGTCAGGAAGGAAAGGGAAGAGAAGACAGTGAGGGGGAGGGAAAGGGAAGTCAGGAAGGAAGGGGAAGAGAAGACAGTGAGGGAGGGAAAGGGAAGTCAGGAAGGAAGGGGAAGAGAAGAAAGTGAGGGGGAGGGGAAAGGGAAGTCAGGGAGGGGAAGAGAAGAAAGTGAGGGGGAGGGAAAGGGAAGTCAGGGAGGGAGGGGGAGAGAAGACAGTCAGGGGAGGGAAAGGGAAGTCAGGAAGGAAGGGGAAGAGAAGACAGTGAGGGGGAGGGAAAGGGAAGTCAGGAAGGAAGGGGAAGAGAAGACAGTGAGGGGAGGGAAAGGGAAGTCAGGAAGGAAGGGGAAGAGAAGACAGCGAGGGGGAGGGAAAGGGAAGTCAGGAAGGAAGGGGAAGAGAAGACAGTGAGGGGAGAGAAAGGGAAGTCAGGAAGGGAGGGGGAGGGGAAGAAGGAAGGAAGGAGGAAGAAGAGAATCGATCTTTGGAATGTTGAGGAACATGTGAACACCAGGAAAACGTGTGTTTCCAACACGGAAATGGGAATGGCGGCCCAGCAGAACAATCGTTTAGCGCACGGTTTAATACATGCTGGCATCTGATGGCCGCTAGTGTAATAAACCTGGCCTCTGAGTGAGCACAGGCCTGGAGCTAGGCTTTTCAACAGACTGAAGTTGCAGCTGTCCCTGTAGCGTCTTATCTGACAAACTGTCCCTTCCGCTTCCTGTTGGTCAGACTCCTTCCTGGCTAGCCTGTCTTGACAGTGTGGAATCCTTGCTCTGGTTGGCAGATAAGATCACTTAGCTTTACACTCACTTGTCAAGTATCCGAATCTGAAGTGCTTCAAAATACCCGGACTAAGAGCTCACGCTAGCTGACAAAAAATTTGAAAGAAATTTAGGGAATGGGGACTAACAAACTTAATTAAAGACAACAATTTAAATTCATTTCTAAAATGGGAAATGAAGAGCAGAAGAAAGAAAGGAAAGAATGATGGAAAGAAGGATACAGTCAAGAAGAGGTGTTCCTTACACAGTAGTTATATTAGAAATAGGAGGCAAACAGAAAGGGTTTAAAATAGATGGAACAGTAAAAGCTGCTAGCTAAATGAGTTTATACAATGATGTAGACATGGGGAGATCATAGGAGTCAAAAGGTTATCTAGAAAAAACTCTGTCTTGGAAAACCAACAAAAAATTATTTAGAGAAATAATAGTGGCAGACAACTTCTTAGCATGCAGGGAGCTTTGGGTATGATTCCCAACCAGAAAAGAAACAGTGAGACTCCTTCTGAAAGCCAGAGAGTAGGTATGTTTTATTGAAATGTAAGGGGCAATGTGTTAAAGGGAGCTTGAGTCTGATCATGGAAGGTCTTAACTCTCCAGGTGAGGTATTTGAAGTTTATTCTATGTAGATGGAAAGGCTTGGTTCTGCAAAACATACAGAATATTTATGATGGAAACTGTAGTTCCATATGTACATATAGAGGGAAATAAATAAGTTGCAGTCCCATTACAGGAGGAAATTGCCTAAGACTATGAATTGTACCTTTGTGTTTTTTTAAGACCTATTTTTATTTTTGTGAGGATAGGTGTTGCTTACATGTATGCATGTCTGGTGCACACAGGGTCAGAAAATGGTGTTGGATCCCTGGGAATGGAGTTACAGATGCTTGTGAGCTGCTGTGTGGGTGCTGGGAACTGAACTCGGGCCCTCTGGCAAGTCAGCCAGTGCTCTCAATAACTGAACCATCTCTCCAACCCTGCATTTGTATTTTTATGTCTGTGTGTTGTTTTCATGTAATGCTGGTCACGGGGACTTAGGAAATTTCAGCTATCTGTTCTCAAAATTCTGAATCCTACTACCCAGAGAAGCCTTAATAAACTGATACAACCCAATCCGAATTATACTAGAAATGATTACATAGAGACCTTTTGATGTGTATTTTTCAATTAAAACTGTGCTGTATATGTTGACTTTTACATCCCTTGGCTACAGAAACTCTGAAAAATTCTAACTGGAAGGTGCACTAGAATGAGCAGGAGATGAGGTTTTAGCTCAGTGACACTCATTACCTAGGTTGTTTAAGGCTTGGGATTTCAGCCCCAGCTTGGGGAAAAGAGTGTCTGCACTTGACAGTTTTGTTGGGTTTAGGTCTATAAAGGTCTCAAGAAGAGGGGCTGAGAAGTTGTCAAAGTACCTGCCTTGTTATGCAAACACGAGGACCTGAAGGGTTTATTTCCTCATGGTTTTAGTAGTCTTTGGGAATTTCATCCAGAGTATTTTAATCATGTTCACCTGCTAGCCAGTCAGTCCCATCAAGTCAGTGAGCAGAAGGTTCAGAGAGAGACTCTGTCTCAAAAGATGAAGTGGGGATCAACTGAGGAAGACACCTGGTGCCTGTTGGGCCATTAGGGTTCCTGTTTTGTTACATGATCTTCCCCCTCTCCTCTCGTCTCCTGCTATGATGCCATTTGCCATATTGAGCCCCCAAAGGAACCTATATCAGAGACACTGCAGCTTGAACCTCTAGAACAAATCCTTGCAAAATGGCTTCAGATGGCAGGAATCATTTCTTTTCAAAACAGAAACTTCTCTGGAAGGTGGCTGAGCAACTCAAACCACAAAGAAGCATTTCCACGGCAAGGGACAACAAGGGACAAGGGGCCTGTGCATCAAAGCTCAGTTGAAGACAAGTGTGAATTTCTACCAACACTACCTAGTCATCATGTCTTTAGATTCTAAGGGAGACTCACCTGAAAGACTTTGACCCACCAGTTGTTGGGTCCAGGTTGGCACTAGCCTTCTTTCCCAGATCACTGCTCATGGGACTTGAATTCTGTAAAAGAAGAAACCATTGACCATGTGTGCTTTCTGAGTATTCTGCCTCAGGTACACAGCTACACACAGAATGAAAGAAGTTTCTTCTTGAATCCTCTCCTCATGTACACGTGTGTAGTCGGATGCTGAGAGGAGAGCAGTCCTGCTCTCCTGGGGAATTCGTTGTAAGCAGTTCTGGTGTGAGATGGCCACGTAAGGTCGCTATGGCAAGCAGAGCTCCTGAGAGGATTCTCTTCTGGTTAAGTGATCTGTGTCTCCACCACTCAGTTGCCTGACTCCTAACCTATGATACCTCCTGTCCTCCCTGCCAATGGGAATCTTCAGTTTCCTAACAGAAAATCAGCTGGGTGACTTTCCCCATATAAGAGTTGATTTCAGAAATCATAGTGTGGGGAGCTTTCCTCGTTTTCTCCTGTTGATGTGATAAACATCATAATAAAAAAAAAGCAACTTAGAAAGAAAAGGCTAACATGGCCCAGGATCATAGTATGTCACTGAGGGAAGTCAGGGCAGGAACTCAAAGCAGGATCCTGGATACAGAACTGATGCTGAGGCATGGAGGAACTTCCTGGTTTGCCCTTAATGCCCTGCTCAACCATTTCTTACACAGCCTCTGAACAACCTGCCTAGGGTAGCAGTGACCACAGTGGACTGGGACTTCCGCATCAATAATTAACTGGGAAAATGCCCCCACAGAGTTTCTTATAGGCCAATCTGATGGAGGTGTTTTCTCAGTCGAGGTTCCCTTTTTTCTCAAATGACTCTATTTTGTGTCAAGTTGACAAACAAAAAACAGGCAGCAGCACAGGAGGTGGTTCTTTTTGATGACAGTGGAACACTACAGCCCAACACAGGAAGTGTTCTCATCAATGAAAATGGAAGACTACAGCTCAACACAGGAGGTGTTCTCATCAATGAAAATGGAAGACTATAGCCCAACACAGGAGGTGGTTCTCATCAATGAAAATGGAACACTATAGCCCAACACAGGAGGTGGTTCTCATCAATGAAAATGGAAGACTATAGCCCAACACAGGAGGTGGTTCTCATCAATGAAAATGGAACACTATAGCCCAACACAGGAGGTGGTTCTCATCAATGAAAATGGAACACTATAGCTCAACACAGGAGGTGGTTCTCATCAATGAAAATGGAACACTATAGCCCAACACAGGAGGTGGTTCTCATCAATGAAAATGGAACACTACAGTCCAAAATACGCGAGGTGTTTCTCATCGATGACAGTGGAACACTACAGCCCAGTAAACTGAATTTTGGACCACAAACTTCTAAGAGCATAGGAAAGTACTAATGGATCACGTAGTAACTAGATGACTCAGGGAAGCTGCTGGTCACAAGTTGATTTCTTGGAAAGGAGTAAGAGGAGTCTGGAAGCTGTCAGTTACTCTTTTGAAACAGTCCTCTTTGAGAAAGTGTCTCATGTACCCCAGGCTAGCCTTGACCTTCTGATCCTATTGCTTCCAACTGCCAGGGATGAGACTGCAGCCGTGTATAGACCCAGTACATGTAGGTCTGGGTTGGAAGTCCAGGGTTTTGAGCATACTAGATGAGTGCTATGCTAACTGAGCATTGGCCCCTGTCCTCTCCTCTGGGACATTTCTTGCAGGGTGTTGAAGCCTTCTGCACTGCTCTAATTGCAAATGGTGTCCTTAAATCTAACAGTAGAATCTAGAAGATGGGATTTAGAAAAACTTACAGCTGAACTGATTGGTGTACCATCGTTAGTATTATGTGGTGATCTTCAAGCTGAGAAAGTGCACCTTTCCCTCATTACCTCTCTGAAGATCTCTTTAGAAATAGGAATTTAATAATTATTTCATAGACATACCATTCCTATTGCGTGGGGGTTTCCAATATTCCTCAAACTGTAAAATGTGAAAATACAAACTCACAAGCATCACATGAATCAGTTGTATTTGCTGATGTCTATGATGCAAAGACAAGCCGTCTTTTAGTTTCTGAAATGTCTTAAGAGACGTAGATTGGGGACCAATTCTTTTCCTTTTGGTCTTGTGCTATGTGTGTGGGGGATAGTATTCACTTGGAATCATGGGAAAACATGAAGAGTATACAGAACATCTACCCAACTTGAAGAATGGAGCAAGGTATTTAGAGTGGATAGCAATCTCTGTCATCATACTTCATGATAAAAGTGTAAAGAGAAGCTAGAGAGATATAATCCTGAGTTCCATTTCAGTAATTTTTTTCAGGGTAATGAAAGATGAAAATATGTCCTTATTCTGTTGAAAAACGCATAATGATTCAGGTCATTCCCAAGAGTGGTAAACAGTCATTCAGTGTCCTTGGCACCAGCAATGGCTTTCATGTGGTTTCAGTCAACAGACTCTAAGAGGAGAAGAAGGACATTTTGTTACATTCTCAGCACAAATATTCCAGTTGTGCAAAACAGAATAATGTAATTAATGATTATAGCAGTACTTTAAAAAAAGTGGTGTATCCCATCTGACTGTGAAGTGAGAGAATGCTGCTTAAAAACCATTTTTTTCCATCCGTGGATCTATATGGAGGGTGAGGGAGTGACCATGAAAAAGACTGGGGGTCAAGCTTAGCTCTGGGGTGCAAAGCCCATCTAACAAGCTACCTTCCGACCAGAAGGTTGACTCTGTCAAACAAATGGAGCGAAGGAGACTTCTTGTAGCCTGACCGATGTGTTCTGTCTCGGTTGACTTTAGTTGACAACCACATCTTGTGTTTGACCTTGGGTTTTGTTGGTTACTCCTGTGTGAGAGAGATATCACGAGCAAGAAAATCTAGAGCCACCATATTTCCTCTTCCACAAGCGATACTCACTCAGCGAAGACACAGATTTGCTGTTTTCTAACTGATGGCGAGCAGTGGGTCTCACCTCTAAGGAGTGAGGTGTCTGCGCACTTCTGGAACCAATGGCTGCTGAGCTTTTGCCTGAGACAGACACGAGCAGCCCCCTGAATCTTTTAGCTGATACAACTTCATTGTTCCTTTATCTAGTGGGCAAGTTCATTCCAAAAAACAAGTAGCTTTGTTTTCAGTTCTGCGGTGACTAACCAGTTGCCTTTTGTACTGAAAGGTTTGCTGCTTGCTGTTACATCAGGTAAGTGGCACCACAGCTGTGCCTGGGTGGGAATTACCGGGAGCCAGTAGTGATTGAAAGGACTCAAGTGAGAGGAACGCAAAGGAGACTTGTTCAGTGGCTGCTGAAACTGACAGCCTAAGGCAGTGAAGAAGGTTAGGAGCACTTATTCCGGCAGGAGGCTAGGGAAGGAGACTGTGAGTTCAAGGCCGATCCAGGCCACAGAACCAGATACCTTCTCAAAAATTACGTATTTCATGTGTGTGTGTAATTTGCGGGCATGTACGTATGCATTATACATTGCACACGGCCTGGAGGAATGCAGATATGAATGAAAAGATTTGATAGAGAAAAAGAGGGCTATGGAGAGAAGAAAGGCAGGGGAGACAGGCAAGACATGGTCTGGCACCCCGTACGTTGAGAAGAATGAAAGCAACCACCCACAATAAACGCTGGGCTCCTTAGGAACCGTGAGGAAAGGCATCTGCCATTAAGCTTGATGACCCAAGCCTGACCCCTAGGTCCCACATGAAGGAAGGAGAGAACTGACCCCCACAAGTTGTCCTCTGACCTCCATACGCTCACTGAGTTGTGCATGTGCCCACACAGATGCATATAAAACAAATTAAAATTTACTTAACATTTTAAAAGCAAGCAAAAAGGCCATGTTAGGTTACTTTCGTCCTAACTTGTGAGACCTTCACCTGGCGTGAAAATAATCAAAGCTGCCAGAAGGTGGAAGCTGAGGGCTATATAATCACAGTTTACTAAGACAGATGTGTGAGCTGTAGTCACTTGAGTTCTGACAGACACCAAATGGAGGGGAAAATAGGAACACTTCATAGCAGAGAAAGGGGGGCTTCAGACCCTCCCAGCAGAGAGAAAAGGGGGATCAGACCCTCTCAATAGCGAGAAAAGGGGGGCTTCAAACCCTCCCAACAGAGAGAAAAGGGGGATCAGATCCTCCTAACAGAGAGAAAAGGGGGATCAGACCCTCTCAATAGAGAGAAAAGGGGCTTCAGACCCTCCCAACAGAGAGAAAGGGGGGATCAGACCCTCCTAACAGAGAAAAGGGGGACTTCAGACCCTCCCAACAGAGAGAAAAGGGGGATCAGACCCTCCTAACAGAGAGAAAAGGGGGATCAAACCCTCCTAACAGAGAGAAAAGGGGGATCAGACCCTCTCAATAGAGAGAAAAGGGGCTTCAGACCCTCCCAACAGAGAGAAAAGGGGGATCAGGCCCTCCTGACAGGAAACTATTGGCTGGAAGAGTTGTAGGCAGGGCACTTGGACATGTGGAAAACTTCGTTAGTAGATTGGTGTTCATATTTAGTGCTCTTTAATTTATTGTTCCTAAGTTGGAAAGTGGGACAAAAAGTGCAGCCCTGTCAGTAGAACCCTGGCCATTTGCAGGCATCTGATCAGGAAATGCCATGCAGTTAACAGCCCACCTTCCTGAGAGCGTGAGTGTACATGGTGGCTTTTATTCTACATAAAAAGATTGGTTTCCTGGGAATGTTGCTGGAGATCAAACTTCTACACACAGCCTGGGCATTGTCTAAGTGCACCAGCCTCTCACTGGGAAAGTTGTATATTAACTCCACAACTTTCCACCACAAAAGTCTGGGATACTCCCTTAGCTGAGTGATAGCATTACAATTTTAAATGTCATTCCTAATTGTCTTACAATAGGGATTAGTTTTCATGGGTCTGTTTTCTTTCTCAAATGCCAGTAGTCAGTACTGTTCACTGCTTGAAAAATCTGTGACCATGAAGTTATGTACTTTTTTGTCCCTGCTCTGGGGACATGTCATCTTCTTTTGAGTCATGACTGTGCTAATGGTGACACATCCTTTGCGTGGCTCACATTATATAACAAAGAATGACACAGTGGAAGTTTGAGTTGTGGAAACATCCAAAAAAAATAGGCTTGGACGTATCCCGAGGCAAAGCTTACTCTTGAAATTCCAGTGAACGGATGTGTGCCAGCCTGTTCCTCGGTGAACCCACACTTTGGGAAGAAAGGGACCAATGCCAGAATATTCATCATCCAATAATGTTTTAGGTGATAGATGCCTCTAGGTCTTCTAAGAGTGTATGACATGCTCATAAAATACACATGGAGCATAATTATTCTTTAAGAGGAAAAAAAGTGTTGCAGATATTGGTCAGCTGGTAGGGTGCCTGCCTGGCTCCATGAATCCTCAGGTGTTGTAGATACAGCTTATCTAGTAGGGTGCCTGCCTGGCTCCACGAATCCCCAGGTGTTACAGGTGTTTTTCATCTGGAATGAACCTGCCTAGCTCCATGAATCCCCAGGTGTTGTAGGTACACCTTATCTGGTAGGGTGCCTGCCTGGCTCCATGAAGGCCCAGGTTTGATCTTCAGTGTTGCATAGATCAGCGAGGCATGCTTGCAATCCCACCACTTGGTAGTTGGAAGCAGAAGAGTCCCAAGTTCAACATCATCCTCAGATACATAGCTGCTTTAAGGTCAGCTTGGGGTACATGAGATACTGTCTCAAAAAATAAAGGAAGGAAAGAAAGAAATGAAAGAAAGAGAAAAAGAAGGCATAGTCCAATCATACCTATCACTGTCTGACACACTGCCCAGTCTTGTATCCTACACTACAAAGTAACATTAGTATACCCCTTTTACAGATTAAGACATTGAATGTTTTTTCTAATCTATCAGCACCATAATTTACAGTCAGACCCATAGCAAACAAAAATAGTTTGCTGCACTTTTTAGTTAATCCCAATCCTTCATGCACTCTGTTAAAAGCATCCCTTTAATCCAGATATAACCTACCTCACACATTTTATTGTCCGGATGTTCACATTCTTAGAAATTGAATTCTGTGACTGGTGAGATGGTTCAATGGGTAAAGCGCATGCCACATGGGTGTGAGGACCTAGGTGTGCATCTGCAGACTCACAAGTGTGAAGGCAAGTGTGGTGAGATGTGTGTCTGTAATCCCAGAAGTCTCACATCTCGATGGGAGGCGGAAACAGGGCAACCCCAGGGGCTTGCAGTCCCTCTAAACTGGCATAGTAAGAGACACTGTCTGAAGCAAGGTGCAGGGCCAGGGCCAACCTAATGTTGTCCTCTGACCCCCAGAGGGTCCCACGGCATGAATTTCAGAGAAACACCTGACCCCTCAGCTGTTTCCAGGACAATATTCGATAGTCCTCAATCTAGGGGGGAGGCACCTCTCATGATGTTTCTGGGTTTCAGACTCTCCCTTCTTTCTTTCCTTTTTTTTTATTTTTTGAGACAGGGTTTCTCTGTGGCTTTGGAGGCTGTCCTGGAACTCGCTCTGAAGACCAGGATGGCCTCAAACAGAGATCCACCTGCCTCTGCCTCCCGAGAGCTGGGATTAAAGGCGTGCGCCACCAACGCCCGGCTCCTATCCCTTTTCTAAGCCCAGTTGATGTGCCCACATGGTGTCCAGATGTGACCCAGTTAGGGCACGTGGAAGATTCATATGCACACCAGGACTCCTGCTTCTCAAAGATCAGTCAGAGTTCCAAATCCTACACAAATCCTTCAAATCTTGCCGTTCAGGAACTCCTTGGTGCTTTTCCGCAAAGTCCACATTAAGCATCAGACTAGCGCACGGAATTCCACACCTTTGTAATCTAGCACGCACTGTAAAGGTTCTTGAGGGTGGTGGTGTTGTTGTTTTACATTTTTTTGAAACTTTTATTTTGCTCAAATACAGAGATGAAAACATGTTGTTCAAAGTCATAAATTGAGAGTGTATGTGGAAAATTTGCCTCTGCCTCCCTGCGTGTTGGGGAATATTCCTGTACAGTGTGAGGATGTGACACTGTGATTGCTTTACTAGAGAGCTGATGGCCATTAGCTATGCAGGAAAAGGTTAGGCAGGACTTCTGGGGACAGAGAGAGCTCTGGGAAGAAGAAAGGAGGCCCCAGCCAGATGGAGAGGAGGCAGCATGGGGAGGACAGACTAAAGGTAACCGAGCCACATAAAAGAACAGGGATTTAAAAGTGGGTTAATGTAAGTTATAAGAACTAGTTAGGGGGGCTGGAGAGGTGATTCAGAGGTTAAGTGCACTGACTGCTCTTCCAGAGGTCCTGAGCTCAATTCCTAGCAACCTCATAGTGGTTCTCAACCAACTGTAACGAGATCTAATGCCCTCTTCTGGAGTGCAGGCAAAGCATTGTACACATAATAAACAAACAAACAAACAAATAAATGAAAGAACTAGTTAGTAACATGCCAAAGCTAAGGCCAAGTATTCATAATTAATAGTTAGTCTCTGTGTCATTTTTTGGTGAACCAGCAGCCCAAAGGAAAATCTGTCTACACTTACATACACAGAAGTTTCGCCAGGTGGCGGCGGCACACACCTTCGGGATGCACAGACAGGCAGATTCGAGGCCAGTCTGGTCTACAGAGTCAGTTCCAGGAGGGTTACACAGAGAAACCCTGTCTCAAAAAACAAAACAAAAAGACATCTCAACATGTTTTCATGGGCTTCACTTACGTACACTGTTCTCTGAGACTGTTCACAGCAGTGTACCTGCTCCAAAAACACAGAGGAGGACCAGGACTTTCGAGCTGAGTCACTTAGGAGCCATTTCATTGTGTGCCTAACAAATAGGGCATGAATTTGGTGTGTATAACAGGAGTTATGCATACATCCTTAGAATAAAATAACCATTACTCAAAGTTGATATCTGGAAGAATAAGAACTAAGGTAAAGGTTCTCTAGCATTGTGTGGTCTGGAGGAGCGTGACATGAGGGAAATAATGGAAGACACACTTGACTCTGCCTTCCCCACAAATAAAAGTGATTCCTAAGGGGATGAACACCGCTGCAGAGGAGGTGCCCCGGCCTCGTTCTCTTGCTATGACCAAGCACTTTTAACCAAAAGCAATTCGGGGAGGAAGGGTTTGTTTGACTTGCGTTTCCGGGTCACCGTCCATCACTGAGGGGTCAGGCAGGAACTCAGGCAGGGATCTGTAGCGGGGACCACAGAGACTAGCTTAGGCTCCAGCTCAGCTATTTTCCTTACGTGGTCTGGGACCACTTAGCTAGGGAATGGTGCCTCCCGTAGCCCATTGGCCATGAAGACAGGCTGCAAACTACGCTGACAGAAAGTTGTTCAGTAGAGACGCCCCTCCATTGGTTCTAAGCTGTGTCAAGTTGACAGTTGAGAGGAAGGAGAGAAGAAAATGCTGCAGATGAAGGAACAGTTTGGATGAGAAGAGACAAACCTCAGTTGAGCACATTTCAGAGGTTCCACCTGTGGCAGTTTTAGACCAGAACTATATGATGTGATGCCAACTAACTATCCTACTACTTCACAGTGAGCCACGAGGGAGATCTTCTCATTAATAGTGTAGTGGGGCCTCTGTGCTACCAGCCACTGACCCCAACTTTACCTCCCAGCTTATTTGCAGTAGCAAAGATAGGCCACACCTGCACTGCAGCGGAGCAGGTGGCACCCTCTGAAGGGAAACCAGACTTGACAAAACTCAGTGCATTGCTGAGTTTGAAGCTGAAGGCGGGAGTCTCGGGGGCTTTCCTTGTCCCTCTACACAGGCACACACACATACGCCCGCAGGCACACAAATCTGCACGAAAGATGAACTGACGTTGGATTAGGCATGCGTGAGTATCCAGCCAAGGAGAAAGGAAAATGCCCCAAGGGCGTAACCTGTGCCCTGAACTTAATTTGAAAGTTAAGGAAAGATATAATAGCTAAAGAAACCACAGCTGGGTGTGATGGCACACATCTGTAATCTTAGTACCCCTGAGAATAAAGTAGGTGGACCTCTATAAGCATAACACTAGTCCCAACTACATAGAGAGAATTTGTCTCAAAAAACACTGCTTACGTTTTTTTTCTTTTTTAATTTATTTTTTACATTCCAATCCCAGTTCCCCCTCCCTCCTCTTCTCCTGCTCCCCCAAGATCCCCCTCCTCTCATCTGCTCCACGGAGAGGGTAAGGCCTCACCTAGGAAGTCTACTAAGTCTGTCCCTTCATCTACTTGAGGCAGGACCAAGGCACCTCGCTACCCCCACACCCTCCTGTCTAGACTGGGCAAGGTGTCCCTCCATATATAATGAGCTCCACTAAGTCTGTTTGTACATTAGTGTTAGATCTTGGACCCACTGTCGGTGGCCTCATATATTGTCCCAGCCACACCACTGTCACCTATATTAAGGGAGTCAAGTTTGGTCTTATGCAGGTTCCCCATTTGTCAGACCTGAGTCAGTGATCTCTCACTAGCTCTGGTAAGCTGATTCTGTGGGTTTCCTCATCATAATCTTGACTGGTTTGTTTATATTATCACTCTTCCCTCACTTTGATTGTACTCCAGGAGCTTGACCCAATGGTTAGTTGTGGATTTCTTCATCTGCTTCCATCTGTTTCTGAAAGAGATTTCTAGCTTCTCTGGGGTTGTGGATTGTAGGCTGGGTATCTTTTGCTTTATGTCTGGTATCCACTTGTGAGTGAGTACATAGTATATTTGTCTTTCTGGTTTTGTGTTACCTCACCTAAGATGTTTTTTTCCTAGTTTTGTCCATTTGCCTGTGAATTTTAGAATGTCATTGTTTCTTAAAGCTGAGTAGTATTTCATTTTGTAAATGTACCATATTTTCTTTTATCCATTCTTCAGTTGAGGGGCATCTAGGCTGTTTTCAAGATCTGGCTATTACAAATAATGTTGCTATGAACACAGTTGAGCAAATGTCCTTGCAGTGTGAATGTGCCTCCTTTGGGTATATGCCCAACAGTGGCATTGCAGGGTCTTGAGGTGGTTTGATCCCTAATTTTCTGAGAAATCGCCATACAGATTTCCACAGCAGCTCAACAAGTTTGCACTCCACCAGCAATGGAGGAGTGTTGCCCTTTCTCCACATCCTCTCCAGCATAAACTGTCATCAGTGTTTTCGATCTTAGCCATTCTTATCAGTGTAAGATGGAATCTCAGAGTGGTTTTGATTTGCATTTCTCTGATGACTAAGGATGTTGAGCATTTCCTTGAGTGTCTTTCTGCTGTTTGAGATTGTTCTGTTGAGAATTCTCTATTTAGATCTATACCTCATTTTTAATTGGATTATTTGGTAGTTTGATGTCTAGTTTCTTGAGTTCTTTGTATATTTTGGAGATCAGCCCTCTGTCAGATGTCGGATTGGTGAAGATATTTTCCCATTCTGTAGGGAGCCATTTTGTTTTGTTGACCATGTTCTTTGCTTTACAGAGGCTTCTCAGTTTCAGGAGGTCCCATTTATTAATTGTTGCTCTCAGAGTCTGTGCTACTGGTGTTGTATTTAGGAAGGGTCTCCTGTGCCTGTGCATTCAAATGTATTTCCCACATTTTCTTCTGTGAGGTTCAGTGTAGATGGATTTATATTGAGGTCTTTGCTCCATTTGGACTTGAATGGCAAGAGATATGGATCTATTTGCATTCTTCTACATGTTGACAGCCAGTTATACCAGCACCATTTGTTGAATACATTTTTTCCATTCCATATTTTTGCTTCTTTGTCAAAAATTAGGTGTTCATAGGTGTGTGGGTTGATAGCAGAGTCTTCAATTTGATTCTATTTGTCCACCTGTCTGTTTTTATGCCAATACCAAGCTGTTTTCATTACTATAGCTCTATATTAGAGCAAGTCAGGGATGGTGATGCCACCAGATGATCCTTTATTGTACAGTATTGTTTTGACTATCCTGGGATTTTTGTTTTTCCATATGAAGTTGGGTATTGCTCTTTCAAGGTCTGTGAAGAATTGTGCTGGGATTTTGTTGGGGATTGCATTGAATCTGTAGATTACTTTTGGTAGGATTGCCAATTTTACTATGTTGATCCTACTTATCCAAGAGAATGGGAGATATTTCCATTTTCTGATACCTTCTTTAATTTCTTTCTTTAAAGACTTGAAGTTCTTGGCATAAAGTTCTTTTTTTTTTTTTGGTTAGAGTTACCCCAAGGTATTTTATGTTATTTATGGCTATTGTAAAGGGTGATGTTTCTCTGATTTCCTTCTCAGCCTGTTTGTCATTTGTATATAGGAGGGACACTAATTTTTTTTAGTTGATCTTGTATCCTACTACATTACTGAATGTGTTTATCAGTTGTAGTAGTTCTCTGGTAGAATTTTCGGAGTCATTTATGTATACTATCATATCATCAGCAAATAGTGATAGTTTGACTTCTTCTTTTCTAATTTGTATCCCTTTGATCTCCTTTTGTTGTCTTATTGCTATAGTAAGAACTTCAAGTACTATGTTGAATAGATATGAAGAGAGTGGACAACCTTGTCTTTTTCCTGATTTCAGTGGGATTGCTTTGAGTTTCTCTCTGTTAAGTTTGATGTTGGCTGTTGTGTTACTGTATGTTGCCTTTATTATGTTTAAGTATCTTCCTTGTATCCCTATTCTCTGCAAAGCCTTTATCATGAAGGGGTGTTGAATTTCATTGAAGGATTTTCAGGATCTAATGAGATGATCATGTGTTTTTTTCTTTCAGTTTGTTTATATGGTGAATTTCATTGCTGGATCTTTGTATGTTGAACTATCCCTGCATTTCTGGGATGAAGCCTACTTGGTCATGGTGGATGATTTTTCTGATGTATTCTTGAATTCGGTTTGCCAGTATTTTATTGAGTATTTCTGAATCAATGTTCATAAGGGAAATTGGTCTGTAATTCTCTTTCTTAGTTGTGTCTTTTTGTGGTTTGGGAATCAGAGTAACTGTAGCCTCATAAAAAAAAGTTTGGCAATATTCCTTCTTCTTCTATTGTGTTGAATAATTTGAGAAGTATTAATATTAGATCCTCTTTGAACATGTGGTAGAATTCTACACTGAATCTATCTGGGCCTGGGCTATTTTTTTTTGGTTTGGAGACTAGTGATAACTATTTTTGTTTCTGTAGGGGCTATAGATGTGTTTAAGTTGTTTATCTGTTCTTGATTTAATTTTGGTATGTGGTACTTACCTAGAATATTGTCCATCTCCTTAAAGTTTTCCAATTTTGTGGAGGACAGGTGTATGAAGTATGACCTGATGATTCTCTGGATGTCTTCAGTGTCTGTTGTTATGTCCCCTTTTTGTTTCTGATTTTGTTAATTTGAATATTCTCTCTCTGCCTTTTGATTAGTTTGGATAATGGTTTGTCTATTTTTGTTGAATTTCTCAAAAAACCAACTCTTCGCCTCATTGATTCTTTGCACTGTTTTCTGTGTTTCTATTTTATTGATGTCAGCCCTCAATTTGACTATTTCTTTTTTTTTTCTTTTTACATATTTTTAATTTTAACTTTAAATAGCTTGTTTTACATGTCAATCCCAGTTACCTCTCCCTCCCCTCTTCTCTCACCCCCCCACCATCCACCCCCATCCTCCCACCCTATTGCCAATTCCTTCCACATAGGGGATATCTAGAGTCTATCATTTCACTCAGGGTAGGGTCCAGGCACTTCCCTAAGAGTCCAGGCAGAGAGAGCAACCCTCTTTGTGTTATGGACACACGATGTCTGTTAGTATTCGAGGGATAAACACTGATACACTGTTCAGGACCCCATAGGTAGCCCAGGCCTCCTCACTGACTCTCACATTCAGGGGATCTGGATCAGTCCCATGCTTGGGTCTGGGGTCCAAGAGCTCTCCCCTGTTTGGATCAGCTGTCTCTGCTGGTTTTGCCAGCCCATTCTTTGCCAATTTGCTCATCACTCCTCTCTCTCTGTCACTGGGTTTCTTGGGTTCTGTTCAGTGTTTAACTGTGGGTGTTTACCTCTGCTTCCATCAGTCACTGGATGAAGGCTCCAGGATGGTTATAGACATCAAGTTCATTATCAGGAATGGGCATTCGAGGTGGTCTCTACATTATTGCTCAGCTTGCTAATTGGTGTCATCCCTTTAGATCACTAGAGGTCACAATGGTGCCAGATCTGTCTTCTAACCTATGATTCCCTCTTCCCCCTATCCTACCCCCCCAGTCGACCTTCCTGTTTCTCCACATCCTACTCTCTCTTCCTCTTCTCCCCCTCTCTATTTCCCAGGTCCCCCCCCACCCCTTGCCGTGTTCCCCATCTGTTCAGAGGATCTTGCCTCATTTCTCTTCTCTTGGGTACCATGCATATCTTTTAGGTTCTTTCCTGTTTCCCTACACTTCCAGTAGAAGTGTAGACTGGCACTCTCCTGATCCATGTCTAAAATCCATATATGAGTGAGTACATACCATGTTTGTCTTTTTGTGACTGGGTTAACTCACTCAGGATGGTTTCTTCCAGTGCTATCCATTTACCTGCGAATTTCAAGATTCCATTGTTTTTTTCTGCCGAGTAATACTCCACTGTGTAAATGTACCACATTCTCTCTTTCCACTGTTCAGTTGAGGGGCATCTAGGTTGCTTCCAGGTTCTGGCTATTACAAATAATGCTGCTATGAACATAGTGGAGCAGATGCCCTTGTTGTATGAATTTGCCTCCAATTTGACTATTTCTTGCTGTCTACTTCTTCTAGGTGAGTTTGCTTCTTTTTGTTCTAGTGCCTTCAGTTGTTCTGTTAATTCACTAGTGTGTGATTTTCCCAGATCCTTTATGTAGGCATTTAGTGCTATGAACTTTCCTCTCAGCATTGCTTTCACTGTGTCCCATAAGTTTGGCTATGTTGTGAGGTCATTTTCATTAAATTTTAGGAATTCTTTCATTTCTTTCTGTATTTCTTCCCTGATACAGTGGTAGTTCAATTGATCATTGTTCAATTACCATGTGTTTTTTGGGCTTTCTGAAATTCATATTGCTGTTGAATTCTAATTTTAAACTGTAGTGATCTGATAAGGTACAGGGGTTTATTGCAATTTTCTTTAATCTGTTGAGGTTTGCTTTGTTTCTGAGTATATGGTCCATTTTTGAGAAGGTTCCATGGAGTACTGAAGAGAAAGGATATTCTTTTCTGTTTGGATGGAATGTTCTATAGATGTCTGTTAAACCCATTTGAGTCATAACATCTGTTAGTTCCCTTATTTCTCTGTTAAGCTTCTGTCTGGCTTACCTGTCCAGTGGTAAGAGTGGGGTGTTAAAGTTTCCCACTATTAGTGTGTGGCACTAGATTTGTGATTTAAGCTTCAGTAATGTTTCTTCTACAAACACAGGAGCCCTTTTGTTTGGGTCATAGATGTTCAGAATTGAGAGTTCCCCTTGATGGATTTTTTCTGTGATGAATATGAAATGCCCTTCTTTATCTTTTTTGATTGATTTTAGTTTGAAGTCTATTTTGTTAGATATTAGGATAGCTACACCAGATTGTTTCGTAGGTCCATCTGATTGGGAAAAATTTTCCCAACCTTTTACTCTGAGATAATGTCTGTCTGTGAGGCTGAGGTGTGCTTCTTGAATGCAGGAGAAGGGTGGATACTGTTTTCATATCCAGTCCGTTAGCCAGTGTCTTTTTATAGGTGAATTGATACCATTGATATTAATGTATATTAATGACCAGTGATTGCTAGTTCCTGTTATTTTTGTTTTTGTTAGTGGTGATGCCATGTGTGCTCACTTCTCTTCTTTGGGGTTTGCTGCTGTAAACTCATCATTTCCTGTGTTCTTGTGATTTCTTTGGGTTGGTACTTACCTTCTAGTACTTTCTATAGGGCTCGGTTTGTGAATAGGTATTGTTTAAATTTAGTTTTATAATGGAATATCTTGTTTTCTGTCTATGGTTATTGAAAGCCTTGATGAGTAAAGTAGTCTGAGCTGGCATCTGTTGTCTGTATAACCTCTGACCAAGACCTTCTGGCTTTCATTGTTTCTGTTGAGAAGTTAGGTGTAATTCTGATAGGTTTGCCTTTATATATTACCAGGATTTTCTCCTTTGAAGCTCTTAATATTGTTTCTTTATTCTGTATGGTTATTGTTTTGATTATTATATGGCGAGGGGACTTTTTTTAATTCGGTCTATTTGGTGTTCTGTAAGCCTCTTGTATTTCACAGGCATGTCCCTCTTTAGGTTGGGGGAGTTTTCTTCTATGATTTTGTTGAATATGTTTTCTGTGCCTTTGAGTTGAACTTCTTCTATCCTGATTAATCTTAGGTTCAGTCTTCCCATGGTGTCCCAGATTTCCTGAATGTTTTATGCTAAAGATTTGTTGGATTTAAATTTTTATTTGACCAGTGAATCTATTTCCTCTAAGTTATCTTCAATGCCTGAAATTCTCTCTTCCATCTCTTGTATTCTATTGTTTATACTTGCATTTGTGGTTCCTGATCATTTACCCAGGTTTTCCATTTCCAGAATTTCCTGTTTGTGTTTTCTTTATTGCTTCTATTTCAGGTTTCATGTCTTGAATTGTTTCCTTCACTTGTTTGAGTGCTTTTTATTGATTTTCTTTTTCTTTTCTTTGTTTTTTGTTTTGTTTTGTTTTGTTTCTGTTTTTTGAGACAGGGTTTTTCTATATTGCTTTAGAGCCTGTCCTGGAACTCTGTAGACCAGGCTGGCTTCAAATTCACAGAGATTGGCCTGCAGACTCTACCTCCTGAGTCCTAGGATTGAAGGAGTACACCACCAACGCCCAGCCTAAGATGTTTTTAAAATGAGCATGCAAAGCTTCTCTAATGCACAATGGGGCAAGACTCTACCAGTGAAAGTCAACTGAAAAGCAAACATTGAACTTCAATCTACAAGATCTTTGAATATAAAAATTATTAAATCCTTACTATATAATGAAGAATTTAAAATACAAAAAGGTAAGAGAAAAAAATCACCAAGATGAGCAGGCAACAAGAAAGTAAGTCATGACCAGCCCATTTTGAAAACAAATCAAGTGGGAACTTTGGAATCCTCACTTCAGCTCAAATGTAAAGTCAGAATGAATGGGCTGAACAGTTGATTACAGAGCTGGGAAGATGGCTCAATGTTATGAGCACTGGTTGCTCTTACAGAAGATCAGAGTTCAGTTCCCAGCACTCATGTTAGTCAGCTCACAATTTCCTGTAATACTGGTTCCAGGGAATCTGATACCCTCTTCCGGCCTCTTCAGGCACCGAATGCACAAGGTCACACATACATACACTCGGGTTTAGGCACATGCATATAAAATAAAAATAAACAAAAACTTTTGCCAGGCAATGGTGGTACATGCCTTTAATCCCAGCACTCGGGAGGCAGAGGCGGGCAGATCTTTGGGGTTTGAGGACAGCCTGATCTACAGAGCTAGTTCCAAGACAGGCGCCAAAGCTACAGAGAAACCCTGTCTTGAAAAACCAATAAAACAAGCAAAAGTTTAAAAAAAGAGTTGATGACAAGCAGGTGAAGAGTCTGCTTCTAAAGTTGAAGATACATGTGAAAAACGGTCCCAAGTAAGATAAAATGAAGACTCAAAAGAGTGCTTGAAAGAATAAGGGGCTATGATGAAGAATGAGTGATTTTTTTTATTTGAGTCTCAGAGGGATATGATAGAATGATCAAGAAAATTGTACAAAGGAGACAATTATTGAACCTTCTCGGAGTAGAAGACAAGTCACAAAAATAGGGAACAAAATTTTTTAATGTCTATTTTTTACAAAACAAAAGAGAGCTCATTTTAAAGCATTATAGGCTTTGTAAAACTAAAAAATAAGAACGCGAAGACATGCGCAGTGTCTTCAAAACCATGAGGATAGTCATGTCAATCAAGAACACATAGCCAGCAAAGATGGTCTCACAGAGTGACAGAGACGCTTTTCAATAAAAATCATGTTAGAATTTTTAAATTACTGTACTCTATCCATTAAAGGAAGTTCTCACCGTTGGTCTATGACCACCTCTCTACCCTTAAAAGCCAGCAAGACTTTAAAGAGCTTTTATCTGTTAGACTGTCTCAGAAAACGTGTGCCCTACTGGGAATGAAGAAAATATTTTAGCTATTGAGTCTGCTAAGGTACATTTTAATAAATAATGTGGCTTTTGAAAAGATTACTTTGACAGTTACTGTGAGCACCAATTTAGGGTTGTAAATCTCTTTTTGCTGTGAGCACTAAAATTAATAATTTAAGAGCCATGTCACCTAGGGTGATAGAGTAAGGTCAACCAAAATATCCTTTTACATGAAAGCAACAACTAGCTGTTAACTATTAAGATTTTTCAGAATCTTAACAGGCAGAATGTAGCTTAAAGGGACAGTGATTTTTAACATACACAGGGTTCATCTCTAACACCAAAAAGAAGAAAAATCTAGAAAGTAATCAAAGGCTTAGAGCAGTCTAGACAGCAAGTGTTCTATCAAGCCGAATGTGTTGGGCGGGACTGTGTGGAACATGATCTGACTGTTGAATTCCAAGAGCATGAACAGGAGCCTACTGCTACTCTACTTGGGCTGTGCAATGAGTTCCCTGGGCAGAAGCAACGCAGGGCAATACGGCATGGTGGTTGATAAGATGTTCTGTATGTCCCTGGGCAATAGTTTCAGCAGAAGCATTATGTGCATGAAATACAAACTCATAGCCAGAATTCAAGCATCTATTTGTAAGAACAAAGTGCTGCCCTTTCCATGATGGGTGTGTTCTAATGTAGTCAACCCACCACCACTCTGAAAGTGGGAATTCCTCCCACAGTCCACCTTCTTTGGATGGTCCTCACATGTCTGTTATATGACCCCAGATCCTGTCAAGTTGATGGGGAATATCATCACTCACAATGTCTGAGACATGAGGGCTGGAGAGCCCCTTCCCCATACCCCTCCGACTTCACTTCATTTCACTGTTCAAAAATGATCAGATGTTCCTCTTCTGTGGAGGGCTTCCTGTATCTGGGTCAATACAGCAGTCAGTTTTTGGACTGGACATATTTCACAAATCCACAGCTTTAACTGAGCACACTACAGCACATACAGTGAAGAGGACAGGCAGCCTAGATATCAGGGCAATGTGGAGACTGCTGGAAGGCCAGAACATAGGCGTGAGGGGATCACCATGCTGGACTTTTCCTCCACAACAAACTTAGAGGTGTGAGCTACTCCCATTTCCTCCTATGTTTTAGTAGTCGTAGATTTAATACCCTGTAAAGCCCCACAGCAATGGCACAGTCCACTCTCTGATGTCCAATGAGCCACACAATACTTCTAACTAGAGTGGAAACCCCATTTCATCCTGTCTCCTCTCAAGCATGGTGGTCACACGCTATAGTTATTTTTGGGGTCATCCTGTCTCCTCTCAAGCCTGGTGGTCACACGCTGTAGTTATTCTTGGGGTCATGTGCATGCTGGAGAATGCTTTCTTGTCATAGGATTAAACAAGTGTCCTCACGCAACTGATCAAAAGGCCTACAAGCTCCAACTTTTTGTAGCGATCACATCTCTGTTGACTCTTGGATACAGTCACAGAAAGACTTTATTTGGAAGCCAGAGTTTTTTTTTCAAAATTCACTCTGTTCCTCAAGAAAAATATTTTTAAAAATGACCAGAGAGATGACTCAGACAAGCTGCTTTTCCTAAGGATCCTGATTTAATCCCCAGCACCCACAAGTCTGCCCATAACCATCTGTGTAACTCCAGTTTCTAGGCATCTGATGCCCTCCTCTGGTCTCTACCAGCATTGTACACATATGGTACACACACATACATGCAGTTAACACACACATACACACACACACACACACACATTCACACTATTTTTAAAGAAAACAATCAAAAGCCAAATTCTTTAAATTTTATTTGAGAAAATAATACATGTTAAATTTCAGTAAAAACAGGGAAGTAATTATAATTTATGCACTTGGAGGTTCTTAGAAAACAACCTACAGAGAAACCTGGGTTTACGAGAAGAGGATAAATTTTGTAAAAACATTTTTCTGTGTAAATATTTATCTGTGGCCTTCACACCTCACCTTATCTCGTGTTGTATTATTGCCATACAGTACGCCCTGAGTATACAGTGAGAATGTGATAAATACTTATTAAACTGAAGAACTAGCAAGCACTCTTAGCTGCATCATTTCTAACAACCGAACCAGCTCGTACTTTTCAGCTTTTTGATGACACGATTCGACAGGGGGTCATATTCCAATTGATCGGCTCCCTGGAAGATGTAGTAGTGTCCTAAAATGGAAACAAATTCAATTCTTTAATTCTTGCCTTGTGTTCCTTTGAAACACAGAGTTGATTTTAAAGTTTATCTAGACTACAGAAGGTGTAATTGAGATGTCAGTATCGGGGATCCTTGGCAGTGCACCCTACTCTGATGTTACGCCCTGAACAAGAGAGGACATGGGTCTAGGTCAGTCATACAGGGATCTTGAAGGAGGAAAAAGCTAGAGAGAACTCAAACTTGTTTTTAATCCCGGTCCACTCAGGGGGAGAGGAGAAGGAATAAAATGAGATTTCCATTCTTCTTAAACGTGTCATGTCTCTCGTCTCACACAGCGTGCGCTGTGTCCTTGCTATGTGGTACTGACAGGCAAGTTTGTTCAGGCTGAAGTGGAACATATTCACACCACAAATGTGAGCGTCTTACACCCACCCTGCATCCCAGTCTGCATTATTGCACTCTAAAATGTGATTTTCAGTATTTTCCCAGTCTACTTACCTCTGAAATAGAAGCCTGCATCAATTTTAGACTTAATTCCTGCGAAGTTCAAGGAAATAAGTTTGGGATAGTTAGGGTCCATGGACTGCTGCCTCACATCATACCTGTAGGGGGAAATAGCAGGGACACAATGAGAAAATGGACTTCATAACGTGAAGCACACATTCATCTTTCTCAAGAGTGTTTTAAATGTACTGATGAAAAATTCAAAGACCTAAATGGTTGGTTGATTTTCCCTAAGTTACTACAGGAGTCAAAACTTGAACCTTGAGTCTAGTCAAATCTCTTTCCAGTCTCACAGTGTTTCCCCCGCTGCTCAGACTCTTCCCATGCAGCCTGGCATTGAGGAGGGCTTGATATGTGACACCTCAGGTGGAAGAGGCAGGCAGATCTCTGTGAGTTTGAGGCCAGCCTAGTCTACAGAGTGAGTTCCAGGACAGCCAGGACTGTTACATAGAGAAACCTTGTCTTGGAAAATCAATCAATCAATCAACAACAACAACAAAAAATAAACAATGTTGGATTACAATAAATTGCACCTGTTTGTCCAGAAAGTCTTATTTGGTGAAATCAACAAGTCCTATTTCTCAAACAAAGCTAAAGTTGGCAAACCAATTTATTTCACAAATATATGGCATTTAGTTGAAATTAGATGTTGAATTTTAAAAATTCAAGAAAACAGAGGTTTTTCTATTTTAGTATATCCTGTTGTGTCTTACATCAAGCATGCAAACTGTTTTCCTCAGAAGAGGAAAACATTAGGTGAGTAAGACAACCAGGCCCTCGCTGAAATGGGCAGCTGGCTTCCCTGTGGCTCACTTGTTACTCAAAGGACAGGTTACTCATTTTGTTTTCTGGGTCCACTGGCTCTGAGAAGGAGTCTTGCAGTCCAGATACTCTCCAAAATGAAATTAAATCCGAAACCAAAGGCCCAGAGAAAAGAAACAAGTCAACAGTGGCTGTTTCAGACCCATGTTCTCTTGCTGCCTCTCCCAAGAAAGACAAAGGAATTAGAAACCTTCATAGAAAAGCTGCCTTCTGTATCCAGCACCAACATACAGAAATGCTTATAGGCAAAAACTCCAATAAAATAAAAATTAAAAATATATCAGATGATCATTAAAAAGCGAACAAATAAACAAAAGCTGCCTTCTGGCAAGTTCCATGCTGTGCCTGCTTCTCAAGTCTTAGTGGACAAAGTACCAGCCATCGGACCTCACCTCCAATATCGTCTATCTGCGAAGAAGTAGACCTTATGATGAGATGGGTCAAAGATGGCTGCATCAATCTTTTTCACAAACGCAGGGAAGCCCAGAGAGTATATGTTTCTGGGATAGTGTGGCTCTGGCACTAAGTTATTTATTAACCAATACTTGTCACCTGTAAGGACAAAGACAAAGAGCACAACAAAATCACACCAAAGAATAATACAAATACTGACTTACTATAAAACACCTCTCTTGTGTAGAATTCTAAAATTAACTTTATTTTATTTGTGCTGGGGCGGAGGGGAGAGGCAAACCCGAGACTCCCATAGTGAGTAGGTTCTCTGTCACTGAGAAATGTCACCCCACCCTGTTTTTGTTCTCAATCATTGGTTTACCTCCTTGGCTCTATGGTTTGAATGTTTTAAGTGCCATCATCTCATATTTTATACACCTATCCCAAAGGTTGTATATATTTCTTGTATAGTTGATCTTGTAGGTTAACTTATCAATCAGATCTCTGATTACAGAAGTAATACCCTGTCCTTTACTTCACTTCTCCTTAAAGTGTTCTCAGTGGCAGGGCCAAGCATTGGCGTTACCTTTAAAAAGAAAGAGTTGATTTCTGCCTTCTATTTCATAAGCAGCTTGAATACCAGATGGGATGGTTGGCCACATGGAAGAAATTGAAGTGACGTTGGTGGCTGGACTCCCGGGCAGCTTCCACCAGAAGAACCTGGTGGGAAATGCATTTCATATGTGAGAAATTGCTGTAGATGCGTATTCTTCAAAACACAAATGGGAACTTGTGAAACAATTGAGTTTTTCACTTTATTTTCACTTTCTATTCCATGGCTTTCTGTGTGTGAGCACCGTGAAAGAGAACCTGACTTAAACAGGAACCCCAAAAAAGAAATGCCCAGGATCTGGACTCCAGGGATCTAAGATTCTGGTGTGGCCTCACAATGTTGTAAGGTTATCTGGTTTTGAAGAAGTTGCTGTTTCAGAATCTCAAAAGTAGGAGGCAATCCTCCCTCCCACACATTAGCCCTCCCCACTGCTCTTCCTACTACCCAGCATCTGTTTCCATTTCTGCTCCAAAACAGAAACTAGGAGTCATTCTGGAATTCTCCATGTACAAGGAAGTCTACACATGATCTTCTTCAAGAGTTCGTGAGAGTGTGTGTGTGTGTGTGTGTGTGTGTAGGTATTCATGTATATGTATATGTATATGTACATGTGTACACGTGTTTGTGGCGACCGCAAGTGTCTTCCTCAATCACTGAGCCGCATCGACCCTGCTCCCCTTCCCTGCACTGGGATTCATAGTCCATGTGGTTGCCCCTGGACATTTCTATGCGGGACTGGGGACTAATCTCAGGCTCTCTTCTTTGAACGCTGCACACTTTGCCAACAGAAACATCTCCCCAACCTCTGAGACATCATCATTTTTACCTGGGCTTCTCAACTTGCTGTGTTTTCATTCCCTAGCCAGATTCCTACTACAGAGTTAATTTTTTCACACACTAGTTTCCTACTTAACACAAACGGCATCACACCAATGCACTATTTTTTAAAAAATTTAAGATCTCTCTAAACCTTGGGAATCAAGTTCTACAACTTTGCCTTACAAATTTGATCTACACCCTTTCAAATATCTTCTGACAAAAAACAAATGAAAATCTAACAAGTTTAGCCGCATATCCCATAACATTGATTAGCTATGAAAATGATCATACCTGTCTTTAAAGAAAACAATTTTGTCTCCCACTGTTGTGACCGCATCAAAGGTCAAGCTTTGCTGACAGATAGTTGATGGTGGACTGACAGGGTTTCCTGAGGTTGGCTTTTTCAGTGGGGATCCTGAAAATACATTTTGATGTTCATTTGAGGAAATTTTTAAGAGGAAAGGCTATTCTTTTTAAATATTCTGTTTCTTGAAGGAAAATGCAAAACAGTCATGCTTCCAATGAAATTCATGAGAAGTGTGCTCTGAGGAGTTGCCCCACTTAGTGGCAGCATCACAGCTGAGAATAATTGAATGTCCTTTCTCTGGAGACCCCATCAACAGAGCACTGATGCCGTTGTTAGAACACATTCCAAACGTTAGCAAAACGAAAACAGTGTCTGTGCAGCCTTTCTCATAGCATAGTCACAGGGTTTAAATTACTACAATTTTCCAAATATGCAAATGAGGTTATTCAGTAGAATGCATGGTATTGTATGGCAAATTCTGAGGTTCATCTTACCGTAGAGAGACTGAATGCTTTGTATGTCATCAGCAGAGAGGCGGAATGTGTTGGGATTAACATAAATATAGGCAGGGTACATTATTGAATTTGGATTGTTGGAATGCTGCAGCCCCAAAGAGTGGCCAAGCTCGTGAACAGCAACAAGGAACAGGTTTATGCCTAAGAGGCAAAAAAAAAAGCAGCAGAGTAAAGCTGTGAAATGGATTCTCACTTTTTATTTAACCCACACTTGAAATTGTAGATGTTTAGGGGGTATTATGTGATGTTTGGATGCCTACACTCATGTTCAAGACAGGATAAATACATATCTTCAAATATGTACCATTCATTTGTGATAAAAGCACTCAAATCCTTTCTTCCAGCCTTTTGGATGTGATAGTACACTACTCTTGTCCATAGTTGTTTCGCTGCACCACAGTGTCAAGACTCTGGCCTCATTCTCCCAGTACCAAGGGATCAGCCACCACCCATCTGCCTCCCCTTTCTCCTCAGCCACTGGTAACCACCATTCTGCTATCGGCGTTTGGGAGACTAACTTTTCTCATGTCTCAATATGAATGAGAGGGTAGGGTGCTCATCTTCCTGCGCCTGACCTTTTTACAGAAAACCCAGCTCCATTCATGTGATAGGAGTCTGTCCTTCTAGTGACTGAATGCCATGCCCTGTGACTACGCTGTGCCCGTGAGTGCAGGTTCCTGCAGAGGCCACAGTTGGGAGCTGCCCAGCCTGGGCGCTGGGACGAGAAATAGAACGCAGGCCCTCCACACGTGAGCTCTCTTGGCCTCTGAGCCATCTCTCCGCCCCATTGCCTTATCGTTTGGATGGAAAAACACAACACCTAACACAGTAGAGGGGATGTTTGAGAACCCTGTACTTATTTCCCTGATCTTTCAAATAGTTTTTCTCAGCCTCGGTAATGCTGTCATTATAGGCTAGGTAAGTATTGTTAGAGCAATCCTCTACTGCAGATATTCAGAGGTCTCTAGTTGCACCACTCTGGAAGTATGAATTCCCCACTTCTGCTTTTAACTGAAAATGTCCCTTTGGATCCAAAATTGTCTACAGTTATGGTCCATCTCATTGCCAGATAAATGAAATACATTCTGGCATGATTCTTCCTAACATAGATCATAGGTATGTTTGGTAGCTCACATTGCCTCTAATTCTTTCTTAAAACTGGGGACACTTGCATGTGTCAGTTGTCCAAGCCACTCAGGAGGCTGAGACAGGGGGATTGAATTAATTTAGAAATTCAAGGTCATAATGTTTTGTAAAATTAACTCCCATCACTGTTAATCTGCCAGCAGGGACTCTCTGTTTGTCTGGTGTTTCTGTTAAGTTATATGCTCGTGGGGAAGATTTCTCCTTTCTGTCTCTGAATCAAACATGTCACTCAGTGCTGTAACAGAAACTCATCAAGCACCAGTCAGACTCTCCATTACTGGGTCAAAACAATACGTCAATACTGGGTATGGTACTGCATGCCCATATCCCAACTCAGGAAAATGGTGTAGGAGGAGCATGAGTTCAAGGCCAACCTGGGCCACATAGAATTTTCAAAAACACCTTTTTAAAAAATACAGAGTCAAATCAATTTTTAAATTAAGTTGGGGAATAGCCAGGCGGGGGAGGCACACACCTTTAGTCCCAGCACATGGGAGGCAGAGGCAGGCGGATCTCTGTGAGTTTGAGACCAGCCTGGTTTATAAAGCTACACAGAGAAATCCTGTCTCTGGGGGGAAAAGAGGTCAGCAGCCAACAGTACATGTTCTAGTCACACACAGACTTGCTACTGACTTTTACTTATTCTCCCCAGGTGAGAGCAACTGCTTTGATTTATGTTTCTGGGGTCCATTAGAATTCTAAAGCATTGTCACTTGGTGAAGAACTTACAGCCAGCCCCCAAATGACCCTGGAGAAAATCTCACACATGGACCATGTCTGGATGAGAATCTGTAGCTCAGCAAGTGTAGAATCATACATGATCTACCTCTGTAGCCTTCGAAATGCCTTTATCAAAGCTGTGTCAAAGCTGTAGGCTACATGTCTGCCTTTCTATGTGTAAAAATATAGCTATACATCATATGAAAACTCAGTCAGAGAAGGGGATTCAGGGTAGAGAGATCACATTCTTGAAAGTCTCACTGTTTTCCACATGAAGGAATTGTATAAAGAACTTCCAAGAGATATTAGAAAAGTTACTGAAATGATAGCTTAACTTTTCTTTTACTAGGGATGACCTCCAATAATAATAATAATAATTAACCTCATTCCCCATTATCTGAGTGGGATAGTGAGTTACAATCCCAATTGATTGATTGGACGTTCTGAAAATGGTATCCCAAGATCATGCAAGGCTCCAAGACTACCTATGAGCTTGTACTTCTCCACAAGGATCTGTAAATGTTCTATAAATATCTTGCCAACTCATCATGAATCTAAGAAATTGTCAACATATAACCAATTACAGAATTAGGGTTTGCTTCTAAGTTTAAAGATTTTACTGGTCAAAACCCTTTCCAAGAGTTTACAGTACATAACTTGCTCATGGGATCTCTAACATAATCACACCCAATACGCTGATTTGCAGTGAGGAAAAATTGGACTAAATATATAAAATATTAAATTTGATTTAGATGCAAACAATCAGAATTTGATATTTAAGACTATAATATTTTATCAGAATATATTCTTTCACCATCAGGGCCTATCTTAAATTTAGTTATGGCTAGTTTTCATTTAAAAAAATAAAGAAAACTCTGGTACCTCGAGAACCTTTACTCCAGGTTTCCGCCTCATCGAAATGTGCATCTCCTTGAATTCCAGGTCCAGGGTAGAAAGCGTGCGCTATTGTACCACCTCTGCCATCAAAGGGACTGTAGTCTCCATGAACTTTTTAAAACAAAGGAAGTCATTAGTCAGCTACATCTGTCACAAGCATGACATCACAGGGTACAACACTTGGTGGCATCACGGGTGTGGTGAACGAGGCAGTCACACAGCCTGACAAATGACACAGGTGAAGCTGCGTACCTCCAGATGCAAACAGGATCATGATGTCCGCCTCGCCTGTGTAAACCCTCCTGAATCTCAGAGGGGTCACATCGCTCCAGACACGAAAAGCTTTCTGAAACGCACGGTCAACGTCCTCACGTCTCATGTCCGGGGTGTAATTATAGATCCTGTGTTAGAGTAAGAGGGAAACAAACATGACACCATTGTTAATTGCATCTCTTCTAATCTCTCAGTTCTGCACCCATGCCTGCCGGAAGAACTTCCCCACATACAGACAGTTCAGGTTAAAAGAAATGTTGACGTTCAAACCAGTTTTTCCTTGAAAAACTTTTATCAATCAAACTGTAATTTAATTTCTTCTTATTTATAAGTTGCTAGTAATTATTGTGAAGGATTTGCTTTCTTTTTTATTAATTTATTTGTTACATTCCAATCCCAGTTTCCCCTCCCTCCTCTCTTCCTGCTCCCCCCACTCTCCTTTCCTCCCGTCTGCTCCATGGAGAGGGTAAGTCCTCCCCTAGGAAGTCTACTAAGTTTGTCCCTTCATCTAGCTGAGGCAGAACCAAGGCGCATCCCCACTAGACTGGGCAAGCTACCTCCCCATATAGAATGGGCTCCACTAAGTCAGTTTGTGTGTTAAAGTTAGATCTTGGACCCATTGCCAATGGCCTCATATATTGTCCCAGTCACACCATTGTCACCTATATTAAGGAGTCTAGTTCGGTCCTATGCAGGTTTCCCATTTGTCAGACCTGAGTCTGTGATCTCTCACTAGTTCAGGTCTGCTGATTCTGTGGGTTTCCCCATCATGGTCTTGACTCCTTTGTTCATATTATCGCTCCTCCCTCAATTCAATTGCGCTCCAGGAGCTTGGCCCATTGAGTAGTTGTGGGTTTCTGCATCTTTTTCTGGAAGAGGGTTCTAATTTCTCTGGGGTTGTGGATTGTAGACTGGGTATCTTATGCTTTATGTCTGGTATCCACTTATGAGTGAGTACATAGTATATTTGTCTTTCTGGCTTTGGGTTACCTCACTTAGGATGTTTTTTTTTTTTTTAGTTTTGTCCATTTGCCTGTGAATTTTTAAATGTCATTGTTTCTTACAGCTGAGTAGTACTCCATAGTGTAAATATGCCACATTTTTTAATCCATTCTTCAGTTGAAACCTCATAAAAGAGGGTTTGCTTTCATAAACACAAATATGCATTGTGCCCAAATTCCACATTAGTCCATCTTTGATATTCTGCAGACCTCTGTCTTCTATTTGCATTCAATTCAGTTTTGTTCTGTTTGCTTGCAGCTTCTCTGCTCTGCTCTGGACTGACTGACAAGCGAATGGCTGCAAGTCTTCCTTCAGTGCACAACTCTCCTTACTGAGACAGTTAATTGCGTGTGGGGTGCCTGTGTTCATACATGTATTCATGTGTATAGCTGTGTGTGCTGTGTGCGCATGCATGTAGAGGCCAGAAGTTGACTCAGGTGTCTTCCTCAATCGTGCTCCCCTTTATTTATTGAGGCGGAATCCCTCAACTGAAACCAGAGACCCTGATTCTACTAGTCTCCCTAGCCAGCTTGCCCTGGGCATCCCTTGTCTCTGCCTTCCGTGTGCTGGGATGACAGACAGCCACCACGCCTGTAGTGGCATTCCCATGGACTCTTGGGATGTGAACCCCGACCCCCATGTGTGACAAGCACTTTCTCCATTGATCCATCACAGCCGCCTGGAAACAACGAATGCCTTGGTGTTAACAGCTGACAGGGGCTGCTCTTAGATTTAAAATGTTGTTGTGGCTAAATGTTTCAGGGTTCTAGAAGCCACACCCACGGGAAAGCAGAATTCACTGGGCGTGTATCGACTGGGCGTGTATCGACATTACCTGTAGGTGAGGTGATGCTTCGTCCATTTTTGGGTCTCCTGCACTGCCCTGAGATTCTGCATATCGGGAACTCCACAGCGAGGTGTTTGCATGACCAGCAGAGTCTGGTGGTCCAGTTGCCCAGTTGCTTTGAGCCCAAAGAACTGCTGCATTTCCTGGATTTTTTCTTCTAGGTTTCTATTGGCTTCCCATTTTGACTTGTGAATCCTGTCCTCATTAAAGTCATAATATTTTGTCAAGTACCTCTGGAAAAAACACAAGTAATGTGCACAATTACACTGTGCACGTTGTACATGGCCAGAGTTCTGTTGGGAGCCCTGCAAACATGGCTGGCAACATGTTGGTGTTCCTGAACCAGCATTTTAATCACAGCTACAGTGTTCTATTTAGACATCAACTACAAGGGAGAAAAAAATTTAACTTCCATGCTACTAAAACATGTCATAGTCAGATTCACCAAAGCCCAGCAGAAAAATGTCTTGTTATTCTGCTTCTTCAGATTTGTTTCTGGGTTTTTAGAAACTATTTTAACATCAAGTGTAGAAGGGCACATTGTAAGTGGCAAAATTTTTATTGTCAGGGTTCTTAAACCATTTAGTTTGCATCAAAACTTGACTTAACTGGCAGAGTAGCATGCTCGAAGATCTGGGTTTGAGACCAGGAAAATCTTGACACAGTGAAACATTTGGATAAATTCAAAGTAAAAATAATGTTAGAAAATAGAGCCAGCCACTGAGGAGACCACCCCAGAAAGGCCATCGGAGTCCACAAGTTCAAGGTCAGACAAGACAAAACAACCGACTTGGTCTCAAAAAGAGAATGTATGTAATTTTTAGAAAATAGGAGGTCATTTTTTGAATTATAAAAAGTTAAGATTTAAAAACTTATGAATAAATATCTGAGGCAAATGAGCATAGAAGGAGAATGCTGTAACTATCATGAAAATTCGAGGCTACTACATAGATTAAGCCATGTCCAAATCTCACATCATTAATGGATATTAAGTTACTAATACAAATAGAAGACAAAATGGGGTGGGCACGCAAAACACAGCACTCTGTCAGAAATGTAGTCCAATTATATTAAGCTAAACTATTTACCCAAAGGTTTTAGTAGATAGTACAATTATTCACCAATTTAATAACATTCTTTCAAAATCATCACTTCATTTGGATATTCCTCTATGGAAAACTAAGCACGCTGAAAAGAAAACAGCTACCTACGCTGATTTTCAAATCAAATCATACTTTTGAAACTTGCAAATTCAGTAGAGGTTAAAGACACAGGCTAGACCAGCACAGCCCTGCCATACTCACTTCAGCAAATTCTGTTTCATTCACGGGACTGGCCCCGCAGACAGACACCTGCAGTAGCACGAGGAGCGCGAGGAACTTCATTGTGCCCAGATCCTCTCAGCTGGGCCCGCTCTGCTCCCTGAGTTCCCTTTAAAGCCCGCCTTATATAACCCTTTAGTCCGGATCTGTGAACGTGACTCACAGCTGATATCATCCCTTACTGTACTTCCGAATCATGTGAATGGACAGTGGGTCAAAGTGTTATCCAGCTTATCACTCACCTAAGCATCTCCAGTGTAGTTCTTCTAGATAACCAGTGAGCCTGAGCTTCTACTTACTTATAAGCACAGGTAATACACAAGAACAGAAAATCTACCAAAACTCCGCCAGTAGAGTTTTGGAAAGCTTGGTGTTGTTAATTCTCTTATACCCATTATAGATGAAGTGCTTTAAAGGCGGTTTTAAAAGAATGTGTGAAGAAAATACTTTTGCTAGAATACACAGAGCTCTGCCCAACCCCTTTAATCCCATCACAAGCAGCTTCTAGATGAAGAGTCTAATGCATGATTAGGGGCCTGTGAGATGATTCAGCAGACAAAGACACTTCCTCCAAAACCTGATGACCTGGGTTGGATCTCCAGGACCCCGCATGGTGGAAGGCAAGGATAGATGTTTGGAAGTTGTCCCCTGGCCTTCACATGCCTATTATGGCATGTGCGCACACACAGAGACATATATAATAAACAAACAAACAAATATTGATGTTTCGTTATTATGCAAAACAACAGACACAATTTGGCTTCTTCACACACATGTGTCCTATGCTTTGTTCCCCTTTCCTAAAGATTTTAGAGATCTGGACTCTCTTCTCCTTGGACAGGAAGAGAAGAAACACCCCCCCACACACACACACACACACACACACACACACACACACTCCTGCCACCACACTATCCCGTATCCTGTGGCTTGATTTCTAGGTGATCCACTTGAATTGGGGACCATGTGATTTATCCTGCTTATGCTATTGTGACAATTAAACGAGACAGTGAATTAAGCACTCTAGTGACAGGAAGTTGCCCGCTATCATCCAGTCTGTTCCTTTCTAGCTTAATGGGGAATATCAAGCATTGAACTCAGAAGCAGAAGACGCTCAAGGATTCAGAAAGAGAATAATCATGTGTTGAACATTGTCAGGAAATCCTTTCACATACTGAATTTAACTCAGTAATCAAAAGAGGAACAGAACCGTGTTGGGCTAGAAGTGGGAGAATGGAGGGGTTTTGTTTGTCTATTTGTTTTGTATTCCTGGTGTTGAAAAAATACCTAGAAGGTAGCAGATCCTCAGTAAGTACCTATCACTGAATCTGGTTGGAAAACTTTAAGGACATTGGAAACGTAGCTCCCAGGTGGGAGCAATCACTACAAGGAGGGTGTGTTCCTGATCCACTGAAAGCAAGAACTGGTCTCATCCATAGCAAGACAGAATTCAGTTCTTGGAAGATTTGCAGGAAATGTCTCATGCGTGTAGGATGAAGATGCAAGGGAATGACAAATATACTAAGAAGTGAGAGAATGCCCTAAACAGAAATGAGAGTAGATGAACATACCCACATTTTGTTTCTCCTGTGTTTTAACTCACCAGTTGCTCCCAATTAGCCAAGTGTAAGGAGATAAAGACTACATGGGCAGCTACAGGGCACTTCAGAGGTTGTCAAGTTAATTCCTAGACTCAAGCTGACCTGCTTAAGCATCTTAGTCTGTTGTTTTATGACCTTCAAGATGAGTTTCCCACTTGTAAAGTTGAAGTAAAAATCGTTTCTACATCATGGATGGTTATGAATATTGCACTAAACAATAGGGGAAAGTAGTGAGCCTCTGGCCTGGCACAGCTTACACATTACCTACAATGCAACCCTACACCTACAGCTCAGAGAACATCACAGAAGAGTGGGTAAAAGGATTACAAGTGATAGAGGTCCAGAACCCTGATGTGAGATAGTGTCTTTTAGATATGACAGTGACGCTGCACCCATGAAAATTCAACAATATGCCCACTTAAGCAAGACCTGTGTAATTACAATACCAGTTAACGAGTCACCATGGATGGGGTGCATGCTCCTGAATGAAAGCTACAAGCAGTCAATGGTGGTTAAGAGAAAAACAATCACTTTTCTCTGGGGATAAGCCCCCTTGATATCTTGTCCAACACTGCATGATCAGCCTTAAAAACATACTCATAGGTTGGACTATGGTGGTGCAGCCTTTAACCGCAGCACTTGGGAGGCAGAGGAAGGCAGATCTCTGTGAGTTTGACTCCAGACTGGTCTACAGAGCGAGTTCCAGGACAGCCTCCAAAAGCTACACAAAACCCTGTCTCGAAAAACAAAACAAAACAGCCCCCAAAACATACACAGAGAAGCAAAACTGTATGCTAAGTGGACTCAGTAAGATCTCTCTCTCTCTCTCTCTCTCTCTCTCTCTCTCTCTCTCTCTCTCTCTCTCTCCACACACACACACACACACACACACAGTTCCATGATTGCAATGTTCCTTCACACTTTCTTACTGCACTCTTATTTAAGGTATTTTTTAAAGTTGGTGATGAGAATGAAGAGGAAGATTGACTAGTTTACAGAAGGAGCTACAGGAAGCTCCTGACCCTGGTCCTGATTCAAAGCTGACAGTCCCAGCAGAGCCACCATGGGGAGTGAGAATCAAAAGGCGGCCAATGGTGCTCAACACAAACAGAACCTTTTATGGATGTGCAGAAACCAGCCACTGCCCAGCTTCTTCCTACACAGAATGGTGGGTGCTTATCAGAGTTTCCTTAAGTAGAAGGCATATTTTGTAACATAAAGTTTCCAAAAGTATAAGAATTTAGTCGTTGCCACATCCTTGGACAGACATCAGGACAGTTGAGTATCAATGAAACCTGGAACCATTTGTAGTGCCATTCCCCAGGAATCCAGAGGCAAATAGAAGCGTGGTTTCCAGGAAGGACCCGTGCTCCATTGGTGCACAGAGAAATGCACGCCTTCCCTGACCTTTCACACACTGACGGCTTGTTCGTGCAGGGAGAAAACTTCAGCTGCTCGAATTTCCTGCTTTAATGGATAGGATATAGGAGGCATGTTGGGGTCTCCTCACTGTGTCCTGCTTGTTGCTACTCCATCCTTCTTTCTCCATTTTTATTTTCCTGCAATGGAGAAAGGCTCTTCAAAGTGACACGTTAAATACAATTATTTAAAGCTTTCTTTTACAGAAAGGTTTTGAGTAATATTTAGGTAAGCCAAACTCTTGCTGAGTTCCTCTGCGGTCCTCTGTCTCAACTATAAGCACATTTACCACCAACAAGAAGCGCCACCCTCCTGGAGTCAGAGACTGCGTGTGCTGGGTGAGACTCCAGGAGAAACAGCACCCACCAGGAGACAGTGGCTGTCGGTGCTGGCTGCGACTCCTGACTAAACGGACTGGGCAGCAACCTGCTGCTCAGTGTGCCTTTGCAAGTCAGAGAACGGGCGAGTAACTGCCACTTCAAAGGCACGCTCTACTGCCTTCTGCATAAGTGCTCCTCCCAAGACTGTACCAGAAAGCTCTCTAGCTCGAAGACAGTCTTCCCGCCTGGGAAGTTACAGTGTTGGCAAAAAATCTTGAATGTGTGGAGCTGAGGAGTCATAACTAGCACCATGTTGTAGCTCAGAAAAGGATGTAGAGGGAAGAGTGGGGGAGGCGCAGAGAGCCCCACCTGTCCTGTTCCTCAGCCAATGGCTCCTTGCAAACAATTGTAAGCTAGGAGACAAAATGCAGCTGAAAGTAGTGACCTCAAGAACAGAGGTGTGTTGACGCATGGGTGTGTCTGGTGCTGGAGAGGGACTGTAATTCAGGGAGAGAGCCTCATTTTGCCCACATTAAGCCTATTTTCTTTACAATACTAGAATTGTAAAGAAAATAGTGTGTGTGTGTCTGCGTGAGTGCATGTATGTGTATGTGTGTGTGTGCACATGTGTGAGTGCGTGTGTGTGTGCATGCATGTGCATATGTGTGCGTGCTTATTCTTCTTCTCCAGTAAAAAGGTGAGTACATGAGGGCAGTGATCTATGACTCAAATGTGTGACCTGACTTTGACTCCGGAGCCAGGTTTAATGGAAACAGACCTGGCCTCAAACCTCAGCTATGTCACCTACAAGCTGTGTGGTTCTCTTGAGTTATTTAAGGTCAGTTCCCTGTCTGTGCATGACCTTGTGAGGGTTAGACAAAAGAATGCGATGGAGTAACAGGAAGAGGAAAAACTCAAGAAAATATTTGTGTCTTCAATTTATGTGATTGTGATTTACTTATATAGCGGCAGATCATTCTGTAGATATGAAAGAGAAAAGGGAATAGCACCATGAGACAGGACTTTAGAAGAACTGAAAGAGAAAACCAGAATTTAAAAAACTCCATAGATGTGACTGTGGGATCCCTTTTCCATGTACATATTCAAACTGTGTACATGAGGGACCTAAGCTATGGTTATAAAATGCTCACTGTTCAGCCCAAGCCTTGAGTCATGCCTTCCCAAGCAAACATGGTCTTTCAGGGACCTCTGCTGCCCTTGTCTGACCTTGAACAATGGCTCCTTGAATTGTGTGGGCCATGCGTACAGTCACAGATTCAGCGCGCCGCGGGCCGCCTTCTACTGAAAGCTGTGGAAACTCGCAGACTACAAGCACACTGTGGGTAGTTGAGGAGGGAAATGGCTTTGAATGACTGTTCTTCACTGGTCTGTTGTCTAGCTTGCCTTGCTACTGTCTGGATCAGAACTAGACCATGCAGGTCCCACAGAAGAGAAAGCACACAGGCTGTGCTGAGGAGAGGGGACGGGGGTTCAAGAGGGAGGAGGGGATAAACCGAGAAGGGAAACAAATGGAGACAGAGAATGAAAGCTCTGGAGCTGGGCTACCAAAGAAGAGAGTTCTCTCTGCCTCCATTGGTTACCTCACTCACCTCAGCTACACACAGATAAAACAGAGAGGCCCTGCCTTATTTAGCACAAGCCTTTTCATGAGCTCAGCTTTCATATCTTAGTTTCTTGAGGAACAGTAAATCTTTTGGGATTTTCCAACCCAAGTCAGCTCTAGAAGAGCCACTCTGAGAGTCAAGAACTTCCTTCTTCTGAACAGCGAGAGTCAGTGAGGTGATTAACGAGTTCTTCAGAGGATGGTGAGTCATGCTGGAGTCTACTTATAATTGCAAACTGCCTCACCATGGTAAGAATGCCTAAGATTTTATCCTAGATAAATCCTAGATAAAATCCTAGATATTACTCTACACATACATAATTCAAGGAAATTCACGGGGCACTTCATGCCTCTACTCACGCTCTCCTCTGCTTCTGGAGAGTGACCCTGTCTTCCGTCTGCCCAAGTGGAGCCTGGGCGCTGGGTTGCAGCATGCTGACTCCCATGGCGCCCCACCTCGTGGCCTCCCTCTTGTCTGCAAGCCCATCGGAGCAGCTATCTCTGTGCATTAGCGGCCATGGGCACAAGCAGCACACTAACTTTCTAACCCTGTTCACAGAGCTCCATGGAATCGCGCCTCTCAGCGCCTGCCTGGTGATGCCGCATCCTCACTGGGTCTGCAGGAAGGACAAATGACACCAGGAAGCTGCAGTTTATATGTTTCCATGTCTCTTTTCTGAGTAATTAGAACTGTGTGTGGAGAACGTGAAATGCCACCCGAATTGAAGACGAGATTTTTTTTCTTTACCTTACTGTAGGTCTATTTTTCTTTTCCTCATTATAAAAATTTAGATATTTTCTCCAATTATTTAAACAATGCATGCCATCCTTAAGATAATTGCACTAAGAAAGGAGAAAAAGAATCAAATGCAGTTGCCATTGAAGCACAAGACCACCACACTTGGAGTCATCACCTCCTGTGACTTCCATTTTGCACATGTATACATGCTGCTCTTTCATAAGCATAAATTCAAAAACGTGTGTGTGGTTCTTACAAAAGACACCTTCCATTTCCAACAGAGTAGGTCCTTTGATTGTTTGTTCTTGCTCTATATGCATCCTCTTTCTCCTTCTGTCTCTTCATTGGATAATCCGTCATCTTCTTCTGTCTGGCTCCTCTCCATCAACTCGTTATAATCAGAGTTTCTCTCCTTGCTTATGATCATGCAACTGTGTGCACACACATGTGTGTATAATGGCAAAGGAGGTCTCTCATGTTTATTCTGTAGAACGGAATTCCTTTATATAAATTTCTCTGACTCCTTCTGTACACACTTTATGCTTGTTTGTTAGGTCAATGATAGATGCAAAAGCAGATATCAAGTCTGAGCTGCAGCCAAGGGCAGCTCCCATGCTCCTGGCGCTACTTCCATGGGGCAGAAAGAGTGTTGAATAGGGTTTGGTAGCGTGTGCCTGTAACTCTTGGGAGATGGAGGTGGGAGGATCACACGTTCGGGGCTACAACAAGCCACACGAGACGCTGTTTAACAGCAAGCAAACAAGCACGAACAGGGCACTGCATCACCACACCAACAGGTGAGAATCCAGAAGCTCCTCTGAGCCTCAGCCACCACGGTTCTGAAGCAAACAAAAAGAAGCAAACTCGAGATACTGAGGCAGATGGTCAGCCTCTCCTGCATCTGCTCCCCTTTCTTACTCTATCCTGGAGGCTCAAGACCCCAAGGCATCCGGGAAGACACGGCCAGATGTCCTGCTCAACCAAAGCTGGGACCTTAACATCGTATGACAGTTTCACATTTGAGGCAAGAGTCTTTTGAGGTTAAGCAATACATCCCTTTAGATGACAAATGCTCTCTTCTTCAAGATGACAGTTTGATGAGGTTGTTTCTTTGCATATTAAAATTCCCAAAAAGAGTCATAGACAGTCCTCAGGGGTTTGAGATGACGCAATGCAAAGGGAAAGCAGAGTCTGCCCAACGCTGCCCCGTGTCTGTGGGGACGCTGAACTGACTATGTGATACAGAAGCATCTGACCTCTAAGGAGATGAAGTGAGCATCACGCAGTACAGCCTCCTGCCAGGGCCGATGAGGGTGAGGGAGGCACTGAAAGGTGAGGATGACCAAGACCACCGAGAGAGGAAAACTCCACTCGGCTTCAGAGCCGTTGACCATGCAAATATTCCTTCATGAAGTCTTGCCAGATTACCTTGGATGCCAAGCCTCGGAGAGTGGGAAATGCTAGGGAAAGAAATTTAGGAAGGGCAAGCCAGTGCTACTCACAGCTCACCTCAGAACATCTGTTTTCCGAAATTGGGAAATGGAACGTATGAAAGAAGTCATTGATTGGGTTTTAATGAGTCAACCGACCATTACTGTAAGACTGGTACTGAAAAACAAAACGAGTTCCCTGCTCTGACCATCCACGGGGAAGCCCACTGTTTTGATATTTCATATTGCTGGTGGTTTGACTTGACTCTCTATTTTCCTATGGGGAGAACCTCCATGGTGAACAAAGTCTGTGATTTCAGCTACAATCCCTTTTATTATCATTGGCACCTCAGCCACAGACTTGGCTATTTTCAGTTGAGACAGGGATCCTTCATATTCTCACTGTTACTCAAGATCGCCAGGGCCCGGCTAGCTTTGGCTCCTCACGATGGCACAGACTGCTTTCCATCTCTAGGAGACTAAAGACCAGCAAAGGTCATGGAGACGTGAAACGAGACAGGGAGTCAGGATCTGACTGCAAAGGAACCTCTGGAGTGCCGGGCCCTGGGATGGACTCCTCTGCCCATGTTTGCATCGTTTTATCTTGATGACGCTAAGGTGCTGCCATTGTCTCTATTTGCATAGGAGGAACTTGATGCTCAGAGTTCTCAGAACTTAGTGAGCCAAGCAGCTGGTAGAGAAGCTGAACTGCCTTCAGGGATATTTTTTGATATATCATGTACAAACTGAAAAATGTACAAATCACGGTACTCATTTCAATGGATTTTCAAACGCGAATGTGCCCGTGTATCTATAACTAAGCCATTTTATTTAGTTTGTCATTCTACTCAGAGACTCTTCAAAGTTTCTGTGCTTTCCCTGGACACTGGTTATTAATGGGATTTTTTTAATTAGGAAGTTCTGTTAGAAAAATAACCCAAATCCTATTTTTTATCACAAAGAATTTTACCCATCTCATCTGACCCTGTCTTAGCACTAGCCATTAGATAAATAAGAGGTTTTCTGCACCTCTTCCCAGAGAAGCTATTTTTTTTCTCAAGGCCAGAAGAAACTCAGGTCACATTTTGTCAGATGAGGTGCAGGGAATTGGGACCCATAACTCAAAGAATTCTGGGAAAGCCCATGATGCAGTTCTACAACATCCAGTGATGCAAAGTCGGTAAGCAGAGTTGGCTTGCTGATTTTCTTTTCTTTGTTTTGGTGGTGTATTGTGCACTGAACCCTGGGCCTCACACATCGTAGCAAGTGTCCTGCTACTAGACTGTAGCACAAGCACCTGGCTCACACACAAGAGAACGATGTGATACTACATAACCCTGTGAGGAGAGCAGGCCATGGGACCAGACTGCTCAACTGGAAAACAAACAAACAAAAAAAGACAATCTGATGCATGGAGAATGCAATCTTTGCGTTAGTTACATAAAACTTGTCACTAAATTGGTCTCATGCTATTGTGCAATTAATGGTTGATTTGTTGTCTGCAGATAGATTATTTTTTCAGTCTTGACTTTAATGTGACTATCACTGACCATCAAAAAGGAAATGAAACCATTCCCAGACACAGTAGGCATTGCTGAAACCACAGTAAATTTACAGCAAAATAAGCTGCCCACGCCTTCCTAAGTGATCTGAAAAGGTCTAAGTCATGCCCTGAGGTTACTGGACTTCTTATTTTCTCTTCCTCTTTTGCAGAAGACTCAATGATTTCATTTACATCCTCAAAGATTTTCTTAGTTGGTGTCTTTTAGGTGGGAGTGAGAACAGCTGCTTAAGTGGCTTCTTAAAAAATCCAATCCCAAAGCAGCACCGGGCAGTGCAGAGGGTGGAGTAAGAGGAGGTAAAGAGCCCCTTGATGGGCATGAAGCCTGCAGTGGCTCTTCTGCTCAGTCCCCAGTGCCAAAGTGGCTTTCGTGGCAGAAGTCACCGAGCTGACACAGGCAGACGACCTGACACCGTGACCATAGACGACTATCTCTGAGTGAAGCCTCGCCCAAGGCACTCATGGGTTAGCAAATAATCCCTGGACAAGGAAGTAAAAGACCTGCCACAGGGGCCCTGCGATGGCTCAACAGCTCCATCCTTTACCAGAGGAGGCTGGGATGTGAGTAGGTAAACCAGGAAAGGCAGACAACCAGGAAAGGCAGACGACCATAAACGCCCTGAGAAACCAAGGCACTCCTTGGATATATATCCCAAAGAAATGATATCTGCCTTTTAAGGAAATATCTGTACCCCCATGTCCATGGCTGCATTATTCACAACTGCCAAGGGATGCAAGCATCCTTGCATGGGTGAAGAAAGTTATATATACATAATATATGGAATTTTATTTGTTATTAACAAAAATTCTTCATTTGTGACATGAGTGGACTCAGAGACTATGCTAAGCTAAAAATGCCAGATACAGAAAGACAAATACTGGAAGAGCTTGCCCATATATGGACTCTGGGATTGTCAAGTTTGTCAAAGCAGAGGGCGGAGTGTAGCTGCTAGGACTGAGGAAAGGATGGGAAATGAGCTCTTGCTGGTCAAGGAGTGAGGAGTGTCAGTTTGCAAGACAGATGGGCTCTGGGGATCTGATTAAAACATGGAGGCTATAGTCAACTACACTTAATAGTCTAATTAAAATTTGCTAACAAGTCTTACACAGTCTCATCATTTAAAAAGGAAGAAAGGAAAACAAATATACCAATTACCTTGTCTGTGTTGATCATTTCTCAATATAAACAACCAAAATATCAAGAGGATGGACATGTAGGGGTAGAGTGTGTGCCTAGCAAGCTTATGATTGTGGGTTCAGTCCCCTGTATCAATCAATCAATTAAATCAAATTAAGCTGGATGTCTTAAATATAAATGATCTTCCTTTGCTTATTATACTTTTTATGGAACAAATTATCAGTCCTTGAAGAAAAAGTTAAAGTAGGTATTGGTGATGCCCATTTACAATAAGCCAGTTAGGACATGAACCTTTGAAGTGAAGCTGTATACTGAGCTACATGAATATAAATTGGAGCGTAAGTGGTAAGGGTCCCAAGGGGATGTGTATATATATTTAAGCCTTTAGAAGTACACACCAAATCTTTCCCAGCAACCTGATGCTTATTGCTTAGATGTGGCCATCAGAGGACTAGAGCAACGCTATAATAACCTTCCACGTTCTTCCCCCAACTCTGTCCTATCCATTCTCTCCTCAACCTGCTTCAGCCACACCCATCATGCCAGGAGGCTGTTAAATTTGTTAGGGCAGTCTGGGGCCTGGGCTCTGGCCAGGACATTGCATGGTGAAATGCGTCTGTGCTTCGAAGGAGAGCTTTTAAGGTCACACACCTTGCAGTGTGTAGGCAAGCCTGTCCAGCAGGAAAGTGAGATACTTCACACTGCTGACTTAAGATTTCCAAGGGCTGAGGTTACATGCACAAGGCCCTCAGTTCAGTGACTACCACAGCAATAAAGATGTAACAAAACAAAACCTCAAATATCTCTAGATAGCTCTGGGCCCCTCCCAAACCATATGACCCCAAGGCATCAAGGGAGTAAAGACATGTGGGAAGATAGCGATCTGAGCATGCTCACTGTGTGATTTTATAACACCTTTAAGTCAAAGGCAGTGCCTTTCTCATCTGATCCTCCCATCACCCGCACAGACACTCTGCCATACTCTCAGCCCTCCTGGTGTCCAGAGGCCTACGGAGTTTGTGCGCTCTTCTCCAAACGTGTCATTCTCTCTCCTGGGTAACATGCATCAGAAAATGTAGGAAACTGAAAAGTTTTATAGCCTGGTGGTTTTAATTATGCTAGTCACTAGAATGAAGGGGCCAATTTGGGAGTCCTTGGTTCAGTGTGCCAGCAGATTCCTTGGATCTACAAGTGCCCTCATTGTGACCTTCACTTTCTGGTAACCTGGGGTTTTCCTGGCACCAGCTCATGAGAAGGGAGGCAAGTCTTTGCAGTCTTCTTCTGCTTGGTGTGTATATATGTGTATGTGTGTATATGTAAACACACACACACAAATAAGACTTTCATTTTCTCTACTGTACACTGAAATTACAGTACTGGTGAGCACAGGCAATCATAATATAAGTAGAAGCCCAGGAAGGGTTCTGAGAAATAGCTGCATTTGGAATGAGATTTGAATGTTGAAGAGGAGGAGGCAGAGATGCCTGTGATGGTTTACACTAACTGCAGAAATACAGAGCTTGACTGCTTTGGTCACTGAAAGGTGGTGACTGAATGTTAGGGTAGAATTATAGGGGGGGATAAGAAGGGTAGCTGGACACATTGAAAGGTTTGGCTGGAAAGGGAAGTGTGTGCAAGGGTTCAGGCGGGTTGGAAGTTTCTAATTCTCACTGAGAAGTATGAATCATGTTCCGCAAGGGGTTTTGAGCAAGGAATGACATAATTGTTAAATAAGTAGGGAGTTTTCAGGCCTCCCATCTGCTCCTGAATAATGCCGAGGCTGCTGGCTGGCTTTATCCAACTTTGAGTTTGTTTGCACTTATGACTAATTTGGATTTTTTAGGTAAACTATTAATATAAGAAAGCCATAGATGTGTCTTATGTACAGACAAAAATGAAGAAATATTTTGTCCTGTCATAATGTTCTAAGTAAAATGATGTGATTATGTCAGGTCCCACAAAGATTGACTCCACTCCATCTTAACTAAGGGTCAGAGAGTTCAAAGCTGTCCTTATACTTATAAGTCTACAACTTGGCGGCTGTGGGATGTTTTGGCCTTGGTAAGGGATGTCTTATTCTAAATAACAACAGACTAAGGCTTAGGTGTGTTTACTCTGGACCCTGAAGGCTGTATGGCATGTGTGGCTGCCAAATACCTGGAGGATTAAGTAAGTCTGCTTGCCCCTTACACAAGGTAATAAAAGTCTTCTGCCATTGTCCCCACTTTCTGTTGGGTACTTAAGATTGTTAGAGCATAAACTAAAGGCATTCAGTATGGTCTGAATGACCCTCCTGACACCTATACTATGTCTCCATCTCATCTCCTAACTCCCTTAGCTATTCCTTCCTGGTCCACACTCCCCCCCCCTCATGTACAAACAGTGGGCTGCAAAGACAGCTTCCCGTGTGGTTATAGGTAGCTTTCATAGGGCTGGGATATAGATCAGCTGACAGAGTGTTTGACAAGTATGCATGAAGCCCTGTGGTATGATGCTGCATGCCTGTAACATCAGCACTTGGAAGGCTGACAAAGGATGGACAACAATTCAAGGTTGTCAGCCTAGGCTACATGACCCCACATCAATCATATAGTAAATAAATACATAAATAAACAAACCTCCTCCAAAACAAGATTTTAAGGCTCTGTAATATTTTTTTCCAGTGTGGTTTGAGTTACCTACTAGTTTCAAACTAGAAAAGAACACAAATTTTATGTACATAATTTTTGAGAAAGAGTCTTGATATGTAGACCAGCCTGGCTTACACCTTGATATATAACCCAAGATGGTCTGGAACTTAAAGCCATTTTCCTCTTTCTGCCTCTTCAGTACTGGGATTGAAGATGGGTGAATATTAGCCACTGACTAAATGCTTATTATCTGGCTGGTTATTTCTGCCTGGAAGGAATTAATTCCCAGTCAAAAGGCTGGGTGGGAATGGAGGATGTGTTTGGTCTACTTTGGGTCAGTCTTGGAAACATGGAGGTCTACCTTCATGGAGGACTGAAGATAGAAAATATCCATTTCTCGATCTCAAAGACTTATGATCTTCATAGATGAGATAAAAGGAGAGATAATCTGAAGAGATAATTCAGCAACAAAGCAGCTGTGAAATAATGGCAAAAGCAAACTGAGAGCCAGAACCAGTGTGCCTGAAGCATCAACCATGTCCCTGTCTTCAACCTGTAAGGCACATTGATTTCATCCTTTTTTGGGAAACACACTAAAGTTAGAAATATGCTCAACAGTGCTACGGATGATGAAAATAAATAACCCTGGTACTCAGGACACTAAGAAAGAAAGACAATGAATTCAAGGCAGTGTGGGCTGCCTAGGAAGTAGGCCTATTTAGACATGTAAGTGAGAAGAAAGAAGGGAAGGCAATGAAGGAGAAGGTAAAGAAAGAATTCTTTTTCTTATTGTCAAAGAACAACTCAAAGGCAATGGAACTTCAGTCATGGTCTAAGTCTAGGTCAGTGAGTCAATGCTATGGAGGAAACCATTGACTTCCATGGAACCAGCTACTTCCCTCTCAGTGTGTGCTTTCCTAATGTGTGTAACCCTCCCCCAGCATATGCCCTCAGCTCGGTCTCCTGAGTGGGACCTAGAAAAGATTCTGACTATAACAGTTTGTTACAAGGTCAGCACAGGACCATTTGGATACCTAAAAGTATGTAGACTCCTCCCCACCCCATTTCAGTTCTACTTTGTCCCGGCTGTCTTCTTGGCCTCTAGGAACATGTGTTCTAGGAACAGGAGTGACTCACTTCCTGGAGACATCTTTGAAGCAAACTTGTCTCTATTCTGGTTGTGTCCTGCATGAGATGGAGAGGAGTGGGGACCCTGTCCTCCCAAGATAAGACAAGAACTTAGGGAGCCATTCAAATTCCAGACTAACCAGCAGGGTCAGGGTGGTAGAGCATTTCATACACACCAATGTGCAAGAAAAGAATTCACAGGCTACTGTGCTTCTCGTGTGAGCAATACGGTGTTGGAAACTTGTTAATTTTCCTTACATTAAACCTTCTGAACATGTTACATTAAAGAAAGAGCAGGTCCTTTGTGTGGCCCCACTCAGTCTTTAGAGGGATGGCATTCATTTACGGAGACTTGCAGTCTCTCAGTCCATCAGCATTCAGCTTTGATGGACTATCACCTGTGGTGGTAACTCCACACTAAGGGCCCTAAGCTCTTTCTTAAGTTCTCTTACCGGTGAATATGTGGGTGTGCTTTCTGGTAATTGAACACAGAGTATCACACATGTGCCCTAGCACAACGCACCTGTGTGCTGTCCTATGTTTCTCAGTAGTGTTAGATTAGGAGATTTTTCTGTATATTTTAAAAACATTTGACAGAGACTGATTGTGTGTATTTATAAAGTACAGTATAATATCTAAATGCAAGTATGCAGTAGATCAAGATAATTAGCATATCCATACTTTTTAATATCTATTATTTCTTTGTGATGGGAACATTTAAACTTTTATTTATTGACTATTTAAAATGTGTAATTGATAGTTGCCTGCTGAGATCTAGAACATTAGAATTCATTCACACTGCTGAGGCGCACTCTGGTGCTCACTGACCATTTTTTATCCCCTCCCCTACCACATACACAACAAAACAAAACATGATATGATATGATATAAGGTAAGGCAAGGTAAAACAAAAAATAATATCTCCAAATTGGATAAAAGAAGAAAGTAGAGACAAGATCCCAAGAGAAGGCACAAGAATCAGAGACCCACTCATAGGCACACTCAGGAGTTCCATGAAAACGCTAAACTGGAAGCCATAATGTATACCTGCGGACCTGTGCAAGCCCTGTGAGGCTGCCTCAGTCTCTGTGAGTTCCTATGAGCTTTGATCACATTGGTTTTTGAGGGATGTGTTTTCTTGGTGTCCTCCATCCCCTCTGGCTCTTACATTGTCTGCCTCCTTTTTCACAGGGTTCCGTGAACTCCAAGCGAAGAGATCTGATGTAAACATCCTTTTTAGGACTGTGTAATGTCTGTCTGTGGTCTCTGCATTTGTTCCCATCTGCTGCAGGAGGAAGTTTCTCTGATGATGTCTGAATAAGGCACTGATCTACGAGAATAGCAGAATGTCGTTGTAATCATTTCATTTCCATGTTTTTTGTTTTGTTTTGTTTTGACACTATTGCTGTGGGACATTCACCAGAGAAGACTCCTCAGACATGGGGCTAAGCCAATAGAAATTCAGCCAGTCAGAGATTACACTGGGTGCTCAGGATCCCACTGTAGCAGTGAGTCTTTCTCAGGATGAGCTTTTAGGCACAAAAAAAAAAAACCATATTCTGGGTTGACACGCTTCGGTTAACAAGAACAGTTGGCCAGAATTGTAACTACAGAAGCCAAAAATCAAGGCTAATACACTTAGAGATTTCCCGGTAACTATACACTGATAGATTCAGTCTTTGTTTTAACTTTTGGCTGGTGGTGCAATCTACATGCTGAGTTTTACGGCCTGAATTATACTGCCACCCTGGAGTCAGTTGTGCTGAGGTCTGGGCTCTGTTACAAGTAGTTTGGGTTTTATCGTAGATTTCTGCGCTATCCAGTCTCAGGTTCTTGGTCACCAAAGCAGTGTCAAGTGTGGGTGCCATGTTATGGAGTGGGCCTTAAGTCAAATCAGGTGTTGATTGGTTTCTCCCACAAGCTTGTGCCACGATTGCCCAAGAATTTCCTGCATCCGGGACACCATTGTAGCTGGTTTGGTGTTTACATATTTTTTGGTAGCATGTAGAGTACCTTCCTCTACCAGAGACTCTAGAACATAAAGGTAAAGGCTCCATGTAGGCACCAGCTAGACTTCTCTATTAGTGAGTTGTGTAAGTGTTGTCTTCAGCAATTGGGCCTTGCTGTCAGTTTGTGGAGAGCAACCCCATGGTCTTGGCAACAGCTCTGGTTGTTTGGAGGTTCCTCCCATGGGATCCCTTTGGTCAACAAGTCAATTAGATAAAACCCAATGCCAGTACTGGAAACTTCATTTGGTGACAAGAGATGGCCACTTGCGGCTCTGTCTCTCCCATTATCTGACGATTTCATTTAGAGGTCCTTCATGTATGTATACATTTAGGAAACTCCAAATGTATTAGATACCTCTCAAATAATCCTTAGTTTTAGCACCATCTCCCCATATTCCCTGCATCATTCCCCTCTCCCCTCCCTGTCCCAACTTGGTCCTCCCATTCTATCTCCCAAATCCATAATGATCTATTCTATTTTCCTTTCCTAGGAAGATCTATCTTTTATTCTATACCTAACCTCTGTGGTGCTTTGAATTGTTTTTATTTTTCCGATTCAAAGACTTTCAATGATTGCTATTTCACTGGGGACTGTAAATTTGTTTACATTGCTTATCTGATTTTGACTCTACTTTGATAACTGGTATATAGTGAGAAAACGATCCTCTTATTTTATACTTTACAGATTAGTGAAGTACAGGTTTTTAAAAATACAGTCTTATGAATTTCTGGATTTCCTCAATGTCTGTTGTTATATTCCCCTTTTAGTCTCTAATTTTGTTAATATGAATATTCTCTCTCCACCTCTTAGTTAATTTGGCTAAGGGCTTGTCAATCTTATTCATTTTTCTCAAAGAACCAACTCTGTTTCATTGATTCTTTGTTGGCAGGAGCCATGTGACTTCTTCAGGGGACAAGGTCTGAGAATAGTACGAACTAGCTCTCCTTGTGGCAAGACGCTGAAGAGACACTGGCAAAGTCTGTGAACAGTTCACTTCATAGTTCTGGGCATGACCCCGAAGCATACGTGCTACCTGCAGACTTCGCTTTCACTATGCTAACCATTTGCTGGCTACCTGTAGTTTCACTTTCTCAGTCACAAATAAGTAAATATTATAAAAGGCAAACTTCCCTCTGATGACTCTCTCCTGAGTGAGCCAGAGGGAATGTTGTTACGAATGTATACAGTGGACCTGATTCAGGTGTGACAATGAATTCAGGCATCTTAAGAACAGGATGTTGCCTAACACACCCTGTAACTAGCCTGAAAGAGTCACAGTAGCTCATGAAGTTTAATATTGCATATTTTCATAACTGTCTGGAGGGAATAATTTTAACCACAAGAGTCTAGGAGAAATGCTAATAAATAGATGTTATCAGGAGTCAATGGAAACAATCTAGAGACAGGGAAGAAGTAGAATCATAGAAGCCCACAGTTTTATCATATTTGTGCCAATTCCCTAAGAAGTTGAGAGAGATGAGAACAAGGGACAAGCAGTGCCTACTATTAGGAGTAAGTTTCCAAGTGATGTTGCTCATAGGACAAAAGGAAAAACCTGGTACATCCCCAGAGGAGGTGGGGTAGTACAGAATGTAGAATGGATTGATCCACCTTCAACTGGTGAGTTGACTGTGAGAACTCAGACCCTACCAAATGTAAATATTAACCACTAGAGACAAAACTGTCCCTCACTGTACATGACGCTGTGACCACAAAGGCTGCCAGCTGGGCACCACGTTCTAACTGTGGCGTTGCTTGCAGCACTGCTTATGTTTCTAGCATGAATGCTATGGATCAAATAGGTAGTTACCGGTAAGAGAGTTAGGGTACAGAAGGGGGAAGAAGCAGGGAACAAACTGGCAATTGTTGTAACCATTTTTAGAAACTTAAGGAAACAAACCTGACTGTAAAACTGTTCAGACAAACCATTGAAATTGTACAAATAAAAACGGCCCAAGCTATCTGGGACCACGTGTTTGAAGCAGATGGTCCCAATTTCTTCCCAGGTCTTCTGACTCGTCTGGAATTAAACTTCCCTGAGTCTGATTGTTTCTTGCCATCAACTCCATTTGGGGTGGTCTTTTCTTTTTAGAGCTCTCAGATGTGCTAAGTTAGTATGAGATCTCTCCTTTTCTTTCCTTCTTTCTTTCTTTTCTCCCTCCCTCCCTTCCTCCCTTCCTCCCTTTCTCCCTCCCTCCTTCCTTTCCTCCCCCCCGCCCTATGTAGGCACTTAGTGCTCTTAGCACTGCTTTCACTGTATCCCGTAAGTTTGGGTTCTAGAAAGTCTTTAATTTCTTTCTTGGTTCATTTTTCATTCAGTAGAAAATTATTCAGTTCCATTGAATTTGTAAGTGTTCTCTTGTTTCTGCTGTTGATACTATCTTAATCTGTGGTGTCAGACAGGATGAAGGTACTTCAATTTTCTTCTATCTTTTGAGACTTGAAAAAGTTTCATGGAGTACCAAGGAGAAGGTACATTTTTTATGCTTGAGTGGAATAATCTGTAAATATCTCTTAGGGCCATTTGGTTTATAATGTCAGCTGGTGCGAAAAGTTTTCTATTTAGTTTTTGTCTGGATGTCCTGTCTGTTGGTGAGAGGGTGTATTGAAGACCCTCACTATCAGTGTGTGAGGGTCAGTATGATATTTAAGCTGTAGATGATGTTTCTTTTACTAACTTTGGTGCCCTTGTGTTCGGTGCATAGATGTTAAGAATTGAAATTCCGCTTGGTGGGTTTTTCCTTTGATGAGTATGTAGTGTGTTCTTCCTTATATTTCTGATTAGTTTTGTTTTGCAGCCTATTTTTCAGATATGAAAATTACTACACCAGCTTGCTTGTTAGGTCCATTTCTTAGGCTATCTCTTCCCATGATTTTATCCTTAGGTGATATGCATCCTTGATGTTAAGGTGTGTCTCTTGCGTGCAGAAGGATGGATCCTGTTCTTATATCCAGTCTATGAGTATGTGTCTTCTTATTGAGGAATTGAGACCATTGATGTTGAGAGATATCAATGACTAATGGTTGTTGTTGTGGTAGGGTGTGTGTGTGCGTGCGTGCGTGCGTGCGTGCGTGTGTGTGTGTGTGTGTGTGTGTGTGTGTGTGTGTGTGTGTGTGCTTCCCCTCTTCCCCTCTTTTGATTTGCTTGTCTGGGATTATTTATTTCCTATGTTTTCTTGGTTGTGGTCAACCTCTTTATATTGAAGTTTTCCTCCTAGTACCTTTTATAGTACTGAATTTATGGATAGATATTGCTTAAATTTTGTTATTGTCATGTAATGTCTTGTTTTCTCCCTCTATTGTGACTGAAAGTTTTGCTGAGTATAGTGGTCCTGGCTGGCGTCTGTGGTCTCTTAGAGACTGTAGCACATCCATCTAGGCCCTTCTGACTTAGAGTATCCACTGGGAAGTCAGGTGTTGTTCTAATAGGTCTGCCTTTATGTGTTGCTTTGTCTTTTTCCCTTGCAGTTTTTGATATTCTTTCTTTTTTTCTGTACTTTTAGTGTTTGATTATTATGTGCTGAGGGGACTTTCTTTTTTGGTCCATGTGGGAAGCTGTCTTTGTGGCGCTGCAGTCGGAGCCAGCGACCTGCCCACGGTTCGTCCCTGAGAGGGGGGAGTGTGAATTAAGGAAGACTAGGTAAAGACATTAAAGGAAAGACGGAGACACAGGATAGATGTCAGGAGGGCCATTCAGTCAATACTGAACGCCCCGAGTTTATTTCTCACCATTCTTAGACACCTTAACCAAAAGGGGAACATGGTCTCTTGCATACGGAACAAAGACTTTTCTTCCTCAATTCTCCAAGCATTTGGTTACCACACCTCATATGTAATTTCTCATTATCTGGCCTTGAGGGTCAAGAGTAACCTCACATCAGGCCAAGTCTGTTGTTGTTTAGATAAAAGTCCCAAGGCTAAGATCAAACACTTTTGACCTTTAGGTCTTATGACCTATTAAGGACAGTTTTGAATTCTCAGGCCTTTAGCCAAGGTGGAGTGGAGGCATCTTTCTGGACCCGGACAGACTCATCTATTGGTTGTTCTTCACTTTGATAGGCTAATCCTTCTTTAGGTTGGAAAATTTTTCTATTATTTTGTTGAAAATATTTTCTGAGGCAGAGGCAGGTGGATCTCTGTGAGTTCGAGAACAGCCTCCAAAACAATTCAGAGAAACCCTGTCTCGAGAAACCAAATATATATATACATATATATTTTTTCTTTGTCTTTGACCTGTGTTTCTTCTTGTATTCTCTCTTACCAGGAGATTTTTAGATTTAACATTTTATTTTATCAATGTACTCTTTTCTTCTACCCTGTTTTTAGTGGCTGAGGTTCTCTCTATCATCTCTTGTATTCTGTTGGTGAGGCTTGCCTCTTTGAGTTTCTCAATTTTTTACTTCCAGATTTCCCTCAGTTTGGGTTTTTTAATCTTTTTTAAGGACCTCTAACATATTCATAAAGGCTCTTTTAATGTCTTTTTCTTGTGCTTCAGCTACGGTGCAATATTCAGGGCCTGCTGTGGTAGAGTTGTTGGCCTTTCATAGAGACATATTGTCTTGGCTGTTATTGATTGTGTTTTTACATTGGTGTCTAGACATCTGGGTTTGGAAAGATTATAATTCTAGGTGCTGATATCTGGCCTTGTCTTTGTTGGGTGGGTGTTTTGTTACTTGATTTCTATTGTCCTCTCTGATTCTGTGTTGCCTAATAGGAAATTCCTCTAGGATGCTGATAGGTATGGCCACTGAGGGTTCCAAATAAATGTGTTCCTAGGATTTGGGAACTGACACTTTAGGAACCCCAAAAGGGGTGATGAGGGAATCCATAGGGAAGAGGAAAGCAAGCTATTGTACAAAAATCTGCTTAGTGCCCTGGGGATGAGACAGAGAAGAGAGAGGTGAAGATCTGTAGTTAGCCTACCTGCTTCCCTGGATGGAGTGAAGATAAAATCCTTAAAAGAACAAACACAATGGAATACAACTTCATAATCAGTAACAAAGTAAAGGAATCACCACCTCCCTTCTTCATTCAATTATGTTTGGGAACGAATTGGGGGATACTCAAGTGTTTATTCAATGAAATATGAGGGACACTAGACTTGGGGTATGTTTCCCTTATCATCTTCTGTTGCACAAATAATAAAAACCCAGAGACAGATATTGGGTTAAAGATGAAGATCAGAGAAGCAAAACAGACAGCCACTAGAGAGTTTTCACTGCTGACAATGCCCGGAACAAAGGGTGACCCTGTCCTCACACTGCGTCCTCAGACTGCATCTGTCTCCACCAAACCTCAGACTGCACTGAGCTCCTGTCTCCTCCTGCCTTATATTCCTCTCAGGTGCTAAGATTAAAGGCGTGGAATCCCAAGTGCTGAGATCACCTTGGTGTGAGCTGTGTTTCTCTTTTAGACTGGATCAATTTCATGTAGCTCAGGGTGGCCTTGAACTAACAGAGATCCATCTGCCTCTGTCTCCCTGGTGCTGGGATTAAAGGTGTGTATGCCACCACTGCCTGGCCCCTATGGCTGCGGCTCGCTTTGCACTGAGATCTTCAGGCAAACTTTATTTGTTAGATCATAAACAAAATATGACCACAGTCTTCTTCTGGATCATATTGTATTTCCTGGAACTGGATTTTATGACCCTTCCAGGGTAGTGAAGAAACCACACAGACCAGCATGTGACAAGAAATTCCATGAGTGAAGCAATAACATCTGGGATATTAATTAAGCATGACCCCGGTTGCAGTTCTTTGTAATGTATTTATAATTTAGGTGGTTTTTCTTTTCTCAAAACTAGTCATTTAAAAACAATAAAGGAAACACAAGATCCAGTTGTGCTTTCTGACAAGACAGCACTGATTTTTCCATGAAGTGATCAAGACAGAACCTTTTCCTAAGTTTATTGGGATAACAACTAGAAAAATCCCAGTTCAAAGACAGAAGATTTTAAAGCAATAGGGTTTAAAGGATTAACCAGAAACTAAACAGAAGGGTTTCTGTCACTGTGAAAAACCCATCAGCTTCCCTGAGTGAGGAACCTGGCCACCCAGCTCTAGCTGCAGTCAGGGTTCATACTGTGTTTCCGTTCTTCTCTGTTTTCTCTTGTGTTTAAATATTATGGAGCACAGGCTAAATTCCTCGCTGTATGATAATTTAAATAGAAACTGGGGTTTGGCTCAGTTGACAGAGTGCTTGCCTAGCAGCCATGAAACCCCGGTCCAGTCCCCAGCCCCACACAAACCAGGTGCAGCCTCCTCTCAAAGGAAAGAGGGAGACGGAAAGACCCCTGGGGACAGCAGGCCAGACAGTCTAGACGCCTCAGTGAACTCCAGTTTCAGCAAGAGATCCTTCTCGAAAAGTAAGGTGGAGAGCAACTGGGAGAGACACCTAATGCTGACCAAAAATGTCATTCTGCATTGATCGCTGGTCTACACACACATGCACACATACACATGCACGCACATACATACACATACAAGCACACACACGTACAAATATACACACATGCATACAAACACACATGCATACACACAAACACAGAGACAGACAGAGAGATGCTCTCAATGCTGGAAGCCAAAGTCTTCTTGCATAGGGCTAAGGCCTTAGAGATGTGAGATGATTGTAGGGTGATTTTTAGGAAAGAATGAAAGCAAGGAGTGAGCACCCTGAGCTCTGCAAACACCCAACAATATTCATCTCAATACCCTTTACCATTTACAGACACTGACGACGCAGTTTGAACTGAGCATGTAATTCCATTCCTCATCTCAGTACAGAGAAAGGTGAAGCAAAGATCACCAGAATGGAGGGTCAGTTTTGAGAATTCTGGACCTCAAATGCAAACTCTGGCTTCTAAAGACCATCCTTGCACTCCATTGTTGAGTTGCCAAGGTCAAAACTCCCAATCAGATCCTGTGTGTCTCCATGGAGGAATCTCAAGTGTGTTTTAGGGCCTGCAGAGGCTCTGATGCCATCTCGAGCCTTGGGCTCTGAGTCTTCCGTTTACTCAGCTCCACGGCTGGTCAGAGGCACTGCACTATTGTGGTGGGGACACATACAGACTGACGTGTGTGTAGCACAGTCACGTAGAGATGCTCGCATGTGTGTGCTCACACACAGACATGGACACATACACACACACACACACACACACACACACACACACACACACACCAGACAGTATGTGTCCTCTACCCTGCAGTTTTCGACAGCTGTGTTTTCCAAGTGCCTGCTGTAACAGGGGCACAGAGTAAGGGTCTCTTACTCTCCCCCCCCCACCGCGTTTCCCTTTACTTCTCTTTGTCCTGTGTAACTCCCAGCTCCTGCTTTCCGGGCTTCCTCTAGCCCTGTCAGTGGCATCTCAAATGCAAAGGTGCTTCTGAGTCAGTAGGGCTTGAAACCTTGAGACATCAGCAATATCAGCTCTCCAGCAGGATACGGTCGGGTTATTTAAGGTCATGCAGCTTGCCCTAACCTGTCATGATCATCATAGCTGCTTTCTTTCTCTTTCAAGGGCCACAAGGCCTATCACTCAGAGTCATCACCCTGGAGGGCATCTTGTCCTCACTGGCCTTCACTACAATCAGTAGTTAAAGTCTGACGCTGCTCAGTGCCACAAACGTGGTGTCAGGCCCTGCCTTCCCGTTTGTGGAGGATCTCATTAAAATTGTACCCCCCAGAGAGAGACTGCGTGGGGAGTCATCAAGACTTTGTAAACCCTGCGAGTGCCAAGAGGGGCTCTGTCAACTCAGGAGACTGCTGTCCTTTAAGCCCTTCTACCCTGAGCCCACCAATTGCATCTCAACACTGGAGTCATATTTTCCTTGTCTGCTGTGGATCTTTTAGTCCTCATTTGTAAAATTACCTATACCAAAAACTTCTTCATCTTGTAATTCTAACCTGCAACAATCATGTGATTAGAACTAGCTAACTTGGTATTTTTCACTCACATTTCTCACTTGGGTGGTTTGGCCTAGTTTTAACTAAAACCAAATCCTGACTCCACTCTGCAGTTCAGAGCCACAACCCCAGGAAACAACTGTTCTGCTACAGGGAAGCCGTGAGTGCAAACCTCAGTATAGTTAAATTTTGTTCTAAGCAGCTTGGATGGCAGTCTTCCCAACGACGATGTTCCAGCGTTCTAAGAGTGCCCAGCTCTGGGGAAAGTCTCAAGGGCATATACTCACTGCCTTCTCAAGCTTGACTCAGCCTTGATGATCATGACTTCACACGCAGTAACAGGATTTCAGCTGCATTAAACTTCCCCATGGTGAGTTTTTAGCCCCTGGGTCCAATACTTCACCAAGTATTCAGCATCCATGATCACGGTATCAAAGGGAGCATCTTGAAGAATCTTCACTTACGACTGGGCGGAAGTTAGATTATCCTCTGGGTACCATGAGACACACCGGTAATGCAGTTATGCACCTAAAGGTGTAGCTATGGCCACACGTCCGCCTGTAGAGTAACCGTATCCACTTCCTGTGGTTTCAAAACAATAGGTGAAGACCCAGAGGGTTTGATTTTTACACTACTACATCACCAGAGTTGATTTGTTTACTGATGTGAAAATAAAGCCAGGCATATGCTTGGAAAAAACGAGACCTTCTGTGTCTTCAGCTGGCTGCATCACGTCAACAGTCAAGTTGTGTAAGCACAGGGAGAGATGGGTTCCGAAAAGCACTGCCCAGTGCCCATGTGAGCATCAGCAAGAATGCAGTCTGCTCACGCCTTACACGCCCCAGTCAGTGCCTCTATCCCTCCCTGGAGGATACTGTGACTGTTAGCTAATCTTCCCTACGGCTTGGAAGCCTGGCGTCTTCCTCCTTGGCTATGAGGATGTTAGGAAATATACTCTTTGAAATTATTCTGAATAAGACATCTCCTAAAGAAAAACTGTTTGCCCAAACCAACCTTCAACTGTAGCCCATGGACAAACAATAATACACCCTTCGTTGGGCATTTTCCATGTACTAATAAGCTGCCATACCCAGTGCCAATATTATGCGTACATACCAACAGCTTCATGCTTGGTCAGACGGTCTTCTCAAAGAGCAGAGGGCCTTTAGACGCCACAACCATACAGGAAGCTGTCTTCTTTTTCTATAACCAAGACAAGATGATTCATGTTTTTATCCTTCATTCTAGAATGTTCCTTCTTATGTTTGTTAAAATAAAATTCCATATACTCAAAAACACTGTAGGTAACTTGACTAAGTTGCAGAGAACGGGCCTTGGTTACTTGCACTGACGGAACAGGTAGACAGCTCCACACCTGGAGGAATGGTTTCTGCGGCTGCTTCTGAGGGTGACCATTGTATCTCCCATTTAGTCATATCCATCAGATGACCACCACCACTGCCCATCCTGACTACACCCTCAGGACTATGAAGCAGCAGCTACTATCTGCTGAGCACTGAATATCTGCGCAGGGCTCCACTAAGGGGTGTCACGGCTGTCATTTGGACTTTCACACAGCTTTAGAGATAGAATGGCCGGGTTCAAATCCTAGTTCCTCAACACACTTCTGCATGACCTTGGGCAAGTTTCTTAACCCATCTATGTGTGCTTCCTCGCACATAAGATAGCAACAAACGTGGAACTAATTCAGGCAGCCCTGCTATGCAGAAAAATGCAAATGTCTGTTATTAGTATTTTCAGACAGTGTTCAGCAAGGTTCCATGATCTCAATGCTTTCACACCAGTCTTGAAGGAACAGGCTGAGTGAGGTTTGCATTTTAGAGATGTTTCCTTGTCTGTGTTAGAGTTTAGGTTGGGTGTCTTCACTGAAGCCACCCGGGACCCTCTTTAGCATCCGTCCAAATCTCCTGGGGTGGGGCTCAGCACACCGGAAGTGCTATTCTCAGCTCTCAGTCCCCTCAAAATAAACTAACCCAAACAAGCAGAGATAAAGCCTCCTGAAGGCCACACTTCACGTGCCCAAGGCTTTGAATTTCCCTCTGGTGGCCCTGTAACACTCCACATTTTGAGAAAACAAATAGAAAAGTTTGGATAGGCTGGTACTTTGGTCAGATTTCTGTTGTTCTAGTGAAAGAGCAGAGACCAGACAGTTTATAAAGCAGAGGTTTGCTCAGTTCATGGTTCTGGAGGCTGGAGGTCCAGGCCAGCATTTGCTTGGCTTCTGATGAGAGCCTTCTTGTTTGCCGTGTCCTGACAGGGTGGCAAGCATTACCTGCAGAGTGAGTGAACCAGGGAGCACTCACTTCGAGCAAAGGCATTCCTAGTATAACTCATTAATCCACTAATCCCTTTCCCAAGAGCAGACACAGCCCCCTCCCGAGGCCTCACCTCTCCAATACCAACTGCATAGAACTCTTCGGGGTAGATGTCCAGTAGATGACACTTAGGGGGCATGTCCACACCCTGGCAGGAGAGTGATGACAGGAGAAAGGAGTGAAGTCAGGAAATCAAGGCCAGACTCTGAAATGAAAGAGACTAAGGCAGTCTGTAGACTAGGAGAAGGTGTAGGGCTGGCCATGCATGAGGCAGAGGGTCCTGCCTGTCTGATCAAGGTCGTGCAGAGGGGACAGGATGCTGGGCAAGGGCTGAGCATGTGGCGCACTTGACCTTTATCCCAAATGACAGAGTCACTAATTTAGCTTCTCTTGATACTGGATCATGAGATGGGTAGAATTAAAATTATGTCACACCCCCTAATAAATAATAGCCTTATAAATATAGTGTCCTGTCCTGTGGGAAACTGAGGGGGATAAGCAATCTGGAAGAGAAAGAGGGAAATTGTTTCAATGGTAATGTTTCCATCATTATTGAATAATCTTAGGAAGAATACTTCCTCTCTCTTAGTCTCAGTTCCTCTCTCTCTCTCCCTCCCTCCCTCTCTCTCTGTCTCTCCCTCCCTCCCTCCCTCCCTCCCTCCCTCCCTCTCTCTCTCTCTCTCTCTCTTTCTCTCTTCCTCTCCCCTCTCTCTCTCTCTGTCCTCTTCTCCTCTCTGCTGAGACATTGCCTCACCATGTAGTCCTGACTTGACTTGGGACACTCATTATATAAAGGACTCTGGCCTCTAACCCACAGAGATCCACCTATTTCTGTCCCCCTCCCCAAGTACGCTGGGACCAAAGGCATGTGCCACCATACCCACCCTTGGTTTGTTTGCTTTTTGAGACCAAGTGTCACATAGCCCAGGCTAGGCTTAAACATGCCGTGTTTTCAAGGTGACCTTAATTATGGGTCCCTTGCCTCCACCACCTGAGTGTCAGAATTGTGGGCACACACCACCTTGCACAGCTGTGGCTGTGGTTTCTCATTTGTATATTTGTAATTTAAATAAGGAGATATAATTTGTATCTTCATTCTTTAACGTTGCATATCTAGAGAACATGTAATGCTGCCATGTCCTCATAGCCCCCAAATCTGCCACAATGAAATATTTCAAGAAAAGCATTGAACTTAAATGTAAAGTACATATTGCAATTCCAGGAAACACTTCAGAAAAAAATTAAATTATTATATTGTGTGTGCACGACCTCAGTGCAGCAGAAACGTGGTGGGCAGAGAATAACCTGCAGAAATCCCTTCTCTCCTTCTCCCCAGTGACTTCGGCAAGTTTAAACTCAGGTTCTCAGTCTCAGTGGTGAGTGCCTTTACCGGCTGAGCCATCTTGCTGAGCCACCTCTGAGTTCTCTGAGGAGGCTGAGGGGCTGTTTAGAACTGCAGTGGTGTGCAGAGGTCAGAACACTGCAACAGAGGCTGACCGCCTCTTTTCCGCTGGCTTCAGTGCCCCAGGAGCCTTGCTTTGACCATGGGTGTCTGGACTACCATCCTGCGACTGACAGGTAGAAACCCTTTGAAATCCATCTACTTAGCAGACCACCCGTTTCCACCGACACTAAAACTGAGAATAGCATCAGATGTATCTGAGAGTGACAGAAAAGCTCCCCCATCTGTCTAGAGCCACCTCTCTGATGTCCCCACCAATGTCTTTTAAACTTGTCTTTGACTTAGAACCTTCTTTGCTCTGGAAACCAAAAACTTCACAAAACTGCTTCCATGACGGAACACGGGATTTGGAGTAACCTACATCTGTGTACCCAGGCCAGTGTAACTCAAGGGACTCCAGAACAAATGATTTCTTGTTCCCTGGAAGGTGAGAGCTGTGTTTTTGTGCCAACACCAGTTAACCCATGGCATGCGCACTGGCCGTCCCTGCCGGGCTCTCTGCTTCGTGAACCCCACAGCAAAGCTTACCACTATCACACCTGTGCACGGGCTCCCTGCCTTCCTCAGCGCTGTCTCGGTTCTGTAACTCAAACCACAGAGAGTTAGCTGTTTCCTTGAGACAGGAAATGCAGCTCTTTGGGAGGGACCCTGTTTAGTAAGGAGTAGGGGCTGATGGTGGGTTTGTAGAAGTCAGCTTGACCATAGCTGTAGTTAGTGCTGTACCTCAGCCAATTTCTCAGGTCAATATGATCCTAAAATATGCCTGAAACTGATGCAGCTCCGGTCAGCACTGTGGGTCCCACACACGCGGAGAACCCTGAACTGTCTGAGTTGCATTGTCGTGGAAGCACAAGCCACAACAATGTCCACTTACTGAACTGAGTCTGGCTGAGGTATGAAACTGACAAGCCTTTCACGGAAAAGCAAAACTCTTCCGTAGAATTGGATGGGTCAGGTGAATTTCTTTGTCCTAGTCTGTGCTGTGCCTCGCTTTAGTGTCCTGTCTACAAAAGGGAAATCAGTTGTTGAGAAAAACTATTGTCATAGCATCACCATTAGAAGGACATTCAACATATTCCTCCAACCTCTGTGTGAGTGAGAATGGACACATGTGCCTACACACACCACATAACCACACACACACACACACACACACACACACATACACACACACCACATCACACACACATCACACATACACATCACACACACATACAAACACACATACACACACACCACACATCACACATCACACACACACCACACATCACACACACACATCACACATACACATACACCACACATCACACACACATACAAACACACATACACACACACACCACACATCATACACACACACATCACACATACACATACACCACACATCACACACACATACAAACACACATACACACACACACAAATAAACCAAAAAGTCTTTTAAAAATTGTAAAAATTGTGCCATGAGATACGGCCACAACTAAGAATGCTTTGTCAATGTCTTTCAGTCGAGCATAAAGCATGAAAACACCGTGATAGCTCTCCATATGTAAGGACTTGTGCTGTGAGGTCAACTCCATCACAAAAGTCAGGTGCTCTAACTCTGATTATAGAAAGCCCTGTAGTAACTACTTGCCCAGTGGCAACTTTAGTGAATGATGAAATCTAGGCTGGGTTACAATTATTTTTTAACACTTGTATGTATACTCAAAATAGCACTTCACACAATGGGATTTTTCAGGTTCCTATGTAGAAAATAAATTTCATTTCTTAAAGAATCTATTTTGGCTGGGCATAGTGGTACACATCTTTAATTCCAGCACTTGCGACATAGAGGTGTGATCTCTTTGAGTTCAAAGCTAATGCAGTCTACTTAGAGAGTAACACAGTGAGAACATGTCCAAAACAAACAAATGAGCAAAATAATCTAATTTTAAGGGATAAATTTGGTGACTCATGTCAAGGAAGACATTATGAGAAAGTTACCAAAAAGGCTACATGTAAGCTCAGGAAACTGATTTTTCAGAGGCCGCTGATAAATGAAATCCCTAACCAGGTAAGCATTCCTAACCAGACGTACACAGTTCGGAACTCCAGGCGCTGCAGAGCAGAGAAGCTAAGCCGCACGGAAAGGAAGCTTGGTAACCTTGAACATCCTCTTCCGCTTTCTTTCTTCCCATGGCGCCAGGCCACTTGGTCCTCCTGCCCTTGCTGCTGGAGTGGAGTGGTCTAGCCTGCTGTCACTTTGTTGCACTGGGTTAGGTTTGTGCCTGTGCCTTTCCCGTTTTAAGATCACGTCAGAGGATGTCAGTGACAAGCCCGGGGTGACTCACAAGCCTCAGCTCTAAAGGACTGTGCCACGGACAGGGTTTGGTGGCTTTGGGTAACACGTCATCCTGACTCTTGACTCTTATATAAGTGACAACGACGTGTTCCGTCCTAAGACACCCAGAGCAAACTGTTTTTCAACTCATAAGAGCTGATGAACCTCATGAAAACTCAATGACATAAAGTTGGAAATAACAGAGTCAGCCACTGGACCAAGTTTGTCATCTTCACATAAACACACACACACACACACACACACACACACACACACACACACACACACCAAAGCACTGGTTTTGCCTTACTCAAATAGCAGTTCAGTATTTTCCAAAGGCCTTGCTGGAGCCAACTAGTGAATATGGCGCCACCTATTGGTGCTGCACGTGAACAGCCTTGTCCTGGATCTCTAAGAGCACTGCTTTCTTCCTGTGACTAGGGCTTCCCTGTGATCACTGCTTTCTTCCTGTGACCAGGGCTTCCGTGTGTCATGGACTGTGCCTGGTAATGTCTGGTGTTTGCTTGATGTTTTTTTTTATTCTGGAGCAAGGACAATGAGACCCAGGATAGCTTATTCTCTCGTGTGTGTGTGTGTGTGTGTGTGTGTGTGTGTGTGTGTGTGTGTGTGTGTGTTTGGTTTGGTGGGGTGGGGTGTTTGGTTTGGTGGGGTGGGGTGCCCATGCATGTGAGGGAAAGTGTGTGGAGGCCCCCGCCTGATGTGAAGTGTCTCCCCATCACTTTGTACTTTAGCCGCGGAGGCGGCATCTCTCAATCACACGTGAAGCTCATTGCTTCAGTCAGGCTAGCTCGTCAGCTTGCCCAGGGTTCCCCGAGCTTCACTTTCCGAGCTAGAATTACAGGAGACTGCCACACCCAACGTTTGCATGGGCCCTGAGGACCCAGACTTTGGTCTTGGCTTGCACGGCGGGTGCTTTGCCCACTGAGCAGGCCCTCGGTGCAGTGACACTATCTCTAACTTAACATGAAAGCGCTCCAAGATTAATTTTGGTTTTCAACTTGACTGGATTGAGACACAGCTATAAAAGCTGTCAGTAACGCATCCTTCTGAGGATGTCTTCGAGGCTGTTTCTGAAACAGTTGGCAGAAGTGTCAAGAGGACTGAGTGGAAAGGTCTTCCCTGAAGGTGAGCATCACCATGGGATAAGCTGGGGCCTGGAAGGAACGGAGGAGAATGAAGGTACTCACGTGCACACCCACACTCAATCTTCTTGTGGGGGGGATGCTGCGAGGACCCTTCCCGAGGAACCATGGGACCTGAGGGGCTGACTGAAGCCCAGTTCCTTCCCAGCAGGCCGTGGGTGGCATAGGGCAGTGTTGTTGACACGGATATGCTGGCCTACAGAACGCGCTTCGAGAATGGTACTCTGAGTTCAGGGTTCCTTCCCAGAGGGCAGCTGGAGACCAACCTCCAGAACCCTCCTGAGACTAGGACCGAAGACACGGAGTGTCCTCCTACCACTCCAGGACAATATTTTGAGCTCCAGACTAGAGAGAGGACTTCCTCAGTGTTCTTACACAGGTGTGTTCCATGCTTCAGCGGGATGAATACTCACCCTCCCCCAAATCAGTGTGTCCATTAACTGACTCAGTTTCCAAGAACAGATCTCACACGCTACTCCTGTGTTGAATGGCCTAATGTCCTTTCTTATTTATGTTGGGGGAAGGGCAGGAGAGAGATAGTTCCACATTTGGCATTGTGACTTACTTCAAGGATAGGGGAAACAATTTTCACTCAGTCCAAGTCATCTTAAAACCCCATTTAATGCGCTTTGGGGCTCCCAGAGATCTGTTCTCACCTGATTCCAGTCTGCTTGTCTTCACTGGCCTCTGTGACCTCTGCCCATCTGGGCGTTAGCACACCCGTGTAAGAACACCGAGGAAGTCCTCTCTCTAATCTGGAACCCAAGTTCCACCTTCGTTACCCACCTCCCTGGACCACCCGAGGCTTCTGTGACCACCCGACGCTTCTGTGTGCACCGCGGTTGCCCGAGGCTTCTGTGTGCACCGCGGTTGCCCGAGGCTTCTGTGTGCACCGCGGTTGCCTGAGGCTTTTCGCGGTTGCACCGGGCTCTGTCTCAGCAACGATGGTCTCTCCAAAGAGAACAGGAACTTCCAAGACAGCAATGAGGACCTACCCCTCACTTCCCCTTAGCTGTACTGAAGCTTCTGGAGCAGGACAGGCACTCAGCTAAATTCATGAGGTGGACAGGCAAACCTTAGGAATCGGGCATTCTGAGCTGAGAGGAGAGTGAAGATCGTTGTAGAGCCCCTGGAGAGAGGTGGACAGCGGCTCCGTCATCACTGCTCTCTCGAGAGCATCCAACTACTGACCCTATGGCTGCCCCACAGTTTTGTCCTCATAATGGGAGAAACACTTTAGGAGGAAGGGATAAAGTTCCATTCATTAGTGAACAGGTTTAACAGACACTTATTAAGATAGTCAGGAATGGGCAAAACATAGGAAAGTGAAAGGTGCCTAAACTTTCCAAGCCTGTGGAATTCTTGGGCTAGGGAGATGTCTCCACGAGTAAAAGAGCTTTCTATGACAGCTTGATGGCCTGTGTTCGCTCCCTGGAGTGAAAGGAAAGAATTGGCTCCCAAATGTTACCCCTGACCACCACACATGTACTTTAGCGTACAACTAAACGCACACCTAAGATGATTTCAGTAACCTATGTGATCCCTGGTGCTTTGCCTTCCTCTTGCTGTTACCTGCCTCCTCTGCATTCCCCCCATTTACCCAAGATGAGGAAAGTAAAGTCCCTGCAGATTAAACGACACAAGGACGCACACAAAACTCAAGGCAGAGCACAGGTGCACGTTTATCACCCTCTCTCCAGCCTCCTCCTTCCTCGCCAGCGCCCTCGGGAGGCAGCGCCCTCGGGGACAGGGCTCTGGAGGGCGGGGCTCTGGGGGGCGGGCAGGGCTCTGAGGGGCAGCGCCCTCGGGGACAGGGCTCTGGAGGGCGGGGCTCTGGGGGGCGGGCAGGGCTCTGAGGGGCAGCGCCCTCGGGGACAGGGCTCTGGAGGGCGGGGCTCTGGGGGGCAGCGCCCTCGGGAGCAGGGCTCTGGGGGCCAGGGCTCTGGGAGCTGGCAGGGCTCTGGGGGACAGCGCCCTCGGGGACAGGGCTCTGGGGGCGGGGCTCTGGGGGCGGGGCTCTGAGGGGCGGGCAGGGCTCTGGGGGGCGGAGCTCTGGGGGGCAGCGCCCTCGGGAGCAGGGCTCTGGGGGCCAGGGCTCTGGGAGCTGGCAGGGCTCTGGGGGGCAGCGCCCTCGGGGACAGGGCTCTGGAGGGCGGGGCTCTGGGGGCGGGGCTCTGGGGGCGGGGCTCTGAGGGGCGGGCAGGGCTCTGGGGGGCGGGGCTCTGGGGGCGGGGCTCTGAGGGGCGGGCAGGGCTCTGGGGGGCGGGCAGGGCTCTGGGGGGCGGGGCTCTGGGGGCGGGGCTCTAAGGGGCGGTCAGGGCTCTGGGGGGCGGGCAGGGCTCTGGGGGGCAGCGCCCTCGGGGGCAGGGCTCTGGGGTCGGGCAGGGCTCTGGGGGGCAGCGCCCTCGGGAGGCAGAGCTCTGCGGGGCATGCATGAGGCCATCTGGGGAAGCCAGTCCCAGAGGAAGGCTCATCAGCATCTGGCCATCAAAAGCCATGACTCTGTATCAACACTGCTAGATACGATTAATTCTAGTACTTGTATTTGGAAGGAAGGAGGGAGGGAGCAGAGGAGGTCAGAGACTGCATTTTATAAGAAATTTTGGTAATCTTTTGTTTTAAGAAAATCTGAAATTATGGCCAACAATCAAATACACCAAACAACAATATCTGCTGAAGACATGTTTTATTAGAAACATCAACACAGTCTAACACGTTGTGCAAATACACACTTCTTTTCCATTTTCCCAGTGTAACAAACACCATCTCTCTGTACAATAGTTGCTCTCTTGGTAGCTACCACATATCAGTAAGTGCCAAGTGTCAGACACTAAGATAAGCAATTAACAAACAAAGGCAGAGCTCAAGGGGTCACTGTGCAGCTTTATTCTGGCTGGCTGTGTCCCCGCAGACCTACTTGTTCTCACTGTCACTGCCTTAGTTCCTGTCATGTAAGTCACTAGAAAAGGGTCTATGTATCAGAACTGGGTAATTAAAACAATTAGGTAGATAAATAGGGTTGAAACCTATTATTATTCTCAAGTAATCAGTTTATGAAAAAGTTATGCTATTGCTTAGGTATTTTATAACAACTTTCATTTTTTTACTCTATGGCCTGTTAAAGACCTGAAACACTTTAACAAAAAGAGAACTCCTCTGTTTCTCCCTCTGCCCTCCATCAATCCTTGAGAGGTGACCCAAAATGAAATAAGTTTAATGCAAAGCCACCTATACTGTCCTCATGGCGGCCATTATCCCCTTCCTTCGGTGACTTTGATCTTTGCTTAGTGTTTTATGAAATGGGTTTAAATCTGAGTACTCACAGTGCAAAGCCTAAATCACTCCTTTGGAAAGTTGTCTGCTAATCTGTATTTTGCAGGCATTTCCCTCTATCTACGTCCATCAGTGGCTGCCATACACTCCCCAAATTTCCATGTTTGTTATATAAATACGATTTATTTTATGCCTTTTAGGATTCTTTATAAATATATTAATAATTATGTTCACTCTCATCAGCAGTGGATCCCATGTTTGCTGTGGAAAATATCAATCTTGTTTCTTCACTGCACCCAAGACTCAGTCAGCCCTTGGGGTTCTCAATTTCATTACTTTAAAATTCTTCAATGTGGTTCCAGCCACAAACAGTCATATAGAGCTTCCCGAAGCCTGTTCCCAGAACAAAGTTTCCCGGCAATGCCCACCCCACCCACCACGACTGAAATTGTTATCCCAGATGCTCTCCAGGAGTTAGATAACAACTCTGAAAAGATGCTTAACACCACAACAAAGAATTTGTTGGCATGACTCGCACAACGCGATTGCTCCAGATACTGTATTCAAACTGTATGGGCCCGTTGAAAAAGTAGATATAGCCTAGGATGAAAGAGAACAAAAAGAAAACCTCAGACCTTTAAAAGTATTAGGATTTGCTACAACTAAGATTAAAGATCCAATCCGTGGTAGTCCTTCCCTACTTATCTAACTGCTTACTACGGGTCTGGAGACCCGCCACGGCCTCACACATGCTAGGCAGTCTGTTCATTAAGTTTTATATCTCTATTTTTGAAAAAGATAGCAGTTTAATGTTTTGCTTGTAGTTTAAAGGATATGTGGCAGTAACAATGAAAGAAAAAGAGGCCAGCAATTTGAGAGGGGAGGGGGCGTGGGAGGGATTGGAGGTAAGAAAAGGAAGCAGGGAAAACGACGTAATCATATTTTAAAGTATTTTTTAAAATACACAAATATTCAAAGACTATATGAATTGTGCCCTAGAATTAATTGTCTTGATACAAATTCTAGTTTTGATGTTAGAAACATTGGTATTCATCGGCTATTATAAATTGGGGTCATACTTATTGTCATAAATAAAGCAAAAAATAATTGAATAGTTATGAATACTTATAAACTACTCTGCACTCCAGCCCTAATTTGAATTTTGACACAACCCTCTGCCTCTTGGCGTCTCTACGTATAATTTAAGACCATCCTCAGGTTAAACATCTTTCATTCCCACACTTGGCAGTGATTAAGTAAAATCCTCATCGATTCTAAGCAGGTTGTTCTGTTTGCCGTTTAAGCAGTCACGCAGCGGCCATGCATATGTAGCCTCATCTGGATTCTGTTCTAAAGTCCGTTATATGTGAGACATTTCTGGGTCCCAGGAGCTCTTCTGCAAAGTCAGTGCAATGTAGTAGCTACTTACCATTTTTCTCATAGACAGCGTCTACTTTATCACCAACTCCGGGGAATTCTTCCTCTATGAATTGGGAAGAGTTTTTGTCCATAGTCTGGTTCGCATCATCATATCTGATTAATAAGAAAAAGGAAGATATATTTATCAAAATATAGGAAATGATGACAAGAAAGAGAATCCAGGTGAAAGATTAGAAGGAACAAAATTGCAAAACCAAGAGATGGCTTCACTGTATGAAGAAAGAACAAAGGCTGGGAGACAATGAATGCTGTGGATGGAGGGGTGTGCACGTGCATGCGCGTGTGAGGTGTGTGCGAGAAAGCGTGTGTGCGCTTCAGTCCCAGAGTAGCTGCTGGAGGAGCTGACGGCAAGCAGGAATGCTGGACCGTAACACATCCAAAATACGACGTGATCGGGAATGGCAGAGGGAGGCAGGCAGGAGGGAATGGACAAGCAAAACACAGTGACGCACCCGGAATGAGTGAAACCCAGGGCTTTGTGAGCTGAGTTAAAATATGAACACGTCAATAAAACCACCCTTGGCATTGAAGCCAAAGTATGAGAAACAGTTGGGAACAGCAGTAGCTACAGGTGTGGACTCTGCCCCAAAGCACTGGTGGGGGTGGGGCGCGCTCGCACACGGGTGCGTGCGCACACGTGCGTGTGCTGGCGCTCAAGTCTCTCACCTCCACACCTGGTTCCCCGAGAAGAAGAGGGTCTTGCCCATGTCCTCCAAGTGCACGGCAGCACTTATCCTCTTCACCTCTTTTGGAAATCCCAGTTCAGATATTTTTTTGGGATAACCTTCCAGAATGTCGTAACCATTGAGAGCCCAGAATTTTCTGCCTAGAAAGAGTGAAAGAACAGTTTTCATTACCAAGGAGCATTTGTCAGGGCTTAGGCATGCAAGCATGTACCCAAAAGGGAAACTATTTAAGAAATAGCAAAGTCAGTGTCTGTAATATCAAAGACACGGAAGCATCCTTCAGATTCAGGGCTGGAACTTCCTGATTATTAATACAGCCAGCCAAATACCACAACCAGTTTGTCGATGTACTGCTCTGATCGTTAAGTTTGAAGCTGAATGAAAAATTTATTACAATTTCTAAATAAAGATCAACTAGGTTCAGTGAATTAGATTCAAAATTCAAGTTTTTTTATCAGTTAAAAAAGTTACTTTTTTCTCTGGAAAGGGGCCAAACGATGGAAATGACATAGCAGAATGTTACAGAAATGAATTATGGTCATTAAGGCAGGGCAGCCTTTTCATCCCCCATCCCAGCCCCAAGCTTATATATCAGAGCTAAGTAGGGGCTGGAGAGACAGTTGGTGAGTAAGAATGCTTGCTGTGGGAACATGAGGACCTGAGCTCGGACTTGGGGCGCCCATGTAAGAAGCCAGGCACCTAACACTCTAGTGCTTGGGGCTGAGTGTAAACAGAAGGATGCTACGGGCTCGCAGGCCAGTCAGCCTAGCCGGGGAGCAAAGGAAACAGAGCATAGGCTCATACCCACACTCTGCGTAAATGCGACCAACGACTAGAAAAATAGGTCAGGGAATACACAGCGAGTAGGAGGAAGAAGCCTGCTTGAGCCTTTTTCACATGTTAAAGATGCACACTGTGTTTCCTTAGCCAGTCGTTTTTAAGAGAAACTGAAAGAAAAACTTGGAAAGAGCATGGTAGAGCAGAGACTGGGTGGTAACGTGCCCTCTTTCCCTTCCTTTTGTGTCTCTGGGGATCAAACCCGGGTGCTCAGATGTGCGGCACTGGGCCGTTTCCCTCCCACGGCCGTTTGGTAGAACAGGTGCAAGTGCTTTCCGGTTCTCCTGTGTTGCCCGGTGTTCTTAATTTCGGCATTGCTTTGCTAGTGGTCATGTTACTAAGCTCTGGCCATAGTATCAAGTTAACCGACCGTCTATGCCGGCCCTTTGGAGAGCCTCCCCGGCGGCAGCCTCACCTCTAAAGATGAACATAAGGTCACGGGATGGGTGTTCATACGCAGCGTCCACATGGTTGGGAAGTTCTGGCCAAAATGACTTTGTCAAAAACAGCTCTGCCTCGACTTGCTGAGGATGCAGGCGCCAGAAGAATCTGATGTAAAAGGGAAAACAGTTTATCACACTAAGTGCGGTAATTCCATCCTGCTAATAACCACTGTCCACATCAGTGCAGCTCCAACCATGCCTGTACTCATACAGGGAAAATAATTGCCGTTTAAGTTAATAGCTGTAGCCTTCCCTGTTCTGGCCAGGTCTTCTCATCTGAAATGTCACAGAGCCCTATTGAAGGCTCTCAGTTCCCTACGGGTTGAAACCATGCTTGATTCTACTTAGCGTGTATTCAGAGAGGCCAGCACATTTGCCCTGCACTGTAGGGCTCTAGGAGTATGTCTTCCATTATCTCATTGACCTTGTAAACTGGTACAAGAGGAGACATCTTGGATGCCAGGTAATTAGAGAGGGCATGCTATCTGACCCACATGGAGATGTGAATCAATGAAGAGATTAACACAGAAGCAAGATACAACCATGTACAAATTGGAAGTGAATATTTCATTTTTCATTACCTATAGGTTTTAACTGTAAATCACCTCCTCTTTGAAAATTCCAACATAGGTATTGGAATCAGTCTCTCCATCTTGAAAGAAAGTAGTGTGGCTATTGGTAAATTTACTAGTGTAGCAATTACTTTCAATACTTTTCATGATTTTCAAGTAAGTTGGGTTTCTATTTTTCCTTTCTCTTCCTAAGATTTAGCCACCATTTATTTGATAATAAAGCAGTAAGCCGCCCTTGGTCTACTGTTTCTCTCTTGCCCTTGGGAAGTTTGACAGAATGCTTTGGCAATTTTCAGACATAACTTTACCAGAGTTCATCATGTGCAGATTTAACAAAGGAATCTTAAGGGTACCTGTCTTTAAAGATTATGGTTTCTCCTCGGAGACTGGTAATGGCATCAAGGGATAAGGCCGGGTCACACTTCTCTGGTGTTTTGGGATGTTTAGGGTTGGGGTCTTCGTCTCCTGGACCTGCAGTGGCAAAGCAAATATGAGAGGTTTCCAAGTGTCCTGAGTCATAGGAGGGCTGATCCTTCTGGAAAGAGGAGGAAAGGACTCCTTCCAGGAAGGGCAGTAGTTCCTAAACTCCTACTCTAATCCTCCCTTCCTGCAGAGCACCACAGGTGAGCAGGGTGCTGCCCCTCTGCTTACACGCTGTGGACCTCTCGGTCTTCTGAACCACAGTTGTCCGTTTCTTGAAGGTGGTGGAAGAAATGCAAGGTGAACCAGCTCTGAGAGAATTTCTGCCACACAGTCACGGCTGACAGGAAGCCCACCACCCTCAGGCTCGTTCCCCAGCTGCATCGCCCGCATGGATCCCTCCCCTCGGCTCCTTCACTCGACTGTCTCATCAACTGAAGATGTATGTCAGCTGATTTTGCCACATCAGTTTGCCCTTCATCTCAGTGATGCAGGCCTTCAGGAAGCTCTGCTGTGACCGGCCTTGCGTTTGCAACCTCACGCTCATTCCCCACACACAAAATTCTGTCAACAAATTCCTAGGCCACAACGTGGTAGAATCAAGAATTACAAAATAAACTCCAAACGTCCCTTCGCCACCTTTAAGTTCATGCCTTCAGCCACACAGACTGTCACAGTCTTTTAAATCCAGAGGCGGCTTGAACAAGTTTTCTGAACGAATTCTCCAAGAGCATTTGTGCTGATGCCTGTGAGCAGTGGCTGTAGTTCTTCTGATGACACAGAACCCAGAAATAAATGTTTGGGTTGAACTTTAAATGTTTTGTAAATACTATTGGAAAAGTGGAAGGAAATAAGAGGAAATTTCTCACTGCGGATGTTGGTTGAAAACCACCAAAGGCCCCGTGAGAGATTCCTATGGCAGCAAACCGCAGTGGTTGAGGAAAGGCAGAGTTTATAAGAGCTCTTTATGCCCTCATCTACACCATCATGTCTGTGCTGTACATGCACTTTGTTAAGTGAGGAATAAGCACAAATACAAGGAGCTATGGTCTGAAAAATGTTAAAAAATGAACTGCCACTCAAACCTGAGCAACTAGTGTGACTCAGAAAGATGGATTATCTTTTCTCATGTTTGAAAACATAATAAATGGGTTATTAGTCTCAAAATGAAATGCGCATCTATTGTTCTAATGTAACTGTATTAATTATTTTTATAACTGGTATATTAAGAGTTACCATAGAGAAACTGGATTCCTTGCACGTCATCATCGGGAAGCATGAAATGGCCTTTGCCAGTGTAGGTATAGATGGGAAACATCAAGGCTCCTGGGTCCTTGGAGTGGTCCAGACCTAGGGAGTGGCCAAGCTCATGGGCAGCAACAATAAACAAGTTGTAACCTGTAAGAAAATCAAGAAACAATGAGAAAACAATACCCTCCAATGAGGAGGCAACAAAGAAAATCCTAATCTCTCCATCTTTTCCTAGTTCATCATTTTACTCACTCTTTAAAATTAGTTCTCAGTAGCCTCAGAGTCAATGTGTGGATTCAAAATACTAATCTTTGTGGCTGTAAGGAATATAGGTCACTGCATAAAGAACCAATTGATGCAATTCTACAGCATTGTCAGTAGATTATTCTCAGATTAGCAGTCACTAAAGGTGGCCATGAAGAGAATAGAAATCCTGATTTTTCTCTGTCTTCTCTGGCCAGGGTAAGGGGGCAGACACGAAATGGCCTGGAATCAGCCACATGGAGGTCACATAAGGTCGCACATAGCTCTAGCCATCGCTTAGAACATCATTCAGAGGGATAATGAACATGTCACTCACTATATTTTCATCTTTCCTGTAATAATTCTTTCCCTCATCTTTTAGAATGTTAGTTTTAATTGTGTGTGTGTTTATTAAATTATACTACTTTAAAAGGCAAAACTATAATCCATAGTAAGACACAGAACCATGCCTAACAGAGAAGACTTTGACCCTACTTTGCAGAGTATATCCCTGAAGCCACAATAACAAATTTCATAGATTTTATTCAATTTTTCATATTTAATGATTTGTAAACTATTTATGAGAACTAATTAGTGCAAAATATCGCTTTTTATTTTAGAAAATGTAATCAAATGCTAAATACAATTTGCTTGCATGCTTTCTAACTTTATAGCAGTTTATCTGTGTCTAATAACACATGAGCTACATCCTTATAAGGACGATTACCTTTGGAACTGCTTGTCCAGGTTTCATCATCATCAAAATGGGCATCCCCTCCATAATTTGGTCCAGGAGGAAAGGCGTGTGCCAGAAGACCAGAAGGTCCATCAAATGGGTATAAGTCACCATGTTCTATATACAGAAGCAAGAGTTAGAATCCCTTTATACATATACACGCATACACACACACACACACACACACACACACACACACAACTAGTACCTGGCTTAGGGGCTTGGCAGAGTTTTGTTTTTGAAAGTGGTGAACAGGAATTTAAAAATGAAACCAAGAAAGAATTAATACATTAACATGTTAATTCCACATCTTTACCTTTAGTTCCAAAAGATATCATGATATCAGCAGTGCCATCCTGGATTCTGGTGAAAGTCAGAGGCGTGACATCAGACCAGACTTTGAAGGCCTTTTTGAAGGCCTTCTCCACTTCAGAGTGGGGCATATCGGGGGTGTAGTTCACAATTCTATTCAACATAGAAAGTGTCAGTTAAACTTTGGAAGGTTAGAACTGTTCTTAAAATATACTTTCTTTGCATTGAAAGCTCTGCTAAGTACAATGTGTGCTTTACAAAAACGGAACTCAAGAATTCCATCAGACATTTAAGCATCACCAAATAACTGAGTACTGGGCTTCTTAAATCTAAAATATTCTAATATAACTTGGTTTTCATGCTAAAATTTGGAACTAAACAGGAGGACACTGCAGAGCTTATGGGAAGAGTAGGACCCTCTGTTTTCAGGGGCGTCATCACAGATGTGACTGCTGTGGCATTTTGAACTTTCTGGAAACTCCTCCAGAATTGTGGTTTCACTTCTAAAAGCCTGAGCCAACCTGCTGGAATCCAGCTTCAGAGAGGGAAGAGTGACCAACAAAGCGGTCAAGACCACGCTGGGAAAATCCGCAGAAACAGCTGACCTGAGCAAGTGGGAGCTCATGGACCAGACCAGGCCCCCTGAACGTGGGCGTCAGTTAGGAGCTCTGGGCAGTCTATGGGGCCTCTGGCAGTGGAACCAGGATGCATCCCTAGTGCACGAATGGACTTTAGGGGTCCATTTCCCATGGAGGGATACTCTCTTAGCCTAGATACATGGGGGATACCCCAAATGACTTAACAGATTTTGATGATCCCCCATGGAAAGCCTCACACTCCCTGGGGAGTGGAGGGAGATGGGATGGGGGGCAGGGGAGGATGGGAGGGAACTGGAATTGATATGTAAAATAAGATTGTTTCTAATTTAAATGAAATTTATAAAAAAAGAAAAGAAAAAGAAAAAATGACTTACAAAGAAAGAAATATTTTGGGACATCCCTGAAGAATAATGTTGGGATTAACGTTAAGATAATAGGGCTTAACAAACTAATTCATTCATTTTTCAGGTTTAACATTGACTTGTAGACACCTCTTTTATAAATACTAACTAAGTACAATACAAACTTTTAATTTTGTAGAAAACACGACCAAATACTAAATATAACTTACTTCTGTGTTTTTTAACTTTGTATTAAAGCCAATCCTGAACTTGACTTCCCATTAAATACTGAAGGCCTGCTCCAGACATGAAGAAGAAAAGACTAACACACGTTACCTGTAGGTTAAGTTGGTGTGGGACCATTTGAGCGTTCGAGGGAAAACACTGTATCCACCCACATCAGGGACTCCACATCTTGGTTTTTTCATGATGTCTAAGGTGGGGTCATCAAGTTTGCCAGTCATCTCCAGGCCAAAGAAAGACTGCATCTCTCGGAGCCGATCAACTGTGGAGGTCACCGCAGACTTTTTCAGGATGCCCGCGAGAGTCTCCGGGTGATAGTATGACTTCAGGTAGTGCTGCAAAAGAGACAAAAACGGCCTGCTTTTCCAGAGAAAGGGGATTAGGAAGCACTACAGCACAACAGTAGGATTAGCAGAATACTGTACCTCTGCAAACTCAAGGTCTTCCTCAGACAAGTCATCATCATCTTCACCACTGGGAAGAGGCAGGGACCAACAGTGAGTCCAGCTCAACAAGAAGAGAGTGGCCAGGACAGCTGAATGCATGGTGACCAGCAGTGCCCGTAGTCTAGCCTCCCAGGGTACGCACCTTCTATTTTATAGACCCATAGCGATGAGTCACCACTTGGGGATGTGTGTTAACTTCCTAGTCAGTCGAAGGTAAACATGCTTACATGGTCTTTTTTTTTCCTAAGTGTGGTTTGTGGCAGAATCTGAGGGAAATGGAAAATGAGGACAGTGGGGGATATCAAAACCCATCTGGCAAAATAAACGGCCTCAGCATATTTATGGATATAGTAGGGAGAAGCAGAGGCTAGTATGTTTTCACTTCACTGGACAAAAATGTTTTCTTCCTTTCATAGGAAAAACAGCTACCCTGAGTTTTTCAGGTAGCAAGAATAGCAAATTGGTACATTTATTCCCATAAAGAAAGACAAAGTTCTGTTTGTAAAATGTTTATAGGCTAGTGAGTTCTCAACGAGAATCTTTGCTGCATTCCCTTGTGGGTCTCAGAAACACATCAGAACAAAGTCTGAAGTCTTTGAGGCACTGTAGATAGTTTTGAGTGCTAAGCTGGGATTTTAACATCCTGGCATAACCTTTTGATAGCTGTGGAAACCTGCATGAATTTCCTACATGTCCAGGCATCTGTACTCAGACTCTGTCAGATGCAGCTACTCTAATGGCTAGGACTGTGAGCTATAGGCATAATTTGGTTATGTTTTGAGGGTTTACTCCCAACCAAGTTTAAAAGGCATTATCTCATTTAATACCTATAATAACCCAAGTACATTTTGTGAGAATGCGTGGGGTCTTACACTGTAGCCTAGAAAGCTTAGAACTCATTATTTCAGGAGGCCCTTGAATTCACCCCAACCCACTGAACCACACATCTTTTGAATTGGTTTATTTAATCTACTGCAGACAGTCCTCCTGCCTCGGCTTCCTAAAGAATGTGATTACAGGTGTAAAGAATCATGTTGGATCATTACAACATAACGTCTCTCCAGAAGAAATACTTCAATGAAAAACAAAGATAAGTGTCACTATTTCTCAACTTTAATGCTTATTATCAAATAGCTTTGATGTTTCATTGATGTATTCTTTCATTCAAGGGCAATAAGGAGCACAAGGCATAAACACACACAAACAAAAAGTTAGTTCCTATTCTGTCATTTTATACAGAAATAGAGAAGAACTCATCAGAAGATTAAAATAGGCATTCCTTAAGAGAACCAACAGTCGACAGACAGGATATTGTCCTGGAGAAGTGATTGTAGACAGCTGACAGGATGTATCATCACAGTGATGTGTTAGCAAACTCTTGTCAACACAAGTCCTTATCTCAGGCTGGTAACTGCACACATGAAAGCCAGGCCTTAGCTCATCGCTGGAGGAGTGATACATGCCTTCAAACCACTCACTTGAAAACAGGGAGCTGAGTTGGCATCCGAAATGGTTCTGACAACCCAGTGCTGAGATCACTGGGAGATTTGAAAAGGCATAGAATGAGGAAACAAAACTGAGAGTATGAAGTTAGCAGCAAGGGCCACCTGCTGGCCCAGACAGAGGTGATATGGGACTTTTTTCAAACGTGTCATCAGCAGTACCTAAGTCCAAAACCAGAGAGAAGCAAAACATCAAAAGGGTGCTAGACAGCTTTCGTAAAGACCAGAGTACCCTATTAGGACAAAATCATTTGGGCTAGATTAAAAGTACAAAGCAGCTGTGAATCAAAGAATTTAATATGAAGGGTTTGGCTCTCATTGAGAATTATGCACTGCCTGAGTTGAAAATGTCAATAAAAACTTTATTTCTAAGGCAAGTAAGTGACTTGACTGTACAAATGCGTGATTTTCCTCCCCTTGGGAACACACAATAAAAATTTCTTTGTTCTTGCTTCATTTTCTTTTTCCCATAACCCTGTGGAATGGGATTATAAAATCAGTTGTCCAGTCAGTTGGACTGCTTGTTTGATGTTGAGGCTGGGTCTCACGTCATGTGTCCAGGTTGTCCTTAAACTCACTGTGGAGCTGTTGGCCTTCTGATCATCCGGCTGCCATCTCCTGAGTGCTAGGATTACAGCTTCGCCACCATGGTGGGGGTAGAATTCAGGACTTCCTGTATGCTGGGCAAGTGCTTTGTAAAGTGAGCTGCATCCCCACTGCCGACACACTCCTAAGACAGGAGAACTTAATTTGAACTCAAACAAGTATGTTTTCACCGTAGGACGAGCTGTGAGAACACCCCTGCCTGGAGCAGAGTCAATCAAGGCAGGATCCTTGGGATGTGCAGCAAAACACAGGACTTGGGATGCCGCAGTTTCCACGGTCGGCACCTCAGGAGGGCCTGCGCTGTAACACCCGAGCCCCAGGTTCCTCACAGACGCTGCATCAATAATTTCCAGAACACGTTAGGAGGATCTGTACCAAACAAAGGCAATTCTTCCTTAGCTTCTACTGAGACAAAGACCTAAAGAACAAAACTTGCTTTCACCTGGCCCCGAATTTTAATTTCTGTTATGTTTCACTAAAGACAATTTTTCCTGAATGCCGATCTTGGCCAGAGTCCATGAGAAGGCAACTGAGAACAGGCAGGCACTCTTGCCCAACCTCGGTTTCGCTGAAAAGGTAAAAACCTAAGTGGCTAGTGGAAATGAAATAAATTAGAAAAATGAAAACGTTTCTCAATGGTTTTAACAACAAGCCATCTTAGAATAGTTTTAAAAACCCTCAGTATTAAATAATGAAGTAGGGTTATGACCTAGTCCCATCATGTAACCTTAACTCACTAAAATAGAGTTGTGGTGTAACTTTAAACAAACAAACAAAAAAATCTGATTAAAAGGTTAGACAAGCCAGCAAATGCCTCAGCAGCACTTTCCTTGCAGGCCTGACAACCTGAGCTCAGTCCTTGAAACCCAAGGACAAACCTGACAGAACAAAGTTTCCCTCACACCTCCACACACGCCAGGCACTTGTGCCCACATTCTCTCTCTCTCTCTCTCTCTCTCTCTCTCTCTCTCTCTCTCTCTCTCTCTCTCTCTCTCTCTCTCTCTCGCTCGCTCTCTCTCTCTCTCTCTCACACACACACACATGTTATAAAGAACAATCTTTAATGCCTCAGGTATAATGTATAAAAGCATACACTATTATGAACTGCATAATGCTTGGAAAACAGAGACTCAGAAAGGAACAAATTACTCTAACACCCTAAGACTTTTTATGTTAACCTCCCCAACACACGGCCCCACTTCTCGCTAAAGCTCATTACTTCGTCTGTGGGGAAAATTGAAGTTTTTGCTTTGTTTCACCATCTTGCTGTTTGTTTGTCCTACAGTGCTGAGCTCTAAGCCGAGGCACTGTGCAGGCCAGGCAAGCTCTCTACCACTGAGCCACATCCTGTCCCTGCCCTGCCCTACCCTGCCCTACCCTGCCCTACCCTTCCCTTCCCTTCCCTCCCCTCCCCTTCCTTTCCCTCCTCTGTTTTTTTAAATATTCACACCTTTATTGAAATTGTTTGATTATTATGAGTGTGCGTGTGTACACCCACATGCCACGGCACATGTGTGGAGATCAGAGGACAACTCGTGGGAGTCAGTTCTCTCTTCACCACATGTGGAACCCAGAGATGGAACTCAGCTTATTGGGCTGGGTAGCAGAGGCGTTCAGCAGCTGCGCAGTCCTGTCAGTCCATGAAACAGTGCCTTCTAGAACAGAAAAGCCTACCATGTTGCTGGTGTGTGCTATCCACAATCTTTTCAATTCCAGAAAGAAAAAAATCCCTTCAGTCAATTTGGGTTGTTGAGATCCGTAATGACCATGCAAAGGTCCCCGTTCTCTTCACGTCAGAAATAAGAAGTCTTGGCAGAAAAGTTGAGACTGAGCAGCTAGAACACATCTAAGACAAGCAAAAGCACAATAATTAACATCTGGACCCTCAGGAAATCCTTTAAAGGTATGAGCTGAGGGCTAGGCACTCCTTTATTTTGTCTGTCCAGTGGTTTACTCCTTAAAAAACAGTGGAACTACAAACTTAAGAGCATAAGTTTATGATCAGGTACAGCAACTTGTGGTAGTTTGATTGTAATTGGCCCCCATCATCTCACGGGAGTGACACTATTAGGAGGTGTGGCCTTGTTGGAGTGAGCATGGCCTTGTTAAAAGAAGTGTGTCATTGTAGGGACGGGCTTTGAGGCTTCCTATCAGGATACCACCCAGTGTCTCGGTCAATTTCCTGTTGCCTGCAAGATGTAGGACTCTCCGTCTGCGGCACCTCACCACACTCCCCGCCATGATGATAACGAACTGAACCTCTGAAACTGTAAGTGAGCCACCCGAATGACATGTTTTCTTTATAAGAGTGGCAGTGGTCATGTGTCTATTCATTGCAACAGAAACGCTAAGACACAGCTTAAATCCCAGCTCTGGCATCTATCAGTGCCCTGACTTAGCCTGTTTGCCATCCTTAACAACATCTCTACAGACTAGAAGGACAAAGAGGCTCTACCAAGAGAAGCATACAGAGAGCTAAACTACATTTATGGCTCCGTATATGGTTGTTACTAATAATGATGCCATCACTAAGCTATACTAAGTGCTACAAAGACAATCTTAGTCATTCATTTGTCCTCTGTTCTTGGTTCCAGCGATGTTTTTAAAATGAGTATCTGGACGAAGCAGATGAAGGTCCTCAGCATGGAGTACCATTCTGCTTCCTTCATTATTCTATCAACTGTCTTCCCCCCTTTCCCAGTTTAGTAATCCACAAGTCACTGCCCCCCAATCCTTCACCCTAAGAACCTTTCTTAGCTTCAGTGGTCTTAACCTCCCTAGAGAGGCCCATTTGTGGAAACCTCAAAGCTTTTCCTGATCGTCTCGAGAATTACCATAAAGGATCACAAGTCTTCAAGACCCAAAGGGATTTCAGTTCCCAAAACATAACAAATGGAGTATTGAATGGTGGGATTCCCAATGCAACTGAAAATACCTTGGCTGTACTGGAGACAGCAGGCTGAAGGCCTTCCATGTAGACAGCAAAGGAAGACTAGAGAAACCTGGAGTGGGAAGAGGCCTGAACCACTGCTGTGGGAGCCCTCCTCCTGCTCCACATGAATCCTTCGCTGAATCCTACATGAAGAACTCATGGCAGCAGTCCCGCTGGGAAGGTCAAGTCAGAATGGGGGTGTCCCTAGCAGTAATGGACACACAGGGAAAATCTTCTCCAAGGCTTTGAGCTATTTCAAAGCCTTTAGGAATTTTGCATAAAAATAATAGACAGACCACAGCAGCTTTGGAAATCAGTATGGCAGTTTCTCAGAAAATTTGGAATTAATCTGCTTCAAGACCCAGCAATTCTACTTTTGGGCATATACTCAAAATATGCACACTCATACCACATGGACATTTGCTCAACTATGTTTATAGCAGCATTATTCGTAATAGCCAGAACCTTGAATCAACATAGATGCCTCTCAGCCAAAGAATGGATAAGGAAAATGTTGTACATTTTTTACACAATGGAGTATTTACTCAGCGGTAAAAACAATGACATCTTGAAATTTGCAGGCAAATGAATAGAACTAGAAAAAACACAGACCCAGAAAGACAAATATAATATGTATGCATTCATAAGTGGATATTAGACATAGAGCCAAGGATAACCAGCCTACAGGCCATAACCCCAGAGAACCTAGGTATAAAAGAGGACCCTACAAGAGACATATACGGATCTGCCTAAGAAAGGGAAAAAGACAAGATCTCCTGAGTAAAGTGGGGGCAGGGTAGGAGGGGAGAGGGGAGAAGAAGAGTAGGGGAGTGGAGAAAATGTATAGTTCAATTTTTAAAAAATGACAAAAAAGAATAATAGAGACCAATTATAATCACTAAGTCAGCAAAGTCTTTGAAAGAAAGCAGTTGGCAAACATAAGTATCAATTTACAACACACAGCACACACACACACACACACACACACACACTTTTCTGGTTCCACATGCTATCAGCTGAGAGAATAATTGTACAGCAAGCTTTTTTAAAATACTATGAGAAGTGGAATTTCTATGCCAGTTCAGTCATAATGGCACATGCTTTTTCTAATTTAAAACAGAGAGATTATAAATAGTATTTAACACCAGTACTGCTTGCCTTCCAGTGAAATGTTTGGTCAAAGTATCAGCAGAGAGTAAGGCTATAAGCTGGAATAAATCATCACTGTATGTGACTGCAGGGCTGTATGTCCTATTTGTGAATCACTGTGGCTTAAACGATCAGTTGGTAAACTGCCCCACTTTCTACAAGCATGGAGGGAAGAAGTGGGTCAAATCTTATTTATAGTGTCACTACACCATCCCTGGGTATTAGCTTAACCCTCCCAAACCTCAAAAACCATGCTGGGTAGTTACATTTTTGCCTTAATTACTGTTTGCAAACAGAAGGTAGGAATCCAATGTTTTAAGCTCTTATGCAAAGAAAAAGGACAAAGCAGTTTTCTCTGTAGCTTTGGCTGTTTTCTGGCTCAATGCTTTATACAAATCTTAACTGAAGACTTACTGATATGGTAGGAATTGTCTGTCTGACTTCACCAACACCAGAATGGACAGTGAGTGATCTTTACCTACTAGCCTGAGGAGGACATCTAAAGGACACATCTGTTGGGGGGAAGTCCTGTGCATTTGTCAATAAAGCACTGCTGGCCAATAGGAATCTAGATAGGTGGGACTAGGAGTCCAGGAGAACTCTGGGAAGGAGAAACACAGGAGTCGAGATGTAACGCCATGGAGTAGGAAGCCCGGAACTATTCTCCGGTAAGAGAAATACTTAGATTAACAATTATGGGGTATTACTTAAGTCAGAGCTAGCCAGTAAGAAACAAGCAAGGCCAACAGCTTCATAATTAATATAGCCTCCTGTGTGTTTATTTGGGACTGATGCGGCTCTAGAACCAGGCTGGCAGGAATGCTTCTCTCAAGGAAAAAGCCTCTGTCTGTTCTATCAAATGTCTGTTCTATCATAATAAAGAAATGACTCAAAAAAAAAAAAGACTGCATACCGGGGATCCCATCCCTGCGGTCCATCCCACTCAGATATTGCCAGCATCCTAGTCCCTTTCTCCGCCCACAGCATGATGTAAGCGTGGGCCTGTTTCCGGCCTACCTTCCAGTGCCCTTCTCGGAGCTGCCTGAGGCCTGGGGACTGTGCACTAGGGAACTCATCCCAGCAGCCCATCCCATTCAGACACAGCCAATGTCCCAGTATTAGTGCCACCTCCACCTATGGGAAGAGGAGAGCCATCAGAGGATTGGACCTGCTTGCACCCACCAAAAGGGAACCTTGAACCTGTGCCCAACAGGAGAGGAAAAGACTCCTGCACCCACTGGAAGAAGGGATGGGAAGAAGACAATGTGAAACACATTCAACAACAGAAAAACCAATATGACACCACCAGAGTCTAGAGACTCTACACCAGCAAGACCTGAACAGCTCAATGCAGATGAAGCAGAAGAGAATGACTTTAAAAACAACTTCATGAAAATGATAGAGGCCCTCAAAGAGAATATGAAAAAAATCCCTTACAGAAATGGAGGAAACCAAAAAATACAAGAAATCAACAAATCTCTTAAGGAAAGCTAAGAAAAAAACAATAAAACGGAGGAGGCAATTCAAACAGTTCAAGACATGAGAACTGAAATAGAGACAACAAAGAAAACACAAACTGAGGGAATGCTGGAAATATAAAAGCTGGGTAAATGATCAAGAACTACATATACAAGCATAACCAACAGAATACAAGAGATGGAAGAGAGAATCTCAGGCATTGAAAATACACTTAGGAGAAATAGATTCATCGACCAAAGAAACTCTTAAGTCCAACAAATCCCTAACACAAAATATCCAGGAAATATGCAACACCATAAAAAGACCAAACCTAAGAATAATAGGTATAGAAGAAGGTGAAGAAACCCACCTCAAAGGTACAGAAAACATATTCAACAAAATCATAGAGGAAAACTTTCCCAATCTAAAGAAAGACATACCTATGAAAGTACAAGAAGCTTACAGAACACCAAATAGAGTGCACAACAACAAAAGTCCCCTCACCATAAAATAATCAAAACATCAAACATACAGAATAAAGAAAGAGTATAAAAAGCAGCTAAGGAAAAAGGCCAAGTAACATATAAAGGCAAACTATCAGAATTATACCTGACTTCTCCATGGAAACTCTGAAAGCCAGAAAGTCCTAAATATTCTACCAACACTAAGAGACCACAGATGCCAGCCCAGATTACTATACTCAGCAAAGCTTTCAATCACTCTAGATGGAAAAAGCAAGATATTCCATGAAAAAATCAGAGTTAAACAATACACATTCACTAATTCAGCCCTACAGAAAGTTTTGGAAGGAAAACTCCAACCCAAGGAAGTTAACTACAACCAGAAACACAGAGGCAGGAGATAATCCCACTTTACCAACAGCCAACAGAAAATAGATGTGGAAATCCATACACAATTCCACTACCACCAACAAATCCAAAACAAACAAGAATGAACAATCAATTGTCATTAATATCCCTCAATATTAATGGTCTTAACTCGCCCATAAAAAGACACAGGCTAACAGAATGGATAAGATGACAGAATCCATCCTTCTGCTGCATACAAGAAACACACCTCACCCTCAAAGACCAACATTACCTCAGAGTAAAGATTGGGAAAAGATTTTCCAATCAAATGGACCCAAGAAACAAGCAGGTGTAGTCATCTTAATATCAAAAAATTAGACTTTAAACTAAAATCACTCAAAAGAGATGAAGGAGGTCACTTCATCACAAGAGAAATCCATCAAGATGAAGTCTCAATTCTGAACATCTGTGCCCCAAATACAAAGGCATCCACATTCATAAAAGAAACATTACTAAAACTAAAATCACCCATAAAACCTCACACACTTATAGTGGAAGACTTCAACAGCCCACTCTCACTACTAGACAGGATCACCAGACAGAAAGGTAACAAAGAAACAAAGGAACTAACAGAAGTTATGACCCAATTGGGTTTAACAGACATCTATAGAACATTCCATCCAAACACAAAAGAATATACCTTTTTCTCAGCACCACATGGAACCTTCTCTAAAACTGACCACATACTTGGCAACATAGCAAACCTCAACAGATACAAAAATAATTGGACCTCTTTTTCGTGGCGCCTCCTGGGCTGTCGGCTGTGTCAAGATGAAGCTGAATGTGTCCTTCCCTACCACCCGCTGCCAGAAACTCATCGAAGTGGACGGTGAGCCAAGCTTCGGACGTTCTACGAGAAGCGCATGGCCACAGAAGTAACCGCCGATGCTCTGGGTGAAGAGCGGAAGGGTTATGTGGTCCAAAACAGTGGCGTTTTGACCCACGGCAGAGTGCACCTGCTGTTGAGTAAGGGACACTCTGGCTATAGACCAAGGAGAACTGGAGAGAGGAAGCGCAAGACTGTTCGAGGATGCATCATGGATGCCAATCTGAATGTTCTCAACTTGGTTATTGTTAAAAAAAAAAAAAGGAGAGATATTCATGGACTGACAGATACTACTATTCCTCGTTGGTTGGGACCCAAAAGAGCTAGCAGAATCCGAAAGCTTTTTAATATCTCTAAAGAAGATGATGTTGCCAATATCTTGTGAAAAAGCCTTTAAACAAAGAAGGTAAGAAGCCCAGGACCAAAGAGCCCCAAAATTCAGCGTCTTGTTACTCCATGTGTCCTGCAACACAAACGCCGTCGTATTGCTCTGAAAAAACAACGAACCAAGAGAAACAAGAAGGAGGCTGCAGAATATGCTAAACTTTTGGCCAAGAGAAGGAAGGAAGCACCAGGAACAGATCAAGAGACGTAGGCTGTCCTCGCTGAGAGCTTCTACTTCTAAGTCTGGGTCCAGTCAAAAATAAGTCTTTAAGGGTAACAAATAAATAATCATCCATTGAAAAAATAATTGGAATAACCCCCTGTATCTTATCAGTGTCTTTCAGCCACTTTAGATTCCTCTATTGAGAATTCTCTGTTTAGTCCTGTACCCCAGAGAAGGGGAGAAGAGGAGGGGAGAGGAGGACATGAGGGAGCAGGAAGGTTGAGTCAGGGGAAGAATAGAGGAGAGCAAGAAAAAAGATACCTTAATAGAGGGAGCCATTATAGGTTTAAAGAGAAATCTGGCACTAGGGAAATGTCCAGAGATCTGCAAGGATGACCCCAACTAACAATCTAAGCAATAGTTGAGAGGCTACCTTAAATGTCCTTCCCCGATAATGACATTGATGACTACCTTAAATGCCATTCTAGAGCTTTCATTCAGTAGCTGATGGAAGCAGAAGCAGACACCCACAGCAAAATACTGAGCTGAACTCAGGAATCCAGTTGCAGAGAGGGGTCAAGCAGCAAAGGGGTCAAGACCAGGCTGGTGTGAAATCCACAGAAACAGCTGACCTGAACAAGGGGGAGCACATGGACCCCAGACTGATAGCTGGGAAACCAGCATAGGACTCTTCTAGACCCCCTGAATGAGGATGTCAGTTTGGAGGTCTGGTTAATCCATGGGGCCTCTGGTAGTGGATGAGTATTTATCCCTAGTACACAAATGGACTTTGGGAGCCCATTCCACACAGAGGAATGCTATGTCAGCCTAGACACGTGGGGGAGGGTCTGGGCCCTGCTCAAATGATATGACAGACTTTGAAGATCCCTCATATAAGACCTCATCCTCCCTGGGGAGCAGAAAAGGGATGGGATAGAGGGCCTGTGGGGGGCAGGGGAGGAGGGGAGGGAGAGGCAACTGGGATTGACATGTAAAACAATCTTGTTTCTAATTTAAATTTAGAAAAGGAAACAAAAACCAGAAAGTTTTCAGGCAATAACCAAATCTATTCAATGATTCTGCATTGGGAAGTCGTTGGTTTAAAAAAAACAAAACTCTTTTCTTCATTGTCACCTCTGTTTCCAAAAATCATGATGGAAAACTCTAGTTGTTTGAGTCTCATTGTACCAAAGCTTGATCTCTAGTTGAATAGCTTTTTTTTTTTGGTGGGGGGATGAGGGTATTATGTTAACTTCTTTTTTCATTGCTGTGGCAAATGGTCTTGCAAAGGCAGCTTCAGAAAGCAGCAATGTGCTCTGGCTCGCAGTGTGAGGGTGTGGTCTGTGGCAGCGGGGAGGAGCAGCAGGAGGTGAGTGGCCACACTATGTCCACAGCCAGGGGGCAGAGTGGTGACACTGGCGCTCGGGTCACTTTCTCCCTTTGATTTGTCTCAGACACTAGCCCATGAGATTGTGCCATCCACATCCAGGGTAGATTTTCCCTTCTCAGTTAAACTTCTAGAAACACAACCAGATGTGTGTTTCTATGGTGATTTTTCATCTAGCTAAACTGGTCGTGAAGGTTAACCGTAACCGGTGTGAATTGTCTTCTCCTAAATTGAAGATTTGGTCCCCAGATGGTAGATCCAATCATTGAAAGGTGACTGGATCACTGGAGAGTTGTACGTCATTAGTGGGTCAGCCTACTGACAGATTCGTGATGCAATATCATTGAAGAGGTGGGGCCTGAACATGGACGGAGGAAGTAGGTCCTCAATGGAGTGACTTTTAAAGGGCATCTTATCCCCGCCCCTTCCTGTACTGGTCGCTGCTTCCTGGTCCCCACAAACCACCATGACGGGCTGCATCACAGGCTCAGACAATGGAGCCAGCTAAGCATGGGCTGTGAGTTAGGCACTAAGATAAGTATCCCTCCTCTAACTGTTTGTTTCAGGTATTTGTCACAGCAACCACAAGCCTGACTAACGTGGCGTGGCAGTCTGTGCCAGGCAGCAGATCTGGGCACAGCTCCCTGCTCTGACCCACACACTCCACCACAGAGGCATTCTGGTAAGCCAGCAAATCGGGCTTTTAAAATACTGTTATACTTTAAACATGCATCATCTGGATTTTTCTTGCTTCCTCAGAGGACCAGAAATCTAAGCTATACCAGGACATCTTATGGTTTCTTTGAAGATAATCTTCCTTTTTTGTGTTTTTCTAGGTGTTCTTAATTTAAATATATTTGAACTGAAGCCAGCAAAATGGCTCAGTGGGTAAAAACAGTTGCCACCAAGCATGAATGTGTGAGTTCAGTCCCTGGAATCCACAGATGGGAGGAGAGCACCAACTCTGCAAGCTGTCCTCCGACTTCATGCGGGCACGCGCACACAGACACACACACACACACACACACAAATAAATAATAAGTGCAAAGATATCTAAACTACACTGTAATCAACAAAACTCTAAAAACAATTACAAAGTGCTAAAAATTATAAATTCAATTTAATATAAAATTTTAGAATACCACTTTAGCCACACTGGAGCTCAAAGGAAGATATAATTAACTGTAACTAATGTATTAATGCTCACCCAATGCTTCATATTAACCAACAATAAACTAAAAGATTCAATCTGGGACTAGCAAGATGGCTCAGCAGGTAAAGGCATTTACTTTGTAACCTGACAACCTGTGTTGGAAATCAGGAACCTACATGACAGAAGGAGAGAACCAACTTCCAAAAGTTGCCCACTGACCTCCTCCTGGGTACTAAGGTACACCAGTGTCCACGCACATACACACACACACACACACACACACACACACACACACACATATATATATATACATATATATGTATATATATTCACACAAAGAAAAAAACACGGTAAGGAATTCTTTTTAAAGAGATTGAATTAGAGGTCCCAGCGTTCTGAAACACAGTGTTGCAAGTTTTATTACTAAAAATAAAGACTGAATTTATATGCTAGCTATTTAATTTTCCTAATAAAAAATCAACACCGAAAACACTGAAGCATTTTTCCCGCAGCACTTTGTTAAATGAATCCACGTACCGTATACTGCTGAGAAATCCATGGGGCTCACATTAGGATGGACGCAGAAATGATTCTTACCTGTGCCATTGGCATTGGAGTGACCCTGTCATATATGAGGCGCCACACTGAGTGTGTTCAACAGATGAACAAGGCAGTCTTCATCGATTCTCTTGGGGCAGGCTTGAGAAGACAGCTCTGAATGTCCCCTGAGCGTCTACTAATGCCAGTGCTGTGAGCCCAATACGCACTGTTTCCTCAAACAGTTAAATCTGCAGGGAAATTGTTTTCTGGATTCAAACACAACTGATTTTAGCTTGTCTTTGAATTTCAATTCTTCAGGCTCAGCGGTTAAAAGCAGTTCTTGAAAAGTTTCTGTCACCCCCCCCAATAAGCCTCTCTGCCCCGATGTAACAATCCAAATCAGACCAAATTAGAAAAAGTCTACATTTAATGGATACAACGCTCCCAGATGGCCTTCTAGTCCCCCAGACAGGAGATGGGAAAGGGAGACCAGAAAAACCACAAATCTATTTTCTGGGGGGCAGTTTAAATACCCTGTGGTAGCAGTCTTGACATCTCTGGAAAAGGGGTCATCATTTGGTGGACTTTCTGAGATGCAGCAGAGTTTGGATGGAGATAGGGGAGTGGGCTTGGATGGAACCTTCCATAACATCCCAGACTCTTGGGTATATGGATCCCAGGGGCTGGGGTGAAGCTTCCATCATAACAGTTCTGTTCCCAGCAACCCCTGGTGGCTCATAACCATCTGTGACTCCAATTCCAGAGCATTCAATACCCAATTCTAGCCTCCACAGGCAATGCAGGCATGTGGTGCACCTATGCTATCTAGTTCAGGCAAAAACTCATACACACAAAATAGAATCAATTCTCACAGAAAATTATTGTGCAGAAAAGGTAAATCTTTTACTAGCATATTTTAATTTTAAAGGACCTGTACACATATTATTCATATACATATGGATAGATAGATGTATCCACTTAGAAAAGGTTTACTCTATCAGGATGCTTGTAACAAAAGTGACCTGGTTGGATGCGCACAGGTTGTGATCTGGATTGTTGGGCCTAAGAAAGGCTTGGATGTGAGGCCCAGTATAACCTCCTGAGCCTGGCTAGAGTTTGGCGACCTGTCTCTAACCTGTAACCTCCACGTGGGGGTGACTCAGCCAGATCTGATGCAAGATTGCCCCCTGCCTAGCTACCTGCCTGCTTGGTGGAATACTATTGGCCCTTAACTCCTCACATCACCTTACCCTATCCCAAGTTTTCCATCCCCTACCTCAGTCCTATATAAGTTCCTGTGTATTGGAATAAATCGAGATCCTGCTTTGACAGACTCCCGACTCAATGTGTTTTTTTCTCCCTGGTAACTAATGGGGGGAGGGTCTGAGTCGTTGACACTCACCATCCCGCTCAGCCCCCGGGAAGAGGCCAGCTGGACCAGCCCTTCCCCCGCTCTACCTGCAGGGAGGATCCTGCACTGGATAACACACTTGCAGACTGAACAAGGATGCCCAGAAATCCTCTAGCCAAATCCCTTCATGCCACATTGGCAAACAAAATGCAGAGAAGCTTCTCCAGAAGCTTCTCTCTGGAATTGGCAACTTGACTGCTGTCCAGGGTGGCCCGTGATGCTGTGCATACTCAAAACTGCTTAGCACTCAGGACACTGCTGGCTGACCCTGCTGGCCACAGCAACATTACACACGACAGCCAACTTCTTCCTTGTTGGTCCACTTGTCACTTAGCTCTTTCAATTTCTTAGAAAATCCTTAGACTCTGCTGTAACAATGATCTCACATTTGGCTGTTTCATTGGGTCTCAAATTTCAGCATCAAAATGGTCATATGCTAAACTAGGAATATAGCAAGGAAGAGGCCTAGTCCTAAGAGAAGCAATTCTGAAGTAGTCATGGACTCTTATTCTGGGGACGTTCACAAGTGGACAGTAGCAGCCAGAGATACTGAGGTCCCAGAACATAAAGCTCATTAGCACATATATCTTGCCTCCATTGCTGGTGACATCTAAAGACCTTCATTTGAGGTTTGGGGGTTGGAGGGATAGAGTTTATTTTTAAGTGTATTTTGTATTTACTCGTTGAATGTCATACATATGTACCATGTCTGTTGATCATATCTGTTTCCCACCTGTCCTGTATAACACCCCCTGGCACCCTCCCCTTACTAACTCATCTCTGGAGGAAGGCAATGCAAACTTCTCTTTCACCTAGTTCTTACAGAGTCGATGTGGTTGATGTGTGAGTCATTCCTCACCCCTACTTTGATGACATTATTTTCTGTTGAAGGACAAAACGTGTTCATTTGTGCCAAGTAGGCATTTAGGGGTAAAAACAAAGGCTTATCCCCTGCTTACTGACCTTCAGTGTGGAATGCGAGCTTTGGTTTTCTGAGGATGTTGTTCCTCAGACTGACTAGGTAGCAGAGAAGTCCTGACGTGTACTCTGATGGAAGATGGGGAGGAAGGACAAGCCATCCTGGGAGTTCTATCCTAGGGAACCAGATGGTAGAAAGAGGCAGAAGAGGAGTAAAACCTGTAAACGGGAACAGAAAAAGATGGGAGGAAGCCAGGTAGTTAAGAAGGAAGTGTCATTTATTCTGAACTGAGTGGAGGAACAGCCACTGTCCTTGAGAAAGTGGCCAAAAAACCTGAAAATTCATAAATCTGTGTACAAAAAGGCAGAGGTTTCCAGAACTGGGAAGAACTTTCTGAGAAGATTTTGACCCAAGGAGCCTCATTATAGGTTTCTGCCAGTGTGACTCCACTTACTGTGAGACCAGGACCCTTTCAATCACGGGTTTAACACTCCGTGGGATAATAAAAGCCATATGTAGGAAGTGAGCCATTTGCCTTGTAAATCGCCATTTAGCATATGTGTTAATTTTTTCCAAAACCAAAAATTCTTTCCAAAATTTCCAAATGTTGGCAAGCATAAATGATTAGGCATATTCATCCCTTTTCATACAAGTATCCGGATTGATGAAACAGGTCAAGTCAGGAGTAGCCTTTGACCAATTTTCCTCCAACACGAAGACTTTGCACAGTTTTGGAAAGTCCTGCACCTGATGACCTCCGCCTTCAACCTTCAGAAAATTGCATAATGAATAAAATTCAGACATCCATCAGCATGTCTCATAGGCCCCAGGGAACTTGGTCTCATCTGAATAAACTAATTCCTCTGAACCAGTCGACTTCAGGGAGTGTTATTCATTTTCTTATTAGAGGATCTAGTCAGTTTATTAGGGACAGGGCTGTCACAGTGCCAAGAAGGCACTGAAGTTCCTCAAAATTCAGGCATGAGATCAAAAGTCAGTAGTCAATTGGGTCATAACTTCTGTTAGTTCCTTTGTTTCTTTGTTAAGTTTCTGTCTGGTGGTCCTATCCAGTAGTGAGAATGGGGTGTTGAAGTCTCCCACTATAAGTGTGTGAGGTTTTATGTGAGATTTGAGTTTTAGTAATGTTTCTTTTATTAATGTGGATGTCTTTGTATTTGGGGCATAGATGTTCAGAATTGGGACTTCTTCCTGATGGACATTTCCTGTGATGAATATGAAATTACTTACTTCATCTCTTTTGATTGATTTTAGTTTGGAGTCTAATTTGTTAGATATTAGGATAGCTACACCTGCTTGTTTCTTGAGTCCATTTGATCAGAAAATCTTTTCCCAACCTTTATTCTGAGGTAATGTCTGTCTTTGAAGCTGAGTTGTATTATTTGCATGCAGCAGAAGGATGGTTTCTGTTTTCATATGGGGAGGTTGGTGGAGGCCATAGGAGGATGGGAGGGAGAGGGAACTGGGATTGAGATACAAAATAAGATTGTTTCTAAATTAAACAAATAAATTTTAAAAACAACTCAGTAGTCAAAAGTCAAGGCCAGCTCCCCGCCTCAGTCCAGCTGAGTTCACCCGCGGTCAACCCATGCCTGCTCCGCTAAGGGCTGAGAGGCAATCATGGCAGCAGCCTTGAGTCTCACAGGACACCCCGTACAGTTCCACCAAAGCAAGAAGTGATCCAGAAAGCAATGGGAGTGACATCATCATAACAGATAACCAGGGATCTGAAATGACAAACATTAAAATGCAAACTGCTTGGAAGAATTCAGTCAACGTAAGAATGTATGAGTGCTTGGCATGGACAAGTCACCTCGATTAGCCTCCCCACGCCCGAGGCCCAGGAAACATCTTGCAAGAGGCAGAGAGCTGGTAGATGGGGTGGAGTGTTGTGAAACGCTGACTTCTGGCGGCGTGGCTGTGGCCCACACCAGCTCACAGCAGCTACGGGTACGCCAGGAAGCCTGCAACAGGTTCAAGCCAGTCAGAGTTCCAGCGTGGATTAGGAGGGGCTCCAAGGCCTAACCTTAGCAGGGGAGCTATTGCCCACTGATGACTTCTGAGGGAGGGAGAGCCGCCTTCCTTTGGGGACACGACCACTGGTAAATTGAATGTCCCCAGTGGATGGTCCCAAATCGATGCACATAAGAGCAGCGCTAATTGGACTCAATTTTAAAACGAGGACATGAAGTTGGACCTATGGCAGACTTTGTACAACTCAGGGAGGCACATTTTGGAATGCATGAAGCCAAAGCAAAGGACTTTTACAATAGTATAGGCTAAGAACATGACAATATTATAAACAGAATTGGAAAATTTCCACAGAAAATCTTCCTATTCATGAGCTAAAATTTATGAAGTTTGAGCACTAAAATATATTCTCTTCTGAATACAAACTGTAGGAAGAGGTCAACAGCCTCAGTGGTAGTCAGTTAATTGAAACACTGTACACGTGTTGGTTTATTGTCACATGAAGGATGGCAGCAGCAGTAACTTATACACCAAGAAGCCTATCTGCTTTTCCTCAGGGACAAAGCTCCTGAAACAATTTGGGTTTTTGTTGTCTTGTTTTGTTTTGTTTTTTTAATGCACCTTGGCAATTGCTTCCTGTCACACATACTGCATCTTCATTTTTCCTTTTTTTAATTTTTTTTGTTTTTTTTGTTTGTTTTTATGAGACAGGGTTTCTCTGTATTGTTTTGGAGGCTGTCGGTCCAGCCCGGCCTCGAACTCACAGAGATCCGCCTGCCTCTGCCTCCCGAGTGCTGGGATTAAAGGCGTGCACCACGAGCCACCATGTGGTTGCTGGGAATTGAACTCAGGACCTCTGGAAGAGCAGTCAGTGCTCTTAAACTCTGAGCTATCTCTCTCCAGCCCAACAATTTGGTTTTTAATGGAGGCTTTTAAAATGATCTAGCTATGCACAGTGGTACATACGTTTAATCTCAGTGCTCAGTTGGGAGAACAGGCAGATCTCTGTGCGTTCAAATCCAGCCTGGTCTACATAGCAAGTTCTAGGTCAGTCAGGGCTTCAGAGTAACACCCTGTCTGGGAAAAGGGTTCTAAAAGCAAGAAATATATAAATGGTTAGGTTTTTGGTTGGTATGTGCAAAGTCTTGGCCCTGAAAAAAAAAGATTTAGTAATTTTATTTTATTTTTAATTTTCTTCATTTTCATTTAGTTTGGTATACTATTTTAATAGCAACCTCTTTAAAGTTTCTAAAATTCTGTTTATTTATGAGGGGAGAGGGACACATGTAGGGAAAATTCAGGAGGACAGCTTGCTGAAGGCTGTTTCTCCTCACCCTGTGGGTCTGAGGGGCCACACTCAGGTCATCAGGTCAAGTGGGAATTGCCTTCACCTTTATTGTGGTCATTTGATTTAGAGTAAGTAAATATTTTTAAAGAAACTGTTTACATTCTTTATGAATTGATAAGTTTCTAAGGCACAAAAAGTCACGTAGGAAAATGAATCATTTTCTCTGGCTTCAACTTCAGACAGTAAAACAGAAAAGACACAATAAGTCTGTGAGCTATGTCCTTGGGGCAGGGAGGAGGATGCTTCGTACCTTTAAGAAAAATGTAAAATTATTTTGTATGTGTGACTCACCACTGGAGTTTCCACAATGATAAACAAAATTCAAAACAAATCTATAGATAACAGCACAGTGATTTTCCCTGCTCTTTTTGTTTTTGCGTGATCTGCCTGTGGAGGCTGGAGGGAAACCTTGGGTTTTGTTGCTCAGGAGTCATCAACCTTGTTTTGCTGAGGCAGGATCTCTCACGGGATCTGGGGTTCCTAGGGTCAGTGGGCTGCCGGAATCCACCTTCCGTCTGCCACCTGACTCTGGGATTTTAAGCTCACAACGCTGTGTACTATGGCTCAAATCCACATCTTTATACTAAGGCAGCAAGCACACCCCCTGCACAACTATGACCCTAGCCTGACTTTTCATTTCTTTAAGAATCAGTGACTGCAGAAATCAGGGGCCGTGAGGATGGAGAAAGAGCTCTAGAGAGGGGAATCGCAGGGTACAGGTGATATGGAGGGGAAAGGGAGGGAGAACTGTACAGAAGAGGGGGAGAGGACGGATAAAGACTAAGGATGTTTGTACTAGCCATAAGAAAGCGTATTATTTAATATTTACCTAAAATTACATAATATATCACACACACATACATGCATATATATACATATATATATATATATATATATAGTTTCAATAGAGTTATTCCATGTTGAATGATAATACCTCCTCCTAAGACCCGTAGACCATCCAACAAAAACCTCCATTCCAGGCACGAGAAACCTCCTTTTGAGTTGCTACTCAATGGAATCCAAGACACTCCTAAATTAACAGAGGTTATTGCTCTTGGCTGCCTCCCAGAAACGGAAGCTAAGTCCCTATTGCTGACACTGTGCACTTGGGACACAGAACTCAGAGGATTCTAGTAAGATCTAACTCCAAAGCTTCCTCCCTGAAGACTAGCTTTCACAGTATGAGAGGGTGACGTGCCAGCTGCCAAGACAGAACAACAGTCAAAGTCCTACCCAGATGTGACCCCTATGAACCACGGCAATGACCAAACGGGAAGGATAACTCTAAAGTGCACTAGGGGAAGTTTTGTCTTGGCAAATACCAACAGCTGTCTAGTTGGACTGAAGGCCTGCTCAACAGAAGAAAAATCATGCTTGACATTGTAAACCTAGCTGGCGGCCCATGGTTAGTGAGGTCATGGATCTTAGGGGAGAGTGTGCTACTGTGTCTTTTCTAAACTAGTATAGTTCTTAGCTGCACTCTAAATGGTTATTCCCTCCAGTGAGTACAGCTTTCACCCCTCATCAAAGTGTCTTTTCACTACAGACAGAGCACGCCAGAGAAAGTCACAACTACACAAAATGCTGAGATCCACTGACTACAGTGCCCAGCCCCATACATCTACAACGCAGTCCCTATGCCAAAGGGACCATTGCAGCAGAGGAGTGGAAAGACTGGAAGCCAGAGGGCCGAGAGTCAGCGGCAAGATGTGTCCTCTCGTTATGATGCCCCACAAAACCTCAACCAGACGGCGCTTAAACAAGGGTCTGAACAATGACAACACCAGTTAAAATGCCAACACGGGTGGGGCAAACTTCACAGGGCCACACCCATACATGGAGAACCACAGACAATAAATAAAAGACTATGAAAGAGAATAAATTAGTTTTCCCCAGGGATGATTTCGTTAAATGATTATCCAATCACAAGTGACCAGTCACCAAAACATATATATATACAAGCAACAATAAGCACACTCAGAAGGCTGCACTCACATATTTATTTGAATGTATATGTAACAATAATAATTAAAGAATAAGAGGCAGTGAATTTGAGAGGGAACCATGGGATAGGTTATGAGAGGGACTGGAGATAAGAGAGGGACAGAAGAAATGATGTAATTATATCTCTATATAGAGAGAGACGGGTTTAACTGTGGGATGAGGAGTAAGTGTCTTGAGGAGACAGCAGCACTTTCGGCAAGCCCCTCCTTGGTCTTAGGGCTCTGCCTCTTGCTCCCCCAGTGTAGGATTTCTTTTATGTATTTTTTATTTTATTTTATTATTTTAATTTTAAATAGCTTGTTTCACATGTCAATCCCAGTTCCCTCTCCCTCCCCTCCTCCCGCACCCCCTCATCATCCCCCCCCAGCCTCCCACCCTATCGACATTTCCTTCCACATAGGGGATATCTAGAGTCTGTCATTTCACTCAGGGCAGAGTCCAGGCTGAGAGAGCATCCCTCTTTGTGTTATGGACACACGATGTCTGTTTGTATGCCAGGGATAAACACTGATCCACTGCTCAGGACCCCATAGGTAGCCCAGGCCTCCACATTGACTCTCACATTCAGGGGTCTGGATCAGTCCCATGCTGGCCTCCCAGCTGTCGGTCTGGGGTCTAAGAGCTCTCCCCTGTTCAGATCAGCTGTCTCTGCTGGTTTTGCCAGCCCATTCTTTGCCAATTTGCTCATCACTCCTCTCTCTGTCACTGGGTTCCTTGGGTTCAGTTCAGTGATTAATTGTGTGTGTTTGCCTCTTCTTCCATCAGTCACAGGATGAAGGCTCCAGGATGGTTATAGACATCAAGTTCATTATCAGGAACGGGCATTTGAGGTGGTCTCTCCACTATTGCTTAGCTTGCCAGTTGGTGTCATCCCTTTAGATCACTAGAGGTCACACTGGTGCCTGATCTGTCTTCTAACCTATGATTCCCTCTTCCCCCTATTCTACCCCCCACTCAACCTTCCTGTTCCCCCATGGCCTACTCTCTCTTCCTCTTCTCCTCTCTTCTTCCCAGCTCCCATCCCCCCACCCCCACCCCTCGCCGTGTTCCCAATCTGTTCAGAAGATCTTGCCTCATTCCTCTTTTCTGGGGTATCATGCATATCTCTCTTAGGTTCTTTCCTGTTTCCCAGACTCTCTGTCAGTGGAAGTGCAGACTGGCCCTATCCTGATCCATGTCTAAAATCCATATATGAGTGAGTACATACCATGTTTGTCTTTTTGTGACTGGGTTACCTCACTCAGGATGGTTTCTTCTAGTGCCATCCATTTACCTGAGAATTTCAAGATTCCATTGTTTTTTATTTCTGCTGAGTAATACTCCATTGTGTAAATGTACCAAATTTTCTCTATCCACTCTTCAGTTGAGGAGCATCTAGGTTGCTTCCAGGTTCTGGCTATTACAAATAATGCTGCTATGAACATAGTTGCACAGATGTCCTTGTTGTATGAATTTGCATCCTTTGGGTATATGCCTAAGGGTGGAATTGCTGGGTCTTGTGGTAGACTGATTCCCATTTTCCTGAGGAATCTCCATACTGATTTCCAAAGTGGCTGTACAAGTTGGCACTCCCACCAGCAGTGGAGGAGTGTTCCCCTCTCTCCACATCCTTTCCAGCATAAATTGTCTTCGGTGTTTTTGATTTTAGCCATTCTGACAGGAGTAAGATAGTATCTCAAAGTTGTTTTGATTTGCATTTCCCTGATGGCTAAGGATGTTGAGCACTTTCTTAAGTGTCTCTTGGCCATTTTAGCCTCCTCTATTGAGAATTCTCTATTTAGTTCTGTACCCCACTTTTTAATTGGATCCTTTGGTGTTTTTGGAGACTTTCTTCTTGAGTTCTTTGTAAATTTTGGAGATCAGCCCTCTGTCAGATATGGGGTTAGTGAATATCTTTTCCCATTCTGTGGACTGTCTTGTTGGTTGTGTCCTTTGCCTTACAGAAGCTTCTTAGTGTCAGGAGGTCCCATTTGTTAATTGTCGATCTCAGTGTCTGTGCCACTGGTGTTATGCTCAGGAAGTGGTCTCCTGTACCAATTTGTTGAAGAGTATCTCCCAGTTTCTCTTCTAAGAGTTTCAATGTGGTTGGATTTATGTTGAGATCTTTGATCCATTTGGACTTAAGTTTTGTACAAGGCAATAGACATGGATCTATCTGCAGTCTTCTGCATGCCAATACCCAGTTATGCCAGCACCATTTGTTGAAGATGCTTTCTTTTTTCCATTGTATAGTTTTAGCTTCTTTATCAAAAATCAAGTGTTCATAGGTGTGTGGGTTAAAATCAGGGTTTTCAATTCAGTTCCATTGGTCTACCTGTCTATTTTTGTGCCAATACCAAGCTGTTTTCAGGACTATAGCTCTATAATAGAACTTGAAGTCAGGTATGGTGATACCTCCTGAAGTTCCTTTATTGTATAGGGTTGTTTTGGCTATCCTGGGCCTTTTGTTTTTCCATATAAAGTTGATTATTGTTCTTTCAAGGTCTTGAAGAATTTTTAAATTGTGAGGGCCCTGCCTCACTGATACAAATATTTCCCCCTGTATTGTCTCTCAAAATCCCACTGAAAGACCTAAGAATGTTAGTGTTGAGTCACAGTAGAAATGTAGTTTAAAATAACATTTTCTTTATGTTCCCGGAAGCCACTTTGGGGCCACCAACTGGAATTAGCACTGCTGCTGAGGGATGAAATGCCCGCCACTTTGTGCCTTTTCCTTATGCCCTGGGGTATAATTTTACCACACAAACATTGAGCAATCCAGTCGGCCTGCACTTGCCTGGTAGAAAGTCTGGTGGAATTTGCTATATTCATTAAACTCTGAAAGAGTTTCCCTAAACTCCATTATCTGCAGGAAAACTCATGCACAGAATGCGGAGACGCAGCCAGCCTTGGGTCCCCCCTGAAAATCCATGCCTCACTCCAGCCACTGTGAAGCTGAGACTTTTGTCTCTTCCTTTTGCTTCTCCTGCTGCTGTCGCTGCACTGTGTTGCTTGGGAGGGGGGTTTTCTCTGGAGCCCAAGCTGGCCTGTAGCTCACCTTGATCTTCTTTCCCTGGCCTCCTGAGTGACAGGTGTGAGAACCCACACTCAGATGACTTCTTTTTAAGATTTATTTTCAATTGTGTGTGTGTGTGTGAGTGCAGGTGCCCTCGGAGGCTGGGGCGGGGTTGGTCTGTTGTGGGGGACGGGAACTGAACTCTGGGCCTCTGGAAGAGTTGCAGGCTCTCTCAGCCACACCAGCCCCTGACCTCTTGGATGTGTAAACCCACAAAATAAGGACCCAGCGCAGCTGCTAAACTTACCTGGTTCCATTCTGATCCAACTCTGGTGCCCTAAGTAAACCACTCCTGAACTGAAGCTTGCACCATTGTGGTCCAATTACTATTAGTGGTCAGCCTGTCTCCTCTCTAGACAAAGCCACAGGGATGCAGGCCGCAACCAGATAGGAAGTCACCAAGATGAAAAGCCAAGCTTGGAGTCGTTAATCAGTGGCAGGTCATTTCCAGGAGACTGAATGTGGGAGTGGCATATTGACAGAACATTGTTCACTACAAGTCTGAGAAACAGATGTAATCTTGCTGTCCTGGGGCTAGCCCATTCCATTAGGATAGCGAATAAAAGAGGCTAATGAAGAAAACAGTGTGACTCACATCCTCCAGGGAAGTGATTGACAGAACACAGCACCTCAGGTTGAGTAAAAGGTTGTACCGGGCAGCTGGGCATTTTGCTTTCCAGATTTCCACAGATGTTTTTTTCTGAAGAGCTGGTGTTAGCGCAGCATCATACACTGAAACTGCCATGAGCAGGCTGTCCTAACTGTGCACTGGACCAGCCGTGCCCATGGCTCTGCCCTCTCACTCTGTCCCAGCGCGCCTTTCCTAGTGAATTGCACTAGAGAACTCCACACTCCAAGAAGCCCGGGCCTTCCTTTAACACGGAGAGAAGTTGCTGCTTGCTATTCTGCTACTCCTGTACTTTGTGATGTGCGCATTACATCAGTTGTATGAGACTACCATTTTTAAGCAGGTCAAATATGATCAATATTGTCAATTTCAAATAGTTTTAGGTATCCAAGAAACTGAAACATTTTTACAATTTCTCACATAAAAAGCAGAGTGAAGAAAATATAATAGCTAGCTCCTCTTAGGCCTTCTAGCATTCCAATTTACTTTTCTTTCTCTGTACTGCACACTCTCTGTTGTACCAGGGTTGCGGAATCCCAGAGACTAACCCAAGGAGTCGACACTTCTGATGCAAAAGCAAAAGGTTCCATTTATTGTTCAGGCTGGCCAGCTTGGATCTCTTTCCATGGTGGAGGAAATGAGATACCCACCAGCCAAAAAGAGAAGCTTCTTAAAGGGGTAGACCATAAGGTTGAAGGCCGCAAATTTCAGTTTCCATGGTTACTTAAGGTCATATAAAGTACAGAGTAAAGCAACAACTATATATCTTAAGCAAGATACCTTTGAGTAGGATAAGACAGGGCATGGGCTTGCAGGGTCACAGGGGTCACAGGGGAACTTTACATCTGGCAGGGGACCTTTATGACCAGCAATTGCAAAGGAATGTTAACTGGAGTGTTGGACAGTCACCTCCCCTTCTCTGACAGCAGGGGCTCAGGCGCCAGCCATGGCACTCCTGATTTTAGGAGTTAAATTTTCCTTTACCATTAGAAGTTCCCTTTCTCTGTATAGATTTAGGGCCCAAGTTTTTAAACTTTTATTAATTTAAGTTTTGGTCCCTCACTCTTTAGTCTGTGCAGGAGAGACTGTGGTAGTGGGTGGGTCATCCGGACTTCAGGGTTACTTTGGGGACTGGAGAGATGGCTCGAGGGTTAAGAGCATTGGCTGCTCCTGCAGAAGACCTGGGTTTGGTTCCGAGCACCCACATCAGGAGGCTCCAGTTCCAGGGACCCAACACTCCCTGGCTCCACAGGCACCTGCACTCATGAGGTGTGCAAACATAGCGTGCACACACTCTGGCACACACATGTACATACACACAGCAGCACACACTCCGGCACACACATGTACACACACATAGCATGCGCACACTCCAGCACACACATATATACACACATAGCATGCGCACACTCCGGCACACACATGTACACACATAGCATGCACACACTCCGGCACACACATGTACACACACATAGCATGCGCACACTCCAGCACACACATATATACACACATAGCATGCGCACACTCCGGCACACACATGTACACACATAGCATGCACACACTCCAGCACACACATATATACACACATAGCATGCGCACACTCCGGCACACACATGTACACACATAGCATGCACACACTCCGGCACACACATGTACACACACATAGCTTGCACACACTCCAGCACACACATGTACACACACACAGCATGCACACACTCCAGCACACACATATATACACACATAGCATGCACACACTCCGGCACACACATGTACACACATAGCATGCACACACTCCGGCACACACATGTACACACACATAGCTTGCACACACTCTGGCACACACATGTACACACACACAGCATGCACACACTCCGGCACACACATGTACACACATAGCTTGCACACACTCCGGCAGACACATGTACACACACACAGCATGCACACACTCCAGCACACACATATATACACACATAGCATGCACACACTCCGGCACACACATGTACACACATAGCATGCGCACACTCCGGCACACACATGTACACACACAGCATGCACACACTCCAGCACACACATGTACACACACACAGCATGCACACACTCCGGCACACACATGTACACACATAGCTTGCACACACTCCGGCAGACACATGTACACACACACAGCATGCACACACTCCAGCACACACATATATACACACATAGCATGCGCACACTCCAGCACACACATGTACACACATAGCATGCGCACACTCCAGCACACACATGTACACACACACAGCATGCACACACTCCAGCACACACATGTACACACACACAGCATGCACACACTCCGGCACACACATGTACACACATAGCTTGCACACACTCTGGCACACACATGTACACACACATAGCATGCACACACTCTGGCACACACATGTACACACACATAGCATGCGCACACTCCAGCACACACATGTACACACACACAGCATGCACACACTCCAGCACACACATATATATACACACATAGCATGCGCACACTCCAGCACACACATGTACACACACACAGCATGCGCACACTCCGGCACACACATGTACACACATAGCTTGCACACACTCTGGCACACACATGTACACACACACAGCATGCACACACTCCAGCACACACATGTACACACACACAGCATGCACACACTCCGGCACACACATGTACACACACACAGCATGCGCACACTCCGGCACACACATGTACACACATAGCTTGCACACACTCTGGCACACACATGTACACACACACAGCATGCACACACTCCAGCACACACATGTACACACACACAGCATGCACACACTCCAGCACACACATATATATACACACATAGCATGCGCACACTCCAGCACACACATGTACACACACATAGCATGCACACACTCTGGCACACACATGTACACGTTACCATTAGAACTGGGAGACAATAGTTTCTTGCTTAGGAATAAGCCAGAAGTGGTAACATCCCCCAACACTTTCAAAGTAGAGGCAGCAAGACTGGAATTCAAGGTCATACTCAGCTACATAAGGAGTTTGAGGCCAGCCTGAGTTACTAATACCTTGTCTCAAACCAAACAAACCAAACAAACTGTTTAAAGTTACCTGGGGGAAGCAGCTAAGTGTGGAGACATGGCTTCTGTCATCCTTCCTGCAATTGTGACACTACACAAAGGACTAAAGTAAGGGGTAAGTCACTGTGTTCCAAGTCTGCTTGTCCCAAGCTCTGGTGGAATAAATTCATTATGTTTCAGCAATTGTGATTTTTGTTTATATGATAAACCTTGGATGAAGGTTCTCGGTTATGATCCAGTCACCTTTGGGCATAAATCCATCTTGAATTTATTTTGGAGGAATGCTAGTTTTCCCAGAAATCTGAAAACAAAATGTGCTTATAGCATAATTGAGCAAAGGTGTCCAAACACTGTGTGTCTGGTTCACCCTCCTCCAAATTATAGACCATGAGAAGTGGTTTTTCTGGCTTCCCAGCTCCTACTCCATCGTTTTGGGAAGTAAGACCACAGCCATCTAGGTTTACATTGCTGGATTTTTTCCCTAGGAATGATTTATGCAAACCAGCCCTTCCTGTTGGTGTCTTCCTGGCCTGCTCTCAGCTCACATGCTTGGATAACAGGATTTCATTTTTTTAACGCCTTGACACTAGGTCATGAGAACACTGGATTAAAATCCTTTCCATGGCTCATATTTTTAGTGCCCCAGGAGCAGCAAGGAAGCTGCCTTGGAAAAAGCAATCCCAGCATCTTGCAGCTTCTCTGAGAAAGGAAACAGGACTAGAAGAATAAACCATCTCCCAGAAAAGCAATGCAGCAGAATGGGGACCGCTGGAACACAGCTCTGTTCCATGAGCTCATCACAAAGGAAGGAGCCTCATTCTCAGGCAGGGCTTGAGAATTCTTGGGAGCTTTTCCTGTGCTCTCAGGGGTCTGAGTTTCCCTAGAGAAGCGCCCATGTGTCTGGTGTGTGTGTGTGTGTGTGTTTATTTTAATAATTATTCAAAAGCAAACAACATAGATGTATCCTAGCTCATTTGGATTCCCTCCTTATAAATAAGAGCTAGGTCATGAATCAGGGCCCATGCTGGCTGCTGTACTTAAGAGTTACTGAGAATAGAGGAGAACTGAATATGCCAAAGAAAAACTAAGCAATTTCAAAAATCATTGTCTGAATTCTCTGCTGCAGAGAAACTGTAGAAGTGCATTGAACCCACACGTTAGTGAACCCGTCACATTCACAGTGGGGCCTGGGACCCAGCTGCAGCAAGGCAGGGATGATCGTCTTGTTCACTTAGTATCATTCACTTCAAGTTTGGATTTGGAATGTTGAATGTGTGCCTTCTATAGTGTGCTCTGCCTTAACAATATAAAGAATAACAAGCTTGCAGGATATAATGAGTAACATTTTTGTACACAATTAAATAATAATATTAGTTTCATAGGGTCAATACAGCAAAGTATCACAAGCTAGATGCCATAAGGAAATGTATGGCTTAGTATGAAAAGGGAGTTGAGATCATGTTGGGGAAACTCACAGAATCAGCTGACCAGAACTAGTAAGAGATCACTGACTCCACACTATCAACTGGGGAGCTGGCATAAGACTAGGCATAGGACCTCTGAATACAGGTGACAGTGGGGTGACTTGGGCAGTATATGAGGCCACTGGAAGTTCTAATGAAGAGACACTTTGCTCAGCCTAGACATGGGGCGAGGTGCCTTGTTCATGCCTCAACAAGGTGATGGGACAGACTTAGCTAACTCCCTTTCCTTCTCTGAGGAGCAGATGGGAGGCAGGATGGGGGGAAAGTAAGGCAAGTGGGAAGAGAGCAGGGAGGGGGAACTGGGATTGGAATGTAAAAAATAATTTAAAAAAGAAATGTGTTGCTGGGCTTGGAGAAATGGCTTAGTGGTTAGGAGTACTTGTTACTCTTTCAGAGAACTCTGGTTTGTTTCAGGGATATTTGATCACGCTCTGAACCCGACAGTGGGTTAATTAAATAAAGTCAACCTTGGGTCAGGAGGTGGAGCCAGCAACTAGCTGGTAGTAAGTAGCCGTAAAGAGTAAGAAGGAGTCGGGAAATTGGGCAGAGAAACACACAGGAAGCAGTCAGGAGGACTTTGAGTTTGGCAGGCCTTTTTGGTTTGGGACAGCAGAGAAGCAGCTCTCTTTCTGAGACACTGGCTAAGGGGAAAGGTCAGCAGGCTGCTTCTCGGCTCTCTGAGCTAGCAGGTTTTCACCCCAGCATTTGACTCCCAAGTCTTTATTGGTAAAACCGTAAAATGGAGATTTACTTTTAAAACAACACTGGTTTAATTTCCCCACCCACATGATGGCTCCCAAACATCTGTAACTCCAGTTTCAGAGGATCTGAAGCCCACTTCTCATTTCCATGGGAACCAGGCATGCGTATGGTGCATATACACAGGGAGTCATGCATGCATGTCTCAAATTTCTAATGGCTAAAAGATTAAAGCATCAAAATTACCATGGACCCTTTGAAAATCTGGGAAGCATGTCCAGGTTTCTTGCTTAGATTCTGTGGTTTGTAGGTTTGTGTCAAGACAATTCTAATCTCATATGGCACCCTCTCGTTTCTATAAGCCTACTGGTCACCCACCGTTCTCCAGAGTGCAAAACAAGCTGTAGACTTTTTAAATTACCACACTATGACAAACTTTGCACAAAGAACAGAACAGAGAAGGGAGAAGAAGAAACAGGAAGGAAAGTACCAAAGAGCTATTAATGACTACTAAGACCTTTCTGCCGCAGTACTGTTGGCATATGGTAAAAGCTCAGTGTGTGCACCTTGCTGGTGTGAGAGTGCATTGCCAATGCCCTTTGGAGCTCACTATTGAAGCACATACAAATTTGGCTTCACAAACTTAAGAACCGTAACATTTTTTACAGTGCTTTTAAAAGTTGAGATGTAATTCACATACAGTATATTTTACAATTTTTTTTTTGGTTTTACGAGACAGGGATTCTCTGTATTGTTTTGGAGGCTGTCGGTCCAGCCTGGCCTCGAACTCACAGAGATCCGCCTGCCTCTGCCTCCCGAGTGCTGGGATTAAAGGCATGCGCCACCACTGCCCGGCTATTTTACAGTTTCAAATGGTGTAATTGTGTGACATTTACACATCTGCAGTAAGAGACTCACTGTGGTGGTTTGAAAGAAAATGACCCCCAAAGGGAGTGGCACTATTAGGAGGTGTGGCCTTGTTGGAGGAAGTGTGTCACCATGGAGGAGAGCTTTCAAGTCTCATATATGCTCAAGCCACGCCCAGCATCTTAGACCAGCTCAAGCCACGCCCAGCATCTTAGACCACTTCCTGTTGCCTACAGGGTCAAACTGCAGCTCCTTCTCCAGCACCGTGTCTGCCTGCACATCGCCGTGTCCCACCGTGTAATGGACTGAATCACTGAAACTGTAAGCCACTCCATCAAATATTTTTCCCTTATTAGTATTGCCATGTGGGGCTGGAGAGATGGCTCAGTGATTAAGAGCACTGACCACTCTTCCAGAGGACCCAGGTTCAATTCCCAGCAGCCACATGGCAGCTAACAACTGTCTCTAACTCCAAGATCTGACCCCTTCACACATACATACATGCATACATACATATATACATACATATATTGGTATGCAAAATACCAATACAAAGTAGATAAATTATTTTTTTAAAAAAGAGTTGCCATGGTCATGGTGTCTCTTCACAGCAATAGACACTCTAACTGAGACACTCACTATCTGCCGGGTTGTGGTGGCACATGCCTTTGATCCCAGCACTAAGGACGCAGAGACAGGCAGATCTCTGTGAGTTTGAGGTCAGCCTAGTCTACTGAGCAAGTTCTAGGACACAGCCTCCAAGGCTACCAAGAGCCCTTGTCTCAAATAAATAAATAAATAAATAAATAAATAAATAAATAAAAAATTTTAAAAGACACACACACACACACTATCTCCCTTTTCCAAAACAAAACCCAGGACCAAGTAAATGGTCTTTTCACAAAATTTCTCTCACCAGGCCCTGGCAATCAACCATCTGCTTCCTGTCTTTATGAAATTGTCTATTCTGGGGAGCTTGTGTGGATGAAATTATATGTGTCTGACTCTTTAAGAGCTTTGTGAGCCGGGCATTGGTGGCACATGCCTTTAATCCCAGCACTAAGGACGCAGAGACAGGCAGATCTCTGAGTTCGAGGCCAGCCTAGTCTACAGAGTAAGTTCCAGGACAGCCTCCAAAACAATACAGAGAAACCCTGTCTCAAAAACAAAAACAAAAAACAAAAAAAATTTGTGTTATATTTGGAGACCCAGTAGTTATTGGTACATTATTCCTTGTTATTCTGAGGCTTACTCCAGAGTATATATGTATTGCTGTTTATTCCCTTTTCCATCAGTAGAATGGGGTTGCAGGGCACAAGAAAGAGAATAAAAGCCCGTCTGCAGCCATCTGTTTCCAGGTATCACGCGAGGCATGTGAACACCAGTTCAGCTGCCTCAGAGGCCAACAGTGGGCGGTGGGCGGTCCTTCCCTGATGGATGGGGAGGTACAGTTGTGAAAGAGGCATCGTTCAGGCACTGTGACTGTTGCTTATAACTCCCCTCCAAGAGCTGACTCTGCACCTAAATTCAAACGAACCACTACTCTCTTCCTGGGAAGTGATGGGGCCACTAAACTAAATTGCAAAGCCAAACATGAACCAGTTACAGGGACTTTAAACTGGGTCAAAGCTGACAAAACTAAAATACAAACTTGATAGTAAACATTCACTTAATAATATGATAATATCTTCCTATCCTTAGACATAACCTGAGCTCCAGGTCACCTTAGCTGAATCCAAGACTAAACTAGATAATTTTAAATTTAAAAATCTCTTCTTCAGTTGCCCCAGCCAAGACCTACATCACTCTGAGAGAACAGTGCTGTGGTCTGACAATCTTTTGACTCTATTGCTCTCCTTTCTACACTGTTCTACAGACAACATGCATTGTTTCTGCACTGGAGGACAAAGCCAACTTGAGGATTAGTGACAGAACACTGAAAGTCAGCATCTGCAATGCCATGTAAACAACAGCAGCAGAGAACATGGCACGGGCTCTTTGAGACAGCCACATCACCTTACAAAGCGGGCCATCCAGGAGCACCCGTGATATGGAGATATACCAAGCAGGAGGAGGAGACTGGATGCCTGGTGTCAGCTTGGCAGGATTTAGAATCACCATGGAAACACGCCTCTGGGTGGGTCGTGGTGATGTTTCCAGAAGGTTTAACTGATGAGGGAAGTCCCATGGCCAATGCAGGCAGCACGGTTCGTGACTTGGGGTGCCAGACTGAATGTAAAAGGGGGAGTGCAGGGGAGCACCAGCACGCCCTGGCTTCTAAGTACGGGCACAATGGGACCAGCCGCCTCTCCATCCTGTCACACCTTCCCAGAGACCTGTGCTCTCAAGCTAAAGTAAGCCTGTCCTTCCTTAAACTGCATCTGTTGGGTGTTTATCATAAGGACAAGAAGAGTCTAATGCAATGAGTTGTGAGCAGAGTGTACACAGTGCCCTTTGTAAACAAAAGAGACAAAGGAGTGCGTGCTAACTGGACAGAGCAGGTAATGTACACAGAAGGAGCGTCTGAGTATATTGATACTATTGTAGGAGTTTTACTGGTTACATTAAGAATGGAATACTGGCCGGGCGGTGGTGGCACACGCCTTTAATCCCAGCACTCGGGAGGCAGAGGCAGGCAGATCTCTCTGAGTTCGAGGCTAGGCTGGACCGACAGCCTCCAAAACAATACAGAGAAACCCTGTCTCGTAAAACCAAAAAAAAAAAAAGAATGGAATAATGGGGGCTGGAGAGATGGCTCAATGGTTAAGAGCATTGAATGCTCTTCCAAAGGACCCAGATTCAATTCTGCACCCACATGAAAGCTCATAACTGTCTGTAACTCTAGTTTCAGGGGACCTGACACCCTCACACATGCAAGCAAAACACCAGTGAATACTAAATAAATAAGTAAATGAATCATTTAAAAAAGAATGGAATAGCAAGGTGGACCTGGAACATTACACAAAGGGAGCATGCTTCAGGGTGCCAGAATAAAGTGCCCACAGTGAGACCAGACGACAAGTAGTATCAGTGTGAATGAGCCGTTATTACAGTGTGAATGAGCCATTATTACAGCGTGAATGAGCCGTTATTACAGTGTGAATGAGCCGTTATCACAGTGTGAATGAGCCGTTATTACAGCGTGAATGAGCCATTATTACAGTGTGAATGAGCCGTTATCACAGTGTGAATGGGCCATTATTACAGTGTGAATGAGCCGTTATCACAGTGTGAATGAGCCGTTATTACAGCGTGAATGAGCCGTTATTACAGTGTGAATGAGCCGTTATTACAGTGTGAATGAGCCGTTATTACAGCGTGAATGAGCCGTTATTACAGCGTGAATGAGCCGTTATTACAGTGTGAATGAGCCGTTATTACAGCGTGAATGAGCCGTTATTACAGCGTGAATGAGCCGTTATTACAGTGTGAATGGGCCATTATTACAGTGTGAATGAGCCGTTATTACAGTGTAAATGAGCCGTTATTACAGTGTGAATGAGCCGTTATCACAGTGTGAATGAGCCGTTATTACAGTGTGAATGAGCCGTTATCACAGTGTGAATGAGCCATTACAGAACACCTGTTTGATTTGAGGAGTTTGTGGCTTGCCTTAAAGAACAAACACTTTACACCTTTTTAAAAGATTCGTGCTCTGCTGGCTGAGCCAGATGGTACCTGCTTTTCAACTTTTCAACATGATAAATTTCAGTGGTGCGGAAGTTCATAGCCAGCGTTCAATCAATGAGGGATGTGAATGCCACACATGGGGAAGAGATATCTGCTGTCCAGGTAACAAGATTCTAAGCTCGGCATTGGTGGCGCACCCCTTTAATTCCAGCACTCGGGAGGCAGAGGCAGGTGGACCTCCGTGAGTTCGAGGCCAGCCTGGTCTACCAAGTGATTGCCAGGACAGCCTCCAAAGCCAGAGAAACACTGTCTCTCAATAAATAAATAAATAAATAAATAAAACTATTCTGTTATGACATATTTATAAACTAAGTAATAGGAAGAAAATAAAGTAGGAGGTACTGAGTTTGGCAAAAACATGCTGCATAAAAGTATAGATTACTTGAAGTAACATTGAAATGGGTTGGTGTTGTGTTCCATAGATTACAGGAAATAGCATTGAAATGGGTTGTGTCCATAGACTGCAGGAAATAGTGTTGAAATGGTTGGTGTTGTGTTCCATAGACTGCATGAAATAGCGTTGAAATGGGTTGGTGTTGTGCTCCATAGATTACAGGAAATAGCATTGAAATGGGTTGTGTTCCATAGACGGCAGGAAAGAAGATCTCTGAATAGTGCAAAGTGATGATCACGAAGCCCTACTAACTGCTATGCTGTGGATTCATCTTCTGGCAGATCAACATGTGTGCAGAGAAATTCTGTGTAACTGAAGACAGAACCAACATAGTCTGCACCGTGTGTCAGAAAGTTGCATGGCTTGGGCATTTGCTGAGCCCGGAGGCAGCAGTCACAGCCGGGAGCCATGGCGGTTACAGCACAGTCAGGGCTTAGGGGATGGAATCAACGGTACATGTAAAAACACACATTTGGAAATGTAGTTTCACATTTTTTCTGAAACGTGAGAGAAAGAAGCACAAGAAGTAAATAGCATATCTGTCAGAATTGCTTGTTTAAAACTCGTTTTTACATTCTAAGTTAACACATTCTTCTCTTCCACCAGCTATGGTGGAAAAATCTGAAGACCAGTTACTCAGATCGCAAACAAATGGAATACTTTTTTTGTTTGCTTAACTCCAATTTGCCCAGCTGTTAAAAAATAGATAAATAAATAAAATAAAATAACCAAGAGTTGACCGGGTGTCTGTTTATATGCTCTAAAACTATAGGTTAGATTCCCAGAGGGTTTGCTTTTGCCAGGAATCGGAACCACAGTCATTATAAAATTGTGAAACTAAATAGACTGGAAAGGAAGGGAGAGGCCCGCCTGAGAGGAAGGGAGGGAGGGAGGGAGGGAGGGGGCATGCCAGAGTGAACTACATTGACAGAACTGGGGACTTTGTGTGGAAGTCACTATCCATAGGGAGCTGGCTCCTCAGCCCCCATGTCTTTAATGCACACCCAATAAGGATCTACCCTAAGTAGCTGCTCAGCTGTATCCCAGGCTCAAACTCTGCACTAGAAACAGAATGCAGACCAGTTTGTGTGCGATGTCCATGCACATTCTAATTGCTCATCGGAATCACTAGAGGCGGGTTTGGCTGGGGAGTCTGTGAGGAGTTTTAGGGAGTGTTTTGAAACAAGAAAGGACGTAGCATAAGGAAGAAATTCAACAAGGATATGAGGTGAATGAGTAAAAGGGGAGGCGTAGGTGAGTCATACATACAGGATGATCGGTAGATTCTGCAGGCTTTGGTAGGCAGTACCTTTACAACAGGAAGTGGGTGCAATAATCCAATTAGTCAAGAAAGGACCAGCTGGGGGAACTATCTTACATGCAAGTCAGGGATATCTAAAAATTAGTAACTGGGGCAAACTCCCTTATCCAAAAGGTCTTATTCATTTGTGTAGACTAGCAAAGAAATTAATTTCCCCCATTCATTTTTATCTGGGGCTATCTCACAGGAACTTAAAAAAAAACTTTTTTAATTGCACCCACACACATGGGTACAGGTGTCTGAGGAGGCCACAAGAGGGAGCTAGAGTTCCAGACTGCCCAATGGGAGTGCTAGGAACCTGGACTTGGGTCTGTCTTATATGCTTTAACTGCTGAGTGGTGTCTCAGCTCCACACAGAATCTTCTGAAAAGGAAAAGTTCGGAACAATAAATTGTTCTGGCAGCCAGGCGGTTGTGGCACACACCTTTAATCCCAGCACTCAGGAGGCAGAGGCAGGAGGATCTTTGTGAGTTCCAGACCAGCCTGCTCTACAAGAGCTAGTTCCAGGACAGCCTCCAAAGCCACAGAGAAACCCCTTGTAGACACACACACACACACACACACACACACACACACACACATACACACACAGAGTCATCTTCTCCACTCTTCCCCTTGTAGACACACACACACTCACACACACACACACAGTCATCTTCTCCACTCTTCCCCTTGTAGACACACACACACACACAGAGTCATCTTCTCCACTCTTCCCCTTGTAGACACACACACACTCACACACACACACACAGTCATCTTCTCCACTCTTCCCCTTGTAGACACACACACACACACAGAGTCATCTTCTCCACTCTTCCCCTTGTAGACACACACACACTCACACACACACACACAGTCATCTTCTCCACTCTTCCCCTTGTAGACACACACACACACACAGAGTCATCTTCTCCACTCTTCCCCTTGTAGACACACACACACTCACACACACACACACACAGTCATCTTCTCCACTCTTCCCCTTGTAGACACACACACACACACACACACACACACACACAGAGTGGTCTTCTCCACTCCTTCCCCTTGTAGACACACACACACACACACACACACACACACACAGAGTGGTCTTCTCCACTCCTTCCCCTTGTAGACACACACACACACACACACACACACACACACACACAGAGTGGTCTTCTCCACTCCTTCCCCATGTCATGTAGCAATCAGCTCAGCTTGTGGATCACTTTCTCATGAACACAATAGAAATCAAAATCTTAAGTGTAGCTTTTCTCACTTCTATAACCACAGAAAATACACATTTCAGAAGCAAGAGAAAAGATAGGTTCTTTCAATGTCCTTTCTAGGGTAAGTGTTGGGTTTGGTGAGAGGTGCCCAGTATGAGTTGTCGTCAAAGCTAGTGATCTGATTACGAATTCTAAATGAGAACAGCCCGACTTTTGAGAGACTCACAAGAGGAATGGTGTCCACTGTCTCACTAAGTGTATTCTTTTATGTAAAGACCTTATGCCCTGACACTGGGACTTAGGAAAGGAAGAAACAGAGTTGGAGGGATTTGTGGCACATTTGGAAAGCGATTATATTCTGGGAAAAAGGTTAAGAAACAATTCCAGCCTCAGCCCTAGAAACCCAACCATGTACCACACAAGCCTCAGCCAGGTTCTCCACATTCCAGCCCACACTGAATGGGGATGGCTCGCCTCTGCTCTCAACAAGCCTGGCAGAGGCTCAGCTCTTGTGTCCCTGAGCATTTTAATTCCTAGGTGACTTTAGTATGACATGCCAGAGCAACTTCTTTTCTTCCTTCCTTTCTTTCTTTCTTTTTTTTTTGTTTTTTTGTTTGTTTGTTTTTTTGATTTTTTCCAGACAGGGTTTCTCTAAGCATTCAATTCCATATTTAGGGTACTCACTTGAGCTTTCAGTTTAAACAAAGGAAGTACTAGGGACAAGGGTTGTGACAGCTTCATAACCAGGCAGTTCTACTCAAACAGTGTCTGGTTGGCCACCATCTCAATTCTGGTGCTGCAAGGCGTCCCTGAAGAAGCCATTATTGTTTGAGGGAATGATCCAATCCCCATGATTGTTCCTGCCTATGTGGGGGGTGCTCTCAAAACAGAGAGAGCCATTTGTGGGGTTCTAATATTCCTGGGACTCAACAGGCGGAAAGAGATGATTTCATTAATAAAACCTTTTTCTTTTTAATGGTGGAAGACAAAGTTTATTGTAGATATGTGGGAGAGGCAGGGACGTCTAGGAGAGTCCAGACTGGACTTGAACACATGGAGCTGGACTATGTGCGAGAGGGAGGGGGGAAGGGAGAAGGAAGAGAGGGGAACCAGCTGCAGCAGTCAAGAGGTCAAAGGTCCAGTCAAAGGTCCAAAAGGGGTGGGTAACCAAAATGTCTGGATTGTATAGGAAAAAGCTCCTAGGAGAAGGGCAACCCAACTCCTGGACTGGGGAGTTCTGGGTGAGGAATGAGGGATGCTGGGAGAACCTGGCTGCCAGGTCCAGCTTTGACACAGTCATAAGGCATCTCAGTAGTTTGTTTTGTCCTGGGTTTGAAATATCCCAGCCTTCTGTTGACAATAAACGATGTGATGCAACCCTCTTCTTTCACGTGTGTGTGTCCAGTGTTTGCAACAATTCCCAGTCTTAACAGGGGCTCGATAAATGCTTGTGAAAGTGGAAGAGAGTCGGAAGGAAGAGAGGGGTCTATGGCTGCTTCCTGCTGACACGGGGGCATCACTGAGGACCCAGAAAGCTGCAATGCTGGCCAAGTCTCTGTAGGACCATCTGGAGCCAGGGACGTGCAGGCAGCAGTCGGAGCAGTTTGCAGTCTTTAGTTGAATGGAAATCTGGAACAGACATGTTTTAGGGGTAGGAGATAAAGTCAAGGAGTTTAGGGGGGAATTTATTTTAGGTATACATTCGAAACTTTTAGGCCCATGGTAGCTGGGAGAGGGAATCCCAAGACCAGGGAAAGAGGAAGAGATCCCACCTACCCTCAGGAACAAGGCTGTTGATTGACAGTATTTATCTGGAGTGTATTTTACTTCTGAGAGATGGATCCAAGTTGATTCCATAGCGATTACAATACTTTTATTTTTAATTGATAAAAATTGGTAAAAGTTTAGACATGCCAGTATCCGCACTCTTTATCATCTATCCTGAAACCCACATTGTACAACCAGGCAGTAGACTCCTGCCTTTGCATCCTAGTAGAAGCTTGAGGAACGCAGAACAACTCTAGTTAGGAGCATGAACACTCTTCCCCTATGCAGGAGACAGGTGTGTATAGACTAGACAGACATTTTAGCACAGTGAGAGACACTTTTAAGTCTACACTTAGATCACAACTAAAGGGAATTTCAAATCTTGACCTTGTGACTAATAATAGTAGCAGTGTTTTGCAAGAGCTAGATTAATACCTTATCAGAACTCCATTGATTAATGTCAAGACTCGGAACTTTTGAAGTCTTCATACAACAGTGGCATAGCAAGGAAAAGAAATCTGAAACATTTTTCATTCTTTTTATATACCTTATGTCACTTTCTTATCGCAACTTATCATATCCTCAGACTTCACTTAACTTTCATTAACACCTGAAAACACCATCTTAGACCCTAAAGCATTTTTCTTAGATCTTCACAGCTTAAGCTTTAAACGCTACACTGTTTTTTTCTATCCAGTCATTCACCACGAGACACAGGTGGTTGATGACCGAGAGTCCTCATTGTAAAGCCAGTTCCTTTACATAAGGAGTAGTAAAAAGTTACACTGAAATCTGCTTTGTGAGTTTCTCTCTCTCCTCTCTTTTCTGAGCCTGGTAGCAAGGCAAACTGTGTCTAGACGTAGCAGCAGCTCCAGGACAGCTAGGCCTGTGGCCTGACTCTTACATATGAAGAGAACTGAGAGGCAGCTGAAGCCTTCGGACAGGAGCTGGGTGCTTGCTGCTGTTAAAGCGACAGTCAGTCAATATCCTCAGACATCTGAGAAGGACAAATTATCACTGGAAATATCTAAATGGTCTACATGCCAATAAAAATGACGGAGACCTATTACCTAGACAGGTTACCTTAGTTTCCAAAGGTTTCACTGTAGGCAGTCAATGTGTCTTCAGCTGTTGTAGAGGACAACATTTAATCTTTTGCTATCAGACAGAGCAGCGTCGGCCTTGGGCTGCCAGACCCTGGTCTGAGAGTTTTCTTTTTGTAGAGGAGCAACTTGGAGGACTGACCTTACTTTGACCAGGCAAAGTAGGGCAATCAGTCCAAAAGTATCCACAGTGTGAGCAGAGCCCTGGCAAGGCTTGGGCAGTTTCTCCCAGGGGTTAGTTTTACCGTAATCCAGGTGGAGTTGTCCTGTCTCATCTATCTTTTTTGGATACCTTAAGGGGTCCCACTGGGAGGGAGCAGTTCTGTCTATTACAGGAAGCAGAAACATTTTGAATCCCATATTTTTGCAGATCTCTGAAACATTTGAGGATCATATATTAGGTATATCTGAATAGTTACTTGTTTTATGCCATTTACAAGGGCTAAGTAAGGCTTATTCTTATGCTTAATTAAATTAGTACTTATCATGACTACAGAATAGTTCTAAACATATTAAAGAATTTGATCATTTACAAGGTGACTGAAAATTAACTTGTATTTCTTAATTATCATTAACAGTTCACAATAACTTAGTAATTTTCACAAGCAGCGGCACTGCTACCATGCCAAGGCTCAGTGGAGACTTTATGTTCCATTCCTGTTAGATTAGCCTTAAAAATAATGATTTAATTAAAGCACTTCTACTATCAAAATAAAACTTTTTGGGGTTTTTTTTTGAGACAGGGTTTCTCTGTATTGTTTTGGAGGCTGTCCTGGAACTAGCTCTTGTATACCAGGCTGGCCTCGAACTCACAGAGATCCGCCTGCCTCTGCCTCCCAGTGCGTGCGCCACCTCAGCCTGGCTCAAAATAAAACTTTTTTTGCTTTTGTTTCTCGAGACAGGATACAAAATAAAACTTTTAACCATAGATACAGTGCAGAGACTGGAACTTCACTGATCCTTTCATAGTGTACCATGAATGAAAATGGGAGAAGTAAAGAAACCAAAAGAGTTCATTTGGGGGCACCATGTTTCTGGCTCAGTGCCTCTGCTGAGGAAGAAAGAAGCTGTCGCCTGTGTTGCACCAGCGGTTTCCACTGAGAAGAGACCATGGTTTCGATCAGCAGCTGCACCATGACTAGGGCCCTGTCAGACTCTAGAATGGAAGGGCAAAACTGGGAGGCTTGTGCTACCTGAGCCATTGGATGTCAGCTTCCAGCGGCCCTTCCAGACCCTACCCCCAGCATACCCAGCTTCAGGTGAGCTTGGGTCCTCCTGGGACCCCTCCCTTGTCCATCATCCACTCCCTCAATCTTCCGGGGGGAGGGGTGCTTCTGGCATCAAGACCGGCCCACACAGGAAAGAAGAGCCCTTCCAGACCACCACTCCCCCACCCCTAGTGCGCCCAGCTTCGGGAAAGAAGGAGACCGGTGGAGACAGAAAGACCCCACTTGCACCCACTGGAAGAAGAGATGAAAAGAAGACAGAATAAGAGCACACTCAGCAATAGAAAGACCAACATGACTCCACCAGAATCTAGAGACCCAAAGCCAGCAAGACCTGAAAAGCACAACATAGATGAAGGAGAAGAGACAGACCTCAAAATTTATTTTATGAAGATGATAGAGACCCTCAAAGAGGAAACAAGGAAATCTCTTAAAGAAATTGAAGAAAAAACACACAAAAAAAACATGAAATGGAGGAAAACACAAACCAAAAAATTCAAGAAATAAACAAATCTCTTAAAGAATCTAAAGAGTACCAAGAAAAAACAAACAAACAAATGAAGAAAACAACTCAAACAGTTGAAGGATTGAAAGCTGAAACAGAAACAATAAAGAAAACACAGAATGAGGGGATGCTGGAAATAGAAAAGCTGGGTAAACGATCAAGAACTACAGATGCAAGTATCACCAATAGAATACAAGAGATGGAAGAGAGAATCTCAGATGTTGAATACTCATTAGAGAATATACAGTCATCAACCAAAGAAAATCTCAAATACAACAAATCCCTAACACAAAATATCCAGGAAATATGGGATACCGTGAAGAAGCCAAACCTGAGAAAAATAGGTATAGAAGAAGGCGAAGAAATACAGCTTAAAGGTACAGAAAAATTATTCAACAAAATCATAGAAGAAAACTTCCCTAACCTAAAGAAAGATATGCCTATGAAAATACAAGAATCTTACAGAACACCAAATAGGCTGGACCAGAAAAAGAAGTCCCCTCGCCACATAACAATCAAAACATCAAACCTACAGAATAAAGAGAAAATATTAAGAGCAGCTAAAGAAAAAGGCCAAATAACATATAAAGGCAGACCTATCCGAATCACACCTGACTTCTCAATGGAAACTGTGAAAGCCACGAGATCCTGGACAGATGTCCTACAAATGCTAAGGGAAAAAGGATGCCAGTCCAGACTACTATATCCAGCAAAGCTTTCAATTACCACAGATGGAGAAAACAAAATATTCCACTACAAAGCCAGATTTAAACAATACATATCCACGAATCCAGCCCTACAGAAAGTGATGAAAGGAAAACTTAGAACCAACGAAGATAACTACACTCACAAAGACATAGGCAATAGATAATCCCATTTTACCAAACACCAAAAGAAAAAGGGAGGAGAACCTACACACAATAACACCACTACCAATAAATCAAGCACAAACAAGAATCAGCGATCAATGGTCATTAATATCCCTCAATGTCAATGGTCTCAACTTGCCTATAAAAAGACATAGACTAGCAGAATGGATACAAAAACAAAACCCATACTTCTGCTGAATACAAGAAACACATCTCAACATCAAAGACAGACGTTACCTCAGAGTAAAGGGTTGGGAAAATATTTTCCAATCAAACGAACCCAAGAAACAAGTGATGTAGCAACCCTAATATCTACCAAATTAGACTTCAAATTAAAATCAATCAAAAGAGATGAAGGACATTTCATATTCATCAAAGAAAAAGTCCATCAAGATTAAGTCTCAATTCTGAGCATCTATGCCCCAAATACCAAGGCACCCATATTCGTGAAAGAAACATTAATAAAGCTCAAATCACACATAAAAGCTCACATACTAGTAGTAGGAGACTTCAACACTCCGCTCTCACTACTAGACAGGACCTCCAGACAGAAACTTAACAAAGAAACAAAAGAACTAATAGAAGTTATGACCCAACTGGGTTTAACAGCTATCTATAGAACATTCCATCCAAACACAAAGGGATATACTTTCTTCTTGGGGCCACATGGAACCTTCTATAAAACACACCCAAACTTATGGGACACTCTGAAAGCAGTGCTGAGAGGAAAGTTCATAGCGCTAAGTGCCCACATGAAGAAACTGAAGAGCAGTCACACTAGAGAATTAATAGCACAACTAAATGCTCTAGAACAAAAAGAAGCAAACTCACCAAGGAGGAGTAGATGCTAGGAAATATCAAATTGAGGGCTGAAATCAATCAAGTAGAAACCAGGAAAACATTTCAAATAATCAATGAAACAAAGAGCTGGTTCTTTGAGAAAATAAACAAAATAGACAAACCTCTGTCCAAACTAACCAAAAGACAGAGAGAGAGCACGCTAATTAACAAAATCAGAAATGAAAAGGATGACATAACAACAAACACTGAAGAAATCCTGAGAATCATCAGGGCATGCTTTGAAAACCTATACTCCACAAAATTTGAAAATTTAAAGGAAATGGGCAATTTCCTGGATAGATATCATTTGCCAAAACTAAATCAAGAACAGATAAACAATCTAAACAGACCTATAACCCTTAATGAAATAGAAGCAGTCATCAAAAGTCTCCCAACCAAAAAATGCCCATGCCCGGATGGCTTCAGTGCAGAATTCTACCAGAAATTCAAAGAAGAGCTAATTCCAATACTCCTCAAAGTGTCCCACACAATAGAAGTTGGAGGTTCACTGCCAAACTCTTTTTACGAGACTACAATTACTTGGTACCCAAACCACACTAAGACACAACTACAGACCAATTTCCCTCATGAACATCGATGCAAAAATACTCAGTAAAATACTAGCAAATCGGATCCGAGAACACATCAGAAAAATAATTCACCATGATAAAGTAGGCTTCATCCCAGGGATGCAGGGATGGTTCAACATACAAAAATCTATCAATGTATCTACAAACTGCAAAGGAAAAACCACATGATCATCTCACTAAATGCTGAAAAAGTCTTTGACAAAATCCAGCACCCCTTCATAATAAAGGTCCTAGAGAGATCAGTGATAATAGGAATGTACCTGAACATGATAAAAAGCTATATACAGTAAACAAACAGCTAACATCAAACTAAATGGACGGAAACAATGCAATTCCTTTAACATCAGGAACAAGACAAGGCTGTCCACTTTCTCCATATCTCTTCAATATTGTACTTGAAATTCTAGATAGAGCTTAAAAAAATAGAAAATGCTTCCATAAAAATGAAAAAAAAAGAAATTCTAGATAGAGCAATAAGACAACAAAAGGAGATCAAGGGGATACAAATAGGAAAAGAAGAAGTCAAACTTTCACTATTTCCGAATGATATGATAGTTTACATAAGTGACCCAAAAAACTCCGCAAGGGAACTCCTAGAGCTGATAAACACCTTCAACAAAGTGGCAGGATACAAGGTTAACTCAAAAAATCAGTAGCCCTATTATATACAGATGATAAAGTGGCTGAGAAAGAAATCAGAGAAACATCACACTTTACAACAGCCATAAACAGCATCAAATATCTGGGGATAATGTCAAGCAAAGAAGTGAAAGACCTGTATATGAAGAACTTTGAGTCTTTAAAGAAAGAAATCAAAGAGGATACCAGAAAATGGAAAGATCCCCCATGCTCTTGGATTGGTAGGATCAACATAATAAAAATGGCAATCTTGACAAAAGCAATCTACAGACTCAATGCACTCCCTATCAAAATACTGGCACAATTCTTCACAGCCCTTGAAAGAACAATAATCAATTTTGTATGGAAAAACAAAAGGCACAGGATACAATAAAGGAACTTCAGGAGGCATCTCCATCCATGACTTCAAGTTCTATTACAGAGCTATAATACTGAAAACAGTTTGGTATTGGCACAAAAATAGACAGGTAGACCAATGGAACCGAATTGAAAACCCTGATTTTAACCTACACACCTATGAACACTTGATTTTTGACAAAGAAGCTAAAATTATACAATGGAAAACAGAAAGCATCTTCAACAAATGGTGCTGGCATAACTGGGTATTGGCACGCAGAAGAATGCAGACAGATCCATGTCTATCATCTTGCACAAAACTTAAGTCCAAATGGATCAAAGACCTCAACATAAATCCAGCCACATTGAAACTCTTAGAAGAGAAAGTGGGAGATACTCTTCAACGAATTGGTACAGGAGACCACTTCCCAAACATAACACCAGTAGCACAGACACTGAGATCGACAATTAACAAATGGGACCTCCTGAAACTAAGAAGCTTCTGTAAGGCAAAGGACACAGTCAACAAGACAAAAAGGCAGTCCACAGAATGGGAAAAGATGTTCACTAACCCCACATCTGATAGAGGGCTAATCTCCAAAATTTACAAAGAACTCAAGAAGAAAGTCTCCAAAGCACCAAAGGATGCAATTAGCAGGTGGGGTACAGAACTAAATAGAGAATTCTCAACAGAAGGTTCTAAAATGGCTGAGAGACACTTGAGAAAGTGCTCAACATCCTTAGCCATCAGGGAAATGCAAATCAAAACAACACTGAAATACCATCTCACTCCTGTCAGAATGGCTAAAATCAAAAACACAAATGACAATTTATGCTGGAAAGGATGTGGAGAGAGGGGAACACTCCTCCACTAGTGTTGGGAATGCCAACTTGTACAGCCACTTTGGAAATCAGTATGGAGATTCCTCAGGAAAATGGGAATCAGTCTACTACAAGATCCAAAAATTCCTCTATTAGGCATATACCCAAAAGATGCACATTCATACAACAAGGACATCTGTGCAACTATGTTCATAGCAGCATTATTTGTAATAGCCAGAACCTGGAAGCAACCTAGATGCCCTTCAATTGAAGAGTGGATAGAGAAAATGTGGTACATTTACACAATGGAGTACTACTCAGTGGGGGGGGGTGCAATGGAATCTTGAAATTCGCAGGCAAATGGATGGCACTAGAAGAAACCATCCTGAGTGAGGTAACCCAGTCACAAAAAGACAAACATGGTATGTACTCACTCATATATGGATTTTAGACATGGATCAGGGGAGTGCCAGTCGGCCAGCAATTCCACTGACAGAAAGTCTAGGAAACAGGAAAGAACCTAAGAGAGATATGCATGGTACCCCAGAGAAGATGAATGAGGCAAGATCCCCTGAACAGATTGGGAGCATGGTGGGGGTGGGGGTGGTAGGGGAGAGGGAGCTGGGAAGAAGAGAGGGGGAGAAAAGGAGGAGAGAGTAGGTCATGGGGGAGCAGGAAGGTTGAGTTGGGGGTAGGATAGGGGAGAACAGGATGAGAAATACCATAATAAAGGGAGTCATAGGTTTGAAGAGAGATCTGGCACCAGTGAGACCTCTAGTGATCTAAAGGGATGACACCAACTGGCAAACTAAGCAATAGTGGAGAGACCACCTCAAATGCCCATTCCTGATAATGAACTTGATGTCTACCTTATATACCATCTTAGAACCTTCATCCAGTAGCTGATGGAAGCAGAGGCAAACACCCACAGCTAAACACTGAACTGAACCCCTGGAACCCAGTGACAGAGAGAGAGGAGCAATGAGCAAATTGGCAAAGAATGGGCTGGCCAAACCAGCAGAAACAGCTGATCTGAACAGGGGAGAGCTCTTGGACCCCAGACCGACAGCTGGGAGGCCAGCATGGGACTGATCCAGACCCCCTGAGTGTGAGAGTCAGTGAAGAGGCCTGGGCAACCTATGGGGCCCTGGGCAGTGGATCAGTGCTTATCCTTGGCATACAAATGGACTTCGTTTGTCCATAACACAAAGTGGGATGCTCTCTCAGCCTGGACTGTTGGAGGAGTGCCTGGACCCTGCCCTGAGTGAAATGACAGACTCTAGATGTCCTCTATGTGGAAGGAAGTGGGGATAAGGTGGGAGGCTGTGGGGGATGGTGGAGGGGTGCAGGAGGAGGGGAGGAAGAGGGAGCTGGGATTGACATGTGAAGCAAGCTCTTTTCTAAAACAAAAAAAAAGTAATAAAAAAATTGAAAAAAAAAAGAATCCAAATAAAGTACTGGGCTTTTATGAAACCAAAAAAAAAAAGTTTATTTCAAACTGCTAAGGCTGCCTCTCTCTCCCAAAGCTAGGAGAAGCCACAGGGAAAGGATTTCCAGAGTTAAATGGGACTGGAGAAAGGGGCGTGGCTTATGAACAGGGACTGGGGAAACCTAGAGGCCAGCATTGACCTTGAGAAGTTTATAGGCACCATAGGTATATGTTAATAGAAGAGCCTTAAGTTCCTCTTGCTATAGAGAAAAAAATGAACTTTCTTCAAGCCTGACCTTGGGAAAAGGATTTTCTTGGGGGGCCAGAGGCACCATCATAGACTGTTGCAGTTTTTTATATGGCTTAGTTTATCCAAATAGCTAAAGTTTAAAGTTAACAAAGACAATCTGATCAGATCTTAGGAACTCATAAATCTTGCTTATCAGATATCCCTTATTTATCAAACCTATGTTACTTACCTAAATTCTCTAGGAGCTTGGTGCTAAACCTTTAGCAAAGACACAAGAGCTAGGATAAAGCATGGGGAACCTTGGTGGATATCATGGCAGGTTCGACGGTGACCGAGGCAGAGGGACAAACATGCTAGGCAGACAGACCGTAAGTGAGAAGTTTCTTTAGGAAGGGAAGGGTGGAAGAGGAGAGGGAAAAGAGGTAAAGAGACAGAGAGACAGAGAGACAGAGAGAGGACAGAAGAGAAGAAGGAGACAGGAAAAGTCCTGTCTGTCCCAGGGGAACAGCAGGAAAGAGAGTGGAAAGAGAGGAGTGGAAAGACATGGGGCGGGATCGTCTTTCTTTCAAATGGGTCCTTTGTACCTGGGCTGACCAGGGTACTGCCAGGTGACGGGGGGCAGGCCGGCATAGTGCCTGAATCCTTACAATAAGTTGTTAGACATACATCTTAAATCAGCTTTTGTTAATCGGAGTAGACCTTTATAATCTTAAAAGTTTATCATCATATACAGTATATACAGTATATTCTAAACCAGAGTTGAAACGCATATATAGTATGTGTAGTTGTGGGGTCCAGGGCAACTCGGTACACACCTGCCCCTTGGTTGCATCGCTGCCATGCCAAGGCTCAGTGGAGACCAACCAGAAAGTAGGCAGGAAGTTTCAGGGTAAACTGAAACTTTACCTCCAGGAGAGACCACAAGCTGGGACTACCTGGGCACCACCCAGGAGCCGATGGGCACCACCCAGGAGCGGACCATCACAGGGAAAAGTACCTGATGACCCAAAGGAAATTCCTAACTTCCAACCATTATAGATAAGATCACCTGACGTCCCTCAACCTAAGCACACACCCACCGCCTTTCACAAACACCCCCCTCACCCCCAACCTCTACTGTGATAAAAACCCTACCCCACCTGGGCTAGGCACTCTCTGCTTCCCACCTGGGCTGGACACTCTCAGCTTCCCACCTGGGCTGGGCACTCTCTGCTTCCCACCTGGGCTGGGCACTCTCTGCTCTCAACCACTGTGCCAGACTGGTGGAGTCCAAGCTCCAGCTTGAATAAAGGCTCTTTGCTTTTACATATGGGATTCGGTCTCCTCATTAACTTTTGGAGGACTCCGAGATCTGGGCATAACAGAAGTAAATATAGCCTCACATTTTTATCATGATACAAAAATGCATACTAAGATAAAACATTCTAGACACGTTGCTGCTTCCTTAAGAGATACAATGATAAGCAGACCTCACTAGGACTAAGAAGTTTTCCATTTGCTGCTTTGTGCCACGTGGGTCATCTTAAGAAGGCAGAGTCACATGGCACATACTTTTTTTTTCTCAATATGTGTTTTTATTTAAATTAGAAACGTGAATGTTTCACATGTCAATCCCAGCTCCCTCTCCCACCCCTTCCCCCTTGTACCTCCACCAGCTCCCCAGCCCCCAACCCAATCACCACATCATTCCACAGGGAGGGTGAGGCCCTCCTTGGGGGGGGATCTCTAAAGTCTGTCATTTTATCCTGGGCAGGACCTATGCCCTTCCCCCATGTGTCCAGGCTGAGAGAGCATCCCTCTATTTGGAATGGGCTCCCAAAGCTCATTCATACACCATGATAAACACCGATCTACTACCCAAGGCCCCAGTGATTTCTGTGGCCTCCTCACTGAGACTACATTCATGGAGTCTGGATCAGTCCCATGTTGGCCTCTCAGCCATCAGTCTGGGGTTCAAGAGCTCCCCTTTATCTTTTCAGCTGTCTTTGTGGGTTTCATCATCATGATCTTGACCCCTTTGCTCATCACTCCTCCATCTCTGTCACTAGGTTCCAGGAGTGCAGTTCAGTGTTTAGCTGTAGGTATCTGTCTCTGCTTCCATCAGTTAAGGTAGTCATCAACCCTATCATGAAGGAGAGGCTATTAATGTAGTCTCTCCACTATTGCTTAGTTTGCCAGTTGGCGTTATCCTTGTAGATCTCTGGAGATCTCACTGGTGTCAGCTCTCTCCTCAAGCCTATAATGACTCGATCTATTATGGTATCTCTCATCCTGCTCTCCTCTATTGTTACCTCGACTCAACCTTCCTGCTCCCCCATGCCTTCTTCTCCCCTCCTCTTGTCCCCCTCTCTTTTTCTTGGTTCCCTCTCCCCTCCCCCGATGTTCCCAATCTGCTCAGGAGATCGTGCCATGTGGCTGCTTACATCGTGAAGATCATCAGCCAAGATGGAGGAGAGCCTTGATTGCTTTTTGAACATGGTTTCTTACACAAACATTCGATCTAAGTTACAAACACAGTATATTCTATAAGAGTTAAATCACATACGTAGTATGGAGTAGCAAATTAAAATTCTTATGTATAGATTTTATTTATAAACCCTTTGCTGTAAGTTTTAAGGTGAATTTTGTTACAGAGTTTACAGATTCTGTAACCACACACAATAAATTTACAACTAGATCCTGAGGTAAAGGTTATTTACACAATAGTCTTCAAAGATTTCTTGAGAGCAGAGCACAGAGAAATCAGAGATAAAAGATTTAAGAGTGGGAGGGGCTAGAGTGATGGCTTAGTGGATATAAATACCAGCTGGTCTTCCAGAGGTCCTGAGTTCAATTCCCAGCAACCACATGGTGGCTCACAACCATCTGTAATGAGATCTGGTGCCCTTTTCTGGCTTGCAGAGTTACATGCAGACAGAAACTGCATATATCTAATAAACAAACAAAAAATAAATACTGTCAATGTTGATGGTGCACACCTTTCATCCCAGCACTCAGGGGGTAGAAGCAGGCAGATCTCTGTGAGTTTGAGGCCAGCCTGGTTTACAGAGCAAGTTCCATGACAGCCTCCAAAGCAATACAGAGAAACCCTGTCATGAAAAAAAGATTTAAGAGTGGGAAGTTGTAAAACCTTAGAGATAAGAGAATTTGGGGTCATTTGCTTGTGTGGAAGTTATTACAATTTAGAGAATTTGGAACCTTTGGCCATCGAGCCATACTGCCCAGACTCTGAACCACCCAAACCACCAAGAAACCAGATTTGATGCAAAAGCAAAGAGTCTTTTTTAATTTACGAGTCAAGTGTAGTTAACTCAGGTCCTCCATCTGCTCGATACAGTGGAGGTACCCTGAGCAGCAGTAGGACAGGGCACATATTGGGGTAGAGAAAGGGGAGCATCTGGGGGTCTGCTACTTACATAGCAACAGTCTCAGGATTGGTGCACCTCCGGGCTTGGGCAACCTGTCCTGAGTTGACTGGTCAGCAGCAGCTGCAGAAAAGTCGCTGTTCCTAGAGGCCCTCCCTGGGGAGTTACTATCCTCTGCATTCCACTGTGATCAGTAAAGCACATCCAGAGCCCGCCAGCTAACTTCTGATTGGTTCCTCGCCACGTGGAGGGTGTCTGGCTTCCTAGTGATTAGGGCAAAGCCAGGGGTTCAGCACATGTTGAATCAAGGGCCTACATCTTTCTGGGTCTTTTCTGCAGCCTGTCATGGCTGCCAAAGCAGGGAGCTAGGTGAGGGCTTGGGCCCTTCACTGAGGCCAAACTGTTTTCAGTAACAGCAAGGCTTTAAGAGAATTTGAGAAAAGCATTGAGTCCAATAAGGAAAAAAGGAGGCTGGGTCACACAAAGAACTCTGCCACAGGGAAGGCTGCACAGCTAAGAGACAGAGAACAGTGTCGCTACGGGGGATAAGGAGGAACCAGCAGGAACTCCACCTGAGGGAGGGTCCCAATGTCATCAAAGCCAGGAGGTGTAGAGAAGCTGTGGAACTTCGCAGGCAGCTCCTAGGAGCAGGTGAGGAAGTCCCTGGAAGTAACTGAGAGGAGTCATGAGGGAGCAGAGGGATTTGAAGCTGGGGTGCATCCCCAAGGGGACTGAGAGACTTGGCAGAGAGAAACGTCCCAAATCGTATCCCTTCACTCACGGCAGAGGCGTGGTAGGGCAAGAGGAAGCTTCCTGGCACACTGACGTGTCTTTCTAGTAAAAGCAGACAAAGCAAGGAGCTCCGTAGTGACGCTTACCCAGTAGAAGGGAGAGACAAGTGGTTAATGCAGGTAGAGGAGAAACCAGCTGGAGAGGTGTGAGCATCTTAGTACGTAGAATTGACCACGTGGTGGGGCCTGAAGAGCATTGCAGGGAGTGTGCCCATGAGGTGGGCAGCCCAAAGGGCCTAGCGAGGAGAGAGGACACTTACTGAGTAGCTGAGGAGAGATGAAGGTTAGTTAAGGGAAGAAGCAGTTGAAGAGGAGGACTCTAGAATCAGATTTGGTGGGTGAGAAAAGCCTACAGAAACAGATGATCCTACATGCCTTAGGAGAGTCAGACCAGCAGCTGGCTTCAGAGTGGCCAAGTTGGAGCTTGGCTGTTTAAGCCGCTCAAAAGATGAATGAGGAAAAAAAAGGAGTATAAAGAAAAGGACTGCTCCTAGGTATGGTGGAGGAGAACGTTTATTGTGGATGAAAGGAAAGCATAAGCACAGGCAGGGATGAACGGAAGAGTCCAGAATGGACGTGGCCAGACTGAGCTGGGCCATGTAGGAAAGGCGGAGGGGAAGACAGAAGGAAACTAGGTGCAGCAGTCAGGAAGCCAAAGGTCCAAAAACGCCACTAATAAAGCTCTTTGGTATTGTTAGAAGATTAAAAAGACATAAGGACGGTTTGTGTGCATTATTTAGTGTGCCCCTGATGTTACAGCAGACTTTCGGGGGCTGTTACAGAGGCAGAAGAGGGTATTGTCATAACTGGCAGTCAGAGACGTCAGCAGTCTTCTCTTCGCCCCATGAGTCTCAGAAGGGAATGAGTTCCGGTACGCACAGCCGGTTTTCAGACGCATATCCCTGCTTGATTAGCATGTCCGTGTACAGGCCGAGCAGGGCTATGACTCATAGTGAAGGAAGTGGCCGTGGAATGGTGACAGGGACGCAAGGCTTTTGCCCTTTTAGGTCCTGGGAGGGCTGTCAGAGTCCGCTTTTTAGCTGACATAACTTTTCCACAGTTGCGATGCTTAGTGTATGTTTAGCAGAATAGAAAAGAAGAGCCGTGTTCGAGGCCAGCCTGGTCTACAGAGTACCAGGACAGCAGGACAGCCTCTAAAACAATACAGAGAAACCCTGTCTCAAAAAATTAAAAAAGAAAGAAAGAAAAGAAGAGCCGCACAGAGCAGCACAAACCAAGCATCCAAGGGGTTCAAGACACACTAAGAATCACCAGGCAGCCTGGGCGGGCGGGACACACACACACACACACACACACACACACACACACACACACACACACACACACGACATGACTGTGTGTGCTGTGAAGAGACACCATGACCAGTGCAACTCTTCACATTTAACTGGGGTGACTCTTTCACAGTTCAGAGGTTCGGTCATCATGGTGGGACATGACAGTGGGCAGGCAGACATGGTGCAGGCGACGTAGCTCAGAGTCCCACATCTTGCAGGCAACAGGAAGTGGTCTGAGGCACTGGGTGTGTCTTGGGCATATATGAGGCCTCTAAGCTCACCACCACAGTGACACACTTCCTTCAACAAGGCCATGCCTGCTCCAGCAGAGCCACACCTCCGAATAGTGTCACCCCTTAGGAGCTTGTGGGGTTCAATTCCATTCAAACTATCACACTGTGGAGTCTTGACAGGTGCTAAGGATTTCACAGAGGAAGTGTTCTGGGCAGAGTGGATAATATTAAAAAGGAAGAAACGAACAGCAAGAGCCGCAGAGGCTGGCTCAACACCCTCAAAGCCGACAGGACACCAGGCCGTGTCATGCTGTTCTAAGAAGGCATGCTTCTGAAGAACGTGGGCAGGGTGTCTGTGTTTTCTGGGGGGATTTCAATGTCAAGAACCTAAACATTTTTAAGAAGAAAGGGCTCTGTATAGGTCCTCCATATGGGGCCTCCAGGACTTGCTCAAGACTTGAGTTTTGCATTAAGTGTTGAACACAGCCTGTTTGCCCTTCTGGCTTCTCCCAGGCTGACTTCATCCAATTTTCTTATTACAGTTCCTTCTCTTCAACTCAACTTTTTGTGAGATAATGAAGGGATAGCCTTTAAGCAGGTATAAAGCAGTGAGTGTTGATGGGGAGAAGTGAGCTCACAGACAAAACTTATGTTTTCTTTTACTCTGGGTGTTAGGATTATTTAGATAGCAGGGTTATGACTACAGACAGGTTTGCAGATATTACTAAGTGTGCCATAGATGGTTTGATACGTTGGGCCTTTCGTGATCTGACCCTTGATCTTTTCCAATGATCCCCTTGGCTATTTCATCTACCATGTTTATGTCAGAATCTTCTATGTGATTCTCAAGTCCATATCCACCAAGTTCTCTCTATCTCTCATCATGGTCCCCGCCCTCACCCTCATAAGCTACCCTAAAAACTATTGCAATGGATTTCTGACTTATTTCTGTACCGCCACTGTTAACATTCTTTAGACTTCAACTGCAATATTTTTATAATGCCAATTTATAGTAACACATACACACTTAACATCTGTTAAAGGGTCCCTGTTTTCCTTAAAACAGACCCCAGAATCTTTGGCAGTCCTTGTGGCTTTCAAGATTTCCCTGGCATTTGCTGCTCCTCTCTAGACTGGAATCCAGTTTACATCCCCAACTCTCCATACTCCCGTAGCTTGCAGGAGGACCACATGTCCTGTGCCTATAGCTTGCAGGAGGACCACATGTTCCTTGCCCACTAGCTCCTGCTCTCTAGGTAGGAACCTAGACTCTCACCTCCACTCCACCTACCTCTGCCACCTGAGGCCAAATCCACAGCATCTCCAGAGTCCTGCTGTAATAATTTTCTAACTCTACAGAAAGTTTCTTCCTGGGCTTAGAAGATTTACTGTAGTTCTAGCTTAGCTCAGACCATTCAAGCATCAACACTGACTTGCCCCAGACTAAATTCCTTTTAGTTGGTACACCTTGACAAGTCGAGGGTAACAACAAACAGAGATGCATACACATGCTCAAGAAAGGGAACATTGAGAAATACTACCAGTGACCTAGCTCCAAATGCCTAAGTCCTGTTGCAAGATTACAAACATGAATAACAAGTGCAATGTGTCTCTTCTAGTCATTAGTGTTGTGGCTAACGGCAGAAGACCTCGACAGGTCTCTATCTTGCTTTGCCATTTGTAAGTGATTCCCCAATGAATACCTGACTTCCGTTTATCTGGGCTTTCATGGACTCTATTACAATTAACCATTTACACATTAGCATGGTAATAGTCTCTGAGAAAAGAGACTTAGATCATGTACAAGACAGTCATTATAATGAGTCTTTTTCTGTTCCACCAGTCAGGTCCCAAATAATGACAAGGAGACTTCTTTTTTATTTTTTTCAAGATTTATTTATTTATTATGTATACAGTGTTCTGCCTGCATGTATGCCTGCAGGCCAGAAGAGGGCACCAGGTCTCTCATTACAGATGGTTGTGAGCCGCCACATGGTTGCTGGGAATTGATCCCAGGACCTCTCTGGAAGATCCTCCAGTGCTGCTGGGCCATCTCTCCAGCCCCTGACAAGGAGAATTCTTATTAATTGTGAAAGCTGGGCCAATATCTTAGGCTTGTTCCTAACTAGCTCTTATAACTTAAATCAACCCATTCATATTAATCTGCGTTCTGTGCACTTAGTGTTACCTCTCTTCCATCTTGCACCTCCTGTTTTGTCCACGTCTGGCTGGTGACTCCACCCTTCCTCTCTGTCCCCCAAAGTCCCTCCGAACCTCTTCCTAGCTATTGGTCAGTCAGCTTTTTATGACACCAATCACAGCAATACATTTTCACACAGTGTACAGATATCCCACAACAAATCATTTCAAAAGAGCAATTACAAATACACTCACAAGGCTCAAAGGGGCTGTGAGGACATGCCTGAATAAGGAGTGTAAAGTCACGAACTGTTGAATGAAGTAAAAACAACTCAAGATATGAAAGCATAATTTAGTAAAGAGAATCTCTAAGGAAAAGCCAGACTAAAAACTGGAAGTTAAATCAGAATGTCAGAGGAAAGCCTCACCAGTAGATTGGATGAAGTGGAATGGAAGGGAGGATAGATTGGATGAAGGGGAAGAGAGATTAGATTGGATGAAGAAGAAGGGAGAATAGATTGAATGAAGGAGAAGTGAGGATAGATTGGATGAAGGGGAAGAGAGATTATATTGGATGAAGGAGAAGAGAGGACAGATTGGATGAAGGGGAAGGGAGATTAGATTGGATGAAGGGGAAGGGAGTTTAGATTGGATGAAGGGGAAAATGTTCAATCTAAATATCTCATAAAATGACTTCACACCCTTGTCCTTGTCTCCCACACACTCGCCATCTTTCTCACCCACTAGGCCAACTATTTTTAGGCCTAGGTGGTCACTTATACACATCTACACACAGTGGAGATGTTTGGTCAGGTGGGCACCTTGAGGTCATTATTCTGGGAAGGAGCAAGAGACCTGGGGATGATAAACTACTCAGATGAGGTCTGTATGGTCAAGCAGGTTACTGGTGTAAATCTGTTGATATCAGACACAAAAGAGGCAGGAAGGGCTAGAAAAGACTTTTTAAAGGCAAAATCTTCAGGACTAGGTACCCGGTTGACTATGAAGGAGGAACGACAAGTATTAGCTGTGTGGCAGCGGTCGCTGAGATGAAAAGAGCAACTCTACACGGGGATCTCGGTTTTAGACTAGCTATGCTGAAAAAGGAGCAGAGGCAGGAACTGTGGAGCCCTGCCGAGCGGACCGCTCAGGGGGAGAGGACTGGAGAGTCGACTGGTCAGGAGATCAGCCTGAGGAGGTAGTAATGAGAGGAGGAGGAGGAGCTATGGAGGATCAAGAACCTGTCAAGAGGTAGGTAGAGTCGATGCCGTGGAGACCAGAATGGGAGCAGTTTCATGAAGGCGCTTGTGATCGTGGAAAACGGAAACCAAGGAAGTCTTGGGCGCGAACTTTGTAAAAAGGAGGAACGTCACCCTTGACACTTGAGAGTCCCCTCCCAGGTGACGAGCAGGGAAGGAAACACCTTCCTGCTCTGATTTGTGTTTCTGATTTGAGTATGTTGTAGTGTTGGAAGGGCTGCCCCTGCTCACAGACCATTGTGGACTATGCCATACTCTGTAAACAAAGACTGGAGACCACAAGAGCCTTTATCTTCGCCTGTGAGGTTGGGAAAGCTGGGAAAAATCCTAACCTGGATGTTTTCAGAAGCTTTCCTCAGCTTCCAGTTTTGCTCAGTTGGGAGGAAGTTTGTTTTTCTAGTGATGTCTGAATCCGGTTGTTGCAGCATACACACGAGAGGCTGGATGATTTTTTTTTCCTGTTTATGTTTTCCTCTCAGTGACCCTGAATAGCCCAGCTCTCCACAGACCTCCAGAGGTTTCTGGCAGCATTAGAAAATTCCTAAACTATTATCCATTTCCTCTAAATCTTCATATAAACTACTTATCATTCTACAATCTCTCTTCTAGCTTTGATTTTTTTAAAAATTATTTGCCTGTGTGTGGGTTTAAGTGCATGTTGTTTGCAAGTGCCTGAGGAGTCCAGAGGAAAGACAGCATCAGATAGATCTCCCTCCTGCAGCTGGAGATGAAGGCCAAGGTGAGCTGCCTGATACCTGTTCTGGGAACCGAACTTCTCCATAATAGCAGCACATGCTAACTGTGGAGCCATCTCTCCAGTCCCTCTATCTTCTAGCTTTTACTCAAGAAAATCTGAAGCAGTCAGGCAGTACTGGTGCACACCTTTGGAAGGCACAGCCAGGTGGATATCCAAGTCCAAGACCAGCCTGGTCTACAGAGTGAGTTCCAGGGCATCCAAGGCTAACAGACAAACACTGGCTCAGAAAAAAAGAAAAAGAAAGAAAGAAAACAAAAAAGTAAAGCAGAACATGAAAACTCAAAAGTAAATCATCTTTCTATTTGCCCTTGAGAGAACTCTATGGGTGTCAGGAGTTGGTTCTTATGGGTGGATGGTCCTGGCCTCCAGGAGTTCTGCCTTCCCCTGGAAACGCATTCCCTTTGTCCTCCATGGGGAAGAGTGCTCTCCAAGAGCAGACCTGAAGCTGTACTCAGCTCTCCACGGTGCAGTGCAAAGTCCTCAAGCTCCCGTCGCATCCTCTTCTCTGAAATGAGTTTGTTCTTACAATCATCATGTGTGACGTGGACCAGGGCTGGGGCCGAGGGTCCCGCAGAGCGATACCACCTTTATCTGGAGGAGGCCTGGGTCAGTGCAGGTCTCGCTGACGATGCTTTTGAGAAAACAAGTATGGCTTGCTTTTGAAAAGCAAATGTGAAGATTACTAAAGGGCGCTAAGTGACTGGAAGGTCTCTAAGAAAAGAGCAAGTCGTGCTTACTTCAGAATGAAGGACTCTGGTTCACCTTTCGGTTACGGCACTTACCTTATCGTGACCCTCAGAGGAGAAACTTCAAACTAAGGAAGTCTGGCACATCAATAAAGTATGCATTTCAAGGTTTCAAAAATAAGTGTGAGGTTTCCATGAAATTGTTCAGAATATAAGCATACTATACATTCCTCTTTATCATATCAGTGTGTGTGCTTGTGCACTCGTGCATCTGTGTGTGTGTGTGTGTGTGTGTGTGTGTGTTTTTGCTGGAGCAAACCCAGGTTTTCATCTTCATGCTCTACCACTGAGCCACAGCCCTAGTCCCCTCATTTAATATTGAGAGTTAACCATTTTTAGGTGAGTGGTTCTTATCTTGATTAGGTCATTTCCTCCCCACAAATACAAATTGGGTCCAAATTAACTGATCAGCAATTGCTTCATCTGTTCTCTGAGACAGAAGATTGGGCCTTACACTGGGTGCTGGTGATTCACTAGTCAATAGAATTTGACCTTAACTTGTATGTCCAGTGCCATCCTGAGCTGTCTGGAGTCACTTGTAGTGTTCTCTGAGGTCAGATTCACCTCTCCAATGATATCATTGCAGGGAATCAGTAGTTAAGGAACATATAGAACTACAGAACTGAGATGCCAAGGGGCACTATATACCACATGGGCAACGCTATTCCACAGGGTCTTGTCATCCACCGTGAGGTGCACACGCAGTCACACAGCACACAGTTGCCCAGAAATCACCTGGGCAGGGGGTAGACGTAGACACATGACACAGTCTGGGCTTGGAAGTCAGAAGGCGACCTTCAGGCATTAACCCTTTGCCTTCCCACCTCTTTGACCTTGCGCAGGCCTGGCTGGCTGGCCTGCAGACTTTGCGAGAGTGTCCCTCCTCTTCCGGTTATTTTCCCTACCGGGATCACTGGGATAGGAGCCACAACTACAACCGCTTTTCACATGAGTTCTGAGGATCCCAACCCAGCACTTTTACTCACCAAGCCATCTCCCTGGCTCCAAAGTCAGTTTTCAAGAATGGTAAGAGAGCTGCAGAGATGGCTCAGCCAGCAGAAGCACTTGCCATGTAAGCCTGATGACCTCAGTTTGGATCTCAGAACCATGGTGGAAGAAGAGGACCAACTATTGACCTCTGACCTCTACACATGCTACGGGTACAGAAATAATACAAAATATAGACCTAGTAAGTGACACTAATTTCAATAACCTTTTACTTAAGCCAGCATATCCAAGTGTACCTTCTATATGATGAATATACATTAGCATTTCACATATCTTCTTGTTCTGCCTTCAAGACCTGCCATGTATTTTTATACCTACAGCACATCTCTTTTTAGGCTAGGTATATTTTAAGCATTGGTTGGCACAGGCTTAGGGTCTAACGCCAGCATCTTGCCGATGTGGATCTGAAGAGGTGGAGTGATCATCCGCTGGCTGAAAGCTGAGAAGCACAGACTGTTTCCAAAAGGTCAAGGTGGTCAAGACGGGGATGGGCTGGGGCAGGTTACGTGTTTACCTTAATAAAAACGTGGGTGTCAGAAATGACAAATCCAAACGACAGTGGAGGAATGATCAGCTGACCCTATTCTCCATGTTTCCCAAATCGAAAAGCCCGAGAAACCTCCCCAAGCCTCTCCTTATCTCTTCCTGTCCCTCTTTATCTGGCTCCCTCAATTCTCTAACACATGTAAGGCTAATTCCGGTCAGCTAATCACTGACTCCACCCTCTGAGTCAAGGTTTAACTTGACTGGAACACTCCACAATAGCCTGTTATTGCTGCATAGAGTGTGTGCCTCAGAGAGGCCGTGGGCTGAGGCATCTGTCCCAGGCTGGACCCTGTGCCTGGCACAGATGATGTCAAGCGCAATGAAAGCGCGGTGTAGTTGGTGGTGGAAGCAGGGAAATCCCAGACACTAAAACCAAGATAAAGTAGAGATGGCCCTGAGAACCAGAGGAGGCAGACGCTGGCGCTGACGAGACCTGATGAGAGCGTGTGCTCTGCAGCCGCAGCCGCGCTGCCAGGATGCGTGCGAGCACACAGCCACTGAGGACTCACCTGTTCACTAGAGAGCGTGAGCTCAAAGAGCCGCTAGATTTCAAGGCAAGAGTTGGGGAATTGCAGAATGACAATTCTGGTGACTAGCAGGGAAGCCAGGGAGCAAGAATTTATCAGCATGCCAGCTGTTTCTCCAGCAGCAATGTGAGGCCCACCCCTGAGGAGAAAGGCACAGCAAATCAGCTTACGGTCACCATGGTAACTGACTCCCCCTCCATAAAAACAGTCCTCCCCCCCCCCACGTGTAATACACAGCCGGAGCCCTCATCACCTTCTCATGAGCTTTAGTTTTTACATTTTATTATACGTTTACTTCTTTATTGTGTGCGTATAAGGCATGGGCATGCTGCAGAGATTTGCAGAGGTCAGAGGCCACTTGCAGAAGTCAGGTCTCTTCCACCATGTGGGTCTGGTCTCCAGGCTTGGTGGCAAGCTCCTTTTCCCACTGAGCCATCTCACCAGCCCTGTGAGCGTCTGTAAATGCACTGTATAAAGCAGTTCAAAGGTGTCGTGCTTTTAGAAATGAGTCTAGAACCAATAACTCAGGAAAGGGTCTACTCTGGAAAGGCAGGGACCACAACTCACAAAAAGAGAAAGCTATTGAAGAAACAGAGTACATGAAAAGACTTTTAAGATGACAAAAATATTAAAGGTCTCAGAAATGTGGGAGCAGTTACTACTGCATGAAACCCAAGTTAAAAAGTTCAGGAGGTTGGAGAGATGGCTCAGTGGTTAAGAGCAAGCCATGTTTGAGTCACCAATTCTCCTATAACTGACCACAGTAAATTTGTAGGCTCACCAAGCTTGAGCTGGCTTGGGTAATTTCGTTAGTAACTCCTTTGGAAATTATTGGCTTGAAATAATCATTTTTGGTTACTATTTCTCAGCACCAGTTTAATATCCTTGGCTTTAGGACTGAAAGTCTGTAAGCCAGGGACTGGGGGACATCATTGCCATAACTGATTAATGGAACCAAGGTGCTATAGGATTAGTGACTATCTATGGTCTTTTCCAACATCTATTGAAAGTTTGAAAATTTGAAAGAAAAGTATGGTTGTGTAGCTAAAATCTTAATCTTCATTCTGTCATTAACCATTAAAGTGGCTCTAGGAAGATTTCATAACATTTCAAATCTTAGTTTTCTTACCATTTGCATAAAACCAACATTATCATCCCTGCCTATTTCACAGCTTCCAAGAAAATCCTTTGTGGGAGGCTGTACAAACTCTTAAGTGTACCACAGAATTAAGTCCTGAAATAGTTCATTGGTCCTGTAATGTCGTTTCTTGGTAGAGGGGGTCATTTGCATTCACTTAAGCAGCACAGACAGCCCTTGTGTGTGTGAGAACCTGAGGAGGAGGGCATAGCAAGCCCCCTAGGCCTGAGTTTTCATTTTGGTTGATTAAGAACTGACCAGAGGACAGCCAGGATGTTACACAGAGAAACCCTATCTCCAAAAGCAAGCAAGCATGCAAACAAACAAACCACAAAGCAACAACAACAAAACCCACTGCCCTGGGTAACAACTTTGAAAGCTGAAATAAGCTTTAAAATTATGTTTACAGTTTAAAAAGGAATATGTGCATTACAAAAGTAGACAAAAGCAGAAAACATGCTTCTGCGCAGGAAGTCATGCTAGTAGTTACTGCCCATATGTCTTGGGAAGCTATATCCTTGCTCTCCTGCCCCTCTACCAACTTCAACATCCAAGGCTCCAACTCGCCGTTGTCTTGGATGAGCTCCTTGTTTCCTTCAATTCGTCAGCCTGTGATCTCAAATGATCTTGGAGTTAACAATCCTGCTGGCATTGCCTAAGTGTTCCTGGGAGCTAGCAGAGCATGAAGTGGTTTCATGCTTAGTTGATAAACACAAAAATAAGTCTGTCCACTGTGGCCAGAAAACCATCACTTCTGGCACAGAAAAAGGAGAGAGAGAGGGTGAAGAATAAAGCTAGATTCATGTCAGAATAACTAAGCAAAACAATTCTCACCATCAAGGTGAGAATCCAAGCAATTTAAGAAAGATTTGTGTCATTATCTGAGGTTGTCCTACTCCATCAGTTTTTTTCTGGTAGATAGCCTCCCCTAGACCACCTATAAGATGAGTATGAGAAATCCTTCAGGTTATTCAAGGATGCACACATAACCCTAAGGGATTCCTATATCCCCCAAGGGCCTCATTTTCTTCAATTGTACAACAAATGAGCTGCACAATGGATAAATATGTTTATAGATTAGATGGAAAGCAGGGGACAGAAAAGGTTACTAATATAATGGGCCAGAGAGATGACTTGAGAGCAATCCCCAGGACCCAGATGAGAGAACTAACTTCCGCAAGTTGTCCTCTAGTTTCTACACCTACACTATAGCACATGCCTCAATGAACATGTGTGTGCGCACACACACACAATGCACAAATAAGTGTAAGCATATAGTATAAATAATATTATCTGGGTGTAACTTATTAATCAAGAATCTATTGTGTTAGACACAATTGTATGCACTAAGGGTACAGGAATAGAAAGAAACAAGAAAAGTAAGAAAATTTTCTTGGATCTTAAAATGTTAAACAAATAACTACAGCATGTCCTTTGGTGACGAGTGCTCCAGAGAAAAGAAGCTGGTGGGTGCTTGAGTCCAGGGTGGGGGTAGAGGTGGAGCAGGGGCTTGCAAAACCCAAAAGGAAGGACTGCCAGAGAGGAAGCCTTCCAACCAAAGGGACAGCAAATGCCAGTGACGCTTGACCTGTGCGGGGTTAGACAGACATAATAAATTCCGCTGAAGGTTTGGCAGGGGACATATTGTGAGAACCTTGTAGGGATTGTATTTACTCAGAGTGAGATAGGGACTTATTAGCATGAGTGGGTCAAAAGGAAAAAAGAAAGGGAATTTAACAAGCCAGAGTTCATAACCTGTAAATCGTATTTCATCTGAATATGAAATAATTAGCTGCCAAATCAGGCTTTGTGTCACAAGAGAAACAGGCAACTTGTTTAACCTTCTAAACAACACGCTGACAGGGCAAAGAAATTCAAAGTTCAAATACCCACATCAAAGACAACGTATGGACCACATCCCCAGCCATAGGAGAGCCTGAGGAAAGGCTCCCAAGACTCTTCCCCCAGGGCTGTGCATGCTTGCTCTGTAAGAAAACTCCCTCCCAATTCCTTACTTTGCCTCAACCCGAATTCTTTTTCTGATATTATCAGGGACCTAGAAAGACTATAAGGAAGTCTCTGACTTTTCTGTCTTCATAATGCTTCCGCAGCCTTTACCACTGGCAACAGGAGAAGTTAGAGAATTTTAAGTGAAGGGACAGTTAAACAAATAGCTTTCAAAAAATATAAGCTAGTGCAATATGGAGAACAGACTGCAGGGAGCCAGGAAAGTTCAGGTCATTGAAGAGGCCATTGCAACACAGCAAGATGGAGGCCGTTGGTTTGGGATGGCTTGCAGAGCAGATGAGGAGAATGCTCAAATTCCACTCTTTAGAGCTGGTTCCATTCTTGTGGTGGCCAGCTTTCATTGGCAGTTTGCCTGGACTTGAAATCACCTAGAAGACATGCTTCCCAGGCATTTCCAGAGAGAGCTACCTGAGAAAGGACAGCCTGCACATGAGTAACACCATCTGACGGGCTGGGTGTGCTCACTGAATAAAAGGAGAAGAGGGAGGGAGACAGATGAGCTCCCAAATTCAGGGTTCCTGTTCCCTAATTCATCCGAGTACGAGGGGCTCTTCGTTGTACACTCCCACCAAACGGGTTCTGCCTCTTAGGACGGGCTGTACCCCCATATTAGGAGAAAACACCTCCTTCCTCATGTCAAACATTGACTCTGTCAAGTGGTCTGTCACAATGATGAAAAGAGGAGCCAAGAGGGAGGTTGGTGATCACTGGCAGAGTAACTGGAAGGACAGACTTGGCATTTATTAAATGAGAAAGACATAGGAGGAATGGGATCAAGGGTTTAAGTCTGAGGTATGAGACACACAAATGACGACATGGAAAAAGCAGCTGGAGATCCTGGAGCCCAGAAAAGGGGATGCTGGGGCTGGAAACGAGGAGTCTTCAGTGTTGAGCTGGAGAGTAAAGTCATGGAGCTGGGAACTTTCGCTATAACGGGAAAAAAAGAGTCCTAGAAATAGCCCCAGCACCGTGCAGAACTGCCATAGGGAGTGTGTAGAGAGGAGGCAGAAAGATTTTCAGAGCCACTGGGGATGGAGGACACCAAAGAAACAATATCACCAGATGCAACAGGGATAACACACATACAAAGTCACAGAGACCATGGCGGTATGAACAGGGCCTACACGGGTTCAAGACAGAAAGGAGAGAGGAGGGAGTGGACATGACGCCTAATCCCCAATCAAGAATCTATCTTCAACTAACAAGCACTTGCAAGGAAAAGTTCATTTCTCCCAGGGAGTCTCAAACCACACTAGCACACAAATCACGGAAGAGCAGGCCCCGTGCCTGGCAGTGGAGAATTAACACAAAACAACTCAAAGACCTTTTTGGAAGTTTTTTTCTCTCATATTGTTTCATATGAGCTTTCTGCATTTTTGTTTTTTTTTTACCTTACTGGTCTTTTGCTTGTATATTGTTTCTGGTTTTGTGTTTTTATGAATTTTGTATGTATGTGTCTGTCTGTCTGTTTGTATTTCTTGTGCTCTTTGCTTCTTTTTTCTTTTGTTGTTTGTTTGTTTTGTTTGTCTTTTTATTTGCTTGTCTGTTTTCTTAAGAGAGGAAGACTGTCTCGTTAAAAAAAAAGAGAGAGGAAGAAAGTGTAAGTTGGAAGGATGGGGAGGTGGAGAGGAGTTGAGGAGATGAGGGAGGGGGAAATGTGATCAGAATATATTGCATGAAAATAATTTTATCTTAAAAAATAATAAAAGGAAAAATAAATCAAGTCAAGGAGTCTGAGTGACAGTGACAAGTCAGGGAGGAGAAAAAACAAGAGCACACACTATTCTGGAAATTAACTTGAGAAGAATCTTTCAAAGACAATTCATCGAGGAGGGGAAGTGACATTCCTCAGTGGTGTGGCCACTGGTAGGTTGTCCTTGCTCAAGGTCTAAGTCCCAACCCACACTCATGCAGGGAGCATGAATTAAAGGTAGTGGGTCACGGCCGGGCGAGCCAGAGGCAGGAGGATCTCTGTGAGTTCGAGACAAGCCTGGTCTACAAGAGCTAGTTCCAGGACAGGCTCCAAAGCCACAAAGAAACCCTGTCTAAAAACAAAACAAAACAACCCAGGATAGCTAAAACAATCCTGTTCAATAAAAAAACATCTGGAAGTATCACCATCTCTAATTTCAAGGTATACTAGAGAGCAATAGTAATAAAAACTGCATGGCAATGGAACAAAACATACTAGTAGATCAATGGAATCAAATGAAATACCCGGACATAAAGCCACATGCCTATAGACACCTGTTTGTCTACAATGGAAAAAGCATCTTCAACAATAAATGTGCTAGTCTAACTGAATGTCTGCATGTAGAAGAATGCAAATAGATCCATATCTATCATCTTGCACAAAACTCAAGGCCAAGTGGATCAAAGACCTCAACATAAATCTAGATACACTGAACCCGAGAGAAGAGAAAGTGGGAAATAGCCTTGAACACCTTGGCACAGAGGACAACTTCATGAACAGAAACCAATAGTATGGACACTAAGATTAATAATTAATAAATGGGACGACATGAAACTGGAAAGCTCTGCAAAGCAAAGGACACCATCAATAGGACAGAATAGTGTGCTACAGAATGGGAAAGCATCTTCATCAACCCCACACCCGACAGACGGCTGATTTCCAAAATATGTAAGAATTCAATTAAAAAATCAGGTACAGGTTTTAACAGAGAATTCTCAATAGAAGAACCTCAAAGGGCTGAAATGTGCTTAAAGAGATGTTCAACATCCTTAGCTCTGGTGGTTTGAAAGAAAATGACCTCCAAAGGGAGTAGCACTATTAGGAGGTGTGGCCTTGTTGGAGTAAGTGTGATCTTGTTGGAGGAAGTGTGTCACTGTGTAGGTGAGCTTTGAGGTCTCGTATATCTTTATGCCATGCCAAGAGGGACAGACTACTTCCTGTTGCTTACAAGATGTAGAACCCTCTGCCACTTCTCTAGCATCTTGTCTACCTACATGGTTTCGTGTCCTACCATTATGATGATGGAGTGAACCTCTGAACTGCAAGTGAGCCACCTCATTGAAATGCTTTCCTTCATACGAGTTGCTGTAGTTATACTGTCTCTTCACACTAATAGAAACCCTAAGACAGTAGCCAGCAGAGAAACGCAAATAAAAATGACTCTGAGATTCCATCTTGTACCTGTCAGAATGGCTAAGATCAAAAGCAAAGTGGCAGCTCACGCTGGAGAGGGTGTGGAGCAAAGGGACACTCCATTGCTGATGGGAGTGCAAACTTGTTTACTTTGGAAATCAGTATGTCAGTCTCTCAGACAATTGGGAATTGATCTCCCTCTAGACCCAGTGACCTACCACTCTTGGGCATATATACAAAGGATGCTCCATCAGACTACAAGGACACTTGATCAAAAAAGTTCATAGAAGTTTTATTCATAATAGCCAGAAACTGGAAACAACCTACAAAGATCAGATAAAGAATATGTGGTACATTTATTTACAAAATGCAGTGTTACTTAGCTGTTAAAAAATAATGGCATCTTGAAATTTGCAGACAAATGGATGGAACTAGAAAAAAGTCATGCTGAGGTAACCAGACCCAGAAACACAAACATAGTATCACTCACTTATAAGTAGGTATTATCCGTAAAGTAAAGGATAAACGTGTTACAATCCACAGACCCAGAGAAGCTAAATAACAAAGAGGTTCAGGTACGGAGACTTGAATCTCTCTGGGAAGGGAAAATAGAAGAGATTTCAAGGGTGAATTGGGGACTCGTGGGTATGGGAAAAGGAGGGGATGGAGGGATTGGATGGGAGAGTACTGGAAGAGATGACTGGAAAGGAGTGGAGCAGAATGAAGGTTGTGGGGAGGGAAAGGAAGGAGAGAAGGGAGAGGAAACTGGGGTCTGGATGTAAAAAGTAATAATAATAATTTTAAAAAAAGAAATTCAGCTGTCCCAGCACCATCTGCTGAAGAGGGCAGGTTTTTTTTTTTGTTATTGTTGTTGAACCCACTTGGCACACTTCCCAAGAAGACAATTGACCATACATACATAGATGGAAGCTTTGAGCTCTTTAGACTTTCTTTAGACTCTTTTTACACTTGTTTGTGTGATGTGGGTGCTAGGACAGGGTTATGGATACCAAAGCACGTGTGTGGCGGTCAAAGGACAATTTGCGGAAGTCAGTTCTGACTACTGTAACTGGCAGCGAAATAGAAGAAATTATTTTGAAATAGAGAAATTAGAGTTGCCCAGGTTTATTCTTTCTTTCAATCTTCTTATAAAGATGTCAGTTCTGTAGGTTCAGGATTCCAACATTGGGCCCCATTTTTCATCCAGTGACATGGAGAGTTAGGCTTCAAAATCCTGCAGCCATTAAAAGAGTGACACACACTTCCCACCCCAGAAAACATCACCTGTTAACAAGCACAGGAAGCAGTTGAGAACTGTTTGCGTGATTTTAACAAATAAGAGGCTGACATTTCCATGAGCTGAGCATGAGTGCTGATTAATGGCCTCAAAGGAGCCAAAGCCAAATCTGCCCCTTCTTACAACCAAATTTCAACTGTGACCCAAAAGCCAAACGCAGATGGTAAGTAAGAATAAGATCGTAATGCTCTGATAGATTGTTCTCTGAATCTGGTGGAGGGGTGGATAGAAACAGCCCATAACACATCCTAGATAGAGATACTTAGGCTTTTCCTTGCTTCTTAATTAATCACCCAAGTTGCACAAAATCCTCTAAGGGATTCACTCATCAGTCAGTAGAATGTAATTAAAATGTAACTGTATTGGTTGGGAGGATTTTGTGTTGCTTTAAAAAAATGCTTCTTTCAGGTTTTTGTAAGGTAACTTACTGGGGCACAAAGTGCCCTTAGACACATTTATAGTTACAGGTCTACTCAATTTGGTTCAGAGAAGAGAAGCAGACAGGTAGGAAAGAAATGAAAAGAAGAATCTAAGGCTAAAGAAGAGTCTGTTCTCAGCAATGGATCTAAAACTCTGCAAACTTTGAAAGTTTGAGCAAAGACAAACAAGAAAAGCCAGAAGCAAAGCAAAGGAAAAGAATGGTGGTGGAATGACACGGCAGTGAGGAAACCATGGTAAGAGTACAAGGACAGGAAATTAGGAAGCAAAGGAAAAGAATGGTGATGGAATGACGCTGCAGTGAGGAAACCACGGTAAGAGTACAAGGACAGGAAATTAGGAAGCATTTGGAAAAGGTGGAAAAGGTAACTGAACAAAAGGTGTGTGCGCATAGAGAAAACCATGGGTCCTACCTGAGTATGGCTAAGTTCACCAAGACACATGAGTTAACCTATTTTCCTTTTCTAACTTTATTGACTAGGTAGAGAGAATGCTTCCATTGCCTTTAGGCTATACCTGATAAAATCTATCAGTATTCTTTCACCTATTTGTCTACGTAATTGAGTATATGCGCATGAATGTACAGTTGCATGTAGAAGACCCACTCACTCTGGGTATCATTCCTCAGAGGCCATTCACCTTTTATGTTTAGGCAAGGTCTCTCACAGGCCTGGAACTTGCCAAGTAGTCTAGGCTGGCTGGCTGGGGAATTTCGGGGATCCACCTTCCCCCAACTCCCCACTGTTGGGGTTTTAAGTGTACAGCATGCATCTACATTTTTCTTCCCAAGACAGGGTTTCTCTGTGGCTTTAGAGGCTGCCTTGGAACTCACATTGTAGATCAGGCTGGTCTCGAACTCAGAGATCCGCCTGCCTCTGCCTCCCGAGTGCTGGGACTATGCATGTGCCACCACTGCCCAGCGGTGTCTAGGTTTTTTATGTGTCTTCTGGGCCTCAAACTGAGGTCCTGCTCACAAGGCAAGCAGTTTACCAACTGGGCCACCCCACGGCCTCCACCACATCTTTCCTTGTGGCAATTCTTTAAAGTACTTAGACATGTAACAGGAGTCTAATAATTGTTAGTTCACCTCTTCCTTTTAAATATGAGAGGTGCTATACTATTTCCAGGAAACAACGTGTATACATTAAATGTAACAACAAGACAGGACACAGATATAAACAAAATGGAAGGGTTCATTCACATTTGGGTGGGTACTTCCCCTTTACTGCATAAGAAGCCCAGTACAGCATGTCTGGAACTTTTAAGTTTGCATTTTCAATATAAGGTTGGTTTTCACTGAAAGCTGTATAGCGTCCTGCAAATTCTATGGGTTTCTTAGTTTCAAAACAGGACAAAAATGAACAGTTGCCATGAGATGCTGCAGGATCCAGACACAGAGCCCAGAACAACAGCCACCTGCATATGCTGTTAGAGGAAATGCTAGTCACTGGAGTAAAATGAGGGCTTTCCATTCAGTGATTCAGTCACACATTTCTGTTTTGAAATTTGAGCTCCTCAGCTATAACTGAATGGTCTAGAATGTGACATTTTGGATAATTTGCTAACCCCATGTTCTGGTCAGAATCAAGAAAACATCAGGAGACAATGGCTCAGCTGGCTATGAAAGACAGCATGTTTGTGTGTAAGCTCACCAACTATAGAGCTTAAGATACAAAATCTTGCTCAATCCTGCTCAGCCTTCCCCTCCACCCCCAGAAATAAGGCTGGTAAAGGCTTGTTGTTTCCTATTTTACTTTCATATAGAAATTAAATATTTACTCATATTTCACCTCAAACCAACAAAAGTATAAATTCCTACTGAATATAGAACCATTTTATTCAGATTCATTCATCTACTATGTGTCTAGAAGAGTAAAATTACAAAGAAACAAAAGATTTATTTGTGCTCATTTTTCCACCTTGCTGAGGATACACACTTACGACATCCCTTAGTCCAATATATTCAGAGTTCCAACAGTTGTGTACCTAACCACGATTTGCCATGTACGGACATCCCAGTGAAGCAGGTCTGTAGTGCTAAAGTGTATTAAACAAAGGAAACCATGTTACAACAGTAAAATCAAAAGATGGTCTCTTAGAGCCACAACAACACACTCTAGAAGATTGTGTGCCTTTGTACATAGAGGAATATATCAAGAAAGTTAGTTCTGAAAGGAAAGTTGTCTTGTTGATCCAAGCAACCCATGTGCATTCATGTATTGAATTATAATACTGTATCCCACAAATAATTACAAATACATTATTTATGTGTTAGCTTTATGTTCCTGTCAAAAAACACAAAACCAACTAAGAATTTTGGCTCCTGGTTTTAGAGGTGTTAATCAAAGTGGATTGGTTTCTTTTAAGCCTTCACTGAGGCACATGGAAGAGGAAAGCAACTCTCATCGTGGTGATCAGGAAGCAAAGAGAGAGACAGCAGGCAAGAGAGGAAGGGTCTAGGGACAAGACAGAGCCCCAGAGGTTCCACTAAGCTCTATCTTCTAAGTTACCACCACCTCATAAATGCCCATCAAACTGTGAACCCATCTGGAGGATAACCAGAGCCCTCTTGATCCAGCCGCTTTTCAAAAGTGCTGCCTCTAAACACTTTCGCAGTGGGACAGAGACTTCAACATGTGAGCTTCTGGGAGGCATTTCAGATCGAATCACAGTAATTTTTTAATTAAAAATAAAATTAAAATATATAAGGAGCTTAAATTACATAACATAAAATTTAACTAGTATGAAGCAGGGACTCTCTAGTATATTAAATGTCTAAACAAAAATTCTCAACTCACAAGTAGCCAGGATTACCTGGTAGATTCATCTGGTTTATTTATTTATTTTTGTGTTCCAAGTCAGCCTTGGCCTCACTATGTGGCCCAGAATGGCCTTGAATTCACTACCCTGGGCTGGCTTTGAACTTACTATGTGCCTAGGCTGGCCCTGAATTCTAGCTTCACATCCAGATACTCTGGTTCAGTAAGTCTGATGTGAAAGTTCTGAACTGTTCAGATTAAATAAATAAAAACATTAAGTGGGCAAATGAGGCCTCTAAAAACAAACAAACAACAACATTCCAGATGGGCCAGTGAGGTAATTCAGCAGGGACAGATGCTTGACACGAAGTCGGACATCCTGAATTGGAGCCCCAGGTCCTACACGGTAGGAGAGAGTACCTTCTAGTAGTCCTCTGGTCTTCACAATGATAATGTCCTTGTGCCCATCCTCCCCCCAAATAATTAAAATAAAAACCTAAAACCTCGGGTGATTCCAGAGCAGATGATGTTCAGATCTCATTCCAAATACACTGAAGAGACTAAAAATTTAGAATTCTTCAAACAAAAAAAAAACCCTTAAAAAAAGAACTCCATAAAAATAAATTTAAAAATCAAAGTAATTAGCTATCATTGTCATCACATTCCTTCGATTCTAGAGAGTAAGTTCAATGGCAAAACAAAACAAAAACAAGATTTAGACTATATCAAGAGACTCATTTGATGGTAGAAGGAACTATTAGAGAGAACTTTTCTCATGGCATAGTTTGTGCAAACCCACACAGCAAGAACCGTTTGAAGGAAACGGGGGACTTGATTTACTGAGTATTAGAGTTCGGTTTTCATTGGCGTGATAACACATCATTACCAAAACTGACCAAGGCAGGAACTCCAACAGAGACCATGGAAGGATGCTGCTTACTAGCTTGACCACTCGCTTTTCCTACAGAGCTCAGGCCTAACTGTCTGGGGATGGCACTCCCACAGTGGGCAGGAGACATCTACTTAGCAATTAAGAAAGCGTCCTGCAGCCAATCTGATGGAGGCAATTTCTCAATCGAGGTTCCCTCTGCCCAGGTGACCCTGGTTTGTGTCAAGTTGACGAAACTAACTCACACACTTATATTAAGGAGATCCATTCAATATAGAACATTATGGTGCATACTTGATACCCTCAGGAGTGGAAGGGACTGCTATCCCAGTGAAGTGTCATTGAGAAAACTAAAATACATTTCTTAAAAGAAATGCAAAAGCATATAAATACAACCCATTATACTCAGGAGATAATAGATGGTATGGGCAGAAAGCACTGAGTGGTCTCACACACAGTGATGTAGGGAGACTCCAGGGAAACATGAAGGATCCAGATTTTAGACGAGAACAGATTTAGCAAGACTGTGGCACACTGCAGGCTGTCAATTGTTTAGTAATTACAAGCTTCCCTCAGAGCTAAGCATGAATGCTTTTCTGGAAGTTGTTTTCCCCAACCAAGGAAGTTGTGTCTTCATTGACCAAATGTGTCTGTGTGACTTTAAATATTAAGTGTTCAATAGTATGCTAATCATAGTTGCAGAAGATTTTAAAGTAATATGTTCATTTGACCTCTATGTAGCTACACGTCCGTGTGTTACATGTATTTCACACAGTCACTTTAGTGTTGATGCTGCCAACACCATTTGAAAATATTGGAGAGCATTAGATTTCACAAAGTGCTTCTTCCCTGTGCCTCACTAGGAACTTACAACCACCTAGGATCATGACGACAGACTGGCTGGCTTCTGATCCAGCTGTCCGCTGCTGCATGGGAATGAGAAGGCAAACCGCACTGGGAACGCTCTGTGACTAGCAAGCGGACTGCTAGCTTGTCTGTCCTCAACACAGTCCTCTCATTAGACTACGATGATCAGAACAACCTTAGTTATACCATTCCCTTGGAATGTGTGCAGGTGTGTATACAGAGTAGTGACCAGTTAAAATATTGCTTCTACCAAGCTTCACTTACTATGTGGTATTATTGGGATTTATGTTGAGAATTTCTATGTTTCTATGTTGAGCTTTCTATTTCTAAGCAAGTGGATGATTGTTTAAATTCATGTTAAGCAGAGAAGGTTGTGTCATGGCCAGAATCCAGCCCATGCTGGCTTCCTTGTTGTAGCCATCATTCTTTCCATTTAATTACTCTCCCCTTGGCCTGAGGAGGATGCACAATTTCCCAGCAAGCTAACACAATCAGCATTTGCTTACTCTTTGGAAGCACTTCCTGTTTTGCTGTTTTTCCACTCCATATATAGACATGAAGAGTCTCTTATGCTTCCTAGCTTTATGACTTTTCCCACATAGCTGCTAGCACTCACATCAACAGTTGGTGTCATTTCCCTTTGCCTTTTTGTCTGTGCTTCTACCCAACAGGAGATGTAAGGGGATCAGAAAGGTATAGGGCTTTGTAATAACTTGAAGGAGAGAACATTCCAAGTAGAACTGGGCAGTCTAGAGGATTTATACAATTACATTTAATCTACCTAGGAAACTGCATTCAACCATAGCTTTAAGGAACATATTTCTTTAACTCACCACAACAGGGCTTTCATGTGGTTACTTTTCTTCTGGTCTTACTGAAGGTTAAACTGCTATTGTTAAGGAAAACAGTTTCACCCAGACTCTGAATGGCAAAAGAAGGAAGTGGACTTCAGTGCAGACACACAGGAAGAATAGGAGGGACAAAGGCAGGAATGTCTAAGAGCTAGCACACCAGGAGGGAAAGCTCTGATCCAACACAGGCAGTGTAACATGGACTCCTTGACACATACACACACTAAACAAACCTTTTTTAAGATCGCCAAAACATAATTAACCTTCAAGAACTTGATTATTACTATATCCTATACCCCATGTCCTTGGACTACAATAGGCCCTCAACAAGTTTTTCCTGAATCAAATCATTGTCAGTCCAGCAACAGCATCTACTGTATCCTGTGGCTACTATGGACAACAGTGTCAGAACAGATCAAGGAAAGGCTCCTGATACTGGATCCGGAAGACAATTACCGGTTCACAGTTGGGGGTCTCTTCTTTCATAGAAAGGATAGATACATAAAATCAAGCAAAGAGAAAAATGTTTTCCTTATATGACCTTTATTGATTTTATATTACAAAAGTATTACATACTGATTGCATTACAGAAAAAACAGAATGGGAAAAAACATCTGGTAATTCTGTTACTCAGAAATGATCAGTTCTTACAGTTGGTTTGCAATCTTTCCAGTCTTCCCCCTGTACATACACTGTTTTAAAACACATTATCACATTGTCTATGCTGATTTAAAATGCTATTTTCATTCACTAGTACAGCATGAGCGTTCAGAAGATGGTATAGTAGTACTTCGTGGACATACTAGAAATTACATCTCAACAATAGATAACTCCCCCTTTCTTCCATCTATAAACTATGTGGGTGATAAAAATCTGTCACAAATTCATTTGTAACCAGAGAATGGCTAGATAAAATGTCATGAAAGCAGCTGAGGCTTTTGAATAGATCTTCTTAATGTGCCTTATAGAAAATGCTATGCTAACCCAAAGTTCCTTCAGCAAAAACATAAAAGCCTTCCTTGTATCATCGGCAATGGACACAGTCATTAAAATCTATATCACTAAAGGGTAAAAATATAACAGTAAGTATTTCTCATACTCATTTTTACTTCCTTAATAGTAGTTCAACAGGAAAAATGGGACTGTACTGCAATGTCTATCACAGTGAGCAAAACTACAGAAGATTATTGACAGTTTAGAGGAACAAATTATCTCTTCATGCTCATCTCCTCATTCGTTCCATTGATTAGTGCTTGTCGCATTCTGAATATAGCTCTGAGCACTGAAAACAAGTGAAGCAAAAACATACAGGCCTGCTCTTGAGCTCACTACAAGTGATGTAGGCAGGTATGTGATAGGAAATCTAGTCCAGCATTGACAACACTTTACAAAGGGCTCATGGTAGCTCAAAGTGGGCAGAAGGAAAGGAGACCCCAATGGTTATGACAGGCATTAGACATACCGAGGATACCAGAGACCCAGAATGGTGTTGTGCCTTCTGAACACAGGGAACAATGCCAATAAGTACCCTCTTCAAATAAAGTTAGAGTCCAAGCACTCTAGATTAAGAACAGTCAGATTTCCCCTCATTCTACGGGTAGCAGTCAGCTTTTACCAATTATTTCCTAATATAGACAAGTCAATGTAACTATCCTATGACCAAACTTAAGAAAGATTATCAGTAAACAGGGAAAATGACTCACTTATAGTCAAGTGGCCTACCCCCAAGGATGAAGCACTCACCCTAAGGAAGCTTTCCTCTGCAGGCTTTCTGCCTGGGTTATCTTGTGGTTAGCCTTTTCATCAAAGTAGCATCATTAGGAAAAGATCTGCATGAAAAACTATGACTTATTCAGTGCTGACATGACTGTAGAGTTCCAGGAGTTTCCAAGTGACTGAGTCTTTCTTCTAGTCATGAGACTCAATGGCTTCAGTCATTACTCCCATTTGCTCATGGGTAGGAGCTAGCATTACAGTGGCTCTATTCTTTCCATCACTCAGCATCATTCACTCATCTTATTCAACAAATATTCAGAACCTACTGTCTCGAAATACAGCATTAGACATTATGAGGGGCTTTACAAACAAGATGTTTACCAATGTGTACATCAGTCTTACCCCTCTCCCCACAGAACCCAAGTAACTTCAGCTATGGCTGTGAACAGGCAGAACAGGAACTCCCGTGAATTTCAAGTTCTCACTATGCTATGCCTTCCTTTCAAGTCTGCCCAGTCTATTCTCTCTCCAGTGTCTAAAATACATTCTTAAAACTCCAAACTTCCCCTGAGTCTTACCTGCTCTGAGAAGTCACAACCTCTCAACTCGTTTGCTGTTGCCATTTAACTGGCAATATCTCAGAACATACTGAGTGAACTGCCTTCAGTCACAGACTATTTCATTGTCTACAAAGAAGGCCCTGCACTCTTAGTTAACATGTATACTTAAGTGTCTGTTTGGTTCTGCCAACATTTCTGGCAAACTTTTGTTTGTTTTGTTTTTTCGATACAGGGTTTCTCTGTATCGTTTTGGAGGCTGTCCTCGAACTCAGAAATCTGCCTGCCTCTGCCTCCCAAGTGCTGGGATTAAAGGTGTGTGCCACCAACGCCTGGCTCTAGCAAACTCTTAAGACATTTTGTTAGGAACTGAGGACATGCTTCTCATATTTAAGAATGCACATGGAATATGTAAACATTTGCGTTTGTTCACTCATGTCACTAAGCAAACTTCTAAGTTACTTACTAGCCATGAGCACAAGCAGAACTTTCAAGTAATTTGCAGCATTGGAGGAAGATAGTCATGTATACATTATTCTCATTCACTCAATGACTACAAGATGAGGCAATTAACACAGTTCCTGCTTGCTTTCTGAGCTTTGTCCTCTTGAGAATCATAAACACAAGAGTTTAGAATTACAGGTACACACCTGTAATTCCAGTCTCCCAGAAGTAGGGGCATGAGCAGGACTGTTTTGAGTGTGAAGCCAGTATGGACTACTAGTGATCTTAGGCATCTTAGTTCTAGGAGACTCTCTCTAAAATACAAAACCAGAGTTTAGGAACTATTCCCTTTTGCAAAAATCTTGGCTTTGAACCACTGACAGTCAATCACTACCATACTTGCTAAGTAGTGGCTATATTATCTTCTTTTAGAACAATTCTAGATAATGAATCTAAGGCAGGAGTAATATACTCTATGTCATTCTAGAATAATCTCAGTGGGACTTGAAACATTTCTCATCATATTCAGACCAAAACAGTATCAGGTACTTTCTGACTTTATATAAAGAATGGAATACAAATTTCTCGATAGAAATCTGGAATTTCCTTCCTGTTACTTTATCCACAGTAGACATGCAGGGTACAAATGGGCACACAGTGGTGTTCAAGGCACACCAGTTAGAAAGCCAGCAGTCCTTTGAAAGTTCAGAGCTGGTACAGATGGGTGGAGAGGACACAGAGCTTCCAGCTCCAGTCAGAATACTTTAAATATTTTCAAAAGCTGTACCTAACACTTGTAAGACATTATAGCACTTTGCTTCATGGAATCCTTCCTTTGCAGTGGAAATTGATCCATTTTTAAAGATGACTATAGCAGCTAAAGCTTATACACTTCATTCTAAGCACATTCTAGGCAGTGGTTCTTAACCTTCCTAATGATGTGAGCCTTTCAAACAGTTCCTCATGTCGTGGTGACCCCTAGCCATGACATTATTTTTGGTTGCTACTTTGAAGTAATTTTGCTGTTATCAACTGTAATGCAAATATCTGTGTTTTTTAATGATCTTAGGTGACCCCTGTGAAACAGCCATCCGACTCCAAAGGAATCTCGACCCACAGGTTGAGAACCACTTCTCTAGACTGATAATTTCATATACTTATGTTTAACCACCTCTTAAGAAACACTGATTAAGAAACATTATTACCTGTACTAACAGGGCAAATAATTGGTTCACATCTTTGGCATTAGAGAACAAGTTTCTCTTACATTACCAAATACATCTATATCTTAGTACATCAACTCTTTCAATATGATTCTAGGCAGCTACTAGCATTCATTGAACACATATCCAACAAGTCTAACTGACGTTTGGTTCAGACAGCAGAATAGCTAGTCTGAATGCTATTAACCCGTTCAGTAGTCCTGCTAAATAAAGGATGTTACAAAGACCCTCCTGTACAGAGAAGTTCAAGAACTAGCTCGTGGAAGGAAGGATCCTAAAAGGACCAGAGTATCAGATCCGAGTGTGGAAACTCTCTGATACAAACTGGAAGAAGGGAGAGGACACTTTTATTGCCTCTTCTGTCTGATATATATCAGAGAGGGACTCTGGGAACTGAAAAAAACACTAGACCGTCCAATCCATGGCTGTCAATGGTGTTTCTACTGAAGTCACCATAGGTAAAAATTAGAAGAGACTATAACAAAAGACACATATACATATCTGTATCTTCAGACATGATGACAGGAAAGCTTCCCAAGAAGAGAAGTGGGAGGACAGGTTTGCACAACTGTATGTTTTGTATTTAGTTATTCACAGTGTGGACTAATCTAAATGCCAGGTTCTGTGATGGGCACTTGCCAGCACCAAGGACAATGGGTCAAGATTTCTATTACTGAAGGGAAAAGATATTCAGTACATGGGTGCAAACTTCAGAGTGCTATGAATGCTTGTATAACAACTGTCTACATAAGGACTCAGCAGGTGTGTTATACAGTTACAATCCTATGACAAGCTAAGCACAGTTATGAGCTGAATCTGTTTTCTAAATGTTTAGTTAGCTCCACAGTCTATTTCATGCATATGTATCTATGGTCAAGCTTTCATCAGATAGGAATATAACTATAGTAAATGATACTTTTATTTCCTTGGGCTTTATATGGAAATACAAAATCAGTCTTATTCTGTGCTTTCAGAGCAACAGGAAAAACACAGTGAATGGAAAACCAGACACTAAAGCAATAAACACATTCATTCTTTGAAGTTGAATGGTTACAATCAGCTTTCGAAGCAGGCAAGCCTGCCCTCTAGTGCTAAAACTATCTAACTGAACCAGAAGGCAATGTCCAACTACCAAAAGAGAATTAGCTGAATATTCTTAGATAGAAAACTGTATTGTTCAAAACAAAAAGCTTCAAAGAATAAAATAACACAGATCTTTTTAGTTCACGATATGATTATAAATTTGGAAGTTGTAATCTTTTTGGCTTTTTGGTTTTTTTTCCAGACAGGGTTTCTTTGTGTATCCCTGGCTGTCCTGGAACTCACTCTGTAGACTAGGCTGGCCTTAAACTCAGAGATCCATCTGCCTCTGCCTCCCATGAGTGCTGGGATTAAAGGAGTGTGCCCCTGCCTATTAATCTTGCTTTAAAAATCCCAGTTCTTCATAACATTAAAGAAAGCGATGTGGTAGAAAACGCTAATACATTACTTGAAAAAAATCACACAAAACTACTCTAAAATTCCACAAATTTTATCCCTTCAGCTCTACACTTAGCTTCTATGTGAATTCGTCTATGTCCTCACTTAAAACAGGCACACACTCTATGACTTTCAAATAGATCTGATGCACATTTTAGGATTTCACATTTAAATATGCAACTGTATCATCCACCTCAACACCTAACAGGCATGTTTACACATATATGTCAGAACAGCTTTAACCTGTCATGCATGTTCTTTTGAGTCTTTCTATTAATAAATGGCTACTTCCTTTATGGGTCCCTAAAGCCCCAAACCTTGGAATCATTTTTCTTCACCCCACAGTCTATCAACACATGGTACATACACATCATGTATCTGGAATCTGACAACTTCTATTGACTTTGGATTTCACATACATTTTGTATTGCACTCACTGTATTATCTTTGCTGAGAACCCCAACTGTTATCTCACTCACGAAAGTCATCTTTAGACAAGACTGTAATGTTTGATTACTCTCAGTTTCTCACCTCACTTTTTAATATTCATGAATCATGAACACGCTTCTTTATCAGGCGTATTCATCTCCTGGCACACAATTCGTGGCCTCAGCACATGACATTCTTCCTGCCTGGAATACTCTGATCCCAAACATGCACTGTCCTCATTCATTTCCTCAGGCCTATTTAGTTTTAACACTAAATATGATCTATTTAAAATAGCAACAGCACACGCCTTTAATCACGGGAGGCAGAGGTAGGCAGATCTCTGTGAGTTCAAGACTAGCCTCCAAAGTCACCGAGAAACTCTGTCTTGAAGCCCCATGCCCCCACCCAAAAAAACCAAACAGTAACCCTGGGCCAGAGAGATAGCTCAGCAAGCAGGTAAAGGAACTTGCTGATAGCTTGCAAACCTTCATTTGAGCCCCAAGAACCAGAGTAGAACCAACTCCCACAAGTTGTACCCTTACCTCCATCTCTCTCTCTCTCTCTCTCTCTCTCTCTCTCTCTCTCTCTCTCTCTCACACACACACACACACACACACACAGAGCCACCCTACATTTACACACCCTCCAAACCCTTCCTCAGCTCATTTCCCAAAACAGCCTTATTACCATACACAGCTATGTATTTCATGTACCAATTAAAATGAAAATCACTAAAAAAAAAAAGTGGCACACGTCTTTAGTCCCAGCACTCAGGAAGCAGAGGCAGGTGGATCTCTTTGAGTTCTAGACCAACCTGGTCTACAAGAGCTAGTTCAGGATAGCCTCCAAAGCCACACAGAAACCCTGCCTCAAAAAAATCAAACAAACAAAACAAAAAACCCAAAACGAAACCAACAAAAAAAATCACCATACAGATCATAGACTATGCATTTTGTATATTCAGAATTTCTTACTATAAAGCACAGAGCTGACATTTATTGACTTAATGATCTAATCTAAGAATTTAAACAAAGCCCAGCAGTGGTGGCACAGGCCTTTAATCCCAGCACACTGGAGGCAGAGGCAGGCAGATCTCTGAGGTCAGCCTGGTCTACAAAGCTACACTGAGAAACCCTGTCTTGAAAAAAAATCAAAAAACAAAAACAAACCATAATATATATAAACAAACACACGGTAGACTAAAAAGCAAATACAGTAAAATTGATTTTTGTTCTTATTTCCTTGCCACTACGAGGGACTGAACCAAACACCTCACACATTGCTCAAGCGCTATAACTACTGAGCTACATCCTCCTTCAGTAAGAGCATGAACTATTGAATCACTTTTTGTTCACATACCAAGATATACTGACTTAACATCTATTATGTGCTGTGACATGGTGTCTATTTGAACTTCCTTACAGTACTATTTTACAGAAAAACCCAAAGATGACAAAGTCAAGTAGCTTGTCTAAAAGTGACATAGTATTTGACAAAAGGAAAAACCCTGAGGTGCTCATATGTTGCTTCTAGAACCTACAAAAACATCGGCACTACACTTACAATATTCAATAACTTCATTTGTAAGTCTGTTGAATTAGTAATTCTAAGTTTTAAATGGCAAGCTATCACAAATATTATTTCTCCCTCTTTGCATGGTTCAAATGGGATTGGCAGCAATCATATAAAAGGTAATTTTCTTTTGACCTTCCAAGTATACCAAAGGACTTTTATCCAGATCTATTTTCTATGTGGAAGTTAGAGTTAATGAAGGCCAGAGTTAGGGAAATGTACTAACAGAACAGAGACTGAAGGCAGCTACAATGAATGACTAACCAGTAAGACAGGTGCTGGGAAAATTGTGTTCAGTCTAACAGTCAGAAGTCTTGACAATGTACACAAAGCTTGGGGCAGAAACTCATTTTTCTAGTCTATAAAAGCTAACTATAAAAGTTACATTGCCTTTGGAGCTTCAAATCCAATACAGAAAATGAACCTTAGGTAATCTGTCTGGTTGTTACTAAGCAATAAAACCATATTCATTGAGATCTAAGATTCAGGACAGTTGGTAATTTGGACCAGCCTTTCCTCCTGGGCTTCCTAGAAAAGGATTCTGTCTCTGATGCTCCCCATGGTGCTTTCTAGTATCGTGAAAGAAACGACACTCCTCAAGAGAATTCTTCTCCAGGAGACAAACTTTTCTTTAGCAATAGGATCATTATTCCTTTGCTTTTTAAGACACATTTAAATGACATTATTAAAAAACTTCCACTTATTTAGACATCTGGGAAGGATGTGAAAGCTGTACGTCAAAACTTCAGGCTACAGGAACCTTGCAAGACAGAACAAGATTTTACTTTTTGCTATAAAGTATTATCCCGATATTATTAGCAAAAATCAGAACGTATCATATTATCCAAGGAGGCTTAACACTTGCTCCTGAAAGCTTCATTATTTGTTCACAATTTCCAAGTTTTGAGAAAGATCATGTTCTGCTGAAGAAACAGAAAAAGTGAAGCAGCCAGAAAAATATTTTGTGTACTGAGGCTGAGCAACTTCACATGCCTTAAGATTCAGTTTATCTCAGAGAGCCACACCCACCCCATTTCACAACCTACTCACCCAAATTGAAGGTACTCGGTACTGTTTATTTAAAGAGTTTTGGTTTGCTAAGTGAAAAACGTTTTTACATAAGAGACTCCCAAGGGTCATCTAATATTAACACCCTCAAATTTCCATTCCATTAAAAACTATCTAGACTAGTTAAGAGTAAAAACACATCAATAAAATCATTCGTTATAAATCAAAAAATGTCTGTCAAAAAGGTACTAAGTTGGGCCAGGTATTATGGTTAATGCCTGTAACCAAGCCATTCAGAGGTTGAGGCCAGAGAACTTTAAGTTAGGACTGGCCTGAGCTACATATGCAATGAGTTTAAAATCAGCCTGGGATACAGAATAAGATTACTGCACCCTTGAGAATCCAAAAGCCATCTCAAGAATTTTATTAGCAGCACTTAAACAAGCCATACATAGCAGGTAATTGACAAATAAATACTGATCAGATAAGTATTTGTAACACACCACTGCTTTGCTATACATTAGACTTGAATCTCTGGCAGTACTTTATTAAAAATGACTGGCTCCAAAGACTATGGAGACTAACTCCACTCTTTCTGCTAAATGTCACACCTGGCTCTACTTCTGTGTGTACATTTATGAGAAAGTCAATTCCACATTATAAAGCACCATAGGATATTTCATTCTATATAAAGCAACAAATCTGAACATTTTATATCAGAATTCCTGGGAAGGCACTTCAGTTTTTAAAAGGAGGCACATTTCTAAACTGCAGGTTCCTTAATACTGTCTTCACCATTTAAAATCTTGACATTCCACAATGACATACTGTTCACAAATAAAGAATGGCAAGGGGCACTACCCCTACCTAACAAATGAATTTGGGTAGAATAAACTTGCCTTTTAAGTAGGTGACATGAGAAATACATGGAGCAAGAGCAAAGACAGTATAACTGGAGTGATGATTTTAAGAAAAAAAGTCAGTGAATTCAAATTTCCACATTAAAACAGCCTTACGTGTATTTTTGATAACAAATGAAACACTCTCATATGCTCTGCTGTTTTCTAAGGGTTATCAATAAGATTTGAGGATTATTTTGTTCAAATAATACAGATGACAGAGAGCATTTGCCAGGTTATCTCCTGTAAGATTTCACTTTTTATAGATCTGGAAGTTATAGGACAATATTCTCCAAATCTAGAAGTTGAACCTTGGAGAGAAGACAAACTTCCAAACTCAGGGGCTGGAGAGCTGGCTCATCATCTATGAGCATTGGCTGCTCTGGCAGAGGGCCCGGATTCTGTTCCTAGCACCTACTAGTTGCTCATAATCATTTTCAACTCCAGTTCCAGGGGACCTGATGTCCTCTTCTGAACTCCATGGGCACCAGGCACATACATGTGGTGCAGGCAAAACACTCATGCACACAAAGTGAAATAAATGTAACCCTTTTTAAAAATTATAAATAAAAAGGTCCAGACTGGGTAAACATATGGCAGAGTGATAGAGCACTCGCCTAGTATATATGTATATATGTGTGACTCCTCTAGGCCAATGTCAGGAACCATGCTCCCCACCACCACAAGAATAAAACTGTAAATGTTTGACTACAATGACTTTTGTAATGTTAAATAACACTGCTGGCATGCTAAGTTCTACTAACTCAATCAGTCTCATACCTAAGAGGAATAATCCAGGAAAATGACCCATATCTGAAAGACTTTAGAACAAGCTACATTTCTCACTGCTCTGTGTCAGTGTTTTATATAGCTATGCAAAGTAATCTTAAGAAGGCACGCAAAACACTAGCAATCATGATCTCCTTTCTTACCAACCAAAAGACAGTCTTCAGAATGATATTCTCCCTTAAAAAAAATCAGTGCTAAGGATCATTCATTAAACAAACTCACCATAAAAAAATGATAATAAAAAAAACAATCAATCTTTACTGCAAATCTTAACTGAAATTGTCTTGGGAGCGGGGGAAGAGGGTATCTACTACTTTCTACTCATACAATGGAACCGGAGTATACTCAAGTTGGGGCTTGTGAACTTTTGAGTGTTAACAGTTTCACACAGCGAGGACACTAGGCAATCTCAAATGTTATGGACATACAGGCCTGGTGTTAATCTAAAATGTGCCTTCCACATAAATTATAGAAGGTGACCCCAACCTTTCTGCTAGTAGTTTCAGATCTCGCTAAATGGCAAATGTGTGACTGAGAATGGAAACTGCCTCACTGGGGCAGAGGCTCACAGAGGCAAGGTCCAAGGTTTAACCCTCACACAGAGGAACAAAGTAAATGGCCTCATGAAGTATACAATTACACCAATCTCTCATGCTTCCTTGCTGTTTATCTTCTTCTCCAGTGTATATCATAACCAAGTCTACAACACTGAAGCTCACATATTCTGAAGGCACACAAAGCACTCTCAGCGAAATCCATATATCTACAAGACTAATTACTACATAATCATGACAAAGAACAATATTGGTCCTATTACTATCCTTGAAAATGTCTGACGTTGCTCTTCCAAAAAAGAGCTGAGTAACAGAGACAGAGAAAACTTACAATCCACATTAAGAATGCTTATCGAAAACACTTGATGATTGGAAAATAAGACGACGTGGACATCTTTCCAACCCTACACTCTTTATAAGGTTTGTACATAAAACAGCTTCTATAGATACCTAAAGTTGGAGCCCTTCCCACACCATTAGCTGATATCAGAAAATAATATCCCACAAATTGAAGTTACTATGCTTCCTAATTATGCAAACAGGAATATAAGTAGCCACACCATTGACAGGCTACACTTCCAAATATTTAGATTGCTTAAAGTCTTTAAAATTCTACAAACTCATAGTGATTTAGAACTTAATTTATCAAAATAAATACCACTGACACTCAATGGACATCTTCACTTAAGGCCTTTGTCACAAATGAGAATCTTTATTGTTCTGAAATAAATGTTAAAAACATAACTTGAAACAAAAACGTCAATATTCAGTCTCAGAAGACGTGTGGCTCAGTGCCCATCACATGTAACAAGAAAACTTCCTTTAAAAAAAAGGAAAAAAGTACTATGAGAAGTCTTTCGTGAGGGAAAATGCACCCTTGTATGTCCTCCTTCTTTCTGTATTTTCTTCACAAGATTTGCATTTTCTTCACAACAGTTCTTGCTATGATGTTTGACGGATTTTTTGCCACTCAACAAATTCATCAAGTAGAACAGGCCCTAGACAGAAGAAACAGGTTGTTATAGTTCAGCAGACTCATCCCTCAAACAAGCTCTGAGGGGGCAAGGGCCCACCTGGCCTGTCCTTCATCTGCTGCTTTCTGTTTCCTTTCCCCAGGTTATTTCCTTCTCTAGGAGTGGTTCATGAACTCACTCCCCTGTAAATAACTGAGACAAAGCTAACCTTTCCCCACAGCAGGCATTTAAACACTCAAAACATGTTTCTACTACATCAACAAGTGGAGCACTTGTTAATAAGGCAGAGTGGCCACGTAAGACTGACTTTATTCTAAAAATGAGACACAGCAAAAAGAATAGCATAAAGCAAATGCCTACTACCTGACTGACTGCTATTCTAAAAAAGAAGTTTTATAATGTAGAGGTTCCAAATGTTTACCAACAGAAGCCAAGTGGGCAATTTAAATGAGGTTTCAGTATTTGTGATGTATGGAATTCAGTATTTCAAAATGTATGGAAAGTATGACCACGAAGAGTTATGCTTGTCGTGTTTTTCTCAAAACATAAAACCTCTGGGTGTTCTTTTCTCTCTTGCTTTTAGCAGACCATACAAAAACAGCTGGGCAGGCAAAGCAGTAAATGGCAATGTTGGAATACTGCGTGGACTGCCAAACTGGAGAGCAAGTTCAACACAAGCCACTACTTGGTTCCAACCTCTGAAACCTACAAAGGAATACAGGTGCAACGTGTCAGATTTTCTGATAGTTCAAATAAATTTACAAGTTTATTTTATATCAAACCTCTCAGTTTTACATGTTGGCTCAACATACACAGATATACACATCTGCAGGCTCTATGTAGCTCTTGGGCTGTTAGCCTACTGCAGAAAATGAGTACTTCTTCAAACAAGAATTAAACTCTATGCGATCCTGTAGGGAAAAAACACTACATACTCGAGGCAGGCTATCTCTTTGGTAGTATCTCGTCTCCTTTGCGTCAAGTGTGCTATGTCCATTTTTGTTATAAAGCAAGGCACTTTTCCACGTATCCCATATGAACACTGAAACACTACAGTACTCCAAATGATGGTAGAGATTTAAGTATATAAGAGTTCTACAGAATTAAGTTGGCTAATTTGTTGTGCCTTTGTCCTTTTAAATGCATGACACTTTTCTTCTACTGAAAAGGCAAATAAAGTAGGATTTTGGGTGCTAGGTTGAGAAATGATCATTTAACTGTAACGTCTACTCACTTATTCACTAGCATAGATTTTACAACATTGCTGAAGCTAGATTCTGCCTCTCCCATATCCTGATTAAATAATGAGTGACTGTTACACTAGTTTAAATTGTCTGTTAATGCTTTAGAATGCACAAACTCGTTTAACATTTTAAGAATTTTATTTTCATAGGAATGCATGATATACTTACAAGCACCATCTTCATCGTAGTTACTAAGATCGGCATGAACTGTTCTGCTGAATTCTAATACATTGTACCACTGATCTTTGTTCATAACACGATACTTTGATTGCTGTGGAAAATGATATAAAAATTTGGACTACAGAACCAACATTCTTATTGGGACTTGAATTTAGTGACTCTCATTGTCCATTTATTTAGCCTTTTCTAAAACATTTCTTCCTTTCTTAATTAGGTGTTGTTCTTGACTCATTTATGTTATATATTTTCTTTTCAGAAAGACAGTAAGACTGAGATTTACATGTGTGTACACCCATGTGGTTCTCCGCTAGAACATTCAGTTGGTCTGACAGTGTGCTTTCTACTATACGGAATTTATCTGTGTGCATCGGCTACATTTTGAAGAGGGCATCCACAGCAATAGTGGGAACAGTATGAGCTTGGATCCAAATCATAATGTGCTCTTGGGAAAGTCACTTCTATGGCAGAGAGGTTGGTGGGCAGGTGCTCAGGGTTCCCTCCCCAGCAGGACAACTAGGTATGGTGACACACACCTGTGATTCCAGCACTTGGGAAGCAGAGGTAGGATGACCACAAGTTCAAGGATGACCTGGGCCATCTAGCAATACTCTTTGTCAATGTCTCCATCAAAACGCAAACCATCTCCTCCCCCCCCAAAACAGAACCCAACCACTACCACCAACAAAAATAAAAACCCAATACTAAGCTAATCCCACCCCCCATTCCTCAGCTACTAAATGGTAAAACTTGTTTGAACGTATCTCATTGTTTTCAGAGACCCACAGAAGTTAATATTTTTGTATTTAGCTAAATGCATTTTTGACCGACTAACAGGAGGTAGATATGCATCATTAATCAAAAATGTCAACTTTTACTGGTCACAAAAATTTGCCAATGTACAAAACTCATTTAGCCAGGTTTTAAATAAAAGTGCTCTGGAAAAGTGACTGTGACACGTAAACTGTTTGACAAGATGTTATTTCCAATGGAAAAGGCAGGTCTATCTAAGAAATGGTTAGAAATGTGCCCCCAAAACTAAGGTCGAAAAGTTTAAAAATAAACAAATAAACAAAATCACACAGAGCGGTCCGTGGATAAGCAAGTGTCTTGGGGCTGGCAGGCGCAGTACAGCTCTCAGAGGATTTACTCTGTGACTCAGCACATGCTGCGTAGTCAGCAGCGCAGTGGATGACTGTTACTGCCATGCTCAGATCCATGGATGCAAATATTAACACTTTATTTCTTAATACTGAGTCAAGTTAGAAAACAGAAGGTTTATTGCTAACGTAAGTCCTACTGTGTATGTTTCTACTTAAGACTAGGGGATGGGGAGGGAAATAAAGAAGAAATTGGTTTAGAAGCTTGAGATGTATGTATTAGCATCAATTTTCTCTCACCAAAACCTCGAGAAATTAGGTTTATATGAAATGTCTATGCTAAAATAGTTTTCTTGGGACTCCTCCCAGGTAGAATGAAAATCCCTTAAAATGCAAAGCATGTGTTCTATCACCAAATTACATTCTAGTTCCCAAGTATATTGTGTACAGAATATATAAATACCACAAAATTATGTCTAAAACTAACAATAATGATGTACATATTTTAGTAGATTTTTTTAATTACTCATATAGAATTTTTTAAAGTACAGAATCTGTTCCTTAAAAATGTATTTTCAAACATTTTAAAATACCCATACATACCTCCAGGTACTGATAAAATACTGAAAAGAGTGGCCACGTTCTCCCAAGCAGCAGCGCTAACATAGACTTAGCAGTATCAATATCAAGGCTTCTCTGATCTTTATCCTACAATATTAGTGAAAAAATATAAGTACGCTCATAAAAATCAAAACACTTAGGATCTGAAGGGGAAGCTGTACTTACCCTTGCAAAATCAAAGGCATATCTGTAGATATTCTTAAACGATGAGATGTCATTCAGCTGTGAGCGCAGAAAATCAAATCTGCTCTGTAACTTTTCTGTGCAGTCACACCTTAAAGAGTGGTCAGAAGGAAAGCATTCTAAGACCAAGTGCATATAGGAACATTCTTTAGCTCTGGCACTTTCAGTAGGACAAGCTCAACATATTTTAAACTACCAATGCAATAATAAAGAGAGAAAACTTGACAGAATACACTACAGTAACTTCAGAAAAAATAAACATCTCAATCAAAAATCCCAAGCAAATCACTAACATGTCTTGTTGTGAGAGTCAGAATGCCTGCCTACTGGGCTGCAGACCCCATTTTTAATCCAAGTACTGCCTTTTCTCAAGGGCTGAGCAATGATACAAACAAGTTGCCTAATTTCTAAAGATGAAGACACAATGGAATACTCAAAAGTCTTGCTGGTTTTCTAATGCTGCTCAACTCCACTTCTGGGGTTTCTGGTCACATCCCATACCCTTACTGTTCTCTAGGAGTTTTCATTTACCACTTTCAAAAGTCACAGCTATACTTCAGGACACTGTATTTCTTCTATTGGAAAGGACGCAAAGCAGAATCCAAGACCTAACTCAAACTTGCCATCTACATGAAATCATCTGACTTCCCTTGATTAAAGAGGGCATATAATCTATTGTAACCACTCAAACCGAATTTCAGAATTCATGATGAGACACTTGATCTTCTAAAATTTCACCAGTATTTTCATTATCTTAAGTCAGCAACATGAGGTCTATGTAATATGGGTCATAATTTTATTTAGCTGAAAAGATTTTGGTGTATCACTATTGCTAATTAAAATCTTTAGTATCTATAAAATGCCATCTTGTTATCTGTTTGACATACTGATAGGGCCTTTAAAACAATACTCCTTGCCAGCTTTCATAACAATCTTATAGTATCAGAAAATGAATTGAGGATTACTTAAAAACTATTTGGTGAAAATTTTTTAAATATTACAATTAACATTTGTCCAAATTACATAGAAGACAGACTTGTAACTACTTAAGATTCAAATTTTGGCCAAATTTTCTGTTTCTTTGTAACCTCTTTTTACTATTTAAATTTTTCTGATCCTTCCATTACTTAATATAAAATCTGATTTAAGAGGACATTATAAGGATGGGAGATGTGAGTATGGATTACATACATGTATGACATTGTCAAAGAACAATTTTAAGTAATAAAAAAATATGCCAAAAAAAAAAAGCCAGGTGTTGGTGGCGCACACCTTTAATCGGGAAGCAGAGGCAGGTGGATCTCTGAGAGTTCGAGGCTAGCCTGGTCTACAGAGTAAGTGCCAGGATAGGCTCCAAAGCGACACAGAGAAACCCTGTCTCGAAAAACCGGGAAAAAAATCTGATGCTGGTTAAAATTATGTACATTTTTTAATGTATGTTAGTATCACGCTTTTGTTTTTATTGAACTTTTAGTTGTTTTCTTTCCCAATATGGTCAGAATTTAAGTCATTTAACATAGCATTTGAGACTGAAGATTTCCTTTTCTGTACAATTTCCTTCCATGTGACCACAAATTTTGTTAAGAATTTACTGCTTGTATTACTCAATTCTGAGTGCTAACTTTCAAAAGATGTGTTTCACGGGAGGCAGTGATAAACTTCTCCAAACAGGGTTAAGAGAGAAGAAAAGACCCAAAGAAAGCACATGTGTTTGGGCCTGAATGGCTACTGGGCAGTAACCCAAACAGGATGAGAGAACAGTGGGTCCTGAAACTTACAGAAAATCCACTGCCAATTTCAGCAACACTGAGGAGAGTGCCTTTCTCTCTTCTGCTAAGATTAACTAAAGAACATGGATTATAGAAAACCTAAGAAGATTCTGAATAAAGGCAGGTGTGGTGGCACTCATGTGTGTAATCCCAACATTTGAGAAGATGAGGCAGGAGGATTCTATGTTCAAGGCCAATCTAGGTTTATTGTAGCAATATGTGAAATTCTGGAAGGGAAAGACTTGGAAGAACATGTGGTGGTAAGCCCACTCAGTTTCTTTTTGCCTCAGACATCCTTGAAGCTGCGGGTGATAGTTGAGTGTGGTGGCAAGTGCCTAGTAATCCCAGCTCTGAGGAGGAGGCAGAGGCAGAAACAGAACCACTAGGGCTTGGGTACAGATGATGGCTCAGTGAATCAAGTGCTTGTGACCAAAGTACCATGACAGGCAGATGCTGACTGAGCTGTTTTCAACTGAGGGACCCTGTCTCTACACTGACAAACACACACACACACACACACACACACACATATATGTTCAACTTCAAGTGTGCCCACACATAAATACATACCACACAGAGAAAGAGACAGAAGAAAAGGACTTTAAAAAGGCAACAATGACGCCTAATGGCACGCTGCTATACTCCTAGATCAGCACCCTGTGTAGCCATCATCAGAGAAGCTTCCTCCTCTGCAGACGGGAACCCACAGCCAGACATTACAACACAGAGGGAGAGACTCCAGAACACAGTTCTAGATGGGTCGTCTCCATCAGATCCCTCCCCTCAGAGCTCTAGGAACCCGGTAGAAGAGGAGGCAGAAAGAGTGCATATAAGAGCCAGAGGAGGTGGAGCAAACCCGGAGAACAAGGCTCTCGAGATCAGCCTGAGCAACGCTCATACGAACTCACAGTCTGCACCGGGTCCTCTGCACGTACACTACAGCTTTCAGTTTAGTACTTTTATGGGACTCCTGAATTTGTGAATGAGTAGGTCTGATTCTTCAGCAAATCCTACTGGTATGCACCACCACAACTGGCTAGTAGGTCTGATTCTTATGTCTTCTCTTGGGGCTGTTTTATTTTTCTGTTTGCTTGGCTTGCCCAACTTTGATATGATGGTTTTTGTTTTATCTTATTATATTTTATTTGGTTAAAAAATAAAACAATTTTCTTTGTGGGGAAAATGCCGGGGGTATATTCAGTGATCCAGAACTGGTCTAGCAATGCCCCAGGCTCAGAAAGACTACTATTCCAGTCAAGTATCACCAAATATAGTGGCCCAACTCCTAGCAAGGGCAGTAGAGACTGAGTTAGTGTCCTAATGTGTCTATGTTTGGCAAAACACAATAAGACCAATTCTTCAAATCCTACAGTGCCATAGAAGCTACACTAGAACACGGATGTGTGCTCACTTTAGGGAATAACAAGCAGCCAAGCTTCCTCTGGCCAAGAGTGCTGTCAAGTTTCCTTGATGATGAGTTAAGGCCTTTACCAACACGCAGTAGTAATGAGAACACAACTGCAATAGCTCAGTGACTTTACGTGTGTGAAAGAGTAGCAAGGCACTCCTACCAGTTCCTGACAAAGTGTCGGGATGCTGGGCTGAGCCTAAACTCTTATTCCTGCTCAGGAGTATCACAACACATCCCTCCTTGAGGATAGAATGGTAGCTTTAATTTCTCTTCGCACCTGCCAGTAAACAGCAGACCCTCTCCTCCTGGAGTGGTGGTACAGTACGCTAATTAAAAAAAAAAAAAGTATTGAGTAAGATCCAAGGTCCATGGCATAATGACCAGATTGTCCAGTTTCAATAGAAAGATCACTTACCAAGATAAGAAGGAAGATTTCAAAAGGAATGTTTAGACATATCTCTCATTTTAAAGCAGCTGTCATAAAGATGCTTCAATGGTTATGGCTAACTTACTAAAATAAAACTGCAAAAGAGGGAAGAAATCTACAAAAAGAAATGTAAAGTGTAATGAAAAACAAAGTGGAAATGCTTGGACTGTAAAATATGTCCTCACATTTCAATAGCATGTGTTGTAAACAGACCAATTAGAAGATATTTTCTCCCTGGCTTCATAAACGCAATTCAACCGGATACACGGTTTTGAATAAACTTCAAAAATCAGTACAACTATGCATAAGGCAAAGACAGAGGGGAGAGTAAAGGGTGAATATGAGCAAAGCACAATATATATGTTATGAAAATATAGTGAAACCATTATTTTATATGGTAAATTAGAAAAAATTTAAGAATGACAAAGTAAGAGATTTGAAAATGACCTTTCACAGAAAATGGTCAAAAGAAAGCAATAGTGCTGTATTTGTATCAACTAATGAAACCTCAAAGAAAATGATCAGAACAGAGAGGATAATTGTGTAATGTAAGAGGTCAACCCATCAAGATACAGCAATCCTAAGCAATCCAAGACGTACCAAACAACAAAGCTGTAAAATACACCATGAAAATATGATAGGGCTTTTTACACTGTACTGTGTGTGTCAGCCACATAGCACCGAGAGCTGTATTCACAACAAAGTCCCAGGCAATTGAGTATCCATTTCCTGAGTTTGTCATCAGTCCCTATCTGGGAACAATTTAATGTGATTTCAGAAGAACTTAAAATATATCTTGTTATTGATATGCAGATCTAGGGGGACCAGGAGTATGATATGGGTGTCCTTGAAATACAGGTCAAATAGATTGCAGATGTACAATCTGCACAGTGATCCCTCTCATCATTTCTGGCCTTGGATTATTTTCTGTAATTTACAGATGAGTTAGAGTATGCCTTTTCAAAATAAGCCTTTACATTTTATTGAGCACTTAATCATTTTTCATGAAAATTACTTGTTTACACTTAGTATGTTATACTGCCATACATGGGATCACTTTTTTTGTGAGCCTAACTTGGTCATGCCTAGTTCCTTACAATATGTAAAAATAAGAAGAATCTATTCTGACTACCCATTAGAAATTACTCTCTCAGTAGCTGATGTCAAACAGCACAAAAATACTAAGTGAAACAGTAAGCTCTAGTGGAAGCTACAAATCCATTCAACCTGTACCATGAGAACACATTTCATCTCACACATCACTAAAATGATGATTGGAAACTTCATCTCCACATTAATCAGCTGAAAGTGCCCAGTGGGCACTCCATACTCAGTTACATTTACTCCCTTCTGTGTTGTGACTTAAGTCAGGGACATATCTTTTATAGGCTTGTAGCTTCAAAATGTTTTCACATTTTTTAGGATACACCCCAAAATGCAGACTCCTAAATAAGACTTGCTACTTAAGGAAGCAAAAGGTTAAAATGAAGTAAGATATGTAACCTTCAAAGCTATTCATTATCCTAACAAAGTTTGAAAATTAATTTCACAGCATTAACATAAGGCCTATGATAGAAGAAGAGTTTTGCTTTCCGGGACTGTATTATAAGAGACTCTATAAAAGTATGTTAACTAAAGCACGACCTAAATAGAATGCACCAAATACAACCATACAATACACAATGACTGAGCAGTCACTAGGGAGGCAAGAATCCATTAGAACATACAAACATTATTTACAGCTCCTTAAAGCATCCTATGAGTCACAGCTCTATATGGGACAACCATATAAATAAATAAAATGTGTGTATGGGCCAAGTCATAAAACTTTGGCAACAGTCAAAATTTTCCAAGCACACAATAATCGAAAGTTAGTTAAAAAATTAAACAATGAGGTGTTTCTGGTGGCGTCTGTCCATGTTGAATCACCTAACTTTACTGTAGCCTTGGTTCTGAACACATAACTCACACACATTTCACTGTGTGAATTAGCCAGATGCCAGCAAATGCTGCCTCAAATACCTTGGCTTAGGTTCCAGAATATTCTGTTACAAACAATAGTTTCTTCATTGTGCATACATACAAAACTTTCTCCATTCTAGAGGCTTGATTATTTAATTATAGAGAGCCAATTTAGTATTTTCCTATCATCACTTTTCAGCACGTATAAAGTTAGGATATCTTTATATTCTATAGTGCTACATAGTGTTTGGTTTTAAAAAGTGCTGTTTTAAGGGGGCTGGATATACGGCTCAGCAGTTAGGAGCACTGGCAGCTCTTCCAGAGGACCAGGATTCAATTCTCAGCACTTACATGGTAGCTCACAACTGTTTGTAACTCCAGTTCTAGGGGATCTGACATCTTTAAACCAATGCACACAAAATAAATTAGATTTTTACAAAATGCTGTTTACGTTACTGACTTAAATTTTGGTTGGGATTAGGATATAATTTCTAAAATTTTCTGAAATAGCACTAAATAGTCATTTTGCACCATGCTATGTATGTTTTCTCCTCTCAGCACTGACAATTGTAAATATTGCTCAATTCTGATTGTGAAAACCACCATAGATGGTCTACAACTATACTGAGCAACAAATATTTAGCTAAGTTTTTTAAAAAAGATTTATGTGTGGGGGTATTTTGCTTGCATTTATGTCTGTGCACCAAATGCATTAGAGTCTGCGGGACCCAGAAGAGTGCATCAGATCACTTGGACCTGGAGTTATAGAGAGTTGTTAGCCACCGTGGGGGGTGGGGATGGAGGTAAGTGCTGGGAACTGAATATCCCCTCTAAGGCATCAACTACTTTTAATCACTGAATCATTTCTTCAGCTCCTGACTTAATTCTTACGTAAAGATAAATAAGCATATTACTCTCAATAATATGTAAATTTCCTGTCTTGCATAAGTGATAAAACTGTATGTATGTGTTTTCAAATTTCACTTATTTATTATCAGCATGTTTGATAAGTATGCCTATTACATATACCTATAAAACATCTTGGGCTGACTACCCTCTGGTTTCCACAGCCTCGTGCACTCATGTAGACATAACTACATACAGACTCATACATACAGATACATAATTAAAAGTAAAATCTCCTAAAACATAGGAATAACTTCACTTGCCTTCCTTCTCTGACAACTCTCCACCTTATTTTTCTGAGGCAGGGTCTTCCACTAAACCCGGAGCTCATTGATTTGGCTAGTCTAGTTAGCACCTTACCGAAGGAATGCCCTGTCTCTGCCATCCCAGTTCCATGGGTTACACACTGATTCCCACCCATCCTTTTGTTATGGGCGCCGGCACATAAGCTCTGGCCCTCATGCTCATGTTGCAATTCCTCTATCCACTCAGCCACCTGCCCAGTGTCAGTTTCCTGACTTCCAAACAAGAACAATTCCAGAGATTAGTAAGTATCACATGGGAATACATATGTGAAAATTCTTAGCACAGCTCTTAGCTTAACTGTGCTCCCTCTGAGCACACAGAAGCCAATGCATTCCTACCTATACTATACATGTCCAAACAAGTCCTAGCATCCATGATGGTCTAATGTAGATCTTGAGCAGAGAAAGAAGCTAACATCGCAAAATGTGCTTCTACCCTTATTTATTTTTATATGTATGGGTGTTTTGTGTCCCTGTATGCCTGTGCACATGTGTGGCAAGTGTCTGTAGAGGTCAGTTATAGACTGTTGTGATCTATCCTGTGGGTGCTAAGAACTGAGTCTAGGTCCTCTGAAAGAACAGCCAGCTTTTAAAAGTGCTGAGCCACTCACTTCTCCAGCCCATATTTATCTTTATTAAGGTGAGGACAGAGCCAGCAGCTCTGTATTTATTACCAATATTACAAGTGTATGAACAGAACCAGCAAAACCAGTAACCATAACCAGGCAATTATCAACACACAATTCCCACATAAACTCAGTAGTTCAGAATATCAGTCTGCTCAGAACTTTATATATAGTTAAACAGTCCATCACGAACAGCAGGATCATGTTTTGAGTAGCATCTAAATAAAACCTTAGAGAGTTTTTGGTTCCTGCTAATGTGAGATTCCCAGAGACCATGGTGGTTTGAATGAGCTTCAATTTCAATATAAAGATTTGGAAAAAAGTAAGTCAAGAAAGTCTTCTAACCAAGAGGAAAGCTCATTTATATGGCAGATCTAAGTGAGGCTCTCTTCCCTATGTGTGAATCCCAGTGACCATGGAGTGGCACATGGACATACATATAACAGACCTTCCCTACAGCACATTCACCAGCTCATGGTACTGGAATGTAGAGGAAGGCATTTTGAAATTGTCAGACTGACTAGGGAAAGCAAAGAGGACTGCTAACGGCAATCAGCAGTTGGCTTCAACTGCAAATGAAGGGGAGTCCCACGCCACACCTATCACACCACTCTATCCACACTACCCTCAGCCCACAAAACCAACAACAACACAAGTGAACACCCCATCCTTACCTTTCCTAGACTCAATAAACCAGGTGAGGTGACACACACCTTTAGTCCAGCACTTGGGAGGCAGAAGCAGGCAGATCTGTGTGAGTTCAGGGCCAGACTAGTCTACAAGCAAGTTCCAGGATGACCAGAAGAAACCCTGTCTTGAAAAGCAGAAGCCAAAAAAAAAAAAAAAGCTTCAGTCAAATAAGTCTTTTTCCCTTTAATCTACAAAGTCCAAGTGTCTAAATGAAGTCCAGAAAATATGCAACATGGTCCTTTCTGGAAGAAAATTTACTACAATACTTGACTGTTAACTGTCATTATTATTACCATGGTTACCTCTATGGTTACTACCACTGCTCTTCATTATTATGACCAAGCACAATCCCTTCAAAAGTTTCCTCCAGCCAGGCGTTGGGGGTGGCGCACACCCAGCACTCAGGAGGCAGAGGCAGGTGGGTATCTGTGGGTTCGAGGCCAGCCTGGACTACAGAGCGAGTTCCAGGACAGCCTCCAAAGCAAAAAAGAGAAACTCTGTCTCAAAAAACAAAAAAACCAAAGCAAACAAACAAACACAAGTTTCCTCCACCAGCATATTTAACCTGTATGCCAACATCCAAATTTTTAGCTAGCAGACGTGGCAGAACTTCTTTCTCCATCTAGCTTAATATGCTAGAAGAAAAACTTACCCGCTATCTATGATTTTCAGACTGAGAAAAATAAAGGTCCACATCCCAAAAACATGGGAAACGGTGTGGGTAAAGGATAGCGTATCTTAACAAGGACAAGATTTAGCTTCCATCAATTCTCAAGATCCTAAAACACCAAGAACACTCACTCACACACACGCAAAACACTTGAGTGATTCCTGAGCTCAAAAATCTGATTGTTGCCAGGGGTGGGGTGATGCTGCACACCTTTAATCCCAGCACTGGGAGGCAGAGACAGGTAGATGGATCTCTGTGAGTTCGAGGCCAGCCTGATCTACAGAGCAAATTCAGGACAAGCTCCAAAGCTACAGATAAACCCTGTCTCAAAAAAAAAAAAAAAAAGAGGATCATTTTCCAATATCCCTAGCATATTAAAAAAATGGTTCAAATTTCCTCAAATTAGATAAAGTACCAAATACTTTAACAATATTATTCCACATAGGTGGAATTTTAAATTCACCCTGGCCATGTTATATACCTTAAGATTCTAACAACCAGATTAAACACCATGAAACATAAAACAACCAACCTACATTCATAAGTCTGTGCTTCACAAATTATTTCATACAAATGGACAGTCGTTTATAGAACATCTATAAGTATAGCCTCAAGACAAATGTTTAAAAAAGTATTGCAAAAATTATGAAGCATTACACAATATAGATAATTGGTTGGGATTATTTTAGTTCAATATTCTTGTTGCAACTATCACATTGTTCTTTAATGGCATTCTATTCAAGATTTCTATGAATTAAAAAAGTAAGCTGAAACAATTCAATTGATAATTATCTTGGTGATTTGAAGACCATGAAATTCTTAGGTTAAATTCTAGGACAACATCATCACCATCTTACAGGAAATAGAGACTAAAAACTTTTATATTTTATTATGTTAAATCAAATACATTAATACCTATCCATTTTTATACTAAGGTAGATTAGTTTGCATCTCCTATCTTAAATTTTAAGTTATAAACTATCTCACTACAAGTTTACTATAAGATTAAAGAAGGAATAAATTTGGCCAGTTAGGGAAGAAAGCATGTACTCTGCATGGCAGTCCAAACCACAGGGAAGGGAAACTGCTTTTCTTCAGGCAAATTTCAAGACTATGTTATTCTATCACCTGGTCAGGGGATGATACCTAAGACACACTTCTGGGGTTGTTTGCATAGTTTGTGAGCTCTCTGTAGGAATGACAACAGAAACCATGCTCATGGGCTATTGAATCTTTTGCATGTACTTAAGATCACATACTAATCATTCAGGAAAAATATAAGACATTTTCTGGTTACATATTTTGAAACATAGAAGCTCTATATTGTATTATCTATGCAAAAAATCCAATGAGGAACTTTTTTGTTTAATATAAAATCATTTATTAGTTAAAACTTCCCAAAAGGAACCTATAAAAAATAGTAATACAAAACATACTGTAATATCAAAATATTTTTTACCATTTTGGTAATGCTAATAAGCCAGATGAAGCTTCACAAAAAGTGAGTAAATTTTTTTAAATTCTGTCTATTTCTACATAATCTTTTTATTAAAAGCTAATAAATGGTGAGAAATAGTTTAAAGAACCTTAGAATTAAGGCATGACAGAATTTACTCTTCTCTGTAAAATACTATAAAATTAGATAATGGTTTAAACAATCCATACATGAAAGGAGTATTTTCTTGACTGTTTTGCATTTCACACTACTTATTTATAAATTAAATGGGAAAAAACTTGTTGTAAGTTCTATGCTAGCTAGAAATTATGGCTGGGTTCATCTGAGAAAAGGGTTTTACCCAAGGAATGAATATGTGTGTGTATATACCTAGATATGTATGTATGTATGTATGTATGTATGTATGTATGTGCCTACCTACCGAACATCTACTAGCCACATCCCCCACCTAACCTCTTTCCAACAAATTTTATCACAGTTACACAAAGATAGGACATTTTCCGGTGTACACATGTACACATGCATGCTCATACATACACACTAACATGTTTAAAAAGCACACAAAAAAGAAATTAAAAAAATGGTTTAATTAATTGAATTCCTGGAACCCAGTTGCAAAGAGTGATGAGCAAAGGAATCAAGATTAGGCTGGCGAAACCCACAGAGGCAGCTGACCTAAACAAGGGGGAACACATGGACCCCAGACTGATGACTGAGAGGCCAGCATGGGACTGATCCAGGTATGCGCCCCCCCCAACCTGGGTGTCAGAGAAAAGCTCTGTTGGCCAATAGGGAATCAAGATAGGTGGGACTAGGAGTCCAGGAGGACTCTGGGAAGGAGAAACACAGGAAGTCAAGATGTAACGCCATGGGGCAGGAAGCCTGGAAACCTCTCCGGTAAGAGAAATACTTAGATTAGCAACTATGGGATAATTACTTAAGTCAGAGCTAGCCAGTAAGAAACAAGCAAGGCCAACAGCTTCATAATTAATATAGACTCCTGTGTGTTTATTTGGGACTGATGCGGCTCTAGAACCAGGCTGGCGGGAAGGCTTCTCTCAAGGAAAAGGCTTCTCTTTACACAGGACAATGTGACAGATTCTGAAAAATCCCTCAAGGAAGCCTTTGCCCTCCCTGGGTAGTGAGGGAGGATGGAGTGGGGTGGGGGGTTGGAAGGATTAGGGGGTTGGGGGAGGAGGGAAAGAAGAGGGAACTGAGAGTGACATGTATAAAAAGTTAAATAAAAAAAATAAATGGTTTAAAAAGAGAATAAAACAATAGACAATGAAAATTCAAATATGTAAAATGTCACTGCCTTGTCAGCAAATAGACATCCTTTCTTAAGAACTCAGGGATAGATAAATAAGAACTAAGGATAGTTTACGCGTGCTAATAAACCATAGTCAATCCAGAAAACTCTAGAGTGAATAGTGCAGTGTCTGCCTTAAACTTAACTGGGTTAGGGATGTGGTTGTATTGCAGAGCATTGGAATAGCGTGTGGTCCATCTCAAGTGACCGGAAACAAATGAACAGTAAGGTAATGCTTTAAATAGGAAAACATTTTAGAATGCTGAGTAACGTTCTGATGGAACATTATGAACATGACATAATAGAAAATTACCACACAATTCCTAATTGAATTGAAATTAAACACTTTAGAACGGCAAAGTGAATTATCTGAATAATGAAGGAATCCTGAAATCTATGAAAATATTTCAGGATGACATCTCCATCTGAACATACATAACTACGGGAGCCAAAAAAAATTCTACTTTGATCCTCTGTGAGTTATTAGGAAATAGCTCACTAAAGAACTGTATAACTGTATCTTTACACTTATTACAAAGGGAAGTGAGGCAGTCCTAAAACTGTCCAGTGATGAAATTCTTAGAGTGGGGAAAAACTTTTGTTACTCAAATAAACCTGTCAACAACTAATCCTTTGACCATTTCTAGTTTACCCATGAAATGACTCAATATGTTTCAATTAGCCTAGGTTCCGTTTGTCAAAAAAAAAAAAATATATATATATGTATATAAATACATATATATATATAGTTTTGCCAGTCCCAAATGATTTTTACAAATCAATTTTATTATTTTAAAGCGAAATCTTATTCCTGAAAACGATGAAACACAAAATGTCAACAAGATCTTTAAATAGGCCACCAAATTTGTTTTTTAGAAAATGTTCTTACTGTAATGAGGTCATTCCCTTTAACCACTCTTCCTTGGTAAAAAATCCCATGCTTTCAGCCTCCAATTTCCACGCTAAAACTAACATAATAATCTGAAAAGAAGAGCACATAAAGGACAAGGAAAAGTCAGAAATGACCGTGGCTGCATTCATCAGGGAGAACAGTCTTACACAATTATTTCCAGTCGTGGACTATTAGACAAAACAGCTTCTAGATTGTCACTATGAAATAGCTGAGATGGTCCAGTCTTGAGGCAGCATTTAGGAATGTTGACTCTCATTCTATTACAATTTGTATTTGTATCAAGAGACAACTTGACCAATTTAGGCTGATTTTAAAAAACCCTAGTGTGGGCTAGAGAGATGGCTTAGCAGTTAAGAGCACTGGCTGCTCTTCCAGAGGTCTTGAGTTCAATTCCCAGCAACCACATGGTGACTCACAACCATCCATAACGAAATCTGGTGCCCTCTTGTGGTCTGCAGGCATACATGCAGGCAGAACAAGGTATACATAACAAATGAACAAATCTTAAATAAAATAAAAACCCTAGTGTGAATTTACAATATCAAACATGAAGAAAAATATCTATATGTTAAAGCCTCAGTTTTTAGAAATTTAAGAAAATGTTATAATCCATTTATATTTCATTTTACTTAGAAATAAAACATACATTTTCAGGTTCAACACCAATGTCTTCACAAAATTTTTCCATTCCTTCTGGCCCTACAACTTCATCAGGACCTTGAAAGACAAAAATAATTCATATATTTTATTACACTTTATTATGAACACTAATAAAACTATTACACAAAAGATATACATGAAAATATCCTTTTTTTAACAAAAAAGTGAATTTAAACTTTAGCATAGTTCTGAAAAGTATAAATATTTAAAGTTTTTATTCCTTAAATATATTTCAATATGAACTAAAGGCTTTTTTCTTTTCTTTTTTTAGGTAACACTGTGTAGCCCAGACTGGCCTAGAATTCACAGAAAATCGCCTGCTTCAACCTCTAAGTGCTGGGATCAAAGGTGTGAGCTACTACACCGAGTGTGTTAGGAACATTTTTCACATGAGCAGTAAAGAAATATTCCACTAGTATAAATCAGTAGTTTTCAAAAAAGAACAAACCAAACCAACACAAACTTACTAAAAAAAAAAAAAAAATCTACTGAGAACTTATTCTGAATAAAACTTTTGACAATGTAAGACTATAAAGCATATGGTGTTTGAATTATCTTTTTTGTTTCTTATTTTAAACTAGATCACTAAAAGTCAATGTAACTCTTGAACTTTGGTTTTTTTGGTTTTTTTTTTTTTTTTGGTTATCAGATTCACAAAATAGAGTAACTATCACTGCCAATTCTCCTGTGCCTAGAAGTGACCTAAAACAAATGTCATGATTTGAAATATGACATATCTATCACTACAAAAATGTCTTGAAACAATGCTACATTCTCCAAAAGTCTCTATTTTCCTTATTATTTAAAAAAAGAAACCCTTGAAATAAAAAACACATGATATTAAAACTAACTAGGCCAATATCTACACATCTGTATGAACTTCTTGGTTGGAAAAGCACCCAAAAGCCTCACATTTGATTTTTTACTTTCACTATTGGATGTATTTTTATGTACTTATCCACCTCCAAAAAATAAAAACCCCATAAGAAGAGTTAGAAAAACAATTAGTCTTATTTATATTCTCTGTCAATGACTGTGATACCTTGCTTGTTCAAATAAAGCCTGTCTGAAGGTCAGAGAATGGAGCTTGCCAATAGCCAATCATAGAGGTCTGTTCAGACAGACAGGAAGTGAGGTGTAGGGAGAAACAGGAAATCCATCTCTTGTCTGCTGAGATGCTAAGGAGATAAGGTGTGCTGTGGTTTGCTCCTTCTCTCTGATCTCTCAGCATTTCCCTCTGTATCTGATTCTGGGTGTTTTTACCCAGATCAATTAAAAACTCCATTTACAAATAACATACCTATTTCCTTCACTCCATTCTTCCTCATTCCCTGATAGTTCAGGCTTTCTTGCTCTTTTCTACATGTCACACAGTCCCTACGTGTAGCACTGTCTCTACATATACGCTTGTTTACAAATGTACTTATTATTGTCTATCTAGATCCCTAAAAAGAGAGAGACCATGCAGTTTTCTTCTTGAAACTGTGTCCCCCTTGTACATTTTAACTTTCCTTTCTTCAACAATTAGAAAACATTCCAGCTTTAGCTAGTCAAAGCGACACGAGTTTATAATCCCAGTACTTGGGGAATAAATGCAAAAAGATTTAAGTGTTAAAGGCTAGCCTGGGCTACACAGGACCCTGTATCAAAACAAAACAAAACCCTACAGACTTAAGTCACTGACTAAACTAATTTTAGCAGGTACATTTCACAGTTCAATAACTACGTTACCGATACAACACAAAGCCAATGCAATATAGCCATCTACTATGTGATCATAAGGTGATGTTAACACACACTTAGAAATTAAAGTTGGTTCTATGTAAAACATACAGAAGATCTTATGTAGACCCCCAAAAAATGGAATAGGCCTCAGTGTAAAGCAAAGACTTTATCAAAGTTCACTCACTCTCTGAATGAGTTTCAATAATACCTTTAAACTATAGCCTTCTCATAAAACTACAACTGGGTAAGATGTAAGTGAATTCAATTAATTCTTTCAAGTTCTTTGATTTCCACTCAATTTAATCAGTCATGGAAATAATTTAGCTCACCTTATTGTACTTAGACCATGTAACCCTATATTTTTTAATTCTTTGTGACAGATTAAAAAATGATCTCTACGTTTTCCCCATAGAGGGCTAATATACAATTGGCTTTCTATATATTAAGTTGTATATCCATGAATTCAACAAGCTGCTCACTAAAAATATCTCGAGGTAGTCAGACATAGTGGCATATACCTTTAGTTTCAACACTTGGGAGGCAGAGCTCTGTGGGTTTGAAGCCAGCCTGGTCTACAGAGTTGAGTTCTAGTACAGCCATGGCTACACAGAGAAACGCTGTGTAGCCCTTGAAAAAACCACCATCACCACCAACAAAAAGTCAATGTGGCAGTGGTGGTGCTTGCCTTTAGTCCCAGCACTGGGAGTGGGGGGAAGGGGTGGCAGAGGCAGGTGGATCTCTGTGAGTTCAAGACCAGCCTGGTCTACAAGAGCTAGTTCCAGGACAGCCCAGCCACAGTGAAACTCTGTCTCAAAAAACCAAAAAAAAAAGTCAAAGTGGTCTATACAGCAAGTTCCAGGCCAGTCAGGGCCACATAGTGAGCCCTGTCTAAAAGAACGAGAAAAAACAGCATCTGAGCATCTGGCAGATAAAGAATCCTCTGTACTGAACACAAAGGGCTTTTTTTCCTCTAACCACTACTCAAATTCTATATAGCATTTACAGACAATTGTAACGAACCTATATGCGATCACATGTCTCTAAGGAGGGTTCATGGAAACACCACCCTATTTTATGTAAAAATATACATGTTTCCAGGTACATGTGCAATGATTAATATAATGCCATAATAAATACTCAGAACAAAAACCAAAACGTGCTTAGTTACAGTGCCTTAACAAAGACCTACACAAGAGATTAGTTAACACACATGCATACACCAAGATGCTTTAAGGCTGTTAAAGGTAAACTGCCTAACTTACCAGTTCTGACATCATGTACTGTGTGCTAAGGCTTTGCATGTATCATCTATTCTGAGTGGGCCTAGCTTTTGTCTCCACCATGAAGGATGACTGATCCCTTAACAAGGAGGCTTCTGCCAGAATAGATTCTGAACACCCTTCCTTAAGGACCATCTGAAACTTGTATGAGTTTCATAAGCTGTAATTTCCTCGCCTATACACATTCTTCCTCACAAGAAGCCACATTTGAAGGCAGGGATCGTGTCCTGATTTTTTTCATTATTATCCCAGTGTTGGATTCACAGACAAGTGTTTAATAAATATTCATCAAATGACTCACTGAATGACAGAAGATAACCTCAAGTGTACTTTACTAACATTTTTTCAGAAGTAAAAACGATTTTCCATTTGCATAACTTTGTCTTGAGGGTCAACTAAGGTTGGAATCCTGGCTCTTGGACTGTATCATCACTGGCAAGTTAATCTCCATTCACAAAATGAGGATAACATCTCTTACTTGACAGATGGTTATAAAGAAAATGATATACTTATCACAATCCCTGGAACAATGACAGTAATTATTACGTTGGTCAGAATAGGAAATAAATATTGAATTCAAATCTTAGAATACCCAGGGAAGTTTCAATAAGACCTAAACCTAAAATAAATAAATAAAAACAACAACAACAACAAAAGAAACACACACACAAATTAATCTTTATGGTATCTAGTAACCTTTGTAAGTGAAATAAGATGAGAACCTTTTGATTCTATAGTATATGTAAAGCTGGCATTTTTAATAATGGGTCAACACTTTAAATAGAGGTCAGTAAGAAAATGAATTCTCTATATTTAAATTGGGTTAGTGGTTGTCTAGGGATACCAGTAATAGCATTTATTTCCCCTGATCTAGAAAGATTCTATTCTGCTACTAAACAATTTTAAATTATACAAATGGGATCACTCTGCTAATCCCAATAGTGAAGTTGATGCCCCCTTTTAAAGGAGTGTAGCTTTCCATGCAGTTAACTTTGTAAGTTAAGAGGGTACACTTTAGGCCTTAACATGGCTAGTACAAATGTAAGGTAATAACTACAAAGTATTTTTACTTTAAGCAAATACCTTTGACAATGATAATGATAAAAGATGGAAAAAATAAAAGCAGGTAAAAGACAGGAAGGAGAAAAAAATAGCTTTAATATCAGGGGGAAACTGTCATATATGCTGGTGAAGAAATTAGCAATAAGTTGTGTCCCTCCCATACCGAGTCTCTCCCCCCACACACACCCCAAAACTGGGTTTTCCTGTGCTGTCCTGGAACTCTTTGTAGACCAGGCTGGCCTCCAACTCACTGACATCCATCTGCCTCTGGGTGTTGAAATTAAAGGCATGCGCCACCACACCCGGCAAGGAACATGGCTTTTTGTTCACTGGTTTGCCTCACTGTGGACCTAGAGCTTTTCATCAACCACTTGTCAGGCTCAGCTGAGCTTGGCTTGTTTCTCCAAGATGATTCTCCTGATACTTTCAAAGTTGGGTTTTGTATCCTTTCAATTATGTATCTTCAAGATCTACTACTTAATATTCAGTATTATCATTCTGTTTTTATTATTGTATTTGTTGCAAAAATTAAAATTAAAGGGCAAATGTGCATCATCTCTGAAATTTAAATTGTTTGCCATACCACCTCAAGAGCTTCAGAACATGTTTCTAGTTCAGAAAAATAGAGAATGTTGAACAGAAAAATGCTTTGCATATTGTTTCCTAGAATACTGAATAGCAAAGGTTTATGAAGCTGCTGTGGTGATGCACGCCTTTGATCCCAGCAGAGAATGTGGATCTCTGAGTTCTAATGCAGCCTGGTTTACTGAATGAGTTCCAGACAGTCAGCATTAGAGAAACTCTGCCTCGAAAATCAAAACAAATAAAATGTTTTACCCACCTCTTTCCCAGAATACTTTTTCAATTTGTTAACTGTTGCTATATTAGTACACAAACAGTAAATAATTTCTCCTCTCCTACCAAATACAGATTTAAGGAAAAACTAGTCTTGGAATGGCACTAAATTCTTAGCCGATTCATTACCCTTTAGCCTTGACCCTAATCCTGGTACACGGTACTAAAATATAACAGGCAAGCAATAATGTTTAAAGAAGAAGATGACTTTTAAATGCACATGACCAGTGTCTTTTTCCACGAATTTCATTACCTGCATACTCATAAAACCAAGCCAGGCACTTCTTTCTTGAAAAATCTTCCTCTCCACTGATTAGTCTAGCAGGAGGCTGGGATCTGCAATAGCTTAGAAAACACACAAATGTCTAGGACTCACTAAGTCTCTCATGTCTTAGTGAAAAACAATTGCTTCCATGCAAATGAAACAAAGTGGTTTTTAAACTGGCATTATGGGGGAAGCAAGTAGCAGTATAGACTTGTACTGTAAGCATAAGAATTTCTGACCAATAAAAACCCAAATGCTACTTTCCTTGCTACCAAATTCCAAGAACAGTAACTAAAATTGTTTCCTCAGAAGTGCAGCCTAAGTCTCAATCCAAGACTAGAAAAGAAAGTGTAAATCTCTCTCTCTGAACTGAGGGCTTCACTTCGGCTGCTGGGCTTGTTCTTTCCCACTAAGACATATATATATATATCTTACTGCATGCAGAAAAGCCTTATTGCGATTCTGCTACTGATTTGTATGGAAATCCCGACATTATAATTTAGGTCCAATCACCTGAAGTCTAATGATACTGCCCTTCAACTGTTTTAACTGGCTTAAGTATCTTAGATGATTCTCAAAAACAGCTAGTAAATGTCAAGCAGAATGATAATTATCAAAAGGTATAAAGAAAATTATCACATTTAATCACCCAGGAAATAGTACTTGGGCTCTTTTGCTAAAACACACCGAGAAAAGGAAAGCGACTGTTTGCAAAAGGATGAGGACTAAACAAGTCACCTCCCTCCTATTTTAAGCAGTGTTATTTCTCATTGCACCTCTTCTTAGACAGGTGTTTCCTTTGTGCAGTGCTGGCTCTCTCGTTTTAACGGCAGCACTTTCAGGGGGTCACCTGGCGGGTGGGCGGGCGGGAGGAAGCCCACTTCTTAAAGCCAACTTGCGGTGACTTTCCGCAGGGGTGCCCCGCGATGACAGAGGGAGCACAGGGCTCTCGCCCTCTAAGAGAACGCACAGCACAGTAGCTCACAGAAGCTGGCCGAGGAGCTAGGGGCGTCCGCAGACTAGGAAACCAAAAGCAAGCGGAGACTTCGCAGCCCTGCGCGGGGAGGCGGCCGGGGTGGCGCGGGGGCTCCCGCTGGGATGGTCCCCGGGAGGCCGGGGGCTTCCTGTCCACCCTCCCCGGGGCAGCTGTCAGAAGTCCCCAGGCTCGGCTCCCTTCCTCACACCCTGACATTTAACAACGCGTGGGCCCGGCCAGCCCCTCGGCTCTCCCGCGCGGGGGACGGGGCGGCGCGGGGCGAGGAGCGCGGCCGTCCCCGTTCCCAGCCTCGGGGGCTCGCCGGCGACAGCGGGGGTGGGGGGTGACCCTCAGGGGCTCGCCCGCCCCGCCGGGGCCCACGCACGGGCGGACACACACGAGGAGCGAGGGAGCGGAGCCGAGCTGCTCGCCGGCCGCGGAGAGGGCTCCCCCCGCCCCGGTCGCCGCCGCCGCCGGGGGCCGGGCCCGCACCGCAGGGACGAGGCGGGAGGAGACCCCGCGGGGCGGGGGTCGCCGGTACCTGGAGATCTTACACTTCTTGAGGCCCGCGTCTTCCGCGACCGCCGCTGCCACTCCGGGGGCTTTTCTTTTCTTCTTCACTGGCATCTTCCGCCTTCCCCGGGCGAGGCGGACAGGGCGGCCGGGGACGGGGGGGTCCGCGCTCCGCCGCAGCGCCGGCTCCCGCTGCCAGGGACCGCGGCGTTGGCCCGAGGCGCGACCCCGCGGCGGCCCCGGCCCCGGGTGTCCTCTCCTCGGGGGCGGCCCGGGACGGCGCGGCGCTTCTCCCGGCGGCGGGGGGCGGGGCTGGAGGTGGGCAGCGCGGCTCGGGCTCTCCGGGGGGCAGGGACCGCCGACGGCCGGGCAGCAGCTCCAGCAGCCTCCGAGAGCAGGCGGCTCGGGCCGACCCGGAAGCGGATGGCTGCGGGCCGGAAGTGACGCGCCGGGGGCTCGCGGGGCGGGGCGGGCTCCCGAAGGGGCCCTCGCGTCGGCCTCCGGGTCTCTAGGGCCCGGCGTCCTCGCGTGGCGCGGGGGGTGGGGGGATCCCGGGTCTCCCCGCGGGAAATCTGTAAAGTCACGGGCGGCCCCGGCCCCGGGAGACCCTGTAAAGTCACGGGCGTGCCGAGGACCTGCGGGGGAGCCACCCGCGACACGCCCCGGCCCCTCGGGTGTGCACGGCGGGCCGGGGACCAGCTCCCCTCGCCTCCGTGTCTTCCTGTTGAGGGGTTCGCCTCGCGGACGGTGACGACGGAAGACTTACGTTTCTTTAAATTCTATCCCGTGGCTTTTGCGACACTGCCATGGTTACCCTAATCTAGTCAGAACCGAGGAGAGACACAGGAAAACTGGGGCTTGTAGTGAGTCCCAAATACAGAATATGCCCTGGATGGAATTCACAGCTTTGTGAGCCAGCACATTTCGATGTGTGTTTTTTTTTTTTGTAACAGTGAAAATTTACGTTCAAGCCTGTAAGCCTTAACTCAAAACAATGCATGAGGCGCTGTTTGTATATGAAAATTGCAGAAGCTAAGCGCTATTAAGAGAGTTACCTTCAGAAAATAGAAGACTGAAAGGTGGTTTTTTTTTAGTATGTGTTTATTGTGTGCTGAGGGGGGCACTTGTGTACCACAACTGGGGTGTGGAGGCCAGAGGACAGCTTGCAAAGATTTCTTCTCTCCCTTCATGCTGTGACTCTTGAGGGTCGAACTCAGGGCTGTCAGCCTTGGTCACAATTATTATCTGAGCTGCCCCTCTGGCCCAAAAGGGTTATTTTAAATATACACAAAATCTGAAGAGTCAAGCCAGTGCCAGAGACTTGCTGACCCAGCTACTTGAGAGACCGGTATGAGGATTGCCAGTTCAAGGTCAATCTGTGCAGCTTAGTGAGGCTCAGAGGAAAGGGCTGGGGATCTGGCTCGAGGGCAGGTCACTTCTTTTCCTGTGTGGTATCCTAGTTTCAACCCCCAGTGCTGACAACAAAGTCTAGCTGTCATAAAATCCACAAGTTGCATGGCCCAGATTCTGTAAAAGAAGTTTGTACATGTCCTAATGGCATATTATTTGTCAGGATGTTTATATGAAAATTACAAAACAGAACCAAATACAACAAGCAGTGGCAAAACAAAACAAAAAAACTATTAGAAAGAACCACGTTTATTTATGCAGTAAATTTGCTTTAAAGGCTGCATAGGTCTTTCCTCAGAAAACAGAAGAAAGGGAATAAAGACGTAACTAAGAGGACAGAGTTCAAAGAATACCCTTTTAGAGGGTGTAGTCAGAGGGTGAGGAACTCCACAAGCTTGTCTAGCAATTGGCCAGCAATTCTTTTCTAAATAGGATTAATAAAAATGGTTTCATGTCCTTTGTGTATTGGGTCGGAATTCAGAGCAGGTAATAGCCCATACATCCTTGGACTATATGGGATGGCATAAGTCTCACAATACATATGGATGTTCTAGGCATTGCAGTGACTCCACAGAAGCCTGCTTGAATCGACAGGATTCTCTGAAAAAAAAAGAGATGACGATGTAGGGTTTTATGTACGGTATTCATTGGATCAGTCTGTTGTTAATAACACTCGATGGCCATTTCAGCCAGATTTGAGGATGTAAACAGTAAACAGCACACGCACAGTAAGTCTACAGCCCAAACTAAACAAAACCTGCAAACAAAATGTCTGTGTTCCTGGAGCCGCCAGTCTGGAAGGAGGGGTACATGTAGCATTCATCCCATCCGCGTCTTTGCTTTTCTGGTCAGTACCCATTGCCACCACCGCACCGTCATTGTCAAGGTCAGCTCTCATCCCGGGACTGGGGGGAGAGGGGGCGTGGTGTCTGCTCCTGAACAGTACACAGAACCAGCTAGTTAAGTGATATAAACTTGTTTCCGCTGCTCACAAATATATGTGGCAGTTGATGGTTTTCATCAAGGAGTAGTACGAAGCTCTGACTGCTGCAGTGGTCTGTTATGTGGTCTAATTTTCGTTTACTGTAAGTAACAAGGAAAGCAGTATTAAAGCAGAAATGTGTTCTGGTTGAGATCCAAAGACTCAGCAGCTTCAGGAAAGTTACAGAACTCTATCCTTTATCTTTTCCATTGTACAACAGGATGCTAAACCCTCAAAAATACATAATAGCTATCTGTTAGGACAGTGGCATAATACATACTCTAATCAGGAAAGCAGAAAAAGACTGAGACATAGGTCTGTCATTCACTTGACATTGTGGTGATTTGCATATTTCTAAGATTTGGGAGATTGTAGAATAAAGAAATGAATAAGAATTTTTAAAATAGTTATATCTAATTAAGAAAACCAAAAATAGTGCCAGAGATGCGCTAACTTACATATTTGGTATAGGGTTTTTTCCTGACACCTTTAAAGATAGGACTTTTCCCCACTTCTAAAGAAGCGTTGCAGGCACTGCGGGACTTATGGAGACCACACTGGGTTGTGGTACTGAGCCATACAAATGCTCTACATTCCAAAAGTTGCTGTTGTTTTCAAACACTGTGAGTCAAAACTCTGAAATTTTTCCATTTGGGTAAACCCAGAGAAAGTGAACCATAAGGGAACAGCAGAGAATAACATGTCAAATCAAGATTTTCTGTTTTGACACTTTGGGAAAGCACACAAGAACTAATGTTAAGTGATGCACACGGTAACAAATGCTACTTGCTCTGCTCATCCAACAGCAGCGTGCTGGGCCACATCCCGACAGCAGCGTGCCGGGCCACATCTGTTGTAGTGGCCTTGGGACTGGTTCTTCGTGGGGCCCAGACTGACAAAATGACCTGTGTGGAACATTGTCATCATCCCAGTGAAAGGATAAGATGAAGCTTGTGCTTATGGTTAAAGGTTCTTTCCTGAATTCATACTTCCTTTCTGTTGTCCTCGAAAGGCTATTCTTGAAGGTCATTAGTGAATAAAGTATGATATACACACAGGCAAAGTTGGGTGTCAAATGCAGCCTACTTTAATATATTTTACTGAATTTCATTCAAGGTGCTGAGAAAAAAATGTGTTCATAGCGCAGTTCTAAAGGGGCAATGAGGAAAAACTTACTACTGGTGGAATGTGACTTCCTAGGAGACATACACAAACATTTCTTCACGCTAGTTAGGGCATCAATAACAAGTCAAAGATAGAATTCTACCCAAGTCCAGCTTAATGAGTCAAAGAGCTTATTGGAATCACAGAACATGGGTAACTAAAAAGCCCCCCCCCCCGGCATTCACCTTAATTGCCTTTGTTTTTGTTTTTGTTTTTTAATTTTTCCAGACAGGTTTTTCTGTGGAACCCTGGAACTCACTTTGTAGACCAGCCTGGCCTTGAATTTACAGAGATCTGCCTGCCTTTGCCTCCTGAGTGCTGTGATTAAAGGTGTGCACCACCATCACCCAGCAAAAACATACTTTTCTACTTCATTTGAAAACTTGTGCATTCATTTATGTTCAAGTTTGGTGTGTGTATGGAGGTCAGAGGGAAGCTAGGAGTTGGTTCCCTTTGAACTTCCTACAATATTGGTTCTGGGGACTGAACTCAGGCTGTCTTGGTGTCAAGCACATTTATCTGCTGAACTATCTCCCTGGCACATGAAAAAAGCCTAATGTCATTTTATATTTTATTTGGTTATTTATTTATTATTCATTTTTTGGTTTTTCAAGACGGGGTTTCTCTGCAGCTTTGGAGCCCGTCCTGGACCGCCCTTGATAGACCAGGCTGCCTCTGCCTCCCACGTGCTGGCATGAAAGGCATGCGCCACCACTGCCTGCTTTTTTCTTTTTCTAATGTCATTTTTAAAGTCCCTGTGAACATTGGAAAAATTAAATTCAGAAAACAGTGAAGTACCAGAAGAGTGTTAAGAATTGTATCTTTGGCTGGAGAGATGGCTCAGCAGTTAAGAGCACTGGCTGCTCTTCCAGAGGTCCTGAGTTAAATTCCCAGCAACCACATGGTGACTCACAGCCATCTATAATGGGACCTGGTGCCCTCTTCTGGCCTGCAGGCATGCATGCAGACAGATCACTCATGAAGAAATTAATTAATTAAAAAGAATTGTATACTTTTGGAAAGATTGTAGCTCCTGAAATTCTGAAGTTGAGATCCTGGTTAGAAAGGATCTCACATCCTTTACACATCAGTTAGCCAGGGACCCAGCATATTCAGCCTGAATCCGAGAGGCGCAGAGCCAGATTGCTGACAAGAATACTAAATACATGGCAGTAGATTCAGTGGACGTATTTCCTAATGTTATAAATCTCAAATTTCCCATTTGATTAGGCATTTCAGTAATGAAAGACGGCGAGCCAATGCCTGAGAATTGAGCACTGAAGCACAGCCTCTTTTCCGTTAAATGGGTTCTTAGCTACTGAACGAGTAAGCTCACAGGAACAATACTGTGATGTTCTATTTTAATAGCAATAGGGTGCGATGTCAGAGAGTTATTTTATCCCTGAATTTTCCCCAAAAAGATGCTAGGCTATGAAGCAGAACACTCTAATTTAATTTCATGTTATTCAAGGATAATTATGCATAAATCAAAATGGAACTAGAAATAAAGACTCAAAATAACCACGTTTTGAACATTTTTATTAATGCTATGGTGTAATGAAACTTAGCACTTTACATCAATGAGTAGGTATTTTAAAAGTGGCATTAAAACTTAAAACAAGACTGTTTTCTCCAAATAAAAAGCTAGATCTTGTGTACAGTTAAAAGTAACTAGCATTGGGGCATCTCAAAGTATATTTAGAGGGGAAATTACGTAGTAACATGTTTTAAAAATTCCTGCTAAAGGCCGGGCGTTGGTAGCCCACGCCTTTAATCCCAGCACTCGGGAGGCAGAGGCAGGCAGATGTCTGTGAGTTCGAGGCCGGGCTGGACGGACAGCCTCCAAAACAATACAGAGAAACCCTGTCTCGTAAAACCAAAAAAAAAAAAAAAAAAATCCTGCTAAAAGCCTTAAAAAGCCTTAACCCAGTATATGTTGATATAGACCAGATAACAACTTTTAGGGGTCAATCCTCCCCTTCTGCTGTGGCTTCCAGGGACCAAATGGGTCATCAGTTTGCTCGGCGTTGTATCAAAAGCCGGAAGTACTCTGATGCCCAGCCATCTTACTAGCTAGCTCAACACATTATGTTTGCCAGCACATTTCATTACCCTGTAAAGCACAATAAAAAGCATTTCTTTATCCAGAAAAGGCTTATGCAGTAAGTTGGTGTATGTGCAACAGAACTCCGTAAGGAACTTTGGAGCCAAGTCCGCCAGAACCTGACAACTCGCATGTGTTAGTGAAGTACCATGGGTGGGGCACACGGCCCAGCGGCCCAGCGCTGGGCGGGGGCTGTGGCTGAGCTTGGGTGGCAGCAGTTTGGACACCCTAGCAGCAAAGCAGCTACAAGTTGAGCAGTTTAAGAAGTTTTTCTCACTCCCAGAGACTCTCAGAGGTCTTCTGGGGGCCAGGACTTTGTCTTCAGAGCTACTGTCTGGAACATTAGTTGTTCCCGTGATGAAAGAAGAGCAGAGGTTTCTTTTGTTTCCTACACAAAACCCTTTTCTAGGTGCAGTAGCTATTAGGATGTCTCACATGTGCTATAGCTTCCCCTCAGTTTATAAACGAAGTATGATCGCCTGCCCATGTGCAGATAGACATAGCCTCGTGACATGCCTGAGCAATAAAACGTGGGTAAGAGGTATATAGACCTGTTGGATGGTAGGGTTAGGAGTATATTTTTTGTTATTTTGTCTCTGATTTTGGTTTTTGAGACAAGATCTCAATCTGTATCCAAGTTGCCCTGGAACTTAATGTATAGCCTAAGCTGGCCTCGAACATGGGGATCCCCTCCTTAAGTGCTGAGATTACTGGTGTGAGCCGTCACACCCAGCCCAGTGTTTGCTTGCCACATTGTCACTTTTCCATCAGTAACAATAAGGTATATGGTAAAAAAAAATAGGTGAGCATGTTTTCACATACCTGTAGTCCCAAGCTCAGGAAGATGAAACAGGAGAACTGGTGTGGGTTGGAGGCCAGTCTGGAGTACATAGTGAGTCTCTGTCTCTCTCCTTCACAAACACACATATGCATGCGCGTGCACACATGGTGAGATTCATAAGTATTACATAAGCTAATTGCATCAAAGGTAACAAGGAAGTACACAATACCACAAAACTAAACATTTAGGTTTAAAATAATCTCAGTTTATAAAATACAATGATACACCAGTATTTGAATAAATGTTATTTGTTACCTCATGGAAGAGTCACATTTGTTTCAAATCATTAAACACCCCACATACTTGTTCAAATATCTCCTTCATGGCCCATGTCTTACTGACACTGACTGCAAGAACTGGCTTCGTACTAGATCCAAAAATAAGGACATTAATGCAAATTCCGCTATTCAAGACAGTCAGAAGACAGAGTTCCTTTGATTTTTTCAGTAGGACCTAAGCAATGTGTAGCTTAGTGTTTGAATTGAATACTACATTTCATATTAGAGCATTGTTATCATCTGCTTTGCCAAAAACCATACTTTAGACTGAGTAATTTATAAACACAAAATGTGCTGTTCACATTTACGAGACAGAAAACTATGATTAAGGTGCCAATGGATCTCGTGTCTAGGAAAGGCCCATTCCTCGCAGATCTTCCATACATGACGGGAAGGGCAAACGTGCTCTTTCGGGCTTTTTTTCCTCAGGGCTTCAATCTTGTCCTTGTTAAAAGGTTCAAGCATTATGCTGGCCTGCCCCTGTTGCCTGGCAGGAGTCACTACTCAGGCAGTTCTTTGGCCAGCCCAGAGTTCCATGAGGCCCAGTCTACTCTCAGGTGCAAAGGACCCCTTTAAAGGACAGACCCCTGCGCACTTATGCTCTCTCCTCTTCTCTCTTGCATCTCTCTCTCTCTCTCTCTCTCTCTCTCTCTCTCTCTCTCTCTCTCTCTCTCTCTCTCTCTCTCTCTCTCTCTCTCTCATGTCTGTCTCCCCCCTTTTGGTCTCGCTATAATAAACTATGATTAATACACTCTCCATGGCTCGTGCTGTATCGCGCTGGTTCCCATCCCCGGTTCCCGTCTCCTGCGACACTGTCTTTTTCCTTTTTTCTAATTTCTTATCTTAAGCAAAATAACAACACGTGTGGCCCAATGACTTCTCACTCCTATTTCTAGGTGTCGTCACATGCAGGGCTAAGATGAAAACTATGACTTTGAGAGCACACAAACATTCAGACCACAAACTATGTCATTATTCTCTTGAATGATATATGTAAAGTCATGTCATAGAGTGAGTCTCCGCTAGCATGTAAATGACACTTTTCATGTGTAGTTAGCATTGTCTAAGAACAGTAAGAGGTGACTGGCTTGAAGTGAAGTCTGATAAGCAGTAGGGCTTCCAGATAGACTCAATGGGAAACATTGACACATATGAGACTTAAAGATGAGAATTGTCTCACAAAGTGGAGAAAGGTGGTCCCGTGATGTGTCGTCTGTAGGCTGAAGACCTAGGAAAGCTGACAGAGTGATTCGGCCTGAGTTTGAACTGTTGAGAATAAAGGAATCAGTCTAATTTGCAGATTAAGGCCCAACTTGAGAATTTAGGAAAGTGCTGGTGTCAATTCACAGGCTCAAGAGTCTGAAGCTCTGCCTGGACAGCAGGAGAAAGGTATTCTTCCGATCTAGGAGTGCATTTTGTTCTTCCTTTTGATTCTGTAACGGTTTTGTTTTGTTTTTTGGTTTTACGAGACAGGGTTTCTCTGTATTGTTTTGGAGGCTGTCGGTCCAGCCTGGCCTCGAACTCACAGAGATCTGCCTGCCTCTGCCTCCCGAGTGCTGGGATTAAAGGCGTGTGCCACCACCGCCGGGCAATGGTTTGGTTTTGTGGGACAAGGTCTCACTGTGTGGCTCAGGTGACCTCCCATGGACAGTCCTCCTGTCTTAGCTTCCAAGGTTGGGCTTATAGGTGTATGTCACCAATTCCAGCCTTCTCATGTTTGCTTCTTGCTAGGAGCTCATGATGCGAGTCCATCAGCTTCCCATTCCTACTGTCATGCCTTCCTCCACCACTATGGACTCTAAGGCCGAAACAACTCCTTTTCTGTATGTTGCCCTGGTCAGGGTTTTTATCACAGCCGTTGACAAGTGGCTAGCACACCGTCCCAGTCAGTCACTGTGATGCCGTCTTTGTGGTCTACTCATTCTGAAGTGACGTTCTGGAATCCACGTCACAGAAATCCTCAGGAAGAATGTTTATGAACTGTCTGGGCATTTCAAAGTTCATTTAATGTATTGGATTTTTTTCTTTAAATTGTATAAAATTACAGTTTTATTTATAAGTGGGGCAATACCTTGTAATCAATATTATAAATTCAACACAAATTGATCAGTGTTTATGAATGATGAGTAAAACAGAAAAATACCATTTTCCTGTAGTCACTGTCACAGACTACATGTGGGAACGCCAGAGATCATCTAGAACAGTGGATCCCTGGAGGGACTGGAGACATTTTCAAGATATCTATCAAGTCAGAACTTTTATCTGTCGAGACAAGGCTTCATGTAGCCAAGACTGGCTTTGAACTCAGTGTGTGGCTAAGACTAGTCTTGAATTTTTAATCCTTCTCCCACGTGCTGACCTCTGTAGTGTTGAGACCTGAACCCAAGACTTTGGGTATGCCAGGCAAGTCCCAGCATCTTACGTCACAACTATTTTCACAGCAATAATGAGCCATGTGCCTGTTTTACTCTGCTTGCAATGTGCACGGCTGGCGTAAAAGCTATCGAGTTTGGTAGGCAAAACTCTAAGATGGTTTCCTGCTCCACTGTGTACCAACACTGCACGCAGAACTGCAAAGTCTACTCAAGACTTACAAAAGCTCTTGCATTTCTTCTCATGGTCTTACCTGCTTTCTTGACTATGTTCCTGCATATGTTGACTTTTTTAATCACCACATTGCCACACAAGCAAAACTTATCTGTTTCACACCTCTTCACTAAACTGACTCACCCAGGGCTAGTAACTAAGGATAATGAGAATTTTCTGATGATTTTGGAATGGGTCATGATGCCCAGTTCTTTTCATGAATCCATATTAACTATTTTCCTTTCACAAATCTACCTACCTACTCAGTTACACCAAGTTCCTATTTGGACCATCCTTAGCTCAGAGCCCTGCCTGCTCAATGGCAGAGCCCATCTCACGCTTTATGGGTATTTTGTGAGTATTTGCATTTATTTACCATTATAACTGAGAACAGTTCAACTTTTTTTCCCCACTCTCAGATCTTAAGGTTCTCAACTGACAGAAGGACCATTTTTCTAATTCCAAATGATCATTGTTTAGGAGAAAGTTGTGGATATTGACTAAAATTTAAAAAAAAATCTGTTTTTTAAAATGTACCTTAGAATGACAGCTTAAGTCAGGGCTGACAGATGAAAGACTAAATCAAAACTATAAGGGCAGGAGCTGTGTTCCTCCTGCCTGGCTTAGCACATAGTAACCATTTTGCAAGAGATTTATTGAATGAAGTAGTTGACACAGTTTAGGACTAACACCTGGTTTAGTAGTTTACAATGAGGCAAATGATGAAGATTGTTCTCATATGTTTTTGGTTTTGTTTTTTTCAGTGTCTGTGCTTGCTATTAAACAAACCCATCATATTTCATTTTGGCTATTTAGAAATACTGCAGGGGCTGGAGAGATGATTCATCAGTTAAGAGCCCAGGCTGCTCTTTCAGAGGACCTGAGTTCAAATTTTAGCACCCACATGGCAGCTTATAACTGTCTGTAACTCCAGTTGTAAAGTCATACATGCAGGCAAAATACTAATGCACACTAAATAAAAATAAATCATTAAGATATTGCTGTGGTAGGGCAATTGAGGCAGACAAGCACAGGGATTAGCTTAGCATCCCCGGATGCTACTTGGTTTGTATTGTTAATCTTCATCCTCTGTCCCCCCAACAATGAATTTGGTAGCTCAGCTCCTAATCTGCATGCACATGCTCCAATGGAAACAATGCATCTAGCAACCTCAGACTTGCATCTGCATCTGGCTATACATACACTCCTCTTTGTGTACAGGTAAGTTTCTCCTCTTCTAAAAATCAAATAAATTCCCAATATACCCAGGTACAAAGAATAGAGGGGCTGCCTAGCCTGAACTGGTTTTGTGTACAGGTGTAGTAGTGCAAAATTATGTCCTCCAGTTAATGTTTAGGACGAATCTTCTGTTTACATTCCTATGCCTGTGCCACCAGGCATGCACAGGATTAAAATATGATGCATTTCGGGAAGGGACGTGCCTTAGAAAATAATTGTATAACCAAATATATGAAAGCCAAACTATGTAACTTAGTAGACAAGCTCCTTCTGTTAAACCCCATAAAAGGAAGCCGAAATAATGACCTATGAGTGACCTCAGTTTTGTGGCCCAATGTCAGTCTTGACAGTGTTATCAGTCTCTTACCTGGCTTAGATCTTTGGGCACACTTATTATAACTTCTTTGGATAAGAGATCAAGAACCTAGACTCACCAGACATTGCTAATAGGTAACATAATGATTTTTAAGGTTTTCCTATAATTACTAAGGTTAAAACAACAACAAATCCCAAACAAAGACAAAACTAACAGTGGGAAATTAAACCACCCAGGAAGGAGCAGATATACTTTGAAAAAGCCTTTCTAACAGGGTCCTAGAAGGGTGCTCGTTGTGATTAATTTGCTTTAGGTGTATTTACTTTATGCGTGTGAGTGTTTTGCCTGCTCCTGCAGATTTCAGAAGAGGGTGAGAGATTCCCCCACTAACACCCTCAGCTCCTAGAGATTAGAAACCCTTGTTTGACACAGTGTGAGTGCTGAAACTAAATCCGATCCTGACAACAAGCGCTCTTAATTGCTGATTCATCTTCCAGCTCCACTGATTCGGTTTTTTGGGGCAGGGTGTCCTTATGTAGCCAAGGGCGTGGCTTCAGCACCCTCGATGCTCTGGCTACAGTCATGGATCATCATGTCTGGGGGGGAAAAAGTGAATTTTACATAGCAGTCTCTTTTTACAGCCCTATTGCAATTTAGTTGTGGACTGCTACGTCCCCATCTCACAGATGTCGACCCCGGCACACGAGAGTGGCTTGCACGTGCAGTGGAAAAGCGCGCTGCTGCACCCCGAGGAAAGGATCGATGGATACAGGGGAGGAGCTCTCAGCTCGCCCAATCGATGAGCGCCGGGATCGTCAGCCTGGTTCCCGCGGGCGCGCGCGCGCCGGACGCGTCCCACTTCCGCCGCGGTCGCCATAGCGACGGCCCGCGGCGCCTGCGAAGCGGAGCAGCGCGGCGGCGAGGCTGCTGCCCAGCGGCGGGCTCCCGGGTCGCTCCGCTCCGCGGCCATGGCGGGAGGCCCCGCGGACGTGCGCAAACTCTTCCTTTTCACGACCACCCAGAACTACTTCGGGCTGAGGCCGGAGCTCTGGGACCAGCCCGCGCTGAGCAACTGCCCGGAGGTCAACAACTTCTTGGACGATGGCAACCAGATGCTGCTCCGGGTGCAGCGGTGCGACGCGGGGCTGGCCTTCTCCAACACGGTAGGGCAGCGAGCGGCCCGGGCCCGGCCTCCCCTCCCTCACGCCCCTGGGCCTGACTCCAGGCCTGAGACTGCAGCCCCAGCCTTGCTCCTCCGGCCTCTGAACTGCCGCTCGGCCGGGGCGGTGTGAGCGCAGCTGGTTGATGGTTTTGAGTGCGTTGTCTTTAGCTGATTTTCCCCCCACCAGGCGTAATTCCCGTGGTACAACGGGGTAGTGCGACATTTCTTCCAAACACTGTTTTGTGAAGAAGACATGAGAGCATTTGTTTGTCACTTTAGATCGATTTTGATGACGCAAAGGATAAAGTGCTGGTGTTCTTCAAGCTCCGACCCGAAGTAATTACAGACGAGAACCTGCACAGCAATATTCTTGTTTCTTCAATGCTGGAGTCGCCTGTCAACTCCCTTTACCAAGCAGTGCGGCAGGTGTTTGCACCCATGTTGCTAAAGGTGAGTAAAGTGCTCCTGGATTCATTTTTTAGGTGAGTATTTTGGTCACCATGGAGACAGACATGTGTTATTTGATTTACCGTTTAATGTGTTTTAGTTTATTTATTGAGATTTTTATAGTGTTGGGTGTTGTGTCAGACTTCTACCGTTACTTTCAGCTTTGTTGAGGGAAACGGAATTAAGCTACGAAATGCAGCGCACATCATCTCTTACACAGCTGTACTAAACGACACGTAGGAAGTTATAACTGTTGAGGTTGTGTTTTTGAAGCAGGGGTGACTGGCGATGCTTTGGTCAGTGTTTGCTTCTGTCTACTTTTACTTAGGACCAGGAATGGAGCAGAAACTTTGATCCCAAACTTCAGAATCTTTTGAGTGAACTAGAAGCTGGATTGGGTGTAGTTCTACGAAGATCAGATGCTAACTTACCCAAGCTGAAACTTAAGGAAGACGATACAAGAGGTACATATGTCATGTTTTGCTTTCATAACGCACTTACCAGAGTCGTCTTACTACTACTACTATTGTTGTTATTATTACTATTTTTTTACTTTGTGCTTAGCGAAAGCGTGTGAGAGCAAACACTTGTGTGTATGAATGTGTGTGAGTGCCACAGCACATTGGTAGACGTCAAAGGACAGCTTGTGGGACTCAGGTCTCTCCTTCCAGCTTTTGCAGTTCTGGGATCAAGCTCAGGTTGTCAATATTAACCACTGTGCCGCCTTTCTGGTTCTCAAAATCACCTTAAGACTGGGCAGTTTTATGCCAATACAAGCTGGAGTCGTTTGAGAGGAGGGGACCACAATTGAGAAAATGCCTCCATAAAATCAGGCTGTGGGTGAACTTTGTAGGCATTTTCATTAGTAACTGATTGGGAAGGGCCCTGCCCCTTGCAGGGGATGCTACCCTGCGTGTAGTCCTGGGTTCTATAAGAAAGAAGATTGGACAAACCATGGGAGCAAGCCTGTAAGCAGTCCCCCTCCATGACCTCTGTTATCGTCTCCTACCTCTAGGTTCCTATCATGTTTCAGCTCCCGTCCCGACTTCCTTTGGTAATGAACAGAGATATGGACTAGAGAGCCAAAGAAACCCTTTGATTCCCAAGTTGCATTGGCCATGATGTTTCAATGCAGCAAGAGTAACCCTAGCTGGGACACCATCTGTCACAAACTCAAAGTATAAAGTGATCATTTCATGGGCCAGGCGATAGTGGTGCACTCTTTTAATCCCAGCACTTGGGAGGCAGAGGCAGGCAGATCTCTGTGAGTTTGAGACCAGCTTGGTCTACAGAGCTAGTTCCAGGACAGCCAGGACCACACAGACAAACTCTGTCTGGAAAAACCATAAAACCAAACCAAACAAAACAAAAAAGTGATTATTTCACTAATATAATTAGCAAATAACTATATTTCTTCCCAGATTTCTTTCTGTGTCTTTGGATCTTCTGTGAATATAAGCTTTTGAAAAGTGAATAGGTTGTATGGGTTTGGAGAATAAAAATTTTTTAACACTGGATAGGTTACAGAAATTGAAAATAGAATGGTTATGTACAGTGGTTCTATTCTATATCGTGTGCCTTGAATGTGGCTTACCTACCATATTTTCTCTGTGAAGAATATTAGAGCTGTCTTGTGTTTCCATTTTTGACACTGCTTTAAGACCAATTTAAAACTTAAAAATGGGAAAACTGTGGCACCTGGCACATTGTAGAAAGGGCGTTGTTTACAATATGAGGAAGGGAAGCAGTGTATAAATCGTAGCTTTGAGTCACCAAGAGCATATGTATCTGGTGGCTCAGATATTTTACTGCCTTAGTACAGAATATGGGAATAATGAGTAATGGCTGACTCTACACCTTGTGAAGGTAACAGACCACCAACTTTACGGTATAATGTATTTTGTCTGATGCTAATTATAATTTTACTGTGGTTCATACTTATGAACAAAATGAAATATGTAACATACAAATATTTATTTTGCTTTATAATAATCAAATGGAGACATTTTAAAACTTACCTCAGAAGAATAGCATGCTTACTTTCAGCATGTGATTAAACACACAGTAATTATCTACTTTACTGGGATATTTAAAAGATAATTAAAAAACAAAACTATTTTGCTTGTACTTTTACATTAAGTTGAGGACACCTATTGATTAAGAATTTACTGTTGATAGGGGTTGAGAGATCATTTTCTGTCTACCTTCTGGGCAAAACCTAAATTAGCTGATGAGCCAAACAGTGTTAAGCCTTTTAATTTTTTTCTTTTCACTTTTTTTAGGTATTCTCACACCAAGTGATGAGTTCCAGTTTTGGATAGAACAAGCTCATCGTGGAAATAAGCAGATTAGCAAAGAAAGAGCCAGTTATTTTAAGGAATTATTTGAAACGATTGCAAGGGTATGTGAGTCGCACATAGTTTGTGTATTAGGCTTCTTATAAATGAACTTTAGGATTCAATTTTCAGGGTTTTTCTCTTTTAAAATTTACTTGACAGTTGTAAGCAAGATACGTAGTTTGTAAACCTTAGAATTAACTTAAGCTATATGTATATGTAAAACATAGAAATGAAAACATTCAATTCTAATCTCTAGGAAATGATTTTCCTCAAAAAACAATAGTTTTCTGAAAGTATGGGGAAACAGATTCCAGGAGCTGGCAGACAGCTCTGGCTGAGGTACTTGTTATGAAAGCACGAGGCCCCGAGCTCAGATGCGCATGTGTGTCTAGAGCCCCATTGCTAGCACTGGAGACAGGAGGACTAGCCAGCCAACCTAGTCTAGATGGAGAGCTCTGGGTTCTCTGAGACCCAGTCTCAAAGAACAGAGGTGGAGACGGATAGAGGAACACACACAAATGATGTTTGGTCTCCACTTGTGCATCCATGAACAAGTGCTCACTTTCATGACACTCACACACAGGTGTGCATACATCACACACGAAACCAGTAAACTAATAGATTTATTTCTGTTCTTCTGATGGAATGATATAAGCTAATATTTTAAAGTAACCTAAAATGTGAAGTCATACTTTATGCCTATTTGATTTCTCTTGCTGTATATTCTTAGGGATTTAGTAAGTGATTATTTTAAGTATGGCTACAGTAACAGCAATTTTCTATTTGTTTCCACTATAATTTCATAAATAGTATTGCTTTTCATTTTTTAAACGTTATTTCAGAGTTTATTGTTGTGGTGTGTGTGTGTAATGTGTGTATGTGTGGGCGAGTGTGCCTTGGCACATGTGTAGAGGTCAGATGGGACAGCTTTGTGGAGTCAGCTCTTTCCTTCTGACGTTACATGGGTCCCAGGGCTCGAACTCAGGTCACCTGACTTGTGTGGCAGGTTCCTTTACCGCCGCACCCTCTTGCCAGTCTCCACAGTCATTTAAATGGAGCATTTGAAGTAAACTAAAGCTTGTTTTGATGATAAAGATGAAGTATAGAATCATGAGTTTGTGCTGCTCTCTTTTATTGTTAGTTGCCCCGTTACCCAGCTCGACACACGCGTAGGGAACATGTGAATTACATGGACAGTGTCTCTGCGGCTGCCACCTCTTCTGGTAAAACAGATAAGCCCAGCTTACAGAAAACTTGGCCAAGGGTCTATATAGATGAGGAGTCTTCTTACTGTCATTTTTCAGCCTTTTGTAAATTTATGTTTATGGAGAATATTTGCTTGAGAAGTCAGAAAAAGGGAGAGGAAATTGTATTTCCAGCAGCTGAGCAAGTCTGTGTTACTTAATGCACAGATGTAGCTGTGTTTCAACATGAATGTGCTTTGGTTTCAGGAGTTTTATAACTTGGACAGTCTGTCCTTGCTAGAAGTTGTTGACTTGGTGGAAACAACTCGAGATGTTGTAGATGATGTGTGGAGACAAACAGAACATGATCATTACCCTGAGTCACGGATGCTGCATCTCCTAGATATTATAGGTAGAGAAATAAGCTTTGAAAATTTACAAACTTATCTTTCTCTCTGTCTCCCTCCCTCCCTCCCTCCCACCCTCCCCCCTTCCTTCCTCTTCCTGAAGTTCTTACTTAAAATGCTCATTAATGTTATATTTGCTATTTAAAGTAAGTCTTAATAAATCTTATAGCTTTATTTACAAACATTTTGTTTATAGTATATAGTTTAGTTCATATATGTGAAATACTTTAATCATTAATAGAACTAAATTTATATTAATTAATTTAAAACTTTATTTAAAGGTTTATTTATGTGTGTAATACCCACAGAGACCAGAAGAGGGTTTCAGATGCCTTGGCCCTGGAGTTTGTGAGTCGCCTGAAATGAGTGCTGGAGTCTGATCTTATGTCCTCTGATTTAGCAGTGTAGTAGTCAGGGTTTCTGTTGCTGTGAAGAGACACCGTGACCACAGCAACTCTTTTTTTTTTTAAACGTTTTAAAATTAATTTATTTTTTACATTCCAGTCCCAGTTCTCCCACCCCACCTCCCTTCTCCTCTGAGAGGGTGAGGCCTCCCCTAGGAAGTCTACTAAGTCTGTGCCATCATCTCATTGAGGCAGGACCAAGGCCCCTGTCCACCCCCACACCCGTGTCTAGGCTGGGCAAGATGTCTCTCCATATAGAATGGGCTCCACTAAGTCAGTCTTTGCATTAGTGTTAGGTCTTGGACCCACTGCCAGTGGCCTCATATATTGTCCCAGTTACACCATCGTCACCTATATTAAGGGAGTCTAGTTTTGTCTTGTGTAGGCTCCCCATTTGTCAGATCCGAGTCTGTGATCTTTCACTAGATAGGGTCAGCTGACTCTGTGGGTTTCCCCATCATGGTCTTGACTCCTTTGTTCATATTTTTGCTCCTCCCTCACTTTGATTGTACTCCAGGAGCTTGGCCCATTGGTTAGTTGTGGATTTCTATATCTGCTTCCATCTGTTTCTAGAAGAGGGTTCTAGCTTCTCTGGGGTTATGGAATGTAGGATAGGTATCTTTTGCTTTATGTCTGGTATCCACTTATGAGTGAGTACATAGTATATTTTCTTTTAGGTTATCTCACTCAGGATTTTTTTTTTTTGAGACAGGGTTTCTCTTTGTAGCTTTGGAGGCTGTCCTGGAACTATCTCTTATAGACCAGGCTGGTCTCGAACTCACAGAGATCCGCCTGCCTCTGCCTCCTGAGTGCTGGGATTAAAGATCTGCGCCACCACTTCCCTGCTGGATGTTTCTTTTGTTTTTTTTTTGTTTTGTTTTTTTTTTTTTTTTCTAGTTCTGTCCATTTGCCTGCGAATTTTAGGATGTCATTGTTTCTTACCACTGAATAGTATCCCATTGTGTAAATAAACCACATTTTCTTTATTAATTCTTCAGTTGAGGGGCATCTAGGTTGTTTCCAAGATTTGATTGACTATTACAAATAATGTTATTATGAACATAGTTGAGCAAATGTCCTTGTGGTGTGAATGTACCTCCTTTGGGTATATGCCCAACAGTAGTATTGTGGGGTCTTGAGGTAGGTTGATCCTGAATTTTCTGAGAAATCGCCATACTGATTTCTGTAGCTGCTGTACAAGTTTGCACTCCCACCAGCAATGGACGAGTGTTCCCCTTTCTCAACATTCTTTCCATCAATGACATAAGCTGTCATTGGTGTTTTTGATTTTAGCCTTTCTGATTGGTGTAAGATGGAATCTTAGAGTTGTTTTGATTTGTATTTGCCTGATGTTGAACAATTCCTTAAATGTCTTTCCACCATTTGAGATTTTTCTGCAGAGAATTCTCTGTTTAGATCTGTACCCCATATTTAATTGGATTATTTGGTAGTTTCATGTCTAGTTTCTTGAGTTCTTCATATATTTTGGAGATCAGCCCTCTATCAGATGTGGGGTTGTTGAAGATCATTTCCAATTCTGTAGGCTGCTGATTTGTCTTGCTGACTGTGTTCTTTGCTTTACAGAAGCTTCTCAGTTTCAGGAGATGACATTTATTAATTGTTACTCTCGGAGTCTGTGCTACTGGTGTTGCATTTAGGAAGTGGTCTTCTGTGCTAAATGCATTCAGCTGTATTTCCCACTTTCTCTTCTACGCGGTTCAGTGTGAATGGATTTATGTTGATCCACTTGGACTTGAGTTTTGTGCATGGTGATAGATAGGGACCTATTTGCATTCTTGTGCATGTTGACAGTTGTATCAGCACCATTTGTTGAAATGTTTTCTTTTCTCCATTTTATATTTTAACTTCTCAAAACTGTCAAAAATTAAGGGTTCATAGGTGTGTGAGTTGATATCGGGGTCTTTGATTCAGTCTGTTGGTCACAGCAGCTTCTGTAAAAGAAAACATTTGATTAGGTGGCTTTACAGCTTCAGATGTTCAGGCAGTTATCATCATGTTGGGATATGGCAGCATGTAGGCAGACAAAGTCTGGAGAAGGTGCTGAGAGTTGATGCACGTTGATCTGCAAGCAACAGGAAGTGAGTTGAGACCCTGGGCAGGCTTGACCCTGGGCATGAGACTTCAAGTCCTGCTCTTACAGTGACACACACTGCCTCCAACAATGCCTCACTTCCCAATGGTGCCACTCCCTATGAGCTTATGGGGGCCAGTTACATTCAAACAACCACAGACAGTAAGCACTCTTAACTGTCAAAACATTTCTCCAGTCGGCTTCCTATGCTCATTTAAAAATAAACTGGTTCATATTCCAGTATTACATATTTGACTCAGAAAAAATGACCTTTTTCATTATTTTCCGTAGAACATGAGGTTAGCTCATGAAGGTGTGTGTTGCAGTCCTTCCTGTCGTGAGTCAAATCAGATGGCAATTTGGAATTGCTTATATTTGCTTCTTCCATGCAGTAGGTGCTATAGCCGTCAAAGAATTGTGTATTTGGTACAATATGTTGAATGATCAAGAATGCAAGCTAATGTCTATATATACATATGTAATTTTAACGACAGTTACTTCATAAATAATGGTAGTCTAAGGGTGGGTAGGCAATATTTTGTAGACTCTTAGTTGCTAATGCATGTTAATGTTTTCCTAAGTATATAGTTTATAATTTCATATAAAATATTTCCATACAATCTTGCTTTATGTTTTATTAGGTGGTTCATTTGGAAGGTTTGTTCAAAAAAAGCTGGGAAGTCTGAACCTGTGGGAAGATCCTTATTATCTTGTGAAAGAAAACCTGAAAGCTGGCATCTCAATTTGTGAGCAGTGGGTGATAGTCTGCAGTCACCTCACAGGTCAGGTGTGGCAGCGCTATGTCCCTCATCCATGGAAAAATGAAAAGTATTTTCCAGAAACTCTTGACAGACTGGGCAAACGCCTGGAGGAGGTATTGCCTCATTGTCTTTAAGTGGGAGTGGGTTTTCACTTGTCTGTGAATGCATTTTACAATTGATGAGCATGTGTGAAACAAATGATTTATGGCTTGTGTGAGCATAAGAATAATGAATGTCATAATAATAAGTTTTGGCATGCCTTTGTGCAGGTTGAGGTACATATTGGTTACTGAATCCTAGCTTTCTCTTTCCCTAGGTGTGTGAGTGAGTTGTCAACATATTAGTGTGAGCGAGTGGTCAACATGTTAGCTGTGAAATTCCATTTTGTTCTTTGTTGTAAAAAATGTGATGCAGTGTTTCCTGTGTGGGAGCTCTCAAGGTTTTTCTTGGCTATTAACATTGCTTCAAAGTTTGGCCCTCTTTGTAGGATGTACTCGTTGGAAATATTTGAAACAGTTTCTCATTTACTTCAGCTATGAGCTTTCATATAAATTACATACTTAGCTTCAAAGGAAAGGCAAAATGAAATTGCGGAGATAATTGCATTCCCCTACTTAGGAGAAACACAATTTGAAAAATACAAACATATTGTTGGACGTTGGTGGTGCACGCCTTTAATCCCAGCACTTGAGAGGCAGAGGCAGGTGGATCTCTGTGAGTTTGAGGCCAGCCTGGTCTACAGAGTGAGTTCCAGGACAGACTCCAAAGCAATACAGAGAAACCCTGTCTCGAAAAACCAAAACAAACAGACAAACAAAAAACAAAAAAAGAAAAATATGGACATACATAAAAGAGTGAAATGCTTTCAGTTTTGTTCATTTGCAGAGGCTACTATAAAGAAGTTCTATAAACCCTTTAGATTTTAGACTTTTACACAGTTATTTTCATTTAATACATTTCATGTTTTAATATCTTACATTTTAGGTCTTGGCTATTCGGACAATTCATGAGAAGCTCTTGTATTTTTTACCTGCCAGCGAGGAGAGAATCATATGCTTGTCTCGAGTATTTGAGCCTTTTACTGGTGTGAACCCTGTGCAGTACAACCCGTATACCGAGGTTGAGTCTATATGAGTTTATATCTTTAATTTCCTTTTGTGTTCTAGAGTTTTCAAGGTTGCTTTTTAAAAATGTATAGTCTAACAGTATAATTAATTTGTTTAGCCATTATGGAAAGCTGCAGTGTCTCAGTATGAAAAAATCATTGCACCCGCTGAACAGAAAATAGCAGGAAAACTAAAGAATTATATTTCAGAAATTCAAGATAGTCCACAGCAGGTAAAACATTGAAAGACTTTACAATTTTTCCTTACGCTGTTTTAATGTGAGTATGGTTGAATTGAGATAAGCGTGTACTTTGTCTTATGCTAGCTTCTCCAAGCATTTCTAAAATACAAGGAATTGGTGAAGCGTCCGACTATAAGCAAAGAACTGATGTTAGAAAGAGAGACTTTACTGGCAAGACTTGGGGACTCAGCTAAAGGTAAATCCCTTGAGAAATGGTTTTATAGGTGCTTTTTGTTTAGGGTTAAAAGCTACATTTAAACATTTTTTATGACAAAGATTTATTTACTTAAAATATAAATGATAGATTTGTTTTTATTTTTTATTTTATTTTTAAAAAATTATTTTAATTATTTTATTTTATGTTCATGTCTTACCTGCATGTATGTTTGTGCACTGTGTGCATCCTTGGTTACCATGGAGGCTAGAAGAGGGAATCAGATCCCATAAAACTGTGGCAATTGTGAACTGTGGGTGTTGCCCCTGTATTTGTTTTTAAATTAGCAGATTATTCTTTCTGCACCTTACTTAGTGCATTGTCTTAGTTTCTTTTCTTTTGCTGTGATAAAATGCCCTGACTGAGGCAGATCAAGGAATAGAGGATTTGTTTTAACTGACAGTCCATGCTATCATGTGTCACAGTGGGGACGTCAGGGAGGCAAGTGCTTGATCCTGTAGTTAGCAGAGAAGAGTGACATGCTAACTACATGTGCCCATGCTCAGCAGGCTTTCTCTAGCCACACCTCAGACGCTTCTTCTTACATCAGTTAACATGCAGTGATCTCCCTAGACAGCACTAATCATCATATACATGCTAAGGTTCCTGTGGTGCAGTGAGGACCGACATCCCCATCATACACACGCTAAGGTTCCTGTGGTTCAGTGAGGACCGACATCCCCATCATATACACGCTAAGGATCCTGTGGTTCAGTGAGGACCGACATCCCCATCATATACACGCTAAGGATCCTGTGGTTCAGTGAGGACCGACATCCCAATCATATACACGCTAAGGTTCCTGTGGTGCAGTGAGGACCGACATCTCTAACATTTCCTAGGAATTGAAATATACTACTTCTGTGTAATTTATGTGATTTGAATGATGCAGATTTCCGATTGGACTTTGAGAATCGGTGCCGAGGGGTTCCTGGTGATGCATCTGGACCACTTTCTGGCAAAAATCTTTCAGAAGTTGTCAATAATATTGTTTGGGTTCGTCAGTTGGAATTGAAGGTAATTGTTTTAATATAGTTGAAGAACAGTGAGCATTCCAAGTGTACTAAATTAAGGCCTGTAATAAGGACTCCAAAACTGTTATGTACATCCTTTGTTGTCCCTGAATTCAGTTCCTTTTCTCATTGTTGTGACCGAATACTCGGCGGCAGTTAAAGGGAGGGGTTACTTCTGTCCCAGTGAGTTTCGTGATGGGAGAGGTCTGGTTGCTGTTGCTCCATGTCTGGTGGTTGGTGCGTATGGCATGATGTCTTGGCAGGTCAGGAAACAGCTGGTGCAGAGCCTTGCTAAGCTGTGACCTCTATCTCTGTCCCACGGCTCTACATGTCAGGGAGCCTCCATGTCCAAGGGACACTTGAGTTTCCCAAGCTTGGGATCAGTGCTCAAATGCCTGACCCAGTAGGATGCTGTACTTTCATACCATAACAACATCTAATTGTCATTGACATATAGAAGTCTGAGAACAAATGTGTGAAGAACATTCTTATGCAGTTCATATGTTACGTCGAGGTGACTGTCAAGTTGCATCTGTGAGGACACTGTATTCATGACACTAGATTTAAAACACACACTTGGGAAATCCTGATGGTTTTAAAGTTTATCTGCAAGTGTTTTTATATCACTAAATTACTTGAGTTTACAAGTTAGAGAGAGGTGAAAGGTCATTCCTCATAGTTGTCTATGATGATGTTGTTAAAACAGACCAAGACGTTTTTGTGGGCCTATGTATAGTTTTTATATTTGACTTGTATAATAAACGTTAATTGATTGATAATTAGTAATTTAATATGGTCTGTGTTCAAGGAATCGTTTGAGATGGTTTCTCTGGGTAGCCCTGGCAGTCCTAGAACCACTCTGTAGACCAGGCTGGTCTCGAACTCACAGAGACCTGCTTGCCTCTGCCTCCCGAGTGCTGGGATTAAAGGCGTGCGCCACCACTGCCTGGCTGAGGCCAGGGAATATTAATATAGCCTACTTCTTACTCAAATCTGTATCTTTGACTATATTCTGAAATATTTTGTGTCTTTTTGAGTGTACCAGAACAGGCAATTATAGAGGAAGACACTTTCTGTCTTAGCTGATGTTCAAATCTGCCTAATTATTTTCTGAGCTGTTAGCACAGTGTTTAGCTGGTGGCTGCTATGACTGAGCGTGTTTAGGAATAGCGCAGATGCTTTGTGGAGTCTGGGGGTGAGTGGCCCACGGCTCTCGCGTGGCGCACGGCTCTCGCGTGGAGTCTGGGGGTGAGTGGAGCACAGCTCTCGCGTGGAGTCTGGGGGTGAGTGGAGCACGGCTCTCGCGTGGAGTCTGGGGGTGAGTGGAGCACAGCTCTCGCGTGGAGTCTGGGGGTGAGTGGCGCACGGCTCTCGCGTGGAGTCTGGGGGTGAGTGGAGCACAGCTCTCGCGTGGAGTCTGGGGGTGAGTGGCGCACGGCTCTCGCGTGGAGTCTGGGGGTGAGTGGAGCACGGCTCTCGCGTGGAGTCTGGGGGTGAGTGGAGCACGGCTCTCGCGTGGAGTCTGGGGGTGAGTGGCGCACGGCTCTCGCGTGGAGTCTGGGGGTGAGTGGCGCACGGCTCTCGCGTGGAGTCTGGGGGTGAGTGGAGCACGGCTCTCGCGTGGAGTCTGGGGGTGAGTGGCGCACGGCTCTCGCGTGGAGTCTGGGGGTGAGTGGAGCACGGCTCTCGCGTGGAGTCTGGGGGTGAGTGGCGCACGGCTCTCGCGTGGAGTCTGGGGGTGAGTGGCGCACGGCTCTCGCGTGGCGCACGGCTCTCGCGTGGAGTCTGGGGGTGAGTGGAGCACGGCTCTCGCGTGGAGTCTGGGGGTGAGTGGCGCACGGCTCTCGCGTGGCCGCCTTTCCTGGTGGTGCCCGTCGCAGCGTGTTTTGCTCAGCCTGCTGTCTTGGGCTTTGTTATTCCGAGGTTGTGTGATTCAGAGGTCTTTCCTGCGGTTACAGATGATAGGAACATCATTTTGAGCCTCAGTCAGAGAAAGGGCCTCCTTATTTTATGGTGAAAGTTTGTTAGTATTGATGCATCTTTGTCATTTGGGTTTTAAGGTAGACGATACTATCAAGATCGCAGAAGCGCTTTTGTCCGACCTGTCAGGATTTCGGTCTTTCCATCGGAGTGCTGAAGATCTCTTGGACCAGTTTAAGCTGTACGAACAAGAACAGTTTGATGACTGGTCCAGAGAAGTTCAGTCAGGGTTGTCTGACTCCAGATCAGGTTTGTGGTGAGTGCCACCCCCGACTCACGTGTTAGTAATCTGTGTGTCATCCCTGACTCATGTGTTAGTAATCCATGTCCACCCCTGACTGTCATGTGTTAGTAATCCATGTCCACCCCTGACTCATGTGTTAGTAATCTGTGTGTCACCCCTGACTCATGTGTTAGTAATCTGTGTGTCATCCCTGACTCATGTGTTAGTAATCTGTGTGTCATCCCTGACTCATGTGTTAGTAATCCATGTCCACCCCGACTCACGTGTTAGTAATCTGTGTGTCATCCCTGACTCATGTGTTAGTAACCCATGTCCACCCCTGACTCACGTGTTAGTAATCTGTGTGTCACCCCTGACTCATGTGTTAGTAATCTGTGTGTCACCCCTGACTCATGTGTTAGTAATCCATGTCCACCCCTGACTCATGTGTTAGTAATCTGTGTGTCACCCCTGACTCATGTGTTAGTAATCTGTGTGTCATCCCTGACTCATGTGTTAGTAATCCATGTCCACCCCTGACTCACGTGTTAGTAATCTGTGTGTCATCCCTGACTCGTGTTAGTAATCCATGTCCACCCCTGACTCATGTGTTAGTAATCTGTGTGTCATCCCTGACTCGTGTTAGTAATCCATGTCCACCCCTGACTCATGTGTTAGTAATCCATGTCCACCCCTGACTCATGTGTTAGTAATCTGTGTGTCATCCCTGACTCATGTGTTAGTAATCCATGTCCACCCCTGACTCATGTGTTAGTAATCCATGTCCACCCCTGACTCATGTGTTAGTAATCCATGTCCACCCCTGACTCATGTGTTAGTAATCTGTGTGTCACCCCTGACTGTCATGTGTTAGTAATCTGTGTGTCATCCCTGACTCATGTGTTAGTAATCTGTGTGTCATCCCTGACTCATGTGTTAGTAATCCATGTCCACCCCTGACTCATGTGTTAGTAATCCATGTCCACCCCTGACTCATGTGTTAGTAATCTGTGTGTCACCCCTGACTGTCATGTGTTAGTAATCTGTGTGTCATCCCTGACTCATGTGTTAGTAATCTGTGTGTCATCCCTGACTCATGTGTTAGTAATCCATGTCCACCCCTGACTCACGTGTTAGTAATCTGTGTGTCATCCCTGACTCATGTGTTAGTAATCCATGTCCACCCCTGACTCATGTGTTAGTAATCCATGTCCACCCCTGACTCATGTGTTAGTAATCTGTGTGTCACCCCTGACTCATGTGTTAGTAATCTGTGTGTCATCCCTGACTCATGTGTTAGTAATCCATGTCCACCCCTGACTCATGTGTTAGTAATCTGTGTGTCATCCCTGACTCATGTGTTAGTAATCCATGTCCACCCCTGACTCATGTGTTAGTAATCCATGTCCACCCCTGACTCATGTGTTAGTAATCTGTGTGTCACCCCTGACTCATGTGTTAGTAATCCATGTCCACCCCTGACTCATGTGTTAGTAATCCATGTCCACCCCTGACTCATGTGTTAGTAATCTGTGTGTCACCCCTGACTGTCATGTGTTAGTAATCCATGTCCACCCCTGACTCATGTGTTAGTAATCCATGTCCACCCCTGACTCATGTGTTAGTAACCCATGTGTCACCCCTGACTCATGTGTTAGTAATCCATGTGTCACCCCTGACTGTCATGTGTTAGTAATCCATGGCCACCCCTGACTCATGTGTTAGTAATCCATGGCCACCCCTGACTCATGTGTTAGTAATCTGTGTGTCACCCCTGACTCATGTGTTAGTAATCCATGTCCACCCCTGACTCATGTGTTAGTAATCCATGTCCACCCCTGACTCATGTGTTAGTAATCTGTGTGTCACCCCTGACTCATGTGTTAGTAATCCATGTCCACCCCTGACTGTCATGTGTTAGTAATCCATGTCCACCCCTGACTGTCATGTGTTAGTAATCCATGTCCACCCCTGACTCATGTGTTAGTAATCTGTGTGTCATCCCTGACTCGTGTTAGTAATCCATGTCCACCCCTGACTCATGTGTTAGTAATCCATGTCCACCCCTGACTCATGTGTTAGTAATCCATGTCCACCCCTGACTCATGTGTTAGTAATCCATGTCCACCCCTGACTGTCATGTGTTAGTAATCCATGTCCACCCCTGACTCATGTGTTTGTAATCCATGTCGCAAGGTGGATGGAGCCCTTCTCTCCACAGACTCGCTGCTGTTTCTTTATGACCCACCGCATTTAAAACATTTTTACTTTTTCTCTTCAAGATTTATTTTTATCATTTGTGTGTGTGTGTGTGTGTGTGTGTGTGTGTGAATGTCACGTGTATGTACCAGTACCCTGAGAGGCAGTAAGGGGCACTAGATCGTGAGAGTTAGAGGAGACTGAGGGCCCCTGCCTTGGGTGTTGGGAAGTGAATTTGGTCCTCGGGGAGAGTAGGACCATCTCTCTCACCCTGAATACACTTGAAGCCATTGATGACTCAGCTGTAGTTGACTGCTTGCTTCTCTTTCTATTCACACGTCTATTCCCTGGAACTGCAGGTTAATTTTTGAGAATTAGGCATCTTTCCTTCATGATGCTTTGTTATTAGGTATTCATATATCTTTTCTGCTTTTTACATTAAATATATACATAAACATTTTTAATTGCAAATTATATTATTTTTAAACCCTTTAAGAAAGAAAGAAATATTTTCTCATGACACCCCAAAATAGTAAGCCTTTGGTAAGTAATTTTATTCAATATTTTATTAGTTACCATTGTTTTAGTAGCAACTCATGGGATACGACTAGAAATATTGCTTTGTACCTGCAGTTTTATGCTACTAGGACTCAAACTCATGGCCTTGAACATGCATTTTTACACGTGAGCTATAACTTTATCCTGTTTTTCTCTAACAGATAGGGTTTCCTTATGTTGCCCAGGGTTAGTCTTAATTTCATGGCCCTGCTTCAGCCTCTGGAATAACTTAAGAGTATTTGAGCACCACCATCATGGTTTTTTTTTTTTTTTTTTTTTTAAGAAACTTCATTATATGAAGTTTTCTTCCCCTTACCTCCTTCCCAGTACAAAGGGTGGTGAATGCAAAGGTGACGTTCAGTTGAATACATAATGAATTTCCCTGACAGTTCTAGCTCACGAGGACGAGTAGAGTAACCCAGAGGCTCTGTGGTGCAACACCTATAAAGTTTGTTCCATGTAACTCTTTCCTTCCTACTTAGAAGATATGAGGGATGCTCCAGACTGACTCCTCAGAAGAGATGGCTGTAGTTACGGGCAGAGCCTTTCCTTTACCTCAGCCTTGATTCGTAGCTAACAGTGTAACGGTGGGCTGTGCCGACTTGTAAAGTGTCATTTAAAACTCATGTGGTAACGCAGTTTGACGCTGCAGTTGTTTTCAAAGTCTGGGTTGTGATACGACGTGGGAAGAGCTTTACTTTATGATACTGTCACAGCTTTATTTAGGAGACAACTGCACAGTAGTATTGACTTCAGTCTGTCGAGAGACGTTCTTGAAGGAGTTATCACCTTGTCTCCACATCTTCACACAAAGAGCACTGTAACAGGACCCAGATCTCCACAACATGTAAAAATCAGCCCTTACTTGTTTGTACACGTGAAAATGCTACTCCACAAAGTTAAATGAATGGTGAATCTTCAAAGTTGTCTACAGGCGCCTCATGTTTTTTCAAACCAAACAACTCTAATTTTGATTGCAGATGAGATGATTGATAACAATCATATTATTTTCTTTTGAAGAATAAGCAGGAAAAACAGAATTGTAAAGCCTGCATTAGAAAAGCTTTTTTTTGTCTTTTTTTTAAACTGTTAGATTTGCAGAAAAGTTGAATGAAGTACTTTTTAAAAAATCAGTTTCATCAGATAAAAGCTTCAAAGATTGTTCTCTCTCTCTCTCTCTCTCTCTCTCTCTCTCTCTCTCTCTCTCTCTCTCTCTTTCTCTTTCTCTCGTAGTATTGAGGCTAACAGCCGAATTATGGAGTTAGATCCTAATGATGGGTCATTAAAAGTACATTATTCTGATCGTTTGGTGATTCTTCTGCGAGAAGTTCGTCAGCTTTCCGCCCTGGGCTTTGTCATTCCTGCCAAAATACAGCAGGTTGCAAACGTTGCCCAGAAGTTCTGCAAGCAAGCCATCATCCTTAAGCAAGTATGAGTGATACTTCTGATGGTGTTCTTGTTCTTGGTTCATTATGCTAAATTGACTGTAAGGGTTTTGTTTTCTGCTTTTAATTTTTTATGCTCCTGTAATAGATTATTAACTTATGAATTTAGGATTTGCTAGATTAGTAAGTTAAAATCTGCTGTTAATCTAAAATTTTTGAACTTAAGACGGTGTTGCCATTAAATTTCATTCAAAAACCACTTGGAAAAACGATACATTATTCCTTCTTTCCCTCCTGTCCTAACCTCTCCACTCTCTTCGTTCTTCCCTCTTTCGTGTTACTTGCAAAGTCTTAGGAACTCACGGTGAGAGCTCTGTCCTGTCTTTCAGACACTCGTGGAGGGTTCCCAAGGTGATTGGTCTTGGCATGTTTATTTGTGCCATGCTGTTGTTTCCCTGTTTAAAACAGACACTTGTTACTTGGTTGTCACCCTCTTGAATAGGGTCCAGGTCAACTTACAGTGTTGGCCTTCTCTGCCTACACTCTTTGACGTGTTCTGTACTGTAGCAAACCCTTGAGAGAATCAACTCAGAAGAGCAAGTGTTTTGGTTCACAGATTTGGAAGTTCCAGCCTGTGGTCTGTTGTTGTCAGTAAGACCATGTCCTCGTTACATGTCTATTGCTGTGATGAGAAACCATGAGCAAGGCGATTCTTTTCAAAAGAAAGGATTTACTTGGGGGTTTGCTTATGGTTTCAGAGTGTTAGTCTATGATCATCATGGCAGGAGGCAGACAGGCACTGGAGCAGTAGCGGAGAGCTCTGCATCCTGATCCACAGGCAGCTGGCAGAGAGAGACACTGGACCTGGAGGTGGCTTTTTGAAGGTCGCCCCCAGTGACACACTTCTCCAACAAAGCCACACCTACTCTAACAGGTCCATACCTCCTAATCCTTCCAGATAGTTCATTAGCTGCAGTCTACTCATTCAAACATGAGCCACTGGGGGCTTTCTCATTCAAACTACCGCAGACCGTTAAGATCACTTTTCTCCATTCAGTCTGTATATTACTTGCAGAACTGTGAATGCTAGCCATTAGGGAGGAAGATGCTTGGCTGTTTCCAGATTGATTTTTCTTTTTTTTTGGTTTTGCAAGACAGGGTTTCTCTGTATTGTTTTGGAGGCTGTCCTGGAACTCGCTCTGTAGACCAGGCTGGCCTCGAACTCACAGAGATCCGCCTGCCTCTGACTCCCGAGTGCTGGTATTAAAGGTGTGTGCCACCAATACCCGGCTTCAGATTGATTTTTCTATACACTGCATTTAAAATATGTGGTGTCAGTAGCAGTAGGGTCTTATGCTCTAGTTAAGGCTGACGAACCTATTTTGTCTTGGGAACCTTTGGGGTCTTCCCGATTAATAACCTGTAGGTGTGCCATACTTGGTAATGAGGTTTTCATATAATAACCATTTCTTCTGCATTGTCAAGCCATACAGAGTACCATTGTCCCAATTCCTTTTTAAAAAATCATTTTAATGGCTCACAAAGGAGGGCGTTTCTATATTGATTTTTATTACATTCTTGGTTTTGTTTATTCCATTCCCCACTTCTTTCTCTCCTATTCCCCACTCCTTACTCCTAGTTAAACCTTTAACCCCCCAATGTTCTCCCCTCTGCTAGTGTCCCCTTCCCCCAATAGACTTCCTACCCCCACTCCAGTCTCTCTCTGCTTCCCTGGCCTTTTTGCATACCCCAAGTTAAACACACAGGTCTAAAGCTTTGAAGTTAGGGTCAGCATATGAGAGAGAACACATAGTGTTTGTTTTTCTGGACCTACATTATCTCACTAGTGTGGTATTTTCCAGTTCCATCTATTTTCCTGAACATTTTATTTTTTTATAGCTATGTATATGGACTGCATTTTCATTATCCAATGGACATCTAGACTGATCCCATTTCTAGCTATTGTGAGTAAATAGCAATGAACATGGATGTGTCTCTGTACTTTGGGTATATTCAGATATGCTACATCTGGGTCATGTGGTAGTTGTGTTTCACTTTTGAGGAACTTTGATACTGTCACATGCCTCCTTGAAGAGCAAACATGAAAGGCATTCAGGAGAGAGTTGTGTGCTGAGGTTGATAAGCTGTGTGTGAGGATGAGTCTTCTGTGTAGGCATGTGTTAATTTTGCTGTCACTTAGGAAACTGTAAGTTATACCATTTTGCATGATGAGTACTTAAGATGTAGATGGTATTGAATTGCAGTGATCAGGATCTTCTCACCCACTGTGGATATAGGAACATCTGCCCGAGAATCACGGAGGAACAACTGGTTCACTTCATCCTCCGTTTTCCCAGTGTAATGGGGACACATGTGTAATGTCTTTCCATCATCACACAGTAACTTGAGAAGCTAGGATTTGAAGCAGGGAGACTAGTTAGTTTGCAGACTGTTTCCCTGGTCTTGCAAAGAGATCAGTGCATTAATTAGATGAGAGGATAGAGGTAGGAAAATGTGGTTGGACTAAGGTATATTTTGAAAGTAGAGGTTTTGCTGATGTGGGAGTTGAGAGAAAACATCAAGAAAAGTCATGTTTTGGTCAGAATGATGAACAGAGAGTTGTGTCATATTCTACAATGCACTTGAGCATGTAGACAGTTGTGTTGTATTCTATAAAGGACTTGAGCATGTAGACAGTTGTGTCGTATTCTGCAAAAGACTTGAGCATATAAACAGTTGTGTCGTATTCTACAAGGGGCTTGAGCATATAGACAGTTGTGTTGTATTCTACAAAGGACTTTAGCGTATAGACAGTTGTGTTGTATTCTACAAAGGACTTTAGCGTATAGACAGTTGTGTTGTATTCTACAAAGGACTTTAGTGTATAGACAGTTGTGTTGTATTCTGCAAAGGACTTTAGCGTATAGACAGTTGTGTTGTATTCTACAAAGGACTTTAGCGTATAGACAGTTGTGTTGTATTCTACAAAGGACTTTAGTGTATAGACAGTTGTGTTGTATTCTGCAAAGGACTTGAGCATATAGACAGTTGTGTCGTGTTCTACAAGGGGCTTGAATGCTTTTGAGAAGTAGGAGATGGAAATTCGGTCCTTCAGTACTGAGCCTTTCTTTAGTCTGGATTCCTTTCTTCCCAATGTGGTAAACTCGATTCCAGAGACTAAAATGTATTGTCTGTTTAGCCAGCGTTAGGAAATGCCTTGATAAATTGTAGGAACTCAACATATATGTGTTAATTGGACATATTGATTCATAAGTAAACTTTGATCTGGAGATGCAAAACTATTTTTACAGTTGAAAAATTATTACTATTCAAACAAAAAAAGAAAATGTGCTAAAAACAAAATTTATTATTTCTTGCTGCTAATTGGACTTGTATTTTGTAGGTGGCACATTTTTACAATTCCATTGATCAACAGATGATTCAGAGTCAGAGGCCAATGATGTTGCAGTCGGCCTTAGCGTTTGAACAGATAATTAAGGTGAGTGAGAGGGCCTCGCTTTGTGATGCAGGTGGACAGGTTCTTTCTCCGTTCTCAGGCCACAGCAGCCACTGCTCAAGCTTGACCTCAGCCTGTCTCCATTGAGTCCTTGGTTCTCAGTGGGATCTAAGGAATTAGAATATTTTACATACTTTGGTATATACAGCTCTCATGCCATTATATTCTTTGCACTAAGTGTGAGATCCTGTTATACAGATTTCGCGAGTGCTTTGCTTTGTTCTTAACCCATTTTTAGATTTTGTAACTCAAGACTTGTTCACTTTCTTGTTCATTTAAATGTCCACACATAGGAAACTGGAAAACTCCCAATAGGTTTTAAACTACATGGTACTGTGTGAAAGCAAGCGTTTTGAAACTTACACTTTCGATTCTCATAGAGATCAATGTTAAGAATATTAGACTTATAGCATAAAATTAAACCTTTTTGGAAAGCAATGTATCTGAATACTACTGTTTATTATATTGTAGAATTCAAAGGCAGGAAGTGGAGGCAAGTCACAGATTACTTGGGACAACCCTAAAGAACTAGAAGGCTACATCCAGAAACTTCAGAACGCTGCTGAGAGGCTTGCCACTGAGAACAGAAAGCTGAGAAAGTGGCACACTACCTTTTGTGAAAAGGTTTGTTTTATTTTAGAATTTATCATATTATGGATAGAACAGAATAAATATAATTAGTATATAGCTACATTTTTTTTCTTTTGAAGTAATTTGAGATCTAAAACTGCAGAGACAGTTTGTTTCTCTTTACCTGGCTTCTGCTCTTAACTACTAAGAGCAGAGTACAGATGTCAGTACCAGGAAACCAGCCTTTGGGGCTTGCCCCTTTCCCAACAGATTCTATGTCCTGCTTAAGGACTGACCCCTGATTTCCACTTGGCATCTAGTAGTTGAGTGTATGGTGCTCCCCTCATGAGAGGAGTCCTCATGAGCTTGCTGCTTTCCGTGCAGTGTTGGCTGCAACAGTACTGAAGTCATATTGTGTCCTTCTCAATGTAGCAGTCAGGTACTGATGGGTTACACAGGGTGGGTGGTACATTGCCACTTAACAGATGACTGAGTCACTGGAAAGTTGCTCTCTTCCTAACAGGTGGTCATCCTCATGAATATTGATCTGCTCCGGCAGCAGCAGCGTTGGAAAGATGGGCTGCAGGAGCTGAGAACTGGCTTAGCAAGTGTGGCAGCTCAGGTGCGTGGCTTGTGCTTCATGGTCTGGAGTGTGGCTCAGTGACAAGTGCATACAAAACTATCAGCATCTGTTGGTACCCCTAACAAATACAGAATTCTCTGACTGACTTACATGCAAATGCTATAGATCCCATCGAGCCTGTGTTAGCCATGTAAAGGGAGACTTCTCTGTGTCTCACACACTGCTGAGTCCCTGTCTAGTTTGCTGTTCACTTTCAAGAGTGTAGCCTTCCTTGCCAGCTGCCTAGACCCTGCCACAGTTGCAGTCCCTAAATAACTCACAGGACACTGTATTAATTATGAAGCTGTTGGCCGTTTGCTTGTTTCTTACTGGCTAGCTCTGACTTAAGTATTTAACCCATAATTGTTAATCTAAGTATTTCTCTTACCGGAGAATAGTTCCGGACCTCTTACTTCTATGGCAGCTACATGATGTCTGCCTGTGTCTCTCTTTCCCGGAATCCTCCTCAACTCCTAGTCCCACCTATCTTGCTTCCCTATTTGCCAACAGTGCTTTATTGACATATACACAGGACTTCCCCATTATTGTAACATCTGCAGAATGCAAGTTAGGTTCAAACCAGTCTGTGTGAAGTAACTGTCAGGGTTCTTTCTCTTCTGAGGGCACATTTTCATGTAGCTAGCCTCTGAGCTGCTTGTGAGGCAGCTGTTTTATACAGTTTTTAGTTCTCAGAATTGAAGAAAAAGCCCAAAGTGCTAGAGTAGAGGTCTTCATGCTTTATGAGAGCAAACTGCAATATGGAACAGAAACAACTATTTGGAGAACTCTAATTTAAGTTCCTTATTTATTTATTTAGTTTTTTTTTTGCTATTTGTTTAGTTTGTTTGTCGAGACAGGGTTTCTCTGTGTAACTTTGGAGTCTGTCCTGGAACTCACTCTGTAGACTAGGCTGGCCTCAAACTCAGAGATCCACCTGCCTCTGCCTCTCGAGTGCTGGGATTAGAGGCGTGCACCACCACAGCCCTGCAAGTTTCTTATTTTTAAAATTGTCAATGAATTATTAGGAACTAGGAAGTGAAGAGTGATACTTTTTTGAGAACTTTGAAAAAATACAAAAGAACTCACAAAGTAGACCACTGTAAAACCAGCTTCAAAAAAAAAGTATATAATGTTGGCTTGAATTTTAATTTTAGAGAGCCTCTTGTATAATGTTTATATGGTGAGATCTTCATGTTGAATATTTCATAAGTCATCTTACTAAAACTGGCAATTAGAGTTGCATATTTTAAGATATTTAAAGTGAGTTTTAATCTGTTCGATGTGCTTTATATATCCTGAAAATGCTAAGTTAAAAAAAACCATGTAGTACCAATTTTCCAATTGAAAAGGTGAATGACATTTCAGGGGTTCCAAGCCAGCGACATGCTCGCCTGGAGGCAGCACTGGAACCACCAGCTCTACAAGGCTCTGGAGCACCAGTATCAGATGGGCCTGGAGGCACTGAACGAGAACCTGCCAGAAATCAACATAGACTTAACCTACAAGTGAGATGCTTGGAATCCCCATTTCATCTTCAAGTTCAGTCTGTGTAGTAGCTTCTATATTAAGTAGTATAATTTTAAAAGATTTAGAATGTCATTCCTACTCTCTTTTCAGACAGGGAAGGTTACAATTTAGGCCCCCTTTTGAAGAAATCCGGGCTAAATATTACAGAGAAATGAAGAGATTCATTGGCATTCCCAACCAGTTTAAGGGAGTGGGCGAGGCTGGAGACGAGTCCATCTTTTCTGTTATGATCGATAGAAATGCAAGTGGATTTCTGACCATTTACAGTAAAGCAGAAGATCTGTTTCGAAGGCTGTCAGCTGTTCTACATCAGCATAAGGTATGGAGCATGTACATTCCTACCCTTGTCACAGATGTGGCTGATTTAGTGATATACAGATAGACATGTACATTCCTACCCTTGTCACAGATGTGGCTGATTTAGTGATGTACAGATACATATCTTCTCTATGGGAAGTGAACTTAAAATGTGCAAACCAGGGAGGCAGTTTTATAGACCCTCAGCCTAGGTTTATGCTGCACAGAGAAAGAAGTTATGGGCAATTTTGTCATTATTTTATGAAGTTTGGGAAACGAATTCTGTATTCTTTTAAATCAGCTTAGAGTGTGATATAGCATTTGTATCAATTTTAATTCCAAAGATAATATATTTTGCAAGAGAGTGCTCAAATGCTAATTTAATTCCAGAGATTTAATGGTGTATATTCTGAGAAATCTTTCACTGGGCAGTTTTGTTTTTGTAGGAATGTAGCATGTGCTTGCACAAGCCTAGGTGGTGTAAATCTAGGCTGTGTAGTTTATATATACAGTGAATGTTCCTGTTCCTGTTTAAAATGTCACTATGGTGTGAGAATGTATTGTGACTATTTCTGAGTAAGTGTATGATACTAACCAACTCCAAAATACAAACGCTCATCTCAATGCTCATTTGTGCTGAGCAAGAGTTCCAGGTCAGAAGTCTGAGCGGTTCCTCCGCTGCCCTTGCACTGTGGATGTCTGCATTTTAGGTTTCTAGATTGGACGGAAGCTGGATTCTTGTAGATCTGTAAGTTGTACTTTGTAGGAGTGGTTCTGCCCTTGAACTTACGTGTATTAATCTGAGAACAGATTCTGAAATGGTGTGTTTTCTCACTTCATTGTTTTTAATCAGTGGGTCCTACTCTTTCAGCGTGTGGGCTCCCTCTCTAATATGGTCTTCCTTGTTTGGACAGGAATGGGTTGTAATCGGACAAGTTGACATGGAAGCTCTGGTTGAAAAGCACCTTTTTACTGTGCATGACTGGGAGAAAAATTTCAAAGCACTGAAAATAAAAGGGAAAGAAGTTGAACGGCTCCCCAGGTATGAGAAGTTGATGTCCTTGTGCGGCTGTAGTTGTGATGTGGCTGGTAAGAATGCCTCTACTGAGAGGTGCTTAGTCTCTCTTGTAGATCCAACTTTCTGTCTGGGTAGGACAGTGCGGGGGATGAGAGAAGGCTGCATTCTAGGGCCTGTATGCTGAGACCTGGCTGGGTAGAACAGATTGGAGCAGAAGCTACATTCAGCTGTAGGATGAGGAGCTAGTATTTAGTACAGTCAAGCTGTATTTTGGAAGCTGCTGCTGAGAGTCTTCCGGAGACTGTAAGGCTAATGGAATTTATCTCTACCCTTCGACTATGCTTCTTCTGGGGGATGTAGCCCAGAGACACATCTAGGCACTGTTGCAAATGTAGACACAGGACTCTGAGGGGAATTTCATGATCCAGCTTTGTGAGAATGTATGCCTCTGCTGCTGAAATTGCAGCTGTCAGAGCTGTGTGTGACAATGAATTCCACGAGCACGAACGTGTCACTTAGGAAAGATAGCATCCATCATCCTTACTAACTTAGTCTCTGTTTTAGCACATGTTTGATGAGCACTGGTAACACACAGAACTTTACATAACTGTGGCAAGGAGACACCTGAGACCAAGGCATTTGCTCTGAGTGCACCATGTGTGTTTAATGACGATGTTGCGGCTGCTGTGACCTTAGTGACTGGGCTCTGTAGTTAGCAGGCGGATCTCTGTGAGTTCGAGGCCAAGCCTGGTCTACAAGAGCTAGTTCCAGGACAGGATTCAAAGCCACAGAGAAACCCTGTCTCGAAAAACCAAAAAAAATTTTCTTTTATTTTTTGAGACTGTAAGATAATTACATCATCCCCTCTCCTAACCTTTCCCATATACCTCTTGTTGCTCTCTTTGAAATTCATGACCTTTTTTTCTTTAATTGTTGTTGTGTGTGTATTCATTTAAGTACAGCCTGCTCAGTCTGTATACGTGTGTGTGTTTTCATGTGGTATTAGATACCAAGTGGTGTTCCTTAGTTGCCTGTGGTTCTTGGTGTAGGGTTGAAGCCTAGAGTGCTTTCCCCATGCGCTTTGGCATGTCTGTTGCTATTGTCCTTGTTCAGCTCTTTTCAGGCAGCCATGTGAGGTGAGACTTTAAGGGAGTGGCTTCTGACATTGCTAGGAGACAGTCTCAGGACAAACTCCTTACCTTCTGGCTCTTACGGTCTCTCCACCCTCTCTTCCTCAATGATCTCCCCGAGCTTTAGGTGTGGGAGTTGTGTTGTGATGCATCTACTGGGACTGGGTTCCACAACTCTGCGTTTGATTGGTTTGTGTGTGGTTTTCTGTGGTTGTCTCCTATTGGAGAGAGGAGGTTCCTTGATGAGCCGTGAGCACTACACGTATGTGGTGCACGGACAGATGTTTAGAATGTAGTTAGGGGCTCTGCTGGTTTAGTAAAGTGGCAGTTCCATGGTCTGATTCAGGGTCTGTGTTAGGTAGGACATGGTGACACATGCTTCTAATGCCAGCTCTGGAGGTAGATAGAGATGGGAGGGTCAAGACCAGCATCACATGAGATACCTTGTCTCAAAACAAGTAGACAGAAAGATTCACATTCTAAAGGTAGAATTCTTTTTTTCTTTTTTTTTTTTTTGGTTTTTACGAGACAGGGTTTCTCTGTATTGTTTCGGAGGCTATCGGTCCAGCCCGGCCTCGAACTCACAGAGATCCGCCTGCCTCTGCCTCCCGAGTGCTGGGATTAAAGGCGTGCGCCACCACTGCCTGGCTCTAAAGGTAGAATTCTTGAGATAAAGTATATCTCTTAAATTATGACTAAAGTGTTCTTCATAAAATTTGATTTTTTTTTTGAGATAGCATAACCCAGGCTGGCCTTGAACTCTTGTTAGTGTGGATGGTCACAAACTTGTCATCTTCCTCCCTGCACTTTCCAAGTGCTGGTGTAGAGGTGTCGCTGTGCCTGGCTTAGTCTGAATGTTTTATACTCTCAGCAACATTCATGAAAGTTCTTTTAACCTACAAATTGAAGACTAATTTAAAACCAACTGTTTTTTTTTCCATTTTTGTCAATTTTATAGGTGCAAAATGGCATTGTTGGCTTTATTGCTTAGTGTCTTTATAACCTATATTCATTCCTCATTCTGTCTATATTTGCTTTTTATTCTTATTTATATGATGACTACAAAATAATTTACTTTATACCTATGAAATAAATATATGCTGAAACAATTAGAACTTATAAATATTTAAATATATTCTCTTGGTGGTGCTTTAATCACTCATAATTTTTAAAAATGGACATATTTCATGATTAAAAATTAGTACTTTAAGCCAGGTATGGTGATAAATGCACATAATCGCAGCACTCAGGAGGCTGAGGCAGGAGGATTGTGAGTTTGAGGCCAGACTGGGAGGCCTTGTCAGACAGACAGTCACACAGGTAAACAAGGAGAGTCAGTGCTAAATGTGTTTACTCACTGGAAACCTAGGTTGTGTATAATAGGAAGTTTTTTGAATTAAATCTATATTTATGCCTCTAAAGGTTATGGTTACACTTTGATGAATTTGTTGAAACGTGTTCTAACTCACGATAACCTTTGAACCTTTGGTCCCTCAGTGCTGTCAAGGTGGACTGTCTCAACATCAACTGCAGCCCCGTGAAGACTGTGATCGATGACCTCATCCAGAAGTTATTCGATATGCTTGTTCTTTCTCTGAAGAAGTCCATCCAGAGTAAAGCTTTGTACCACTTTTGTGTTTCTATAGTTACAAAGTGTGAATTTCAATTATAGGTTAAAATTGAGTTAGGATATCTTCGTAAATAAAATGTACTCAAAGTAATTATTTTAAGGAAGTAGGAGGATTCTCATTTATTCTTTAAATGTACAAAAAATCAGGCAATTTTGTTATTGGAAGACTAACTAGTATTAATTTGTTGTATGTAATTGAGAATGGTAATAATTCTGATATAATATTTATCCTTATTTGTCTAAATGGTGAGTTGAAACATTTTAGCATTATTTAGAAGGCTGGAAATGTTTCTGATTGTTAGTAAACATAAGTAGGAAGGAATACTTTTTGGGTTTTCTTTTTTCTCAATATTTTCATTAATTACTTTTTAGATGTGTAGCGTGCTTTACCTGTATGTATAGCACACGAGTGCCTGTTGCTGTGGAGATCGGAAAAGCATGCTGGTTCCTGGAATGGTAGTTAGGAATGTTTGTGAACCTCCATGTGGGTGCTGGGAACTGAACCCAGGTTCTCTGCAGGAGCAGCCTGTGCTCTTAATTGCTGAGCTATGTCTCTGCCCCCTTTAGAAAAATTTAAATGTAATGTAAAACAACTTACCTCTCATGGGAAAAATTGTCTTAGTCTTCATTTTACACTTTAGTTATGAAGCAAGTGATAATTGAGAATGGAGTGTACTTCAGGTAGTGGTTACCTCTGAGTCCCTTGATTTAGTCATACTGAGTATTTTTTTGGTGATCTGATGTCTCATCCCTTTCAGCTCATATACATGAAATTGATACATTTGTTACTGAGGCCATGAAGATCTTAACAATTATACCTCAGTCTGTGGAAGAAATAGGCGATACAAATTTACAGTACAGTAACCTCCAGGATCGGAGGCCAGAGGTGAGACTCCAAAGCAATTATTGCCATTCTTACTTTATAGAGATGTGTAAATTAGGTGCTTTCTGTGATTTCTATGTAATCTTAACATGGTGAAGAGGTCTGTATAATGTGGTCTAACTGGGCAGCACATGATTTGACAGGTGAATGAAGTAGTATCTGTAGTACTTACTAGTCTTGTTAGGATCTCATGTATTAGGATGGCAGTAGAGGAAGCAATCCATACTCTTGTCTTGTGCAGAATATGATGTTAGAACAGAGTTTGGAGGTGACAAGGGCAAGTGCACAGTTACAGATGGGAGGCGAGGCTGGTAACAGCAGAGTCCAGAAGGGGCAAGGCAGCATTGCAGGCAGGAGGAGCAAGGCAGCATTGCAGGCAGGAGGAGTAAGGCAGCATTGCAGGCAGGAGGAGCAAGGCAGCATTGCAGGCAGGAGGAGCAAGGCAGCATTGCAGGCAGGAGGAGCAAGGCAGCATTGCAGGCAGGAGGAGCAAGGCAGCATTGCAGGCAGGAGCAAGGCAGCATTGCAGGCAGCATTGCAGGCAGGCTGAGCAAGGCAGCATTGCAGGCAGGAGGAGCAAGGCAGTATTGCAGGCAGGAGGAGCAAGGCAGCATTGCAGGCAGGCTGAGCAAGGCAGCATTGCAGGCAGGCTGAGCAAGGCAGCATTGCAGGCAGGAGGAGCAAGGCAGCATTGCAGGCAGGAGCAAGGCAGCATTGCAGGCAGGAGGAGCAAGGCAGCATTGCAGGCAGGAGCAAGGCAGCATTGCAGGCAGCTTTGCAGGCAGGAGGAGCAAGGCAGCATTGCAGGCAGGCTGAGCAAGGCAGCATTGCAGGCAGCTAGGCAGCATTGCAGGCAGGAGGAGCAAGGCAGCATTGCAGGCAGGAGGAGCAAGGCAGCATTGCAGGCAGGCTGAGCAAGGCAGCATTGCAGGCAGGAGGAGCAAGGCAGCATTGCAGGCAGGAGGAGCAAGGCAGCATTGCAGGCAGGCTGAGCAAGGCAGCATTGCAGGCAGGAGGAGCAAGGCAGCATTGCAGGCAGGAGGAGCAAGGCAGCATTGCAGGCAGGCTGAGCAAGGCAGCATTGCAGGCAGGAGGAGCAAGGCAGCATTGCAGGCAGGAGGAGCAAGGCAGCATTGCAGGCAGGAGGAGCAAGGCAGCATTGCAGGCAGCTTTCCAGGCAGGAGGAGCAAGGCAGCATTGCAGGCAGGAGGAGCAAGGCAGCATTGCAGGCAGGCTGAGCAAGGCAGCATTGCAGGCAGGCTGAGCAAGGCAGCATTGCAGGCAGGAGGAGCAAGGCAGCATTGCAGGCAGGAGCAAGGCAGCATTGCAGGCAGGAGGAGCAAGGCAGCATTGCAGGCAGGAGCAAGGCAGCATTGCAGGCAGGAGGAGCAAGGCAGCATTGCAGGCAGGAGCAAGGCAGCATTGCAGGCAGCTTTGCAGGCAGGAGGAGCAAGGCAGCATTGCAGGCAGCTTTGCAGGCAGGAGGAGCAAGGCAGCTTTGCAGGCAGGAGGAGCAAGGCAGCATTGCAGGCAGGAGGAGCAAGGCAGCATTGCAGGCAGGAGGAGCAAGGCAGCATTGCAGGCAGGCTGAGCAAGGCAGCATTGCAGGCAGGAGGAGCAAGGCAGCATTGCAGGCAGGCAGGAGCAAGGCAGCATTGCAGGCAGGAGGAGCAAGGCAGCATTGCAGGCAGGAGGAGCAAGGCAGCATTGCAGGCAGGCGGAGCAAGGCAGCATTGCAGGCAGGAGGAGCAAGGCAGCATTGCAGGCAGGAGGAGCAAGGCAGCATTGCAGGCAGGAGGAGCAAGGCAGCATTGCAGGCAGCTTTGCAGGCAGGAGGAGCAAGGCAGCATTGCAGGCAGGCTGAGCAAGGCAGCATTGCAGGCAGCTTTGCAGGCAGGAGGAGCAAGGCAGCATTGCAGGCAGGAGGAGCAAGGCAGCATTGCAGGCAGGAGGAGCAAGGCAGCATTGCAGGCAGGCTGAGCAAGGCAGCATTGCAGGCAGGAGGAGCAAGGCAGCATTGCAGGCAGGCGTGTAAAGCATTCAACTTTTGAGTCTACTTTCCCACGGATGTGCAGCCACCACTATGCAGATCTTCATCCTTTCGAGTCCTGACCTCAGTGCTCTTGATCCTGTGCTTGCTTGGTTGATCTTGGTTGTCAGTGGACACACCCAGGAGGAGAGAACCTCAGTTAAAGACCTGCTTCATAAGATTGGCCCATGGTCTTGTCTGTGGCCATTGCCTTGATTGGTAATTGAGGTGGGCCCAGCCCACCGTGGGAGGCAGGCACATCCCTAAGCAGGTGGCCTGGGCAGTTTTAGAGGAGTGACCAGTAAGCCCTGCTCCATGGCTCTGCTTAGGTTCCTCTTTGAGGGCCTGCCTTGACTCCCCTAGTGTTAGATGAAAAACATCCTTCCTCCCTAGGTTGTTTTGGTCATAGTGTTTAACCCCAGCAAGAGTAAGCAAACAAGGACATCAGTACTGTCTAACCTTTACAGATTTCAGTATGCTAACTCATCCTTGTGACTCTGGAATAAAACCTAGCTTAATTATGGTGTATAATTGAATTCAGTTGGCAAGTGTTTTTTTTCCTGAGGATTTTTATGTCTATGTTCACCAGGGAAATTAGACTATGTGTTTCTTTTTCTCTTATGTCTTTATCTGGTTATTGAGCAGTCCTTCCCTCCCTTCCCCTCCCCCTTATGTATTTATTTATTTTAAAGGCATGGATGGTTTATCATCCACGGTAGACTTGAATTTATTATGTAGTGGAGTATGACTTTGAATTTCTGGTTCTCTTGCCTTTGCCTCTCAATTTTGCATCCTTTTAACTTCTGATATTATAGTGTGTTTGTTATACCTAACAATACACATCAGAAACCTTAATGGCTGGAACTTGAACAAATTATTTAAAAACAAAAACCTCTTAAAATTTTATTTCATTTTAAAATAAAAAATCATGAAATAAGAATCAAAGTAATGAAATCTTGAGGGCCTGAAGAAATTGATCCATTGCTTCTGTTACTCCTTAGGTTTTGCCCTTGTTTCAAGAAGCTGAAGAGAAAAACAGGCTTTTGCGAACTGTGGCAGGCGGCGGGGTGGAGACAGTCACCAGTCTGAGAGCCAAGTGGGACAAATTTGAGCTGATGATGGAGAGTCACCAACTTATGATTAAAGATCAGGTGAGAGAGAGCCTGAGCTCGTCTCAGTGTGGCCGTGTGGAGTTCAGTGTGGCCCGGCTGGAGAGCTCTGTTGCTGTTGGGACTGGCCTCCTCCGTTTTTCTACCATGGCCCCATGCTGTATGTGACGACGGTGCCACAGGAGCGTCTTCTTGATAACGCTTCTCTGCACATGGAAATGAGGCCTCTCTGTGCTGTGCTCTGTCTGAGACCCACACTTGTTCACTGAAATTCCCGCCGTCTCCGCCATCCCCGAGCTGTTGTCTAGGGTGTTTTACTGTCCCCTTGCTCTTTAGTGGGAAGGAGAGAGGAGAGGGTGCCGTCTGGCTTCTGAGGCACAGCCTGAGGCCACACACACCTGTCTGCACTGCATCTCTTGTTGACTGGCTAGTCTCAGCTCACGGCTGCAGAAGGCGGGGATAGCCTCCTTAGGTTAGAACTGGTGTGCGTAGGTGGAGCAGTAGGCTTTGGAATTGTTTATTTTTATTTTATGTGTGTTTGCCTACATGTGTGTCTGTGCGCTTGTGATCCTGGAGGTCCAGACAGAATGTTGGATCCACTAGAACTGAAGTTGCAGATGACTGTGAACCATCTAGTTGGTGCTGGGAATCCTAGGTTCTCAGAAAGAGCAGCCATCCTTCCAGCCCCTGACTGTTTTTAAAGTGCGTCATCCCCCTGGTTGATAATTGTAGGTGTGCTGTGAACTACATGAATTCTTGAGTGTTTATAGTTGCCACTTATTTCTCATTAGTGTAAATTTTGTTCTAAGTTTTGGTATGACTGTTTTATTATAGTTGGAATTGACAAGATTTAAAAACAGTCTTTCAGTGTTGACATTTTTCTCACTTTTAAATAAAAATGCTGAAGGGTACAAATGTGAGGGCTGCGGTTTTCCCGTGTGCTAAGTCCTTTGAACCCTGCTTACAGATCGAAGTGATGAAAGGGAATGTGAAGTCACGCCTTCAGATCTATTACCAAGAGCTGGAGAAGTTTAAAGCCCGTTGGGATCAGCTGAAACCTGGTGATGACATTATTGAAACTGGCCAACCATGTACTCTGGATCAAAGCGCAAAGTCTATAAAGGAGAAAAAAATTGAGTTTGATGATCTTGAAGTCATAAGGAAAAAGCTAGTGTAAGTTTTTTGTTTTGTTTTCTTTTTAATTTATGATGCTTATTGTGAAAAACATTTTATGTCTTTGTACTAGGCTTCCTATCTGTAATTAGAACTGTTATTTAATACCTTCCTTTACAAACCTCAGAAAATTTCAGGCTGCAATCAACCCATTATACACCTTATTCATAAACTTTAGAAAATTTAAGACTGCACACAACCTGTTATACCATTGCACTCATAGGTGCTGTGCTTGACCTATGTAAAGACTAAGATAAATTCAAAAAGACTCAAGAGATTAAAACATTAAATTAGCTTACATATGAAGTTCAGGGGCTATAATATTTATTGTTTTGATCTCATCCTATTTTAAAATGGAGTATTTAATTTTAAGGACAATACTGCTAATGCCTCTTTGAAAAATGAGTTTGGGTATTGGGGAAATGAGAACTTTTACAAGCATGGAGTTATACTTGAATCCTCAGTTCTCTGTAACACAAATAAATAAAAGACCCAGAGACAGATATTGGGGTTCAAACTTCAAGCTAGTATCAGGGAAGCAAAGCAGCGGGCCACCAGCTTCTTACCTTTACCTCAGGCTGACTGGGCTGAACCTGTCTGCTCTCGCCAAGCCTCAGACTACAACGTCTCCTCAGTGCGGCTGGAGAATGAATGCCTCCTACTGATCCCTTGCTCCTGTTTTTTATACCCCTCTAGTGCTGGGATTAGAGGTGTGAACTGTAATTCTCTGTTAGACTGATTCACTCTTATGTAGATCTGAGAGACTTTGGACTCACAAAGATCTGTCTACCTTGTAATCATGAGTCCTAGGATTAAAGGTGTGTACTACCACCTCTTAGTTTCTGAGTACTGGGATTAAAGGTGTGTATCATCTCTGGGTAATCTTATAACTTGAGGCTGACTTTATTTTTCTGAATAGTCAGTCAAGCTTTAATAAATCATAAATAATATATCACTGTAGCTCTTCACGGAGGTGGGACGTGGCTTGTACAATTGTTTGAAGCACATAGATAGGGATAATGCTCAGGCAGGATGACTGGCTGAGCCTATCCACAAAACACTAGAAGTGCAGATTCAGGGAGAAAACATTTCTCAGAAGAATGGAGAGTGGTAGAAGAGGATGTCTGAGATACCTCTGTGGTACACACACAAACACACTCACACACACACTCAAACACACACACACACACTCACTCACCCACACCCCCACACACTCACACACCACACACACTCACACACCCACACTCACACACTCACACACACACTCACACACCACACACACACTCACACACACACACACACACACACAGAGGAATCTAGTCTAATGAGTAAAAAGACACAGAAAACATGTTGCTGACTCATCTTAATAGTCATGTCAAGTGTTGATTTGTGCGGTGTTTTACATATGGCCTATGTGGGTAAATGTACCCTAAGATGAGTGAGTAGACATTTTCTATCACACCTATTAAATGTTAAATGGTAGTATACCTATTAGATTATGAATGTCTCAAATCAAATGAGAAGCTATTTTGTGATGTCAGTCCATAGACATAAGAAGTTAACATTGAGTATATATTATAAACATAAAAGTATCTTTACATGTTCTGTCTTACTTGATGCCTTTGAAAACGTTCTCATCGCATGAGTAAAGTTCAGGCCTCACATAAAGTAGGCAAGGAGTGTGGCTAAGTAAGTTAATATCTGACAGCTTTTCCCTTTGTATGACCTCGGAGTTTTGATATTTATTTCTGCAGTGATGACTGCCACCATTTTGGACTTGAAGAGCCCAACTTCTCTCTGGCATATAGCATCTCTAAGGACATTGAGAGCTGTGCACAAATTTGGGCTCTTTATGAGGAGTTCCAGCAAGGTCTCCAGGAAATGGCCAGTGAAGACTGGATTACTTACCGGTTTGATTCTAAAGCGATATTTATGTTCCTATAATTAGTGCATTTTTAGAGGAAGTGCGGATTTTAATGTGTTAAGTTTTCTTACAGGACTAAGACGTACCTGTTTGAGGAGTTTCTGATGAACTGGCATGACAGACTGAGGAAGGTGGAAGAGCACTCAGTCATGACAGTGAAGTTGCAGTCAGAAGTTGACAGATACAAAGTAAGGGTGCTTTCTTTACTGACACCTGAAAGTGGTGTTTGCAGCCACTGTTTATCTTTTTATCATTTATTGTCTGAACCTAAATTTATTTTCCAGTTAACTTGGGGAAATAACAAATTATAAAAATTATGTAGTTCTGCTACCAGCTGCAAAGCAATGTAACTATGGAATTTAAAGTTTTTTTTAATGGCTTGTGAGTCAGGGTCTCTCTGTGTAGTTCTGACTGTCTTGGAACTCACTCTGTAGACCATGATGGCCTCAAACCTGGAGATCAGCCTGACTCTGTCTCCCATGTGCTGGGATTAAAGGTGTGCAGCACCACTGCCCAGCCAGTCTTTGTTTTTGTGTCAGTAGGGATTATACATAGGGTTTTGTGCAATAATGGTTAAACCTAGGGTCAGACAAATGCTGAACCAACTGAGCTATGTCCCATAGGACTTGTAGCTCCTGCTAGAGTGTTTGTGTTCTAGAAGGCAGGGGTATATTCTGTCATGTTTTAAGATATATTAAACTACAAATGTGATGTGTTACAGTAATCTTCAATAAACAACTTTATATAATTCTACTTAAGACTCTGATTGCAAGATCACTAAATAGCAGTAATTAAAAATTACTGATGAAGCTGCATTAAGATGAACATGGAAAACTTGTATTTTGCAAGGACATAAACATATGTTAAGTCTGATCTTTACTTTCTTTTTCTAACAGATTATAATTCCTATCTTGAAATATATAAGAGGGGAACATCTTTCTCCAGACCACTGGCTTGACCTTTTTCGTCTGCTTGGCCTTCCTCGAGGGACCAGTCTAGAGAAGTTACTGTTTGGCGACCTGCTCCGAGTTGCTGATACGATTGTGGAGAAGGCCTCAGACCTTAAAGTGAGACTCGGCCTCTGCTGATCCTTCTCATTTAGCATGTGTTCTTCCTGTGAAGCAGGAACCGTGTCTGTAGTTCCGTATCCTTGGTTGGTAATGCATCCTATCTGTTTGGACCTGCTAGATGAGATTATAGAAACATGAGTAGAGGCCCCTCCTAGAGAAGGGAAAGTAGGAACTCTTAGTACTTCTCTAGAGAAGGAGGTCAGCTGCAGGAAGCTAGTAAATGAGAGTCCTGTCACATGCAGTGTGCGTGTGGTCATGTGAGGACTGTGAGCAGAAGCTAGAGGACAAGAGGCCTTGCAGGTAAACTAGAAACCAGCAGGTTACTAACCATGGCTGGACAATGTCTCAAGGAACATGAGATTGCACAGTTTGGGGGATATTCAATCACACTGTGAACCCCAAGTTTGCATGTGCACTAATGAAATAAAATTAACCTTGGGTCAGGAGATTGAGTTAGCAACTAGTTGACAGAAAGTAATAGAGAGCATCAGAGGGCATCTGGAAGAGATAGAGATAGGCACAGGAAGTAGTAGGGAGGGGTTTGCAGTGGTGAGGCTTTCTTAGTTTTGGCAGATGGGAAGGATGTGAGTATGATTTGGGGGATGCCAGCAAAGAGAGAAAGGTTAGCTGGTTGCTGCTCAACCTCTCTGAGCTTGCTAGTGTTCACCCCAGCCTTGATTCTCGAGTCTTATTCATGAACAGAATGATAGAGATTCAGTTAAAGCTATGCCTGCAGGAACAGAATTCCCACCATGTTGTGGCCTGAGCAGCCGGGCCACTGCCAGAGGAGCAGGCTGGTAACTCCGGAGAGTCATTTGCTGGCTGAAATAGCAGTAGATTAAGGTGCAGCTACTGTGCTGAAGATAAAACAATACACAGTTCTCTCAGGAGCTGTGTTTTGTTCACTAGTGATAAAATAGAATGCTTCTGATGCCTCATTATTTTAGCTCCTATAAAAATGTAAAGCTTTATGTTTGCTAATAACCCTAGAACATAGTTGTTCATCTGCGAGATTGTGACGGGACTCCTGCACAAAGGAGCTGTCGTTGCTAATCACATCAGATGCAGAAGAGGCTACAGTAAGGTTTCTGTAATATTCTGATTGTCCTAGGTTCCCACATTTTGGCCTTTTCTTTTGGCAACTTTCAGTTGTGGAAATTTTATTTTTTTCTTTTTCTATTTTTAATTGCATGTGCCCTGTGCTCTAAGTGTGTGTTGTGCATGTGCTCATGTGCATGCTTGTGGGGGCATGAAGTTGGTGCCAGGTGTGTTTCCTTTAGCCTCCCTCATGATGTTGTGAGACAGGGTCACTTGTTGGACGTGGAGCTCACCAGTTGGGTGGGCTGGCTGGCTGGCAGGCCTCAGGGATCCTCCAGTCCCCACAGACTGGTTCTGGCTTTACAGATGTGGGCTGCTGTGCCTGGCCTTTATGTGGGCACTGGGCATCCAGACTTAGCATTCTATCTGCTAAGCCCTAGCTTCTCCCTGAACTTCAGACATGAACAGCATAAAGCAGAAGTTTGTATATATTTGATCATGTGAACATTAATGCTTAATATCTAATATGCATGAAACAATATGCAGTTATTTTCTAGGATTAAATGTAAAAATGTATCTAACTTTTTGCTAATGGTAGAACTCCATATACTATTTTTTTTAATAAGACTATGTATGTTTGTGTGTACCTATGTATGTATATGCTTATTTTTGTTACGGTACAGATTGAGACAATCTCATGCAGTCTTATCTGGCCTTCCATTGTGCTGCTGGAGAGGATATGGAATTCCTTGACCCTCCTACCTCCACCTCTCACGGCTAGGATTACAGGCTTGGACTACCATACCCCACTACAGCACACTTCTTAGGATTTATTCATGGGATAATTAATTTTGAAATAACAAGTATTAATCTTTCATGTTAATAGGATTTGAATAGTCGGGCACAAGGGGAAGTTACTATCAGAGAAGCTTTGCGTGAACTTGATCTGTGGGGAGTTGGAGCCGTGTTCTCACTGATCGATTATGAAGACAGCCAGAATCGAACTATCAAGCTGATTAAAGACTGGAAAGACATAGTCAACCAGGTTGGAGACAATAGATGTCTTCTTCAGTCCTTAAAAGATTCTCCATATTACAAAGGATTTGAAGATAAAGTGTCAATTTGGGAAAGAAAACTTGCACAGTTAGATGAGTACCTGCAAAATTTAAATCATATTCAGAGGAAATGGGTTTATTTGGAGCCCATTTTTGGCCGTGGAGCTTTGCCTAAAGAACAGACACGCTTCAACAAAGTTGATGAAGACTTTAGGTCAGTACAGCTGTGGAAACATAGGCATATGATGATATTTTACTCACGTTGTATAAAGTGCTTGCTTAGAACAAGTGATTCCTTTCACATCCTTTTGGTCCTGAGTGTACTCAGCCTTCTGCCGAGCTGTTTCCTCTTCGAGGGTTTTCTTTCTGAAGCACTTTGGTCTGGTCCATATCTTTCCCATCCTTCATGTATGTGCTTAGATTGCGTTCCCCTTGTTTCCGGTGTGGTAGGCAGCCTCCCTGAGGACTGAGGAAGGCTCTGCCATCTTCACTGGTGGTGGAATCATTTCCTTCTGTTTGCTGAGACTTTGCATACACGTACAAGCCATGCTCAAGAATTCTTCCAAGCTGTAAAACTCCCAAACACCCTCAGACAATGGGTGAACCGAGTTCGCCATCTCACACCCAGCACCATTCACCAGTATTCTTTCTCGTCTGCCCCAGGAATTGTGCCCACTGGCTGCCGCTTGCAGGACATAAGGGGTCTCTTAGTGTCTTTTATCTCCTCCAGTCCCAAACCAGTTGTTTATAGCTTTATCTCTCACATATCTGCTACATTAGCCTTCTGACTTGTTCTTCTTGAAGTTTTTCACGGGATAGCAAGATTTTATTGCTGTTATTAAACTTTTGTATGTGTGGCGACCCATTGCACTACAGAGAAAGCATATGTGTCCCTTGCCATCTCTCCAGCCTCTGCTGCTTTCCTTCAGTGGTTTAGGTACATGTAGCTGTTTCCCAGGACCTCAGTCTTAAGACTCTCCCTCTGTTTGTTCATCATGCATATCTCATCTTGGATCACTTCTCCAGAGAAGCCTAAGTCACAGTATTAGTCACTGTGCCAACACTGTGTACCTTTTCTTCCTGGTGTTTATGATACTTAGGTATGTTAAAACATTGTTTAATGTCCTTCTGTTTGACTGAACCATTAGGTTTAGGACATGAGACTTAATATTACTGAATGAATAAATGAATGGAGAGGATTTATAATATTTGATGGAAAACTTACAATGACATTAATTTTAGCATGGTTTATTAGAAGCTTAATAAATTATTAATTATAAATATGAAATAAATTTTATTTTGTAGATCAATAATGATGGACATCAAGAAAGACAATAGAGTCACCACATTGACTACTCATGCAGGAATCCGAAATGCTCTGCTAACAATACTTGATCAACTTCAGAGATGTCAGAAATCCTTAAATGAATTTTTGGAGGCATGTCTGCTTTTTTTTTTTTTTTTTTTTTTTGGTTTTTATGAGAGAAGGTTTCTCTGTATTGTTTTGGAGGCTGTCGGTTCAGCCCGGCCTCGAACTCACAGAGATCCACCTGCCTCTGCCTCCCGAGTGCTGGGATTAAAGGCGTGCGCCACCACCGCCCGGCCATGTCTGCTTATTTTTTAAGCCTTAACAAATTGTAACATATTCACTATCTTAATTATTGGAAAGAGAAAAAGCTTTCTCTTCTTTTTCTTTTCATAGGAGAAACGGTCAGCATTCCCAAGGTTTTATTTTATTGGCGATGATGACTTGTTAGAAATCCTGGGCCAGTCCACTAACCCGTCAGTGATTCAATCCCACCTGAAGAAGCTGTTTGCCGGTAGGAGTAAACATTCTGTCAACCACTGCTGAGTTTTAGTTGTCCCTTCACTAAACCCACTTCATCCCCCCAACTCTCAGCAGGGGTGATTCAAGCTAGTAAATTAACAAGTACCGCATGTCCTGTGTGGCAGTCCTTTGAGGGACCTAAGTATGTGGTGCCATGACGCTGTCTGTGAGGGAAGTCAGCTCGGTTTGGGCTGTGAGGGACAAATGATGCAATCTGAAAAGGTAGAGGTGTTAATTGAGAGAAAGGTCACTGGGCAGAGGGCAGATCTGAAAAGGTAGAGGTGTTAATTGAGAGAAAGGTCACTGGGCAGAGGGCAGAGGTGGGCAAGGTTGGGGCGTAGAAGGGAATATTGGGGATGAGAGACCCTGGAGCTGAGATTTCTGGTGGACTACTATTGTCCACAGAGAGACTCTAGGGGACATTCAAAGCTGGGGGTTGTCTGTATAGTAGCAGTTAAGCAACAGGAATAGGAACAGTCACTCATTGAAAAATTTGTGCCATTTGTGTTGTTGCTGTTGATTCACTTTAGTTGGGTACTTTTGGCAAATCATAGGTGTGTGGGCTGATATCGGGGTCTTCATTTCAATTCCATTGGTCCACCTTTCTGTTTTTATGCCAATACCAAGCTGTTTTCATTACTATAACTCTGTAGTAGAGCTTGAAATCAGGGATGGGGATGTGTCCAGATGATTTTTATTTTTATTTTTTTGAGACAGGATTTCTCTGTATTGCTTTGGAGGGCTGTCCTGAAACTCACTTTGTAGATCAGGCTGGCCTCGAACTCACAGAGATCCACCTGCCTCTGCCTCCTGAGTGCTGGGATTAAAGACGTGCACCACTACTGCCCAGCCCCCAGATGATATTTTATTGTACAGGGTTATTTTGGCTATCCTGGGTTTTTTGTTTGTCCATATGAAGTTAAGTATTTCTCTTTTGAGGTCTGTGAAGAATTGTGCTTGGATTTTGATGGGGATTGCATTGAATCTGTAGATTACTTTTGGTAGGATTGCCATTTTTACTATATTGATCCTACCTATCCAAGAACATGGGAGATCTTTACATTTACTGATATCTTCTTTAATTTCTTTCTTTAAAGACAAAGTGTTTTAATTGGGGTCTTTTGCTTGTTTGGTTAGAGTTACCCCAAGATATTTTATGTTATTTGTGGCTATTGTGAAGGGTGATGTTTCTCTGATTTCCTTCTCAGCCTGTTTGTAATCTGTATATAGGAGGACTACTGAGTTAATTTTTTTGAGTTAATCTTGTATCCTCTACATTACTGAAGTGTTTATCAGTTGTGGGAGCTCTCTGGTAGAATTTTGGGGGTCAGCGAATAGTGACAGTTTGTATTCCTTTGATCTCCTTTATCTTGAAAGGGTGTTGAATTTTGTCAAAGGCTTCTTCAGCATTTAGTGAGATGAATGTGTTTTTTTTTTTCTTTCAGATTGTTTATATGGTGGATTACATTGACAGATTTTCATATGTTGAACTATCCCTGGGACGAATCCTACTTGGTCATGGTGGATGATTTTTCTGATGTGTGCTTGAATTTTTGCATCTGTTCATGAGGGAAATTGGTCTCTAATTCTCTTTCTTAGTTGTGTCTTTGTAGTTTGGGTATCAATATAATAGCTTCATGAAAGAGTTTGGCAATGTTCATTTTATTACGATTGTGTGGAATAATTTGAGGAGTATTGGTATTAGATCTTCTTTGAACATGTGGTAGGATTCTGCACTGAGTCCATCTGGCCCTGGACTTATTTTGGTTGGGAAGATGATTGATAACTGTTCCTATTTCCGTAGGGGTTATAGGTGTATTTAAGTTGTTTTCTGTTCTTGATTTAATTTTGGTATGTAGTACTTATCTAGAACATTGTCCATCTCCTTAAAGTTTTCCAGTTTTGTGGAGTACAGGTGTTTGAAGTATGACCTAATGATTCTCTGGATGTCCTCAGTGTCTGTTGTTATGTCCCCCTTTTTGTTTCTGATTTTGTTAATTTGGATATTCTCTCTCTGCCCTTTGGTTAGTTTGGGTAAAGGTTTGTCTGTTTTGTTGAATTTCTCAATGAACCAACTCTGTGTTTCATTGATTCTTTGTATTATTTTGTTTCCACTTTATTGATTTAAGCCCTCAATTTGACTATTTCTTGCATCTATTCCTTCTGGGTGAGTTTGCTTCTTTTTGTTTTAGTCCTTTTAATTGTTTTGTTAATTCACTAGTGTGGGATTTTCCCAGATCCTTTATGTAGGCATTTAGTGCTATGAACTTTCCTCTCATCACTGCTTTCATTGTGTCCCATAAGTTTGGCTATGTTGTGAGATCATTTCCATTAAATTTTAGGAAGACTTTTATTTCTTCCTTGACCCAGTAGTGGTTCAGTTGATCGTTGTTCAGTTTCCATATTTGGGCTTTTTGAAATTAATGTTGCTGTTGAATTCTAACTTTCAGCTGTAGTGATCTGATAGGGTACAGGGGTTTATTTTGGTATCAGTTGAGGTTTGCTTTGTTACCAAATACGTGTTCGAGTTTTGAGAGGAAAGGTTCCATGAAGTGCTGAAAAGAAGGTATATTCTTTTGTGTTTGGGTGGAATGTTCTATAGATGTCTGTTAAGCCCATTTGAGTCATAACCTCTGTTAGTTCCCTTATTTCTCTGTTAAGCTTCTGTCTGGCAGATCTGTCCAGTGGTGAGAGTGGGTTGTTGAAGTCTCTCACCAGTAGTGTGTGGGGCTTGATTTGTGGTTTAAGCTTCAGTAATGCTTCTTTTACAAATGCAGGAGCCCTTGTGTTTGGGGCATAAATTTTCACAATTGAGATTTCCTCTTGATGGTTTTTTTTCCTGCGATGAATATGAAATGCCCCCCCCCTTTTAATGATTTTAGTTCGAAGCCTAGTTTGTTCAATATTAGGATAGCTATACCAGCTTGTTTCTTAGATCCATTTGGTTGGAAAATTTTTTCCCAGTCCTTTACTCTGAGATGATGTCTGTCTGTGAGGTTGAGGTGTGTTTCTTGTATGCAGCAGAAGGATGGATTCTGTTTTCATATCCAATCTGTTAGCCTGTGTCTTTTTATAGGTGAATTGAGACCATTTATGTTAATGGATATTAATGACCAGTGATTGCTAGCTCCTATTATTTTTGTTTTGTTGTTGGTGATGACATTGTGTGTTCAGTTCCCTTCTTTGGGTCTGCTGCTGTGAGCTCATCTATTTCCTGTGTTCCTGTGGACGTAGGTGATTTCCTTGGGTTGGAATTTTTCTTTATGGATAGGTATTTTTAAATTTGGTTTTATCTTAGAATATCTTGTTTTCTCCATCTATGGTTATTGAAAACTTTGCTGGGTAAAGAGGTCTGAGCTGGCGTTCATCGTGCCTTAGTGTCTACATAACCTCTGACAAGGACCTTCTGGCTTTCATTGTTTCCAAGAGAAGTCAGGTGTAATTCTGACAGGTCTGCCTTTATATGTTACCTGGCTCTTTTCCTTTGCAGCTCTTAATATTCTTTCTTTATTCTGTATGCTTATTGTTTTGATTATTATATGGCCAGGGGACTTTTGTTTTTGTTTTTTGTTTTTTTTTTTGGTTCAGTCTATTTGATGTTCTGTAAGCCTCTTGAATCTCCATAGGCATGTCCTTCTTTAGGTTAGGGAAGTTTTCTTCTATGATTTGGTTGAATTTATTTTCTGTGCATTTGATTTGGACTTCTCCTTCTTCTATACGTATTATTCTTAGGTTTGGTCTTTTCATGATGTCCCAGATTTCCTGCATGTTTTGTGTTAAGGATTTGTTTAATTTAAGATTTCCTTTGACCGAAGAATCTGTCTCCTCCAAGTTTTCTTCAGTAGTTGAGATTCTGTCTTCCATCTCTTGTATTCTGTTGTTTATGCTTGCATTGGGATCGTTTACTCAGTTTTTCCATTTCCAGAATTCCCTCAGTTGATGTTTACTTTATTGCCTCTATTTAAATTTCATGTCTTGAATTGTTTCCTTCACTTGTTTGATCACTTTTTCTTGGTTATCTTTAAGGGATTTGTTGATATCTTCCAATTTTTTGTTTTGTCTTTTCCTCCATTTCTTTAAGAGAATTTTTCGTTTGCTCTTTAAGGGCCTCAGTCATCCTTATAAAGTTATTTTTAGGTTGTTTTCTTCTGCTCATCTGTGTTGGGATGTTCAGGTCTCACTGTTGCAGCAGCACTAGTTTCTGATGGTGCCACATTGCTCTTTATACCGTTTATTGTGCTCTTACCTTGTTGTCTATGCATCTCTGCCCCTAATCAGTATAGGTGGAGCTTTGCTGCAGGGGGCTCTCCTTCTCCAGTTGGTATAGTTGGGGGCTGTGGCTCCATTGACGGCTCCCTCAGATACCAGAAGAGCAGAGCTTCCGGTGAACGCTCCTCCTGAGGGAAGTGGGCCCAGTGCTCAGATGGTCACTCCTTGAGGTGCAGGTGGGGCTACAGCTCCGGTGGACGCTCCTCACTTTGGAGGTGTAGATGGGGCTGAGTCGATGTAGCAGTTGGGTATCTTCCACCGAGAAATGGCAGTGGATGCTGGCTGGGACACAGGTGCTCTTTCCCAGAGGAAATTTTTGCAGTAGTTTCTGGAAGCCACTGCTGGAAAGTGCTGCTGTTACTTCAGTGGGCGATCATTCCTTGCTCCTGGGGCTGAGATTGGAGTCTCCCTCTGACACTGCTCCCGGTTCTGAGGCTCGTGGCTCCCCTGACAGTGCTCCAGTCCTGAAGCTCAGGCCTTCTGATGCTGCTCTTGGGTCTGAGACTGGGGCCTTCCTCTGATGCTGCTCTTGGGTCTGAGACTGAGGCCTTCCTCTGATGCTGCTCTGTATATGTGTTTTTAAAAAACAGCTGTATTTTTAGTTAAGATAAATGTATACTTATGCTTTGTGTGAAATGCCTAAGTCATAGTTCAAAGAGATTGTAACATTCTAGTCCACTGCCTAGAATGTACTAGAGTTAACCATTCTGATAGATTGCTGTGCATTAGTTGATTAGAGTGCATAAAATTTTTCATGGAAATAATGAGATTGAATGAATAAGCATACATACAAGCCAGGTATCTATATAAATAGTAGAATGATCAATAAATGGTGTTATGATTAGATGCTAATACAATATTTAAAATTAGTTATAAGAATACCCAGCAAGAATATTTTTTTCCTTCATTAAAACATTTAAATATGAAGGTTGCCACTATATATGTTATACCATGTACATTGTTTATGATGCTTGTATCTATTTGAGTATATAATATTGTGGTGGTGGCGGTGGTTTGTGTGTATGTGTGGTATGTGTGTGAGTTTGTAGCATATTCATCGTATCTTTTAATTCTTTGTCTGTATGCTGTTACTTTCAGTTAGGTATTGTGTGTGTGGTGCTGGGGGTGTAATCCAGAGCCTTGTGCTTGCTGGGATAGTGCTGTGTGCCCATACACCCTCCGCCCAAGTGTTGCTTTTATGTTGTAGGCATTAACAGTGTGTGCTTTGATGAGGAGTCCAAACACATAACTGCAATGAAGTCGCTAGAGGGAGAAGTTGTACCTTTTAAAAATAAAGTTCTCCTATCAAATAATGTAGAGGTGAGCAGTTCTATTTCATGAAATGCACCCTATGAGATTTGCATCAATTAATTGAGTCAACTTGTAAGGTAGAATTGGTTAATTTAGGCCTTCAGGAAACTCATCCCTTATCTTCAAAAATATTTGGCTTTGTGAGCTCCCAAAAGTTGTGATATTGAAAGGAACAGATTTTTGGTTTTGAAATTTAGCATTTAATTCTGTAAAGAACTGTAGTTCTTGGATATGAATCTTAGCTACATATTGTGTCAGCTCTGTGACTGAGGGGCCATTCTCTTACAGGGCAATGGGAATCTTAAATGTTGTGCAAAGACGTCCTTTGAAAATCAAATGGAATACATAGTTTGTGAAACATTTAATACGTCTTTTTTTTTTGTATGAGTTTTATGAGATTATTTGGGTGAACAAGTTGACACTAGCAGTAGGTTGTATCACTTTGATTTGTAATCTTCAGGCTCGGTTACTTCTGGCTAGGTCAATATTCTATTGGATTTCAAGTATTTCCATCAGGTGATTGAACCCAGCACTGATGTTTGCCAAGAAGCCGCCATCGTTTGTTATGAGTTTTGTGTTTTTCTTTCTCAGTTGGCCCAGTGGAGGGAGGGAGGAGCTTAGATCAAGGTATGGACTAGATCAGTTATGGCAGTAAAGTGGAAGCTGGGGTTGTGGGAGCTCCTGTGATTATCAGAGCATCTCCGTGGCCCATACCAAGAGATTCCTTCTTTACAGACAGGGTCTTGTTAAGCTTCGGCTAGCCTGGTGCTCGTGTAGACCAGGTTGGACTTATGTCAGTTCCCCTGCCTCAGTCTCTTGAGCAGAATGCTACACCAAGCTTCCGATTTTTAGCTTTTAACTTCAGTGACCTCAGACTGTTTTCAGTACTGGCAAGTGCCTGCACATGAGAGGAAAACTGCAGCCTAGAGAGAGCAGAAGAGGGGGTGGAGACCGGAACTGCAGGTTTTGTGCACGTGTTTTCGTATGACAGACGTTAAGTCTGGCTGATAGTTGTTACTTTGCAGCTATCAGTATTTAACCGTGTAGGGAAGCCGTGGGCAGTGCTGAGAACAAGCTGGGCCTTGTGCAGCCTGAGCATGGTCTGTCCCTGAGTTTCTCTCTGCACATTTTAACTCCGTTTTACTTACTCTAATCAAGTAAGTGGATAAGTGTGTTAGTGGGACAGTGAAACAAAATCAGCTTAAAAGGCAGCCTGGTCCCTCCTGTAGTGTATTCATCCAGACGAGACAATCCCTTCTGTGGTTGAACTTTATGAATCACTGGACCACCAGGAGACTCAGCCTGGAACTTTGCTAGTTTGCCATGATAGTGAATTGGCTAGGCTCCTTTCGGAATGTCTGCATAGTTTATTATATCAGATCAGCTGGGGGCACTAAGTAGTCAGTACTCATACCCAGGTGTGAGTGTTCACACTCAACATCCTCTCAAGTGAGAAGAAACAAAACAAAACCGCCTGTCTCAAATTATCTAAGTGATAAAGAGTGATGTAGTACACAGTGCATTCAAGTAGTGCGGTCTCTAAGAATTCACACCCTGTCTGCACGGAAAGAAGTGGTTAGATAGAGACTGTTGATTTCACAACTCATACATATTATTTTCCCCATTCACTTTCAGGCATGGTTGAATGATTTGGCTTTGGAAATGAAGCAAACTTTGAAACAATTGTTGAAAGAATGTGTTACTGCTGGGCGGAGTTCACAAGGTGCAATCGACCCGTCTTTGTTCCCTTCCCAGGTGAGGGAACCTTGTCTGGGGTGTGGTAGGCATGGGCCAGCTGATTCAGATAACTGGTGTTTATATCCAGTACTTAACAACAATGAACATCTCTTTAAAAACCTGAACACCAAGGAGTATGAAGCAATAGGATGTTTGCAGGCTCCATCACGTCCCTGGGGGGAAGGTGAGGGGGAGGGACTTCGGCAGAAGCTGATAAGTCCTTGTGGCTGAAGAGGAGGGTTTGTACTGCTGCCAGACCTCTCTGCCCTTCTCATGGGGTCATCTCAGACGCTGGAGCTGGGAGGAACTTAGTTGAAATACGGTAACACTGAGCTGGAGTTGTAGCTGGGAGCCTCAAAGCCAGGCCACACGGTGGGTTATAGAGGTGGCTGCTAGCAGTGTTCACCGCAGTGCACACCTGCAACGCTGGATCCCAGACACTACACCTCAGAGACCTTGTTCTGGGCTGTGGAATGGGGGAGCACCCGGGAAGGCTGTGTTCAGGGTGCTGCTTTGTTTAGGATTTGGCCAGACTAATGTTAGCAGGTTAGGTCTTTAGCAGTTTAGCTCTTAGGTAAGCATTGAAATGCATGTAAGTTCTCACAGGACAGTCATCTTGCCACCAAGCCTGATGATTTGAGTGTGATTCCTGGAGCACACAGGGTGGATGGGAAGAACTAACTTGTGGGAGTTATCTTCTGAATTCCACACGTGTGCTGTGGTGTGCACATATGTATGGGCATTCACAATACTGCTTTTGCAAAACAGAATAGAAGTTATAGCAGAGGATCTGTCCTCAGCCCCTCCAGTCCAAACAACTTCCAGTGGTTTTCCCTGAGAAGGTGGAAACAGTGATACTAGGATCCATTTCATGTGTATCTGAAGTCATTTTTTCCTAAAATCTTTTAGGATTGTTTGAATCTAGTTTTTGTATTTCATTGTTCATAGTTCTGGAACTGGTTCTGAGGTAGAGTTTGAAAACTAGGTTAATTTTTAAGGTTTTTAGTAGTAGTTTAAACAAAAACAAGGATGTATGTATACAGAAAGGACCAGAAATTGAAATACCTATGCACTGGAATTCATACTGAAGTATAGAATACAAAATGACTTAGTCTCTTTTAAATCCTGAACTGCCTGAGCTTAGCTAGAAGCTAGAACATTTAGTGAAACCAGAATAACATTTCATGTGGCAAACCTTTTCCTTGGGTAAATTTTAGCTAGGAGATTTTATATGTATACATATATGTATAATTCCTGTCATTCTTATATTACAGTGTGAAGATGGAAGTTGATTTTTTCATTTCGTGTTTTGTCTAGTAATATATATATATATATATATATATATGTATGTATGTATGTATGTATTTGTAGGACAGAGAAGCACAAGCAGGACTTTACCCACGCAGGACTTTACCCACATGAAGAATAATTTCTCTTACTCTTTAACAGATACTGTGCTTGGCAGAGCAGATCAAGTTTACTGAAGATGTAGAAAATGCCATCAAAGACCACAGCCTCCACCAGATTGAAACACAGCTGGTGTCTAAACTGGAGCGCTACACCAGTGTTGACACAAGCTCTGAGGACCCAGGGAACTCAGGTATGAAGCCCGTGAGCTTCCTGTTGGTGTCTGTCTTACCCATCTGTCTGAGTGCCTTGTACCCCAATCCTCCTCCAGTGCTTATAGAACACTTAAGGGCCCTCCCTCCCTCCCTCCCTCCCTCCCTCCCTCCCTCCCTCCCTCCCTCCCTCCCTCCCTCCCTCTCTTATTCCCTCCTTCCTTCCCTCCTCCCTCCCTCCCTTCCTTCCTTTCTTTTTCTTACTTTTTCAAGACATGGTTTCTCTGTACAGCATTGGCTTTTCTGGGATTGTTCTGTAGACTAGGCTGGCCTCAAACTCAAGAGATCTGCCTGCCTCAGTCTGCCAAGTGCTGGGATTACAAGTGTGTCACCATGCCTGGCTTATACTTAACTTTATCTTGAACTCAAGTCAGTGTGTACTACTTGAGGTAGAAAGTTGAAGCTTTACCTCCATACATTTCTTTATCCTTCCCTCCTGTTATATTTATATATACTGACACTCCATGAGATTGTAATTTTTGCTTTTAACTCTAAGATGCAGTTTAAAGAGTTGAGAGGAAAAGATTAATCGACCTGGTATACCTCAGTGCATACTTAGGCTTGCATTTTTTCCATCTCAATAACTTTTAAGCGTTTGTTTCATAGTAGGTTTACCAGCTATTAGTGTGCACCCTAAGAATGTCCTCCTCCACCTTTGTTTATGACGGGTGTTTCATTGTTGTTGGGGGTTAGCAGTTCATTTCTTCCAACGTTTTGAAATATTGTTCCACTTTATTTTTCCTTTGTGTTTTCTGGTTAGTGGTGTACAACTGTTTGTCTATCAACAATGTTCTCTCTCTCTCTCTCTCTCTCTCTCTCTCTCTCTCTCACACACACACACACAGTACAGTACATTTATTATATATATTGAAGCAAGTGGCACTTTTTTATAAGAAGGAGAATGAGTTGAGAGATGGGGTTGGAAACATTGGGCGTGAATCTGGAAGGAGTTGGGGGAGCAGTGGGGAGTTCACATAATCAAAACGTTATATTAAATTCCTAAAGAGTTAATAAAGATATTACATGTTTAAATCAAAATTAGAAAAAATCTGGTTTATAGCTTTCACCTCTAAAATTTCTGTTTGAGCGTTGTTTTACTTCTTTGTTGGCACTGTTCCCATTCCCTTCAGGAGTGCCTCTCACCTTTTGGAGTGTGTTGTTTGAGGCAAGCAGGTTAGCCTGCCGAGTGCGGGATGTTACAGGGCTCCCTCAGGGCAGCCTTGCTGGAGCACTGTTTGAATTGTCATGCACACTTGTTTCTGATGGCATCACCCTGGCACCCATACAGGCAAATGTCTCTTTTTATGTAGATTCACATGATTGGGTTCTTTGAGTGTTAGATAATTGTGAAGTGTATTGTGGGCATTTCTGTTATGAGTGCCTCTCAGACATTTTTGATTTAGTGACCTGAGTCACAAGTTCTGGGTTGTGGCTCCCGCAGAGCCAGTCTCTTCAGACTGCTGGTGACTCTGGCCCATGTGTGGCGTGTCGCCTCTTGGCAGCATGAGTGTCTTCCCCTGTGTTGTCATCCTGGGTATTCTCTGCATCCCTTGGGTCCTGTGGCCTGGAAGCTGCACTCGGTGTATGTTTTCTCTCGTGCGCTCTGCATGCATCTGTTGGCTGAGCTACTCATGGGAGAACAGGGGACATTAACAAGTGGGGTGTGCCTTTTTCTCTTGGATTTTCTTCTTGAGAAAATAACCCTTTTGTCAAGGATTTCTCCTTGAACTTTGGGTAAAGATAACTCTTGCTGGAGCGTAGGCCCTTTTGGGTCCCAGTGGTGAGGTGCTTTAGTTGCCGGGCATTTCTTTACTGTCTCTCACGCTTTAGCTAGAGGCCTGCTGGAGCTCTGCTCTGTCCCAAGCTCAGCTTCTGATTATGTGGGGTCTGGCATACCAAAGGAGCAACAACAAAAGCATGTGACTTTCCCGTGGGCTTCTTACCAGCTGTGATTCTGGCTCTCACCCGTTTCCCTGCTGTTCCTTACTGTGTGAGGCATGGAGCCTCCATGCCGGGCTTGCGATCAGAGGGAGGAAGGTGGAGTGAGCCTCCTTCCATGGGCTCCCACGTCTGACGGAATTCTATGCCTTTTTACGAAATTTTGCTATTTCTTGTTGTCTTTTTGTTTTATATGACTTATCACAGTGTTTCAGTTAATCTTGAAGTTGCCATGTAGAGTCTGACATAGCACGAAAGTGCGTGGACGCAGCTCACACCAACACTGTGTCTTTCTTTATGTGTAGAGTCAGGCATCCTGGAGCTGAAGCTTAAAGCACTAATCCTTGATATTATTCATAATATTGATATTGTGAAGCAATTAAACCAAGTTCAAGTTCATACAACTGACGACTGGGCATGGAAGAAACAAGTTAGATTCTATATGAAAAGTGACCATACATGTTATGTTCAAATGGTGGATTCTGAACTTCAGTATACATATGAGTACCAGGTAGGACTCATGGTGGAAATATTTGATTTTTTGGGGGGGTAGAAACTATTTAAAGGTAATTGCTATTGGAAGACATTATTACTTCTATTTCAGTATTTTTTTAACTATCTTTTTTTTTGTCAGAATTTGCATGATGCTATAAAGGTAAAAGTAAAATGTTCTACTTAGAAAAAGTTTTATATTGCCTTCCTTATCGAATTCCCTGAGGTGTGTCTTTATTCATGTTGGATTTCAGGTGAGCTGTATGTAGATAGATCCAATAAAGCCGTGGAGCTTGTGTCTTTCCACACAGCACGGTGTTTATAACTGTGCTAGAATGTGTTAGCTGATTACTTCTGTTTGCAAGGAAAAGGATTTTTCAGATGGAAGATCTAATTCACATAATTCGTTCTAAGAAAATCCAGTTGTATGTTTTCTGCCTGTTTCTACCACAATGAATCAATCATTGGAATAATCATGTTGGGGAGCATCTAGTTGGCCTTCTAGCAGGAAATGACAACACAGCCTTCAAATGGCTGAAGAAACGGGAGTGTCTTCTTCCATAGCATAGAAAACTCGAGAACCACTTTCTGAATTGGTTATTTTAACTAGAATTCTGAAGATTATTTTTACTTTGAGGTCTCAGGAAATAAGTCTTGAACTAGCAAATATGAAGTGGGCATATTTACTGTGTAATCCAGTTGGGGTGTTTGTCTGCAGCATTGTCTTGAGAATGAGAGAGACTATTTGGAAACTCCATCCTAGTTCAGTCTTTCAGGTTATAATGAGACATGTGCTTGGGAAATACTGACGTTTATCCTTTTGAATTTATCTCACTAAGAAAAACTGAATGACTGCTGTACTGAGCAGTTAAACCTGTGTGCTGCATACGAGACTTTTCATTGGAGGGAGTAGACTATGAGTGGGCTAACGCTGTGTCTCCCTTATGTAGGGTAATGCACCCAAACTGGTTTATACTCCACTGACAGACAAGTGCTATCTAACTCTCACTCAAGCCATGAAGATGGGACTTGGAGGGAATCCCTATGGACCTGCTGGAACTGGGAAAACTGAATCGGTGAAGGCGCTAGGCGGACTTCTTGGGAGACAAGTTTTAGTTTTTAATTGTGATGAGGTACAAACAATAAGTATGAAGATATGCTGTGTTAAATTTTTGGGTTTATTTTTCTTGTGCACATGTATGGGATGTTTTGTTTTCAAATCTCTGACTAATGGTAATGGCTCGCTTTACTGTTTATGAAGACCAGGGACTCCTGGGCCTATGTGGTTCTTAACTCCCAGTATCTCAATTGCTAGCTCTATTAGCATACATTATCACATTCAGTTTAGAATCATTCTAGTTTTAAATCAATTAAATGAATGTTTGGTTTGAATTGACAAGATGTTGTGGGATTGTACACAATATACTTCTTAAACTTCACTAAGAAAAATTATTGTGAAGAAACATTTTAAAATTTGTAATACCAAATTAGAAAAACAAACAAAACAAAAAAACCCCAAATACAACTTAAGTGTTTTCAAAACATTTGTGTAGGGTTTTTACTTTGACTTAAGAACAGTGACTGAAACGAGACCTGTGGTGGTGGTACACGCCTTCAATTCCAGCACTTGGGAGGCGGAGCAGGCGGATGTCAGAGTTTGAGGCCAGCCTGGACTATAGAATGAGTTCCAGGAGAGCATGGTTACACAGAGAAACCCTGTCTTGAAAAATAAAAACAAGAAAGACTGAAACGGATTTCTCCTTGTTCTTTGGAGAGCACTTTTCTTGAAACTGCCCTGAAGTTTGAAGGAGTGGCTTCTTGATCTAACCCTACTCCTAGACGCTCTTCCACAGGCTCTCTCTGTATAGCCCAGGTTGTACTAGCAGTGACTATTACCTTCCCCAGCCTCCAGGGACTAGGATTACAGGCATGTACTGCTTTTCTTGCCTTAATTTTTATTAAAAAACAAAGGAGATGTTGATGGGTAAAATGGTAAGTTTGTTTATCTGTACAAAATATCAAGTTATTTCTAGCACTGATATTTTCATCATTTTAAATGAAAATTACTTTTATTTTTTTCAGGGCATTGATGTGAAGTCAATGGGGCGAATATTTGTTGGTTTAGTGAAGTGTGGGGCCTGGGGTTGCTTTGATGAGTTCAATAGGCTGGAAGAGGCCGTACTGTCGGCTGTTTCCATGCAGATCCAGACCATTCAGGATGCTTTGAAGAATCATAGAACTGTATGTGAGCTGCTTGGCAAAGAGGTAGGGATGCCTTATGTGACTGGCTTCACTCCTGCACTGACTCTGGGCATTGCTGCCTCCAGTCTGTGACCTATGTGACTAGCCTTTCTAGCTATAAAGTGGTCCTCAAGTTGCTGAACTATCACAGTGTATATAGATAGGGCTTTAATGTATTGTCTCATTTAATACTCAGCACAGTCTTTGAAGGGAAATACTTTATTCTGCTTTGTGGATGAAGAAATGGAGACTTGATAACAAGTGTAGGTATCTTTGATTTGAGTCAAAGTTTGTCTAATTCTGAAAGCTTTTAGTTTTAATCACTGTTTAATGTGAGTTCCAAAGGCATACTGTGAGTAAATAGACATTGAAGTGAGTTATCTACTCTTCAACTTAGGTTCTTTGAAAACTTGCTATGAGGAAATCCACTGTGATGCCGTAGGTACCTAAAATGGTTATTATGTATCCCATAAAGATGAGTTTAGTGTATTGGAGGCTGTTTTTGCTAAGATGTTGGACTTAAACATAGAAATTATATTGCAACAAAATTTCTCTTTTAAAAATCTTTGATGCCTATATTCTAAATTAATATTTCAGGTAGAAATAAATTCTAATTCTGGAATTTTTATCACCATGAATCCTGCTGGAAAAGGTTATGGAGGAAGGCAAAAGCTTCCAGATAATCTTAAGCAGCTTTTCAGGCCAGTGGCCATGTCTTGTCCAGACAACGATCTTATTGCAGAAGTGATTCTGTACTCAGAGGGCTTCAAAGATGCTAAAGAATTGGGCAGAAAGTTGGTTGCTGTTTTCAACCTATCTAGGTGGGTTCTCCCATTTTACTATTAACACTTTGCATTTCTAGTGATTGGTTTGTTTTTTCATATTTATCCAGTTTATGTGGTGAGCTTGTTGGTTTTTTTATTATAGTATAGATATGACATAGTTTATTCCAAGTAATAATAAAACATCTGTATTAAAACTGTTATTTTAAAATTTATTTTATTTATTTATTTTTGTGAGACAGGGTTTTTATCTGTAGCTCTGGCTGTTCTGGAACTCACTCTGTAAACCAGGCTGGTCTCAGAGATCTGCCTGCCTCTGCCTCCCTAGTGCTGGGATTGAAGGTGTGCATCACCACCGCCTGGCCAACTGTTTTTTCTTACTTAGCATAATCTTGATGTTTATGTGGGCTGCTCTGACTAAGTGGTTCTTACTTCACCAGTTTCCCAGCTGACCACTCAGAAGCCGCAGGTCTCTAGAGGACATCTCCACATTTATTTCTAGTGTTAAAGGTTATTTTTGTAGCTTCCTAGACTACCCAGAATTGTGTTGTGTATCCTTTACTAGATAATAGGGAACCAGGATGGTATTAAGGTGTGGAGGGAGCTGGACTGTTGAAGAGTTTGTGAGGACCGGCGTAGCTGCTTGTCATCATCTCTTCATGACATGTCTCCCTGTTGCTTGTGGCTCTCCCTTCAGCTGCTTCCCCCACCGATTATTTTGTGAGTGGTTTTCATGTGTAAATGACTGAAATTCTAGTATCAGTTCCCACATCTCAGTCTACATTTCTTTGGATGTGATGCTGAAAGTAATTTCTTGCAAAATGAAGCTTTTCCATCTTTCCTTCAGGGAACTTTTGACACCCCAGCAACATTATGATTGGGGGTTGAGAGCTTTGAAGACTGTTCTGAGAGGAAGTGGGAATCTTCTGAGACAGCTGAAGAAAAATGGCATAAAGCAAGATGGTATGACTCATTATCTAGTTAAAGTACTTAGTTTAAAAATATGCTTTAGTTTAGAATAGTTTGTATTGCTGAAATGTTGTAGATATAATGTAGATAATTTCTGTAAACCTTGCTGAGTTTTGTCTATTTTAATATCTTACAGTAGTGTGGTATACTTATATCAATTATTTGAGTGGTTTTGCTGTTTTTTTTCTTTGAGGTTTATAAATTATTCTGATTTTTTCTAATTTTAACTTGATACCCTTCAAGAAAATTCAAGGGTATATTGCATATGAAGTAGTAGGGATGTGTAAAATAATAACCAAATGCACTTGTTTTTAAAATTAATGTTCATAGAACCACAGACTCGGTTGTATGCCCAGAATTAAGGAAGCTGAGACAGGAGGATTCAGTTCTAGGCAAGCCTGGGAAGCATGATGAGATCCTTCATCAAAACAAAGCAAACCCAACCTAACAGCCAAGAAAGCATTTGCAGAGTGGCTTTTTCATCTCCAGACTGTACACTCTACCCACAAAGTATCTAGGAATGTTCAGTGTTCCGTGGAGCATGAGCATTTGTTAGCAGAGATGTTGGGAACATGTTTTTTTTTTTCCTTCCTATGGACTAAGGCAGTGTATGGGATTGGAAAAAGAAGTAAGAGGCGTGGCTAGGTGCATGACATGACATCTCCTGGGATGTTGGCTTTATTCCCTGGGGAGGATGGTACTGGCCATTTTTCTCTACTGTAAAATGTCATTTTCCCTGTTCCCTATTTTTTTGGCCTAAACCTATCACCCTCAAAGCGAGGCAGTGAAGATTAAGCTCTGCCTGTTAGCTGTTTCTATCATTGTAGTTTCTGTAAAGGTTTTCCCTTTCCCTATCATGGATAGCTGGAATTCTTCACATCAGCCTGTGCTCAGACCACACTTGACTCATAGAAAACAAATGCTCCTCTCCCATCTACAGAGCAAACGGACCATGTCAATGGATATCTGCCTGTCTATCTGTCTGTCTGTCTGTCTGTCTATCTTCCTTCCAGAGAGGCTGTTTTCATCTTTTTCAGGTTGCTATTAAAAAGTAAGTTGCAAAACTATCAATCACAATTGAAGGAGAAAAGAAAAACATTTCATAATAAAAGCAATTTCTGTCTTTGTCCAGCTCCACAGAAAGTGCTAGAAGGAAAACTTTTGTCTAAACAAAGACTGAAAATACAAGCATGGAAAAAGGATGACATGACCTGTTTATGCTTTAAATGGAAGTTACTTGAACTCTGTTACTAGGTTGACATGTAAAGGTGGACAGTTGTTTTGTGAAGGTCTTAAATAGCCTTTCTATTTTTGATGATTTTGAAGAAATATTCAAAATTCCTATGGAGTAATTAAAAATGGCTATAAGTTCAGTACTTGAAATAAAGTCAGGAGCTGCCACACTTACTTATACCTGCTTACTGATAACCAGCATTATAGGGGAAATGCCAGGAAATCCAAACACAATGTCTTTGCCTCTGTGCATTTTGTTTTTCGAGACAGGGTTTCTCTGTATTGTTTTAGAGGCTGTCCTGGCACTCGCTTTGTAGACCAGGCTGGCCTTGAACTCACAGAGATCCGCCTGCCTCTGCCTCCCGAGTGCTGGGATTAAAGGCATGTGCCCGGCTTCCTTTGTGCAAATTTATTGCTTGGTCTTAAAAACAAGAATCTGGTAATCATATGAGCATTTGCACATAACTTAAGCATAGGTTTTGAGCAAGTCACATCAATATGAACCAAAGATTATTGCTTCGAGTAGTGGTTCTCAATCTTCTTAAAGCTGGGACCCCTAGTGACCCCAAACCATAAGATTCTTCTCTTTTTGGTTTTTCGAGACAGGGTTTCTCTGTATTGTTTTGGAGGCTATTGGTCCAGCCTGGCCTCGAACTCACAGAGATCCGCCTGCCTCTGCCTCCTGGGTGCTGGGATTAAAGGCTTGAGCCACCACAGCCCCGGCTACTTTTTAAAATTTAAATTACAAAGTCTTATTTTACATATCAATCCCAGTTCCCTCCCACCCTTCCATGCCCCCCACCTATCCTCCTTCCCCCTCATCTCCCATCCACTCCCCAGGGAGAGGGGATCATCAAAGTTTGTCACATCATTTGAGGCAGGGCCTAGTCCTTCCCTCATGTATTTAGCCTGAGAGAGTATCCTTCCACGGGGGAATGGACTCCCAAAGTCCATTTGTGCACTAGGAATAAATCCTGGTTCCACTGCCAGAGGCCCCATAGACTGCCCAGGCCTCCTAACTGACACCCAAGCTCGGGGCCCTGGTTTGGTCCTTTGCTGGTTCCCCAGCTCCCACTTGCTCGGGTCAGCTGTTTCTGTGGGTTTCCCCAGCATGGTCTTGACCCCTTTGCTCATCACTCCTCCCACTCAACTACTGTAAAAGGGTTGTTTGACACCCCCCCCCCCCCAAAGGGGTTACAGCCAGTAGGTTGAGAACTGATAGCTTAGAGTGTTATTTTAGGAAGAAAATTCTTTGTAAATTACATTTAAATTTGGAGAAACTTGAATCTAGAGTGGGTTTAGTTGAATATGAATACTAATTGTAACATTTGCTCCTATATCATTGTCTTAGAGACCTAATATCCTTGTATATGAAGCTGAAATAGTAATAGTAATTATTTTTAAACTGCTTGGCCATTAGAGGATCGTATGACATATAAGGTAAAGTATTATGCAAATGGACATGATATACGTGGAAATGATAACCTTTAATATGAAAGTCTGGTTTATTTCTCAGCAGTCAAAACATAGAAAAGGAAATATAGCAGTTATGAGTTACTGTTTTTAAGTGTGTCTAGCCTGCAGTTTAATAATTAGTAATGATGTCAAGCTTCTAGCTAAAGATTGCTTGAACAACTGCACCAGAGGACAGGGGTTGTTATTGTTGGTCCAAGTGATGCTGGCAAGTCTACCCTACCCAGTACAAGGGCTGCACTTTGTAAAATTGGCAAAGTAGTTTTATTATCATTGAATTGATAAAAATAATTTAAAATAAAACTTTTCCTTTAGTTAATGAAAATCATATTGTGGTACAAGCATTGAGACTTAATACCATGTCAAAGTTCACATTTGCTGATTGCACCCGGTTTGATGCGCTGATCAAAGATGTGTTTCCTGGAATTGACTTTAAAGACGTAGAGTACAATGAACTAAGTGCTGCGTTAAAGCAAGTCTTTGAGGAGGCCAACTATGAAGTCATACCCAATCAGGTAACGTGAGGCATACTTATCATAAAACTAATGCCTTTGCCTAGTTAACTCTGAAGAATGACTCTTGTCAGTCGTCCTCCCACTTTAATATCACTCCAGGACACTTCTTGGGTCTTCATGTTCAGACTAGTGACTCTTGCTATGCTGTATCATTACTTCTGTTGTCCATGCATGTTTAATGTTAATTATGTATTAACTCTCCACCAGATAGTAGTCTTCATGAAAGACAGCATCTATAGATGTTTTTGATCTACATTTTATTCCTGGTTCCTGCCCATCACAGCATCTTGTGTGTGATTGATAGCTATATAGATAGATAGGTTGATTGATCTTATAAACTTTTACTTATTGATTACATGTAATTTAGTTATACTTTGATAATTCATTGGTAGGAATTCTTCTAACAGAGCTTCCTTATGTGGCACAAATGATTATTTAAAATGTACAGCTCCCTCCAACTTTTGTTGAGAAGTAGACTGTGAATTAGTAACTGAGGAAAATCAAATGAAAAACTGACTAAACAAAATGAAACATGTATGTCAACTTCATGCAAAGCAGTCTCTTTAAAAGACAAATGTTGAGCTTAAAGTTCACATTGTAAATGTATTCTGATTTATTTAGCTAGTGGCCTATTTGAGGTTTTATTTTCCAGGACAGAAGTCAGACCTAATGTACATTTCTAGTAGAAAGGTGTTGAGAATGACAATAGAACTGAGTATAACTGAATGTGGTGAGTAACATACTACCATGTTTCTTTCCTACTAGATGAAGAAGGCTCTAGAATTGTTTGAACAACTGCGCCAGAGGACAGGAGTTGTTATTGTTGGTCCGAGTGGTGCTGGCAAGTCTACCCTTTGGAGAATGTTAAGGGCTGCACTTTGTAAAATTGGCAAAGTAGTAAAACAGTATACTATGAATCCCAAAGCTATGCCCAGACACCAGTTATTAGGACATATTGATATGGATACGAGAGAATGGTCTGATGGTGTGTTGACGAATAGTGCTCGCCAAGTAGTTCGTGAACCTCAAGGTTAGTCACTTTCTAATTCTTTACCTCATAATGCCTAGAGAATAACATAACATGTTTATTATGTTCTTATTAAGGCTCATGTGTGACTTACAACACTTTATTTTATTTTTTATGTTTTCAAGATTTATTTATGCATATGAGTGTTCTATTTGCATGCGTGCCTGCATGACAGAAATGGGCATTAGATCCCTGTATAGAAAGGTGTGAGTCACCATGTGCTCACTGAGAATTGAACTCAGGACCTCTGGAAGAGCAGCCAGTGCTCTTAACCACTGAGCCATTTCTCCAGCTCCTTAAAACACTTTATAATGATGTTCTTTTGTCATTTCAGTAGATGTTTTTATTGTTGTGTTTTTGAGCCAAAGTCTCAGTCTGTAGGCCAGGCTGGCCTGGAGCCCATGGTCCTCCTGCTAATTTAGCCTCACAAATGCTGAGATTATAGGCACTCACTACCAACCATCATTGGTTCATGCTGTCTTTTGACTTATCATTTGATAGCAACTTTTCTTTTCCTTTCTTTTCTTTTCTCCCCTCCCCCTCCTCCTCATCCTCTCCCTCAAGACAGGGTTTTTCTGTGTAGTTTTGGAGGCTGTCCTGGAGCTCATTCTGTAGACCAGGCTGGCCTTGAACTCACAAAGATTCACCTGCCTCTGCTTCCTGAGTGCTGGGATTAAAGGCATGTGCCACCACCACCCGGCTTATTTTGTATTTTTGAGACAGAATCTCACTATTGTAATCTTGAACTGTAATTTGTTCTGTAGACCAGACTGGTCTTGAACTCACTAACATCTGCCTGCCTTTGCCTCCAGAGTACTGGCATTAAAGGCTTGTGTTGCTAAGCCTGAGTTGACTTGGTTTTAAAGAGAATTTTTGACCAGAATCTCAATAGACTATGTTTGCCAAGTCTTAATTAGTAGCTTTTCAGGTAAGGCAGTGGGCAATTATTCAGAAGTTGATGCCATTGAAGGACTTTTCAGTGCAGTTTGATCATTTTTTTCTTGTAATGGTACATTAAATAAAGACCACACACTACCCTTTCTCACACTATTGGTGACATCTCCTTCTGTGAATTATCTCAGAGGTATAATGACAATATGAAGCACTCTGATTTTAGGAAGGATGTCTGTGCTCTTGAAAAGTCTGCAAGTGTTGTCTGTGTGCAGCTGGCCACTGCCCTTTCCATTTCAGGCCTCCTTGGAAACACTGAGACCAATGGCAGTCGTATGGCTTATTTCTCATGAACATTAGCTTTCCCAGATTTCTAAAGGTTGCACTATATAGCACACATTTGTGTATTCTCATTGTATGGCCCACCAAACTCATAGATTGGGAGATTATTTTAGAGGTATCTTATTGGAATAGGAATATCTGTCTTACACTCAGTCTATATGGTTAGAGAGCAAGATACTGTCTTATGGGCTATAGCTGAGCTTTGGTCAGCTGAGGCAGCTTTGCCCACAGCTTCTCCAGCACATACATGCCTAGCACTGTTTCCTGTGATACTGCAGCTTGCTCAGCTCTGCAGTTACAGCATCTGGCATGTGTGTGTGTGTGTGTGTGTGTGTGTGTGTGTGTGTGAGTGTGTGTGTGATTTTTTTTAAAGTCTTCATTCTTGTGACTTGGAATAGAAGTCAGCTCATGGATAATCTGTGATGGTGACATTGACCCTGAATGGATAGAGTCTCTGAATTCTGTTCTGGATGATAATCGGCTACTCACCATGCCCAGTGGAGAAAGGATTCAGTTTGGCCCAAATGTTAACTTTGTGTTTGAAACGCATGATCTGAGCTGTGCTTCGCCAGCCACAATATCTAGAATGGGAGTGATATTTCTTAGGTAAGCCACAGGCTATTTCTAGACAGTAGAATATTCTGGAAGTGTCATTTTGATTTCATAGGTAATTTAAGAATGGAATGAATAATATATACATGTTGATTGATTCTATGATTAACTTTTTTGGTTGGATTTTAATTGATTTTGAGTTTGTTATATTATATATAAATTATTTTGGCCATTATTTTCTTTAAGAGAAATAGCAAGTACTTGATTTCCTTTAAAAAGATTTTCAATGCTGTGATTGAATTCAGAGATGTGAACATACTTAATAAGTACTTGGCCATGGTATTTAAATCCTAGTAGCGTATCCTAGGGACAGAGTTACACATTCAAAAGAGTTTAGGACTAATTCAGGTATAATAGGTCTTTTAGTCTAACCTTTGCATTTTGCAGCTTACAACCTCTTTTCTAAGTATTTTCTTTTTCAGTGAACTAAGAAGAAGCTTAAAGAGCAAAAATGAGTACTAATTAGTTTTAGATGTTACATAACTCAGTTATATGTACTAACTAGTTTTAGAAGTTACGAGACACACACACACACAAACACACACACACACACACATACACACACACACACACACACACATGGAAGTCACCAGTGCTGGCTTTCTGTACTGACAGATGGATACTTGGTGGAATGGTGTCTATAGGAGCAGGAGTTTGTTTGAAGGTAGCCGACAGTTTCTTCCTGAATAACTGGCATGTTTGTGTTAATCCCTGTAGTGATGAAGACACTGATCTTAACTCTTTGATGAAATCTTGGCTGAGGAGTCAGCCTGCTGAATACAGAAGTAACCTTGAGAACTGGATTGGAGATTATTTCTCAAAAGCTTTACAGTGGGTTCTGAAGCAGGTGAGCTGACCGTGGTGCTTCCTGGTCAGAGGGATGTGTAATTGGGAATCCGTGGTACTTCCTGGTCAGAGGGATGTGTAATTGGGAATCCGTGGTACTTCCTGGTCAGAGGGATGTGTAATTGGGAATCCGTGGTACTTCCTGGTCAGAGGGATGTGTAATTGGGAATCCGTGGTACTTCCTGGTCAGAGGGATGTGTAATTGGGAATCCGTGGTACTTCCTGGTCAGAGGGATGTGTAATTGGGAATCCGTGGTACTTCCTGGTCAGAGGGATGTGTAATTGGGAATCCGTGGTACTTCCTGGTCAGAGGGATGTGTAATTGGGAATCCGTGGTACTTCCTGGTCAGAGGGATGTGTAATTGGGAATCCGTGGTACTTCCTGGTCAGAGGGATGTGTAATTGGGAATCGTGCCTGTGTTTGCTGCCTTGTGGTAGCGCTCTACTGGGACCAGCATGAAGAGTTTATGCCATCACTGCTGTCCCTTTCCTGTCCACTCACGTTACTTTTATTAGTCTTAGGAAGGCTTCATTTTTGTATCTATAGAATCTTGCCTAACTTACCTAAAAAGCTTGCTTACTATAATGTCTTTCTCTCAGTGGAAAAACTATCTTGTCTCATTTTACTGTTCATAATTACTCTGTTGTGGTTTCTTGTCATGAATGACTGAAGGTTCTGAAATTATGAGATCATGTTATATCATGTTAAATGCAGTATTAAGCTAATACGCAAATACAAAACACAGTGAGTTATTTGTAATATATGAAACTTTTGCTTATGTAAAACGTGGACATCTAAATTTGGGAATTCTAATACTTGAGAGAGTGAGATGAAAGCTAGTAAGACCATGCCTTCCTAGAGAAGAGTGTCTCTGGGCCATGGATGCCATGGAAACACATGGTCACTGTCCACCACCATGGTCGGGATACTGCTGTGTTGGAATGCTTTACCATTAGCACGGCCAAAAGATTGTAGGGTGTTCCCATACATACATGAATTTAAAAAGAGCTTTATGTGGCTTTTCTTCCATGTTATTAATTTTATGAAAAACCCAAACATATTAAACAAATACTAGCAGTTTCTTTGAAGTCACATGGCAGTCTAAACCTGATCTAGAGGTCAGTTTTTTCATATTGATTAAAATAAGTAAAAACTGAGGATTTGCTGTAGTTTTTCATCCTTTTGTGTTTGCTTTTCTTCCTTTGTGAGGATGAAAGCTGGCGAAATGGAGATGAGTATGAATATATTGCACGTTAATTAGTTTTTCCCAGTCCTTATAAAAAGAAGTCTGACGAATGTTTCTCTCCCTCTCTCCATCCTAACACTCAGCACCTTTGCTAGTATCTGTCTGTGCTCTCCTGGAAGGTCCCTGAGGGCAGGGACCAAACCTGTCTCACCTCTTAGTGAGTTCGCAGAGCAAGCTTGTTAAGATGAGTGAATGGGCAGTGGTTCTGGTTCTGAGAGATGCCTGATGTCTGCCTCTGACATCTTTTCACCACAGCGTTATTTCATTAAAGTAAGATGTACAGAGCCTGCCAGTGCTGTTTTCCTGAGGTCTGTTAACTTTCTGATGTTAACACCGGTGTGAATGTTTGAATAAGGGTGTACTACTAGATAGACTATACTTACGTATGAAATTTAATATGACAGGTTAAGATGATTAAATCCTAGAGTAGATGGAAGAGAGGTGGAAAAGAAATAGGTCATGTTTGTATGTTGTAGCAATTACTTTTGGGTCCCTGTTCAGACAAGAAAGAGATTTTTGGTCACAGTTTCAGAACCTTAGTCCATCATGACCCGGAAGCAGGGTAGAGTTGATGGCAGTTGTGGTAGTGGTTACGGGGGCTGGGGCTCCTTGAATCACTGTGCCTCATGCCAGTGGTAAAAGGAAACAGAAAACGGGCCAGAGCTAGACGGATGTAAATGTGAATAAAGGGTTGCCTCTAGGGACCGACTTCTTCTAACAGGATTGTGCCTTCTCAGCAATGTGATAGATTGGAGTCAGGCCTCAAAACATGAAAGTGTGGTGGGCATTTCAGATGTGAACTTCACCTTACCTCTGTCTAAAGCTTCAAAAATATACATGCATGTTCTTCAGGCTGAGGATGTATGTCATGTAATTATTGAAAATTCTAGCATTTAAAGCTCAAAATATATAATCACTTTTCCTGCCCTGGTTCCATGAATTTTAATCAACAGAACGACTATGTTGTAGAAACAAGTTTGGTTGGGACTGTGATGAATGGTTTGTCACACCTCCATGGATGCAAAGATCATGACCAGTTTATTATTAATCTTATACGAGGACTGGGTGGAAATCTGAACATGAAGTCACGTCTGGAATTTACCAGGGAGGTAAGGAACATTTTTCAGCCTCTTTCCAACCACATTCTTCAGCTTTTCCTGACCCTTAAGTCTCAACACACAGTGTTGCAAAGCTCAGGTATGCAGCCTTTAAGTTATGAATTTATGCATTTGGTAGACTAACAGGACATATGTATTTGTATGGGTCTACATGTATGATTGTGTGTGTATACATGGTTCTGTGTATAAAACTTAGGGTTTCTGCTGGGCGGTGGTGGCGCACGCCTTTAATCCCAGCACTCGGGAGGCAGAGGCAGGCGGATCTCTGTGAGTTCGAGGCCGGGCTGGACCGATAGCCTCCAAAACAATACAGAGAAACCCTGTCTTGTAAAAACAAAACAAAAAACAAAACAAAACAAAAAAAAACCAACAAAAAAACCCCCAAAACTTAGGGTTTCTGACATTCTTAAATTTTGTGGTATTTTATAGTAAACTAAGGTTTGGAGCATAAAAGTATTAGTTAGGCTTGAATCTACTTAGCCATATGAATATATTTCAGTATTTCATTTAGCTTTAATTTTATAAGAATACAGTTTTGAAATAATTCTTTTGAATAGAATAGTGTTAGCACTTAGAAATGGTGGAATATTTTTAATTATTTCTCTAATAATGTCAGGTTGTATTTGAGCTAGTTTTTTAGAACCATGTTTTATATAAGGGCCTTTTGTTTTCTTTTTATTTTTCTTTTATGTGTGTGGATGTTTTCGTGTATGGATGTCTGTGCGCCATGTGCCTGTCTGGGTCTGTGGAGGCCAGAATACGATGTTTGATCCCCTGCACCTGGAGCTAGGATGATTGTGAGCCTCCATGTGGATGTTGAGAATTGAACTTGGGTCCTCTGGAAGAGCAGCCCGTGCCCTTCACCCTCTCTCAGACTCCAAAGGGACTTTTTCCTTTGGGTGACTACATAAGACCAGTCCAGGGGCTGGAAGGATGGCTTAGCGGTTAAGAGCACTGACTGTTCTTCCAGAAGTCCTGAGTTCAATTCCCGGCAACCACATGGTGGCACACAACCACCTTGAATGAGATAAGACCAGTCCAGTGCTCCATTTGCTGTTGTTCAGGGCCATCGTTAGTGCCCTCCCTCCATCCTGTTTGTGTCCTCTTGCCTCTCAAGTTACTGTTCGGCACCTTTCTGTATACCACTCTGAAACATTCTTGGGTACAAACAACACTCTTTAGTATCAAGGAACAGAATAACCTATTGAAAGCTGTGGGTATGATTGAAGTCAGTTCTGGAAATGTTGGAAATAAAGGGCTTTAGCATTCCTGAAGTCTACAATCTTTTGTGAGAGTGACTTTAAAAATTTGATATATTTTCAAATTTGATCTATAAATATCTATCAAATTAGTAGCTTCATCTATATTTTTAATTTACTTCAGATCATGTTGAGGTAAAATACTATTTTAATTAAAAATTTGCTTAGAAGCAGTATGTATACAAACTTTTTTTAACAAGGTGATGAATTGTGGAGATACTCACTTTGGTGGACTGAACAGTTATCTACTGTTTGGTATATGTAAAACTCCTCTTTACAATCCTCTCAAGGTTTTTAACTGGGCACGGGAGTCCCCTCCAGATCCTCACAGACCTATGGACACCTACTATGATTCTGATCGAGGACAGTTAGCATCCTACGTGCTGAGGAAACCAGAGAACCTGACAGCTGATGACTTCAGCAGTGGCCATGCACTCCCTGTCATCCAGACTCCCGACATGCAACGGGGCCTAGATTACTTCAGACCGTGGCTGAGTTCTGATACTAAACAGCCATTTATTCTTGTAGGACCAGAAGGATGTGGCAAAGGGTAAGCGTGTTTTCAGAGGTGCGTACTATGAATTTATCTCCTCCTCAAGGGCTTAACAGTACATGTTGTTTCTTATGTTGAAAAAACACTTAAGAGTTTTATGGAGGATACTTTTCATTGTTACTTCCTATTTAAGAAAAAATGACTAAAGAAAAGTGTCACTTTCTCTGCCAGGTTGTGTGGTCTCAGAAAAACACTTTAAAAGATTTTTTACACACAGAACAAAATTGAATCCCTTATGTACACTTGACATTACTGTGTGCTTCTGTCAAATGAGTTCAGCTCTCTTATTAAAAATCATATCTAGCTCAATGCAGTCCACTTGTGTTTAGTGCCCATATCATGTATACTTTAGGAGTAAACCTGAATTATTAGTTTTACATGTATGTTGGCAGAGTAGTGATTTTTAACAATTCTATAGTATCAGAGTAGTTAACAAAACAAAACTCTTGGGGGAATTAAAGTCCTTCCATGAATTATGGGGGAACAAAACTAACATATTTTATACCTTGTAAAACTGAACTTATGAGGTCTGCAAGAATTCTAGGAATACTTTAAAATATGCATTCCCTTCCCCCAGTTTAAAAGTTAGAAAATTACCTTGGTGATTATGGAAACCATATCATATTAATTATTTTCCTTTTCAACATAATCTGAAATAATTTAGAAAAAAGGTATTGGTTCCATATAGAGTGTACAGAGTGTTTTGTTGGGATCCTTTTCCATTGAGATGTCCCACAGTGGTCCTCCCCATCTCTCCTGAGATGTTGCATGTCTCTCGCAGGATGCTGCTCAGGTATGCGGTCTCTCAGCTGCGTTCTACGGAGATCGCCACGGTGCACTGTAGTGCTCAGACTACTTCTCGCCATCTTCTGCAGAAGCTCAGCCAGACTTGCATGGTGATCAGTACAAACACTGGCCGAGTGTACAGACCAAAAGATTGCGAAAGACTTGTTCTGTACCTGAAAGACATCAACCTGCCCAAGCTTGATAAGTGGGGGACCAGCACTTTAGTGGCGTTCCTCCAGCAGGTAAGTCTCAGCAGCTGAGCCGTTTGCCTGTAATTGCAACAAGTCCGTTGGCTTTTCTTATAGATACAAAATCTGCTTCTCTTCTCTTGACCAGTTTTATCTAGCACGTGTCATTAGAGTTTAAGTTCATGAAATATTTAAGTCTTGTTCTAGATGAGTGATTCCCAACTTAGAAATCTTCTCCTAACCCTCCCTACCTGAAACAGGCAGGGCATCAGCAGCTGGCACTGGGCAAGTCTTCACTCCATGTTTGGCCCTGCTTGCCTCTGACAGTAGTCACTGTTTCTATATCAGTTTGGTCTTTGGTTGTGTGTGTATCACATGTTGTCAATCAGTGTGAAAGGGTTCTTCCTGTATGTTCTTACATCGTGTAAGAAGCTCTAGACATTTAGTGTTTGCTCTGTTTATATGGACTGTGCAGCTGTAGAATATGATAATATAGTATGGCAAAGTATAAAATATTTTCCTTATTATGTCCTGACTCCTCCTGGCTTTCTTTTTTAATAATTGCTAACAGATTTATAATAGTACTTGGGTTTTTACTGTTTAATGGAGTGAAACCATTTTATAGGAAGAGGAATTGAATACAGGGTAGAACAATACCAGTTTTCAGTGATGTAAAAATTTAAAATGTTTCAGTCTTCAATTACTGAGTCAGGTAAAGTGTAATGGCTGCACTTGGAAATAATTTAAAAATTTAGATAACACTATATTATGGTTAATCTTGATGGTCAGATTGTCAAGATTTGTAATCACCGTTACAAAAACACTCTTGGTATGTGGGTGAGGGTTTTCTAGAGTTGGTTAATTAAGGTGGTTAATTAAGACCCACCCTCCATGTGGGCTGCACCATTCATTCTACTGGAACCTGCCTAAGTCAAATGGAGCAGGGATCTGGGCAGCAGAGTTCGTTACTGTTTCCTGACTCCTGCTGCCCTTCTGGGTTTTATCAGGTTAGTTGTCAGGGCCAGGAGACAAGTAACCAGTGCAGGATGGGAATATGATTTGAGGAATCTAAAGTGTAACCTATTTATGAACATCTGTTTTCATATAGGTGCTGACATATCAAGGATTTTATGATGAAAATTTGGAATGGGTTGGTCTGGAGAATATTCAGATTGTGGCTTCCATGTCAGCTGGAGGAAGACTGGGGAGGCACAAGCTGACCACCAGGTTTACGTCTATTGTTCGTCTTTGTGCCGTAGAGTATGTATCTTAGTAACAGTTTTTGTTTGTTTATATTTTATTCAAGATACTCACCAAGAGTACTTCAAAATATAGAAAGTAAAATGGTTAATCTGATAGATTTTCCCAAACTTGACCATGGTTTAGAGTATGTAAGGTCTTCTATAGAACTCTGTGTGTCTGTACCCCTAAAGCTTTAAGTCTGTATTTTTTAGTTAAGACAGCATAATATAGTGCCTGTGGATGTGTTATGTAATGTTCTGACACGTTATCTAATGCATAATGCTTGAGCCAGTTTAAACATATATTTATCACTGTGATGAAAACACTCAAAGTTCTTTCTTTTTGTAGTAATGGAGATTACTCATAATAGTCAAGTGTTTCCTTTGGGAGCTGCGTCCCGGCCCTACAGAATCCCTTCCTTTAACTGTGTGATATGTCCACTCCACACTAGACTTTCCCGCCACTGTCCAGATGCAGCTTCGTCTCATCCTCGCCTCTCCCCTCTCCCCCCTGCCTACCTCTTTATGATGCCAGTCCTCACCTGTGTGAGAGCAGTGTGCTTAGATTATGAGAGAAACCATGTGATGTCTTGCCTGTATTTCTGGGATTGGTTTATTTTGTTTACCGTAATGATTTCTTTGCCCTATCCATATGGTTTGAAATGCCTCGGTTTCATTATTTACAGGGCTAACTCATTTCTTTCTGTATATGTACCACATTATTTTCACTCATCAATTGGTGAATAATTAGATTGTGGGCTTTTACCTATCTGTCTGTCTATCTATCTATCTATCTATCTATCTATCTATCTATCTATCTATCTATCTATCTTTGGCTGTTGCAAATAATACTACAGGGACCACTGGAGTACAGATGGCTCTTAATGTATTTTATTTCCTTTAAATGTATAAAAATGGTACATTTTAGACATAAATGTCTCACAAACTAATATTATTTAATTTTAATTAAATAGTTGAGAATCTGATGAAAGGGTTGGTCATGTGAGTTGGGATGAAATCCATCTCATCCCGTCTGCCTGTCTTTGTTATCATGGATGGACTGGGGGGACTTCTGAGGTCTATGCTCTTTGAACTGTCTCTTAGCCTTGTGATCATAGCATTGTCCCTTAGTGAGTTTTCACCTTACTAACCTTTGTCAGTAACTACATTTTACCCGTGGGCATTGTTTTTTCTGAGATGTTATTGTTGTCAATTAATTCACATGGCAATACATTTTGGCTTGGGAGAAACAGGCAAATTTTTGTGTTATTTATTTTCTTAGACTTCTGACATGAGTTACTAGTCTGTGTATAGGCTTTATTTAATTCAAAATACTTTCCTTAAGTAAAATATCCTGTTTTATTCTGAAGATGAGTGGATTTTCAATTTTTGTTTTTAAATAGTTTGATTATAGTCTTCGATAAAGCCTTCCCGTGATGGAGAACAGACACTGCGAAATTTATCTGGGCATTGCAGAGAGAGTAGGGATTGAGTCTGTTCTAACTCCTCTGGGCAGCCCTGGGGATCTGGGTCTTAGAGAACTGTAGTTTGAAAACTTGTGCTGTTATATCTTAATATGAAAATAGTAGTTTATGATATTGATTTCTTTCATCTTCCTTGTCTCTTGTTTTCCTCCTTCAGTTACCCAGAAAGAGAGCAGTTACAGACAATCTATGGAGCATATTTGGAAGCAGTTCTGCACAAAAATCTGAAGAATCATTCTATTTGGGGCTCTTCATCAAAAATTTATCTCTTAGCAGGCTCTATGGTGCAGGTGTATGAACAGGTACATGTGTTCGTGCCGGAGTTTCCAGTTCTGCTGGCTTCATCTTGGTCTTTGTGCTGAAGTCCTGGCTTTTCTTTCTTGTCACGGTAGTATGATAAGACGGCACAGGAACAACGTGTCCCAGTCATAGCTGCAGAGCACAGACTGGATAACTCTGTGCATGGTAGTTAAGAAGGGAGGAGATTTGACCTGACTTAAAAAACAATAGAAAGTCACCAAGTGTTCATAGATGAAGTTTTGTTAGGTGGAAGCAGTACGTGTGCTGTGCTTGTGAAAGAGGCTCTTAAAGGCTGGGTAGAAGCAGGGAGAGGTAAGTTAGAACGGGCAGGTTGCTTTAAAAAATGTATCCATGCATTGAATAGTCCAGATAACAATAAGAGTAATGACTGGCTGTGGGGTGGGGCAGCCTTTAAGCTCTTTGATTTCTTCAGTGGCTTCCTGAAGCTACAGCATTTTGGTTCTCACCACTAGAAAACCTTTTGAGTGGCTGTATTCAGTGTTGTGGGCTCTTTATAATTTTAACTGTGAGTTTATCATGTTAGTCAGCATATTTACAGTTTCTAAAGCTGCCCCTTTGCTCCACAACAGACTTTGGCAGTCTGTTGAAGCCTGTGACCCTATCTTGGAGCACTATTTTAAAGTGCGTAAGTGGCTGGGCATGGGGAATGCCTGGAATCGGTCCTTGCATGCTTGAGACAAGAAGATAGCCAGGAGTTACAAAGTGAGTTCTAGGCTAGTGTGGGTCATAGTGATACCCTGCCACAAAACTAAGTCCATAAATAAAAAGTGCAGTGTAGTTCTACTGAAGTAAGATTTACCACAGCTAGAAACTGGTCTTCCTGCGAGCCGAAAGTGGCAGAAAATGTGTGGGGTGATGAAACAGCTAAAAGCAGGCTGCTTGCACGGCTTTGTCTTTCAGGTGCGGGCCAAGTTCACAGTTGACGACTATAGCCACTATGTCTTTACACCCTGCATTCTCACTCAGTGGGTTCTCGGCTTGTTCAGATATGACTTGGAAGGGGGTGAGTTTTGGTTGTGTGTATGTGTGTAATTACGCTGTAAGTCGTACTCATAATAGGAACATTCAATATCATAACTAACTATAGTATTTAAAATGACTATTATTACATTAAATTTAAATAGCTCTATTATGTTTATTACTATTAAGAGGGTAATAATTTATTGTACTCCTTTTTCCAACCTGTTTATCACTATACAAATTTGATGTTAGAAAAGATAAAACATATTCTCTCATGGCCAAACCATTATTATATTTTTCCTTTTTAAAACAATTTAAATTAGAAACAATATCTTGTTTTACATGTCAATCCCTGTTGCCTCTCCCTCCCCTCCTTCCCTGCCCCCCACCAGCACCCTATCTCATCCCCTTTCTGCTCCCCAGGGAGGGTGAGGCCTTCTATGGGGAATCTTCAAAGTCGATCACATCATTTGAAGCAGGGCCTAGACCCTCCCCCATGTGTCTAGGCTGAGAGAGCATCCCTCTATGTGGAATGGGCTCCCAAAGTCTATTCGTACACTAGGGATAAATACTGATCTACTACCAGAGGCCCCATAGGCTGCCCAGGCCTCCTGACTGACACCCGCGTCCAGTGGGTCTGAAACAGGTCCTATGCTGGCCTCTCAGCCATCAGTCTGGGGGCCACCCCCCTTTATCAGCTGTTTCTATGAGTTTCTCCATCCTGGTCTTGACCCCCTTGCTTATCACTCCTTCCTCTGTGCAACTGGATTCCAGGAGTTCGGCTCAGTGCCAAACAAATATTATTATGCAGTTTTGAAATGATAATTTTATTGAATAACTATAGTGTTTAAAACATGCCACTTTATTAAAAGAATGATTATTAACTTTTTTCCCATTTCTTTTGTTTACCTGCTGCCAAAATTATGGTATGTAGATCCTCACTGCATATTTATTTCAAAACGTTATATTAAACAGACCTCTTGAAAATAATTTAAGACTTACTACAATTAAAGAAACTTTTTGCCTATCTTAGGATCTTCCAACCATCCATTAGATTATGTGCTGGAAATTGTCGCCTATGAAGCCCGGCGCTTGTTCCGGGATAAGATCGTTGGTGTGAAGGAGCTGCATTTGTTTGATAGCATCTTAGCGTCGGTGTTCCAAGGAGACTGGGGCTCTGACATCCTAGACAACATGGCAGGTAATAGAGGAGAGCTCATGTCAATGCCCAGTTGTCAAAGCTGCTTTAAGTTTTTGTTTCTGACCTGATGCATGGTTCCATGTTTCAAGAGATAAAACTTTGGATGATTTCCATTTTAATTTCCCCAAAAGGGAAGATGCCCTGCCATTTTTGCTAGAATTCTACAGTTATAATCCAAACAAAATATACTAAGTACTTTCTTGAAAAGGGTGTTCAAAGTTGCTGTTGTGTGTTTGTAATACAAAGTTGTTTTTTTAATAGAATCTTCACTAATAATGTAGCTGGCTACAGGGACACACCCATAACCCTAGCACTTGAGAGGCTGAAGCACGCACGCGCGCACACACACACACACACACACACACACACACACACACACACACACACGGGATAGTTGTATTTTTAAATTTTTAGGACCTTCCATACTGATTTCTATGCTTCCCACAGTTTATTCCATCAACAGAGTACAAAGGTTCCTCTTTTCCTACTTCTTCAACAGCATGTATTATGTTTTCTTTTTTATATCATATATTATATAAATTTGTCAGAAATTTATATTTTACATCACAAAATAGAATACATCAGTATATTGCATATACATCATATATAATTTATTTTATTTTATGGCTTTAATTTTAAATAGCTTGCTTCACATGTCAATCCCAATTCCCTCTCCCTCCCCTCCTTCCACACCTCCTCACCATCCATCCCCCCCAGCCTCCCGCCCTATCCCCACTTCGTTCCACATAAGGGGATATCTAGAGTCTGTCATTTCACTCAGGGCAGGGTCCAGGCTGAGAGATCATCCCTCTTTGTGTTATGGACACACAAGGTTCATTTGTATGCCAAGGATAAATACTGATCTACTGCCCAGGGCCCCATAGGTTGCCCAGGCCTCCTCACTGACTCTCACACTCAGGGGGTCTGGATCAGTCCCATGCTGGCCTCCCAGCTGTCGGTCTGGGGTCTAAGATCTCTCCCCTGTTCAGATCAGCTGTCTCTGCTGGTTTTGCCAGCCCATTTTTTGCCAATTTGCTCATCGCTCCTCTCTCTCTGTCACTGGGTTCCATGGGTTCAGTTCAGTGTTTAACTGTGGGTGTTTGCCCCTGCTTCCATCAGTCACTGGATGAAGGCTCCAGGATGGTTATAGACGTCAAGTTCATTATCAGGAATGGGCATTTAAGGTGGTCTCTACACTATTGCTTAGCTTGCCAGTTGGTGTCATCCTTGTAGATCGCTAGAGGTCTCACTGGTGCCAGATCTCTCTTCAAACCTCTCATCCTGTTCTCCCCCTATTCTACCCCCCACTCAACCTTCCTGTTCCCCCATGACCTACTCTCTCCTCCTCTTCTCCCCCTCTCTTCTTCCCAGCTCCCCCCCCCCCCACATACCTCCCGCCTTGTTCCCAATTTGTTCAGGAAATCTTGCCTCATTCTTCTTCTCTGGGGTACCATGCATATCTCTCTTAGGCTCTTTCCTGTTTCCCAGACTCTCTGTCAGTGGAATTGCAGACCGGAACTATCCTGATCCATGTCTAAAATCCACATATGAATGAGTACATACCATATTTGTCTTTTTGTGACTGGGTTACCTCACTCAGGATGGTTTCTTCTAGTGCCATCCATTTGCCTGTGAATTTCAAGATTCTATTGGTTTTTTTTTTCCCGCTGAATAGTACTCCATTGTGTAAATGTACCACATTTTCTCTATTCACTCTTCAGTTGAGGGGCATCTAGGTTGCTTACAGGTTCTGGATATTACAAATAATGCTGCTATGAACGTAGAGGAACAGATGTCCTTGTTGTGTGAATTTGCATCTTTTGGATATATGCCTAAGAGTGGAATTGCTGGGTCTTGTGGTAGACTGATTCACATTTTCCTGAGGAATCTCCATACTGATTTCCAAAGTGCGTGTACGAGTTGGCACTCCCACCAGCAGTGGAGGAGTGTTCCCCTCTCCAGCATAAATTGTCTTCACTGTTTTTGATTTTAGCCATTCTGACAGGAGTAAGATGGTATTTTAGAGTTGTTTTGATTTGCATTTCCCTGATGGCTAAGGATGTTGAACATTTTCTTAAGTGTCTTTCAGCCATTTTAGACTCCCCTATTGAGAATTCTCTATTTAGTTCTGTACCCCACTTTTAAATTGGCTCTTTGGGTGTTTTGGACCTTGCTTCTTGAGTTCTTTGTAAATTTTGGAGATCAGTCATCTGTCAGATGAGGGGTTAGTGAATATCTTTTCCCATTATGTGGGCTGCCTTTTTGTCTTGCTGACTGTGTCCTTTGCTTTACAGAAGCTTCTTAGTTTCAGGAGGTCCCATTTGTTAATTGTCATCTCAGTGTCTGTGCTACTGATGTTATGTTCAGGAAGCCATCTCCTGTACCAATTTGTTGTTTTCTTAATTGTACCTATTTTGACTCAGGAGAGAAAAATTCCCATGTAGTTTGTGTTTGTTTTTCAAGACAGGGTTTCTTTGTGGCTTTGAAGGCTGTTCTGGAACTTGCTCTTGTAGACCAGGCTGGTCTTGAACTCACAGAGATTTGCCTACTTCTGCCTCCCAAGTGCTGGGATTAAAGGCATATGCCTGCTGGCTAAGGATGTTGACTTTTATTACATGCACTTAGTGGCTAAGTTGCATGTATTTTGAGAACTGTCTGTTCAGTTAATTCATCTATATATTGATGGGGTATTTTTGGGGTTGAATTTTTTAGATGTCATTATAGATAGTAATCCTTTGTCAGATGTTTAACTGGCAAAGATTTTATCCAGGTCTGTTGGGTGTGTCTTTCCCCAGCCGTGACCTCTGCTGTGGCGAAGCTGTTTTCCTCATGCAGTGCTCTCTGTTGGTTCCTGCTGTTATTTGTCTTGCTGGGCTGCAGTGCTGTTGAGGAAGCCCTTGTCTATTCCTAGATCTCTAAGAATTTCTTTTGGGTTTCTCTCTAGTGTTTTTATAGTTGTAGGTCTGAGGTCTTGAATCCATTTTGAATTCACTTTTGTGGGAGGAAAAGATCTGATTTAACTTGTTGATAAGTGAATACTGAGCTTTCTCACAACTGCTGTTGAATAGGCAGTTCTTTCTTCCGTGTGTAGCAGGGGCACACTTGTTTCAGGAGACAAGCCGGTTAGTATCGTTTTTATGCCTACCTGTATTTGTCTTACCTGTTCCATTGATGTGCATATGCCCCATCTTTCCCTAACCTCACTCTCTGGGTTCCTATGGCTACAACATAGTAAGTGTTGAAACTAGGTAGCCTCATTTATTTCTTATGGGATAAGCCTGTGTCTGTGTAGAGCATGACAAGGTTGTGATAGGCCTTATGTTGAGTCTTTATACTGGTTTGGAGTGAGTGAGTATCTTTCCTCTGTAGTCTTCTGACTCAGACACACAGTATTTCATGAAAGCATTTGGGTCTTTGGCATTTTTCACAAGTATCAGCATATAAATCTGGTATATGATTTTAGGTTTATGTTTAAGCTTAAACTTTTTCATTGGCAATTATGTGTCCAGTTGGTTTTGGTTGTGGTTTTATGAGATAGGGTCACATTCAGTTGCTAGGTTGGCCCTGCATTTGCTATGTAGACTATCCTTGAATTCAAAATTCTGCTTCTGCCTCACAGGCACCTGGGACTACAGGCCTGTGCTGGCAAAGAGGGTTTCAGAGTGAGTGACAAGAGCTGAAGGGTGTCCCAGAAAAGAGCAGTCCGTGTGTGAGAGGTTGAAAGATGAGAAGCTGAGCATATACTGCAGAGAGATGGGTGTGTTAGACCTGGGTGGGGCTAGCTTGTGGGGCACTTTATTACAGAGAGGGTGAGACTGTGCTAAAGGAATGAGGTCGTGCAGTCGGATTTAGTTTTGTATGTATTCCTTTAGTAACAGCACGGCTATACATAAGGATTTAGTTTTGTATGTATTCCTTTAGTAACAGCACGGCTATACATAAGGATTTAGTTTTGTATGTATTCCTTTAGTAACAGCACGGCTATACATAAGGATTTAGTTTTGTATGTATTCCTTTAGTAACAGCACGGCTATACATAAGGATTTAGTTTTGTATGTATTCCTTTAGTAACAGCACGGCTATACATAAGGATTTAGTTTTGTATGTATTCCTTTAGTAACAGCGCGGCTATACATAAAGATTTAGTTTTGTATGTATTCCTTTAGTAACAGCACGGCTATCTATACATAAGGATTTAGGCAGGGACTGCCAACTAGGAGGCTACTACAATAGTCCATAAAAATTATTAGTCATTGAAAATAGTCATTATAGGACAGTGTTTTAATTAATTTAACTGTTTAAAATTATTTTAAAATGTTGATTATAGTGTATTTGAATGTTTGAGAGTGTTTTGGGAGGCTTCTGAAAGCTGCATAGTGTTTGTAATCTCTAGAGGTTGGAGTCATGTTTGGCTTGCATCATAGGAAGAGACTGTCACACTGTGCTTGGCTTGAGCATCTGATACCTCAAAGCCCCTCCCTCCAGAGATACACTTCCTCCAGCAAGGCCACACTTTCCAGTAGTGCCACCCTCTGTGAGCCTGTGGGACCATTTTCACTCAGCCCACCACATTCTACTCCCTGGCCTCCATAGGCTCATGGAGGTATCATGATGCAAAATATATTTAGTATAACTTCAAAAGTTCTTGTAGTCTATAATAATCTCAGCATTGCTTAAAGTCCAAAGTCTTTGCTGAGATTCATGCAGTCTCTTAACCATAACTCCCTGTAAAATCAAAATGACTGGACAGTATATACATTACCATTCCAAACTGGAGGAAAGCCAGCATGGCAAAGTCCACACTCTGCTTCCCCGTGTCTAATGTGAAAGCTCTCTTCAGATCTCCAGCTCCTTTCAGCTTTGCAGACTGCAGCACTCTTCCTTCTCTTGGGCTGGTTCCACTCTCCGTTAGCAGCTCTCCTCAGTAGTTATCCCATGACTCTAACATCTCCAACATCTTGGGGTCTCCAAGGCTTCTCCTTCACAGCTTCACACCGTGGCCTTCCTAGGCCTCCATTCAGGAACGCCCCTGACACACGTCTGGCCTCAGCAGCTTTCCTTAGTTGCTGAGGGGGATTCCATATCCCCTTTCTTTTGTCTTTCACTCTAAAGCCAGAAGAACTGCATAGCTGGAGTCAAGTTCTGCTTTTGCTGGGGCTGGCACGGGTCCCCTTGTCCAATTCTTCACCAGTTTTCTCTTTTGATGGTTTCCTCACTGCATAAGCTCGGCTGTCCAGAAACTTGCTCTGTAGACCAGGTTGAGTTTGGACTTAGAGGTGCTCCTGCCTCTGCCTCTGCCTCTGCCTCTGCCTCTGCCTCTGCCTCTGCCATGTTGGGATTAAAGGCAGTGCACCACCACACTAAACTAAGCTTTTCTTTAATTGTTAAACAAGTTGGAAACCTAGCTGGGTCAGATCTTACCCTGAGGTTGGCACTCCATTTATTCTTTTTGATGTCAGGTTTTTCTTCAATGTGTTTATCTCCTTTGACACAGGGTTTGGCTCCATTCTTCTTCCTGGAGCCTCTTGTCTCCTTGAGCTGTACATTTATATTTTTTGTTGCTCAGCCTGCTCGTTTTCCTGATAAATCCCCATGAAAGTGAACACTGTTAACCACATGACAGAGTCAATGCTAGGCTTTTTTGAGATTTTTTTCTCTGCTCACTCAATTGATAAAAACCCGTCAACTGAACCCAGGCAGGCTTTTTGGACAAGGGAAAAAGGCAAGCGCATTCTTCACCACAGCACCACAAGAACCGTTTCTAGGCCACATACAAATACCCTTCTCTGAAACCTCTTGACCTGGGCCCCACAGCTCAAATCCCCCTCGGCACCACTGTCTCCCATGCAGCTACTAAGATAGCTCACTAAACCCCACTTAAAGCATTCAGCTGCTTTTCCCATTCAAAGTTCCAAAGTGCACATTCCTACAAACAAAAGCATGGTCTGGCCTATCATAGCAATACTCCACTTCCTGGTACTAACTTCTGTCTTTGTTAGGATTTATTGCTGTGAAGAGACACTATGAGCATAGCAACTCTTATAAAGAAAACATGTAATTGGGGCTGGCTTAAGTTCAGAGATTGCATCTATCAGTGTCCTGGAGGGAGGCATGGTGATAGACAGTCAGATGTGGTGCAGGAGACGGAAGGAGCTTAGAGGTTCTCGTCTGAGGCAGCGGCGATACATTGCCACTTTGGGCCTGGCTTGAACGACTGAGACCTCAAAGCCTGTCCCCAGTGATACTTACTCCAACAAGGCGTCACACCTCCCGATAGTGTCACTCCCTATGAGTCTGTGGGGCCGGTTTCATTCAAATAGCCAGAGTGTAGATCTGAGAATAAGCTTCATTGTTTGTAGTTGACTTTATACCCTGCACATAAAAAAGGAGGTGATGAAGGCAAGAGGAACTTGGTTGCTTAGGCCTCAGCAGGGAAAGTGACTGTGATGTTGGAGCACAGGACAACTACGCTTGTGAGGAGGAAGAAAGGAACAAGCTCAGCCAATGCTGAGCCCAGTTTCCTTTTAAGATAATGTGAATTGTCCTATAAAGCTAAGAGAAGTGTGGGGGATTTTTGCTTTCTAATTAAACTTTGCTTATTAATTTTATTTTAGAAGTTAGGGGCCCTTGGTGATATCAGTAAACTGCTATTCTTTCATAGAGAACATTTTGTGTTTGTTTTGTCAGTTTAGGTAGGTTATTTTCATTTTACAAATATGATGTGGGAATTTTCTTTATTAGTTACTTTTCTTTTTGCTGTGACAAAATACCTGGCAATAGCAGTGTGTGTACAGGTTTGTTTTGGCTCAACATTTCAGGTTCCATCGTGGCAGAAAAGTCAGGGTGACAGCTGGTCACAGTACAGACACAGTCCAGATGCAGAGAGGTCTGGCTGCTGGTATATCACCTGCTTGCTCTCTTTTTAATGTTATCCAAGACCTTAGTTCATGGGATGGTGCTGTCCACAGTTAGGGTGGGTCAATCTAAATCCAACAAATTCCACATCAACATTCAATGGCTGGTATCCTAGGTGATTCTCAACCATTTTAAGTTGCCAGTATCAATGATCACAGTTATGGGGAAGCCCGTGAGTGAAGTGATTAGTAGACTAGGGAATAAAGGGGGAGTTAGAAGGAAGCTGCTTCATGTGAAGAGAGAGAAGTGGTGGTCTGGTGCACGGACAGAATTCCGGTATGAGTTGGGGAGGGACCCTTGTGGCTCCCCCCTTGGTGGAATTGATGGAGGCTGACGGAAGGTCACTTTCATTGGGATGTGCCATGGGCTGCCCATGCTCTAGTGGATGGCTGCATACCCATGCACAGTAGGCAGCACTAATTTGTCTCTGAGTTATTGTTAATAAAACAACAAGAAGAGGGTATGAAGGGAAGAAAAAATTGGTTGAGGGCACTAAGGGGAGGTGGAGAAAGGTATAGGAATCAGTATGAACAAAATATACTAATAAGTAGATGAATTTTTCAAATCATAAATATATTTTAAAAGTGGATAAAGAGTATAGTGGAAGTATTTAACTCTGATAGTCCTCAGGCTGATTCTGGTGTTATAATTTGATTTTTGTATCTTTCCTGGTCTTATTGACATTCCAAGTAACTATGTTAATTTATTTAGTATAATCCACCTTTATATTCCTGGAGATGATTTTATTTGAACTGAGTAACTAAAAATAATTTAGTAAATGATGGGGCAGCTGATTTTCTCATCACTAGTGGTACTTACCAACAATGTGTTTTCTGCAGATAGCTACTATGTTACATGGGGAGCCCGGCATAGCTCAGGAGCAAAGACAATTCCAGGACAGCCATTACCTCCACATGGGAAACCACTTGGCAAACTGACCTCTGCAGACCTGAAGGAGGTCATTAAGAAGGTATTGGAATCATGTCTGGGAGTTAAGGTTTGGTTAAGGTATTTGTTGGGAACATTTGAGTAAGTGAAATGAAAGGTCACACAATAGATGGAACCTGTCCTGCTCTTCGGAGTTTCATTCGTTCTGCAGACATTTATAGATACACAGATGTCTGTAAAATTACCAAGAAGATCTTTTTAAAGACGGCATTACCATTGGGATAGCAGTGAGAATAGTGATTGGGAAGCAGCCCTGGAATGGTGAGTGTCCCACCACAATGTCAGGGTCACTTGGTGAAAGAGAAAATAGGTGGGCCCCGCCCCAGGGTGGCACTGTCAGAGTCAGGTCACCCGGTGAGGGCTAGAGATTCTGAATCTCCTTCTTCTGTGCAGTTTCTTCTTCCTGGCCTCTCTTTTGCCCTCTCCCCTCTCCCCCTTTTGCTTTATCCCACCCCCACACTTGCTTTCAGTTTAGTAGTAAGGAAGAAGAAGAAACAGTGTGGTGTGGCGTAGGTATGCATTCTTTTTTATTGTGTGTAACATATGCTTGTGGATACCCTTAGAGGCCAGAAGACAGTGTCAGATCCTCCAGAGCAAAAGCTAGAGTTAGGATGTGAAGGTAACCCTTCCTGTGTGCTGGGGACCAAACCCCAGTTCAGCTCTAGTGCTGTCCAAAGCTAGTGTCATGAGTTTTCATAGACCTACAAGGTTGGGTTATTACATAGTCAAATTTTAGATGTGAAATAAAATATAGTCACTCTACCCTTTTCTTGAAAGTGTCAAAAATATAATATTTTACTCTAAATAAGTAATGTTTCAAAAAGATACATTATTTATGTGTGTGAGAGTGTGTGTGTGTGTGTGTGTGTGTACTGCATGAGAGCGTGTGCACCATGTTTATGAGAGCTGTTGTGAAGGCAGAGGAATGAATCAGATCCCTTGGAACTGGAGTTACAGGCCATGAGGATGCTGGTAACAAAACCCATATCCAGGAAGACTTCTGAGCCATCTCTCCAGCCCCAGGAAAGTAACATTTTGTTATATAACTAGAAATTACAGTAATTATAAAATCTGTTTTTGTTTTTCAAAGGGTCTTCTTCACTATGGACGAGATAACCAGAATTTAGATATTTTACTTTTCCAAGAAGTTCTGGAATACATGTCTAGGATAGACAGAGTGCTCAGTTTCCCCGGAGGTTCACTTCTGTTGGCAGGACGGAGCGGTGTGGGGCGGCGGACTGTCACATCCATCGTCAGTCACATGCACGGTGCAGTGCTCTTCTCTCCTAAGATTTCCAGAGGCTACGAGCCAAAGCATTTCATGAACGACCTCAAACACGTGAGTGTGCGCATTGTTTTCCTGTGTTTGGTTTTAAGTCTTGCTAGCTAGTAAAGCTTTTGAGACTTCCACATGTTACACAGTTTTCCTTTTAATTTTAATTTTATTTTTCACTAAATCTTCATTTGTACATGGGAGATTCCTGTTAGGATTTCCAGGTTGTGGGCATCTGAGATTATGGGATGTCAAGCTGGGTGATAAACAGCACTACATAATTGTGTAGGAAGAGCATGAATATGATCTAGTTGTTTGCTTCAGTGACTTCTAAAATGAATTTTCCTTCAGGTAATAATTATTGACAACTTTAATTTCCTTTCCTTTCTGTTTCTCAGTTCTAATTAAGTTGGTAAATAGGCACTAAGTAAGCCAGGTGTGGACTCTTGGGAGGGAAGGCAGCAGGATCCTGGCACATTCAAGGCCAGCCTGAGTCACATAGCAAGGCACTGTGTCTCAGAGACAATGCCGGCAGTGACATCAAGCCCACACCAACCAAACCCTTGTAAATAGACAGTGAATGCTATCACTTCCTTGTGTAGAGAGCCCCTCGGCCCTGGAACTTGTACGCCATGGCCAGCCTCACATGCACGCTGTGTGTGTCACTCCTCAAGACTGTGTTCAAGGGTATGTCGTCATGCCAGTGAAGGGTCACAACCTTTAACTGCTCCAAATGTCAGCCCAAGGACTGGTCTTTCCTCGTTTGCAGGTGTTGCATCTCGCGGGGATCGAGTCACAGCAAGTGGTCTTACTTCTTGAGGACTACCAGTTTGTACACCCTACGTTTTTGGAGATGATCAATAGCCTTTTGTCTTCAGGCAAGTGAATGGTTCCTATGAAGCAAATACAAGCACTCTTGTAAAAATTATCCAAGTAAATGTACTTTATAAAGTTTACCTGTATTGTAAGGAACCTTGAACATAGTTGTTACTAAGGTCCTAAGGGCTGATACAGGGTGGTTATAAAACCAAGGATTATGTACAAGTTGTTAATACTTCTGGTAATGACTGAACAGAAAAATTTAATGTAAAAATTGAAAAGCATTTCGTGTATAGAATTTGTTTTGAATTGGTATATGCTGGTCAAAATAGAAAAGCAATATGATAATCTTCCACAGGCGAGGTCCCTGGACTGTACACTCTGGAAGAGCTTGAGCCTTTGCTGTCACCTCTGAAAGATCAGGCATCCCAGGATGGCTTCTTTGGGCCAGTCTTCAATTACTTCACATACAGTAAGAGGCAGAGAGTTCATTATTACGTTTACGTTCTGCCTGGAGAGAAATAAATAGGATTTAATATGGTGTTCTGCACGGCTTGGCACCTTGGCCTGATTAGGGGTGGGGAGGGAATGAAGAAAATTAGTAAACTTAATAAATGACAAATATCTGTTCAGAGAAATTGGGGCCGGCGTGCCATGCTTGCTCTAGTGGAGTGGTACCTACTGTACGGTGTCCCGGAACCTCGGTGTGAGTGAGTATTTTGTGCGGCATAGGAGGTGCTGCAGATACTAGCTTGCACACGCTGCTCAGTCATTCGTAAACACTCATACTTTTGCACACTGTCAACATTTGCACCTAGACCTCAGAAAGGTTTTGACATTACCCCAAGCCTGGCCTGGGTAGGGGCGGGGCTTTTTCCTATCTCATGGCCTGAGGCATTGGTCCTTAACATGGCCATGTACTTGTCAAGCAGTAGCAGTCACTCAGCAGGTCCTTAGCTGTCCACAATTTAATTTGCCTTAATTTTCATTAGATTGTGAAGGTATCTTTAAGTTTATACTTTGATAATTAGTACCTTTTCTGTTATTTTTTTTCTTGCAGATTTTAGGAAGTAACACAAAAGATGCCTGTAATAACAACATCTAGGGAAATGTTGGAATTGCAGTGATGCTTTTGGAATACTAGCCTTACTGTCTGCATTTTCATTTGATTGTGTTATACTTACTGTAGAAGTAGGTCTTGTCTTGAATAAGACAGCCTTTATAGCATTTTAAAATGCTAAATAACTAATTTATACAGAAGCAGTTTCTTGTGCACTATGGAAATAAATATAAATTTTTAAAAGTATAAATTACATTGCCTAGCAATTCCTATATATGTATGAATCTTTTTCTTAACATGTGTGACTCATAAGAACACAGGTGTACAAATATTTTTTATTCAGTCTTTGAGAATTTCATACACATATACCGTGTATCTTGATGACATCAACTCCTTGGTCCCCCATCTAACTCCTACCATACCCCACTCCCAAACTGATGTCTTCTTTTCATAACCCACTGAGTTCAGTCATGCTCTCCTTGTTTCCATTGGTGTGAGACCAGAAACTGGCTCTTAGGCAATCTGCCAGGGGCCACTTCCTCGAGGAAGCAAGTAGTTTTTTAAGAAGTGCAAAGATCTTGTCCTAGTACTACTTTGTATTTTGCTCTTTCCCATAAACAACTCCTACTATTTCATTTATGAAAAATATTTATCACAAAACTGGTTCCTATATAAGTTCTTATAATTTTCCATGATTACGGTTTCTCACAAATTTTAGGAATTCGGCAAAACTTGCATATTGTCTTGATTATGGATTCTGCAAATATAAACTTCATAATAAACTGTGAGAGTAACCCCGCTTTGAATAAGAAATGCCAGGTGCTGTGGATGGAGGGCTGGTCAGACAGCAGCATGAAGAAGGTAGGTCCATTCTGACGTTGACACGTGCAGATGGAGAGTCAAGCTTGTCCTTGGTGTCGCCTTCAGTTAGTCTTTGCCGCTAGTTTGCGCGACCTGAGGCCCTGGGCATTTATTTCTACTATGTCTGGAAGCATCTCCATTTTCTTTCTATTCTTAGGATACTTTAGTTGAATATAGAAATTTAGATGGAAACTTTTAGTTGAGCATAGAAATTTTAATGGAATAAAGAGATAGTTATCTTTTTAAAAATTCTATGCCTTGGATTTATTAGCCTAAAACAAACAAACAAACAAAAAACCTCCAAAAGTGCATAGTAAGAATTTTACAAAGTGAAGATGCAAAAATTTAAGTTCTTTTTAAAAGCACATTGAGGGCCTGATGGTGGTGGCACACACCTTTAATCTCAGCACTTGTGAGGCAGAGGCAGGTGGATCTCTGTGAGTTTGAGGCCAGCCTGGTCTACACAGTGAGTTCCAGGACAGGCTCTAAAGCCACACAGAGAAACCCTGTCTCTGAAAACCAAAAGAAAATAAAAAGCACTTTGAGGGGCTGGATAGAGATCTCCTGGGTGAACTAGGGGCTTATGAGCATGGGAACTTGAGGGACTGAGTTGGGGGGGGGAGGGAGAGTGCTGAGAGGGATGATCAGAAATGGGGCCTTATGGGCCAGATAGAAGCCTGAGGCTTGGGAAACTCCCACTGAGTCTACAAGCATGGCCCCAGCTAAGCGAGACTGGTGGCAGTAGTGGATGCCTAGCCTGAACTGGCTGTCCCCTGTTGTCATTCAGAGCCTTCATCCAGCGACAGACCCACAGCCAAACATTGGATAGAGCTCAGGGAGTCCTGCTGAGGAGAGGGAGGAGGGATTGTGGGAACCTGGGGGGCGGTCAGGGACATTTCAGGAAAACCCACAGAACTGGCTAGCCTGGCTCATGGGAACTCACAGCGTCTGAACCAACAACCAGGGAACCTGCATGAAACTGACCTGGGCGCTCTGCATATATGTGGCCATTGTATAGCTTGATCTATTTGTGGGACTCTTGTCAATGGGAGCAGGGTCTGTCCCTGGTGCTTTGGCTGGCTCTTGGGAACCTATTCCCTGTGCTGGTTGCCTTGCCCAGTCTGAATACAGGGGAGGGAGGTGCTTGGTCTTAAGGCAGCTTGATAAGCCATGCTTTGCTGCTGCCCATGGGAGGCCTGCCCATTTCTGAGCAAATAAAGAGGAGGTGTGGAATGGGGTGGGGTGGGGGAGGCAGAGGGGGAAGAGTGGGCAACCCAAATTGAGTTTAATATGTGAGTTCATAGTACCATTCTAACTACAACCCACTCATTTTACTTTATCTGAATCAGTTATAGCTTAGACATTGTGCTTTGAATAACATTCATACTCCCAATTGCTTACTTATTTTTGTATAATAGAAATATATATCGTATTTGGAACATTTCAGAGTAGTGTGATGCTACATCACAGACAAACAGAAGGCAGGCAACTTGTTTTAGCCTGTGTGAATGGAAAGTGAGCAATGGATTCGTCTCTCTTTTCTCCCTGAATTCAAAAGTGGTATTGTCACTTGAGATGAAGGATGAGGGAAGACACTTGTCAGGCCTGAGGAGATGCACCCAGACACAGTTTACGAGAATGAGAGGAGGGAGAACTTGGATCTGTTTGCTTGAGGTTAGCGCAGTTGAGGGTTTTTCTTATGCCACCTGTAGCTAACATTGTGGTTTTGCTCCTTGAGTGTGGTGAACCAAGTGTGAGGACACTTGTGCAAATGTAATTATGTTTTACCAAGGAACTCAAGCTGCTAAGAGGAAAGTCAGGGTTTGGAAAAGAGGAGTGTCAGTACTAGGGTGGCTGAGTCCCGGAGACTGGATTGGAGCAGGGCCGGGAGGATGTGGGTGTTGAGAGGCAGTCAGCCTGGAAGGCAAGTGTCTTGGAATGGTGAGAAACCCAGCGGTAAAGGCTTACCTTGGAAGCATGAGGACTGCCGTGGGGACTAAGTGTGGATCTCCCAGGAGCCAAGTAAGACGTTGGGCGTGGTTTTGCATGCTCATAATTCCAGCTCTGGGAAAGCAGACAGGTGGGTCCTTAGGCAGGCAGCTAGCCTGATTGGTGAGCTCCAGCACAGTGAGAAACCCTGTCTCCATAGAGGGGGAATGCATTCCTGAGAATACCATGTGGGCTTGCCCTCTGGTCCCCACACACACTAGATGCTTGCACGTGCTTCCCTCACAAGTGCTCTCCCAAATACACTGTGCCCCACAAATGTTTACGTAAAGCCTCTAAGAGGCTCAAGTCAGTGAAGGAAGTTCAGCATTAGTTAAAGGGTATATTTTGTTACACTTCATTCAGTGGTAAAGAAATGTTCTGCATTTTAGATACCAGAAATGTTATTCAGTGAAACAGATGAAGACAAACATGACAAAAAAAGAAAAGAAGAAAAGAAAAAAAACTCAGGTAGTATTCCGGTATAATTTATTTATTTATTTATTTATTTTTCTGTATTTATGAGATACTACTTTTTCTCATGTTAGAGATTCATGGAAGATGATTATAAATTTAAATAATGTGAACTATAGCACATCTTTCTCTGTATCACAAGCTCCCAAATAATGACATGGAGACTTAATTATGAAAGCTTAGCTTTAGCTTAGCTGTCCTACTAGCCCTTATACTGAAATCAACCCATTTATTTTCATCTTGTGTCATGTGGCTCGCTACCTCGTCTCTCCGCACTGCACATGTTGCTTTCTCTGCATCTGGCTAGTGCCCCTGCCTTCTTCCATTCTTCATTCCTGTCTGTCCCTACAAGTCTAGCCATTGCCCATTCAGCCCTTTATTAAAGCAGTCAGAGTGACACACCTTTACCCAGGTAAAGAGATATTCCACAGTAGTGAACTGTTAACAGTCAGGTTTCCTGTGCATATTAACATTTGAAGTTCTTTTCATTTTTAAGTTAATTTGTCATATAGGAGCCACGAGAGTATGTATACACTAGAAATTCAAAAATTACTTTTCCTAAGGCCTGGGGAGATGTCTCGGTACCCTGCTTGCATGGATGCATGAGGCCCTGAGTTTCATTCAGGACTCACCAAGTGCTGGTATTGGCACTTGCTTGTAACTCTCTGCTAGGATGACAGAGGCAGGAGGATACCTGTACTCCATACTCAGGCACTGGGCTGAATGGCTGAGACAGTTCTTAAGTTGACCCTTAGCCCATGTGCGTGTGCGCTTTCATATACCCCTGTACACTTTCATATACCCCTGTACACTTTCATATACCCATGTACACTCTCATATGCCCCTGTACACTTTCATATACCCTGTACACTCTCATATACCCCTATACACTCTCATATACCCCTGTACACTCTCATATACCCCTGTACACTCTCATATACCCCTATACACTCTCATATACCCCTGTACACTCTCATATACCCCTGTACACTCTCATATACCCCTGTACACTCTCATATACCCCTGTACACTCTCATATACCCCTGTACACTCTCATATACCCCTGTACACTTTCATAAACCCATGTGCACTTTCATATACCCATGTATACTCTCATATGCCCCTGTACACTTTCATATACCCTGTACACTTTCATATACCCTGTACACTTTCATATACCCCTGTACACTCTCATATACCCCTGTACACTTTCATATACCCCTGTACACTCTCATATACCCCTATACACTCTCATATACCCCTGTACACTCTCATATACCCATGTACACTTTCATATACCCTGTACACTCTCATATACCCCTGTACACTTTCATATACCCCTGTACACTTTCATATACCCCTGTACACTCTCATATACCCATGTACACTCTCATATACCCCTGTACACTCTCATATACCCATGTACACTCTCATATGCCCCTGTACACTCTCATATACCCATGTACACTCTCATATACCCATGTACACTTTCATATACCCATGTACACTCTCATATACCCCTGTACACTCTCATATACCCCTGTACACTCTCATATACCCCTGTACACTTTCATATACCCTGTACACTTTCATATACCCCTGTACACTTTCATATACCCCTGTACACTTTCATATACCCCGTACACTCTCATATACCCCTGTACACTCTCATATACCCCTGTACACTCTCATATACCCCTGTACACTCTCATATACCCCATGTACACTCTCATATACCCATGTACACTTTCATATACCCATGTACACTTTCATATACCCATGTACCCATGAACTTACATGTGTACGCTACAGCCCTGTCCCTGCCCTGTCACAAGCAGAATTCTTTTTCTGACCTATAAGTTGAAGTCCTGATTGTATTGTTTTGATTCTAATCTGTAGATGTGTTATATAACTTCATTTAAGTTCAGACAAGTTTTGTGATATATTGTGAGCACAGATGGTATAGTTTCTCAATTGTAATATTCCACATTAACATTGAATACACAATTTTTATATTATAGTGACACTTATTTTTTAACACAAGCATCTAACCGTGAAATGTTTTATTAAGCTTTTTTTTATGCTAGAGACAGGGCTGTGTACTGAAGGAGCTAGCAGCCTAGTGAAAGCAAGAGCTCTGCTGTGCAGACATTTAATTCTGCAGGAGCAGGAAAAGTTGTGGTGGCAGTTCATCTAAAGTGTGTTGAAAAGTGCAGTGCTGGCTGGCAGTGTCCTAGGAGCAGATGGGCTGTAAACAGCCAGTCTGGAAAAGGCATCCTGCTCCAAGTGTGTGCCCTGAAGACAGCGTGGACCAGCCGCGCAGGCGTTTCTGCGGACTGGGAAGAAGGAAGGGGTGGAAAGGTCTGCAACAGAGGTCCATGGGTCTCGGTGACGAGGACAGGGTGGGCAGGGTCAGTAATGAGCAGTCTGCCTGGTGAGTGACCTGGAGCTTCGGGGGATTTTGGTAGCAATGGGATTGGGATTTCCTTTTACACTAGCATCCTTAGGTTGTCTCCCCACTCCTCCCCCCACCCCACTTTTTCCCCAGTTATTGTGAAGTGGTGACTTGGGGAAAATGGCAGGTAACTAGACCACTTTAGAAGTGTAGTTCTGTGATGTGGGCCAGACAAGGCCTGAACCAAGGAAGAGGTAAGGTAGACAGAAAAGGATGGACTATTGAGAAATAGTTGCCGTGAGGCTTGGATGTGTGATGGTTGTGACAGACAAGAAAGGATGAGTCAAGGGTGTCTCACTGGCTTCTAGCTTAAGAAGTAATTAGAAGTTGGCTTCGTTCACGGCAGGGGTATGTAAATGGTCAGTGAGGGGAGTATGTGTTTGATCACACATAGACTGAATTACATTTGAACTTACTCTCAACTTTCTGATTTTTGAAGTATTCTCTCCTTCACTATCAAATGAGTAGATTTTGTTTGGTTTAGAATCCCTTTTCTATTTCAAGTAGCTCTTACTATGTTGACTTTTTGATTATATGCATAATGTAGTTCTAATTAATTTATAATAACCAGTAAAGTATTTTTTTACAGTAATAGCACTGCGTGGGGGAAATAAATAACAGCAGAAAGATAGAGACCACTGTAATCATAGAGTTCAGACCCTTAAGGAGCATAGGAGCTATGGATCGTTTTATGTTTGTAAGAACTCTATAGAATGGGGTATCTGAGGTATAAGTAAGATTAATTGATGTAATTCTGAATGCATCATACTTACAAATAACTTTTACCTCCTGTCTTTTTCTAGTTGATCCTGACTTTCTAAAATCATTCTTATTAATCCATGAGTCTTGTAAAGCATATGGGGCCACTCCAAGTAGGTACATGACCTTCTTGCATGTGTATTCTGCCATCAGCAGCAGCAAGAAAAAGGAATTACTGAAAAGACAAAGTCATTTACAGGTATAGTATTGGTAATCTTGAAGATTTCAGTTTAGTTTTCAATTATTATGTTGAGTTACTGCTTACAGGTAATGACTATGCAGACCACAATGCTATGCTGCATGTGACATCTATTTAGTATAAGTAAATAAGGAATAATAAACCCTCAAGAAATAATTATACTTCTATACAGTGTTTCCCACTAGATTTATAGTAATGTGCTTTTCTTCATTAATAGTTATTTCATTTTTAAGGGATAACATTTAATGTTTTCACACATGTAGAGCTGCCCTTGAGGATCTCTTTTTACATGAAAACATTTTAGAAATTGAGAAATCATTATTTAGATGGGCATGATCCCAGCTTATTATCAAAGTACTTTTAAGACTGAGACAGGAGGATTAGGCTAGCCTGGGCTAATTAGTCTTAGGAGACCAGAAAAATAAAACAAAGGAAATGTAAGCAGTGCTTTTGCTAATGTTATTGGAGAGGTTACTATTTGACATTATAAAACTGAAATTATGTTTTAAAAGCAAACTGATATTTTTAGTTAAAATTTTTGGCTAAAATTGTTTTGTTAATAACATTCTTACTCATGCCACTTCAGTAGTGAGTCTTTCTCTGTTCCACCATCCAGCTCCCAAACAATCACACAGAGTCATCTTATTAATTTTGAAAGCTCAGCTGATAGCTTGGGCTTGTTTCTAACTAGCTTTTTTAACTTAAATTAACCCATTTCTATTAATTTGCATACTGCCACATGACTCCTGCCTCGTTACCTTATCTCCTGCATGACCTGCTTCCTTTGTCTCTCCTGACAACTCCATCCTTCTTCCCAGTGTACTCTCTGCTCCAAAAATGCTACCTAACTATTGGCTGTTCAGCTTTTTATTAAATCAGTCTGAGTGACATATCTTCACAGTGTAAAGGAGTGTTCCACGACATTTCCCTCTTTTTGTCTAAAAGGAAAGGTTTTAACTCTAATTTAACTTATAATAAAACTATAAGTAAGTAGAACAATTACCAGGTAGGAATTATTTGCAGTGTGCAGTCCATTTATTTGTATTTGGCATTTTGGAGAAAATAGGCCGTTATTTAGTCTATCTAGATGAATCCAAAGTGCTGTACTTAATTTGCCTTCTCTCATAACTAAGGAAAACTATAACTATGACTCTCTCATCTTCAACTCTATCAGAGACCCTAGAAGGGTATAATATTACCCGAGTAAACAGGAAATGCAGTGCCTATCACTTCCAAAACAACAGAGATATCTGGCTGCCTGGACAGTCACCCCAAGTTCCTCTGTAGAGTTGGGACATCCATCTTTGTCCCACTGGGCTAGAATATCTGACAGACTTTTCTGTGAAGCAGGAATTTTTGAAGGACTGTCCTACCCTGCCTTGGCAAAGTTTGGCAATCACCTTCTTTTGTGTTTTTCTTATGCAGTTTGGACAGCATACTGTTAGCAGCCAAGGCAAGGGCTAGCTTTTGCCACAAAGAAAGCAAATTCCATATGGAGGTTCTTCGATGCCTATTATCCTTTTATGAAGTAGATTGATGCTACCAGGAGCAGACATGTCTCAGTGTTATGAAAAGCCCTATGTTATTAAAACATTAAAATGCCACATTCCATAGGTCTCTGAAGTGTTTGAAGACTATCTATTTAAAATATGTCTCTGATTGACCTTGAAAATATACCTAACATGATGATAAGTTTGATTGCTATAGATGACTAACTACCAACCTTTAAATAGCTTTCAAGGACTAGAACTTAACATTTTATTTATAAATAAGCTGCATAGGTACAATACCTTAAACAAGAAACAGAAATATATAATACAGTATAGCAAAAATAACTTATATTTGTATCAATATACCAAAATCCATGCCAATATAAAACATTTGGGACTAGTGTTTGATCAAAAGTAGACTTAACGATCCACCCTTTTATGTCATCATTTCTATATTATATCAATATCACTCTTTTTCCCATCAGAAAGAGATTCCTGAATCTGTCTCCTTTGTTTGCTTTTTTCCTGACCATGACCAGTGATAATTTGTATCCAACCACCCTAAATTATGACAGACATGCATAACATATGGAATGACCAAAACATACCCACCCCACCTCTTGGGAATGTGGGTGTTGTTTCTCTAGACTGCTTCCTGTTGGCTGGGGTTGCTGCAATTTTGGGGGGACCATGAAAAAATTAGGATAATGCTCAAGTCCTGGCTAGAAGAGTCTGTGAGGCCGGACCATCTTAGTCAGCAGCCTAGGAGCTGTTCTGGATGCAGAGCTCTGAGGAAATTGAAACAGGTATTCTGAGAGGCTGCATCACCCAGGCCACCCATCTTCATTGGTGTTGGTCCCCTTGATCTAAAAACACATAAACTGTCAAAGGTAACATACATGTTTGCATATAACACAAATATAGCCTGTGCATTGTACACAAGCCAGCCATGGATGATTTATTTGTTGTTTTCTGTTTCAGCAAGTAAAATATATGCCACCTGTCTTGTAGTTTTTTAGGTTTATTTCCTTATGTCTGTGGCCACAATTTTCATGGTGTTTTACCCAATCAGATCTGGTCTCTATCAATCTCGAATGAGTTCACAGTCTTTCAAGTTTTCAATGTAACATTTGTGACTTCCATTTTGAAGTTAAGACACTTTAAAAATATGTAGGTTGGCTTAATTTAGTAATTTTATAATCCAGTGTCTCTCAGCAGCTTTTGTTTGCTCATCAGCAATCAAAACAAAAGTCAATACAATAGTTATTGTACAGGATCCAGACTCCCTGCGTAGTATTTTCTTTATGTGGTTTCTTGTTCTTGTTCTTCTTCTTCTCCTTCTCCTCCTCCTCCTCTTCCTCCTCCTCCTTCTCCTTATTATTATTACTTTACTCTTTCTTTAAAAGCTTTACTCTTTTTGGGGGGTGGGTTGAGACAGGGTTTCTCTGTGTAACTTTGTAGATCAGGTTGGCCTCGAACTCACAGAGTTCCCCCTGCCTCTACCTCCCAAGTGCTGGGATTAAAGGTGTGCATCACCACTGCCCGGCTAGACTTTACTCTATTTTTAAACTATTTATTTGGCTCTATATGCTTTTTTCCCCTTAAGCCTCTGCTCTTTGTTAAACACACTGTAACCTCTTTAGAGTTATTTTCTGTTTCAACCTACTTTATTGCATGTCTGTAACCCTCTTCTGTCTACATGAACAAAATCTCAAACCACAGCATAGCTTAGCTCATTGCACACTTGTGCCTAAAGCCCACATACAGTGGCCGGGAGACTAGTTTCCGTATGTTGGCCTGCATGAGAAACTGTTTTTGTGTGTTTCAAACTTTTTTTTAAAGCTTTCTCAGGTCTTACATGAAAATATGTGCTCCTACATTGGATGCCACTTGTAGTGAGTCTTTCTCTGTCCCACCAGCCAGCTCCCAAACAATCACACAGAGAGTTTTTATTATGTATTAAAGATCAACTGATTGCTTAGGCTTGTTTCACCTAGCTCTTATAACTTAAATTGATTTCTACTAATTTACATCCTGCCACGTGGCTCGTGGTTTGCTACCTCATCTCCTACATGACCTCCTTTCACTGCCTCTCCTGTCCACCCTTCTTTTTCCCAGTTCCGTCTCTGCTCTGAAAACCCTGCCCTAGCTAGTGGCCATTCAGCTTTTTATTAATTTGAGTGACATATATTCACAAAATATAAAGGAGTATTCCACAGCAACTTTACATTCTGAACAGTTTTCATTATGTAGTATTCCAACTGTGGTTTTAAAATGTGGCTTTAGAATGCCAGCTTGTGGTGTAAGCATTTGCAGATCATAGACAGGGTTCTGCGTTCATTCTGGAGCACTATGTACACTCCTTCGCCCACACACCGAATGACAGCTTTTAAACTTGCCAGAGAGTATTTTCTTTTCTCTCTGGTAGGGTAATATGGTAGGATCCAACTTAATTTATGACCCAGTTATCTAAATATTCCCTTATAATTTCTTTTCTTTCTTACTTAACCCATTACCTATGTGTAATGACTGTGAGGACATATGGGAGCCTACCAGTCAGTGTCCACGCTCTCAAAGAGAGTGGCTGCTTGCAGACACCAGTTACCAATAGCTCTTCAAGAAGAAGTGGAGCTCCTTAGGATTCCCCCCCCGCCTTGCTAGAATTTTTAGCTGGCTTTATCTTAAACAAGACCTTGGTCAGGTAACCAGAGCTGCTCTGATTTCTTATGTGCAATAGCTGTGTCATGTTTGGAGGAGAGTATTTCCTGGCACTCCTCTCCAGCCTCTGGTCTTTACTTCCTTCCCCTCTTTCTTTGTGTTCTGAGTCTTAGAGCTGGGCTTGGTATAGCTGCCCGTCTATGGCTGAACACTAAGAGTCTGTTTCTGACTTTGAAACGTAATGCCCGTCTGCACTGACCATTACCTAGTGCCACAGGCAGCCTCTCTGCCCAGGATGGGCACCAAGACTATAAGCATTGGAGCTCAGATGGAAAGGTGCCCTGCCATTTGGGAGCCCAAGAGTTCCACAAAGCCACTGTACGCTGCAGCTGTGCTCCAGGGAAAGGTTTTCTCAGTGGAGCAAGTGTTGGGGCTCTGCTGAGGTCCAGTGAAGGGTAAAACTCTCTCCACTAGGAAAAGTGTTTCAGTTCTACGACTGGAGCCCAGTCCTGTGCAAGTGTCACACCTCACAACAAACCTCGTTGAAGATTTACTGGGGAGGACAATCTGGGAGGTGGCTGCCTTTACCGTGAGGAGCTGCAGCAAGCTGTACAGGGCACTGAGCTTATCTGGGGCTTCTTGCTGTGGGGGCGGGCAGGGAGCTGCTCCAGGGTGAGTTGGCATTAGTGGGTTTTTGTATCCTGATTCTGGGGCAGCCTCAGGGATTGCTGGGATTTCATGCTCAGGGACCCCAGGGATTGGTGGGATTTTGCAGCCTGACTCTGGGGCAAGTTCAGGGATTGGTGGGATTTCAAGCCCTGGTCTTGGGGTCAGGTCAGGGGTCAGGGTGTTTTTCCTTGGCCCTTTCTACCCTACAAACACAAGAAGGGAACTTGACAATGTGACCTTTGGTAGTAAAACAACATCACTAGGCTCTTCCCTGAGCCCCATGACTTCCATAGCCATGGGTCTGACTATGGTTACAGTGCCTGTCATGACTTTAGTTTTGTGGAGGAGGCTGCAGATCCAGTCTTGCTTTATAGCACCAGTGAGCGCATCTCACCTGACAGTTGTATAGTGTGGCATCCACTATACAGGGGTCCAGTGCTGAATAAGACCACTGCTGTCTTTCCTCCCAAGCACACTGCATGGCACCCTCCTGCAGTCTGAAAGCCAGCCACCAGGTCACAGTCGCTTCAAGATTGACATCTCACTATCCTGTAACCAAAGTGTGTGGTGTCTTAGTGCTTTAGCTATGGTGGGGAACTATGAGGCTGTGAAGCCAATAACTAAATATGAGTTTTGGGGGAGGGTTGATGTCCTGACTTAGTCCTTAATGGTGCAATTATTTAAACTTGCAGAATTGTTCCTTCATTGAGTCTGTGTGTGTGTGTGTGTGTGTGTGTGTGTGTGTGATGATAAATTCTTTGTGATACCTATATTCTGTTTAGGTGTTCAGTAAATATTGCTTAAATTCTCCTTTCTCCTTGGCTGTCTCTAAATCTGACAGGGGACAGAAACCAAGCTTGCTTAACAGAAGAGAAGGACGGTACTTCCATGCATTTCTTAGATTAGTGATGGCGGAGCAGGATAGGGAACCATAATGGCCACTCAGGTCAAATGGCCGTGCAGAGCAGGGCATGCTTTTGGTGATGTCCACCAGCCTGTGTGTGAGGTAGACAAAGCCAGCCTGCTGTAAGAAAGACCCCTCTGGCTGCGTACTGGACGGCACACCGAGTCTCCCTTCTACCTCTGTCACACACAGATGAATAAAGAAGGCTCAGCACACTAGTTAGATTATGAGTATCACCTTGTTCTGTTCAGCATCACCGTCATGCTTTAGACCAGAGCTTCTCTGCCTTCCTAATGCTGGGACCCCTTAGTACAGTTCCTCCTGCTGAGCTGACCCCAGCCACACAGCTGTTTCACTGCTACTTCCTAACTGCAATTTGGCTACTGTTATGATTGTAATGTAAATATCTGATATGTGACCCCCAAGGGGTTGCAACCCACAGGTTGAGAACTACCAGTTTAAAGTGTGTTTTTCATTAAATCTCTGTCAAGTATTTTATTGCATCTTAATGGATATGACAATGAAACATTCTAAATAGCACTAAGAAAAAAAGGGTTCCCTTCTTTGTTTGTTTGATGGTTTCATGAAGGACTTTCCTGAATGTATATAGAATTCTTTTTTTAATATATATATCTCCAATCAATATTGTGTTGATTTAGGCTGGCGTGTCTAAACTAAATGAAGCCAAAGCTCTTGTGGATGAGCTGAACAGAAAGGCCGGCGAGCAGAGCGTACTGCTTCGGATGAAGCAGGATGAAGCTGACGCCGCCCTTCAGGAGATCACCGTGTCCATGCAGGTGATGCTTGGGTAGGGTCAGGTGCCAGTAGATAAATAAGTGGAGGACATCTGTAGCTGCTTGTCAGTCGATGTGAAAATCAGATTGTAAACTTAGATTAAAAGGGACTGTTCATCCATACTGGTTCATGGTGGGTTTTAGAGGACTTGCTTGCCATTTTCCATATTGTTCATACTCATGGTCCCAAGCCTTCAGGTGCCTCATGCTCATGTATATTAGTCATTCATGTATTAAATCAGTGTAGACCTGTGTGCAACTGATGTCTGCATTCTCCTTGTTAAATAGGTATCTCCTTTAGCTTATGCTCTCCTTCGGGCTTTGACATCTCCTCTGTTTAATACTTTCAAGATTCATGAAATACCTTTTAAGATCATATTTAGACTTTGGGGATATGCTCAGTTTAGTTACATTTCCTCAGCATCACCTTTCTTCTGTTGGTTTATTCCAAGGAAACGTGTGGTTCTTCCTTTGCCTGGGTGGCTTGCCTGCTTGCCTGCTGTATGCTTTGCCCTTGTCTGGCTCCACCTCCAGCCTCAGAGGGTAGTGAAGCTGCTCATCTCCTTTGTGTCCTGCAGCTGAATCTCTCCCTTGAGCTCCACTGTCCAGTTACCTATGGAATGTGCCCTTTCAGCATGGTTTTGCAGTTGCAGAATAAGGCAGGCTTGAGAATGAACTCAATGATTTTTCTATTCTGTGTTTCTATTTTGTTGATGGTGGTAAAATAGAGCTAAGTTTTAAAGGCAATGCATAGATCATACTAGACCTCTGTGCTATCATTCTGTTTTATCTATTTCTCAAATATACTTTCTAATTGTCCTGCTTGTTTTATTCATTTTTGTTGACCTTCAATTGAGAAACGCCTTCATCATGCTACTGACAAAAACTAATATAAATCTTAGGAAACACTATGTTAAAAAAGAGGGATGTTTTTGTTGTCATGCTTTTGAACACTGAGCACATTTTAAGTGATTATAATGTCGATTAACTATTCCTGCAGGATGCTAGTGAGCAAAAGACGGAGCTTGAGAAACTGAAACAGAAGATAGCAGAAGAAGTTGTGAAAATTGAAGAAAGAAAAAGTAAAATTGATGATGAATTAAAAGAAGTACAAGTAAGTTAAAAATACATGTTCTAGCTGAATGTGAGTGTTCCTTTCACATATTTGCCAACCATTGTATTTGAGCTTCAGGGTTATTTCATAGCACTGTTGCTAGTGTGGCCTGTGCCTGGCGTATTAGACGTGAAAGTAGAGTCAGCCAGGGGTGAATCAAGACAGGCTGTTTGTTAAATCTGTTTCTCCAGACTTGACCAAGTGACCAGACTTTTCCTACAATATAAATCCCTCTGCAAAATGGAAAAGTATCTCAAAGCAAATTAGATTTGCTAAATTAGGATGGTGCAATCATGGTGGCAAGATGTTTTACTTGATTACTGTGAACATTGTTTTCTTTGTGGGTTTAAAAGAGGAAGGCTGTTAGTAACTATTGTCATTACACTAAAATGCCAGTATGTATCACATGATGTGTAAAATGTTACTGATTTTTAAAAGCACATGTATTGACAGTTCCTGATGTATTTGTCTCTTAGCCTCTAGTCAATGAAGCTAAGCTAGCAGTTGGAAACATTAGGCCAGAGTCTCTTTCAGAAATCCGCTCACTACGCATGCCACCAGATGTAATCCGAGACATTCTTGAAGGAGTTTTGAGGTTAATGGGGATTTTTGATACATCATGGGTAAGCATGAAAAGGTAAGTTTTTTTTTAATTTGTACAAATGTTTTTTTTTTTTTTCACCAATGATCTTTACCTGCCTGCAGGCATATAGTTTTGGGTTACAGTTGTAGAGCTGTTTTCATGGCAGGGAGGGGTAGACCAGCTCACATCAAGCAGACCAAACATTTACTGCAGGTGATGTGTCCTTTATTCCTTCTGATGCTACACAGATAGGCTCGTGCTGCACAGCAACCCTCTGTGGCGGTCAGGGCTGTGCTTTAATCTCCCAGGAGTCCAGGAGCATCTCCATTCTCTCAAACGGATAATCAAGATCAACTATCTTAAGTTTCAACCTTTTGTCAGCTTGGCACCCAAACACATCTCCTTAAGCCATAGCGTTCTCCCCTCTTGGTCCCTGAAAGGCATTCCATCACAAAGTGTGTTCTGTTTCTACATGAGATCCCAGACTTGGTGGTTCTAGCATTGCTCAGAAGTCCAGAGTTTCTCCTGAGTCTCTAGGCAATCTTTTAGCTGTTAGTCCCTATAGAATTAAAAAGCAGGCTGTGTATACTTTGGACAAATAGTGACACAGTATAAGCATTGTACACAGAAGGAATTGGGACCCAAGCAAGTCTGCAAGCCAGCATGACAAACATTAAATTCCCCAGCTCCATGCAACAAGGGTTTGGGCAGTCCTGGCTACATTCAGCCTACATGGCCAATGTCTTGGGATGCGTTTCTGTCTGCGTTTTTCCATGTTTCTGCTACCTCTGCTTCCTTAGTTCTCCACTTCATCTTTAGCTTCACTCATTACCCTCTCAGGGTCTGCTGTAAATTCCATGGCTTCCAACACTTTCCTTTGAAATCCACTTGCCCCGTAATTCTTGCGTGCTGGATGCCTTCAAACCCTGCAATCATATGGACAATGCCACGTGTCCACTAGCTTAAACGTTAGCTGGGCCTCCTCAGATGATTGCCTCTGAATCCCTCAGTGACTGATCTCAGGGAAACACTGGTCATGGGGAGCAGTGTGAGAGCAGGGTACCACAGGGCTCTCCGCCCATGGCAGAGTCTGAGATGAGACCAAGCCTTTACAGCCTTGGTCTGCCGATGCTTGAGGTCATAGCAAACTTTATATGCCTTGTCGCAGGGCTGTGTGCTGTTTGTTGTTTCCTAATAGCCCCGATTCCTTCAGCTGACTGCTGATTATTAATTTATTACATTATTATATCACTGTTGTTATTTATTTATTGGCTACAGTCTTATTCAATATTTTGAGAAACTATAGGATTTTAAACTCTTTCTGCTCTGCTTTTTGCTCACAAAGCAGTCTGTGATAACCTGAATTCCGGGACACCTTGAAATTGTATCTGCCACATAGACTAAACTGTGACTTTTAACTGTATCTGCACACAGCCCCTCCAGCAGGGAGGAAGATGTGCCCAAGCTCCTGGCCACTGTCACCTTTGCAGTCTCCTGAGCCATCCTCTAAGCTTCCCTAGCAGCCCCGGACTTCTCTAGCCTACATCAACGAGCTTGTCTGGATTCCTCCCACTAAACTTCTCCAGAGGCTCTGCACCTCAGTATTAGGAGTGTTCCAGCCAGAATCCCACTCACTGTCAATTCTTATGCTCATTTTTCCATTTTTGACAGACAACGATGACTATGTGAAGTGAATGTTCTCATTCCATTTTTTTTTTTTTTACAGAAATTCAGTTTGAACAAGTTAAGTATCTTGTTCTAATCACTGCTGGAAAAATTTAAATTCAAGTCTGTCTGGCTTCCTATTTCATGGTCTTAGAGCTAAGGATCCCTGTGAGAGTTGATTTTTCCTCATCTAAAACCCAGACTTGGCTTAGTCTTCTGGGTCTTTATTCCCTGAGTCAGGATATCCCTTTCCCAAGACTTCATCTCTTAAGAAAGAGACGGATTGCTCTGACAGTGTTTCATGGTCACCCCATTTTTCCAGGTCTCACTTCTTTCATCATATATATTTATTTTTCAAGACAGGGTTTCTCTGTGGCTTTGGAGGCTGTCCTGAAACTTGCTCTTTTAGACCAGGCTGGTCTCAAACTCACAGAGATCCGCCTGCCTCTGCCTCCGGGGTGCTGGGTGCTGGGATTAAAGGCGTGCACCACCACCACCCAACTGTCTTAGTTACTCTTGAGTAGCTGCGATAAAATACTCTGTCAAAAGCCACTAAGAGAAAAAGGGCTTATGTAGTACCGGGTAGCACCCATCATGGTGAGGTTCTTGATGCAGGAGCCTGACACAGCTGGTTACATTAACTGCAGTGTCAGGAAGCAGAGGGAGAAAATGCTGGAGGTCAGCCTGCTTTCTCCAAGATCCTAGCCTATGTGGTTCTTCCCACTCAGATTACCTCATCTGGGTAATCCCTTCTAGGGATCGTAGAGCTAGCCTAATCCAGAGATCCCTGACAAAGCAAAGGCTTATCCCTTAGGTGACTGTAGACCCTGCCAGGTCATAATCAGTACTACCCTTACATCAGGTAAACCTCTAAGGCATGTTTTCCTTTATGTTTCCTTAGGACATAGGTATTTACACTGTGATAGCATCCCATAGTGAGGGTGTCCACCATAAAGGCAGGCCACTGTGATAGCATCCCATAGTGAGGGTGTCCACCATAAAGACAGTCCACTGTGATAGCATCCCATAGTGAAGATATCCACTATAATGACACTCCACTTGATAGCATCCCATAGTGAGGGTAGCTCACTGTGAAGGTGTCCAGATATTAGCATCTAACAATGAGGGCAAGCCCCCTCAGTGCATTCTACGGTGAGGGCACCCTATAGTGAGAGCAGAGCAGCCAACCGTGAGGGCATATTTCACAGTGGAAATTGAACTTGGTTATGAAAAGTAGACAAGTTCTTTCCCAAGTGACATCCATTTTCTTCATCTACAAAGCTCACGTAAGTGCCCACTAACCCATTATTATTCCCATTAGTCCTTCCTACTGTCTCTATTCCATTAGAAGACTGTCTCTAGGACAGCACTTATATCCACCTAGTTAGGTCTCTCCTTTTGGCCTTCCTGGAATGGGGCTCGCCTTCCTGAACAGCAGATGTCAGTAGATGCTACCGCTCCCTAGACAGAGTGAATGCTTATGCTGCAGTTGCATTGCCTCTGCCTCCTCTGCAACTGTGGCGGTCATGTAGCACTCTGGCACCTGTCTTGGGTTGGTCTACTTGCTGTGGTTGTCATCATGGCTGCCTAACAGGCTTTTCATGGACCATTCTTAATATTTCCTTTATTATTTCTCAAACTAACTTCTATCTAAATGTATAGTACACAGGTTATCCTGAAATTTCAAGATATGTGTGATCATCTCAGAATCTAAATTATCTTCTCTCTGCAAGTGACTATTCAGAGTGTTAACCGAGGAAGAGAGGAATGTCCAAGAATCTTGCCATCACATTTAAGAACTTATTTAACCCTTACATAGAAAAGCATTGCTATTTCACTACAGTTACTGATGAAGACAATGTAATCACTGTTCTGAGGGGCTTGTACTTTGGTGATGATTTAGAGAGAAGGGGGAAAGAGAGAAAGCAGGATGATGAAGGGACAGGAAGGTAAGAGAGAGACTCAGGGAGAAGTAAGGAGCTAGAATAATACAGACAGAAGCTATAAAGGACAGAATGAACAAGGCACGGGGCTGCATAGCTCCAAGTTTCCCCCAGAACATTGGTGTTGGGGTTTGTGCTGTTGGGTTCACACTAATGATAAGGAGTCATTTTTACTTCTGAGATAGAGGCTAGGGTAAGGGACACTCTAGGAAGTTTGTTGAGGACTAGATCATGGAGTATATAATGGTTGACATGCAGGGAGAGTGGACTTCCGGACAGTGTGATTCTCACACTGCATGTTCTTCTCCCGATTGTACACGGGACAGTGGATTGACTGCTTCACACTCTCAGAGCTTGGGTTTCTTGTTGAGTAAAACATAGTTATTATCTCTATGTTAAATCTTCATATCCTATTATTGTTAATTAATTAGCTTTAAGTACTATCCATACCATGTTTATTTAGAGAGAACAATTTTTAGTTGGCCATATTTGAATTATTGTGCCTCTTCCTAGCTTCCTTGCAAAAAGGGGTGTGAGAGAAGATATTGCAACTTTCGATGCACGGAACATCCCGAAGGAGATACGAGAGAGTGTGGAGGAGCTGCTCTTCAAAAACAAAGCCTCTTTTGATCCAAAGGTAGTTTGGTTTTTATGCTTTTTTTTAGGCTTTTCACTGTGGGATGCTCTGTTATTACCACTGTCTAGATGATCTAAAAGCTAAAATTAAGGCCAAGCATGTTTTCAAGTTTGCTGTCCTGCATGGGCTTCTGATCTAGCGCTTACCCTCAGCTTGTGCTCTTTGCTTTCTGTTCCCCTGTCATGAGCAGTGCAGCTTTCCCCTCCACTGGCTGCTTCTGGAGTCGTGGGCATCTCTTTCCTCAAACTTGGATTACATCTCAATAAAGTCTAACTTGAGTGATTCTGATACTTTTTAAACTCTTTATCTAAATGTTAGCTCTTCTTTGACACCAGTAATAGCTTTCAAAACTGCTCTCATTGATGAACACTTATCCCACGTAGAAGGAAAAGCGACACCTGCACTCTTTATAAAGGAGACAGAGCAGTCATGTTGTGCACGTGCGTGCTGCAAGATCCAGTGTGCTTAAAAGAGATTGACTTCACGCTGCAAGTAGAGTTCCAACTCTTACTTCTTTCCATGAATGCTCAAAGTGTCGACATTAACTTTCTGTTTGTTAAGTCAGGTGTGGGCTAATTTGTGATAACTCTTTCAGAATGCTAAGCGTGCCAGCACTGCAGCGGCGCCTTTGGCTGCTTGGGTTAAGGCCAATGTACAGTACTCCCATGTCTTAGAACGGATCCAGCCTCTGGAGACAGAGCAGTCAGGACTAGAGTCGTAAGTATAAAACAACGTACAGATGGTCTGACCTGCATTACCCTGGGTTTGATGCATGTATTATAGTGTTTGTGTTTATTTTTGTTTTGGGTGTTTGTTTTGCCTCAACTTTAAAGTGGCAGCTGACAAAGTAAGCTTTCAGATGAATGAGTGAAATCCGAAGGTAAGAATTGAACAGATCTAAACAGCAGCCGACTTGAGGATGGGCAGCAGAAGCCGCTGGCTCCCCTGTGTCCATCTTGCTGCTGGTGTGTGAACAGGCAGCGTGCTCCTCCTTCAGAAATCCAACATAGGAAAAGAATGGCTGGACATGTAGAACTTGTGCAATGTTATTTTCACATTGATGTTCTGGGAATATTTAAGATAGATTTCCCCAAACAGTGTCTGAGCACATAGGAAGAATACTCAAGTACTTAACTTTGTGATTACAGATACAACTTGCTGTTGTTATTAATTCTAAATGCAGACTAAGGTTTGTTGAAATTGTCATTAACTTTTGACATTACCTATAAACCCGTTCTAGAGAAAAATCACTGCTTAATTTTTTCAATATTATTTATATGGAAATTTTGTATTAAGTTATTCGTTTAATATTTTGATAATGAAAATATTTTATTTGTGAGACATGTATTATATTAGTTTATTGTTTGTCCGCACATCTTTTTCTTGTTCTCCTTCTTCTTACTCACTGGAGACTGAGCCCCAGATCTCGGACTTTATGACCAGAAGACACGCAGCGCGCTGCATCCATCCCTCTGCCGACTTTGAGCACAGACCCGGAAGCGTGGCCGCTGAGCCGGAAGCGTGGCCGCTGAGCTCGTGCCTTTCTTTGTTCCTAGTGATTCTTCTTGACTCACTCTTCTAGAGTCCTGCTGAAAGCTGCTCTCTCGGACCTTCTGGTTGTCATTGTTCTGGGCGATTCCTCTGCTTCTTTTCCTTGCTCCATCATTATATTATGAATTCTTTTTGTGTTTTAGCTCCTTGTTTTGCTCAGATATATCTTTTAGCTCTTCCCTATGAAAATGTACATGAGACAAAAAGTATTTTAAGTTCTTCACATGTTTATTCTTTTATCATACATGTTCAGTATCAGAGTGGCTTGTATGTAGTGATTTTGATGGGCTCATTCCTGTGGTCTGTGACAGGTTCAGCATCACCTTGGTTTCTGTTAAATGAGTGGGGAGGGCTTGCAGTCCATTTGTACTGAACCTTAAAGCAATGTCATTGCACACACTGAAGTCCAACTGTAAGTGAGTGTCAGTGTTACAGCTTTGGAGCTGCAAAGATAGCCTGATTTATCGGGAAGCCAGGCTACCTAGAGCCACAGCAGGACGGCTCTGGAGGCGTAGAGCTTCAGTAGCACAGCTCAGCCCTGGAGGGAACGGCTACCTGAAGCTGGGGTGCGGTGCATGATGGTCTCCACCCAGGATATAACAATCCTGCGTCTCTCCTAGAGGAGGCCATCACAGCTGAGGGAACAGCCTGGCAGAGCTCTCTCATCCACTTCGTCCTCAGCCCATGATGTTACTTGTGCTGCACTCTGCTAAAGAGGAAGCCCCGGCAGAAATGTAGCAATCTCCTTTGACTCCAGCAAAAAGTTCTTACTTTTCTGCTTAGCTTTGCTCAGCACCCCTAAGGGACATCTCAGCAAGGTTCCTCTATATTCTGTGCTGGCGAATGAAGATCTTCACCCAAGACTCTTGAGAAAGTGATGTATTTGGGAAAGAAGCATCTAGGAGAGTGGGTGCCTCTGCCAGGGTGGGTAGGACAGCCAGCAACTGAACAGGCAGAGGGGCTTATACAGGGCCTCTTAGGGGCGGAGTTTCCCAGGGAGCTTCTCTGCTCAGGGTTGGGTTGTTTAGTTGGTCAGGGGCAGAGATGGCTCTGATTTCAGGTCCATACTGTTCTTTCACTGGTCGCTTTTAGCCTTTTGGCTCTAATTTTAGGGCCAGGGCTTATTTCTTTTACTGGCTCTGACATAGCCCGAAGTATGTTTCTTTGGCTCTGGTTTCAGAGTCTGTATATTTCTTAGGGTCTGGGTTCAGGGATAAAAGTGTTTCTTTTGCTGGCTCTGGGTTCAGAGCCAGAATGGGTTTCTATGACTGGCTCTTTTGCTCTATACCAACCCCTCGTCAGCTGCTGCAGAACCCCATTTCTGCTGGCTTCCAGAGTGCAGCTTTGCTTTTGAAAAGCTGTGCTATTTGTTCCTTCATGCTTTGTATGTGTTTTTTCTCTTTGGAAGTTTTTAGAACCCTGTTTCTGAGTTGAGAGTTTTTACAGTTTTGGGGGGATATATCAGTGTCCCTGTTGCTTATGGAGATGATTGTTATTCCTTCAGTAGTTCCTTTTGTACCTGTCAGCATCCATCGGGGCATACTAGACTGCAGATCTGTGAAACCACCCCTCAAGGAACTGCAGCACGATTCAGCTAGTTGCAGAGGAGTTTGGTTCTGGGGTATTATATTCCTCCAGCAAGTTCTCTCTTCCGTTCTTGGTACTTTCAGTTCATTTGCAAATGAACTGCCCATTTCACAGGTGCACTTAGATTTCAATTCTAGACAGCACAGTGCTTTTTAAATTATTATTATTATTTAAATTAATTTTTATTTAAATGAAAACAATCTTATTTTATATACCAATCCCAGTTCCCTCTCCCTCCCATCCTGCCTATCCCCCCCATCCTGCCTCCATTCACTCCTCAGGAAGGGTGAGTCCTCCAAAGGGGGATCATCAAAGTCTGTCACATCATTTTGGGCAGGACCTAGGCCCTCCCCCATGTGTATAGGCTGAGAGAGTCTCCCTTTATGGGGAATGGGCTCCTCAAGTCCATTCATACACTAGGGGTAAATAATGGGTTCCACTAGTAGAGGTCCCATAGACTACCCAGGCCTCCTAGCTGACACCCACATTCAGGGGCCTGGTTTGGTCCTATGCTGGTTCCCCAGATGTTAGACTGGGGTCTATGAGCTCCCACTTGTTCAGATCAGCTGTTTCTGTGGATTTTCCCAGCATGGTATTGACCCCTTTGATCATCATTCCTCCCTCTCTGCAACTGGATTCCAGGAGTTCTGCTCAGTACTAAGCTGTGAATCTTCTACTTCCATCAGCTACTGAATGAAGGCTCTTTGATGGCATTTAAGGTAGTCATCAATCTTATTATAGGGGAAGGACATTTAAGGTAGCCCCTCCACCATCACTTAGATTCTTAGTTGGGGTCATCCTTGTGGATTCCTGGAGATTTCCCTTGTGCCAGGTTTTTGGTTAAGCCCATAATGGCTTCCTCTATTAAGGTGTTTCTTTCCTTGCTCTCCTTCTCTGTTCTTCCACCAACTCGACCATTCTGATCCCTCATGTTCTCCTCCCCCTTCCCTTCTCCTCTCCTTTTTCCTACCACCCTCCCCTCTCCCCCCAATCTCCTAATTTGCTCAGGAGATCTTGTCCCTTTCCCCTTCTCTGAGGGGCCATCTATGTCTATCTTAGGGTCCTCCTTGTTTTCTAGCTTCTCTGGGGTTGTGAACTGTAGGCTAGTTATCCTTTGCTCAATATCTAATAGCCACTTATGAGTGAATACATACCATGTTTGTCTTTCTGTGTCTGGGTTACCTCACTCAGGATGGTTTCTTCTAGTTCCAGCCATTTGCCTGCAAATTTCAGGCATCATTGTTTGTTTGTTTTCTCGCTGAGTAGTACTCCATTGTGTAAATGTAACACATATTCTTTATCCATTCTTCAGTTGAGGGGCATCTAGGTTGCTTCCAGGTTCTGGCTATTACAAATAATGCTGCTATGAACGTAGTTGAACAGATGTCCTTGTGATATGAATGTGCATCCTTTGGGTATATGCCCAAGAGTGGAATTGCTGGATCTTGTGGTAGACTGATTCACATTTTCCTGAGGAACCACCATACTGATTTCCAAAGTGGCTGTATGAGTTGGCATTCCCACCAGCAGTGGAGGAGGGTTCCCCTTTCTCCACATCCTCTCCAGCATAGACTATCTTTGGTGTTTTTGATTTTAGTCATTCTGGCAGGAGTTAGATGGTATCTCAGACTTGTTTTGATTTGCATTTCCCTGATGGCTAAGGATGTTGAGCACTTTCTTAAGTGTGTCTCAGTCATTTTAGATTCCTCTATTGAGAATTCTCTATTTAGTTCTATACCCCGTGTTTTAATTTGATTGTTTGGTGTTTTGGTGACTAGCTTCTTGAGTTCTTTGCATATTTTGGAAATCAGCCCTCTGTTAGATGTGGGGGTGGCTGCTGTTTTGTCTTATTGACTGTGTCCTTTGCCTTACAGAAGCTTCTCATTTCCAGAAGGTCCCATTTATTAATTGCCGATCTCAGTGTTTGTGCTACTGGTGTTTTATGTTCAGTACTTGGTCTCCTGAGACAATTCGTTCAAGGGTACTTCCCACCTTCTAAGAGGTTCAGTGTGGCTGGATTTATGTTGAGGCCTTTGATCCATTTGGACTTGAGTTTTGTGCATGGCGATACATTTGGATCTATCTGCAGTCTTCTGCATGCCAGCATCCAGTTATGCCAACACCATTTGTTGAAGATGCTTTCTTTTTTCCATTGTATAATTTTAGCTTCTTTGTCAAAAAATCAGATGTTCATAGGTGTGTGGATTAATATCAGGATCTTCTATTTGATTCCATTGGTCTACCTGTCTGGTTTTGTGACAATATCAAGCACTTTTCCTTACTATACCTCTGTAGTAGAGCTTGAAGTCAAGATTGGCAATGCCTTTGAGTTCCTTTATTGTACAGGGTTGTTTTTGGCTATCTTGGGTCTTTTGTTTTTCCATATAAAGTTGACAATTGTTCTTTCAAGGTCTGTGAAGAATTGTGCTGGGATGTCAATGGGGATTGCATTGACTCTGTAGATTGCTTTTGGGACGATTACCCTTTTTACTGTGTTGATCCTACCTATCCAAGAGCATGGAAGATCTTTCCATTTTCTGTTATCTTCAGTTTCTTTCTTTAAAGACTCAAAGTTCTTGTCATACAGGTCTTTCACTTGTTTGGTTAGAGTTACCCCAAGATGTTTTATGTTGTTTGTGGCTATTGTGAAGGGTGATTTTTTTGTTCTCGGCCTATTTATTGTCTATATATAGGAGGGCTACTATAATTTCTTGAATTAATCTTGTATCCTGCCACTTTGCTGAAGGTGTGTATCAGCTGTAGGAGTTCCCTGGTAGAATTCTCTGGGTCGCTTAGTTAGACTATCATATCGTCTGCAAATAGTGAAAGATTGACTTCTTCCTTTCCAATCTGCATCCCTTTGATCTTCTTTTGTTGTCTTATTGCTCTAGCTAGAACTTCAAGTACAATATTGAAGAGGTATGGGGAGAGGGGACAGCCTTGTCTTTTTCCTGATTTTTAGAGGAATGGCATTGAGTTTCTCTCCATTTAGTTTGATGTTGGCTGTTGACTTTCTGTATATTGCCTTTATTATGTTTAGGCATGTTCCTTTTATCCCTGATCTCTTCAAGACCTTTATCATGAAGGGGTGTTGGATTTTTTCAAAGGCTTTTTCAGCATCTAATGAGATGATCATGTGGGTTTTCTTTTTTAGTTTGTTTATAAGGTGGATTACATTGACAGATTTTCATAAGTCGAACCATACCTGCATCCCTGGGATGAAGACTACTTGCTCATGGTGGATGATTTTTCTGATGTGTTCTTGAATTCGACTTGTCAGTATTTTATTGAGGGTTTTTTGCATCAGTGTTAATGAAGGAGATTGGTCTATAGTTCTCTTCCTTAGTTGTATCTTTGTGTAGTTTGGGTACCAAGGTAATTGTAACCTGGTGAAATGAGTTTGGCAATGCCTCATCTGCTTCTGTTGTGTGAACAATTTGAGGAGTAGTGGTGTTAGCTCTTCTTTGAAATTCTGGTAGAATTCTGCACTGAAACCATCTGGCTTTAGACTTTTTTTTGGTTGGGAGACTTTGATGACTTATTTCATTAGTGGTTATAGGTACATATAAATTACTTATCTCTTCTTGATTTAATTTTGGTAAGTGATACTTATCCCAAAAATTGTCCATTTACTTTAAATTTTCGAATTTTGTGGAGTACAGGTTTTCACAGTATGACCTGATGATTCTCTGGATTTCCTCAGTGTCTGTTCTTATGTCCCCCTTTTCATGTCTGGTTTTGTTAATTCGCATGTTCTTTCTCTACCTTTTAGTTAGTTAGGATAAAGGTTTGTTGAGTTGATTTTCTCGAAGAACCAACTCTTTGTTTCATTGATTCTTTGTATTGTTTTCTTTGTTTATACTTTATGGATTTCAGCACTCAATTTGATTATTTCCTGGCATCTACTCCTCCTGGGTGAGTTTGCTTCTTTCTGTTCTAAAGCTTTCAGGTGTGCTGCTAATCCTCTAGTGTGAATATTCTCTAGTTTCTTTATGTGGGCGCTTAGTGCTATGAACTTTCTTTTAGCACTGCTTTCAAAGTGTCCCATAGGTTTGGGGATTTTTTGCCCTTATTTTCATTGAATTCTAGGAAACCTTTTGTTTCTCTCTTCCTTGACTCAGGATTGATGCAATTGAGCATTGTTCATTTTCCATGAGTTTGTCGGCTTTCTGCAATTTGTATTGTTGTTGAATTCTAACTTTAAACCATGGTGATCTGATAAGATACGGGTGCTTATTCCAGATTTTTTGGTATCTGTTGAAGTTTGCTTTGTTGCTGAGTATGTGGTCTATTTTTGAGACGGTTCCGTGGGGTGCTGAGAAGAAGGTATATGATGACACTTTGTGCAAAATAGAGAAAGGTGTCCACAGGAAGACCTTTGGTCCAGGGATTTGGCATTTAGTGTACAGAGCACCTGCCTGCCTTCCACACCTGTGCTCCTGTGTTCCAGTTTCTCAGAGCTCTTCCCATTGCTGCACTTTCTGTTTGTGTTCCCAGTGCCCTTTTAGTCTCTTCCAATTTCCCTTTTTTTCTCCGACATTCTCTCTATCCACTTGAGGATGTAATTTTTATTTCACTCTTCTTCCTGGCCTTAGTACTTCCTCCTGTAATGATGTGTTCGTTTGCTTTCTTTGGTTCTGGTTAAGAAGCTTTCTTGGCATGCACAGTCATTGACTTTGAGAAATCAACATGCAATCGTAGACACTAGAATATGTGGTTTGTGTTCTCCTACTTCTCATGTGAGGTGTAAACTACTGTTTAGGTGTGGGTTGGCCAGGGAATGACCACTCTTCAGTTCTGGGGGGGTGCCTTTTAGACTGAGTGTAGCATTCACTTTTCCCGTTTGGAAGTGTCATGTCTTGTATACATGGTGTTAGCAGGTCTAGGTAGAGTTGGGTGGATTGCTGGCTGGATGTGCTGAATTCTGGGTTGGCTTAAAAGTCCACATTTAGGGAAGGGATGCAGTTGAGATGTAGCTTTCAGTGCATCCTACGACTTTTGGGCATGCTTGTGTCTTTAGCTTTCCTATTCCTTTCAGCGACAATTGCTGCTTACCTTCTCTTAGCAGTTTGGAATTCTGCTTATTTTATTGTTCTTTCTCTGAGGTGTCTCATTTTTGCTTTTTTATTCTGGGCTATCAGTCTTTATTTTCCAAAGTTTATTGAAAGTTTTGCTTTGCCAAACCTTTAAGTTCTCTTTATCATATATGCAGGGTGTACATATTTATTTCATTTGTATCATTTTGTACTGTTTTGAAAGAAGATAGATGAACATGCTTACTGTTTTTCTCTTCAGAATCTATATGCACAAGTCTTTTAAAATACATGTTCCAGTAAACAATATGAGTTATATGAAAAGATTCACTTTTAGTTTTTGCATTGCTTCATCAATCTATGTAGAAATGTCATAACACTCAACTGTGGTGGTTCTGTCACATTTCCTGTGATGTCACTTCCTAATGTGCTGTTTAATATTGAAATCTAAAGTAGAATGATGTCTAACATCGAATCATATTTTAGGAATTTAAAGAAAACTGAAGATAGAAAAAGGAAGCTAGAAGATCTTCTTAACTCTGTTGGTCAAAAAGTGTCCGAACTCAAAGAAAAGTAAGTTCAGTTTGGAATTGCAGCATGTCTCAGCTAGCTTTCAGTGTTTTCACATCCTATCTGTAACTGTTGTTTTCTCCTCATTGAGATAGGTGTAGAGTAACTGAGAAGCGTTTCTTACTTAGTAGCTATATGATTGCTCATGTGTGTGGTCCCATTGGGATATGTACAAAAAGGTAAGAGTTCAAGATTATTCTTGGCTGCAAGGCTAGCTAGGGGGCAGCCTGGGCTACACAAGACCCTGTGTGAAAAAAAAACAGTAAATGTGGTACTAGAGATCAAAATTAGGGTCTTGTTCTTGCTAGGGAAAACTCTGCTAATCTTAGAAAACTAGTATAAAAATTTACCTTAGAAATTGTATGTCACATTTCCTTTTTGTCATGGGAATGTGGGGAATGATGGTGGCAGACATCCCAGCATGGACATGTGGCTTTCACATGTTCCTGCACAGATGAACATACCTGCACAGTGTACTCATGCATGTATAGACACTCACAAAAGACTTAAAATCTGACACGTAGATAGTATGTGAGAGATGACACACAGTGGACCAGATATTTCATTTTGGTGGGCAGATATTTGAGAGGATTTGGTCAAGAAGTAAGGTGAGAGGAAGAAAGTGGGTAGAAGATGTCCAAGGAGATTTTGAAGATAGAATATGTTATGATCATGGAAAAGTTGGTATGGTAGCAGAGAGGATTGTACAACTCAAATAGGAAGAAGGACTGTTGTAGACGGGTTCATTCCTAGGATGTGGGCCTTGAGTAAACACCGGAAGAAGCCTGGTGCAGGGGCTGTCCCGTCCTCGAGTATAGACTGACGTACTGAGTTTCCGTGCAGAGGACTGGCCCCAGGGCTTGGTGTTTGGGGTGTGTCCACCACTGAGTGCAGCTAGAGCAAGAATGGAAGGGTTATATATATATGTGTCTGTACACTTGTCTGTCTAGTAATATATATGTGTTTGTACACTTGTCTGTCTAGTAATATATATGTGTTTGTACACTTGTCTGTCTAGTAATATATATGTGTGTGTACACTTGTCTGTCTAGTAATATATATGTGTGTGTACACTTGTCTGTCTAGTAATATATATGTGTGTGTACACTTGTCTGTCTAGTAATATATATGTGTGTGTACACTTGTCTGTCTTATTAATATATATGTGTCTGTACACTTGTCTGTCTAGTAATATATATGTGTTTGTACACTTGTCTGTCTAGTAATATATATGTGTCTGTACACTTGTCTGTCTAGTAATATATATGTGTTTGTATACTTGTCTGCCTTATTAATATATATGTGTTTGTATACTTGTCTGCCTTATTAATATATATGTGTTTGTATACTTGTCTGCCTTATTAATATATATGTGTTTGTACACTTGTCTGTCTTATTAATATATATGTGTTTGTACACTTGTCTGTCTTATTAATATATATGTGTTTGTACACTTGTCTGTCTAGTAATATATATGTGTTTGTACACTTGTCTGTCTAGTAATATATATGTGTCTGTACACTTCTCTGCCTTATTAATATATATTTGTCTGTATACTTGTCTGTCTTATTAATATATATGTGTTTGTTTACTTGTCTGTCTTATTAATATATATGCGTTTGTATACTTGTCTGTCTTATTAATATATATGTGTTTGTACACTTGTCTGTCTTATTAATATATATGTGTTTGTCTACTTGTCTGTCTTATTAATATATATGTGTTTGTCTACTTATCTGTCTTATTAATATATATGTGTTTGTCTACTTGTCTGCCTTATTATGGTATTTCTCACACACACACACACACACACACACACACACACACACACACACTCACACACACACACACACACAGTCCCAAGAATGGAAGGGTTATGTATATGTGTTTGTATACTTGTCCGTCTTATTAATGGTATTTCTCTCTCTCACACACACACAGTCAGTATGTCCCAAGGATAAGTTTTGTTTCTCTGATTGTATGGTAATGTTTTCTTAGATTTCAGAAAGTTTTATGTATATATGTTTGTATACTTGTCTGTCTTATTAATGGTATTTCACACACATACACACATAATCAGTATGTCACAAGGATTAGTTTTGTTTCTGATTAGGGGTGATGTTTTCTTAGATTTCAGAGCAGGACTTCAGAAGCTACCAAGCTTGAAGCTGAAGTCAGCAAGGCACAGGAGACAGTCAAAGCTGCAGAAGTCCTGATCAGCCAGCTGGACAGAGAACACCGGCGATGGAATGCACAGGTTTGTCTAGGAAGAGAGCCACAGACACAAGAGGCCTGGGTGTAATGAGTTGATTTGTTTAAAAAAAAAAAAAGGAACTCTAGAAAAATACCCGTTAGCTTATAGCTGGCCTTTGACAAATAATGTAAGTAAACTCATCTTTGACCAAAGTGTTTTTTAATAAACATACTTTAGGAAAGTATCCTGTTTCCCTTTGGCTTGCCCATGTTGTTGAGGAGAAGGGCAGGGAGGGCAATGATCTGAGGAACTTTATACAACAATAAGGTTTTTCAACACTGTTCACCAGTCATTTCTTATTGATATGTTCATGATTTCACTATTGGTAACTTTCTGTTTAATATTTTAAATGTAATTGTGGGGGAGCATGCATATAAAACATGTCTATTTATATATGTCTTATATCTCAAACTCTTAAAATCTTTGAGTTCTTACTGATCTTTTGCGATTTTGGTGATGAAGTTGTCCAGGTGTTAATATCTAAGTGAATGCTGGCCTCTGTTCCTAACTGGGAAGCTCTCCTGTCTAGTGAGGGAGTGTCTCAATGCACTGTCTTCTTCCAGGTAGCTGAGATATCAGAGGAGTTAGCCACCCTCCCCAAAAGGGCTCAGCTGGCAGCTGCATTCGTAACCTACCTCTCCGCTGCTCCGGAAGCCCTCAGGAAGAACTGTCTGGAAGAGTGGACCAAGGCAGCTGCTCTAGAGAGTCAGTATTACATTTCAGCACACCAATAAATCCACCTTTGTTCCTTTTACTTCTCTTAAATGTTTTTTTCTATATGCCATCAGGGATAGTATGATTACTTCAGATTTGCTAAATCTCACAGATTTTTTGTTTTTGTAAATTTGCTTCATTGTAAGTTTTCTACTTCTACACATCCATATAAGAAACAGATCTCCACCTGAATTATTTTTCATTTTCACAAATGTAGCAAAATTAACATTAATTTCACATGCCAAAATGAATGAAATGGAAGGCTCTGACTTTTCTTCTGAATTTTGTGGTTTTCAAAACTTACTGTGGCTGTGAAACATTTACTTAGAAGTAATTCATGAATTCTGCTCATTTTCACTTACTTGTTTGTTTGTTTATTTATTATATAGTGTTCTGCCTGGATGTATGCCTGCAGGCCAGAAAAGGGCACCAGATCTCATTACCATGTGGTTGCTGGGAATTGAACTCAGGACCTATGGGAGGGCAGGCAGTGCTCTTAACTGCTGAGCCATCTCTCCAGCCATCATTTTCACTTTGTACAAAGCTTTTTCCTGGGTTTCTGTTGTAGTGCACAGGAATGGGCCTGAGGCCAAGACATGCCGCAGGCCTCCTGTGCTGGGCTGTCTGTCAGGCATTGGCCGCCATGGTTGCTAGAGTGCCAGTCTGTCAGGTGCTGCTGCTATGGTGACTGCTTGATGTCTTTGGCTTTTCAGAATTCGATCTACGGAGATTTCTCTGTACTGAAAGTGAGCAGCTCATCTGGAAAAGTGAAGGTCTTCCATCTGACGACCTCTCCATAGAGAACGCCCTTGTGATCCTACAGGTAACTGGTGAGGCTGACTCAGAGACACTGGTGCAGGGTGAACACTCTATAGTCCTTGTGGCTGCTCTCTTTTTAGTTCAATACAGCGGCAAATATGCTGGTAACTGCTGCTCAATGTAATTATTTTCAGCTTAGTATAAAAGTATAAGCTAAGATAGCCTTTATGATGATAAAATACTCAAAGTTGAATTTTCTAGTAGTAATAGTTGTATTATGGAGAACCCTGAAGTATCTCATGCTCTCTTTCTTTCATAAATTTTGTATTTCAGTTTAATGTACCACACAAAATTCTATAGTGAGATGAAAGTTTTGGGTTATAAGGTAGAAATGAACATCTGTACATTTTAGAAAATTGTTTCATGTATTATGTGTTCTTAGAGTTGAAAATACTTTCTTGGCAGCGAATATGAAAGCCATACTCAAAGCGGTGTTTACAAACATCATAAACTAAAAATGTATCACATTGTCCAGTTTCATGTATGTACCTGGTCCATTCTGTGTCCTGTTTCCTCAGACTCCTTTCTTTCTCTCTCGGTCACCCCATGGCCGCCCCAGTGGGCCCCCTTCTCACATTAGTGCCTGTTTGTTTTGTTTTACGAGTCGATGAACAGATTACAAACTTCAGGTGAAGTTTGGTCTTGTCACTACCTTGGTGTGCCTTTCTCAGTGTTTTACATTGGCTTATTGAGTGTGTGCGTACTTACATGGAGGTTAGAAGACGAAGACGCCGTGCAGAAGCCTCTCCCCTTCTTTTGTGTGAGCAGGCGTGGGGCCAGCGCCTTCACCTCAGCTGTCCTGAAAAGTGCATGCTAGCTTTCCTCCCGAGTGATGGCATCCGGTTTATTGTCTCGATAGGTTCTACTTTACAGCACCAGCATTGCCTCTCCTTTCTGTAACCCTTTTTCGTGAGCATAAATCTTTTTCTTTTCTCTACTTTAGTATCCTACCCCGCCGTGTGTGTGTGTGTGTGTGTGTGTGTGTATGTGTGTATCAAATGCATGAAATATTTTATATGATTCTTGGTTTGGATCCTCTAATTTGCTTTATTAGACCTATTAATTGCTGTGCATACTTCAGTCCAGGTGTGTTGCCTGGAAGAAGACGCTGACTGCAAATTGAATGGTTTTCTTAATTTAATTTTGCTGTTTTTGAACAGTTTATTATCTTCTCTTGTACTGAAATAAACACCTGGAGCTCCAGTTGCTTCTGTAGACAAGGCGCTGTGTCAGGGTGTTGCCCTATATAGTCTTCTGTCGTGTCACACCCGGGGTATTTCTGTCATGCTTGTCATACTTATGACTCCCCTTTAAGGTTTTGGACTCATATTCCTTCTTCTCATTTCAGTTATCCAGAAAGTCATAATTTGCAAATGTTAGTAAGTCTGGCATAGTGGCACACTCATGCTGTCCTAACCTGAAAGATTAAAGCAGGAGAATTTTGAGGAGTTCAAGGTCATTGTAGTTTACATATGCATAGTAAAATGATATCTCAAAAACCCAAAGCAAAACAAAACATAAGCAGATCCCCCCAAGAGCTATGATGGTTTAAGAATTATTTCCTAAGAATGAGCAATGGGGGAGGTAAGCCTTTAGCAGACAGGTTTATGAGGAAATATATGTATATATCCTAAAAGACAACTTTATCTTCAGAATTGGGTTTCATAATCAATATGGGAACTTGCCTGTGAGCTTAATTTTATTAACAAGCTTATATTTAAATTCCATTTAATATTGACAATTTCTTTTGAATATTTAGGCACACTCCTAATACTCCTTCATCCTCCCACCCCCCAAATCACTTGGAAAGTAGATTAGGATGAACTTGCCGTTATGGTCAACATTGTATCCCAAGTCTATGATATGTTAGGTCAGAAATATGTTGTAGTTAAATGTGTGATTGGGAAACACATGTTTAGTAACATCTATAAACATACTAGGTGAGGTTTGTAAAATGAATTCTCTAAGGATTACTCGAATCTCATATTATCCAGGCTGGCCTTGGACTTGCTATGTAGCTGATCTTTCTGACTCTGTTCACAATACTAGTATCAGGTATAGGCCTATATCAACATGCTGGCTCCCTTTGTCTTAAGAAGTAGATAGATTTGGTCACAGATAGCTTGTCTCAACCTTTCAGTAACATTGGCGTTTGCCGACTTCACATTGATTTCAGTTTGTTTCCAGAATAAAAATCTACCCCTTCCTCATCTGCCTACCCCACATCCTGTTAATCTTCTGAAAGGACCCAGATGAGCCTCTTTAGTTTTCTGTGCAGTGACAGGTGACCTCTATGTGAACACGACCCTATCAGATACCCCGTGTGTGCTTTCTTTAGGAGGTAGCATGATCTTAGACTGGTGAGTCCAGGTGTAGACCTGTTACTGTCTCCCGAATTTTTCAGTTGACTATTCTCCAGTCTCACTAAATACATTTTCCAGCTATCTCCAGAGCCGTCATGTTTGCTTGCATTCCCTTCTGTGGCTTCATTTTGCACTAAAGAAGTATACAGTGCCAGCCAGCGTCTTCCCTTTGTGTTGCTTGTTTCCTAGTCTTGGAAATGTAAATATGCTAAGCACAGTGTTTCCATTTGTGTGTGCCAATGACTGGCCATTGCCTGCAGTTTAAAATCGTCATCATTGTAATGTTGTAAGTACGCACGGCATGTGAGGCGTGGCATAGAAAGTTCTCCTTGGTCAGGCAGTCCTTACTAATTCTTGGTCTCTTTGCCCACACTTTGCAAATCCAGCTCTGCCAGACTGCTGGAGTTGTCCCAATGCTCCAAGCTTTGTAGCCTCTTTTTCCTTTAACTAGATAATATTTCTTGACTTAATTTGACTTGCTTTTCCTATTGCAACTTCATGTTTTTCCCATGTATCTTACATACTTCCTGATCATGCAGTTTTCATTTTTGCTTCTTGATCGGATATGAAGTCATTGAAGGTAAGGAAACGCATCGTCCTCATTTCTGGACTCCTTGTCTGTATTCCAGTGGTTGTGACCTAGCATGGTAGGTGAATGGAAGCTCATCATTCTTAATCTGCTACAATTGGTTAAGTGTAGTTTTAGCTGCATTTTATCATGGAACATGGAGATAAAATGTGTCTTAGAGATTGTCTAAAGTTCTGTGAAGAAGTATATATAAGATGAAAACCAACTTTTAAGTTGGTTTAGATTTGTTACACTTACTTTGCTAAAATGAGATGCTTAAAAATACCACCTCTTTTTTTCCTGACTGCATCAGATCATTGGTTTGAAATCATGGGTAAGAACTCTTTTAGTTTTAAAAGTAATGATATTGAGTGTGTGACAAAATCTACTAGAACTGTGAAACATTTACTACTGGATATTAGCATAAAACTAGATCTAAACCCATAGTAATGCTGAAGAGGCCATTTGCTAGTTAACTCATTTTGTCAGGGTTTGTGCGTGCCTACAGTGGAGCAGTGAGAGGCCTCTAGACACAGATGCCTGGGGAGGGTCTCACAGATGCCTGGAGAGGGTCTCACAGATGCCTGGGGAGGCTCTCACAGATGCCTGGAGAGGGTCTCACAGATGCCTGGGGAGGGTCTCACAGATGCCTGGGGAGGGTCTCAGTGGCTTGCGTGAGGAGTGTGGTGGGAGGAGTCCTTGTCTGTGGAGAGCTGAGACCCACAGTGAGTTGTTGGAAACTCAGGCACATGTTGAGTGTTTCCGTGTCCTGAACAGGGCTGGGGATGGAAACTGTCTGGGGACTTGTTCCTGCCACCCCTTCCCCTGACTGGCGTGCCCCTGCAGTTACAGGTGTGTTCTTGCTACACCTAGTCCGCTTCTCAGGGTGTGCCCTCTTATCACTGTCGACTGTGGTCTTCAAGTGAGAAGATGTAAGAAAAACTGGTCCATTGTTTCAATGCGTTTACTAGATAAAGATGATCTAAAAATATCATTCACACGGGCTGGAGAGGTGGCTCAGTGGTTAAGCACTGACTGCTCTTCCAGAAGACCTGGGTTCAATTCCCAGCACCCACATGGTGGCTCACAGCTGTCTGTGACTTCAGTTCCAGGGGACCTGACACCCTCACGCAGGCATACATGAGGCAAAACACAAGCGCACATAAACTAAAACTGAATAGACAAATAGAAATATTGTGTAGATAGTGTGTGTTTTATGTCTGTATGCTGCATCTTTTCATCTGCTCAGTGCTTTAGAGTTTACCAGTGTGAGACACTCCATGCATGAGTTCCTAGTTCTTTAGGCACTGATGGGCAGTCTTTTGAGATTTCCTTTTGAGATGCTCACTCAATTGCATTTAGATTTAATTATTTACTCCTTGTTCCTAGTAATATATATAAGTGGCTTTTGGTGCAGATACAAGCCACACCATCTCTTCTATCTTGTTCTTGATAGAGTTGCCTTCTGCAAAGACACAGAAAAGCTCATTTTACAATTTTTAGGAGTTTATTTCTATTTAAATAAAAATTCACCATTATTTAAAAGATTTTTTTCCCCCACTAGAGCCGTGTGTGCCCGTTTCTGATAGATCCATCTTCCCAGGCAACAGAATGGTTAAAGACTCATCTGAAAGACTCACGTTTGGAAGTTATTAACCAGCAGGTATGCACTGCTTATAATTTAGATCCTGACTGCAGGAAAACCAACAGTGAGTACAGCTCAGAGTCTACACGAGAAAACATGCAGAATGAGCTACCCACAGTGTTCCTCACGGAGATCTATGGGAAGAAGGGTGGTTTTTTATGCTAGTGACCCATCTGAGCCCTGGGAATTTAACATGAGGAGGCATAGCTCCTCCTCTTCGTTAGAGGAGGTTAAGGACACAGACCTCTACACTGTGCCATGACTAATGACAAATACAGGGTGTCACAGCATTGCTTAGTGTGGAGTGGAGAAACGCCTTCTGAGCTTGTGTGTCTCTTTTTGCTGTCCTATGCTCACTGGGAGTTTTAAAATGCCCTGGGAGGCGACGCTTGCCCAGGAAGCTGTAGCTGCCATGCTTTGGCAGTGACCCCCCGCTGCCCAGTTTGCCTTACTAAGGAAATTATTGTTGTCGTAATCAAGTTTGTAAGAATCAACATTTGATTAGTTTTTATAGATACTCAAAGTATTTGAAAAATTACCTAACTTTATATTTCTTATAGGTTTCTGTCTCATTTGTATGTGGTAATAATAACTGAAATTAAGTAATGTATAACAAACATAGCCATTTGTGTGTACCAGTTGGGATACATCTTGAGAAATGAATTCTTGGGTAGTTCTCCAGTATGATCATTGAATACGTCCCTGCATTTGACAATGTAGCCTACCACGTACTTGGCTGCATAGTACAACCTTTGGCTTCCAGGCCATAGGCCTGTGCAGCAGTTTATTATACCGAATACTATACGGATAGAAGCAGTGCATGGTGTTATTTAGCTCACCTAAACAAGGAAAGGGTAGAGAACAAACATAAATGATAAAGACAAATGAATATATAAAGGCGGGGTGTGTACAGGTGGGAACCAGCAGCATGTGTAGGTGAGCCAGTACATGTCTGGGTATGATAGTCTAGGACACTTCCAGGCATGCCCAGTTTGCAGTTAGCTTTGTTTTTAAAAACACTGTATGAATGTTGATAGAACACAACATTGTGAATCTGTAAGTCAGGAGTACACTCAAGCTTCAGGGCTTCAGACCATCAGTGTGCTGTACTTCAGGCAGTTAGCAGTCACCTAGACTGGCTTACTCCAGAGCCACCACAATTCATGCACTGTGCTAATATGCAGTGGCACCCATGGTATCGCTGGTAAGTGGAGGGACTTGGTTGTACATATGGTCTGCTGTTGCCTGAATCGTGGGCATTGTATCACTCTTCTCTGCTCTCACTTATGAAATATTACATTTGTTTTCCTCCCACTTGGAGTCCTGGAATAATGTTTAAAACTCCTTTTGCTAAACAAAAAGTATAAAATTCTTGATTATTTACAAATATCTTACATAATATTCCTTTCACAATATTAATCATTTTTTATAAAGACAAATTTATAGGAATTATTTTTCTTTTTGTTAATCTGGATGGTTTATTATTAATTCTATATACTTAAATAAAAACACTGACACTGAAAGAAAAAAATATACTCCATGAATTAAAAAACACCATTACATATGTTACTTCATGAAAAGGCCTTATATCATAACTTAACAAAGATATTTTAGCTAAAGGAAATCATGTCCAAATATCCCCAGAATAAAGAAAAAAATCACTCTTTAGTAAATTAAATATAGTGATATACAAGAATTCCAAATTATGGCCAGTTATTTTAACACCCCAAAAATAATATAAGTACCATTTTTTTTAACTTAGAGCACAGTGAGGTGGTTCTTTTGACTACATGGCCATTTATTGCAGATAGAGGTTGGAATTTTATTTTTGTAGCAACTTGTAAGTATGATAGAAACTTGACAGGAAGCTTTTATATGATGGCAGACTTGAGGATTTTCTGTTTAGTTGCTACATAGTTGCTTCCAGGTGTGCAGGATGAGAATGCTCTAGAGAGCTGCTTACCAAACTGTTTTTATAATTAACAGTGCTATACTAGACACTTAGGATTTGGTAGGAACAGAAGAGTTTCTGTTATTTGGGGTTTTTTGTCACAGTAATTTTTAAAATCTTATTTTTCTTATATGTGCCTAAATTATGAATTAAGATAATGATTTTAAGTTAAATTATTTATTACTAAATATTTTGTAACTGGAAAACAATAATGAATAATTTAACTAGTACTATAGATAATAGACTTTAAAACTTCAACAGTTTCTGTTAGTATCTTCACTCATTGTTTATAAGGACCTTTGTGAGCACTGAGATAAGGAAAAATTTCCATGTTTTATCTGGCTCATTTTCTTCATTTCTGTATTATCACAGGACAGCAACTTTATCACAGCTCTTGAGTTGGCGGTGCGTTTTGGGAAAACACTCATTATACAAGAGATGGATGGGGTGGAGCCTGTTCTTTATCCACTGTTGAGACGAGATCTGGTTGCTCAAGGTAAATGTTTGAGTTTCTTGAGTGCCAGTTTTTAAAACCAAGCACAAGCTTGCAAGTGTCGTCTACTGGTAGAGCCACATAAGACACGCTCAGTTGCCCCAACAACACAGTGTGGGGTTGGTGGGACAGAGTACACACTGTGGTCATCTGTTGTCCCTGCAAGTTGTGACAGTGTATGTAACCACCCTCCTTGGGGATGCTCATTAGAGACTCTGGAGTTTCACTCAGGGTAGCTATGTAAGCATGCACTTCCTGCTCATAATAAAACAGGAAGCAGGTGTTTAGCACACCCATGACATGTGCAAACAGTTTGAGCACAGCTAGCCACTCTTACCAGTTCTGAGAACTGTGAGAATTTTCCTGAAGCCCTTGGTCCCAGATGTTGCTCATAGACTACTTTGACAAGCAGGTCATTCTGAAGATGTCTGTGCTTCTTCATGGATGCCTCATAGGACTTCTAGGAAATACTCATGAGGTCCTTCCATGCCCTGACACTGTATGAGATACATGTGACTTCTCTGGGCGTAGCTGACAGTGAGTCAGCCCTGGGATTTCCGTTGTTTAGTTGCCCATACCTTATTCAGAGGACTTCCCACATTGTAGATGCCTTTGTTTTCCCATGTTCCTGAAGCCACTGGTGAACTCTTGGCTCATCATTCCAGATTTAGATGGAATCATCTTTTTGCCTCAGGAAAAGCATTTTTGGGTTTTGCCTTGCCAAATAATTCTGCATGTATGATATTAGGTTCAGTTCCATTTATCCTCGAAATTTGTGCACATTTTGCTCTTTGTTGGTTTAATTTTCTTTGAAGACCAATAATGTCATATTGAATAAAGAATATGTGATGTTACTTTTTATCACTTTAGAAACATTAGTTTGCTCAGACCTGTCAAGTAAAATATTGGAAAGACAATTGAACTTGTCTCTTTTAAATTTGGTACTGTCATTTTTGTTTGTTTCGAACCTTTGTCATTATAAAATGTGGTCAGGAAGCAGGGAGTAGTAACTAGGACCAGATATATTCCACAATGGCACAGTCACATGACCTGTTTCCTTTATAATGATCCCACTTTTTAGTTTTCCTAACCTATAGTGGTGTATTCACACAGTTTAATTCACTACCTTTAGGCTATTAGACTAAACTGAGTCATTGATCCCTTTGGTGCCCTCATGATCTGCCTTCTCCTAGTTTTTATTTCTTTTTGTACTGGGTCACCCATCTTCATTCAGTAGCTGGTTCTTTTTTGGTCTTGTAGTTTGTATAGTAACACGTAGTCAGAGGTGAAACAGTGCAGGAACTTTCCGTTTCCGTTTACCTAACAGTCAGTAATGCTGCGTGTACTTCATTCCCTGTTGGCCATTTTAATCTTGTCTTTGGAGAAATGTTATTCAGGTCCTATTCCATTTTTAACTGGGTTATTTACTTTTGTGCTATTTATTTATAAGTCTTTATACATTTTGGATGTTGTCTTTAAAATGTTTTACAAATGTTTTCCCAGTCTCTGTGTCATGTTTTCATTTTGTGGATAATGGATATCTTTGTAACTACTCTTTTTTTATAGTACCTTTTAACTAAAGAATGTAGAAACTGGGGAACAATACATGATTAAAAGTATCTACTCTTGATATCTGTAAACAACTATTTCAGGAAAAAATTGGAATATGAGACATACAGTTAATATCAAGACCATACCCATTATAAGTAGGTATCCCATTGGTACTTCTGTGTCCTAGGATCATTTTACTGTTATTTGACTTATGTAAAGCTAATTGAGCATTTAGCAGTTTCTTGAGCCCCGCCTTAGAAACCTGCTGTTATCGCTGAGTCAGAAGCTGCAAGAGGCTCAAGGGGATAGTGAAATCCCCCAAGGAAGGAGCATGTGTTGTGTGTATGTGGTTAAAGTGTCTAAACTCAAAGTCTGATTTTGGTAAAATGTAGTTTTCGAATGTTAGTGGATTTGTCATGTTTGTCTTTCAAAGTCAAGGAAACTCACTGCCGTATAGCTCTTTTTAAAAGTCTCATGCAGAAATCTTGAAAAGTTTTTAAAAACTTACATAGAAGATTCATAGAATACACAGAAGATTCAAGCTAACTAATTATGTGTGTATGTGTGTTTTTCATAGGACCTCGGTATGTGGTACAAATAGGTGACAAAGTCATTGACTATAATGAAGATTTCCGCCTTTTCTTGTCAACAAGAAATCCGAATCCCTTCATCCCACCGGATGCAGCTTCCATCGTGACTGAGGTGAACTTTACCACGACCAGAAGTGGACTTCGAGGGCAGGTGTGTGGTCAGGACATGCTGCTACATACTCATAGAGCCATGTTTGCCACCGATGCAGTTGTTAAGATAGCTATGATTGAATTTGGGTTTTGAAAATATGCTTGGCCGTGAAGCATCATGTCCCTTATTAGATTTGTGCTTTTGATGCTAACTTCATATTGCTGTTCTCTGATATAATTTATTTTATACTCTGTTTGGTAGGAACTGTGAGGTACATAGCTCATAGAGATGAGTTCAGTTTTTATGAGTTAGATTAAGGACCTGTAGTGATAGCACATGACTTCAATCCCAGCACTCGGGAGGCAGAGGCAGGCAGATCTCTGTGAGTTTGAGGCCAGCCTGGTCTATAGCATGAATTCCAGGACAGCCAGGGCTACACAGAGAAACCCTGTCTTGAAAAACCAAAAAAGAAGTAAATAAATAACAAAGCTGAGGACTGCAGTTATTTAATGTATTCCTGTAGGCAGTATTTTTCTGATAAAGGTTCCTCCGTTCATATTTGAGGTGTGATTGTACCCTTTCCCTCTTTTCAGAATCACATCGGCTAGTGCTAACAGCTGGAAGCCGTGTGCCTTTGAACTCATTTATCTGTGTCTGGCTTGTTACAGTCTGATGAATGTTTGAAATTAAAAATAATTTTTCAAGTTTATATACTTTACTTATTTATTTCTTTAAAAATATATTCTTGGCTTTTCCTCTGGAATGAAGTGTGTGTTGATTTTTTGAGAACTATCACTTTTTCCACTCATTTAACAGTCTTTATCTTCTTTTGCTAGCATGTGCTTCTGTGTAACTTTATTTTATTGAAATTTAAAAGCTGCTACTTCAAAATATTGTTTTCTTATACCATAAGGCCCCATATTTGTTTATGAATTATCTGCTTTGCTTTATAACGCTTACATGCCAGAACTTGAGCTCACCCAGAATTCATTGACAAAATGACTTCTTTGACCCGAAAGCTCCCCTTGGTAATGGTGCCAAGAGCAGTGCAGGTCTCCCTATGACAAGGGGCGAGTCACAGGCAGTCCTGTCTCCCTATGACAAAGGGCGAGTCATAGACAGTCCTATTGAAAACTTTCCAACGTGCCTGTACTATTCCACTTCCCTAGCAACAGTATATCAAGGTTCTCTTAAAAAAATATTGGTGCTATTTTTATCTTCACTGAATTGTTTTAAAAACTGGTTTATTTTTAAATTAGTATACAAATTATTTGATTTTACTGTGGCACTTTTGAGCAAAATGTGTTTTGCTGTTTTTCTTTTTAATTGTAAAAATCTTACTGGGTATGAAATGTTATTTCAATGTTGTTTTGATCATATAATATTTAATTTTTGAATTATACTTATTTGTGTGTGTGTGTGTATGTATATGGGCGTACATGGTCCATGATGTATGTGTTAGGTGAAGTCGCTTTACCATAGAGAGTCTGAGGATCAGACTCAGGTCATAGACTTGGTAGCAGGTGCCTCCACCCAATAAGCCATCTCAGTGGCCCCAATACCGTGGTATTTTAATATGCCTTATATCGTAAGTAAATGTTTACCAGTAGCTAATACTAATTTCATACTTTATATATTTTAATCTAACTTTAGAAAGACATTTTTCATACTTAGCAAACAGTGTGATTTTTACATATTTGACACTGAAGTGATTGCTTTCAACATCCACCTTGTGTTTCTTGTCAGGCACAGATGTGGGAGTGTCTTGTTCTTAATTAGAAAGAATCAAATGATGTCACATTATCACAGTACTTGTGGTACTTGTTCATTTCCAAGGGCTGGCCAGAAGTTTTATGCTGTTTTAAAGCTCATTCTGGAATTACTTCTCTTGTTTTTTCTTTTTTAAGCTTTTAGCTTTAACCATTCAGCATGAAAAACCTGATCTAGAAGAACAGAAAACAAAACTGTTGCAGCAGGAAGAAGATAAGAAAATACAGCTGGCCAGGCTTGAGGAGTCTCTGTTAGAGGTGAGAGTTTTCAGAATGGTTTTCAGACACTGCCTTCTTTGTCAAGTACAAGCCCTGAGTGGCTATAACACACAATGTTTATCTTCAAAATGCTTGTGATTTTTCCAAAGTCACAACTCTAATAAAATACAAGGATCCCTTTCTCAGAATAAAGATCTGAAGGAGTTATAATTAAGACAAATTGTTCTAAATTAATAATTTCTTTTATTGCATTGTTTCATTATTCATTGCATTGTTTCATTATTCATTATATACATGGGATTTCAAAAGGCATTAAAATTAGCATAAAATTATGACTGAATATATAACTGTATTTACTTTTGATTATTGTATTAATAAATATAAAACATGCAACTATTTGATATAGGAAGGCTAAGTAATGTCAGAATTCTTTTTAGTATATACTGCATTAATTGTTAATATTGTGATATACTTCATTTAATTATTTATCTTAATATTATAATAACTTTTATTAATTTCATCTGCAGACACTTGCCACATCTCAAGGCAATATTTTGGAAAATAAGGATTTGATTGAATCTTTGAATCAGACAAAAGCAAGCAGTGCTCTTATTCAAGACTCACTTAAGGAATCTTACAAACTCCAGATTTCCCTTGACCAAGTAATTATTTCCTTTGCTGTGATTTTATGTCAGCTTTTCTTAAATATCTGTGTTAATTTGGTAGAACATAAACAGTCAGCTCTTCGGGGTTGTTTTGTGAAAAATGAAAGTCATTCAAAAGTAGCAGAGCCTGGGATGTGATTCTGCTCTAAGAAGCTGGGTAAGATGTCACTCACAGCAGTAAAGGGAGCTGCTCTGACTACCCTGGTGGCTTCTGCACCATGTGCCACCTTGTTACTTACGGCCGAGATGTGCTCTAAGGTGGTTGAAAGTGAATGTTTTGAAAAGGAGTGTGAGAGAGCATCTTTGCAGTGTGTGTCAGTCAGCATGCTGTCCCGTTAGTGTGAGAGAGCATCTTTGCACCTGTGAGAAGTCAACTTGCCATAAAAGGTTCAATTGCGCTCTCAGTTTGGGGTGTTGGGGCTTAAGGTGACTCAGTGCTTTGGGATAGAAGGATTTGGCAAAGCTCTCTACCTCTTGTCTGTATGTGTGAGAGAGACTGGGAGAAGAAGGAGTGACGGGGTGAGGTGGGGGACCAGGGTCTGACAGTCAGTCTGTTTTGAAGGCTCCCTTCAATGAACTCCCTGAGGCCACCTCTTAAAATGTCCTTCATTGTCTGACAACACCATGGGCTTTAAGTAGGCTGTTAATTCTCAGGGAAGATTATAAATCTAGACATCTAAACTGTTTGTGTGTCTTGTACTCCTTCCTCCATCCCTCCCTTTCTCCCTTCTTCCTCCCTTTTGTACTTTTAGTCTTAGACTATCATATAGATATATGATGATATTTATTGGAATGATTTATAGGACTGCAGCCTGTAAGTCATTCCAATAAATCTTAAGTGTTTATGTTAATTTGGTAGAACATGTACAGACAGATATAATCCAGCGATGGCTAGTGGCGAACAGAAAGTCAGCAATCTAGTAGTTGCTCAGTCATACAAGGCTGTGTGTCTCTGCTGATCTTCTGTGTATGCTGGGATCCCAGCGAGGTGGTCTCCAATGCCAGCGAAGGAATGGAAGTAATAGCAAGGCGAGGGCAAGCAGGCAAAGAGCGAACGCTTCCTTCTCCTATGTCCTTATATAGGCTGCCAGCAGAAGGTACGGCCCGTAGTAAAGGTGTGTTTTCCCACCTCAGCTTAAGAGTCCCATCAAAGGTGTGCATTTTCCTGATCTAGAACTGGAATTCCCCCACTCAACCCAGGCAGAAAATCTCTCACAGGTGTGTTCTCCATTTCTGGACTGTTGTTCACTTCAGATGTAGTCAGATTGACTACATAGCCATCACGAGTCCTGTCTTTGAGTGGATTTCTCTTCAGCCTCCTGAGTGCTAGTGCTGGGATGAGAAGGATGGGTCACTACCCCACAGAGTTTTTCCTAAGACAAGTTAAATATACGGATTTTTCTTCACTGTTCAGAGTAGACACAGTCAATGTGAGGATCGGAACCAGTATCTTACAAATGGCTTGGAGTCTTTCTTATGCCTTGATGATTCCTTTAGTGAAGTTCCAACCCCACATCAGTGTAATGTGTGTATCATTTTCTCTCCTGCAAAGTGTGACTGTGCTTTGCAGCAGACTCAGACAGCCAGAGTTAATGTCTCTGCGTTTCTGGGCAACAGCCTGACCTTTAGCTGGCTGACATTCTTGAGTCATTTCTGTCCCCTGACGACTTTCCTGCTTCTACTTCCCTGCTCTTGTTCACATTTTACACTTACCTATTGCTACTTTGTATGCTTGGAAGAGAGCTCTGTGGAAACCAGAATACGATGAAAAATCAAAGCCTGATTCTAATCCAGTCCGAACACCTCCCATTGCAAAGCCAAGTCTGACGATGTTGAGTGCAGGGTTTCCCACAGCATTGTGGCATTGTGTCTCTCACATAATGCTGCATTGATGGGCTATGCTTATAGTTGTAGCACTGTGAAGGTAAGGACTCAGGGACCCATGTCATTGAGAACCTTGCACCTGTGATTGTCGCATGTTGTCTCATGTGATTCTGACAATAAGTACCGGTGTCCCGGAGTGCACACCTCTCCTAGTCATGTCCCTGCCTTTGCCCTCTCCTTGTTTGAGTGTCTTTTGGGGTGGCACATCTTGCCCTTGCATCGCGGAAGTTACCTGGCCACACTTGCTCGCCATTCCATTCTTTCCTCTCTCTCTCTCTCCAGTCTATGAAGCGCCTGTGATTCTACCATGTGAGACTTAGAAAAACACTCACTTTTCATGAACCAATTGTGATTCTACCATGTGAGACTTAGAAAAACACTTCACATATCTGGCTGTGATGGGGATGGTAACCTCACTCCTAAATTCATACGTGGACTCTTATCTCTGACGAGGTGGGGTTAAGAGGTGGCCCTTTGTGAAGTGAAGGTCTCCTGGTCAAGAGGAGAGTTGCTGTGCCTTCTGAAAGAGGGCAGAGGGGGCTTGCTTGCTTTTTACCCTGAAAGGAACAGGAAATGGACCTTCACTAGACACCAGATCTGCTTGTGTGTTAGCCTCGAACATTCTGTATAGTGCCCTGAGTGAGTGAAGACATTTTGTCCTCAGCTTTGTACAAATAAAGAGTCTCAGAAACTCTCCTTCATCTTGATGTGCTGTGTAAGCAGAGTGTGTGGCCAGGTGTGTGTGCAGCGGCCTCCAGGTGGCAGTAAAGCCCTGGTGTATGATGACCCCTCCTCTGTCTCCACTCATGTTCTGTAGGAGCGCGATGCCTATCTGCCTTTGGCTGAGAATGCCAGCAAGATGTACTTCATCATCTCTGACCTGTCCAAGATCAATAACATGTACCGTTTCAGTTTGGCTTCCTTTCTACGACTTTTCCAAAGAGCTCTGCAGAACAAGCAGGTAAGTTTTTGGCTATTAAAGAGGTCACTTAAATATTGAACTTATACTAATACATTTTTGAGAAGGCTTTTATTATGTATTTCAGAGGACCACATATAGCAGTTTTAAACTTCATTTAAAAGAGACCATTTGTTTGACTCTGTTACATATTCTTAACAAACTATTATTGTTTGAAAACAAAGGAACAGTTTATGTTCTGAGGAAAGTTAATAGTGATCCCTCAAACACCAATAATTCACAAGTGTTTGTAAATTTAATAAATTGTCTACCTAGTCTTATCACCTGAGCTATATCCTTGTCATTTCAGACTGTCATATAGGCAAAGCATTGTTCTTGATAATGGAGGCAAAACAGTATACTGCTTTTGCAGGCTTGCTCTCCTTAGGGAGTCTTGACAACTGAGCCTCACTAAGTATAGACTTGGTTTTGACACAGCAGGGATGTGTTCTGTGTGTTTGGGAGCTCAGTTCGGACTTGAGGGTATGGCTCAGGTGCAGATTCTTCAGGTCCCTGTTGGGTACCTAAGGGAGAAGACTTGGTGAATGGTAGGTTCTTTACCACAGAACCACTATGGAAGGGCTGACTTCCTAACAGCAGAGTAGATGAATGTCTTATATGATACCTCGGGGCACCAAATAACATCCTCATGAATAAAACAGAGAAGGAATCACATTTTGTAACCCAGACATAGGGTGCCATTGTTTTTGCAGACTTGTATTGACCAAAAGAACTAGAAATCTGTCCAGATTCAAAATGAGCAAATAGACACCACCTCTTGATGATGGGATTGTTCAACAATTGAGCTGTCATACTTAAAAACAACTGTTAACATGCATAGGTACCCCACCCTAATCTGTATCTCTAATGCTTCCTCAAATTCTTAGACTTGGGTAGCTGAGGAGAAAATGCACATTAATAAACACTCAGGTAAATACTGGCTCTATATCTCCGTTGGTAGATTAACTGTTTCCATGAAGCCAACAGCAGCTGGATTTCTTTTCATCCTTCTGCTGCTGTGCAGTTATGGACACTCAGCTGCTTCCACAAATCTCTGATCACTTGTGAGACAATGAGAGCTGTTGTGTTTGATGTTTGTACTTTTGCTGAACACGGTTAACTACATCCTTTGTTTTTCTTTTATGCTATTAATATTTTCAGACTTCCTTACATGTTAAGAACCTTAAGCTTATTATGTGTTGTAACTATTTTGAGTTTATTTTGTACCTTTTTACTTGATTTAAAAAATAATTCTGTAAAAAAATACCATAAAAATTGTGATTCATGGTTTTTACATTTGGTATAATGCTAACATGTTTTTTGTTTAGTTTATTTTGTTTTGGAAGAGAATCTTTACTGGTGTTGACTGCTTAGTATTTTCACCAAGAAATGCTTTATTTGATTATAAAAATGATTTTACTTTTCCTGATACCTCTCCCACTGACATACTATTTGATATTGTTCATATAATCAAATTTGAAGTAAAGTTCTATCCAATGAAGATCTTGTGCTTTGGGGAAGGGTTTTGCCAGCAAAAGTTAGCCAACTTTGTCATGGTGAAAAAAACATTTTTACAACTAAAGGGTATAGAAGGCCATAAGGGGCATTTAAGGTTTACACAACAGGACTGATGAGGATATCCAAAGTGGCCCAGAAAGATGGTAATTACAAATACAGATGCATGCGCGTATCCAGGAGACTGCTAGTAAGTGGTGCTGTGCTCGGTTATGTGACCATTTCCTGCAATATGCCATTTTTATGTCACTTTAGTATAAATACACCCATGGGGCCAGAAGTGAGTGTCTTTGTATGGTGTTTGCCTTTTCCTGGTGTGTACTTTAGTCTGTGTGCATCTGCTGATGTCTCCATGGTGATCTGTGTGCTAGTCAGTAGAGCATGTCACATCTGCCTGAGATTCCTCACACATTCTCATCATCTCTGGGATTCTGAAAACCCTTCTTTCCTTGTTTTAGGACTCTATCTACCTGACTAGAGTGTATAGTTCCCTTTAGACAAACAACAGATCTCAAGAAGATACCGAGTGTTTAAAGTGTTATAACCCTGGTCCTTAGTTTTGGAAGGTATTTAAAAAATAAAATTATTCCATATGTAACAAACAGGGTGTTTATAGTACCGTTAAGTCAAAACATTTTTATAAAAAATATGTATACTTCTCAGTTACAGTAGTTCTGTGTTAGACAATATTCCATTGGATAGTGTTGATCCATGTATTTGTAGATGTGTGCAGTTACGTGCACATTTGAATTTATTTTCATATCTTACAAATTAAGTGTTTTAGAGTGAAGTTCATTTTAATGACCAGTCTTCACTTTACATGCAAGATCACGTGAGTAGTGAACAGTACTTAGCGTTTTATGTCAGCTTCACACTTTCACTGTAACCCTAGATGCATTTTCTTAACCATTAAAATTATTTCACTAGTTTTTTCCTTAGTTGCAAATACAAAATTATAAACTGCTAGTTTAATTTAATCCCAGTGTTGAACCTTACAAGATATGTGTTCATTAAATGACTTCCAAAGTGATGTGTAGAACTCTTAGAGCGATTAGGAGAAAAGAGAGCCCTCTGCAGCCGTCCCTTCCCATTTCTGTCCAGTTGCCCTGTCTTCTTTATTTAATTTACATCTGTTTATTTAGAGTGTGCATGTGCACCGTGTGTCTGTGTGTGTGTGTATGTGCACCGTGTGTGTGTGAGAGAGTGTGTGCACGCACATGCATCTGTATTTGTAGATTACACACTATGTGACAGGCTCAGCAACATGCTCCTATACTCACTCGTCTTACTGGTCCCAGTTTTTATAAATCAACAGAAATAACGATTAGTAAAATAATGGCATTGTGACTGAGTCAGTCTGAACACTGGAGGTGTGGGACTTTCATTAAACCACTTTCTAAGTTAATATTAATGCCTATTCCGCCTGGCATGCTTGGTTCGGTTATCATACTGGAGTAGAAACAGAGCACTGGGCTGGGTTGGTAAATAAACTCAGGTGATTTAAATAGCCTTCCCTCATGTTGAAATACGGTGTGTTTTTAATGCTGTTGGTAATTGAGCTAGTACTGTTTGGAACTTCATTATTTTCATATTTCCTACTGGAAATTGATTGTAATTTCCATTTATTAAAAGTTTTAATTGTATGCATTTCAGGAGATACTATAAAATACTACATTATTAATTCCTTGCAGTTTGTGGGCAAAGGTAGTTCCTTCAGAACCAACTTTGAGTCTGGAGAATCATTTTTAAGAGTGATTCAACTCCAAAATATCTGTAAAAAATTTCTGAATTTCCTAACGGATTTCCAAATTCTGATCGACAGGACTCTGAAAATACAGAGCAGAGAATCCAGTGTCTCGTCAGCTCTTTGAAGCATATGGTGTATGAGTACATATGCCGCTGCCTGTTTAAGGTAAGGGTCCATCAGGTACACTGCTCCTCACTCCTCGGTCTCGTAGGACACTGACGTTCTGGAGCTGCTGCCTTACCAAAAGGTATTAACATGGGCAGTTGTGAGTTTTTTCTAGAACCCAATTCGTCCCACACGTTATTTCTTACCACGTGCCAAAGCGCAGCGGGAGAAAAGGACGGCGAGGACAGGACATCTGGCTGCCTGTGCTCACAGTGGAGGGCGTGGAACGTGGGGAACGCGTCGTTACAGGTCCAGGTTCCTCCCCTCAGGCCTAGTATTGCCACCTGGAGACTTGTCTTTGTTCAGGGTGTGGCTGCTCTGCGTCTGTGAGGCGTTCGCCATCCCTGGCGTCTGGTAGATGCTAACAACACGCCCTCCTCTTCCCCTCATTTGTGAAATGCAGTGTCTCTAGGCATTGCCTAGTGTCCGCTGGTGTCTTAGTGACTTTCCTAATTCTGTAGAGAAACACCATGACCAAGGCAACTTATAAAACAAAGCATTTTCAGAGTGTGAGAAGCCATGACTGCCCTGCTGGGGAGCGTGGCAGCAGGCGGGTGTGGCACTGGAGCCGTAGCTGAGACTTACATCTGACCCACAGGCAGGGGCAGAGGCAGCCAGCTCAAGTCCATCTCCAGTGACATACCTCCAACAAGGCCACACCTCAAAGCAGAAACTTTCTGCTGCTGGGGAACCAAGTACCCAACGTATCAGCCAATGGGGGCATTTTCACTTACCCTGCATTGTGAGATGCCCTTGTCATTCGGTCCTGGGGCCCCAGGGTGAAGAGTTGTAGGCTTTTGAGTTACAAACATAACTTTCTGAGTGTCTTCCCTTGAGAAAGGATCCAGAACTGTATGCATTGAGAGTCTCCTGAGACTTAGAGACTTCTAATGAGGAGAACCAAATTCAGGCTTTAGAATCAGTCTTTGGGGTCAGCTCACAACATAAAGGGCTCCCACAAGTCAGGTGCCCGAGTCTGAGGAGTTAGTGGTTAGCACAGTTCAGTCATGTGGACTGAGATCCTGAAAACTGCACTGTGTTAGCCGAGGCAGAGCAACCCTCAGTGCACCTTTGCGCTCTTAGAGTGGGCATCTTTCAGTGGAACTGCGCATTTTCCTGTCAAAGAGCTTATGGCTCACCTTAGCCCTCGATTTTAAGGTGCGAAGACTGCAGATTGTGAGCAGACATCACAAAGCCTTGTTGCTCTAGATGTTGTTATCCTAAATATAGGGATGACCTTTACAGTGGCGCAGCCTATCAGTTAGAGAGCTTGAGATCCCTGACACATGTATAAGGTGTTATCTCCTCTAGTGCACAAAGTGTTATTACATGATTAAACTCGGCAGTATTTTCAGAAGATTTCAAAGTCTATGTGGAACTATAGCTGAAAACACCTTGAAGGCTTGCTCTCCAGTTCTTGATTCATTGAGCTCACTCACTTTGTGCTTCAGACTCTGGTCTTCTCCATACATTGTTGTGTTTAAATACCTAGAAATGGTTAGAAACATTTCGTTTCTGAATTGTCTCCTCTGCTTCCCTGTCTTTGTTTGCAGTTGGTCTCAAGGGTCTTTCCATGACTATAAACCCTGACCTCATTCATTTTCGTAGTTGTCACATGGGTTTGAGTTACCCCTTTCCAAAATGCTGCATAGTGTCTCATTTAGACAGTTTGGACTTTGGGAACACTTTCGTATAAATAATGAAATATCTTGGGGTTATACTTAAGGTTGAGTACAAAATTTTTTTATATTAAAAAATTACCTATGTTCTGAGACGAAATTTTACACAGTGTTTTTAGTGTGCCTGTACTTTGATTCTGACTCAGTACATGAGGGCATGTGTGAAATTTTCTGCTGTCAGAACTGAAAGGTTTGGGCTGGGAGCACTTTGGGTTTTAGGCTGTCGGACCTGGATGCTCAGACTCTGTCCTTGACATCTCTGTTACGTGACAGTAGAATTTGTTCGCATTTTTGGCTGCTATAAATGACTGTACTATGTATATAGTACCTTCATCTTTGTGTGAAGATTTAAGTATTTTCATCCAGTAGATTAATGGGTAGAAGTATAATTGCTTGTTCAGTGGTCACACTTTCTACATTTTATTGAATATTATCAGATATTGTGGAGAAGTTTGCTTGTTTGTGCTTGAAGTGGTTGGGACTCTTATCCACAGTAGTTGAAACCACCTTTTTCTTTACATGCGTATTACCTGGGACACACACACATACACCACACACACACACACACACACACACACCGGGGACATGAAGTTCACACACACACACACACACACACACACACACACACACACACCAGGGGACATGAAGTTCACACACATACACCACACACACACACACACACACACCAGGGGACATGAAGTTCATACACATACACCACACACACACACACACACACACACACACACCAGGGGACATGAAGTTCACACACACACACACACACACACACACACACACCAGGGGTCATGAAGTTCAGAAGATATATGTTGCAAAGTGGCTGAGAGGAATTGGTGGGAGGGAGTTGGAGGTAGATGGAATTAAGATACATGTTTGAAATTTTCAAGGAAAAATGTTTTAAAACCAAAAATACTATAAGTATTCATCTTATCATATTTACTTACTTTCATCTTGTATTTTTGTATTTCAGTTTGTATATTCTTATTTGTAAAAACTCAGGCTCTTTGCTGTCAATGTCCATGTCATATATTCTATAATGTAATTGGCAAAGGATCAGTATTAGCATCAAGATAATGTAACGTTTCAGTGGACCCTGTGGAGGCTAGCTTCTTAGTCACTGTATCCTTTAAAAATACTTGGAGGTTGTGCTAAGCAGCTTTTGGTCATAGTAGGAGAGAAGCCGAGAAGCCTGACTTCAATCCTTTAGTGTGTACTTGGAGTCTCTTATTGCCTCCCTTGAGTAATATTTGTCTATTGTGAGCAATTGGCAAGCCCTAAAATGTCACTGTGAGGCGCAAGTTCTGAGCTATTTGTAATAGGTAAATGTCTGTTTTATAAAATTCATTTCTGTCACTATGGAGTGTGATTTCAGGATTCCATAGTGTCTGGGGATGATGAGAGTTGATAAAGTGGGCCGATCATAACTACGAGGTAGACTCCTCTGAGTTTATACTGTGTGTTAAGTGTAGAAGTGTATTCAGGCCCTGTGATAGCTTCTGGGTTTGTAGCAGTCAGCAGGACATACACTGCCTGCCAGAGTGCCACTCACACAGCTCTGCTGTCATGTTGGTGACAGCAGTGTGGCCACAGTGAACTCTAGACATAAGATGGACTAGTATTCATGTCACAGCAAACTGAATGCACGTTGACTTGGAACAGAGAGTGATTGATCTGTTTTGTAGCAGATAATGTGGACTTAGCTGAGCCAAGTGGCGAAAGCTGCCTAGCCATTTCTGCCCCTGTGACTAGCTGGGCCGCTTCCCTTTCTGTGGGAGGTCAGGGCACTCATGTCAGTGTGGGATGAGATGTAGAAGTTACACGATTGGTTTCTCCAAACTTATCATACTAATAAAACTATATGAGGTAACACATACTGTTAGTATTCCCCACATTGATCTTTGGGATAAAAGAAACGGAGTGTGGAGGTCTCCATTATGACAGGATGTGGGAAAGACAGCTGGGGAATAGCATCCAGGGGCACTCTGGGACAGGAACACTGGTGGAGGGAGGGTGCTGGGAGGAGATTTGAGGGAGCTATGGGAGGATCCCCGGGAAGAGCTCTGGGGGCTCTGTGAAGAGCACAGGGGAATTTTGGAGGAGCACTGGGGAGCATTAAAGGGAGGTCTGGGAAAGCACTGGGGAACTCTGGGAGAGGTTGGGAGCAGCAAGAGGAGCGCTATAGAGAAGCTCTGGGGACCTCTCCAGAGAGCACTGGGGAGCTGTGGGAGGAGCACTGGGGAGCAGTGGGAGGAGCACCGAGGGGAGCTGTGGGAGGAGCACCGAGGGGAGCTGTGGAGGAGCACTGGGGAGCTGTGGGAGGAGCACCGAGGGGAGCTGTGGGAGGAGCACTGTGGGAGCTGTGGGAGGAGCACTGTGGGAGCTGTGGGAGGAGCACTGGGGAGCTGTGGGAGGAGCACTGGGGAGCTGTGGGAGGAGCACTGGGGAGCTGTGGGAGGAGCACTGGGGAGCTGTGGAGGAGCACCGTGGGGAGCTGTGGAGGAGCACTGGGGAGCTGTGGGAGGAGCACTGGGGAGCTGTGGGAGGAGCACCGTGGGGAGCTGTGGGAGGAGCACCGAGGGGAGCAGTGGGAGGAGCACCGAGGGGAGCAGTGGGAGGAGCACCGAGGGAGCTGTGGGAGGAGCACTGGGGAGCTGTGGGAGGAGCACTGGGGAGCTGTGGGAGGAGCACTGGGGAGCTGTGGGAGGAGCACCGAGGGGAGCTGTGGGAGGAGCACCGAGGGGAGCAGTGGGAGGAGCACCGAGGGGAGATGTGGGAGGAGTATCGAGGGAGCAGTGGGAGGAGCACCGAGGGGAGCTGTGGAGGAGCACCGAGGGAGCTGTGGGAGGAGCACCGAGGGGAGATGTGGGAGGAGCATCGAGGGAGCAGTGGGAGGAGCACCGAGGGGAGCTGTGGAGGAGCACCGAGGGAGCTGTGGGAGGAGCACTGGGGAGCTGTGGGAGGAGCACCGTGGGGAGCTGTGGGAGGAGCACCGAGGGGAGCAGTGGGAGGAGCACTGGGGAGCAGTGGGAGGAGCACCGAGGGAGCTGTGGGAGGAGCACCGTGGGGAGCTGTGGGAGGAGCACCGTGGGGAGCTGTGGGAGGAGCACCGTGGGGAGCTGTGGGAGGAGCACCGAGGGAGCAGTGGGAGGAGCACCGAGGGAGCAGTGGGAGGAGCACCGAGGGGAGCTGTGGGAGGAGCACTGGGGAGCTGTGGGAGGAGCACTGGGGAGCTGTGGGAGGAGCACTGGGGAGCTGTGGGAGGAGCACCGAGGGAGCTGTGGGAGGAGCACCGAGGGGAGCTGTGGGAGGAGCACCGAGGGGAGCAGTGGGAGGAGCACCGAGGGGAGATGTGGGAGGAGTATCGAGGGAGCAGTGGGAGGAGCACCGAGGGAGCTGTGGAGGAGCACCGAGGGAGCTGTGGGAGGAGCACCGAGGGGAGATGTGGGAGGAGCATCGAGGGAGCAGTGGGAGGAGCACCGAGGGGAGCTGTGGAGGAGCACCGAGGGAGCTGTGGGAGGAGCACTGGGGAGCTGTGGGAGGAGCACCGTGGGGAGCTGTGGGAGGAGCACCGAGGGGAGCAGTGGGAGGAGCACTGGGGAGCAGTGGGAGGAGCACCGAGGGAGCTGTGGGAGGAGCACCGTGGGGAGCTGTGGGAGGAGCACCGTGGGGAGCTGTGGGAGGAGCACCGTGGGGAGCTGTGGGAGGAGCACTGAGGGGAGCAGTGGGAGGAGTATCGAGGGGAGATGTGGGAGGAGCACTGGGGAGCAGTGGGAGGAGCACTGGGGAGCAGTGGGAGGAGCACCGTGGGGAGCAGTGGGAGGAGCACTGGGGAGCAGTGGGAGGAGCACTGGGGAGCAGTGGGAGGAGCACTGGGGAGCTGTGGGAGGAGCACTGGGGAGCTGTGGGAGGAGCACTGGGGAGCTGTGGGAGGAGCACCGAGGGGAGCTGTGGGAGGAGCACCGAGGGGAGCTGTGGGAGGAGCACCGAGGGGAGCAGTGGGAGGAGCACCGAGGGGAGATGTGGGAGGAGTATCGAGGGAGCAGTGGGAGGAGCACCGAGGGGAGCTGTGGAGGAGCACCGAGGGAGCTGTGGGAGGAGCACCGAGGGGAGATGTGGGAGGAGTATCGAGGGAGCAGTGGGAGGAGCACCGAGGGGAGCTGTGGAGGAGCACCGAGGGAGCTGTGGGAGGAGCACTGGGGAGCTGTGGGAGGAGCACCGTGGGGAGCTGTGGGAGGAGCACCGAGGGGAGCAGTGGGAGGAGCACTGGGGAGCAGTGGGAGGAGCACCGAGGGAGCTGTGGGAGGAGCACTGGGGAGCTGTGGGAGGAGCACCGTGGGGAGCTGTGGGAGGAGCACCGTGGGGAGCTGTGGGAGGAGCACCGAGGGGAGATGTGGGAGGAGTATCGAGGGAGCAGTGGGAGGAGCACCGAGGGGAGCTGTGGAGGAGCACCGAGGGAGCTGTGGGAGGAGCACTGGGGAGCTGTGGGAGGAGCACCGTGGGGAGCTGTGGGAGGAGCACCGAGGGGAGCAGTGGGAGGAGCACTGGGGAGCAGTGGGAGGAGCACCGAGGGAGCTGTGGGAGGAGCACTGGGGAGCTGTGGGAGGAGCACCGTGGGGAGCTGTGGGAGGAGCACCGTGGGGAGCTGTGGGAGGAGCACTGAGGGGAGCAGTGGGAGGAGCACTGGGGAGCAGTGGGAGGAGTATCGAGGGGAGATGTGGGAGGAGCACTGGGGAGCAGTGGGAGGAGCACTGGGGAGCAGTGGGAGGAGCACCGTGGGGAGCAGTGGGAGGAGCACTGGGGAGCAGTGGGAGGAGCACCAAGGGGAGCTGTGGGAGGAGCACTGGGGAGCAGTTTGAGGATATGTCCCCAGGTAACCTCTTCCCTGTGGAGTACTGCTCTTAAGGAAGTGGGAAGAAAGAAGAATTTTCTTTTATTTTTTCTCTGTTTACGTTGCCTTCCTTTCTAAATGAATTTTCTCATTTGAATAAAATTCAGGAGATACTGTTTTTAAATAAATGATTACTAATATCTCATGAGTCTAAACCCATGACTTACACTCTTCTATTAGAAACCTAGTGTTTTCTGATGAGTGTATAGAACTTTAGTCTGTATCTGTTGTAGTGGGTCTTGATGGTTTAGACGATTTTCTTCTATTCAGGCTCTGGAATTTTCTGTGCTGCACGCTTCCACCCCTCTTCCTCACAGTATCGTTAGCTGTGCCTGAGTCACCCATTCAAATGCACAAGTTGGCTGCCGACCCAAAGCAAAGGAACACTGTGCTGTCCCAACTCCTTTGCCATAGATGGGGCTTTTCCTTGGGCGCCAGGAGCCTGACTACTGTAGTACAGACAACTTTGATAGCGTTCAGTTTTTACTGTCTCTTTTGAAAATTATAGGATTGGAAGGATAGTTTTGATGTACATTTCCCTTTCAATATTATGTAGTTTTCATGGGTCTGCCATTGTATCAGAGTGCTGTTGCATTAGATGTAGTAGGTGAGAGCCTTGTGTGTTTTAACACCTGCAGTAGGACTGTTTACATAGAGCAGGAGGCTAAGATTTCGGTCTTCTCTTTACTTGGATGCAGAGTGTGTTGAAGTTGCAATTCCAAGACTCTGCCTGATGCTTGAGAGATTTCTTGCCAGCAGGCAGCCAGTGAAACACTCAGTACAGACATGAACTTGTTCTATAACATTCTATAGAGACTTACACAATACTAATTCTAATCCAATGGGCTCCTCTAGTTATTTCCTGGAGTGTTATGGAATTGAGTGGGGATATTGTCCTGCTCATCTTTGTTTATCTTCCTTCCTTCATCTGGTAGAAATTCATTGGCTATATACATATACATATATATATGTGTGTGTGTGTGTGTGTGTGTGTGTGTGTGTGTGTGTGTGTTGGAAGAGATTCTAGGCCAGGGTGGTGGCGCACACCTTTAATCCCAGTACTTGGGAGCGGAGGCAGGTGCATCTCTGTGAGTTTGGAAACTAGCCTGGTCTACAAAGACAGCCAGGACTGTTACACAGAGAAATCCCAGTCTCGCTTAGACCAAAAAAAGAAAGGAGGGGGAGAAAGGAGACAGACAGAGAGAGAGAGAGAGAGAGAGAGAGAGAGAGAGAGAGAAGAGAAAGAACCCAAACATATTGAGATAAATTGACACTGAACTAAATAATGATTTCTGACCTGATAAGCAAAGACAATAAGATATTTTAGGAATGTAAAATATTTGATCAGTTGTGGATGATGACAAGATTTAAAAAAACAAAACAAAACAAATAAACTAAGACTTTGAAAGATCCTTAGTTTGATTCATTCATCTATTATTCTTACTTGAACTTTTTGGGGAATAGTGTGTTCATGTACTACACTCATATTCTCTGTCTCTGTCTCTCTGTCTGCCTGTACTCTCTCTGTCTCATATTGTGGCTAAGGTGTTCATTATTATACCTAGACAACCAGAAGGACGACAAACAATGATTTCTTCTGCCATTTCCACCCTTGAAAATGATGGAAGAAGACTGTGGTTGTCTTGGGTGACAGCATGTGTCATTCTTGCATCAGGGCATGCGACACTGTAATTCCATGCTTTTCTCTAAAGTCAGAATGGGGCCTGTAATCAGAAAGCAAGGAGAAGACTAAGCACCTTACTGTTCCTGAACACACATTTCCAGCCAGTGTTGGATCACATGTGCTCAGTACAGATCCCAGTGGAGGCTCATAGAATGACAGAAGGCTTCCTGCTTTTTATTGAATATGGAGACTTCAGTGTCCTTTCTTAGTGCAAAGGAAATAGTGACTAGACAAATATAATGATGCTGTGAGGTTGTGTGTGTGTGTGTGTGTGTGTGTGTTTGTGTTTGTGTGTGTGTGTGTACATGTTTGTCATAAGGGATAATACTTGACAGAGGCTTCAAAGTAACATATTTATCATCTTGTTGAATACTGTGTTTATATTTATTTTCTTAATCAAGAGAAAATGTGAGTATTTGGTTTGTTCTATGTGGGTAGAACCTGAAGTCACTTGTTATTACTGGTGAAAAAGGACAAAACAGAGCAATAGTACCTAAACTTTAGAGACAAATTTTAAATAGCAAAGTGTAACCCTGTTCTTTTTGCAGGCTGACCAGTTGATGTTTGCTTTGCACTTTGTTCGGGGTATGCATCCTGAACTTTTTCAAGAAAATGTAAGTAGTATTGAAGAAGGGAGTCTTGGAATTACAGAGAAATCTGATAACAGATGGGGTTGATAACAGATGGGGTTTTTCTTAGGCTAGAGATGGCTGAGGCTGTAAGCTGTATAAACATGAGCTAATGTTCTCTAAGTGATTTGCGTGAGAGGCTGCTTGAAGCTCTTTTTCCCTGATGTATAATCAGGACTGGGGTGACAGAAGGAAAGGAGTCTAAGTAATTTCCCAGGGTACTTGGGTTACCACGAGCCAGGCCCGCTTACTGGGGATACCAGAAGAGCCTACCTCCTGGCTTTCCTGTTCCAAACAGTGCAGGGGAGAGTGGGCACACACTGCATCATCTGCCCCCCACACCCCCCACCCCCGCGCTCACCTATCCAGAGTGGCAGACAAAGTGCGGGATGGGGCTGCACCATTACCTCTTGAGCCGTTGGGGTCATACTGCTCTATGTCCAGCGTCTTTTTTCAGGTCTGTCCTATAACCACATCTAATAGTCACGACACTTACCTGAGCTAAAATTAAATTAAAAAGAGAATTGTGTTTGCTTTTCTTTTCCATTATTGTGTGAATATCCTAGAGGGAGCACTAATAGCAAGGGTGCTAAGAGAGTCCACATTCACCCTATGCCCTCCAACTCTGCTTGGTCAGACTGGGATTATCTTCTGTGTTTTCATGTCTTTCATTTTTTCTTATTCACACGCTGTTGCTTATTTGCTCACTTGTTCCTGAATTTATTAATTTGGTCCTAGTAACTGTTATTAACTTAAGCTATCTTTCCTGTAACTTTTAAAATTATAGCTAGTATGTTTTCAGGTCTTATATGCACTATTGTTCCTTCTTGGAATACTTTTCTTAATTTACACAGCCTTGGTGGACTTCACTGCATGTGCATTAGTGACTAAGAGAGCATAAAAGAACCACAATTAAATGTCTAGATGATGAGTGTGCCATACATGGTACACATACATTTCTGCCTTAATACAGTTAGCTCTGGTAGGTTTCATGCATGTTTTACAGTGGCACATGACTCCCTAACGCTGGGCTGCTTGAAGAAGTGGGAGGGACTGTCCCTGTGTTCTGGGGAAGCTGCGTTGTAAAATGTCCTATAAGAAATTGAATACAACGTTGGCTGGTTATGTTCTGATATTTTTTTGTGTCCTCCATGTTTCATGCACTAGGAATGGGATACGTTTACAGGCGTAGTTGTTGGAGACATGCTGCGAAAAGCTGTAAGTTACAATGTAATTTTTTTCCTAGGGGAAGAAGCTCTTGTCTTGGGTCACAGGAGTCTAAAATTATTGTTGAAATTATACTTTTATTAGAAGAATATGTCCTGACCTATGCTTCCTTACTATGAAATGGGCTTAATATATTTTTAGAACTTGAAAAGTTACATTTTTTAGTGAAAAATATTAAATCCTAAGATTTTAACATTGCTTTTTTCACAGAATTTGTATTTTGTTTTAAGAAAGATGTTATAATCTTTAGGAAAATTACTTTTTTCTTATATACCTGAAGCTTTAAAATTACTTTTTAAGGCTTTAAAAAGTCTATTAAAACAGCTTTTAAAATAAATTTTGTATTTGATCTTGAAAGTGATGCACTGAAAACACAACACAATCTACATCATTGTGGGGGTCTCTGCAACCCCACAACCAGCAGAGTGACATCCGTGGGAGGCATGAAGACAGTAACCCGGGTTGGCTCAAACTTTGGGGTGTGACCCTGAGTTTATTTTAGGCATATTTAAGCACAGTGTGGTGGAAAGTTTCCAGTTATTATTAACTCAGTCCTGTCTCCTTGAGGGACAGAGGGACAGTGTGCAAATTGAGTGTCTGTAAAGTACATGTGACCGCTTCCGTGAAGATGGCCTCTCTAGACTGCCTATGGAAGCACGCTGATGATGGGCTTGGGGGGTCTGGTGATTGCTCAAAGGCCAGCCGAGGGACTGCAGCTCTCTGGGCAGACGACAGAGTGCGTGTTCCTTCCTGTGAACGGACGTTCCAGGGCCACCCATACGTACGTGAAATGGATGGATAAGCATAATAAAAACACATGCCATGTTTTATGTGTCCGTGAGCTTCTAACAGTGTTGCAAGTAATTTTACCATCGTGACTTAATAAATATAAAGAAGTGGTATGTAGAATGTTTTGTTTTCAAGCTTGTATTGGTAAAAATAGCTAGTCAATTGCTTTTTTTTAAAAATTGAATTTTACCAAATGCATTAAGGAAAATTGCTTTTACTGAAGGACTCTCAACAAAGAATTCGTGATCAGCTTCCATCTTGGATAGACCAGGAAAGAAGTTGGGCTGTGGCAACACTGAAGGTATTTTCTTTCTTTGTGTTGTTATTATTTTTTACTCTTGTGTATGTGTTTGTATACTCTGTGTCTGTGCACATGTGTGCTGGTGCACATGGAGGTTAGAAGTTAGTGTTGAGCATCTTACTTTATTGCTGTCCATGTATTCTTTTTTGATACAGTGTTTCTTACTGAGCCCAGACCTGTGAATTGGGCAGACTGAGTTAGACGGCATGGCCAGCAAGTACCAGGGATCCTTGTGTTTGTGACACCCAGAGCTAGAATTACAGACTTCAGGGCACCATGCCTGGCTCTTCATGTATGATCTGGGGTTCTAAACTCATGTTTGCATAGCAGGCATTTTAGCCAGTGAGCCCATATCACAGCTCCTGTTGAAGGCATTTCTTTTGTGTTTTGTGGGAGATTTTTGTATGTGTGTGTGTTTTACTTGTGTTGACATTTTGTATGTGCACCTTATTTATATCAGTGTTGTTATTTCTGCAGTAAGGACTACAGTCTCTTTGTTTAAAATGCCAAAGAATTACTGTGGTATTTGCCTCCTCCAGCTTGTTTTTAACCATGCAGCTCAGGTGTGTTTGTAGACACATGTGTCTTGATAACTTTGTTCCCTCCTTCCCTTCTTTGACATGCTTTTCTTGCAACTGTACAGTAATAGAGAAAACAACAGAGATGGCCACAGTTATGGTGGCTCACT